>NC_083342.1:58127904-59489083 GCF_019175385.1 Lycium barbarum | reverse complement strand
AGAATGTCAAGTATAAGTCGTGTTTTAAAAAGGGTTTGCAAAGTACCGAGCTAATGTTGGTTTAATAATGTCTTGAGGAAAAGTTATAATGCTCCTTAGATTGTTAATGAAGTGTTAAACAAGTGCTAAGAAGGTTCCATAAGGATTGGAGATCAAACGAAACGACGAGATTAACTTTAGAAAAATGGAGTTATACAACCACTTATACGGTCCGTATAACTTTATATGGTCCGTATAACCTTACAGAAAATGGGATTTCCTTGATGGTGAAATACGGTCACTTGTACGGACCGTATAAGGGTCCGTATAACTCCCGTCGGGCTGAGTATTTTCCAAGTATAAATACATGTTCCCACTTCTAATTTCTCATTTTTCCAACTTCTCCACTTCTTTCAAGACCTCTAGAAGGTTCCACACATTTCACTAACATAAATTCAAGGGAAATCAAAGATCAAATACCAAAACTAGTAGAATCAAGTGCAAAAATGCTAATGAGGGTTGATGGAAGCTAGAAATTTCTTTGGAAGTGGAGCTAGGGTTTTCTCCAAGTGAAGTATTTCCATCCAAAACCCATTCCTTCAAAATCAAAGGTGAGTTTTATGTTCATTTCATGCTATTAAGAGTATTGAGTGGTTGAAAGACTTGGATTATGGAAGAAGGTAGAAAATGGGTTACAAAAATGAGAATAGTGGTATTCTTGAATAGTAGTTTGACATGAATCATGATTCTTGACATGTTATGAGTATAATCTTGTTATAAATGGTATTAAGAATATTGGAGAAGCATATTATGAGGATGAATGTGGTGTTATATTATGGCTATGGTTATGAATGACTTTGAGAGGGAATTTTGAGAATCGGATAATGTTGAACTTGTTGAAGTTATTGATTATGATATTATGAATGTTGTTATTGATATTTGGGAGTTGTTATATAATATGGAGGAATCTATAGAAATAAAGGAAGTTCTGCCCAATTTTCGTTAGCTTTAGTTTAAGCTTAAGTATGTTTCCGATTATCTAATCTTAGTACGAATTCTCTTGAATGTAGAATCGTGAACATTGGAGGAAAGCGTTTAATTGATAAAGTTGGAGAGATGTAAAGGTATGTGAGGCTAGTCCCTTATTCTTCTAAGGCATGATTCCTATGATATGACTTCCTTTAACCTTCCATGATTTTCTCATATTCCAGAAACTATGAGTCTACAATTATTAAGAGCTTCTCATGAAATAAAGATAAAAGATGCGTCGTGAATATGCCAATGATGATGATGAGTCTACGTCTAGAGATTCCATAGCTTATGATATGATATTCTTATGAAGCTAATGATCCTCATATGATTCCTTGATATTATTCATTGTTGCTAGACTCACCTTATAATGCTAGTTCCTTCAAGGTGAGACATGATGATCATGACTACTCCATAATGGAATCAGGGGTTCTCAACCTTACGTCACTCTGATAAAGTTGTAGTATGTAATTTACTCCTGATGCATGCTTTATGATAAGTATATAATGATGAGATTACACCGTGCCTAGATGGCCGGACATGACACTGCTAAGGCGGGCGGCTTATGATTACACCGTGCTTAGATGGCCAGACATGACACCACTAAGGCGGGCGGCTTATGATTACACCGTGCCTAGATGGCCAGACATGACACCACTAAGGCAGGCGGCTTATGATAACACCGTGCCTATGGGGCCCGACATGACACCACTAGTGGGTGGCGTGCGACAGTTACCCAGACGCGGGTTAACGATGATGGTATATTTGATATGCATAACATGTGTTTTCCTTTAAAGGTTAAGCAGGCATAGTATTCGCCCTAAGAGGCAATTGACGTACAGGTTATATCTTCGCCTCATATTTCATTATTTCTTCATTATGCTAGTATTATTCATGCCTTACATACTTAGTACATTTTTCGTACTGACGTCCTTTCTTTTTTGGACGCTGTGTTCATGCCCACAGGTAGACAGAGAGACAGTGCAAACTCGTAGGAGCTTATCAGCAGATTCACAGGAGCACTCCACTACTCCGGGGGTGCTACTTATGATCATATTCTTTTGTGTATATATTTTGGGTATGACGGGGTCCTTGCCCATCCTTATGTCTCAGTACTTTAGTAGAGGCTCGTAGATGCGGATGCGTGGGTACTTGTTGTCTTATGGATACATCACTGTATATCCTTTTTGCAGCTGTGGGGGCTTATGTATATTTATGTATTTCCATGGAGATTATATATGTTCAGGTTGGGTATGATGATTCGCATAATGAGTGGCGCTCGGTAGTCAGCTCCGGGTACCCGTCATGGCCCCCTAGTCAGGTCGTAACATCTACCTGGCTACGAGAATATACCAAAATATCATCGATAAAGAAAATGACAAAAGTATCCAGAAACGGCTTGATACTCTATTCATTAAGTCCATGAAAGATGTCGGTGCATTAGTCATCCCGAAGGACATCACCAAAAATTTATAGTGCCCATAGCGAGTCTTGAAGGCTGTCTTTAGAATATTTGTTTCTCTGACCTTCAGCTGATGATATCCAGCTCTTACATCTATCTTGGAAACATATTTATCACCCTGTAACTGGTCGAATAGGTCATCTATCCTTGGTAGTGGCTATTTATTCTTGATAATGACCTGATTCAGATAGAGATAGTCTATACACATTCACAATGATCCATCCTTCTTCTTAACAAACAACGCTGGAGCTTCCCATGGTGACACACTTGACCATATAAAGCCCATATCTAAAAGGTCTTGTAACTGCTTCTTGAGTTCACTTAACTCCGCTGGAGTCATTCTGTAAGGAGGGATCAAGATTTGCTGAGTCCCTTGCAATGTGTCTATGCCAAACTCAATCTCCTTGTCTAGTGGTATGTCACGACCCAACTCATGGGTCGATCGGGTACCCACACTAACCCTCATGGTGGGCAAACCCTTCCCTTTACTTAATCGTTTTTAGTTATTACATGTGGAAATTAAGTAATAAAAGCAGTCTCAATATCATAGATAAATACTAACGACACCACAAAGATCTGGTCAAGACATAGTACAAGAGCCACTAACAAAACTACATAAGTCTGAAATGATAAAATACGTAAGTGTCTGAAATACTGCCTCGAAATAGAAAGATAGATATCATAAGAGAAGAGTTTTCCGGGCCGCGGATCTGGAATATGGCTCATCCTGGAAACTAAATAAGAAGCCTCGGGAATCACCCACGAGGTGATGATGTGGATCCTGTGACGAACTTTGCAGTTAAAAAGGAGTACAACAAGGTAGTATCAGTACAAACACTATGTACTGGTAGGTTTCATAGGCCGACAACAATTAGTTCACATATATAAAGAAAGAAATCAACAAGTAGACATATAAGCAGTCAAGTACAATAACTAAGCATATTTACGCAAAACTCATAGTATTAGGAACCACAATAGATCTCTGTAATCTCAAGTCATAGACTAGGTAGAAGTCTCCAATCCTCGAGTCCATCAAGTTTTAAGTAAACACTTAGCAAGCACACAACAACTCAAATGAATCATCACCCAGGAAATCAATGCAAAAATGTACCATGCAATGATATGAATGCAATAAACAAAATCAATGATATGAGTGCATGTGCGATGCAATGCAATACACTGGCCAACTGTCTCATACCGTACACATATGGTACGATGGAAATCCTCTACGTCTCGATAGTTATGACCCATGGGGAACCCGCAAAGTTCATGTACCAGTCACTCCGCACACAATCCAGAGATGACTTTCATATTAAACCCATGCACAATCTTCCGCTCGTGTAACAACCTCGGATCACAGATTCACATGTTTCTTTGAACAATGTGTGACACCCCGTAGTTTCGTATGTTGAGATTCGAGCTACCTTTCAGGAGGTATGTGATCTTATATGTGTTTAACTTATTATTATAAGGGTTTAAGTGCATATAGTAAGCTATGGAAGGATTGAAGGACAAGTGAATTAAGGAAATTAAATTTATTGGAACTTGGAAGAGAATATGAGGGGTAATTTTGGCCCAACTTGGAGAAAGAATATCTTTTAGTAGATAAGGTGTTTTAAAGCAAAGTAAAAGCCTAAAGTAAAGTTCGTCATGTGTAGTTTCCAGCACTACAAACCGCTCGTCGATACGGCATCGAAGTGAAAAATTATGGACGTTACAAGTTAGGCTGACAGAGCAGAAATGCTGCTACAGTAACCGGACTGCTACAGTGCTGGTACAGTACTGCTACAGTACCGACTTGCTACAGTGACCCGACACGAATTTGACCCACTATTTAAGGATCAAATCTGATCGTAAACCCCATTTTTTCAGCCTAGAACACTCCAAATATTTCCCAAATTCTCTAGAAAACTCTCCCAACTTCCGTCCACTAGATTTTAACGCAAATTAAGTGAAATCCCCGAATTTAAGTTTGGACAACACATAGCTGCGATTATAATATCGAATTGCGGCGAAACTTGGCTTGGATTCAAGGTGATAATCGAAGATATTGCAATTCTAGCGGGTGAAAGGTATGAATCTTTCCTTATTAGTATTGATTTAAGCTTATCTACGGAGGAAAAGTTACTAAATGAGCGTATAATGAATTTATGGGTCGAGAGATTGGATAAAACATCGAGTGAGATGTTTATGGAATATTTTGGTGTTGATAATATTGTTGTTGATGTTGGTATTATTGTTGTTGTTGTTGGTTGCTGAATTGAGATTTCGGGTTAGGCATATGAACAGGTGAGATGCTGCCCGAATTTCGGCAGATTCTAAAGGGATTTTAATTAAAGGCTTAAGACAAGTGTATGATGGTGAGCCTAATAATAGTATGAACGATTTTATATGTAGATTACAAGTCAGGAGATAAGTGGGAAGGTCAAGGAGTAAGATTCCAGGTATGTTAAGGCTAAACCTTTCTTTCTTAAGGCATGATTCCTTTGTTGTGAACCTATATATGACATCTTCAATAAACTCATTTCTAAAAGTACCAAAGCTTACAGTTCCCGATGTTCTTGCGATATCCTTGAGCTTGTTTCATGGCTATTGATGTTATTCATTCATGCTGATCTCATCTTATGACTTTGTTCCTTCAAGGTGAGACGTGTTCATGATGACGGTTCCATAATAATAATCCAATGAGTTTAGGAACAGGTTCTTAAGGAATGCCTTATAGGACATGAGTAGAGTGCTAGCAGAGGATCTCTAATGAGGTATTAAATGTTCGAAGAGAGGTTCATGTTGTATCTTAGTATTTGGTTGTAGCCTAGTCCAATGGGAAGAAGTACTAATGGCCAGAGATGTGCTTATAAGGCTTATATGATTATGTAGACACTACGGGTTAAGCGAAGACCATGAGAAGTGCATAGAGATTACTTGTAAAAGCTTAGTTATGATGTTGATTATAATTACCACTGGTCTACGACCAGTTGGGCAGATGTATATATTTACCACTGGACTGCAGCCAGTCGGGCAGTTACCACATGCTACGGCCAGTCGGGCAGTTACCGCTGATCAGTCGGGCAGTTGCGCTCTACCGTCGGGCGATAATCGGACGGGCAGTTATTACCACTGGACTGCAGCCGGTCGGGCAGTTACCACTGATCAGTTGGGCAGTTAGTATAGGATGATTAGTAAGATAAAGGCACAGTACTGTACATAGATATGGTTAAGCATGCGAGAGTATAGAGAGACAGGTATCATATATGGATCGGGTTGCACGCCGCAACATATGTTTAGATAACGTTTGATGATAAGGTAACCAGGACTATGGTAGGGTATATAGACCTCGTAAAGGTTACAAGAAGATGAAGAGGTATGTATACATATGCTAGATTTCCATCGGTAGTTCAGAAATGCCAGGTTGATTCTTATTCTTCTCATCTTTAGTATATGGCTATTTTGTTGCACTTTCCGCCTTGCATACTCAGTACATTGGTCGTACTGACGTCCCTTTGCTGGGGGCGCTGCGTTTCATGCCCGCGGGTCATGAGATACAGCTTGACGGATCTTTCAGTAAGGATACCAGCTCAGTAAGCAGAGTCGTGGCGCTCCATTTGATTCGGAGTTGCCCTGTGAGTCAGCATGGCTGCATATGCATTTGCATGGTTATGGCGGGGCCCTGTTCTGACCACTTTATGTCATGTACTCTTGTAGAGGCTTGTAGAAAGATATGCACGGTTAGATATCTTATAATTAACTCGACTTGTACTATGTTGTATCATTATTAAGGATAGCCTTACCGACACATGCACTCGAGATTAGTTTGAAGACATAAGTATGTTATCTTTTGGGCTTGTGCCCCTATGGCTTATAGTACCTTGGTCTTATGTTGCCTTTCAAGATATAGAAAATGTGAGTTACAGTTGGTTCGCTCAGTTCCCGTAGGGTGCCAAGTGCCATTCACGCCTTACCAAGGTTGGGGTGTGACACAATGTTACCATAGAACTTTAATCATTAGTACCATATAACTTTTGTCATCATCTTTCCATTAGAACCACATCACATTGCCATGAGAAATGCAGGATGAAATGCATGCATGAACGTTGAATTCAACAGTAATTATGGGGGTGACCAACCACAACAACATCCATAAATCAACTACCAATACACAATTGTTCCCAAATCTATGTAATGCCATCTCCGAAACAATTTCCCTTCGGACCACATATATAACATCAAATAATATATACATTATATGCCATATGAAATATGAATGTAGCAAGCACACCAATAAGAAGCCTCGGATGTTTCACTTTCTCACTTATCATCATTAGTATCAAGACTCAGTTCAAACCAATGTATCACATGAAATGAGAATGTATGTCGTGCATGATAACCTCATTGACAGTAAATCATAATCAAGATCTCATTCGTGTCTTTTCATAAGCACACATCACAATCCCAACCTAAATCATTATCCTTTCCTTTTCCGATGATAAGTGTCATAATAAGAGAGAGATGAATGCATCACAAAACACAGCATAGTAGATAGGGTGAGAAGCCCAACATATCACATATCGCGACAAGCCCAATCACGATAACAAGGCAACAAGCCCACATATAGTCAGCAACAATACCAACCTAAGTATCCATCCCAACTTCATACTCGAAGGCCTAACATGCTTTCCCCATCAATATCTAACTCCTACATATGCTTCACTAATTGGAGTCTAACCGAAAGTTAAGCCGTAACCTACCTCGATGCCGAGCTAGTGCAACGAACCGTCAAACGTGAGCCTTGCCCTTCCGAAGAGCCTCCAAATATTCAAAGTCTATTCATTATCAAAATCTAAGTTAGAAACGAAGACTAACGATACCCATATTACTATAAATTCGTTCGAATAAAAATCAAACTTTAAAAAGGGGAAATCGGGCCCACAAGGGAAAAACGAGAATTTCAAGATTGGAAATGGTAACCCAACGTTCTAGAAGTTCAATACTACTTCGCAATTGCTAATTAGGCTCAATTAGTCATCAAAATCATCATTAGATAAAACCCCCTAATTTAGGACAAACCCTAACATTCCATAATCAATTCCTTAATCCAAAATAGAGATTCAAGCTTATTATCCACTAATTCATAAGATTCCATGTTTAGACTAGCAAGATTTATCAAATAAAAGCATTTCCATTGCTTAAAACTCAAAGATCGGGTCTTTAAACTCATCTTCCCCAACTACTCCCATTAGTTTCACCGTAGATTTAAGCTTAGAAGGTAAATAAACATAAAACAAAGTAAAAGAAACTTACTCAAAAATGAATCAACTCCAAATGCTCCTCAAATATCCCTTAGCACTCTTAGGGTTTCAATTTTGTGAATAGGGAAGAAGTGGTTCGAAATGGGATTGATAAATGTTTCTGGTTCAGCGTTTCTCGTTTCCACGGACTCTGTTCCGTTTACGCGATCCCGCCTCATCGGATAACCGTCCGCTGAGGCGGACCTCATTAAATGACTCACCACTTTGCTTCTGCGAGCCAAGTCCCGCTTGGGCGGACCCGCAAAGACGGAAACCCCCTCGCGGAGGCGAGACATCAGAAAACCAATTTTTTTGGTTTTCATCAAGTTCTACCCAAAATTCTCGACATCCATTCGAAACCTTCCGGATACAAACTAGACATGCAAACATATGTAAAAACACGCTACGAACTTAACCGTGCCTCAGAATTTCGAACGGGGGTCTATTTGACCGGGTCAACCCTCAAACGACCAAGATCAAGTTTCTAACAATTGGTACAAAATGCTCCCGAATGCCTTGGGAACTGAACCAAATATCCCACCAAGTCATAATTGACTCTCTGGACCTCACGAAATTGACAAAATTTTGAAAAAGGTCCGTTTACCCAAAAGTCAACTATTGGTCAAACCTTTTTCACTTTAAAGTTCTAATTTCCTCAAATCAAGCTAATACTTGCCCGATGAGCTCGAGAACCGTGTCGCCCATCCCCGTGGGTCAAAATCACACTAACGAGGCTCAGGGAAGGGTCAACGGGGGCAAATAGGTCAAAAGTGAAATAACGACCAAACGGGTCGTTACATGGTATCCCTGGAAGATCCTCTAGAAACACTTCTGAAAACTCCCTGACAATCGGTACAGACTCAAGTAATGGGGAGTCTGCTTTCATATCTCGTACATGAGCTAGATTCGCCAAACACCCGTTACTAACTAACTTTCTAGCCTTAAGGTAAGAAATAAACTTACCCACAGGCGTTCTCACTTCACCTATGAATATGACTGGATCTTCCCCAATAAAGGATAATTTAACTATTTTTTCATAGCAATCAATTGTAGCGTGACAAGAAGATAACCAGTCTATGACAGCTACAACATCAAAGTCAACCCTATCCAACAAGTTCAAATCTGCTAATGTTTCTCGACTTTGGACTCTAATAACACAATCTATGAATATGCTATCAACTTTTATAGGTACCCCTATAGGTGTAGAGACCTCAAATGTATATGCTAGCTGATTTGGTGCTTACTCAAACCCCACAGAAAAATAAGAAGACACATAGGATAAAGTTGAAGCATGATTAATTAATACGTAAGCAGGACGACCAAACACTTAGAAAGTACCTGTAATAACTGTGTTAGCCGCCTCAACACTCTGCCTATCTAGAACTACATAAAGTATGGCTGGTCCCCCTCCCCCTTGAGCTCCACGTCTGTCTGCACCACACCCACCTAGGTATTAGGCGCATGGGCTGTAGGAGGTGTAGCCACGGTGGTGCCTGTAAATGCTGCCTGAGTGTCTGAAGCCTTCCCTGGAGCTTGCCCAAGCCGTGGGAAATATCTCATTATGTTCGTTGTCGTTGTACCGAGGGTCTCCGGAAACAGCCTCTCTACCACACAAAGTAGAGGTAAGGTTTGTGTACACTCTATCCTCCCTAGACACTACTTTGTGGGATTTCACTAGGTATGTTGTTGTTATGTGACCTGGATCATGATAGTGAAAGCATCCTCTCTTACCCAAAAGTCATTCGCCGAGATGTCTCTTGCTGCACGAAGGAAAAATAAGAAAAGGAAATCGAGTATGACCCTGACTAGCTAAGTTGTGCCCCTAGTGGGCCTGACCTGCACTTTGCTGGCGTTGCCTCACTAGAGCTGGATAAGGAGAAATTTAACCACTCATTGATTCTGAGTTGCATGATTTCTATTCTTTGCCCCACCCGTCTGCCCTCTATAACCACATGTAGTCTTTGGTTTCTTGTTAACTTCCCGAGACTGCCTGATAATTTTGTCAAAACCCTCTCTATGCTTGGCCATGTCCACTATCGAGAGAAAGGACTTATCATCCACATGTGAAGCCATATCCCTAACTGTGTCTGGATTAAGGTTGTACACAAATTTTCTAACCTTTTCCCTTTCTATAAGAACCACCATAGGGGCATGCTCCACTAACTTGTTTTTTTTTAAAAAAAAAAATAGTAAAGGTTTTGTTAATAATAGTACTAAGATGGTCAGACCCTATTCGAGATCGTCAAATTCTCGCCTGAGTTTTTCCTGTCGGTTGCTCGGCAAGAATGTTTCAAGGAAGGTTGTTTGAATTGTGTCCAAGAGATCTGTGGCAGATTCAGACCTCTAATTTTCTTGTAAGTCCTCCACTAGACACCTGCTGCCTGAGTCAGCTGATACCCAATCAGCTCAGTAGCCTGAGTATCAAGACAGCCTAGGGAAATAGATATTTCTTCAATTTCTTTCAAGAATTGCATTGACTCTGCTTTAGGCTCCTTTCCTGTCAAAGTGGGAGGGTGAAGCCCAGTGAAGTCTCGTAGCTTGATTCTAGCTGCAGGTGGCGGAGCAACCGCCTGTGGTGCAACATAAGCTGGGGGAGCCTGAAAGTCATTTTCTACTGCTTCTGTATTCAAACCATATTGATCTTGAGCTGGTTCATGGGCAGGGGCTTCCTAATCACTAGCTAAAGGGGCTTGTGACTCCAAAAACTTGAGAATCATGTCGATTCGGGTATCATACTGCTGGGGATGATTTTCCCTAACTAGGGTAAGAGGAGGAGTAACCCCTGCTTACTCATCAACAACTGGCTGAAGTGGAGCATGACCTCTCCTTGCGACCCTACCTTAACCTTGATTACCCCTAGCATTACCACCCCTACCTCTAGCTACGACTGGTGCTGCAGGCAGTGCCGGCTCAAGCCTAAAGCCAATAAGGCAAAGGCTTTAGGCCCCCTTTTAAAAAATATTATAGTAGCTTCTATGGTTAATTTTCTTCATAAACTATTGACTCCCTATGATTTCATTTATATGGCTTGATTCGGATTATAAGGATCAAACTAATTAATGTTCAACTCGAATATAGAATCTTCAATTTCTTGAAAATAAAGTTTTCATATTTAGAAACTATATAAAATGTATTATAAGTACACAATGGTTAATAATTCAAAATATATAAAAAATATTTGAAAAAGTAATGATCAAGGAAAATAAGTTTTGAGTCTCTGAATAGTAACTAAAACACATAAATCGAAATGAAAAGATTAATATTTTAAGGTAAAAGTTGCAAGATTTTAATAAAAAATAAGAAGAGAAAATTTTAGTCATGTGATTGATTGGTTCTATCGTCAGTTGATTTTCTTTTTTAGAATAAATTGATTTTAATAGTTGTTAACAACTTTGTATCTAAAAAAAAAAACTAAAATATTTAGACTTTAAATAAAAATATATATGAAAGACATTTAGAGAAAAATTAAGGCCTCTTTATATAATTTTGCTTTAGGACACCAACTTTGTGAAGCTGCCCCATGATTAGCCGTTGGTATGCCAGCATTATTAGCACTAGAGGAGGAAGTTGATCTGGTTATGACCATTGTTTATGAAATATGAGATAAACCACTGTTAGGACCTTGAACCATTAACTCCAAGCACGATATAAGAAACAAAGGAGAGAATTTCCCTAATATGTCATATAGCCTCTCAAGTATTAGATGTGGCGCGCTACACCCACACACATATGACTCTACAAGACACGACTCATGACTCCAGAAGACCCCTAAATCTGGGTACTCTAATATCAACTTGTCACGCCCCAAAATTGGGGTAGGACGTGATTGACACTCGACCTGAACTACCGCTTGAGCGAATGCTGAATTAAGTTGTCTGTCATAGCATTTACTGAATTAAGTAAAAAAAAAAAAACACTACTCGATAAAGTATTCACTGAGCATATCATAATATGCGTTAGCTACTGAAATACGAAACCCATGAAAACATAAAAATTGAAATGTGAAACTAACGTAATCTCAGTAGGCTAAGTCATGAGCTTCTACAAGAATATCAACAAGAACATATATCCTCGGGGCACACCCCGGAATATTAAATCAATGTAAATAGACGAGTCTGAATTCCCACAGAGAAGAGAAGCGGGAAAATGCTGAGCTAAAAGCTAGTCATATCCTTTAGTGCCTGGAATGTGATCAACAATATCTGCATCTAAAAAAATGTAAGCAGGCCCTCACTAGCTAAGTACCACCGATAGGATATCAACAAAGTCTCATAGACACCTACTAAGAGGCAGAGCGAGTCCTTCTGGGATAAAATAACAAGAAGAAAGTACATTCACATGAAGCATATAAGCAATTCAAGGTCTGAAACTAATAATACACTAAAGACCGAATTTGTAAGCTGAACATATAAGTGAATAATTGAAACTTGAAATTAAGTTACACATAGTGGCCCTACGTACGTGAGATCTAGCAACACGGATGGGGGAGTGTCGGCCTATATCCCTAGCAAAATAATAGCCCTTACGAGCGTGTGGGTAACTAACCCTTGCCTTCGTGGCACTCACGCAAAAGGTGATCGGCTAGCTCTCCTGTCTGAATGTGATCACATTAATGCATGAATAATTGCTGAAGCTAAACGTAAGTATCACAAGAAAGCACATAACAAGTGGTGATACACATAAGCACATGATACCCTCACGTTTTCACATAAAGTCATATTGAATAAGAATGGAGTGAACTAGGTACGGGAACACAAGAAGACGTAACATATGAATTTCATTGAATACATGGAGCACGAGGTTCTAATGAAATCCCCTGATAGGAGAGTAAGTCTTAACTTACCTTAAACCACAAGCTATTTCAACTTCACTTATCCTCCAAGCAATTCCGACTAACAATTCTCAATCTACAGTATAACTGGGTATAATTCGTATTAATATACAGTCCAAAAAATGTAACTCTACTCACTTTATTTAGGAACATTGACTCAAGTCCTCTAATTTGCGTCTCCCATAAGCGCAAACAAAACTTACCCGCTTAATTTTTTTAGAATTCGATTGGGCTAGAATCATGATTAATAATGTTATGGTTCGTAATGAGCTTTGTCTATTCAAAGAGTACGTTATGAGGTTAGATGAATCCAACAATATCCATATTATAATATTTGACTAAGTTGAAGTCAAAATCAACCAAAGAGTAAAACCTGAGGCCCGTGATCAAAATTCAAAATTGGTTACGTTCTAGGGTCACCCATAACCTCACGAGTTTAAATATATAATTAGATTCTCAATCCAAAGTCAAATTGATAGTCAAAATCATTTCGCTGTCTTAAACCTAGGGCAAAAATCCTCAATTTCAGCTTCCAAATTCATGATTAGGAGTTAAATCTAGCCTAGATTCCTGCATAATCACTAGAAATTGATAAAGAATCATTACCTCTACATTATATGATGTTTTCCCTTCGATTAATTCTCCAAATCGTAGCTCACTTCTCCTAAAATTGAGTTAGAATGATGGAAGTTCTAATTAGCCACTTTTAAACTACCGAGATCAGGCTCACAATTGCAGGGGTAGCCTCGCAATTGCGATGGCTCTCAAATATCTAGCTATGTCACAAATACGATCATCACCTCGCAATCGTGGTGTCGCAATCGAGATGCTACGGCCGCAAAAGCGGCTACACCAATTAAAAAAATAAAATCTGCAACAACTGTTTTTGTGATTTCTTCCGTGAAACTCAACCGAACCACTTAGGTTCCAACCCGAATCATCCCGATAAATTCAAAAACACTATATGAACCTATATAGAGTCTAAATTTGAGAACGAGATTCAAATATTAAAAATTAAGGGTCGGGATATTACATATCCAAAATAAAATATATAGGTAAATGAGAATGACAACCCAAACGCATTGTCAGAACTGGTGAGAAATGTTTGTCCTTAGAAAAAATGAGACCAACCAATAAAAGAACAATCATAAAGAACAATCATAGATTAATCAATTCTCCATGCAGTATAAACTAACCAAGAATTAAGCAAGTGAATTTTCTTTTGTTGAGAAGTCAAGTGAATGGTTAAGATATTCTGATAAAGGAGACTGACCTGCCAACCACATGCTATGGTAATAATGATATGCTTGAGTTATATATAATTATAATGTATTTTTTTAATAGCATAGGTATATTTTAAGTAGTTATTAACACGTTCCTTATTATTTTTGTAATTATCAATTAATGCTTAGTATAGGTGTTTTTAATTACCTTTTATAATATATAATTGAACAAATATTTTTCACATTATTAGTACATAAAAAATAAGACTCATAATGATAATTATCCGAAGAATCTGAGAACACAAGCAAAATCAAAGGTTGTCCCTTCTCTTTCATTTAATTAAATTTAGCTACAGAGCATTTTTTGCACACCTGTCACAACCCTTCTTGCATACTTTGCTTTTGCTTCAAATTAAATCTTCCCTCCTTTTTCTGAATTAAAACTCACACACACGTGTGGCTCCTTTTATTAATACCCATCATGGTTTCCTTCAGTATTTCCTCGACTTAATAAGAATCCTCTCGATTCAGAGTAAATATCTCAAAAGATTACTCAAGCATGTGAAATTATTTAGTAAAGTTACTTAACTTAGTTTTATATGAATAAAGTCATTCAACTTATAAATTTTTTCTTACAAAGTTACTCAAGTTCTATTGGTTTTTCCACAAAGTCATTATAAACAAAAACAAAATGAGATAATTACATAAACCTCCCCTCGAGTTTGGTTATGTAATACTTACTTCCTATATGGTTTATAATATTATGCTTACCTCTCTTATTTTTTTTTTTTTTTTGGTAATAATTCTTTTAACTTAATTATTATTAATATAAATAAATTTTAATTTAACTAATCTGTCCTTTATCTTATATTATGTTGCCTAATTAATTGTAGATTATTTCCATGTCATCAAAACAGCTTTGTATATCAGATTTGGGAAATTGGTGGCGGATTTAAGGGTGATGGTGGTGTTGACTGTGATGAGTAGCTTTTTATATCAGGTGTTTGCATTTTTGCGTAAGAAAACGACCCATCTTTACTCTTATGGACATTTTGCGGTAATTAGGTTTGGTAAAGGAGTTATCGATTCAGCCTCAAGTGTAGCTTGTTGATAATGGGTATGTAAAAGCTTGCATTTATTGTCACAAAGGAGTAATGGTATTATATATGTATTCACTTGCTTAATATCTTGCATCTGCTTTTATATTGACACCAAAATGTTGGAGTCTTTGGTTTAGGGAAAGAATATGTACCATCTTTGTCATCATGAATGAAATGTCAAATGTATAAAGATCAGTCGTAGATATTCCCTCATTTCTATCCCCGATTATGTATGGTGCAAACAACTAAAGAACAGAAGCCAATCTCTTCAAGATATCACATTTCAATCTCGTAATTTAATAAAAAGATCTGATATTGGTTCTCCCAATCTGAAGCCCGCTTGATTAGCAGGATAGGGTCTTTGGTAATCTTTGGGAAGTGTTTATTTTGCAAAGTGGATCGGTTTAACGGATGAGTCTAGTTTAATTTCATTGGATTTAAATTGGGAAAAAATAATATTCACATAGATGTCACGTAGGATAATAAAAATGGCGACAAGAGGAATTAACGATTCAGGGTAAATATGTGCCCAAAAGTTGAATGGTCGGACAAATATATCAATGGTCGGACAAATATATCTAAAATGTATAACAAAGGGCAAATATAACTTGTTTTAAAGAGTACAGGGGCAAATCTAGCCTTTTTTCCGCATTATTATTTAGTATCGAATTCATGTCTACTTGACATAAAAAATTATTCTACTTTGTCAAGTCATTTTTTTTTTATGACCTAAAAAAAATTAATTTTAACAAAATTAGTTAAGCAAAATAATATATGATACAGGAAATATAGTTAAATCACAATATTTTGTATTAACAATAATTAAGTTAAGAAAATTATTATAGAGAATTAAAATGAGAGAGGTAATCGTAATATTGTAAACCACAAAGGAAGAAATTAAGTATTACATAATCAAACTTGAGGGGAGGTTTATGTAATTATCTCTTTTGTTTTTTTGGTTATAATGACTTTGTGGGAAAATCAATTTAACTTAAGTGACTTTGTAAGATAAAAATTTATAAGTTGAGTGATTTTATTGATATGAAACTAAGTTAAGGGACTTTGTAAGATAAAAATCTAAAAGTTGAGTGATTTTATTGATACAAAACTAAGTTAAGTGACTTTGTAAAAGAAAATTCATAAGTTAAGTAATTTTATTGATACAAAACTAAGTTAAATGACTTTACTAGATAGTTCTACATACTTGAATGACCTTTTGAGATATTTACTCTCTCGATTCAACTTTTCTACATAATTTCCTTGTAATTTAACCCATACTGTCATACGTATTATCGATGTTTTATAATATGAGTGCTGATAAATGGCACAACTAGCACAATTCATGTAAAATGACCACTATATCCTTAACTCACAATAGCTCCAAACCAGCCAATTTCCCTCCAAAATTTTCCCTCCAAGACAAAGCAATTATTACACTTAAGCATGCTTATGCTTTCCATTCTTCCAACACCTACAACCCATAAATTGATCTTTTGTAATGATTCACTTCAATTTTTTCCTTTAATATTTTTATACATTTATGCATACACCTAGTTTAGCTATATAGTCAACCTATTTATATGGTCTACCAATAAAAACTACATGTTAACATACCCTATAAATATCTTATAAACAATAGAAAAAAGAAGAAGCTAAATTTCCTATTAAAGTTGCCTAATTTTTTGACCAAATTTCATTTATTTTATAAAAAAAATGATCGAATTGAATCAAAGCTTAGTAATTTTTTTACTCAATCCTATATAATATTTAGCTAAATTGAAGTAATTCGATGTTTCAATTGCAGTAAATCATAGTGTTGACTGCTTGTTTCATCCATTTTTTTTTATCATTTTTTTTTAAATTGATTGAATTAAATAAAAAAATGTTAGTTGTTCTTCAATCATATCTAATACTTATCTAAATCTTTCCTAAATTAAACATTTATCATACTTGCCCACTGTTTTTTTTTTTAAAGAAAATTAATTGAAATAAATCAAAACTTGTTAATTGTTACTCAATTCTATCTAATAATTAGCTAAATTGAGATAATTCAATGTTCCGATTAAAGTCAACTATAGTGTTGACTTATTGTTACATTCACTATTTTTTTTTTTAAATTGATTGAATTAAATCAGCAACTACAGAATATTTATTCGATCCAATCCTATCTAATGCTTAACTAAATTGAGATAATTCATTGTTTCAATTAAATTCAATCACAATGTCGACTACTTGTTACATCCATTATTTAAAAAAAGAAGTAGATTCAATTAAATTAAAACTTTTTAATTATTACTCAATCTATCTAATACTTAGCTAATTTAATATTTCAATTGGAGTTAACCATAGTGTTGATTATTTGTTACATCCATTTTTTTTAAATGAAGAAATTGAATCAAAAAACTTGCTAATTGTTACTCAATTTTATCTAATACTTAGCTAACTTGAGATAATTCAATGTTTCAATCAAAGTCAACTATAATGTTGACTGCTTGTTATATCCACATCTCTTTTAAAAAATTGGATGAATTGAATCAACACTTAGTAAATTTTTTTACTTAATCATATCTAATGCTTAGCTAAATTGAGATAATACAATATTTCAATAAAAGTCAATCATAGTGTTGACTACTTGTTATATCTTTTTAATTTTAGTGGATGTCCCCGAAGGGACACTGCTTGTTTCATCGACTATCTTTTAAAAAAAATGATTGAATTAAATTAAAACTTGCTAATTGTTACTCAATCATATCTAATGCTTAACTAAATTGAAATAATTTAATGTTGCAATTAAAGTCAACCACAGTGTTTTACATCCATTATTTAAAAAATAAATAATTGAATAAATCAAAACTTGTTAATTGGTACTCAATCATATCTAATAGTTACCTAAATTGAGAAATTTAAATATTTTAATCAAGGTCAACCATTACCATAGTGTTAACTACTTGTTACATTCACATATTTATAAAAACAAATTGGTGAAATTGAATCAACCCTTAGCAATTTTTTTTACTAAATCTTATCTAATACTTAACTAATTTGAGATAATTGAATATTTCAATTGAAGTAAACCATAGTGTTGAGTACTTGTTACATCCACTATTTTTGTTTAAGTTGATTGAATTATATCTAAATTTTGCTAATTGTTAATCAATTCTATTTAATACTTAACTAATTGAGATAATTCAATGTTTCAATTAAAGTCAACCATAGTATTGACTACTTGTTACATCTGCTTCTTTTTTTAGTTGATAGAATTAAATCAAAAGTTGTTAATTATTACTCAATCATATACTTAGCTAAATTGAAGCAATTCAATATCTCAATTAAAGTCAATCATAGTATTGACTACTTGTTACATCCATTGTTTTATCGATTGAATTAGATCTAAACTTACTGATTGCCACTTAATTCTATCTAATACTTAGCTAAATTGAGATAATTTTTATGTTTCAATTGAAGTCAACCATAGTGTTGACTACTTGTTACATATTTTTGTTTAAATTGATTTAACTAGATCTAAACTTGCAAATTTCTACTCAATTCTATTTGATACTTAACTAATTGAGATAGTCCAAAGTTTCAGTTAAAGTCAACCATAGTATTGACTACTTGTTACATCTAGTCTTTTTTTCTTAATTTTTTATTGAATTAATCAAAAGTTGCTAATTGTTACTCAATCCTATGTAATACTTAGCTAAATTGAAGGAATTAAATATTTCAATTAAAGTCAATCATAGTATTGACTTCTTGTTACATACACTCTTTTTGTTTAAATTGATTTAACTAGATCTAAACTTGCTAATTGCTATTCAATTCTATTTGATACTTAACTAATTGAAATAGTCCAAAGTTTCAATTAAAGTCAGCCATAGTATTGACTACTTTTGTTACATCTTTTTTTTTTTTTTTTTTTTTTTTTTTTTTTTTTTTAAAGTTGATTGAATTAAATCAAAAGTTGCTAATTGTTATTCAATTCTATATAATACTTAACTAAAATTGAAGAAATTCAATATTTGAAGAAAGAGAGAGAGAGAGAGAGTAAAGGAAAAACCTAGAACACGCCTCACGCGCGCGTTGCAAATACTCTAGCAAGGCTGTTGCCCTAAACACCAACAAGCACGTAAAAATGAACTAGATCACCACCACCACCACCGGCAACCAGCAACAACCACCACCACTAATCACACCACACACCATAGCGGGTAACGGAGCCTCATATTTATCTGTTGCGGAAGGATATGCTACTAGAAGGAAGACTATCAGGCTCCAACACATACCTTTTGATTTTGTGGATGGAAAGGCAAAAGTTGTTTTTGATAAGGCGGAAGATGATCTACTAGCGGAGAAATGCAAATTTACTATGGTAGGGAAATTCCCCCGAACCAGATCCCAAATTGACAAATTGAGAGAGGATTTCGAAAAAACTTTTCCTCTGAAAGGTGCGATTAAAATTGGGGCTTTTGATTGGAGAAATGTTTTCATTGATTTCATGGAGGAAGAGGATTTAAAATGTTACAATGACAAGAGAACCATGTATCTATGTGGTATGCACATGCAAATTGAGCGATGGACTAGAAATTTCAAAGTGGACATGGAATCAGCACTCACCCCTGTCTAGGTAACTCTGCCTGAATTGCCATGGCAATACCACAACTGGGCTGTAATGGAGAGGATCCTTGAACTGATAGGACCACTCATAACACTAAACAAAGCTACGGTGGCCAGGACTAGACCAACCACGGCAAAATCCAGAGTGTAAATTGATCTAACTCGTCCGAGACTAAAGGAAGTGGAGGTGGCTTTGGTCGACTCATCTGGAGAAGTGGATACTTTCACCCAGTCAATTGAGTATGAAAACATTCCGGATTTCTGTTTCCACTGTAAGATACAAGGGCACTCGGAGTAATATTGCAGATTTTTACTATGGAAAGGAGATCTTGCTGGAAAAAATGAGGTTGTAAATGGAAAAAACCATCCACTGCGAGAAATGAAGAAGGAGAGGGATGGACTGAAGGGAGAAATAACAAGAAGGATAGAAGAAACCCAAATGGGAGGGCGGGACAGGCTCTGACTTTTGTTGAAAAGGGAACAAAAGCACTCCTGCACCCTCGACTTCAGATTAATAAAGAAATGATGATGTCTCCAAACCTTGATGATAGCCTAATGGATATAGTTAGGGTGCAAAGAGAGGAAGAGACAGTTAAAGACGGAGGAGACATTTAGGTGGAAAGAGCAACACCACATGAGGAAAAGTGTGTAGAAGAAAGAAAAGCAAGCAGGGCAAGAAGAAAAAGAACAAACAAATTGCCCAGAAGAAGGTGAAGAAACCAAGGAAAGAAAAAGTTATAGTCCCTGATCAGGAGATAGAGATTGTAGCTATTGAAGTAGAGAAAGCTCTCATAAATGTCGCAGTCGATCAGCAAAAGATGGTAGGACTAGGAAGAAAGAGGAAATTTAAGTCCAAAATTCCCCCCTAAAATCTTCTAGAGCTAGGCGATGAAATAACTCACAATGTTTTTACCACTCTAAATCTGAGCCATGTTGAAATAGTAGGAGAGAAAGGAGCTCAGGGATTGAATACAGCTTTAGAAATTGATGTTTTAGAATTAACACCTGCAAAGTCCCCTACCCAGATGTTAATGACCCCCATTAACCAAAAGTCAAAAGGTTTGGGAGCACAGAGTCAGGATTTGGAGATAGTACCAGAAACACAACATGAAGAAATGCAAAAAATCATAGAGGATGGGGGACGTGCTTTCTATGATGATGAAAATGCAAGAAGAACACATAGAGCTCTGGTTCCTGACAAAAAAGGAGATCTCAAAGGTAGGATTTAGAAACAATGATCCTTCAATAAGAATTTCTCAAAGCCTTGGTGGAGCCTCTAAGGGGAAATCTAACAGAGGTACGAGGAACATCAAGAAAGACTCATGTCACGACCCCACCCACGGGTCGTGCGGGCATCTACCATATGACAAGCAGGTAGGCGAACCCTTACCAATATAAACCATACAACTAAAAAGCATGTGACAATCACCCTTAAATTAATAAAATTAAACGTAAACATTTATTACAGAACTGTTTCAATATAAATGAATCCGAAATAAAACCCCGGGATCTAGTCTAGACGGGTACAAGAGCTCCTACAATACAAGAAGACAAGATAAATGACACAGCCTCCGCTGGGAGTGAGATAGACGAGGCTGGAGGAGAATATCCGATAGACCGATGCGACGAAACTTCAGCTAAAACCTGCAACACATCTACACCCCAAAGGGCGTAGCAAGAGTAGTATCAGTACACCACACGTACTGGTAAGCATCATAGATCGACTAAGATTAGTTCACGCAATACAATATAAAGTTAATAGATTAAGCAAATAAGTCAATGAACCTCCAGATTCTAAATAAAGACCATTACTATTATCGCCCCCTTACTTCTTTACTCCCGAAGCTCGATTCTTTTATTCCCCCCAACCACGGGGTATTCTACTAAATTTCCACCTAGTACTCTCGTGTTCACATTCGTCGTGTACTATACTTTTACACTTATTGTTTAAAGAGTCCACCTATTCACCTTACTACTATGTTACGGTGTATCTAGGGAAATAAATCACTATCCACGACCAACATTACATTTACCTTGTGTAACCTCTCCCCCACCAGGCTCTCCACACACACACGGTTTAATGGACAATGTCAACGACAGAAATACACACATACAGAATATAAATTATGAGAATGCAATGCAATGAAAATGGGATGCAAGACCCGACACACTGTACATACACGCTATCTGATGTCTTTGCTCAGTAGCCATGACCTGCAGGGGACCCATAGTGTCCATGTACCACTCGTTCCGGAACACTCTTCAGACCCGAGCACAACCTCCGCTTCGAAAAGAACCTCGGACGCGAGCCACAATAATTCGTATATACATATGTAATCCAAATGCTCAATCCCGTGGCCACAAGGCCGGATAACACAATAAGACACTCATGCCTTGCCTATTTACCTGTATTTCCACCTGAACACGGCAGTTGCAATGCACAAAACTACTTGACACATAATTCATAATCCCAGCCCTTGATGGGCGCAATGCAAAACAACTTCATATAATTCAATTTATACGCCCTCCTAATTTCAAGGAAATAGCCATATGAACGATCGACAATAAGATATACACATTGAATTTACTCTCCCCGCTAAGGGTAGCATTAAGTAATTACAAGGCATCTCCGTACCGACCACATTAATTCCTTTTACGCTAAATTCTTATTATCATAGTCTTGACTATACCCTATTTTAATCATATTACAAGTATGTCTGTCCAAAATCTGGTGTCCTAAGACCTAAGCATGCATTCCCTCATCAACTCTAACGTATATACGATTAGCTAATCAAAGTCTAACTAAAGTAAACCATAACCTACCTCTTTAGCGAATGGATATATGATTCTTCATGAATTGCTTGTCTTCTTAACCTCCATCCGAATCCATGTGCGGGTATCTTTCGTATGGAAAGGTGGAAAAAGGGATTGGAAGGGTTTTCTTTTTCTTGGGGGACATGGTTTTTCTTTCATGAGAAACCCTAGAAGCAGCCCTTGGGAGTCTTGTGTTTGAAAAAGGAGAGAAAATAGACTAAGTACTCATTTTTGGGTCACTGTTTCTGCGTGGACCGCTGCAGTGGTCCTTAAGCGGCTATGGCGGTACTGCTGCGGCAGTCCTTAGGCCGCTATAGCGGTGCCGCTACGGCAGTCCACTGACCGCTATAGTGGTCCGCCTTTTAATTTTTGGCCCGACATTTTCTAAACCCCTCTGAAATTGATTTTTCCCACTCCTAACTCTTAAAACATATTATGAAGCCCATTAAATATGACCCTAGACTTAAATTGGGCATGGTTTCGCAAAATATTAAATAACGACCGGACGGTTCGTTACACCAGATACCAATTAAACTACCGTTCATCCCCGAACATGGTGGGATGAAGTAAGCATTAACGCCTTGGGGCTTATGTCGGGTTAAACAGGGTCTTGGACCATCATTATGGGAAAGAATGGAATGAAAACGCAAAATAAAACAAAAATGGAAAATGTCACACTACCACCGCTATAGCGGCCATAGTACCGCTATAGCGGTACCGCTGCAGTGGTCCAAGAACCGCAGCAGCGGTCATCGGGTAGAAGCAAAAAAAATATAAGGGAGGGGGGGGGGGGGGGGGAGGGACTCATTTCGCCCCTCCCACTTCCCTCTCCCCCATAACTGAAACCTTCTCCCTCCCCACGAAAATTTCTTCCCCCTTAACACTTTTCAACCCCTCATCTCCCTTCCCACTCCCTTATAACCACCCTACCCCTTGCCATAACCCAATCCCTCACAAAATTTGAGAAGGTTCCCTTCCACACAAAAAATTCACTTTTCTTTTGCCAGGCTTGCAGATCTTCCTCTATTTCAAGGTAAATGCTCTCTTTTACTATCCTATAACTTGTATATGGCTTTTTATTTCAAAAATCTCATGCTTAACTTGATAGTCTTGGAAAGGAAATTTAGTTTTCTAGAAAAGAGGGTTTTGGTTCTTGGGGAGGGTAGTTTCTTGGATCATGGAGGGTTAATTTACGTTCATAATGCCCTAGCAACACTTTATACTGCAGATTTGTTGATCAGGGCTAGTCTTTTTGTGTTGGGGGTGGGGATCTCGCTCTGGTGCAATTTGTTGGTGTTCTTGTTCAAAATTTTTGTAACTGAGTTAGTTGAAATCGGGTGGAACACATTTTTAAAGATCATGCATGCCATCTTAATACTTGATCCTCTACTACACGGGAAAATCATGGTGAAACTTTTGGGTTTGGAATAAGGGTAGGGCAAGGGATTCACGGACTGGAGAGGATGGACCGCTGCAGCGGTCCTTCCATTGCTACAGCGGCACCGCTTTAGCGGTGAGGCCGTCACCGGGAGAGGTCCAACAGGTCTGGAAATGGGTCGCTATAGCGTGACCTGCCCGCTATAGCGAGCCCACTATAGTGACAAGGCACCGCTACAACGACACCTTGGTTGCTGTAGCGACCCACTTACCGCTATAGCGGCTTCACTACAGCGGCCAGCCCACCGCCGCAGCGGAGCTGCTCAGGCAGAAAAATTTGGCTTTTTCTCCTATGTCATGCATGGACTATCCCCGTAAATTCTCCACATTGCACTACTCTAAGTCTGCCTTTCACTTTGCAGGTAACTTTCTCACCCCAACATGGCGGATCAACAATAATTTCCACAACAAGGAGGACAACAACCCCCGGCTCCACCTGAATATATTAAGTTCCCTAACAACACTTGCAAGCTGCGTTTTATAGAGCAGCGGACCAAGGGCCTACTTCATGAGAGGGCTTTGGTCATGGATCGGGTCAAAGAAATGGCCCCGGGATTTTATCGGACCCTACACCATATTGGTTGGCCCAGTTAGCTGAGGAGCCCGATGATGTCAATTGTAACTAGGTTAGGGAGTTTTATGCTATGCTTCCCACTATGGATTGGACTGCCCTGCAGCTGCAATTACTATTCGGGGAATTGCAATGACGGTGAGTGCCGAGGTCATCAATGCTATACACGGGCTGCCCAACCCACCGCAGGATGAGTTTCGGGCTAAGGATGTTAACAGTAATGGACTGTGGTTGGTACGGATGTTGGTGCGAGAGTCAAAGAGGAAAAAAATTACTTGGGTTGTCTCGCGATTGGCTATTAAGAGCCGGTACTTTACTACTGAGGCCCGAAGGTGGCTAAACCTCGTTGCCCGATGGGTTCTCCCCTCGAGCAATACTACTGATATCACTTACCCACGGGCCCTCGTGGTGGCTTGTATTCTGGATGGTGTACCCGTGAACGTGGTTATGCAGGTTATTGAGGAGTGGCGGAGTTTTATGGCCAAAGCTGGCCCGAGCTTGATGTTTTCCTCCTTGATTACCCATCTCTTCCATAATGCCGGGGTGCCTACGGAGCCTAGGGACCGTATTATGGAGTGCGATATTGCTTTTGACCCATTGAAGGTCAAGGGGTCACAGGGCAGGGGCAAAAGGAAGAGGACGGGCTCCAATGACAGCGAGAACAGTGGCAGTCCACCAGATGGGAGTGGTCAGTCACAGGCCCCCGGTACTTTAGAGCGCATGAAGGCTGATATAGCTGCGGTGAGGGCGGCCATGATGGGGTTTGCACGGCCTTCCACGGAGGCCGAGTCGTCTAGCAGCGCTGCGGGTACTGGCTACTTTACACTTGAGTAGATGAAAGCTTACATGGAGACCCAGACTAAGATGGGGGAGGCTGTGGATGCCTTAAAGGGCGCCTATCAATCTCTCGCTCAAGCTCATATGGATTTTTGTGAAGATTTGGACAAGGAGAAGACGAAGAGTCGGGATAGAGACAAGTTGTTCGTGAGGATGTGGAAGGGTGTAAAAAGTCTTTTGAAGGCCCTAGTTTCGAAGGTGAAGCCTCCGAAGGTGACTACCAGAGATGCCTCCCAATTCTCTTTTCTCAGCGAGTCCGGACTTGGTAGCGAGGACTCTAGTGACTCGGATGGTGGCGATAAAGCGACTAGCCATGGAGTGGCTTAGGGATTTCTCTCCCCCCCCCCCCCCCCCCTTTTATCTGATTTGGTTAGCAATTGCCTGTGTTGGGCTTGGATGTTTAGACAATTTACAGCTTTGGTTATGCTTTGATTTGTTTGGATAATCCTTGTTTTGGCTGGTTTGACGTGGGTGCCCCGGTTTAAGGGTGCTCATCAGACAATTGCCCTTGTTGGGCAGATGTTTTTATGCATGTGTCTGCTTTTAGAGATTGATTTATTCTTGGTTTGTGGATGGACTACAAAACTTGGAAGGATAGGAGATGGAAGGGGATGCTACTGGTCAGGGGGTACCGCTATGGTGGTCACTCGACCGCTGCAGCGATACCGCTATGGCGGTAGAAACGCCGCTATAGCGGTCTAGGCAAAAATCAAAGGGCCGCTGTAGCGGTCCTTTTCCCGCTATAGCGATCCCGCTGTAGCGGTCCCCATACCGCTACAGCGGTGCTACAGTGCCAGTGACTGAAACTCCAGTCCCTCAGCTCAGATCGCATAGGTGCTTACTTAATCGTTTAGCACGTAAATAGGAATACGATCTTAACTTCGCTAATGGTCCCAGAACAATAACACAATCTATCACGCCACCTTACTACAGAACTTTTACTTGCTCACACAATTTTTTTACACACCTCCTTATAGAAGGTCTTCCTTGGATCGAATTAGAGGAACACCAATTGGAATCGACAGATACCAATCTGCCCGTCAAGATACCAATTGAAATCGACCAGATACCAATTGGATCCAACTAGGGGATGACGTATTGGGGTAGCATGATGGAATGAATGAAGGAAAACTTCTAGATGTCCTATAGCTTCTTGCGGACGGGTACGAACGTCATCGTACCATTTCGTAAGACTCTACTGGACATTTGCTCTTGTACTTGTGAGACCGATAACCTAGGGCTCTGATACCAACTGTCACGACCCTACCCACGGGTCATGCGGGCACCTACCATATGACAAGCAGGTAGGCGAACCCTTACCAATATAAACCATACAACTAAAAAGCATGTGACAATCACCCTTAAAATTAATAAAATTAAACGTAAACATTTATTACAGAATTGTTTCAATATAAATGAATCCGAAATAAAACCCCGGGATCTAGTCTAGACGGGTACAAGAGCTCCTACAATACAAGAAGACAAGATAAATGACACAGCCTCCGCTGGGAGTGAGATAGACGAGGCTGGAGGAGAATATCCGATAGACCCATGCGACGAAACTTCAGCTAAAACCTGCAACACATCTATACCCCAAAGGGCGTAGCAAGAGTAGTATCAGTACACCACACGTACTGGTAAGCATCATAGGTCGACTAAGATTAGTTCACGCAATACAATATAAAGTTAATAGATTAAACAAATAAGTCAATGAACCTCCAGATTCTAAATAAAGACCATTACCATTATCGCCCCCTTACTTCTTTACTCCCGAAGCTCTATTATTTTATTCCCCCCAACCACGGGGTATTCTACTAAATTTCCACCTAGTACTCTAGTATTCACATTCGTCGTGTACTATACTTTTACACTTATTGTTTAAAGAGTCCACCTATTCACCTTACTACTATGTTACTGTTATATCTCGTATTTCATACATTCGAATAATTCGAGAAGGTCGTGGAAAGTTAAGGACAAGATCATTTTCGAAAATTATTTTAATATGCAAGTTGTTAGGAATATTATTTATGAACATTGGTAGTATGGAGATATTGGGAAAGGCCAAGGGTAAAAAGAGCAATTTGCAAAATAGACGATGAAAATAATATGGAAGGCTAGGGGTAAAATGGTAATTTCACAAGGTGTTCAAGAGAGTTCTTGAAGGGCCAAAGTGTTCAATTTTTTTTTTCTTAAAATGGCCATTGTGGCCGTGTAATGTGTGTGTGTGTGTGTGGCTTTGTGGGCCCCACTCTTTGTGGCCATGTAATGAAAATATGGACAAAGCTTGCAAGAGAAGACAATTGGTCTTCTTAATTCAATTTCAAGAAAAATCAAGAAAAAAGGAGAAAACTCTAGAAAAGGGGAAAAGGGACATGAGGCCAAAGATGAGGGACTAAAACATAAATATGGAAAAAAATGGTGGGAGGCATGTATATATATATGAGGGGCTTATCATATTAATGGTAGAAAGAAAAAAAAAACACAAGAAGATGAAGAGCAAAGGGGAAGTGCACGGCCAAGAGGGGAAAAATTTAGCCCCATGAAATTTTGTCCCAAAAATTTGTTTCTTCATGTATTTCTACTAATTCAAGGATGCTCTTCAACATGGTATAATTGTTGAGGCAAGAGAATCACTCTTTGGTGTAAAATTCCAACTTTAGCTAAGTGGAGAAGTTGTGGAGGAAAGGTAAGAATTCATCCCCTTTTTATGTTATGAATGGTTTTGTTTATGTTGTGGAATGTAGAAATGGTTAAAATTCATGAGAATATGGAAGTTTGCATGATGGTTATATATATATATGTATGGCCGAATATGTGTGCATGTGTAGAGACTATGATTCAATTATTCATCTAGGTGTTTTGGTTGTTGTTGTTGTGAGTTCTATATGGATAATGGAAGCTTGATGATTTTTAGTTGTAGTTGTGGAAAATGGATGTAGGTCGTGTGTATGTATGTAGTGTGTAAGCAAGGTTAACTAATTTTTATGTAGCATTCTAGTTGTTGTTGTTGTTATGGAATTTATATTGGAAATGGAAGTGTGATGTTTTTAGTTGAAGATGTAAAAGTTGGAGTTTGGCCGTGTGGCATGTGTGTTGTGTAGGAAGGATGAATAAATTTCTATGTGGTAATTTGGTTATTGTTGATATGTATTCTACGACGAAAATGAGAATTTGATGGTTTAAATTGATGTTAGAATGGTTACGGGCTGATTTGGAAGCTAATATGATCTTGGCGTCGTTTCTTTATTTATGAGTATAATGTTAATGATGTGTGTATTGTTGAGGAAGTTTATGAATCTGGAAGATAAAAGCGTGTTGGTGATATTGTTTGTTGAAGTTGGAGGATTCGGGTGGTATAGAATCATTATGAGTATTGAAAGTGTGGTTTGAAATATTTGTTGGAATTGTTGTTAATAACGTGGCCGAGTCTCATTCTCGGATTGTTGTTGATAATTGGGCCGAGCCATATTCTCGGGATGGTGTAATTACAGGGGAGATGCTGCCGAAATTTCGGCAGAATATAAGTGAGTTCATTTGAAAAATTAAGATAAGGATTGGTTAAGATTGAATTCTTAAAGCTTGTGATTTACATTTGGTAAATATGACCATTTGTAGGTTTTGAAGAAAACGGGATTCAAATTTGGAGAAGCTTAAGAAGCGGAAAAGGTATGTAAGGATACCCTTTCTTTCTTTGGCATGCCCTAGAGCCAAGTAAGGTATAATGTGATATGCTGCCTTGGGGTAACTCTGTTCTGTGATGCTGAGTCTGATTACGATTCTAATTCACTTCTTGACTTGAGTTTGTGATCCTAGTTCATCCCTTGATATAAGTAATTGATATAAGTATTTTGATATAAGTATTTTGGTACAAGTATTCTGATATACGTATTTTGATATAAGTATTCTGATAGAAGTATTTTGATATAAGTGTCTTGATATAAGCATTTTGATATCAGTCTTCTGATATAAGTGTGTCGATATGATTATTTTGATATAAGTATTCTGATGTAAGTATGCTGATATAAGTATTCCGATATAAGTATCCTGATATGAGAATTCCGAAATCAGTATCCTGATAAGAGCATTCTGATATGTTTAAGCTGGTTCGAGAACTTCTGTAAGATTTAATGTCCCTAACTTCCGTATATGATCTCGGATTGCTCTGAAACGTTCGAAGAGGTTTCTGTATCAAGACGTTTATAATTTTCTTATACATAAGTATGGTTCCAAAATCTCTATTTGAGCTGATTCGTAAGGACATCTGAAGGTGTCCGATATGACTATGACTCTGATTCCCCGAAAAAGGCTCCTGAAACACTTATAAAGCGTTCTGTACTTCGAACGCACGTAACTTTCTCATACTACGTCGGATTGACCTGAAATCTGTTCCGAGCCCCAAGTATCGGTAAGTATACTGGTCTGTCGAGTCTTGATTCCTATGCATGTGGTTTCTCACGACTCTGCTCGTGCATGACTCAATGTATCTTTCACTGCGTCCCGGGCCAGGTTCTGTTATGTCCTCGTGTGTCCGCTACGATATGATTCACTGCGTCCCGGGCCAGGTTCTGTTATCGTGCGCATTCCCCTGCATTGTTCACCGCGTCCCTCATAGGCGGGCCGGGCTCTGTTATATAGTATGATGACATGATAATATGGGGTGGTGGCCAGGATGGCATATGATCTGTCTGTTCACCGCGTCCCGTACTAGAGGGCCGGGCTCTGTTACCGCACCCCTCACTGGAGGGTCGGGTTCTGATATATGCATATATGATACATGAATTTGATATACGATGATTCTGTTTACCGCGTCCCTTATCACAGGGCCGGGTTCTGTTATGCGCATATGTGACATACGATTCTGAGTATTCTGTATGTTCTGCATTCTGTCCGATATATGACATCATCTGTATGTTCTGTATTTCGTCCGATATATGACATCATCTGAGTAATCTGTACGTTCTGTATTCCGTCCGATATATGACATTATCTGAGTAATCTGTACGTTCTGTATTCCGTCCGATATATGACATTATCTGAGTAATCTGTACGTTCGGTATTCCGTCCGATATATGACACCATCTGAGTAATCTATACGCTCTGTATACCATCTGATATATGACATCATCTGAGTATTCAGTACGTTCTGTACTCCGTCTGACGTATGACCTTATCTGTGCGTTCTGTACGTGCCACACTCCTTCTGACATCCGGTATCGGTATGAGCGATCTGTGTCTGGAAAGTAAGTATGTCGGCATTCTGTATGCTCTGTTTGATTTTGTTACGCTCTGTATGATTTGTACGGTCTGTATGATCTGTATTGGTCGGTATGGTCTGTGTCGGTCTGTACGGTCTGTACTGGTCTGTATGATCTGTGTCTGAGAAGCAAGTAATTTGGTAATCTGGGTAAAATGCTTACTCTTGGTAGTGTTTGTTTCGATTATGGTTCTGCTTTCTGTATTCCATGTGTTACATACTCAGTACATATTCCGTACTGACCCCCTGTTCTTTGGGGGCTGCGTTTCATGCCGCGCAGGTACTCCCAGACGAGATAAGGACACTATAAAAGATATTTCAGCAATGGTGGCGAACTCCAATTGCTCCTGGAGGACTGCCAAGTCAGGGTTGGTATACGTGTTATGGTTTCTATATGATGTTAGAGACTTTGCAGACAGCGTCGTGGGTATGGTGTATCAGTCTGTAAGCGGCTCCATCAGCCGATATGTTGGTCTGTGTTGCGTAGTGAATTATGTATGACTACAGATTTGTGCGCTTGGAAGATTCGAGAAGGAATATTTCTGAAAAGAATATTTCTGAGAAAAATATTTACTATGTATTTTACCTGATTTGATTTAAAAAGTTTGGCGTAACTTTATGTGCAGCAAGAGTCTGAGGGTTCGCTCGGCCCTAAGTAAGGGTCGGGTGCCCATCACACCCTAGTAAGGTCGGGGTGTGACAGTTACGGTGTATCTAGGGAAATAAATCACTATCCACGACCAACACTACACTTACCTTGTGTAACCTCTCCCCCACCAGGCTCTCCACACACACACGGTTTAATGGATAATGTCAACGACAGAAATACACACATACAGAACATAAATTATGAGAATGCAATGCAATGCAAATGGGATGCAAGACCTGACCTGCAGGGGACCCATAGTGTCCATGTACCACTCTTTCCGGAATACTCCTCGGACCCGAGCACAACCTCCGCTCCTAAAAGAACCTCGGACACGGGCCACAATAATTCGTATATACATATGTAATCCAAATGATCAATCCCGTGGCAACAAGGCCGGATAACACAATAAGACACTCATGCCTTGCCTATTTACCTATATTTCCACCTGAACACGGCAGTTGCAATGCACAAAACTATCTGACACATAATTCATAATCCCAACCCTTGATGGGCGCTGTCACACCCTAATCTCGCTAAGGGTGTGATGGGCACCCGACCCTTACTTAGAGTCGAGCGAACCCTCTGACTCTTTATACACACATAACCTCATTGGACCTTTAAATCAAATAAACATGAAATACATAATAACGCTTTCAGAAATATTCTTTTTCTTTGTTCTCAAATCAAACAAAATCTGTAATTATATGGACTTTATCACATAATACAGAATGACACATCGGCTGATGGAGCCGCTTACAGAACTGACAACCAATACCCACGACTTTGTCTGCAAAGTCTCTAACTCCAAACAAAACATCATAGCACATATACTCTGACTCGGCAACACTCCAGGAGAAATTGGAGTTGCCAATCCAGCTGAAGCATCTTCTAGCAATGTCCTTTACTCATCTGGGTGTACCTGCGCGGCATGAAATGCAGCCCCCGAAGAAAGGGGGTCCGTATGGAATATGTACTGAGCATGTAAGGCATAGAATACAGAAAAGAGGATTATAACTGAAACAGAGATTTACCAGAATCACGTATGACCTTTTTAAAACATCAAAGCACTTGCCTTTTTAAATGAAAATCATGTATGTCATCATAAATCATAAATGGAAATCATGTATACCATCAGTGTATATCATATATCATAGAACGTGCCCCGGCCCTCTCGTGAGGGACGCGGTGAGTAAATTCATGCATGTCATCACCACGTATCCCATATGCATGTAACGTTCCCCGGCCCTCCATTGAGGGACGCGGTGAATGGAATCATGTATGCCAATATCATGTATCACATATGCATGTAACGTGCCCCGGCCCTCTATTGAGGGACGCGGTAAGTAGAATCATATATGTCCATGTCATGTATCATGTATGCATGTAACGTGCCCCGGCCCTCTATTGCGGGACGCAGTGAATAAAGTCATCATATGCCATCCTGGCCACCACCCCGCCATCATATCATAATGTCATCATATCATATTTAACATGCCCCGGCCCGCAAGTGAGAGGGATGCGGTGAACAATGCAGAGAAGTGCGCACGAGAACATACCCTGGCCCGGGACGCAGTGGAGGACATACTGAGACTTGCACGAGCAGAGTAGTGCGAAACCATATGCACATAAATCAAGACTCGATAGATACGTACACTTACCGACATTTGAAGGATCATAAACATGTTTCGGGTCAATCCGAGTTAGTATGAGAAAGTTACGGACATTTTTACCACAGAACTTTTACGAACGTTTCAAAGCAAATCCAAGATCTTTTACGAAAGTTAGGGACATTAAAACTTACAGAACTCATTTAGAAACAGAATTCTTTATGCTCGTCTCGTTATTCAATCATATAATAAGCTCAACTATATCGAGCGTACTCATATCAAAAGTGAATAAGAATCATAGACAAACTCGGAAACATAGCAAACGGAGCTTCGGAATCATGGGTACATATCCAAACCATATGAAGTAGCTTATTCATTTATTAATCATACAATAGACTCAACCATATGAAACATGCTCATGACAAAAGAGAATAAGCATCATAACCAAGCTCGGAATCAAAGAGTAGAGTTACCCCAAAGTGCGTGTCATGTCATACCTTACTGAGTTCTAGGACATGCCAAAAGAAAGAAAGGGTAAGCCTTACATACCTGTCTCACGTCCTATTAGCTACGCTTATTCGTCCAAGCTTGCTAGTCTACATTCAAGAAAGTTTACATAATCATTAGATTCATCGACATATACTTGTCTTAGTCTTTCAAATAAACCCACTTATAGTCTGCCGAAATTTCGGCAGCATTTCCTCTGTAAATGCAACATCCCCGAGAATCTAACTCGGCCAATCTAACAACAACAAACCCGAGAATTCAACTCGGCCAATTTATCCACAACAACAATCCCAATAATCATGCCAAAAACATCAATAATCAATTCAAGACACATTCTAACTGTTACACCTCAGAAATTTTTCCGTACTTGTGTGATGAGTAGACCAATGAAGGGCTTGAGTGGATGGTGTTTTATTAAGTCGGGAATGGCTAATTGTGAATTTTTGGAAATAAGAAGGTGGCGGAAAATTTTCAGCACAGTGGTCGTAAAGGGCACTATACGACCCGTAAAGTGATTTACGGACCGTATAGTGCAATCGTCCTCCAGCTGTCCAAAAATTTCAAGTTCTGTCAAAGTGTTGAAATGGCTAAAAACGACTTGGAGGACGGCCCGTAAACTGGTTTACGGACCGTAAACCTCGGTCGTAAACTGCCATGTCCCTCAGCCAAACTTTCTGTTTTTGAAATGCTTAAAGACGATCGCGGAGGACGGTCCGTAAACCACAATACGGTCCGTAAACTGTGGTTTACGACCACTGTTCATCCCGACAATTTTTCATTAAAGATCAGTTTTGTGATTATTAAAAGGGACTTAGGCTTCATTACATTTCATTATTCATCCATACAACTCAAGAATGCTCTAGAACTCTTCAAATATTTCCTCCATAAGAATTCAAGAGAATCAAAGGGAACATCAAGATCAACACCAATAAGTTCATGAAAACAAGTGTAAGAACGCATCAAAGGATCATCTAAGTCAAGAAATCCTTATAAGGGTGGAACTAGGGTTTTGGCTAAGTGAAGTATTTCAACTCAAGGCCTGTTCAATCATCATTTAAGGTATGTTTCACGACTATACCACGTGATTCAAGGTATTGGAAGGCTTGGATACTTAAAATGTAGAAGAACATAGGAATGGGTCATGATTGAGTAAATGGTGTCACTATGGAATGGTAGTTGGATGGAATCATAGAAGTTGACATGTTATAATTATGAATACGTTACAAATGGTGTATAGGTCATGATATAAGTGTTAAACTCAAAGGAAATGCCGCCTAATTTTCTCTAGGGATAACGATGCGTTCTCATAGTCGATTAACTAATGTAATACGAATTCTCTCATGAAGGTGACGACGTGGTATCGAAGGAGAATAAGTGGACAACAACTTATCTAAACGACAAGGTATGTGAGGCTAGTCCTTTCTTTCCAATGGCATGAATCTTATAGTCCGAATTACCATCTTTCCATGAGCTTCTACATTCCAAAAAGTTAAATGTCTAAATGAGATAAGTTATACGATATGATGATGTTAGTCCTTGCCTACACTCACCTTATGTACTAGTCCTTTCAAGGTGAGGCAGAATGTCCGTAATTGCTCCATAAAGTCATCGGGGGGTCACGACCTTACGTCACCCCGATAGAGTAAAGTTGTTCTCAAACCTTACACATGTGTTATGATAAGATAAGTATTTTACAATAAGTACATTATTATGATTATTTTATGATAAGCATGGCATGAGCATTGCATAGCGGGCCTAGTTGGCCGGGCAGACACCGCTTCGGCGGGCGGCGATACGGATACACCACGACCTTTGGGCGTGGGCAGACACCACTAGTGGGCGGCATGAGATGGTACCCCGGACGCAGGCTTATATTATTGATTATCACACCGTTCTGACATGGGCGGGCAGCTTGCATATGATGCATACATGTTACGATGATAAGTATGAGTAAGACAGCATGCATTATTCCATTTATGATTATTGATCAGATCCATATTCTTTATATTGATGCTCTCATTATATTATTGATGCCTTTCTTCATTGTTCATGCCTCTCATACTCAGTACAATATTCGTACTGACGTCCCTTCTTTGGACACTGCGTTCATGCCCACAGGTAGACAGAGAGGCGAGCTTGATCCAGATACTTAGGAGCTGTCAGCTGTTGAGAGCACTCCATTGTTTGGAGGTGCTTGTGATTTCTCTTTTGGTACATATGTGTATATATATTTTGGGCATGACGTAGTCTTGTTCCGTCCATTGTATGGTATGTCAGTAGAGGCTCGTAGATGTGTAGTGTGGGTATCATGGTCTCACATCTTTCATGTATACGTGCACTCATTAGTTTGGTGTACCAAACCATTCTATATACACAAGTGTTTATGTTTCCATATAAGTTATGATCTTTTTCCATGTTTTAAGCATAAATGTGATGATAAGGCATTAATCGGGTAAGAAGGGTAATAGAGCGAGCGGTGCTCGGCGGTTAGCCCCGGGTACCCGTCGCGGCCCTTAGCTGGGTCGTGACGCTAACATTAACAACCTTTGTCACACAATTCGACGACATTTCATTTATATTCAATTTAATCGCATGAAATCAAGCCAATACCAATGATCTCACATTCAAGTACTCGCCCAAGACCTTACAAACAAAATTCAAGAATACTTCAAACAATTCACATAATATTCCAAACAACCCGATCGTGCTACTTCACCCGAAACCTTCCAAATTCCACAAGAACACTAACAACACATTTCCTTTCTTCCAAATTCATAAACTACATCAACAATCTCTACTTTAGCAATATCATTCATTGTTATAATCATAAGAAACCATACTAATGTCACATTAGCTTCTTCCATAATTCCACAAACGATTACAACTTCACTTCAAGCCATCAAACTTTCATTTTTATTATGGAATTCACAACAACAACAATAAAATTACTAAATAAAAATCAATTCATCATATCTACACAACACAACACATATTCGACCAAGCCCCTACTTGCATGGCTACAACATATTATCCACACTTTCATGAATTTCATCCATTTCTTCACTCTACAACATATACAAACCATCCAGAACATATAAAAGAGGATTGAACCTTACCTTTTCCACCTAGTTCTTCAACTTGGCTAGAGTTGTGCCTTGCAAGAATGAATGGTTTTCTTGTTCCAACAACCACTCCATGTTAATTTGGGCCTCCAACTTGCTTGGAATACTAGAAGAAAATATTTTTTCTTGATCAATTTCATGGACTCAAATTTTGGCCATGGTGGCCGAATGGTCTCTTATGTTTTATTCTTGAAATTTCTTGAATGGTAAAGATGAATAATGGTCTTACTTTGGTCATCTCTCTACATATATATATATATATATATATATATATATATATATATATATATATATATATATATATATATATACCTCCTTCCAATACCAAGTGAACACATGGCCTTTTTCTTGAAGATTCTTAAACATTAAAATAAAAGATGACTAATTATTTTATTTTTGTCATCACCTTCCCATGTATATATATATATATATATATATATATATATATATATATATATATATATATATATGTTACAAGGCCAAGGGGTTCTCCAAGAGCTCTCTTGAACTTTTTTGTGAAATTCCCATTTTGCCCCTAGCCTTCCACAATATTACCATGAACCATTTTGCGAATTTCCCTTTTTACCCTTAGCCATTCTCCATATTTCCATACTAATAATATTCATAACAACTTGTACATTAAAATAATTTTTGAAAATGGTCTTGCCCTTAACTTACCACGACTATCTCGAAATATCCGAACGTACAAAATACGGGCTATAACAGGCGCAATGCAAAATAACTTCATATAATTCAATTTATACGCCCTCCTAATTCAAGGAAATATCCATATGAACGATCGACAATAAGATATACACACGGAATTACTCCCCCCCCCCCTAAGGGTAGCATTAAGTAATTACAAGGCATCTCCGTAGCGACCACATTGCTTCCTTTTACTCTAAATTCTTATTATCATAGTCCTGACGATACCCTATTTTAATCATATTACAAGTATGTCTCTCCAAACTCCGGTGTCCGAAGACCTAAGCATGCATTCCCCCATCAACTCTAACGTATATACGATTAGCTAATCAAAGTCTAACTAATGTAAATAATAATCTACCTCTTTGGCGAACGGATATATGATTCTTCATGAATTGCTTGTCTTCTTAACCTCCGTCCGAATCCATGAGCGGGTATCTTTCATAGGGAAAGGTGGAAAAAGGGATTGGAATGGTTTTCTTTTTCTTGGGGGACATGGTTTTTCTTTCATGAGGAACCCTAGGAGCAGTCCTTGGGAGTCTTATGTTTGAAAAAGGAGAGAAAATAGACTAAGTACTCGTTTTTGGGTCACTGTTTCCACGTGGACCGCTTCTGCGGTCCTCAGCCCGCTATGGTGGTACCGCTGCGGCGGTCCTTAGGCCGCTATAGCAGTGCCGCTACGGCGGTCCACTGACCGCTATAGCGGTCCGCCTTTTAATTTTTTGCCCGACATTTTATAAACCCCTATGAAATTGATTTTTCCCACTCCTAACTCTTCAAACATATTATGAAGCCCATTAAATATGACCCTAGACTTAAATTGGGTATGCTTTCGCAAAACATTAAATAATGACCAGACGGGTCGTTACAACTCAAAAATCCCACCCAAAAATGTTTCCGATGTTTGACACACTTTCATCGAACATTAAGGGCATGAAGTCCCAACATGCTTTTGAGAGGCTTAAATCTCTAAAAAACTTTACTTCATGGTATTACAAAAACCAAAAGCTAGATCAACAAAGATCAAACTTTCCTTCATTGCATTACAAGAACCAAAAGCTAGAGCAACAATGATTGTGAGTTATAGTCTACAGCTTGGTCTACAAAAGAGTTTCTTCAATTGCAATAATAAAATTTCGCTTTTTTGGTCATCAGAGCTAAACCGGCAGGTTTTGGATAATACTGAACAACAGGTCACTTGTAAAATAATTGTACCAAGGCAACATGATCCACTCTTCATTTCAGTGGTATATGCCAAATGCACAATTTAGGAGAGAATACCTCTTTAGGAAGAATTGAGATATTGGGAAAATAGGATTCAAGGACCCTGGGGTGTTATGGGTGATTTTAGTGTCATACTAGAAGCTGAAGAGAAGTTTGGGGGAAGGCCATGCAGAATAAGCAAAAAAATTGATTTTCTTAATTGTGTAGAGGATTGTGGGCTGGTGGATGCAGGATACTATAGAACCAAATATACATGGTTTAACAATAGGGGTTTTACCAAAATAATATGGAAGAGGCTTGATAGAGTACTCATCAACACATAATGGGCAGATGAACTAGGAGAAACGACTGTGTAACACCTTGCAAGGGTAAGCTTAGATCACGCACTACTCCTTATTACTCTCAGCAAGCACGAAATCAGTGGCCCAAGATATTTCAATTTTTTGGAGTTTTGGGTTGAACATCAGGATTTTAAAACAATTGTTGTAGAAACTTGGCAAGGAAGTGTAGTAGGCAATCCAATGTGGGTTCTACATCAGAAATTGAAAAGAGTGTGTACTAGACTGAGTAGTTGGTCAAGGCAAGCATTTGGTGATATCTATGAAGAACTAAAGAGGCTTGAGAAACAAATAGAAGATACTGAGAATCAACTCATTGCTGACAACAATCGTGTGAAGAGGTCGGAGTTAAATCTGCTAAAAGTTAAATATCACCAGTTCCTGAAGCTGCAAGACTCGGTACTAAAATAGAAGGCAAAGGCTAAATGGCTAGAGGAGGGTGACAGAAACACAACTTTTTTTCATAGTGTGATTAAAGGGAGAAGGAAGAGGCTGAACTTGCAGAGAATACAAGATAATGATGAGGTTTGGAGAGAGGGTAGCCAAGACATAGCAGATGCAGTAATCCACCATTTCCATAAGATTTTCAATCATGGTGAAGCAGTGGAGGATCTATCCTTATTGAATTGCCTCCAACCAAGAGTAACTCAAGAAGATAATGACATGCTAACAACTTTGCCAACACTGGAGGAAGTAAAAGCCAGTATTTTTTCAATTAATCCTGAAAGTTCACCAGGACCCAATGGCCTTAGTGCACTCTTCTACCAACAGTGCTGGGAAATCATCAAGGAAGATATGTTTGAAGCTGTTCTAGAATTTTTCAAAGGAGCATCCCCACCAAAGTTCTTCACTCACACATGTCTAGTGATGATACCAAAGATAGAATTCCCACAAAAATTATTAGATCTTAGACTAATCAGTTTGTGTAATGTGTCTACCAAGATCCTGGCAAAAATCCTCAATGCTAGACTAGTCATTATATTGCCCAGAATAATTTCCAGCAACCAGTCCGATTTTATAAAAGGGAGATCGATTTCGGAAAACATACTCTTAGCGCAAGAAATTATAAAAGACATCAAGAAGCCAAAGAAAGGTAGGAATGTGGTAATGAAGCTAGATATGGCAAAAGCTTACGACAGAGTTGCTTGGCCATATTTATTCAACATTATGAGTAAACTTGGATTCTATGAGCAGTGGGTGGACATGGTTCGTAGACACATCTCAAACAACTGGTACTCACTGATAGTAAATGGGCAGAGACATGTCTTCTTCAATTCAAGGAATGGATTGAGACAAGGAGATCTGTTATCTCCGTCACTATTTGTACTGAGTGATGAACTACTATCAGTGATGTTGAATGATATACAGAGGAGGAGCAGATACACTGGCTTTTATATGAGACAGAGAGGGCCCCAGATTAATCATTAGGCATTCGCAGATGACATAATCATTTTTACTAGTGGACACAAGCGATCTCTAAAGCTAGTAATGAAGACCCTAATGAAGTATGAGAGCTATTCAGGATAGAGAATAAATAAACAGAAGAGTTGTATAATGTTAGCCCCCAAAGCTTCATTAAGCTCAATGAACAGGGTAACAAGGATAACTGGGATGCAAATAAAACAGTTTTCGGTGAAATATTTAGGGTGCCCACTCATAGTTGGGAAGCAGAAAATTGCATACTACTTGGATATGATTAGTAGATTGACAGGTAGAATGAAAGGATGGAAAACAAGATTTCTTTCAGCTGGGGGCAAGGCAATTTTAATTAAACATGTGCTACAGGAAATCCCCACACACTTGTTGGCAACAGTGCAACCTCCTAAGGGAGTACTAAAGCAAATAGAGATGATTTTTGCAAACTTCTTTTGGAGGGGAGCAGATGGTAATGATAGACACCATTGGATAGCATGGAAATGACTATGCTACCCATTTAAAGAAGGAGGTGCTCAATTTCGAAGAATTCATGATGTATGTAAAGCTTTCACTGCAAAAGCTTGGTGGAATCTAAGAACATGCAGCTCACTTTGGAGGGATTTTATGATGGCTAAATATTGCAGCAGAAGCCACCCTACAATGGAAAATTGGTACCCAAGTCAGTTCAAACACTGGAAAGAACTCTCTAGAATCAAAGAAGCTATGGAAGATAATATACTTTGGAGACTAGAGAAGGAAGTGTGTCCTTTTGGTATGACAATCGGATAGGAAATGGGGTACTGATAAGACACATAGAAGAAGGAATAAGGCCAAGAAATGTTACCTTAGTTTCTATGTAAAGAGAAGAGGAATGGCAGTTTGCAGCTCTAGACATAGAAATCCCTATTACAGCTCAAGAAGAAGTGTTGTTACAAACAGTAAATCTCAACACAGGGAGAGGTGACAAGGCCATATGGATAACAACAACAAGTGGATATTAATGGTTTATTCAGCTTGGGAGATATTAAGGCAAAGGAGAGAACAAAATCAAGTTTACTCCAACATATGGTAGAAACATGTTCCATTTAAAATGGCTTTTGTGACATGGAGGGCAGCCATTAACAGTTTGCCTACGGATGAGAAAGTAAGCAAGCTTGGGATCAACGTGAATCCAACTTGCTATTATTGTTCACCTCCTATCACAAGAATTGAGAACACAGACCATGTTTTTAGCTCAGGAATATTTACACAGGCCATCTGGTTGAGTTTTGCAGGATTATTTGGGATTCAGACAACAAGACTCTCTTTCATAGAGATCTTGATGCAGTAGTGGAATCACAGACCTCTAAACATTGTAGCAGCTTACATAGTAAAGGTGTTACCTGATATAATTACATGGGAGCTATAGATATCAAGAAATTCAGTTGAGTATGGGGCAGAGAAGTCTTCTACAAATAGATCAGGTATCTTCATCATGCAAACTCTATGTGACTTGGTGAGTCAAAGATTTGACAGAGTTCAGATGCAGAGATCATGGGAGCAATTGCAGAATATGGTGGATAGATCTATGAACACAATAATCTACAAGATGATAAGATGGAGGAAACCCACACAAGGAGCTCACAAGCTAAATATGGATGGAAGTTGCCAGGTGGGAAATTGTGGAGCTGGGGGAATCATTAGGGACAGTAGGGGAAATACAATAGTAGCCTTCTTGGTCTACTTGGGCCCTGGAACCAGTAATTGGGCCGAAAGCCAAGCTATGTTAATTGGGATTCAACTCAGTTTGGACTATGTCATTAATGAATTGGTGGCAGAAACAGACTCAAAGCTGCTAACAATGTGCGTCAAAGGCGAAGCTACAGTGCCATAGAGCTTAGCTCAAACAATGGAGGATATACAAAGGAGAGTTGAGAAAAATGGGATCCAAATCTAGCACTGTTTTCGTGAAGCAAATCGAGTAGCAGATAAGCTGGCAACAATTAGTCAAATACATAAGAGGAGGCTAATCTTTACAAGCTTTGAGAGGTTTCCCAGAATAGTCAGGGGTTTAACACAACTGGACAAAATGGAGATGGTTTCTTTTCGAGTCCGCTAACTGAAGGCAAAGGAAATATGTTACAACCCACCGTAGGCTATGTGGTAGCATTACTCAGCATTTGTTTTTTTGCAGTTTTCTTTTGTGTCAACAAACATGTAAAGGGTTTGGCCTGTCGATCCATCAAAGCTGAAAGGAGGACTCTTCCTCCTCAAACTCTGTTCCCACTCTCTTTCAATGAATAACATGGTGACTTGAATTAAAAAAATAAAAAGAAAAAGAAAAAGAAAAAGAGAGTAAAATTTGAATTGAATTAAAAAAAAAAGCAATTCAATATTTCAATAGTGTTGACTACTTGTTACATCGACTGTTTCATTGATTGAATTAGATCTAAAGTTACTAATTGCTACTCAATTCTACCTAATACTTAGCTAAATTGAGATAATTAAATGTTTCAATTAAAGTCAACAATAGTGTTGATAACTTGTTACATCCACTTTATTTTGTTTAAATTGATTGAATTAGATCTAAACTCGCTAATTGTTACTCAATTCTATTTAAAACTTAACTAATCGAGATAATTCAATATTTCAAGTAAAGTCAATCATAGTATTGACTACTTGTTACATCTATTTTTTTATATAAAAAAAAAAAATTGATTGAATTAAATCACAATCTGCTAATTGTTACTCAATCCTATATAATGCTTATTTAAATTGAAACAATTCAATATTTCAATTAAAGTCAACCATAGTATTGACTACTTGTTACATCAACTGTTTTATTGATTAAGTTAGATTTAAACTTACTAATTGCTACTTAATTCTATCTAATACTTAGCTAAATTGAAATAATTCAATGTTTCAATTAAAGTCAACCATAGTGTTGACAACTTGTTTTTTTTTTATTTTTAAAATTAATGAAATTGAATCAATAGTTATCAACTTGTTTTACTTAATCTTACATAATATTTTGCTAAATTGAACCAACCCAATATTTCAATTAACGTCAACCATATTGTTGAGTTTACATCCACTATTTTATTTTTAAAAAATTGTTGAATTAAATCAAAACTTGCTAATTATTACTCAATTATATCTAATCTTTAGCTATATTAAGATAATTTAATGTTTCAATTAAAGTCAACTAGCTGGGGCAACCATGGTTGCACCCTCAAGCCTCTATGTAGATAGAGGATAGAGCATTAGGGTTTTCGATTAGATTATGTTCTAATTGATTCATTTTTTCGTCTCAACCATAGTGTTGACTACTTGTTACATACTTTTTTTTTTTAAATTGACAGAATTAAATTAACATTTAGCAATTTGTTTACTCAAGCCTAATATAATACTAAGCGAAATTAAACTAATTCAATTTTGAACCGACCCACAAAACAAAACATGCAAAAAACATCAATTTTTCAAGGACCATAAAGATTAACGAAGAATTTTAATCAGATTTAAAAAAAATGAAATCTATACCCTTCTGTTATTTGGAAACCATCAGTCTTGTTAGCTTGTACAAATTTAGTGAGAATCATCTGATCACCACCACGATTATTATAAGAAGAAAGAAAAAATTCTTTAACAATTGTATTGAGATTCTTTTTTGGGTAAAACCACCCAAAGAGGTGGGACTTTATTCCATCAAAATGTTTACAGAAAGGAAGCAAAGTATTTACAGAAACAATGCAGAAAAAGAAACTATCTAAAAAATGAAAGCTAACTATGATCAAAACATTAATACTACATAAACCTTCATCATACTAAATAAACCAGGGACCTTGATTTGTATCCATCTTTCACACCATCAAGTCTCACAGGTGGAATGGATCAAATCTCTTGAAGTTAACTTCAGGTAATCCTGGATGAAGTAGAATTCAGTTGCAGTACTTATTAATCCATGATCTCAGCTAGCATAGCATATGAACTGAGTAACAGATGTAGCTGTTGATTCTTTTGCTTCTAACTTGATGCATCTGAATCTAAACTGATGAAGTTCCCAACCAGAAATATCAATGTTTTGTAGTAGAATGAACCAAAGTTAATACCACACACTAAAAAATGAGGTTATTTCCAGTTGTAGTCCGTCCCCTTCCTTCATTATAGTCATGTACTGTTGTGGCCATGTTGGTTGTTAAAAAACTATTTGGTTGCTGATCTAACTCTGAAGTTTAGTATTTGACTTTTATCCATGTTGATCAATCTCCTTCCATGAGTTGAAATATCTTGAAACTGATTGTATTGAATTGTACCTGCAAAATCAAAAACCAAGTTAGTGAAATAATCTACCACACAGTTTCCTTCTCTGAGCACATGTACCACTGAAACATCTTTATCCTTTATCCATCTTTGTATACTCCTCACTATCAAAGAAACATTCCATGGCACCTCCCAAATGCCATCAAATATATTTTGCATTGTAAGTGCATCAGTTTCCACTACTAGAGGCAGTAAATCATGCAAAACACAGTACTTAATCCCGTCCTCAATGGCCACAGCTTCAGCAACAAGATTTGTAGTATCAGATAACAATCTTGCCATTGCATATATAAACTCTCCTGAACTGTCTCTAATACAAAAAGCTGCTGAACTAGGCCCTGGGCCTCCTTTAGAGGCACCATCAGTGTTGCATTTAAAGAATCCCCTCTTTGGAAAATTCCACTTCACCTGTTTATAAGTTAATGGCATCCTGTAGTTTTTTAAAAATTCAACTATCATAGGCAAGCTTTTTGGCATATTCTGCAGCCAAGGATATCTTTTCTGTGCTAGCAATATATGTTTCTGTTGATCTTATGAATGCCTTAATTATGAGAAACTGCTCCTCCATGACTCATGGTATTCCTGCCCTTCCATATTTGCCACAAACCAAAGCAGGAAATACTTGATGTAAAGGTTTCTACCTTGCAATAGTTTTAACGTTCCACCAAAACAAGACTGTCTGCTTAATCTGTAGAAAAAGGCCCAATACACCTGCTGCAGCTGAAAAATAATGCCATAATTTAGTTGCAAAATGACCTGTAATCTATGGTTTCCTACTAAGTTTGACAACACCAGCATCTTGAAACTATGTTGATTCTCATCCTCATCAGCACTTCATCTATAGGTAGCTTCCACAACCAAACTCTCCATATGAAAAAAAAGATTTTGTATGGGAAACCTTTAATCCAGAATTTGTCACAGACAAGTTATACTTGATTCCTTTGTCTCAACTTCTCCCATGCACTCTTAACTGTGAACTTACCAGAACTTGTAAGCATCCACCATGGCCTATCTATCTCAGTTGTTCTCACAAAAAGTCCCAACTCCTTTCTAACATGATCAACAATATTAGATGGTAACACATCTTGTAACTTTGCATAGTTCCAATGACTTTCACTCATCAGCTCTTCAAGCTCTTCTCCTATAACATCATTATGAGATTGAATAGGTATCAGATCATGCAGGGCACCTAGTTTAGACCAATTATCAAACCAGATTGAAGAAGATCCATTCTTAGGTTTCCACTAAATACCATGTTTCATTTCATCTCTAGCTTGCAGCATCATTTTCCAAGTCTGGGATCCCCCTTTCCACTGAACCTCTCACATAAAATTGGACCATAGTGTACTGTTTGTCCTGAATCTCCACCAAAGTTTTGTAGACATTGCTTTGGATATATCACATAGAGATCAGAAGCTAACCCTCCTTCATTCTTTGGATAGCATAATTTTTCCCATGAAGACCACTGCTTGCTTCTTCCTTCTTCCTTAGTTTGCCAAAAAAATATATTGAATAGCTTGTGTAGATCCTTAATGACACACTTTGGATGCACCATAGCAGAAATTAAATAAATTGGGATGCTTTGTAACACACTTGATATCAACACTGCTTTCCCCCCAAAGGATCATAATTTTCCTCTCCAAGCCTGCAACTTGTCCTTTACTTTCTTCATCATGTCTTTGTAGAACAGTTTCTGCCTACTAGCATGAAAGATAGGACATCCCAAATAAGTAAATGGGAATTCTCCATGCTGAAACCTGTTATTTGCTGCACCTCCTGATTCAGTCCAATAGCCACCTTCTTATGCATATAAAAACACACTACTAGAAAAACGAAAAAAACCGTTGACAAAAACCGACGTCCAGCGTCGGTTTTTTTAATGAAACCGACGAGAAACTGTCCTTTTAAGGTCCGTCGGTTTTCATAGCCTCGCTTTTGGAAAACCGACGGACCACGTCGGTTTTTTCCGACGGACGGCGTCGGTTACGTAGTCCGTCGGGTTTTATTCAAAAATTTTAAAAAATAAAAAAAAATTAAAAAGCCGATGGACAGAGTCGGTTTTATTAATTTCTGATTTTTTATCTTATATATAAATAATATATATTTTATGAAAAAACCGACGCACTGCGTCGGTTTTTTTATAAAATTTAAGAATTAATTTCCAGAAAACCGACGAACAGAGTTGGTTTTCCGTCGATTTTCTGGAAAATCTGCAAAATTAATTTCCAGAAAACCGACGGACTGAGTCGGTTTTCTGGAAAATTTCCAGCATGCAAATCATGCATTTTCTGCAACCACACCTGCACAGAAAGCAGTACCAAAAGCTGCTCAGAAACCAGTAACAAAAGCTGCTCAAAACTAGCATTAAAATGCTCCAAATCAATTCTAAAAGACTACAACACATAAAATCACCCTAAGTAATAATAAAACACATCAAACACTATCTAAACACATCAAATACGATCTAAATAGACCTTCAAAGTTCAGAAATATTTAAATGTCCAACCAAAAGTTCCATTAACTAGTTTTAACATAAGTCCATTATTAAATCCAAACTACTACAACTGATCATCCGGTGTCCGGGCTACGTAATCACCGTCATCATCATCTTCTGGGTCGGGGGGGGGGGGGGGGGGGGGGGAGAAGGGGGCACACCAAATTGTCTACATGCGATGTGGATTTTAACTTGTGCCATTAGCAATTCAATGTTCGCTTTCGTGGTGTTACTTTCCTCAACTCTATTTGCCTCAGTCTCAGCTAATTTCCTATTAAGTTCAGCAATTTGCTGCGCCATAGCTGCGACCTGAACACCATCAACTCCCTCGGCTTGTCGAGAAGACCCTTCACCTCGCAATCCTGACCGAAGGCGACTTAAGTTGGTGCTTGGGCTTAGACCGTACGCTCTACCCTTTTGTACTCCCCCAACTGCTCTACACCAAAAATCTATCTCTAATTCCGGTGGAGGACGGCTCAGATGCTCAGGCTGAGTTTGGCTGTACTGGTCCACATGATCCATATATTGCGTCTGTATATTAAAAAATGAAACTTAGTATATAACGAATATATCATAATTAAACTTATATATAATTACAGAAATAATAAAATTATCACTTACATAGGAATTACGAGCCCTGTCCTCAACCCATAAGGTCGGATCCGACTCCTGCTTCTTCTTTTTTGTGTGGGTCTTTAGGAATAGCTGATCCTGAGTTGGCATCTGTCCCGTAGCTTTTTTCTGCAAAAAAAAAAAAAGTTAAACATAAAATTAATAGCTCAATAATGATATATTGATCGTAGGTAACTTTAAAAGTATAAAATTACTTACCATTGTCCTAGCCACGAGCCCCTGACTTCTTGCACCCGCAATGTGCAAAGAGCCACCTTTCTGGGATGCACGGGCAGCCTTTGCCTGCTCAGACTTGGCGATAAACTCAGGAGTTTTCCAATATGCCTTAAGTTTCTCCCACTGTTCAGCGTTTAGCCATTGGGGCATCGTCATATACCTTCTGGCCCTCGAAAACCAATCAGACAACCTTGCACTCCCCTTCTTCTCAAAGTTTGCAGCAACCCTATCATTGTCCATTGGATCCCATGTACAATACATCTGCAAATCAAATAGCTAATGTTAGATGATTTATATAAAAGTAAATTCAAGTTATGAAATGTATAATAAGATCCATACGTTAAACTCTCTAAACATATCCTGTCGAGTATCATATGGGATTTCACCCCATGAAGTATAAAAATGATTGCCATAAAGCCTCCGAACAACATCCAGCACAACTTTTGTAGTGTCGTGATCTGGATAGAACCTGCAGTTAAAAAATTTAATGCATATTAGATTAAGATGAAAAAAAAAACATTAGGAAAACTTAATAAAAGACAATCTTACCCAACTCCCTCAGGCACGATGAAAATCCGACCCATCGCATCTCTATCTCCCGGCTGTAAACCATGATGTATCGGTTCCTATATAGAAGTCGGTGCAGGTGCAGGAGCAGGAGCAGGTGCAGGAGGATGACGATGGGTCTGAGACTGGTTGGATGGCAGTGACTCAGGCTCAGAGCTGTTATCTCTAAGGCGCAAATTAGATACACTTGGAGGTGTACCATTTGGAGAAGGAGAAAGAGAAGAAGGGAAAGTGGTCGATGTGCTAGGAGATCTGCCACATGGTGGGAAATACATAGGTATAGGTATAGAAGTAGGATAGGTAAATAATGCCGGCTGAGGTGGTGACGGCTGAAAGACCCACTGACCAGACTAGCCCTGCATAGAAGAGCCAGGCATAAAAAAAGAAGGCGGAGTAGACTGCATATGTGGAGCGGACGGAATGGACTGACTACTAGTAGCTGTAGGATATATAGGTCTTTTATCTTTTCTCTTACTAGTACCTCCAGCTCTACCTCTACCTCTACCTTGATCACTACGACCTGATGACATCTGCATACATAAAATTAATAACTCAATAATGATATATTGATCGTAGGTAAAAATTTAACAAGTATAGAATTGTGTTATTATCAAATATAGAATAAACTAACATGCAACTAGTTATCCTCCCACTCATCCTCGCTTGTTTCATTTTCATCAGATGATTCTTCTTCATCGCTTGTTTCAGGTCCATCGGTCGATTCTTCCTCAACATTTTCTATGATAGTTACATCATCTTCATCAACTTCTTCCAATAGGTGTTGAGGATGTTCCAAACTATTTTCTAACTCTGTGTCAACCGTTTGATGAACAACTGGTACATCATTTTGATATGCCACATCTAATGCATTATCGACCTCAATCCTCCCCACATGCTTAGTCTTTATAACCACCCACCAATCAGCCTTATCCCTACGCAAAGGATATGGAGCATAATAGACTTGCTTAGCATTCTGTGCAATTATAAAGGGATCATAGCGATTGTATTGTCTTGTGTGTTTGACTTCAATTACGTTATGTTGACGATTCACCCTTGTACCTCTTTGGCTCGGATCAAACCACTTGCACCGAAATAATGTTATCTTCTTCTTAGGGTAACCTGGATACTTAAGTTGTATGATCTCCTGCAGCACACTGTAATAATCAACAATTACACCGCTACTTTTTCATTGTCCTAACTTCATTGCCTGGTCCAAGAGCTATATCTTTCACAAATTGGGAATTTTCTCCTGTATGATAAACCTATATAATAAGGAGGAAAATTAAAATTCAATAACTTCTATGTAGCCTAAATTTAATTGAAATTATGCAATGAATTTCCACACTTACAAAATCGTACATCCAATGGGAAAACTTAGAATATATGGCTTCATCGCCCTCAAGTTCTACGAAGTAACTGCTCGACATATGCAAGATTTTCATTAGTTTCACCCTTATCAGTTACCCATTTAATTCAGTAACATAATTCGACACTCACCGAATATATACTTGAATTTCAGGGCAATTGAGCAAAACACGTGTCACAGCTGATTGCCTGTCCATACTACTCAGGGTTCGTTTTGGAGGCTTTTTAGAACCTCGTCCTGGTTGATTAAAGATGGACATTGGTGGGTAGTTATGTTCAACCCCACCCTCATTATTATGGTTGGGCCTATTTCTCATACACGACACTTGCTCTCCGAAATAATATGAACAGAAATGCGTTGTTTCCTTTGTAAGATACGCTTCACAAATAGATCCTTCAATCTTAGATCTCTGCTTAGCCAATTTTTTGCATTTGCCAATGGTCCTGCACACATGTTTAATATCAATAGGAACAGTAATTAGTTAACAAAATACTGTTAAAGAAACAGCTAGTAAGTTTGGTTACTTACCTCTCGAAAGGATACATCCACCTAGTTTGAACTAGGCCTCCAAGGCGCACCTCTTGTACAAGATGAATGGGAAGATGTTCCATCACATCAAAAAATCCACATGGAAAGATCTTCTCGAGCTTAGTTATAATGACTGGTATATTCTGTTCCATTCTTTGAAGGTTTTCTACCGTCAAAGTGTTAGAACATAAATCCTTAAAGAACAAACTTATCTCTGTGATTGGTTTCCATATTATTTCCGGTAGGCGGCTAAATGCAATAGGAATCAAAGTTTCCATGAAAACATGGCAATCATGACTTTTCATACCAATTAATTTTCCTTCATTCATATCAGTACGCTTGTCAAAATTAGACGCATACCCCTCTGGCATCCGCAAATTCTTAACCCATTGACAAATCTGTCGTTTCTCCTCCAAAGTGAATGAAAAACTAGCCTTGGGTTTGAACACTTTATTATTCGCTAACTCTTGCAAGTTCAATTCCAGGCGCCTACAATATTCTTTTAGGTCCAATCTAGCTTTTGGGTTATCTTTTGTCTTGCCTTTAACATCCATAACAGTGTTGAACAAATTATCAAAGTATTTTTTTTCAATATGCATCACATCAAGATTATGCCGTAGAAGATTATCCTTCCAATACGGTAACTCCCAGAATATGCTCTGTTTAGTCCAATTATGTTCAACACCATAACCAGGTAGTCTATAAGGGGTAACTTCTGTGACCTTAGGCAAGTGACAAACCCTCCCCCAAATTTCTTCTCCTGACAATGTTCGAGGTGGGGGATCATTTTCAATTTTATTCTTTCTAAATGCTTGTTTCATTTTCTTGAATTGGTGATCTATAGGCAAGAATTGACGATGACAATCAAACCATGAATTTTTGTGGCCATGTTTTAAAGTGAAAGCTTTACTAGTTTCCATGCAATGAGGACAAGCAAGCTTTCCAACAGTCATCTAACCAGACAACATCCCATACGCAGGAAAATCGTTAACAGTCCACATCAAAGAAGCACACATATTGAAATTGCTCTTAGTTGATATATCATATGTCACTACACTTTCACACCACAATTGTTTTAACTCATCAATCAAAGGCTGTAGATAGACATCAATCAAAAATTTTGGATTACGAGGACCAGGGATAACACAATTTAGGAATATATAGGGACTTGTCATACACATCTCAGGCGGTAGATTATATGGAGTAAGAAATACAGGCCAACAAGAATAGGGTGCAGCCAAAACAGAGTATGGTGTGAAACCATCCGCACACAAACCCAAACGAATGTTTCTTGGTTCACTAGCAAAATCAGGATAAGTTCTATCAAAATGTTTCCACGCTTCTCCATCCGATGGATGACACATAACACCAGGTGGCCTTCTATTTTCGCTGTGCCATCTCCTGTGAGGAGCAGAACTCGGCTTTGCAAACAACCTCTTTAACCTAGGTATAATAGGTAAACAATGCATCGCCTTAATTGGAATCGTCTTCCCACTCGGTGTCCGCTTATAATGCGCGTGTCCACATATTTTACATTCATTTAAATCAACATCTTGCTTATAGAACAACATACAACCGTTTGGACAACAATGAATTCTATCATACGACAATCCTAATTTGGAAACCAATCTCTTTGCTTCATAGTAACTCTTAGGTATGTCGAATTTCGGACTAACTAGTTCCCCTACAAGCTTAATCATTGAGTCCATAGCAACTTCAGCAACAGTCCAATCTGATTTGATGTTAATCATTCTAACTGCAACAGATAACTTAGAATGCTGATTCCCTACCCAAAGTGGATGACTAGCCTCTTCTAATTCTTGATAGAAGCGCATTGCTTCTTCATTAGGAGGTTCCTCAAAATTTTGCTCAGGTTCAAACCCAGACTGTACGCCAAAAGCATCATTAACTCTATCATATTGGTCGTGACTATATTCCTGCGACACACTACTTTCACCGACAACCATATTATAAAATATACCATTGACCCCATCAGTCTCTCCATGATCAGTCTAAACATAATAATTTTGCTTAAACCTACGACTATATAAATGAACCCTAACCGCTTCCGGTTTCAAATAATTCATACACCGGCAATGAGAATAAGGACACTTAATTACCCCTTCATTTTGAAAAGGGTAAAGTGTCATTGCATGTGTGAAAAAACCCCATCAACACCTTCAACAAATTCATCATGTACACCCGCACGATTACTATTATTCATATTATACATCCACATACGATCCATCTACAAAAATATACCCACAAATTATTGAGGTTATAGAAATATATTATAACTTAAGAATTCTAACTTAAAATATAACTTAAGAAAACATAATCCCAACCATTTCTAACTTTGGATTCTCAATAACAATTCTAACTTTAATAATTTATAAATTCTAACTTTAATATAATTTTGAAAAGTACAATCCCAATTAATTCTAACTTTGAATTCTCAATAACAATTCTAACTTTAATAACTTATGGATTTTAACTTTAATTCTTAAAATTGAAAAGTAAATCTAGTCAAATAAAGTCTACATTTTAGTTTTGAGGTTATAGAAATATTATAACTTAATAATTCTAACTTAATTTGAAAAGCACAATTCCAACCAATTCTAAAAATTGAAAAGTAAATCTAGAGAAATAAAGTCTACATTTTAGTATTGAGGTTATAGAAATAGTATAACTTAACAATTCTAACTTTGAAAAGCACAATCTCAATCAATTCTAATTTGGAATGATCAATAACAATTCTAATAACTTATGGAATTCTAACAAAAAGCACAATCCAACAAAAAAAAAAACTAGTCAAATAATTAAAGTATATATTTTTTCACATATTCAACATCAATAATATTACAAAGAATGATAACTAAGCTAACACAAATACATTGACAAAGAACATGAAATATAGCACAATCTCAAGCCAAAAAAAAAATGACAAGTAAACTAGTCAAATAAAGTTTACATTTTTTTTCACAAATTCAACATTAATAACATTGCAAATGATGTTTAACAAAGCTAAATTGACTAGCATTAGGCCTAAAATCTACAAATAAAACTAAAATTAAAAGAACTTTAAATGCCCTAATTTAAGAGAAACTAACCTCAATTTATTAACTTCAAAATGGATTTGGGGTAGGTGGGAAGGGGCTGCGCAGGCAGCGGTGCTGGGAGGGGGGAAAATGTGCGACGGCGCTGGGCGGAGGGGAGGGGGCGGCGGGTAGGGTTTGGGGGAAGGGGGGGGGGGGGGGGGGGTTTAATTTGGAAGAGGGAGCAAAAATGGGTATGAAACCCGTCTGCTATGAATTTAAAGAAAAACCGACGGACAAAACCGACTCTGTCCGTCGGTTTTTTCCGCAAGTTTGACCGGATTTTGACCCCAAAATTAAAAAAAAAAAAACTGACCTTGTTCATGGGTTTCTTTAAAAAGATTATTTATTATTTTTTTAAAAAACAAAATGAATTGTATATTATTTATAATATTTTTAAAATAAAACCGACGTACGACGTCGGTTTTATATTAATTATTATTATTATTATTTTAATAAAACCGACGTGGGATGTCGGTTTATTTTGGCGGAATTATATTTTCAAAATTCTGCCAAAAAAACCGACGTCGTCCGTCGGTTTTTTGATTAAAATAATTTTAAAAAATTAGAAATACAAAAAACCGACGCAGTGAGTTGGTTTTCCGTCGGTTTTGTGAAACAACGCAGTGCGTCGGTTTTTTATCCGTCGATTTTTAGCAGTTTTTTAGTAGAGACAACTCTTGTCTACATTGATCTTCTGTCCAGATACTCTCTCATATTCATGCAAAATAGACATAATCATCTCCAAAGAGGCTTTATTTGCAGATGCAAATATGATAGTATCATATGCATATGACAGATGATTCAAATTTGCACTCCACTTTGGGATTCCATATCCTCTGAAGCTGTCTTTTTCAAATAAAGAATTAAGAGCCATAGACAAGACCTCAGCAGCTAGAATAAAAAGAGCAGGAGATAAAGGGTCTCCCTATTTGACCCCTCTTGTGGAGTGGAAAAAAACAAATGACTGTCCATTAATGAGAATGGAATACCAATTATTAGCAATTAATCTCCATACCATGTCTACATATACTTCTGCAAATCCCATCTTTTTGAGTACTTGTACAAGAAAACTCCAAGAAACTCTATCATAAGCCTTTGCCATATCAAGCTTTATGATGACATTAGCAGGTTTCCCTCTCTTTCTAATATCAGCAACCAATTCTTGAGTAAGCAGCACATTTTCAATAATATTTCTAACCTTCACAAATGTAGACTGATTTGGAGATATTAGAGAGGGAAAGATTACTTCTAGCTTGTCATGCAACAATATGGAAATAACTTTGTTTATGAAATTGCTAAGGCTGATTGGTCTCAAGTCAGAAAAAGTGTTGATTATTTCTTTCTTAGGAAGGAGGACCAGATTTGTATGATTTATTGGCTTTGGTAAAGTTTGTCCCTCATAAAAACTATTGATCACATTATACACATTAGCACCAACTATATTCCAACACCTTTTGGTAAAAGACACCAGAGAAACCATCAGGTCCACAAGCACTATCACCTGATAATGCAAAAACAACTTTTTTCACCTCTTCAAGAGTTGGCTTAGCACATAAAAATGTATTTTGCTCTTCTGATATTCTCTCAGGAACGTTCTGTAGTAAGTTTGAATCAACTACACCAATCTCTTAAGAAGATTGATTCTGATAGAATGAAATAGCTTCAGTAGCAATATCATCCATATTATCAATGTTGACACCCAATTTTCACCGCGTAAGACGTATATTTTAAATTTTCATATTTCCTGAGTCCAATACGTAGTAAGGATGCCCTTTAAAAATTTAAAATTTAAAAATCCTGAACATTACAAAAATTGTCGTTTAATTATTATTTGCGTAAAATTAATAATTACAAGAAATTACGAGTTATCTACTTTTACAAATTTGATTTAAAAAGAAGATATACATTCCGTTCCGTCCAGCTCGGGAAAATTGTTAATTTAAAACAACATATGAATTACGACACTTTTGACCGCATTTTTTTCGCATTTTTAAGATATTGCTCGGAACTATGTCAATATTGGGCTCGTTTTGAAGCTCGTATTTTAAAATGACGTGTTATGAACTTTATTTTTATATATACAAACTTATGTGTTAAGTTTTATACAAATAGATCGTTTTATGAAATTATACATGTTTATTTAACTTGTGTACAAGGGACCTTTAAATCATGTTTTAAAACTCAAGGGTTTTTTTTTTTAAAGAAAACTTGTTAAATAATTTAAAAGGGGGAGGGTATATATTGGATAAAGGACCAAAGTTGCAATTGAGCAACTTTGGTCCCATTTTTTTTCCGTCTGCGTATCTCCATCTCTAATCCCTTTCAATGGAGATTCTAGGGATTTGTTTTTGAGATCTTTGCCATGGCCATTTCATGGCTGCTTTCGGGTAAATTCTTGAGGGGTTTTGCTCCCCTTGTCTTCCTAACACTAATGGCAGATTTATTTCTAAGTTTTAATTACGTTTTCATGTTCGATTCAAAATCTTAATTTGGAAATTTACTCTTGTTTTCTCCGTGTCATAGGAGCCATGGACAGGGGCCTTTGAGCCTGCTGTTATCTTGGCACTATGACACACAAATGGAGAGAATTAAAGGGGGAAATCCCAAGAGATCTGAATCGGTTAGGGAATTTTGGGGAATTCTTTCCTTTAATGTACTATGTGAAAGTTGTGTTGTACTAATTTTTGCTGCTTGTGTGACTCACTGTACTATCTTAGTATTCCCTATTTTTGCTTAATTTTATTATATTTTTAGGGTGTAATCCATCAGATTTTTTGTTTTGTTGTGTGATTTGTACAAATTCTGATAGGTTATAGTACTATTGGTCCGAATTTGTTGAGAAATTGATTTGTCTTTTATTGAATTTGAATTTGTTTGATTTAGGGTTTGAGAATGAGGGGGAAATTCGGTTGAACTTTAGGTTTTACCTCTTTTGTCCCTAAGCCCTACTCCTGTTACTATATATGGAACGTCATATGACCTTTGAAGGGATCCGAAATTTTTCTTTCTAAAAAAAAACCTTTGAGTATCAAGAATCCTAGAAAGTTTTAAATATTCCTCTCCTTATATCTGAAAATATTACTTCTATACTATATAAGAATGCTATAAAAAGACTTACACTACATTTGGAATAGAGATTTATTACCCAAAAAATACAAAAGCAAGGATGTTAAAAGGTTTCTTTGATTGTTGGCATTGAAGTGTTGATCCAATCCCCTCCTTTGATCTTTAGGTTGCCCCTAAAAAATGTAGCAACTTGTCTCAACTTCATTTACCTTATTTATTTGCTTGAGAGGCTCTTTCTGTATAGATGTTTGTTCAAATTGCTTAAAATGTTTTCTTATATTGATTATTGTTTACATGATCTGTTTTGATATCCTGATGTTGCTATTGTGGATATGTATTAGTTTAAGCTAAGTGAAATTGCTTAAAAGGTTTTTTTTTGTATTGATTATTACTCATGGGACATGTTTTATGTGTTGTGATACTACTATTCTGGTCTCTGCATTAGCTTAAGCTGAGAATGTGCTTAAAATGTTTTAAAAAAATAAAGAAAGAGGCATAGTTTTAACTATGAGTACTGTTCCATTGGTTCTGTTTGGCTTTGGATAGTTTAGTTACAAATCTTAAAACTCATGTGTTAGTTAAGTGTAAAGTTGTATGAGCAGTTCTTGAACCATAAATTGTTTGACAGAAGAGATAAATACATATTTTCAAATTAAATCTATTGCTTTGCCCAGTCTGAAAGTGATCTATGTATTGTTGTTCTAAAAAAATTAGAGGCCTGTTTAGTGCTCTGTTTGGTGACATTTCCTAAATAAGGTGTTCAAGTAGCAAAGAAAGGGGTATAGCTGGCCACTGTTTGTGATATCTGGTTGTTATGGCTCTGTTAGGGTTGCAATCATAAAATAAGATACTTCATCACTAAATGACTTATTAATGGAGTGTTAAGATAGATTAAAGGGTAAAAAATAAAAAGGAATCTACCTACTTGCTTTTATTCATTTATGTAGGTTTCTAAGTTAATAAAATGAGTAGAAATAGGAAAAGATATAGGTGATGTGGCCATTGGAACCCCTTTGTTTGGTGTCTTGTGAGAAACTGCTATGGCTGCTTCACTTTGTAATCTCTGTGTATATATTCTATCTACTTGCTATATCTATCTATGTCTTCACATAACCCTACCATGAATGACATGAACCTTTTTGCTTAGCTTAAGTGACATGTGATCCATCCTTACCTGATCTTGCAAAACTAAATATCTCCTGCCCATGAATATGTGTAAACTGTTAAGTTAAAGAATGAACATTGAAAAATTATGATACTATGAGTTGACTTACCCACCTGAGTGCTTGACAGGTAAAACCAGCACCTGTCTATTTGTTTCTGACCCCCCTAAGGTGCCTAAAATGTGAATAGCTAGACTCCGAGTAGAAACTGAGTCTGAAATGACACTTAGCTGTTCTTAAAGATCGTTTCAGTTGACTTATTAAAGCAGTTTAGATTTTGACTGTGTGAGCTTGTGTGGATTAGTTTCCTGTGTTCTTTCCTGGGTTCAAACTACTTAATTTCAACCTATCTTGCCATTTGGAAATGTTTGTCTATGTTCAATTAGTGGGAAACCAGTGATGAGGTGTTTGTAGTTTTCCTTTCTTCTAAAAAGAAACTGTCATGTGCTCAAAGGTGTTCAATACATACCTGACTTAAATAGGTTCCATACCTAGTCTGCTTAATCACTATTTTGAATCACATAACATTGTCCCTTTTGTGTGCTATCACTGTTGTTTAAATAAAACAAAATGAGGTCTGTGTTTGCTTGTTCTTCTAGTATGCCTAGGATGACATTTTTTTTGCTCATCTCTAGCTAAGATATTTGCTAAAGCTATTCAAGATCTCTTTAAACTTGTCTATGTTCCAAAGCCATCTTATGGTCTGTAAAAATCCCTTTTGAACTTACTTAGACTCTATTTTGGAAAACTTGTGACAACAGTTGGAACTTAGGAACTAGCCTCATGTCCCTATTTATACCATTAGAGGCCCCCCTGTGCTGTTGAAACCTTGTTCAAACCTTTGTAGAGATTTCCATCAGCTTTGGTGCACTTTTTCTTTATTATGATTATTTGAACTCTGTTGAATCCTCAGAATTCCTCTAGCTTAGGGTGAACCTCTATGATCCCATTTTTCCTGGACTCTTCCTCTGTGGTAATTGTTTGTTTACTTGACTATTCTACTTGTTCCACCCCCCCCCCCCTCCCCCTATATGCACATATGGACTACTAGTTGCCAAGTAGACTTCACAAAAGACATAAGGCTAGTACCCATATGCCCATCTGCCCATTCTAGTATTTCTGCTTGCTGAGCATAATCTGTTATATCCCGTGTTTTCACACGTTTGGAAAATTTGAAATATCTTGGATTTTTGAGAAATGAGGTCAAATTTGATTTTATTTGACATAGGAGTTGTGCATGAAAGAATATTGTTGTGAAAGTGTGGGACAAGGCTAAGGGCAATGTTGGAATTTTGGAAATTAGTTTCGGGAATTACAAAACGTGGATTATAAATCATTGGGCTAAAAAAAAATGAAATGAATTGAGGCCCAAACCATAGACCATGGCCGGCCACTATGGCCTTGGCCCAAGTCCAATTACATGGTCATGTGCTTGACCATGTGACCAATAATTATAAGAAGACCAAGTCTTCATAGTATATCCATTAGAGAGCAAGAAAACCAAAGCAAAAAAAATAAGAGCAAGAAGAGAGGAGGGTTTCGGGTTTGGCTTGGAAATTTGACTCCCAAAAATATTGCTCCTAAAATTTTTCGTTTGTGGTTTTCCTACTAAATTGAGTAGCCTCTTCAACTTGGTGTAGTTGTCTTGGAGGGAGAAGCACTTGATTCATCAAAGTGATCACAAGTTCAAGTGAAGAAGACTAGAGAATAAGGTAAGAATTCATCCCTTATCCTTGTGTTATGAAGTTTTGTTTGTGTTGTAGTATGTAGAAATGTGTTGATTGTATGAAGAAATGGAAGTTTGCAAAGTGGGTGTGTGGTATATATGTGTAACCGTGTGCATGTGTATATTGTATAGCCATAATGTGTTGAATTCATGTTATATTCTAGTTGTGGTGGTAGTGAAATGCATATTGGGAATGAAAGTTGAATGAATTGAGTTGAAGTTGATAAAAAGAGTATATGGCCGTGTGGTGTGGAGTGTGTGGAATGGAAATGGATTAAGTTTGTTTAGTGTGTTAGTTGTGTTATTGTGATTCTTGCAATGTAAATGGAAGTAAAATGATATGAGTTTGCTTTGAAATGGAATGTAGAAACTTATGTCGCCTTAGTATGATTTTACGACATTATGAAAATGAAGTTATTAGGTTGTAAATTATGATGGGTATTGATGAATTTGGAAGATGGAATCATGTTATGAATATGTAAGTCAAGGATTAGAAGTTTCGAATGCGTTATGACTTTGGCGGAAAGTTTGTATATTATGTATACCGTGTGTATAATTTGAGGAAACGATATGAAATGCTTCTAAACTATGTTATGATGATCTAGATTGATAATGAATGTGAAACCCTTGAGATTGGTTTGGAAATTGAAGTTGAAATGAAGGTTATGGCATTATGTCGGCAAGTAGAACTAGTGGTGTCATATTGTGTTTCTAATGTTTGTAGTTGATGTTGATGTTGTTGTTTGGGTTGTTGTTGATGAGTTTGAGCCGAGTTGAATACTCGGGGTGCTATATGTATAGGGGAAGTGCTGCCGAAATTTCGGTAGACATATATGAGTTAAGTTGAATTCGTAGCATCAATAACTCACAATTGGTAAATGTGACCATTTGCAGATTCTCGACGAAACGGGGAGTGAGCTTGGATAGGCGTGCAAAGCTCACAAGGTATGTAAAGCTACCCCGATTCTTCTCTTGGCATGCCTAAGTGTATTAGAATCGAATTCGGGCCTCGAAAGACTTTCTGCCCCTCGGAAATCCGCAAGTGAAAATATCACTTTTTCTTCCAGTAAGATTGAACTCTTTTGGTATGCTTTCTTGGAAATTATGCAAACTTTCTCTAAACTCCTTGGAAAGCTATAGAACGTCTGTAGAACCTTTGTAGGTGACCCCATAAGCTTAAAATATGTAATTTGAGCCCACCGCCTTGCTTGTCCTGAGGTGGGCCCACTATTCCCGGTTTTGCCCTTATTGTACTTAAGTCTTATTTTCGAGCGGTCTTTGAAGGAAATGTTTGGACTACCATTCAAATTACCTAACTAACATTGTTTCAAATATTCCATTAAGTCTGATGACCTGTTTTGACACTCGGAACGATTTCAGAAAGGTTATACTTTTGTAATTCATTATGATACCCGAAACTCACTTATTATGATCACGTCTGACTTCATTGGATTGGTTTGTTTTTGATATGCCTCATCGAGTCTATGGAAACATATATGATATTTTAACTGCATTAGTCTCTCACTACTCCATTCGTGGATGCCCCAATGTTTCCCACACTGAGCCCGGGCCAGGATATGTTGTCAAGCGTGATCCTTTGCATTGTTCGCCGTGCCTCGATGTGAGGGGGCAGGTATACACGTACATGGGTTTGTGGAGTATGCTGTGCCATGTACGCTTGTTCTGATATGATTTGCTATGGCCATCTGATATGATATATTATGTGACGGGGTTATGCCCCATTCTGATTCTTCTGTGTTGTGGCACCAGCGTCGGGAGGGTGGCCACGTTCTGTCTGCCGAGTCCCTTGGCAGGGGCCGGATTTGATATGACATATGATTCTGTATACACTCTGCATGTTTTGAAAATATGTATTTGATACTTTGGATTTTCTGCTCACTTTCTGTACGTTCTGTACCAGTTATGATTCTGTTTCTGTAATTCAGGCTTTACATATTCAGTACATATTTCGTACTGACCCCCTTTCTTCGGGGGCTGCGTTTTCATGCCCCGCAGGTACCGACGACAGGTTTGCGGATCCGACCGTCTAGGATATCTTTTCTGCCATTTGGAGCGCTCTTTTATTCAGAGCCATCTTTTGGTACAGTCTGCCACTTCTATATATGTATATTCTCGTTCATGGGTACGGCGGGGCCCTGTCATGTCATATGATTCTGTCAGTCTGTTTAGAGGTGTAACACCTCGTAACTTCGGACGTAAGTTTGACTCATAAGATGATAATATAATGGAACCAATATGAGGGTTATAGGAAGTGTTATGAAAACCAATTAAGTCATAAGAAATGTCTTTAGGCAAAGCAAAGTTGAAAACCACTCTACGGGGCATGTTTGCAAGTGAGTTTATAGAAGGTCTTACTTCCAACGACCATAACCCCTTTATTAATTGGGAATTTGGGAAAACGTCCTTGATGAAAGTTGTAGCCCTTTGAAATAGCTTTCCAACGGTATATTATGGGTCTTGAACGGAGCTATACACAAAGAGTTATGGCCATTTTACGACAGACTGTTCGACAGAATATCACCCTCTGTCACAAGATGCGACTCAGGATGCGACTCGCAAACACTACATGCGACGCCGCAGTCCCGTCGCAAGTTGTGCCAGAGAGATTTTGTCCAGACTTTTCTGGACTACTTTAAATACGACCCAACTCATCCAAAATCATATTTTCATCATTCTTGGTCAAGAAAACCTCTAAAATACTCTCTAACATTCATCCACAAGAACATTCAAGGGAAATCCATGATCAATAACACCAAATCCATCAACCCAAATGTATGAAACCTAGCCAAAGTTCATCTAATTCAAGAAAACCCAAGGGAAGTGAAGTAAGGTTTTGGTGCTAAAGGAGTAACTCCACTCAAGACTTGTTCAACCACTATATAAGGTAAGTTTCATGACTTTCTCATGATGATTAAAGTGTTAATGTATTCTTGGGAGAATAATAATTGGGTTTGATGAAGGGAATTATATGAACTATGCTAGAGTTGTTGGATTGTTGACTTGGGATTTGTTGTATTCATATGAGTGACGAAGAATGATGTTAATTACATCTAATTAAGATTGTAGAATCATCTAGAAGTAATAAAATGGGATTGGGTGAAGAAAACACCATTAATGAAGGTTGTGGAGCTTCATGCCCACCAAGTGTTTGATAAAATGCTTAGATGACCAAAGCATGAATATTATTGCTAATATAGAATCCCTTTGACTTGTATTGATATAGATAAAAGTTGAGAGGGTTGACGAACATTGTATTACGCTCAAAGGCTGGAATTGAGGTATGTGAGGCTAACTATCTACGTTAGGGAATGTTCATGATTCTCCCTACGCCTCATTCTTCATACTTGTTAGAAATTTGACTCAGAATATAGTTAGCTCTAGTTTTCATGAAATGATATAGAACTGTTATCTTCTAGGGTTGCAGTTACAGAATTCGTTCATGGTTGTCACTTTGAACATCATGAACCCAGCACGTAATCCTTATAGACTTATGCATTATTATCACATGAGTCTCAGTCAGTGTATAACCAGTTAACTGCAAGAGTCCCCGAATCAGAAACAGTTATCATGCTATCAGCTATAGCCAGTCTCAGTTTTGTAAAATATCAATGTTGAACACCTGTATCTGTACTTTTGGGCCCTAGGCCACAGTTTATGCATACGTATTGCTTGGGCCAGAGGCCACAGTTTTGTGCACATTATTTGGGCCCTAGGCCACAGTTATATATATATACAGTTTTACAGGTGATTCTTCATCCAGAACAGGGAGTACTTCAGCTTCTTGCTTTCCTGTTTAGTTCAGTTTCAGTTTCAGTTCCAGTTCCAGTATTTTATTGCTTCAGTTGCTTTACATACCAGTACAATTCAAATGTACTGATGTCCCTTTTTATTGCTTGGGGGCCTGCATCTCGCGATGCAGGTAACGATACAAAGGTTGACGACTCAGCTAATTAGGAGTGCACGTATCAGCTACTGGTGAGCCCCACATTTCTTCGGGGCGGTGTCAGCTATCCAGTTATTTCAGTTCATAGATAACTCTATCATTCAGTACTCTTAGAGGCTTCATAGACACAGTTCAGACAGTCAGATATTTATTATGTTAGCCTTGGTGGCAGTTGTTTAATCGTTTTGGTTTAGCCATGTTGGCTACTGTCAGATATATTTCAGATTGTCTAAGTATTTCCGCATTATGATTTAAGTCAGACCTTTAGTATATCATCATGTGTTTAGTTGTTTCCACATTCAGTTACGTTTTGGTATCTCATGTTGATTCAGTCAGCCAGTTGGTTCGCTCGGTCACATGCAGTCAGGCACCGAGTGCCGTGTTACGCCCAGGCCCAGGTTCGGGGCGTGACAAAGCTTGGTATCAGAGCCCTAGGTTCAAGTGTCTTAGGGAGTCTATGAAGCCGTGTCCAGTGGGGTCTCTTTTATATGTGTGAGGGCCCCACACATATAAACAGTTGACCACCAAGACATTCAGGATTTGTCTTATTTCTTTCTACTCTAGATCGTGCCATGAAGCTTAGAGAGATAAGTAACTTCTCTTCCTATCGAATTACGTACGTTTCGAATGCGTAGGAGACGAAAAGGTAATTCAAGGTCCAAGTAAGGATGTTTACCCATAGGGGGTACAATTGTGCAGTACTTACTGGTAACGAATGACACTTCAAGTGCTATTGAAAGTGGAATACAATGTAAGATGCCCCAGAAGGGGTGTAGTAGAAAGAATGGTATGTTGCATGATAATGATGTTCTTGAGAAAGGAGAATGGGATACCACAGGCAGAGGATATTAGAGAAATTAGAAAAAGAGCTAAGTCTGCAGGAAACGTAAATCATGAAACATCTCAAGGAAGTGGTGGCAGACAGTTTTCTACCGGAGGTCATCAGGACCCACTCTATCTGCAGTTAAAGATTGAAAGGGAAAATAAACAGGAAAGTGTAACAGGTACAGTTTGAGTTTGACATATGAGGTAAGTTCATCATTTTTATACTGTTGTTGAAATTGGGAGCCCCGTAAGAAATATAGAGGAAACTGTGCCAAAATTTTCCTAGAAATAGAATGAGAATGAGATATAAGTTCGTAGTATGTCTTGAAAGGTCTTGTCAACAGTAATGATAGGATTTCACCAAGTTGCAAGTCTGACTTCGAGAAATAAAGTTAATTGTAAAATTGATAGTAATAGTAATTATGAGGTCAATATCGATATGGTAAAGAGTAATGCTAGGATAATTTGGAAGGACTTGTGATACTAAGAGATGATATGGAAAAGGCTGGCCAATCTTAATGGAGTATTATATTGAGGTATCGACTGAATTGATAAGCAGGGATAAATTACGACGAGTTTATATGTAAAAGAAGTAATAGTATGATTGAGACAAGAATACCAAGGAGGAAGAGTTGTGACGAATATGAATGATTTTAGTTTGTTTAAGTTTTAGTCAGATCAGAGTTAGAGAGTATGACGGCTGTAAGTTAATTCAGAAGTAATTATTATTATGAGATAAGGAGATGTGACAGTCCTCTCTTAAGCTATGTGAGTAAGTGTTTATTCCAGATGGGTATAGTCTGATATGACTTTGAAGTGTATAGAAGCTTGGGTATCTTTCGTATAAGATAGATAAAGGTTTCTTAAGTGTGATCCATAGTTCAGAAAAGATAGTATACAACCATAGAATAGCGTCAGATGATGAGGGAGAGTTAGAAATAACTTAGGTTATTCAGAGCAGAATAAGAAAATATGAAGCTAGCAGGTGATTAACAGAAAAATAGTAAGTAAGTTTTGAGTAGATACAACGCATTAGCAATTTCAGCAGAACTATTAGAAATATGATTTGATTTCCTATTCAGATGAACACCTTGAGTGGGTGACAGTTCAGATACATCCGAATATGTGTGTTAGAAACCAAGGGCTTAAGTTAAGTTTAGAGTCGAGTGATTAATGGAAGAAGAAATCAGCTAAGTCGTAAGATAGCAAACTACAGAAGAATAACCTTTAAGAGTTGTCAAAAAGGGTTTGTCCTAAGATTTACAGTGTGAGCAGAGTTAAGTCGTTAAGATGGAGTATGCCAGTTATGAATACAGGAGTAACCCGTTCATGTAAGTAAATTTAGTTTTTCCCTATGAGAAATTGCTCAGATGTGAGTCAAAAAAAAAACGTCAGTGTTGTAGAGTACAAAGGAATTACAGAAGATAAGGAAGGTTAATTGGATCCCATCAAAAGAGAAGAATTTGTAAGTATAAGACGTTAGCCTTGGTCTAAGGGGGAGATGCATAAATCGCTAGTAAGTCCAGTGAGATAATTGAAGACCCGAAGGGTTAGTATGAGATATGAAGAACCTTAATTCAGTTAGGTTGGCATAATGAGAGAGTCTTCATAGGGAATATGCCTAACCCGAAATGAGTAGAATGATGTCGGACGAATCGTGTCAAGTTCAATTATTATTGATTAGGCGATCACAGAAAAGCTATGAGATCATGCCCAGTTATAGTGCCATTGCACGAGACTCTAATCTTTAAGGTGCTAGTCAAAGACTTAGCGCACAACAGTACTATGAGTATTTTAGGAAGTATCTCCAAAAAAAAAAAACAAAGAAATCAAGTATGGGAAGTATGGCCCATAATTTAGGCAAACAAGAGAATTATGGGGAAAGAAGTTCACCGATTATCCAAGATAGGAATTCGACTTTCGAACTCCGAAGTGGGTGGAGTTGTTGCCCAGAACGTGGCTTATTCCTCCTTAGTCATCGAAGTTAGAGAGAAGCAGTTTGGTGATTCCTACTTGCTGCAGATGAAAGAGGGGATTCACGAATAGAAAGCCTTAGCTTTTGAACAAGGGGGAGATAATGGTACCTTGAGATACCGAGGCAGATTATGTGTTCCAGATGTAGATGGACTAAAAGAGCTAATTATATCATAAGCTCACCATTCTAGGTCTACCTCGTTCAGCTAGGAGGCATGATTTAATTCGGGTGATTGTGGACAGACTTACGAAGTCAGCGCACTTCTTGCCAGTTAAGACCACAGATTGAACAGAAGATTATGCCAAGCCATGTGTTAACGAAATTTCCGGATTGTATGGGATCCTAGTGTCCATTATTTAAGATTATGGTGCTCAGTTCACAGCGAACTTCAAAAAAAAAATCCTTTCAGAAAGGATTGGGTACCAAGGTGAACCTTAGCACAACTTTTCATCCTCAGACAAATGGTCAGACAGATACGCTATTCAGATCTCATTTTATAATATTCATGTTAGTTCAATACTTAGATATCAGTCCAGTATTTAGCTAATCCAGTATTCAACTAATTCAGTATTCAGTCAGTTCAGTATTCAGCTAATCCAGTATTCAGTCAGCTCAGTATTTAGCTAATCCAGTATTCAATTAAATCAGTATTCAGTCAACCCAGTCTTCAGTCAGTACAATAGACATTCAGTTTAGTATCTCAGCAGTTTAGTAATCTTGTATTCATTCAATTCAGTAAGCTTGTGTCCTTGATTTCAAGGTAATTGGGATGGCACCATTTGAGGCTCTGTATGGGCGGAGGTGCAGATCACCAATCGGTTGGTTCGAATTTGGTGAAGCAGAGTTGCTAGGACCAGATTTGGTTTATCAGGCTATGGAGAAAGTCAAGTTAATACAGGAGCGTTTGAAAACGGCTCAGAGTCGCCAGAAGCCTTACGCAGATGTGAGGCGAAGGGACTTAGAATTTTCAGTCGACGATTGGGTGTTCCTTAAAGTCTCACCTATGAAGGGTGTTATGCGATTTGGCAAGAAAGGGAAGCTCAGTCCCAGATATATTGGACCTTACAGAATTTTACGAAAGGTCGGTCTAGTAGCTTATGAACTTGAGTTGCCACAAGATTTGGCTGCTGTACATCCCGTGTTTCATGTGTCCATGTTGAGGAAGTGTGTGGGAGATCCATCGTTGGTCGTTCCTGCTGATACTATAACAGTTAAGGATGGTTTGACATATGAGGAGATCCCCGTAGCCATTCTTGACCGTCAAGTTCGCAAGTTGAGAACTAAGGAAGTAGCCTCAGTGAAAGTCCTGTGGAGGAGTCAAAAAGTTGAGGAAGCTACATGGGAAGCCGAGGAGGATATGAAATCCATGTACCCGCACTTGTTTCATCCTGCAGAAGAGATTTATGATGAAGCACCAAGATTTTGAGGTATGTAAGCTTTCTTTTCATGCTATTGGTCGTGTGTGGCCAATTTATAATGCTATTGTGATGTAGCCCTGTGAGGCCATGATATTATGGGTTGTTGTGACAGGTTGGTAGTGCCTTATTACAGGGGAAACTCTGGCGAAATTTTTGTAGAATCCCGAATGGTTATCATTCGAGGACGAATGATCCCAAGGGGCAGATATTGTAACACCTCGTAACTTCAGACGTAAGTTTGACTCATAAGATGATAATATAATGGAACCAATATGAGGGTTATAGGAAGTGTTATGAAAACCAATTAAGTCATAAGAAATGTCTTTAGGCAAAGCAAAGTTGAAAACCACTCTACGGGGCATGTTTGCGAGTGAGTTTATAGAAGGTCTTACTTCCAACGACCATAACACCTTTATTAATTGAGAATTTGGGAAAACGTCCTTGCTGAAAGTTGTAGCCCTTTGAAATATCTTTCCAACGGTATATTATGGGTCTTGAACGGAGCTATACACAAAGAGTTATGGCCATTTTACGAAAGACTGTTCGACAGAATATCACCCTCTGTCCCAAGATGCGACTCAGGATGCGACTCGCAAACACTACATGCGACGCCGCAGTCTCGTCGCAAGTTGTGCTAGAGAGAATTTGTCCAGACTTTTCTGGACTACTTTAAATAAGACCCAACTCGTCCAAAATCATATTTTCATCATTCTTGGTCAAGAAAACCTCTAAAATACTCTCTAACATTCATCCACAAGAAAATTCAAGGGAAATCCATGATCAATAACACCAAATCCATGAACCAAAATGTATGAAACCTAGCCAAAGTTCATCTAATTCAAGAAAACCCAAGGGAAGTGAAGTAGGGTTTTGGTGCTAAAGGAGTAACTCCACTCAAGATTTGTTCAACCACTATCTAAGGTAAGTTTCATGACTTTCTCATGATGATTAAAGTGTTGATGTATTCTTGGGAGAATAATAATTGGGTTTGATGAAGGGAATTATATGAACTATGCTAGAGTTGTTGGATTGTTGACTTGGGATTTGTTGTATTCATATGAGTGACGAAGAATGATGTTAATTACATCTAATTAAGATTGTAGAATCATCTAGAAGTAATAGAATGGGATTGGGTGAAGAAAACACCATTATTGAAGGTTGTGGAGCTTCATGCCCACCAAGTGTTTGATAAAATGCTTAGATGACCAAAGCATGAATATTATTGCTAATATAGAATCCCTTTGACTTGTATTGATATAGATCAAAGTTGAGAGGGTTGACGAACATTGTATTACGCTCAAAGGCTGGAATTGAAGTATGTGAGGCTAACTATCTACGTTAGGGAATGTTCATGATTCTCCCTACGCCTCATTCTTCATACTTGTTAGAAATTTGACTCAGAATATAGTTAGCTCTAGTTTTCATGAAATGATATAGAACTGTTATCTTCTAGGGTTGCAGTTACAGAATTCGTTCATGGTTGTCACTTTGAACATCATGAACCCAGCACGTAATCCTTATAGACTTATGCATTATTATCACATGAGTCTCAGTCAGTGTATAACCAGTTAACTGCAAGAGTCCCCGAATCAGAAACAGTTATCATGCTATCAGCTATAGCCAGTCTCAGTTTTGTAAAATATCAATGTTGAACACCTGTATCTGTACTTTTGGGCCCTAGGCCACAGTTTATGCATACGTATTGCTTGGGCCAGAGGCCACAGTTTTGTGCACATTATTTGGGCCCTAGGCCACAGTTATATATATACAGTTTTACAGGTGATTCTTCATCCAGAACAGGGAGTACTTCAGCTTCTTGCTTTCCTGTTTAGTTCAGTTTCAGTTTCAGTTTCAGTTCCAGTATTTTATTGCTTCAGTTGCTTTACATACCAGTACAATTCAAATGTACTGATGTCCCTTTTTATTGCTTGGGGGCCTGCATCTCGCGATGCAGGTAACGATACACAGGTTGACGACTCAGCTAATTAGGAGTGCACGTATCAGCTACTGGTGAGCCCCACATTTCTTCGGGGCGGTGTTAGCTATCCAGTTATTTCAGTATATAGATAGCTCTATCATTCAGTACTCTTAGAGGCTTCATAGACACAGTTCAGACAGTCAGATATTTATTATGTTAGCCTTGTTGGCAGTTGTTTAATCATTTTGGTTTAGCCATGTTGGCTACTGTCAGATATATTTCAGATTGTCTAAGTATTTCCGCATTATGATTTAAGTCAGACCTTTAGTATATCATCATGTGTTTAGTTGTTTCCACATTCAGTTACGTTTTGGTATCTCATGTTGATTCAGTCAGCCAGTTGGTTCGCTCGGTCACATGCAGTCAGCCACCGAGTGTCGTGTTACGCCCAGGGCCAGGTTCGGGGCATGACAAGAGGTCTGTGGACATGTGTGTGGGTTGGGGTCTTTCTGTACAGACGTGTGCTTATGTTGTGTTTGGGCGATCCCATTCGCCGCGGCGGCCGGTCCGCATATATTTAAATGTTGCTTTGTCGGCCCTGTGTGGCCTTTGTTGGTATTTTCTGCGTGCAGGGTATATGGGATAGTCCGTAAAACAAAGGAAACTCTGCCGAAATTTTTCTGGAAATTATCTAAATTTAAAATAAAGCCTTGTCGGCTTCTGCCATATACTAGAATGCGTTTGAGTGCCCAGATCGGGCACTAGTCATGGCCTACGGGGTTGGGTCGTGACATAATCTTTTTGTGTTTTACCTTGGAAATGGCCCAATTTTGAGATTTGTTTAGCTTCTAAAAAGGGTCTTCACTGATTTTGAAAACTTGCAGCTTTAGTTTTTTTCCATTTAAATTTGTTCAATGAAAAATTAAGCTAGAAATGACTTGAAATCCTAGTTTGCTGCTGTCTTCTGGTCAGTGGCCAATAGGTTTTAAAACTTTGCATTCTTTTGCACCCCTTAAACTTGTGTTGTTGTGTTCTCTTTTACCCCCCCCCCCCCACCCTTCCCCCCATTTATCAGTATTTGTTTGACCTATCATCCAAAAGTTTGTCATGTTTATTTTGATTATGCTATGTTTTTTTCTGTATCATTGACACATGATGTGCCTTGCATTGCCAAGACCTTCACATTACCTAAAGGCTGCTTGATTTCTTTGTTCTGGCATTAGTTGAATCTTTTCTGTGACTTATCTTGCCTCATGTGTGTTAAGATTTGGAAGTAAAGTTGTATGTTGTAGAATCTTTACTTGTTAGCTTTGATTGAAGTTAAGTGTTTGGCCTTTAAAAGGTGTAGAATCTCTCTTAAAAGCCTTGAAATTTTTTAATAACCTGAATGTGGTAATCTAGAGTTAATGGAATATGGAGCATATATATGACCAGTATATCAGGACGGTATGTCCTTTAAAGGGTTTTATTCTTCAATGGTATATCAGGTATACCATAGTTTGACTCTTTGAAAATTTGAGAAGGAGTCCAAATAGTATATCACTGGTATATCGCGTATAGAACTCATGACACTTAGAAAAATTTGAGATATAATCAGAGTTGGGCTTGTTGCTTGGGCCTGTCACTTGTAGTTTTCATCCTTGATTCATTATCGCTATCTTAGGCCTCTTTTTTTCGCGTTATTTTGTGACAGTCTTGAGTTGTGTTTATACGGGTTTTGGCCCAACCAAGTTGTAATTCATCTTAGTATTATCATAATTGTCATAGCCTCTCAATTTTGTACTTAATTTAATTTGTGGGCATATAGTAATGTATTGTATACTCATTTGCATCCTTGTCCACCCCAAACCCATTGGTGGGCCCCGTGTCTAGATCAAGTCGAATAAATTCGAAGCAAAATGGAGCATACGTATGGATTTAGGGACCAACTTGCATAAATCCTTCGTTTGGGCTTGGTCGGCCCAAAATCCTTACTCTCTACTTTATGCAATTTTCATATTTGTGCCTTTAAATTCAATATTGGAACCCTTATATGATTGTCATACAATTTAGAGTCGCTAAAATTAATTTCTTCTACTAAATTCAAACTCGTGTAGAAAAATTGAAAAAACGGACCGAGAAACTGTCTTGGACTCGGAATGCTGGACTTGGGAAAATTACTGGACTGAATTAATATTGTTGAAACTTTGGAGGACTGCACTACCTGGGACCGTTTTAGACAATTTTAAAACTTACGGACTGATAATTGGACGTTCAGAACTCGCGTAAATATGTATAATAATGGATTGAAATTTGGCTAAATAAAGAATATAATTGATAGGTTAATAAATAACATAGTATAACCAATTATGGTGTATATATATATTGTATGATAGTATATTAAAACTATTTTCATAACCTAAAATAACTTTTTTCCAAAAAAATCTTTTTGGGTGGACTTATGTAGAGTCCTACCTAAGGTAAAAGCCTTCGGGTATTAGCGTAGGTGTTTAAGTCCGACATCCACGCTCAATTTTGAGCAGAATTATACTTTGACGATTTCTTAACAAATGAATTTCTTGCATGTAAATGACACCCTTTTTATTGCGGAAATTTAGACTTAAGCAATTTTTGTCCCAAAAAATTTATAATTATAAGGTAAACTATTAGAACCCGTAGGTACACCGCAATTGAGCGGATCTTTAATACCGGGGTGCCTAACATCTTCCCCGGGGATCACTAGAACCCTTACCCAGACTTTGGTAGATTAGGTTTCTTTTAAATAATAGTTTTAAATGAACTCTTTTCGAATTGGTTTTCCTAATTTCCTAAAAATTAGGTGGCGACTCTAAAATGCATCCTTTAGAGCACCATTAAGTGGTTGGCGGGTTTTTCCGACTTTCCCGGTATGATTCACAACCGTACTTCCCCGGAACACCTCCCTCCTTTTAAGAGGTGTGTGCTAGTCGGTTAAACTTTGAATTCCCAACTGTTATAGCCCGTATTTTGAACGTTTGGATATTTCAAAGTCGTCGTGGGAAGTTAAGGACGAAACCATTTTCGAAAACTATATTAATGCACAAGTTGTTACGAATATTACTTATGACCATTATTAGTATGAAAATATTGTGAGAGGCTAAGGGCAAAAAGAGAAATTTGCAAAGTGATCAATGGAAGTAATGTGGGAACGTAGGGGCAAAATGGTAATTTCACAAGGAGGTCATAAAAGGGGCCATGTTGGCCGAAAATAGAAGGAAAAATATGCATGTGGACAAGTTTGCATGGCAAGAAGGGTTTAAGTCATCTTTTTTTAAATTTTCAAGAAAAGTAAAGAAAAAAGAAGAGTCTTCTAGAGAGGGGCATGTGCCCCTCACATGCTTGAATTATATGCATATATATATATATATATATATGAGTGCCTAACTAATTCAAGACAAGAGAAAAGGAGAGCAACACAAAAAAATAAAAAGGGGAGGGGTTCGGCTAGGGGCTGGCCGAAACCAGCCCCTCAAATTTTATCATGGGGGATTATTTTCTTTTAGTTTTCTTGCTATGTGGAAGGTGCTCTTTAACATGGTGGAATTGTTGGAGCAAATAGAACGCTTATATGGATGATTCATAAGTCTTAACCAAGTGGAGAAATTGAAGAATGAAGGTAAGTTTAATCTCCATTTTCATGAGTTATGAATGATTTATGCATGTTGTGATATGTGGAAATGAATGAAAGTTATGAAATATATGTGTATGTTGAAGGCTAGCCGTGGGTGTGTTGTTGTGTAGGAGGGGAGAATTAAGTGAATTTAGTATGCCTATGTGTTTTTGTAATGTGTGGAAAATAAATGAAATGCATGAGATTATGTGTGTAGATGTGGAGGCCGTGTGATGTTGTTTATTGAAGGAAGGATGAATTAATTTTATTTAGTATGTTTGGGTTGTTGTGTTGTAGATTCTATGTTGTAAAATGAAGGCTTAACGGTTCAAAGTGGAGTTGAAATCATGTGGGCTGTTTTAGTACCTAATGTGATCTTAATATGGTTTCTTGTATTTGTAAGACTAATGTTGTTAAATTATGCATTGTTAGTGTAGTTGATGAATTTGGAAGAAAAGAAGTGTATTGTTGATGTTTTCTTGGACTTGGAAGATTTCGGAATTGCTTGTGTATTGGATGGGCTGATTTGAACATTTTGTGGGTTGTCCGAAGTGTTTTTGAATCTTGTTTAAGTGTTTTGGATTAGTACTTGAGTGTACGAATATTGATGTTGGTTCGATCGTATGCGGTTGATTTGAATGAAAACAGAATATTGTCGAATAGTATATAAAAGAGCTACTAATGTTAGAATGTGTTTTGAATCTCTTATTGGTTTTGTTAGTATCTTTGTTGGTTTGGCCGGGTTAAATTCCCGGATGGTTGTTGTTGATTTGGGGCCGAGCCTTATTCTCGGGATTGGTACATTTACAGGGGAGATGCTGCCGAAATTCCGGCAGAACATAAGTAAAAGTGTTTGAAAGATTAAGACAAGTATGTGACAACGAGTCTAACGAATGGATGAATCCTTTTGGACGTAGATTGACAAGTTGGATGAACAAGTGTAACGAGTTGGTCGCGACTCAGGTATGTGAGGCTTACCTTTCTTTCTTTTGGCATGCCCTAGAGCCACGTAGGATATGATGTAGTATGTAACTTGAGGCTATTCCATTCTGTGGTTCTGAGTCCATTTGTGATTTGTATGCCCTCCCTAACTTAAGTGTCAAATAATTCTAATGGGTAAATCATGACTTAAGTACTCCGACGTACGTATGATTCCAAGGGTTCTATTTGGTTTGATCCATAATCATGTCTAAAAGGTAGTTAACCTGATTATGGCTCTGGTTTTCCAAGAAAAGCTTCTGAAATAATTGTAGAGCGTTCTGTACTTCAAACGCTCGTAACTTTTGTATACTAACTCCGATTGACCCGAGACTTGTTCTGGGCCTTCATATGTCGATAAGTGTATTCTGTCATAATCCTTTGATATATGTATTCGGACCTAAGTAATCGGTTATAAGGAATCTGATGCAAGTAACCTGAAAAATGTAATCTGATTGAGTAAAAGCGATATAAGCACTTTGATAGAAATATTCTGATAAAGGTAACTTGACATAAAGTATTCGGTAATAAGTAATCTGTTATGGATATTCGGAGAATATGTTTGATTAAGCTATTGAGTCTGAATTATGTGCATTTAGTTTCTCACGACTCTGCTCGTGCATATGTTATGATTTCCTTCACCGAGTCCCGAGCCGGTATGTATCGTGCGGATGGTTCGTCGGGTCCTCTGTTGAGGGCCGGGTTCCATAAATGAATTCCGAAGTATGATGGGTCCGGTTCCGGGGTACCGTGTTATATGTCCGTCCCCGGTTACCGAGGTTATGTTACGAAGTATGATGTGTCCGGGCTCGGGGTGCTGTGTTATCTGCCCGCCCCCGGGTACCGTGGTTATGTTGTGATGTGTGACGGAGATCGGAGAAAAACTTCTGGAAGTGAGATGTGTTGTGGCGCCAAAGGCAGGAGTGGCAGCCACGTTCCTATGTTGTCGTGCTCATTCATTGGCATTGTTCACCGGTTCCTCGGCGTGTTATCTGTCCCCGAGGCCACTATGTATATGATATGATGTGACCGTCCCTCGGCGTGTTATTTGTCCCCGAGGTTATCGTCTGTATGATATGGTACTTGCCCCGGTGTGGTATATGTCCCCGGGGCTGCCGCGTATGTGCTATGATATCAGATTCTGATATACATGACTTACGTTGGAGAGTAAGTATTCTGACCTTCCGTATATTCTGTATTCCGTCTGCTGTATGATGTCACTTAAGTAATTTGTACGTTCTGTAATCTGTTTGGCATACGAGATGAGTAAGTATGATTCGTATCTGGAAAAGAAAAACGATAAACGTTTGATATTTCTGGATAAGCTTTTTGTATGTTGTTCTGTCTATTTCAGTCATGGTTATATTTTTTGTACTCATGCCTTACATACTCCGTACATATCCGTACTGACCCCCTGTTCTTCGGGGGTTGGGTTTCATGTCGCGCAGGTACCCACAAATGGCTAGACGAGATGAGCTGAAGATGGTCCAGTGGATTGGCGGGCTCCATTCCTCCAGGAGTACTGCCGAGTCAGAGTACGTATGTTGTGATGTCTGATCAGTATTAGAGACTTTGCAGACAACGTCGTGGGTAATGATAGTCAGTCTGTAGGTGGCTTCATCAGCCGATATGTCATTGTGTGTGTCTCATAATAAATTTTGTATCATTACAGATTTTGTTAAATTCTGGAAATAGGAAGCAGAAGATTTCGAAAGCACAATATGTATTTTATTTGTAAGTGACTTTCAGAATTCAAAAATTTTTAGGTGTGTAATCAGGGTCTGCGGGTTCGCTCGGCTCCGTATGTGGGGTCGGGTTCTCATCACACCCTAATAGGATCAGGGTGTGACACCAACGTCCGCTACAGATGGCGACTTTGCTGGGGAAAATCTAAAGTTCTAACCATAAGGGTTTTAATATTGTTTGCCTTATATGATATAAATTATTTATGTGACATAAATTGCTTGTGTGTTTAAATTTTTGCAAAATATAACTGTCATTCTTGTATGCATACTCCACCACTCCTGGCATTTATTTTACACTTTGTCCCGAGGAGTGGGATGAGCTGCGGTCATGCCTTCACTAAAAAACCTTTAAAATATTCTTTGGAGGTCTCTAAGGTCGAGTGGGTATGCGGCCATCCCACAGCCTTAGAGAACCCACCCCCAGCTTGTCCGCTTGGGTAACCTATGTCATTCGCTTGAAAACCACTCTAGAATAATTAGCGTAGAGCGAAGCCAAATCCTTACTGATATAGCGCATACTGACCATAGATCGATTTGGGTATCTCAGACCTACCTGAATCGGACAGGAAAGACACCTTACTGTGTTCAGAAGGTGTAAAAACCGGAAGACACTGCATCCCACCATTTACTATTTGGAAGAAATATTGTGCCAAGTGTGAAACAGATTGTTCCTGGGGGCGGGGAACTAACAGTGTTTTGTTTTACAAATGTCTCATGGTGTACAGTTTGATATGGTTGTGGCTCCGCCACCAGGCTTAGTGATATGGTGGAAAGATTTTACTAATGATCAGATGAAGGAAGTTAAGAGTTGTGTAGGGCATCTGCCATCATTAATGAATATGGTTGGGGATTCGAGTCTACTAGAGATCATTACCGGATATTGGGACAACGACAGAATGGTATTCAGATTCAGAGAAATAGAGATGACTCCCACTTTAGAATAGATTAGAGATGTTCTCGAGAGTGTGGGAAGTGCTAACAGATCCAAAACGAAACCGGCACAAAATATCCTTATCCCTCACAAACCTCCCCCAAAAGAAATCAAAGACATGTTTGTTGTCAACAAAGCCGATTGGGCGCAGGGACCCACTATAGCCTTCAGAGAGTTATATGGGAGGTATGCATCCAAACAGGGGTACGAGGACTATATCTTTGAGTTTTCATCGCCCCAATTCTGGGAAACCAACCAAACACTAGCATTTATCACTTGCCTATTAGGGACCATGATATTTCCACAAAATGCCTCCCTAGCTATTGACACCTGGGTTGTCTTTGTTGCCCATGTTGTTCTTAAGGGAGTCACAACGAATGGGGTTACCAAATATTTTGATATCACCCCTATTATTCTATTAAACATATACCGAGCTTTGGGAAAATGTCGTGACCATTACTACTATTTCCATGGGTGCAACCTCCCAGTCCAGTGGTGGATACTTAAACATTTGGATAGGAATGACTTACCTACTCGCCGAGATCCGGCCCTAAAAGAGAATGATTTGGGAGTCACTACTATGCCTTGCGGGGTTCAGGATAAAAAGAGATGGGCTCACATCTTTTCTAGATTGAGAGAAGAACACATCTGATGGAGGGTGCCTGATTTTCATTCCAAGATTGTTTGCATTAAAAGCCGTATGCGTCCATATCTACCACTTATGGGCATTAGGGGAATCAGACCTTACGCACCATTGAGAGTACTCAGACAGTTTAGGATGAGGCAGATTGTTCCAAGTGTGGGTAATATGGGAGAATTTGTACGAGATTATGAGGAAGGATGTATCCAAGGTATAAAAGATACTCAGAAATATTGGAAGAATGTGATAAGAGAAGATGAATTGGACAAGGATCCAAACAACCCAAGTCATGATGAAAATTACTACGAGTGGCTTAGGGCTTAGTTAGCTGATGCTGCCACTCCAGGACCATATCTGTACAAATTTCCCAAGGATAGGGAAGCTGCGAATGCAATCCAAGTTAGGAGAATGAAACGACGAATAGAAGGAAGAGAAATGGATCATCAAGCACAAATAAAATATGATCATAAGATAATTGAGAGTTTGACAGATGAGGCAGATGCTTTATTGAAAGCTTGGAATGGCTTGACACCTTCGTTAAGAAAGCCATAGATACGGGGTCTCATTGCCAGATGATCAGAGGGGTCAATGGATCGAGATAACATTGATGGCAGCACATGTAGCCATTCAGACTGCCCTTCGGAGGGCCAAGAAGGCGCGAGATAATAGAGAGCAGATTTCTGTTTGTGAAGTGGACTTTTCTTGATTACTGCATTTACTTTAAAGGCCTTGTAATCCCACTTGGGAAAATATCATTAATGAAAAGCACTGGGATTTTATTTTTAGGAACAATATATTTGTTTTACATATGGCACAATTTTGCTTCATACGCTAATAGCCTCAGAGCAACGAGGTATAGGAAAGCGAGTTATATATTGCCAAATGCTTATTTGAGATAATTTTTCTGTGTGAATATCATATACATTGTCAAATTCTTGATTGGTTTACATTCCGGCCACTACCTAAAGAAAACCCAAGGAAATAACCATAAAAATAAATTTAGATCCACATTTAAAAGGTTGATTTGCTAATAGGAAATGGAGACTCCAGACAGCATGAGTGCAATGTCACGACCCAGCCCCGTGGGCCGCGACTGGTGCCCTTCTGGGACACCCCAAACGAACTCACACCCAGATCATCCTAATCAGACTCGTCCAATCTCAACGTACGTTATTCGAACTCAACATCGTAATCAGACATCTACCGAACACTTATCCTAAGCAGTCGCCCGTACAGATCAGACAAATCACAAATCAGAAGGAAGGCGGAATGTACATCGCCAAATTTCACACACACACATCAGAAGGGTGGCGGAATGCACATCGCCCCCAAATGCATACACACACATACAAATTCAGAGACCGACTTGGCCATAGTAGCGTACGGGCCACTTAAGATCGTAAAACAGACTCACATGCAAACACACCGGACCCACGACCCACAAATCTGACTACAGGCCTCTAGACAAAACAGAACATAAGAACATAGGACGGGACAGGGCCCCGCCGTACCCACTCATCCAAATATACATAATACAGACACAACAAAAGAAATGTACCAAAAGTAGGCTCCGGATCAAGGGGAGCTTTCCAACACAGCAGAATGAGTAGCCTAAACTGGAGGACCACCCAAACGAGCTTCTGTACCTGCGGGCATGAAACACAGCCCCCGAAGAAACGGGGGTCAGTACGGGAGAAGTACTGAGTATGTAAAGCAGAAGGTACAGAAATCACAAACACAGCTGGAGTCAGAAAGAACAAACACACCAACATCGCAAACAAAGCAAACCTGTGCGGGAGGCGAACGTACAAATGCAAATCAAATCATGTATAGGGTTTAGGAACGTGGTCACCCCCCGACGCTGGTGCCACAACACATCATAACTCCAGAAGTTTTCAAATATCCGTACAGTCTCCAGACACATCATATCACACACACATCATATCATCAGAACATATCAAATGCCATATCACATCATAACTCCATAAACGGTAACCGGCCCTATGGCGAGGCCTCGGAAACCGTAACACATCATAACTCCCGAATATATTATAGCGCGCACGATCACAAAGTCGGCCCGGGTACCGACGAACGAAGTCATAGCAGACAGCACGAACAGAGTAGTGCCGAAACCATATGCATATTAAAAATAATTTGTCGGACTCAACATATCATTTACATATAGGCAGATACTGACGCCAGAAGGCTCGGAGTAGGAATCGAATTGATAAAAGTAGGCATATAAAGGTTACGAAGTTCCAAACTGTCAAATTCGTAAGAAAACTGTTCATAAGTCATTTTTCCGGAATTCTCACATCATCCCAGAGTACAGAACATGCATTAGTGGCATAGGAAGTTTCAAACACATCCTTGAGTCATAAACAGAAGATTGCGAATCATAACAGACACAAGCGAATCAAACAAACCGAATAAGGGGAGCCTCGGGGCTCGCGAGCCCACCTCGGGTCAAATTGAGGCGGCGGACACAAATCACAGACTTTCGGCTCCATAGAGCCATCTACGAAAGTTTCGAAGGGTTTCGGACACAACAGCACAAGTTATGGAGGTATGAACATTCTTTTAACCAAAAGTGACAAAAAGGGGTTCAATCGCGCTGAGTGAATAGTGCTCGAACTTGAACTTCGATTTCCAAGAGCAGGGTTATTCCCGAGATTCCGAAATTTACCTAGTGGGTCTAGGACATGCCAAAAGAATGAGAGGTAGGCTTTGCATACCTGGTTGGCGCCTTACGCTCGTCAAATCGCGATTCCCGTTTCGTCCAGAAACTGCAAATGGTCACTTTTACGAGTTACTATTCATGAGAGTTAGCATTTTCATCTTTGGGGCTATACTTGGCTACCGAAATTTCGGCAGCATTTCCCCTATAAACCTAACATCCCCGAGACTTGGCGCGGCTCAAAATACAACAACAACAACAACCCAAACATCATTACACAATACAAACCACAATCAAACCACACTAGCTTCAAAATTTCACCTTAATACATAAGTTGGTAATCCTATATTCAAACTTCACAATTCTAACTCATGTCCACATTATTGTATTCATTCATTCAAGATTATTCCTCCACATAACATACAAGTTCCAAACCATATACAAAGTTTCTCAAAATCCATTTCTTTCCCTATTTCATTTCAACCACCAAAAGTTACGACGAATATTCTAACTTGCGTCGTTTCATTCCAAATTCATCAACATCAACTATAAATCATATTTAAAGTCCTTAGTATCATAAATATACTATGATATATACAAATATACCAAAGGTATACACTTTCCGATAACGTCCGAAATTATTTTCTAGCACCAACTCAATTCTTTAATCGATCCTTTACGACATAAATATCACAACAACACATTATTCAAGCTAAACAAGATAAAATTCTTATGCCTTGCACTACATGGGACTCACGGCCAAACACACCCTTCTATATACACACACACCATGCACAAACACAACCTCATCCCACAATCTTCACACTAATCCAATCACTAACACATATATATCCATTTCATAACATTAAAACATAAAAATCTTACCTTTTTCTTGAATTTCCGACTTGTCGCAAACGCCGCCCTTTCGTCAAACTAATTGTATCACAACGAAGAGCACCTCGAACTCATCAATCATTACAAAAGAAACTAGGTGTTTGGATTAGAAACAAGGCCAATGAATTCTTTTTTTTTTTTCTCCTTGTTCGGCCGAAACCCCCTTTCTCTTTGATCTTGTATTTTTTTTTTTGATTAACTTCTTGATAATTACCAAGTGCTTGATATATATCCACTCATAGGTCATGTGCATAGCACATGACCTTAATGAAATGGACTTGGGCTTCCCCCCCCCCCCCCCTTGGCCGGCCACTTAACTCAATTGGGCCTCAATTTTTGTATTCCATTTTCTTAGCCCAATGCATAAAATGTCCCGTTTTGTAATTCCCGGAACTAATTTCTAAAATTCCAAATTTACCCTCGGCCTTCCCCGAGGTCTTGACATCAATGATTCCATAATCAACATGAGCATAGCAACTTGAATCAAATTATTTCCTCAACACACACAAGTCTTATTTATTTTCTTGATTTCCCGTTATACGAAAATACGGGACATAACATGCAAGTTCGCCCTATGTCAACCTAGCCAGTGATAAGGAGGGCACAGAAGCAGCAAGTGAGAAAAACCAACGATGGGATGACAGAATGGCCTTAGCCACTGCCAGGATGAAAGAAGCAGTGCAAACTATTAAGGTGGCCAATGAGAAAATGAAAGAAGCAGAAGCCCTCCTAGCTTACATTGACGAACTAACAAAACAACACCCCGCCAATTAGGTGAGATGGGGAAAGGCGCCTGAAGTACTACTTGGGAGTTACGTCCTGCTCAGCCAACAAGAAAGACTTGACCCTGTACCTTACGGGGAAGATGAGGTACTTATCCCTAACCTGAAGACTTATGGAAACCCGCGTGACTCCCAATTCGAGGAGCCTCTTGTCTCCTGGACAATTGTTCTTAAAGGCACAAGATCACACAACTGGAGTGCACGCACAAAGCATAAATCTGTTGCCACCATGCGCTCCTTCTATGGGTTACAGAAAATCCCTCTACCACCGAGGTCAATCAGGTCATATCGCCAATGAGTGCGTAGCATTAGAAAGAAATCTTATCCAATGGATCAATCAGGGAAGGATCAATCAACTGTGGGGGGCCCCACTCTTTCTTGACTCATGACCAAAGAAGAAATCACCCAGAAAGGATATCAAAGGTCAGGTTCTGGAGAAGTGATTTTTCCAAATTTAAGGAGTCATACGCCAGGATTCACTCTTTACTATGCAGCGTTAAAAAGATAAGGGCAGTGCCCCAAACCTACCAGGGTCACCCAGGATCCTCGGAAGAAAGAATTTTGCACATATCAATATGGCCGCCCCGGCCACGACATTGAAGAATGCGTGTACTTCAACCTCGAACTGGAACATCTCATGAATGAAGACCATGTTTGGATTGTCGTAGGAAGACAAGGATAGAAGATGAAGGTAGAAGAAGAAATGAAGACTTGCTTAGTATGGTTGGGTAGAAAACATAAGTATCCCTTTACTACTTTCAATAAGATAAAGTATTCTTTTCCCTTTTTATGTAAATGGAACCACGCCGACCGGATGTCCCATTGGGGATACATAGGTAGCCTATATAAGGCCTGGTCAGGGTAGAAAATTAAGTTTCGGGTAGCACAGGAAAAACCTTTCTGTGTATGCATGAACTACGGATGGACGTGATTTCCCCTTTGGTGGGATACATAGGCAGTCTATTTAAGACTCGGTCCTGTTACAATAAAAATTTAAATTCCCCTTAGTATAGGATGGGTAGAAGCAAATCAACCATACAAACTTTTTACCACAAACCAGACCAACATACCCTGTAATGTGAATCAATCAAGGAGTTGAAACAAAGTATATGATTCTATGTGCTATAAACTGCAAACAACGTGATATTTTGTGATTCATGCTTGAGCCTAACTCTAACTTGAAAGCTTTTAAGCTATTTTCTCTTATATATAGGGGTCGATTAGCTGGCACAAGTCACTCGATCAAAAGCTACCGCAGCATCCTTAAACCCTCAAGAAGAAAACATGCCTGAAACTCCACCACCAAACATAAATGCTTTAGTAGAAGGTACCCCAACCGCAGACATAGCCGGAATGCCTCTAAAAGAAGCTGTCAGTGTAGTGATGAGATAATTGGCTGAGGCCAGAGAAGAGGCGGATCGTCTAAGGGCCGAGAAAGAAAACACTACTAATACTGAGGCTAGGAGACCTCCACCCACTTTCCCAAATCTGGATTTACCAATTCCCGATCACTTTCCTCAAACCCATACTGGGGCTACCTTCCAGATTCTATTAGGTCGAAATACCACCCATGTGGGGAGTTCCTGTCACGACCAGACTAGGGGCCATGACGGGTACCCGGGGCTAACCACCGAGCACCACTCATTCTATTACTCGTCATACTCGTAATACACTTCTTTAATATTCATGTGCTCATAATCATAGGAAAACCATTTTTCATTTGGAAACATAATTACCTTATATACATAAGCCCTCCGGCTATCAAAATAATATATACATACGAGGAGAACCCGTGAGACCATACTACCCACACATAAGTATCTACGAGCCTCTACTAGAGTACTAGACATATGGACGGGACAAGACCCTCTCGTGCCCAAAATACATACATATATATATATATATATATATATATATATATATATATACAACCAAATAGCACCTCCGGAATAATAGAGTGCTCCTGTAAATCTACTGATGGCTCCTATGGATCTGCACAGTCTCCCTGTCTACCTGTGGGCATGAAGACAGTGTCCAAAGAAAATGGACGTCAGCACGAATATTGTACTGAGTATGTAAGGCATGAATGAAATGAACATAATAGAGAAATCATAAGACATAAGATGAAGATATAACCTGCGTAACTTTTAAGGGAGGATACCTTTCATGCCTATATCATATATAATCATAGTACATGTATCGTCATAGCGCATACATCATCGTATCATATATATATATATATATATATATATATATATATATATATATATATATATATATATATATATATATATATATCGTACTACCATATCTGCTCATACACATAAAGCATTATCTGTATTCGGCCACGCAGTGGCTCGACAATATCCGTATTCGGCCAAGTAGTGGCTCGAAAATATCCGTATTCGGCCACGTAGTGGCTCGACAATATCACATACATGTCTTCCGTACCCGGCCATAACAAGGCTCGGTATATCCCATCATCATCATTGCCATCACTATGGAAATCTTTTATCGTCACATACATCTCATAAGCTTATCATAACTTTTCATAGAGCATAGATTTGAATTTAAAGACAATCTATGAAAATCATATCATATTCGTAGCATGAACTTCGTATAAATATCGTATGATAGACTTTATAATCTCTAGACTTAGGCTCATCATTACCATCATCGCATCTATGGCATATCTCTTACCTTTATCTCATATAAAATCCTCTATGAACATAGACTTGTAATTTTTCGGAACATTGGTCATAGGACATGCATTAGAGATTATAGAAAATCTATAACAATATCGGGGTGACATAAGGTCGAGAACCCCCGATTACATTATGAAGTGATCATATTCATCATATCTCACCTTGAAGGAACTAACGTTTTAAGGTGAGTGTACACCATGACCAACATCAAGGGATCGTAAATAGGATCATTAACTTCATAGACATCATTTCTTGCTTTAGAATAGCTAGGCTTAAACTTATCATCATTATTATCATATTCATGCCTTAGAAGGAAAGGATTAGCCTTACATACCTTTTCCTTTAGCTATTCTACCGCTTGATCGTTCCCCTTCAATGCTCACGTCTTTACCTTCAACGGAGGTCGTATTAACATTAGTTAGACGATTATAAGAACATGCTTACTAAAGCTAGAGAAAATTGGGCGGCATTTCCTTTGTTTCTACTACTTTCTCCATATCTTATATCAATTCACAAACATCCATAACAACATTCACAGTATTATAGGCAACAATCATCATTCATCTACATTATCCACATCTCACAATTTCACAATTTCACATCAATTCCTCCATAATCATGGTCATGGTTCACTATTGCATTTTTGTCACGACCCAGCTAGGGGCCGCGACGGGTACCCGGGGCTAACCACCGAGCACCACTCGTTCTGTCGCTCATTTTACTCATTTAATGGTCTTTTTATCATCTTTATACTCATTGCGTAGGAAATCATATTTCGTATGAAAACATAAGGTACTTTCATGTACATGTGCCCTTAGGCTATCAAAATAATATATATACAGTAGCGATCTCGTGAGACCATCTAACCCGCACTGCGTATCTACGAGCCTCTACTGAAGTGCTGAACATAGGGACGGGACAAGACCCCGTCGTGCCCAAAAATACATATACATGGCTATACATATATACACAAGAAAATAATCATAAGCACCTCCGAGACAATGGAGGGCTTCCAATCAGCTGACAGCTACTACAGATCTGGATCGAGCTCTCCTCCCTGTCCACCTGTGGGCATGAACACAGCGTCCAAAGAAAACAACCGTCAGTACGAACATTGTACTGAGTATGAGAGGCATAAACAACGAATTAAGACAATGATGTAAAGAAGATATCAGTATGGAACATCTGAATCTGACTGTCAAGTATAAAGAAACCAAGTCATGCTGTCTTACTTATGCTCATCATCATATCATATATGCATCATGTATAAACTTCCCGTCCATATCGGATCGGTGTGATAATCATAACATGAGCCTGCGTCCAGGCCTCCCGCGTCCGGGGTAACATCTCATGCCGCCTAATAGTGGTGTCTGCCTATGCCATCTGGCCATGGTGTATCGCATAGCTGCCCGCTTTGGCGGTGACTGCCCGGCCAAATAGGTGCGGTGTAATAGTAATATCATCACAATATGCTTAACTTATCATAATACATGCATAAGGCTCAAGATCAACCATTATTTATCGGGGTGACGTAAGGTCGTGATCCCCCGATTGCATTATGGAGCAATCATTGACATTTTGCCTCACCTTGAAGGGATTAGCATATAAGGTGAGTGTAAGCAATAAATAACATCATTAGAATCATTATACTTTAACTCATTACCTTGTGTAGCTAATTATGGACATAGGCTCATATCTTTCGGGACTTAAGAAGTTCATGGATAAGAAAGAAAGTACACCACAGGATTCATGCCATAAGAAAGAAAGGACTAGCCTCACATACCTTTGACGTTTAACCAAGCTATCGTTCGCTTGTTCTCCTTTGATATCACGTCTCTACCTTCAAGAGGGAATTTGTACTAACGTTAGGTAATCGACTATAAAAACCGTGCTACCATTTCTAGAGGAAATTTGGCATCACTTCCCTTATTTATACTACTTTTCTCATGTTCTATATCAACTCCCAAACGCTCACAACAATATTCACAATATCGCAATCAACAATCATCGTTTATATACATTGACCACAATCCACCATTCCTTTTCAATTTCTCCACATTCATAGTTATAGCTTACTATCGCGTTTTCTCATGTGTAATACTTATTTCATGGTCTAAGCGTCATTTATAACGCATTCATGATTTCAACACATCAACATTCATGATTCCATTCTACTACCATTCAACCATGGCACTATTCACTCATTTATGACCCATTTGCTATACTTTTCTACAATTTGGGTATCTTAACCTTTCAACACCTTAAACAACATGAGATGGTCATGAAACTTACCTTGGATGATGGTTGAACAAGCCTTGAGTGGAGTTCCTCCTCTAGCACCAAAACCCTACTTCACTTCTTTTGGGTTTTCTTGAGAAAGATAAACTTTAGTGTGATTCTTACACTTGATTTCGTGGGTTTCATGTAGTTGATCACTAATTTCCTTTGGTTTTCTTGTGATGAAGAGTAGAGAGTATTCTAGGAGTTTCTAGAGAGAACTATCGTGAAGATGAAATGATTTGAATGAGCTTGGGTCTCTTTTTAATGACTTAAAATCTAATCCGGAATGAACAGTGACTGAGGTGTACAGTGGTCGTAAACCCACTTTACGGGCTGTATTCTGGTTTACGGTCCCTCCTTCACGACCGTATTTAAACATAACAGAACCAGAAAGGTTTGCTAGAGTCGTCGTGGTTTACGGTCACAGTTTACGGGCCGTATTTCGATTTACGGTCCGTATTCTGGGTCGTATTTAACCATTTAGACATTTGGCAGAAAGTTGAAATTTTTGAAAGGTTGGAGGACGATAGCAGTTTACAGTCCGTAAATCACTTTACGGGCCTTATTCCACTTTACGACCAACTGGGTCAAAGTGCAAACCTACAACTTTTCACTGTACGTGCACGGGGAAATTTCTGAGGTGTAACACTCTTCCGCCCATTTGGAACATTCGTCCTCGAATGTTAAACACTCGGGATTCTACGAAAATTTTGCCAGTGTTTCCCCTGTAATTTGGCACTACAAACCTATCACAGCAACCCATAATGTCATCGCCTCACAGGGCTACATCATAATATCAACATATTTATGGCCACACACGACCAAGAGCATAAAGATAAAGCATACATACCTTATATTGTTGGTGTTTTATCTTGGATCTCTCCTGGGGGTTGGAATAAGTGTGGGTACTTGGACTCCATATTCTCTTCCGCTTCCCAAGTCATTTCTTCCCGATTGTTGTTTCGCCACAATACTTTGACCGACGCTACCTCTTTATTTTGAAGCTTCCGCACTTGTCTATCTAGGATGGCAATAGGCACTTATTCATAGGTTAGCTTTTCCGTTACTTGCACATTATTTATCGGAACAATCTTTGAGGGATCTCCAACACATTTGCAGAGCATCGAAACATGAAAGACTGGATGGACTGATTCAAGCTCCGAGGGAAAATCCAATTCATAGGCTACCTGACCCACCTTACGGATGATTGTGTAGGGTCCAATGTATCTGGGACTTAGCTTCCATTTCTTAACAAATCTCATCACCCCTTTCATTGGCGACACCTTCAAGAACACCCAATCACCGACTTGAAATTCCATGTCTCGTCGGCGGTTATCCGCATAGGATTTTTGGCGACTTTGGGCTGTCAACAACCGATCTTGGATCACCTTGACTTTTTCTATCGCTTGTTGGATCACTTCAGGGCCCACTAATTGTGCTTCTCCTATTTCGAACCATCCGAATGCAGATCTACATTTCCTTCCATATAAAGCTTCATACGGAGCCATTTGAATACTGGAATGGTAGCTATTATTGTATGCGAATTCGATTAGCGGCAAATGGTAATCCCAACTTCCACCAAATTCCAGCACGCATGCTCGTAGCATATCTTCCAAAGTCTGAATGGTACGCTCGGCTTGCCCATCGGTCTGTGGGTGGAATGCTGTGCTAAGTTTGACTTGAGTGCCTAAACCTTCTTGGAAGGACTTCTAGAACTTAATGGTAAACTGTGCTCCTCTGTCTGTGATAATAGATAATGGAATGCCATGAAGGTGCACAATTTCTTTGAGATACAACTTTGCATAATCTTCGGCTGAGTATGTAGTCTTGACTGGGAGAAAATGGGTTGCTTTCGTCAATCTATCCACGATCACCCATATTGAATCATACTTGCCACGGGAACGAGGTAATCCCATGATAAAATCCATGTTGATCACTTCCCACTTCCAAGTAGGTATTTCTATGGCTTGCAACAAGCCTCCTGGCTTTTGATGTTCAACTTTTATTTGTTGACAATTTGGGCATTGTGCTACAAATTCTGCTATGTCCCTCTTCATGCCATCCCACCAATATACTAACTTGAGATCATGATACATTTTGGTTGCACCTGGGTGTATGGAATACCGAGAACAATGTGCTTCTTCTAGAATTCGTCGGCGCAATTCTGCCACATTCGGCACACATAGCCTGCCTCGGTATCTAAGAATTCCATCCATAGGGACCTCAAATGAAGATTTCTCTTTTCCATAAGATGTGTCTCTATAACGACATAATTGAGGATCTCCATATTGTCGTTCTTTCACTTCCATGTCCAAGGACGAAATTGTGGGATCATTGATACTAATCCCCACATTACCCGAATCGATTACACGTACTCCAAGATTAGCTAATTGGTGGAGCTCATGAACTATCTCTTTATTTTCCGGAGGGACTTCACATAAACTGCCCATTGACCGGCGACTAAGCGTATCAGCTACTACATTCGCTTTTCCGGGGTGGTACAAAATGTTCACATCATAATCTTTTAACAATTCTAACCACCACCTCTGCCGCAGGTTCAACTCCTTTTGCTTGAAAATGTATTGGAGGCTCTTGTGATCCGTATAGATATCAACATGCACACCATACAAATAATGCCTCCACATTTTTAGGGCATGAATAACCACAGCCAATTCAAGATCATGAGTTGGATAATTCTTCTCATGTTTCTGTAATTGTCTCGAAGCATATGCAATAACCTTACCATGCTGCATCAATACGCATCCCAATCCGACACCGGAAGAGTCACAATACACCACGTAGCCATCTGGCCCTTCTGGAAGTGTTAAGATCGGAGCTGAGGTCAATCTTCCTTTCAACTCCTGGAAGCTGCGCTCACAAGCATCGCTCCATTGAAACTTTGCTGACTTCTGGGTTAGCTTCGTCAATGGGGCCGAAATAGACTAAAATCGCTCTACGAATCTTCGATAATAACCTGCCAAACCCAGAAAACTACGAACTTCTGTAGGCGTCGTGGGCCTTGGCCAAGTCTTCACCGCTTCAATTTTCTGAGTGTCGACTCGAATGCCATCATTTGAAATAACATGGCCCAGAAATGTCACAGAATTTAGCCAAAACTCGCACTTTGAAAACTTTGCATACAATTCTCGGGCTCGGAGAATGCCAAGAACAATTCGCAGGTGATCTGCATGTTCTGATTCTGTACGAGAATACACCAGAATATCATCGATAAACACTATCACAAATAAATCCAAGAGTGGCCTGAATACATTGTTCATCAAGTCCATAAACACGGCCGGAGCGTTAGTCAACCCAAACGACATCACTCGGAACTCATAGTGGCCATATCTCGTTCGGAAAGCTGTTTTGGGAATATCAGCTTCCCTAACTCTCACTTGATGATAACCCGACCTCATATCTACTTTTGAAAACCACTTAGCACCTTGCAGATGGTCGAATAAACCATCAATCCTCGAAAGAGGATATTTGTTCTTTATCGTCACTTTATTCAATTGTCTATAGTCCTTTATTCAATTGCCTATAGTCGATACACATTCGTAGAGATCCGTCTTTCTTTCTTACAAACAAGACCGGTGCTCCCCACGGTGATGAACTGGGCCTAATAAACCCCTTTTCCAGCAAGTCTTTCAACTACGCCTTTAGCTCTTTTAGTTATGCCGGATCCATTCGATAAGAAGGAATAGAAATAGGCTTGGTGTCCGACAACACGTCAATAGAAAAATCTATTTCTCTTTCTGGAGGAAGACCTGGAAGGTCATTAGGAAATACATCTGGGAATTCATTCTCGACCGGAACTGATTGGAAAGTTGGCGGCTTTGCCTCGGTGTCATGAACCCGAACTAAATGATAAATATAGCCCTTGGCTATCATCTTCCTCGCTTTAAGGTAGGAAATAAACCTACCCTTCGGAGATGCTGCATTACCCTTCCATTCAAGCACGAACTCTCCCGGAAATTAGAATCGAACCACTTTCATGCGGCAATCAACATTTGCATAACACGAGGCCAACCAATCCATACCCATAATTACATCGAAATCTATCTTTTTCAGCTCAATCAAATCAGCTTTGGTCTGACGATCACATATCAGGATGACACAATTTTTGTACACTTGTCTTGCTACCACGGGATCACCAACTGGAGTGAGTACCTCAAAGGGTCTAATTGACACGGGTTTCACCCCAATACAACCAGCAACATATGGAGTAATATAAGAGAATGTAGAACCCGGATCTATCAATGCATACACATCACGGGAGAATATAGAAAATATACCTGTAACTACATCCAGAGAGGACTGGAGATCCTGTCGTCCGGCTAAAGCATATACGCGGGGCTGAGCAGTACCTAAAGTAGATGCTGCCCCTCGGACTCTCCCTCGGTCTGCTGTCATCTGGGCAGTCTGCCCTACCGGGCGTACTGATGAAGAACCAGCTGCTGAACCTGTAGGCTGAACTCCCACTCTGCCACTCATCGACGGGCAATCTCTCATCATATGCCCCACCTGACCACAAGTATAACAGGCATCCGAACCCTGACGACACTGTCCGACATGTAATCTGCCGCATTGATTGCATTGTGGCACTGGGGGTCTCCTCTGACTATAATCTTCCCTGAACTGGGAATCTGAAGCCCTCGAACTCTGGCCCTGTCCTGAACAGAAGGAGCCATCGAATCTCATACATGCGAATCGAGGAGGTGCACTCGTCACTGACTGGCCTGAGTACCCAAAATATGTCTGCCTTGATCCCCCTCTGTGATCACTGCTAGCTCTCATGGATCTGGCCCTCTTTCCTTGCCTTTTATCAATATCACGATCGCCTCTTTGTTGTTGTTGTCGCCCCTCCAAATTCTGAGCATGGGCCTGTATTCGGGAAATATCCATCTCGTTTTGCAAGGAAGCCGTCAAACAATCTCTAAACAAATGTGGCCCTAGGCCACTTACAAATCTATGCACCCGGTCTCCCATGTCGGCCACCATAGCCGGGGCATACCTTGTCAAGGAATTAAATTGCATGCTATACTCCCGGGCACTCATATTTCCTTGACTCAGATTTAGAAACATGTCCGCTCTAGCTCGACGGACCTCGGGTGGCAAATAGTGATGAATAAATGCATCCACGAATTCTTGCCAAATCGGGGGAGGCGCATTCTCCCCTCTTGATAATACCCAATTGTTGTACCACAAAACAGCCATAGCCCGGAGTCTATAAGATGCCAACTCCACGGATTCAGTTTCGGAGGCTTGGACAATCTTCAATGTCCTCAAAATCTCATCTACGAAACCCTGCGGGTCTTCATCCGGCTTTGACCCGAAGAACTCCGGAGGATTTAGACTCATAAAATCATGGGCTTTGGTACTTGCTGCCCGATCACTTGAGCTCGCATTTTGTCGTTGTGCCTGAGCGGCAACCAACTGTGTCCGTAAATGAATGGCCTCGGTCACTTGTTGACCCAAAGCAACTGGAGGAGGGTTTGGAGCTGGAGCTCCTCCTTGATCTTCCACATTAGGCGGGGTAGAAGAGGTATTATACAAGGCCTCATTATGTGATTCGCCTTCCTCTATATTCATCAGAGGCCCTCTTTCTACCAGCCTCTTTGTCGTAGCCTTGCCCTTCTGGGTGGCTGTAGCCTTTCCCTTTGGTGGCATTCTGAAATCATAACACACTATTAGGGAGGATAAAATCTTAAACATGGCTCTATCGCACGATCTCATGAGAAGAAAGATGGTCATTTTTCCTAAATGCCTTGTAACCTCTTGTTTATTGATGTGGCGCGTTACACACCATAAACAAGACTCTACTAGACACGGCTCGTAGACCTTCCTAGGACTGAACCGTTCTGATACCACTTTTGTCACGACCCAGCTAGGGGCCACAACGGGTACCCGGGGCTAACCACCGAGCACCACTCGTTCTGTCACTCATTTTACTCATTTAATGCTCTTTTTATCATCTTTATACTCATAGCGTAGGAAATCATATTTCGTATGAAAACATAAGGTACTTTCATGTACATGTGCCCTTAGGCTATCAAAATAATATATATATATATATAGTAGCGATCTCGTGAGACCATCTAACCCACACTGCGTATCTACGAGCCTCTACTAGAGGGCTGAACATAGGGACGGGATAAGACCCCGTCGTGCCCAAAAATACATATACATGGCTATACATATATACACAAGAAAATAATCATAAGCACCTCCGGGACAATGGAGGGCTTCCAATCAGCTGACAACTACTACGGATCTGGATCGAGCTCTCCTCCCTGTCTACCTGTGGGCATGAACACAGCGTCCAAAGAAAACGGATGTCAGTACGAACATTATACTGAGTATGAGAGGCATAAACAACGAATTAAGATAATGATGTAAATAAGATATCCGTATGGAACATCTGAATCTGACTGTCAAGTATAAAGAAAACAAGTCATGCTGTCTTACTTATGCTCATCATCATATCATATATGCATCATGTATAAACTGCCCGTTCATATCGTATCGGTGTGATAATCATAACATGAACCTGCCTCCAGGCCTCCCGCGTCCGGGGTAACATCTCATGCCGCCCACTAGTGGTGTCTGCCCATGCCATCTGGCCATGGTGTATCGCATAGCTGCCCACCTTGGCGGTGACTGCCCGGCGAAATAGGCGCGGTGTAATAGTAATATCAACACAATATGCTTAACTTATCATAATACATGCATAAGGCTCAAGATTAACCATATTTTATCGGGGTGACATAAGGTCGTGATCCCCCGATTGCATTATGGAGCAATCATTGACATTCTGCCTCACCTTGAAGGGATTAGCATATAAGGTGAGTGTAAGCAATAAATAACATCATTAGAATCATTATACTTTAACTCATTACCTTGTGTAGCTAATTATGGACATAGGCTCATATCTTTTGGGACTTAAGAAGTTCATGGATAAGAAAGAAAGTACACCACATGATTCATGACATTAGAAAGAAAGGACTAGCCTCACATACCTTTGACGTTTAACCAAGCTATCATTCGCTTGTTCTCCTTTGATATCACGTCTCTACCTTCAAGAGGGAATTCGTACTAACGTTAGTTAATCGACTACAAAAAACGTGCTACCATTTCTAGAGGAAATTGGGCAACACTTCCCTTATTTCTACTACTTTTCCCGTGTTCTATATCAACTCCCAAACGCTCACAACAATATTCACAATATCGCAATCAACAATCATCGTTTATATACATTGACCACAATCCACCATTCCTTTTCAATTTCTCCACATTCATAGTTATAGCTTACTATCGCGTTTTCTCATGTGTAATACTTATTTCATGGTCTAAGCGTCATTTATAACGCATTCATGATTTCAACACATCAACATTCATGATTCCATTCTACTACCATTCAACCATGGCACTATTCACTCATTTATGACCCATTTGCTATACTTTTCTACAATTCGGGTATCTTAACCTTTCAACACCTTAAACAACATGAGATGGTCATGAAACTTACCTTGGGTGATGGTTGAACAAGCCTTGAGTGGAGTTCCTCCTCTAGCACCAAAACCCTACTTCACTTCTTTTGGGTTTTCTTGAGAAAGATAAACTTTAGTGTGATTCTTACACTTGATTTCGTGGGTTTCATGTAGTTGATCACTAATTTCCTTTGGTTTTCTTGTGATGAAGAGTAGAGAGTATTCTAGGAGTTTCTAGAGAGAACTATCGTGAAGATGAAATGATTTGAATGAGCTTGGGTATCTTTTTAATGACTTAAAATCTAATCCGGAATGAACAGTGACTGAGGTGTACAGTGGTCGTAAACCCACTTTACGGGCTGTATTCTGGTTTACGGTCCGTCCTTCGCAACCGTATTTAAACATAACAGAACCAGAAAGGTTTGCTAGAGTCGTCGTGGTTTACAGTCACAGTTTACGGGCCGTATTTCGATTTACGGTCCGTATTCTGGGTCGTATTAAACCATTTATACATTTGGCAGAAAGTTGAAATTTTTGAAAGGTTGGAGGACGATAACAGTTTACGGTCCGTAAATCACTTTACGGGCCGTATTCCACTTTACGACCAACTGGGTCAAAGTGCAAACCTGTAACTTTTCACTGTACGTTCACGGGAAATTTCCGAGGTGTAACAATTTTCTCACATATAATACTTACCATATGTTCTAAATGTCATTTATAGCATAACCATATCACAACACATCAAGAATCATGACTCAATTCAAGCTATTGCTCATAATGATAGTATTCCCACATTCATGACCCATTTTTCTATGTCCTTCTACAATCCAAGTGTTTCAACTTTAAAATACCTTAAACAACATGGAAATAACATAAATATTACCTTAGATGGTGTAGGAATGAACCTTGGGTGGAAACTCCTCACTTGAGCAAAACCCTAGTTTCGCCTTCACTTGGATTCCTTGCCTTGGATGAACTTTAATGGGTTTCTTACACTTGATTCACTTCGTTTGATGTATTTGATCACTAATATCTCTTGAATTCTTGTGGAAGAAGTGTAGAGAGGTGTTTTAGAGAGAAGGGGTGTGAAAGGGAAATGAAATAAAATAAGACTTGGATCCCTTATTAATAACACAAATCTGTCCCGACCAGTTTCTACGGACCAACATATGGTCCGTATAAATTATACTGACCGTATGTCTGGCCGTAGATTTGGTCCAGAGAGGGGTTCTAATCTGGGCTGATTATATGGTAGAACATACGGCCCGAATGTTTTATACGGCTAGTATGTTTGGCCGTATAATGCCCAGTTTTCTGAAGTTCGTTCTCGTCGACTCGTTTGATCTCCAATCCTTATGAAACCTTCTTAGCACTTGTCTATCACCTCATTAACAATATAAGGGATGTTATAACTCTTCTCCAAAGCATTATTAAATCCTCGTTAACCTGTTACTCGTAATTCCTATTCGATACCTATCGTATGCCTTGCCTTCTCTTGGCAAACTTTCCTCCCCTACCTCGAACGTCTTTAAAATCTTAATCAGGGTCATCAAATGTCATTCCCTTACTTATCGAAATACCATATACTCGTGCTCTTCTTTAGTCTATTCACTGTGCATGAACGAAAATTTTTTCGAGGTGTAACAGTTCCTCTCACCATACCCCGATTTTTCAAACCCCGACCCGCACAACAAATGCAAATGCTTATCAAGCCCCTCGGGCAGCAAGAGTTCCAGTGACTGATCCCACATAACCAAATGTCACCTTTCAATAGCATGTTACCCATATTGACTGTTCGCCGGAATTGCAAAACATGGAAATGTTCTTCGAAGCAAGAATAAACAAAATAGAGAAAGAGATGGGCAAGAAGATTGTCGAGCTGGAGCATGGCTCCAAGAAGAAAGAAGGGTTGAGGTACTCTGACTTGTGCATCCACCCAGACTTGGGTCTGCTTGAAGGCTTCAAAATTTTCAAATTTGATCACTTCAATGGGTCGGGCAACCCAAACCCCACTTGAGGGCTTACTGCGACCAGTTGGTCAGAAATGGCAGAAATGAAGCTTTGCTCATGAGGTTGTTTAGTCGAAGTTTGTCAGGAACGTCTATGGAATGGTTTATCTCTCAAGACATTAGCCGATGAAAAACATGGGAAGAAATGGCGAGCTCATTCATGGAGAGATTCCGCTTCAATGTGAAAAATGTGCCTGATCGTTTCTCATTGGAGAAAGTTCATTAGAAATCAACTAAAACCTACCGAGAGTAAGCTAGTCGCTAGAGAGATGAAGCGGCACGTGAACAACCTCCTATGACTGAAGCTGAGTTGGTAGCTGCATTCATACGATACAAGAAGCTGATTGCTTTGCCATGAAAGGGAGTTCCTTCGCGGATATCGTTGCTGTAGGGGAAGATATAGAAGACTAGGGTTGGGCATAAATACCGAAAAACCGAACCGAACCGAACCGAAACTTCAACAAACCGAACCGAACCGAACTAGTTTGGTTCGGTGTTTGGTGTCCATCGTCAAAAAACCGAAACCGAAATAGCCGAACCGAAGTTTGATAAAACCGAACCGAAAAACCGAACGCGCACCAAAATTTAATACATTACCCAAAAAAAATTAAAATAGTCCAGGCTCATTAAGTTTAAAGCAAAAAAAAACCCAATTGTAATAAGTCCTCTTTTGCATTTGTATCCCTAATTTTTCACTTCAATTGAAAAAATCAAATATCCTTAACAAAGAAAGGTAACTAGGATGTCTCTTTAGGATTAATGTATGTCCTTTATGTGTTTTCTTAATTATTCTTACGGTATGTATATAACACCTAGTAATCCTATGTCATGATTATAGTTTTCTGTTCTTTTGTATCCTGTTTGTTTGATTTTGATTTCAATTTATCAGTTTTATGTTTTATTGCTTTTGAGAATATGAATTAGCGTCAATGGAATCGCTTCTAATATTATATTAAAAAAACCGAATTGAAAAAACCGAAACCGAACCAAACCGAACTTTAAAAAACCAAAACCGAAAGAACCGAACCGAACTAGTTTGGTTCGGTGTTTGGTGTCCACCTTCAAAAAATCGAACCCGAAATAGTCAAACCGAAGTTTGATAAAACCAAATCGAAAAACCGAACGCCCACCCCTATCGAAGACGGCCTTAAAACCGGCAGGATTGTTAGTGTACTAAACAGATCAGGTGCAACGGGCACCATGAGTGGCAAAAAGAAAAGAGAAGACATCGCCTGTGTTTCTAGAACTACTAGTCCAAAAAACCAAGGAAAAGAAATAATCCACAAAAATCCAGATAACTACCAATCACCTCCACCAACCAACTACACAATCACCTCACCCCAATATAGCCCAATGACTGTGTGATACACACAACCCGGCTACCAAGCCCCACAACCAAACTATCAAATACCAGCACCAAACAACCGAACTCCATGACCAAATTATCGAATGCCAGTACCCGATAACCAAGTTCCACAAAACTAGACTGTCCAGAACCAGCCTCCGTTGGCAAACTATGAGGCGCCCCAAAGGAAACATATGAGGGCATTCACCTCGCTGCCAGAATCGAGGACAAGTCTATTTGCCAAGCAAAAGGATGCTGGGCGAGTAAGTGTCGTCCCACCTAAACCTGCTAACCCCACTGATCGATGGTACTGGCTAGATCTCACTTGTGCCTATCATTCCAACCAAGCTGGCCATGCCACTGAATATTGCATAAACCTGAGACACAAATTACAGGATATGATTGACAATCGTGAGCTCATCTTAGAGCCAACACCTCCAAATGTGGACACAAATCCTCTCCCAAAGTATGGAGGGAACCAAATTCACATGATAGAGAGAAGTGATGAGTGGAAGAGAGCCCAACTATAATTCATCCAGATGTTGAAGGATTAGAAAGCACTGTCGCCTCATTGTCGCTACAAGAGCGAGAAGAAGTGGTAGACCCTCTGACAAAGGGATCTGAGATATCTGCCATAGCCAAAAGAGAACCTTTCGTTCTCAAGTACTCCTCAACAGTTGCTCAAGTTCACAACGAGTCGTTCATACTTAGAACATCAGGATCAATTGACAATGAGTCCTTTGTGATCAAACCACCGCACCAAATAATGATCAACAAAGATAAAGAAATAGCTGATGTGGTTCAGGGTATGACCAGGTCAGGAAGGTGTTATACCCCAGAAGAACCTGTGCCCAAAGCGCCTCATCACGAAAACCCTCAGAAGAAACCAATAACTAAGGGTGAAGCTGAGAATTTCTGGAGGCAAATGCCGATCAAGGATTATTCAATTGTTGAGCACTTGCATAAAACTCCTTCTATGATATCAATAATGTCACTACTACTCAGTTCATCCTAACAACGTTTAGCCTTGATGAAAGCCTTGGATGAAGTCCGAGTACCTGCCGGCACCACGAGCGAAACATTGGCTGAAATTGTGGGGTATGTTGTGCGAGCTCATAGGCTGTCATTTTATGACGATGAATTACCAAGGGAGGGGAATTTCCACAATAAAGACTTGCACATGATAGTCAAATACTGTGAACAAATTACCCCATAAGTATTGATTGATGGGGGAGCTAGGCTGAATGTGTGCCTTGTGGCAACTCTGAAACAGCTCGAATACGACATTGGTAAAATCCGCCAGAGTCGGACCAATGTAAAAGATTATGATGGTGCAACCAGCGACTCGATTGGAGAAATAGATTTACACATACAAATGGGCCCTGCAGAGTTCGTAATGGAGTTTGTTATCATGGACATCCAAACAAGCTATAACCTGTTGTTGGGCCGACCTTGGCTGCACGCCGCTGTAGCTGTAGCATCTTCGTTACACCAATCTCTTAAATTCATATGGGATGATCAGGAAGTCGTGATTCACAGCAAAGGAAGGGTCCATAATTATCCAGATAACTCTATGCCAGTCATAGAGAGATCATTAGTGGGCGCTGATTTTCACACTGTTGAGCTAGCCATGATAGGTTGTAGGGGAGATGATGAAGATATTCCTATGCCACTGATCTACAAGATGGTCACTACAGCTATGATGAGGAATGAGTTTGAACCCGGGAAAGGTCTGGGAAAGAACTTACAAGGAATCAGAGAACCAGTAAGTATCAAACACGGGAAGTACCGATTTGAGGTTGGACACAAGCCATGTCAAGCAGAAGAAGAGGAAGCAGGGTATGTATCGAGAGGTCCCGTTGAAATGATAAAACCATTCCCTCGTCTCTACCAATCCTTCACTCCATGTCCATTGAGCCGCAACGGCAAAGATCCAGAAGAGGGTTTGAGGATGCTACTTTGGGAAGGAGAATGCACAGCCATCACTGAAGAATGCTTTGAAGCATCAGAGATTCACCCTGCTGAATCAGGAGAGGCAACATGTGGATAGAGTTCTACCTCGTTGTTCACTCTGCGATAGAAAGAATGCTTATTTTCAGAAAAACGGTGAAAGTCGGCTTTGTGGCCCGGCTTATCGCCTTTTCATGTTTTCTTATTTTTACATGTTGTTTAAATAACGGAAATGGCTCGATGTTCCATTCCGAGTCAGGACTGTCGTTTGTACTGCTTTTAAAATTTCAATAAAAACGCCTCAAAGTTTGCAATAAAACAAAATCGCTTTACTTCACCTATATAAGTATATGTATAATTATAATATAATTATATATGAATACATAGTTAAAATTGCTTTTACATGATTAATAGCCGTGTTATTTTGCTTTACAGTAATAATGCAGAGGCCACGAATAATGTCATGACATGTTATGAAACAAGTAAAAAACGATGATGAACAAAATGACGATCAAGAGGAAGAGATAACTGAACCGGAAGGGTTGATAGATGTCAAAGAAGAATATGAGAACAGACCCACGCCAAACCTAGAGGAAACAGAAGCAGTTAATCTAGGAAGTGAGGGGTTGGTGCGGGAAACTAGAATAAATGTGCACTTGGCAAAATCCGAGAAAGAGGGTTATCGAGGTCTACTAAAAGAGTATGAAGATGTTTTTGCTTGGTCATATGCTGATATGCCACGTTTGAGTACGAATATTGTTGCCCATAGGTTGCCAATCCTCGAAGGGTTCGCCCCGGTAAAATAGAAAATTCGGCAGCCTAAGCCTGATATAAGCATTCGAATTAAAGAAGAAGTAGAAAAACAGATCCAGTCAGGGGTCGTTGAAGTGACACCATACCCGACATGGTTAGCGAACATAGTTCCGCGTTAGATAGATTACCGTGATCTCAACCGCGCTAGCCCAAAGGATAATTTCCCGCTCCCAAATATTCATATACTCATTGATAACTGCGCCAAGCATAAGGTACAATCTTTTGTGGATTGCTACGCCGGCTATCTTCAGATATTGATGGATGAAGAAGATGCTCAAAAAATGGCATTCATCACACTGTGGAGAGTGTATCATTATCGGGTAATGCCTTTCGGACTCAAGAATGTCGGCGCCACTTACATGAGTGCGATGACCGCCGTCATTCATGATATGATGCACAAAGAAATTGAGGTGTATGTGGATGACGTCGTTGTCAAATCCCAAGCAGGTGAGGACCACCTTAAACATTTACTGTCGTGCCCTATTTTTAACGGGTTAAAACTAGTTCACAACTTATGACTATGTTTCCTTTGGTTTTGTAAATTTTCAGAGTCGCCACCTAATTTTAGGAAATATTAGGAAACCATTTATAAAAAGTAAACTCCATTTTTAGTCTTTGAAACCTGTGAGATTCTAGGTAAGGGTTTTATTTACCCCGAGGGGAAGGTATTAAGCATCCCTCAGAGCCTATCCGAAGACAGTCTTTAAACTTAGTTTAACTGACACTAGAGAGGAATTATTTCTTTTATTATCACCTATTTAAAGAATTGCGGAAAAAGAAATTACTCTCTCAAAACTATTTCTATATATAAAAAAAAGGATTTTTTTAATGTAATTGTAACTATGTGAGTAAATGCATATACATAAAGGAAGTAGTTAATGCTAATGTGTGCATAAGAAAAATATGTATGACATTTGTTTTATCTAGAGTAATGTGGATAATATAGAATAAGAAGATATATATATATATATATATATATATATATATATATATATATATATATATATATATATATATATATATTATGAAAATAACGTCTATACGCGATATGTATATCATGGGTAACTAAAAATAGTTATTGATGGCATGATAGTACTATATAGATGCATATATGTGAAGACGACCAAGAGAATTAACCGAAATAAGGTAGTATATGTATGGTACGTGTAAAAAAAAATAGTATGTAGGCATACTCATTGTAAAGTTATATGTACTATAGACGTATATTATTATTTTTTTTTAAAAGTACATGTGTATTTTTTGAAGATCAGGTATAAATATGGTTATTGTATATAAGGGCAGTATATATGACGTAGAGTATGGAAATACATATTTATTATGTGAAAATAACATATACATGGAGTATGTTTATCGTATGTAAAATAGTATAAAGAAATACACCTTTGGAAATAGCCATGAAAAACATAATAACATGTATAAGTACCGTGCTATATATAAGTACACCCACAATGTAGAGATGATTGGATGATTTATTAAGAAATAAAGTATATATATGTATATAGAAAATAGAGTATATACCTGATGGCTTTCGTAAAATAACTTAGGCCACTATACTTGAGCCCTAATATAATTTTCTTGTTTTCAACTTGAAAAATAAAACCTGCTCGACGTTAGTGCAAAAAGAACAAATCCATGTGTGGGCCTTTGCATAGAATATGCCTAGCTCTTGCTTGAAACACTTGAAAAAAACATTGTTAGCAAATTCTTTATTTCGAAAGAAGTCTTTTTTTTTTTTGATTAAGCACCGGGTGTCCGGGTCTCTTTGAGCCCCGACTAATCCCGAGGGTGCACAGGCCCTCGGCAAGGAGTTTCCCGCAAGTGCACCACGGGTAATTCAGGGTTTTATCCCAGTCCGATGACCCTCAGAAATTGTTTGCACCCAGTGGGTTTCGAACTTGAGACCTTGAAAGGGAGCACCCCAAGGCTCAAGCCAATTACCACTAGGCCAACCCCTGAGGGTCTAGTTTCACCTTTTAGAAAAATCCAATTTTCTTACATCATAAAAAAAGGTTGACATCATTTATGTGACTACTCTAATACGCCTAATCCGAATAAATAAACTAAGTTCAATATCTTAAAAAGAGCATAGGGAAGATAATGACTAAACTTACTAATATACTTAAGTCAAGTTACGCGTTCAAAACAAAACTACAAAAAATACAAATTCACAAGAGTGTTAGTCAAATAATATAAGTAGCCAAATAATATAAGTAGCATGTATCAAACAATATGGAGGCTTGAAATTTTGAATAAGGAAGAAGGACGGAGACTCGAGACGTGGACGAGGTGGGACTGCTAGACACGGGCAAATAAATCTGCTGCTGGCCGCTCTTTGATATGGGCAGAATCCGGAGTTTCCATAACTCCAAATGCTCCCAAGGGGTACATGTAACAAAAGGAAAATATAATAAGAATTAGAAACACAATTGTTAAACATAAGGCAAATATAGAGGTATATGCTTATTCAACTCCCTTATAAACACCTTAACAGTAAGCACAAAGTGAATGAATCAAATCATAAAAGTCGCATGGATACCTAATTAACACATACACTCTTTTGGTAACTATGTGATGATGAAAAGAAAGAAATCTTTTAACTAATAGATTCAGGAGCATGCCAAGATAGTAGATAAACATCTCACGTAATCTAGTTTTAAACTAAACCAAAGCAACGCATGTTATCATAAAACTGGTGACATTCACTAAAACTTATTAGACAATGAAAGAATAATTTATGGACAAAATAAATAAACCAACATATCTGTTTAATATCTAAAATGTAATTAGTTAATTGTGGAAAGGCTCTTGGTAGCACTGTAGCTTTAAATACATAGCACGCTTCGATATGGGACTCGATATTAAACTAGAACACAGCAAGTATTAACAAACTTAAATTATTTAGCTCGACTAGTACATGGTTCAAAGACATCATTGGGAATCTCATGGTTGTTAAATTCAATTGTTTCAAACAAACAATAGTAAGAATAAGCTAGGACTCGACATATCATATCAACAATGTAGTTGTTCGTTAATACAGTTTTCACAAATCATATTAGAATTAAACAAACGAAAGGAAACTCCTAGAGCAGTGTTTCGAACATATTAATACGCGCTATTGAAAACATTGAAACTGTAAATTAAATATATTGACTCTTCCTATTACCCAAACATTCAACGACAGGTTAAAGGCCACTGCTACTACATGGCTTCTCAATACATGAAATACTCCCTCTAGATAAAAAATAAAAAAAAAATAAAAAAAAAAAAAAAAAAAAAAAGAGCCCAATTGAGGCAAGTTTTGTATCAGTTTCTCAAAAAATGAATAGACCTATGGCATGATTTTCTTTTTTAACAGAATAAGGAACAAAGTCCTGACTCATACAAATAAGATGAGACGGTATATATTCTAGCCTAATTTGCTGAATTTCCTATTGTTGATAGCACAACATTCAGCGAAAACCTGCAATAAATTTTTATACATGTGTTATCGAATTCTATAATAGACCAAAACCATATTTTCATTGACCAACTGTGGGAAGCGAGGTTGCGATGTAAACGTTTCAGCAAAATGCATTTTTATTCAACAAACAGTAGTCTAACTCTAACATCTTTCTTCCTATGTTATGCCAATTAAACAAAGTGTACACTTGAAACTTATTCGAAACACATTATTGCTAGATTCTAAACTTCCGGCAGTAAAGTAAATATTATGTGGTAACTGGGAAGGAATTTTCACAAGTAGAGATCCTTCGAACACATAGACCAAACATATACTTCACTGTACATGGATGCATTTTACTAAGAAAGAAATCAAGAAGCAGAAACGAGATGAAAACTGTCATACAAAATTATTACAAGATGAATTTTATCAAATAGTATCCTAAAATTAACAAAATTCAAATCACTGTTCCTACAGAAAATGAACTCTTTCACATCAAGATTTTTGCGAATTCGCACGGAGGGAGAAGGAGCCAAACATAGAACTCTCTGTAAGTTCAAAACGACATCAAACTTAAGAAGTACATCCTAGCCATGGATAGGGAGAACTTAAAGGTGTGGTCTCTGTGCGATGCTAACTTACACCTCATATATTATACATACAACAAGACAATATAAAAGAAAATAGATTCTTCTACATAACGATTCAGAAACAACAATCAGAATTCACGAGCACAACTAGTTCTAATGCCACGGTTTCAAGTGAATGCGAAAGTTTAACGTCACAAATAAGAGAAAATGTATCCTTCGCATAATTTAATTAATCAATAACAGGAACATGATTCAACATAACCGAATAATGGACACACAAGGACATGATTCCGAAAACCACAACATAAGAAAGAACTGAACTTAATTCTCAATAATTAAATTACCGGATAGGAATTCATATCTCATAACTAAACTGAAATCTAGACTATCAGAGAAAAAAAACCAATATCTAAATTCATGGTATCTAAATGACCAAAATCAGATCAACAACATCTCAGAAGAACAACACATAGAAGTATGAAAATATTCCATAATTTAAAGAGAAAGGGGGAGAATAATCACTGACCTTTTCCGGGTGCAGAAAAGTGGGGCTTTTGACCTTAAATTTGGGTGTAAGAATCCTTTTTTTTTAAAGGGGCAAGTTCAAGTTAACTGTTTTCCTCAAAGTAGTACAGTGAAAGGAGATTGCCACAGGTTTGAAAGACTATCTGAACTTCAAAACATTCAGAGGATATGTCCAGGAGTTAATAGAGTTTAGACATCACCTTCTTCGTGACAGCGAACTGAGGCTAACGTCGTCGTCGAGTCTCCGAATCCGCTTGAGGAGCTTGTTTAGCCGAGAACCACCAAAGAATTCGAAAAAAACAAACTTAAAGTTAAAAGAGAGATATTTTTTTTAAGAAAACAGATGAGATTTTTTTTTTGGGTTATTCAAGAGGAATTTCCAACACTTAAGCCTTGTCAATTTAAATGGGATTTTCTACCCTTCCAAAACTTGTTTCAAAACAGCCAAGGAAGGCCTGTATTTATAGGTAAACACTGAGGGTTTCAACGGCTTGAATTCGAAGTTTAAAAATAAGGAAAAGGGGGGGGGGGGGGGGGGGGAATGGGGAATGTTTTCAACTGACGAGATGATGAAAATGGGGATGGCACTTACCCTGCAATCGGTCGAAATTGCACATGGAGCCTGCAAGCTTTCAGAGATGGAGTGTGATAAAGGAGAAGAGGGGTGTAGGTAGCGGATTTTGTGGGATATGGGCGTGGTGGTGGTGAGGTGGCGTGACGGAAGTGACGGGGAGTGGGGTGGTGGTGACGGTCGAAGAGAGAGGAGAGAGGAGCGTTTAGGGTTGTTTGGTTGAAGATGGAAGATGGATTAGGGACTTAATTTAGGTGTTGGGCCGGGCGGGTCTGTAGGGATTTTGGGCTGGGGCGGTTCGGGTCTGTAGGGAATTGGGCTAAGGGGATTTAATTTAGAGTAGAAGGGAATTGGCCCAATGTTTGGTAGATGAATTATTTTCTAGTCTTGCTTTCTCTAATCCCCTTTTTACTTCAATCAATTAAAATATGCTTCTTTATCCTAATTAACTTCCGCAAAAATGCATACATATATAATTTACAATATAAGCAATCTAATTTACATTTTTAGTTTTAAAATAGAGTAAAATATTATTGATACGACAATAAATAGGATTAAAGGAAAATGCCAACACCCATATTGATATCGGAATATCGACGTTATTTTCGAGTGATTTTAGTTATAAAATGTTATGTTTAGTTATTTTTTTTTAGAAATGATAAAAAAAATCTTAATAATATCTCAAAAATTAGTCTGGTAATTAGCGAAAATATTCAAAACTTATTTTGGGGAATTTTCAGGACTAAGGAGCATAGTGAAATTAATTAAATAAAAAGAAAGGAGGGCCAAAATTGGGTGTCAACAGCTTGTCCCTCTTCGACCACGGATGATGAAAGAGTCATTGGACGAAGACGTTGACATAAACATGATTTTGTACCGACGAGTACATCAGATTGGATTTGGAAAGAGTACAACTACAAAGGGGGTAATTCTTTTGGAATCGCGAGGTGAGTTTATGAATTCAACCGAACTCTGGTTCCTGAGTAGCCTATATATCTCGGGTCATAAGAGAATCAGGTCAATGTAGTTCGAATAAGGAGACGGTAAAATTTTGAGAGGTCCTCAGAATTTGCCACAGTGTCTGAATTATGAGGACACTGGTTCTTTTGTCATGGACAGGGGATAATAGTTTTATTGGAGATTTGGAAGATTGAGTTGTTGAAAATTTTTTGAGTGATCCTAAAAAATTTGTCCTAGTGTTGTAGTTATGGTAACATGAGGTTTCAGAGATGGAAAAGGTAGTGGTTTCAACATGAGCAAAAATAGCTAGAATGGAATATGATTGGCTTGACTCTGAGTCCCCTACGTATTGAAGAGGATGGGAATTAATTCAGTTAAAAGAAAACGAGAAGATAGAAAATTTTGAGGGATTCTCAAAATTTGTCCCAGTGTCGAATTATGGTGACACTAGATGTTGTTAAGAATATGTTGTCAAGTTTTGGGAAAGATTGCTGATGAAAAAGGTCTTTCTAATGATGAGATGTAATTTTGCAACTTCTTGATTATAAATGTGGTGGCCGCAACACACCCATAAGCGAGACTCTACATGAATGCATCTATGTGCTGTCATAGGATCACATCAGCTCGTCGTAAGAGATTGACCCTGAGAATTGTCCCAGTATCGCATTATGACGACCTTAGGATGCGGAAGAATTTGACCTGGTTTCTAGAATGTATATTCTCCAAAGAAGTGACTTCTAAAAAAAATTGAAAGAGAAACTGGTTAGCGAGCTAAAGCAGAGAGCGGATTCATTGACTCTAGCCTGTGAGTTTGATGTCCTCATCAAGCGGGGCGCCTCAATTCACTGAGGCAGAGATAGTTCCACGTTGTATTGTGTTCATCTGCAAAAAATGTAAAGATACCCGTGCAGTTCAAAGTTATAATGTAATAATAACATAAGAAAATAAAGGAAGGGATTGTAGACAAACTAGAATTGAAAGCTCCGATTTGCGGAGCGACTGAAATGTAAAGCTTCCGGCTGGTGCAACAACTGTAATGTAAAGGCTCTCGGCTGGCGGAGCAACTGTAATGTAAATGTTCTCGGGTGGCGGAGCAATTGTAATGTAAAAGCTTTCGGCTGGCGGAGAAACTGTAATGTAAAGCTTCCGGTTGGTGGAGCGACTGTAATGAAAAGGCTTCCGGCTGGCGGAGCAAATGTAATGTAAAGTAAAAATCTCCGATTGGCGGAGCAACTGTAATGTAAAGTAAAAATCTCCGATTGGCGGAGCAACTGTAATGTAAAAGTCTTCGACTGGCGAAGTTGTTGACGAAGTTAGACGGCGGTCCCCGATTGGCGGGGTGATTGGCGTTGTTAGACGGTATCCTCGATTGGTGAAGTTAGTCGACGCAATTAGATGGTATCTCTGACCGGCGAATTTAGTCGCAGTTAGATTGTATCTTCGATTGGCAGAGTTAGTCACAGTTAGATCGTATCTCCGATTGGTGGAGTTATTTGATGCAGTTAGATTGTATGTCCGATTGGCGGGGTTAGTCGCAGTTAGATTCTAGATCTCCGATTGGCGGAGTTAGTCACTGTTAGATTGTAGATCTCCGATTGGTGGAGTTAGTCACCGTTAGATTGCATCTCCGGTTGGCGGAGTTATTATAACGTAGTTAAAAGGTAGATCTCCGATTGGCGGAGTTATTATTAAGGAACAAGGCTGCTACGGGGGCCCCCATCTTCGAATAATCGACCTTGACCCTGCTTCTGGAGATACCTGCAAATTTAAATAAAACGTTCAGAGGTGCATAAGCTAAGATAACAAAATAAAATAGGAGAAGGTTATTTTGGCTCATGGTGTAGTGATGGATCTTGTTACGCCTCCACCGGAAGCTTGCTTCGATGTTATCTCGTCATATTTCCTGTCAATCCTGTACTCAAAGAAAAATTCTTAGTTTGGGAGAGTGTTGATTTGTGTCGATCGTGGCCCTAACATTGTCACTTGAACCCTTTGAGCTTCTTTGGTTGCGGAGATCTCTGTCGAGAGACTTGGTAGGTGGAAATATACATAAATTCATTTTGAAAAAAGGAAAAGTGGTTTCTTCTTTAGAAATCGGATATGCATGTATGTATACTACGTATAAATGCAATAAGACTCTATCATTTTTTAGATTATGACATGTTCCGAAACGCATTAAACTTCTCCATTCTGACGCCCTCATCCAAACGGTGTCTTTGCATAGTTTGTTCCTCTGATGACGCTTCTTCGTCTTCAAGCCAAGTGTCGCGATGTCTTTGACGATGAGACCAATCCTAATCTATAGTTACATTAATAAGAGAAGGTTTCCTAAGGGTATGACCAAACCTTTTTAGGTTGCCTACGTATCCCAAATAGGAATCAGGTCTGTACGTAGTTTGGGGGTACAAATGAAAAGAAAATGATATGTAATGTGATGTAACCGAGCCTGACTCAGGCTGCCTACGTATTCAAATGGAATCAGGTCGCAACGTAGTTCAATTACAATAGAAGGGGTAAAAGAAAGCAATGACCGAGCTTGACTCAGGCTGCCTACGTATCCAAACGGAATCAGGTCATAACATAGTTCAATTACAATAAAAAGAAGATTAATAAAGGGACTGAATCCGGTGGGGATTGCCTACGTATCCCACCAAGGGAAATCAGGTCGAATCGTAGTTCCAGTTACATGAAGATAATGTTTTTTTTTTTTGGGGGGGGGGGGGGGGGGGGGGGGTTTCTATTACAAGAGACCGGACCCGATAGGTTGCCTACGTATCCCACCGTGGGAAGTCAGGTCAGCGTAGTTCTGTTACAACAGAAAATGCAAATTACAACGGAAAAGAAAAAGCTAGCTTGGATGTCTTCAGATGTAGTACTTCTTGATCGAGTCTGAGTTGATGGGCTTCGTGCTCACTTTACCATCCATTTGTGCCAAAATCAATGCTCCTCCTGAAAGCACTCGATGAACCACGTATGGACCTTGCCAATTCGGTGCGAACTTCCCTTTAGCTTCGTCCTGATGAGGGAATATTCACTTTAAAACCAACTGCCCTGGTTCGAATTTCCTAGGCCTTACTCTCTTGTTAAATGCCTTGAACATCCTGTTCTAGTAAAGCTGACTGTGACAGACCGCGTCCATCATTTTCTCATCAATGAGCATCAACTGTTCGTGGCTACTACGTATCTATTCTGCATCGTCCAAACCAACATCTTGGATAATCCTTAGAGACGGTATCTCTACTTCTGCGGGTATCACAGCTTCGGAACCATAGACCAACATATAAGGAGTTGCTCCTGTGGATGTTCTAGCAGTGGTACGGTAACCAAGCAAAGCATATGGCAACTTTTCATGCCACTGCCTGTGACTGTCTGTTATCTTCCTCAAGATCTTCTTGATGTTCTTATTCGCTGCCTCGACTGCACCATTCATTTGTGGTCGATAAGCTGTGGAATTTCGGTGGGAAATCTTAAACTTTTCACAAGTCTCTCTCATAAGATCGCTGTTAAGATTGGCTGCATTATCTGTGATAATTGACTCTGGAATCCCAAATCGGCAAACTATATTGTTGCGAACAAAATCTACTACCACCTTCTTTGTTACTGCCTTGTACGTTGAAGCTTCCACCCATTTAGTGAAATAATCGATGGCCACCAAGATAAAGCAGTTTCCATTTGATGCAGGGGGTTCGATAGGTCTAATCACATCCATGCCCCAAGCGGCGAACGGCCAAGAGGCGCCCATTACATTGAGCTCATTTGGGGGAACTCGAATGAAATCTCCGTGAACTTGACATTGATGATACTTTTGTACATAGCGAATGTTGTCTTTTTCCATAGTCATCCAAAAGTATCCCGCTCTCAGAATCTTCTTTGCCAAGGTAAATCCGTTCATGTGGGGTCCATCTGTCCCTGCGTGTACTTCTTCTAGCAACCTCATCGCCTCTGTGGCATCCACACATCTTAGCAATCCCAGATCTGAAGTCCTCTTATATAAGATTTCTCCGTTAAGGAAGAAGTGATTTGCCATTCTCCTCAAGGTCCGCTTCTGTTTGTTAGTTGCATTTTCCGGATATTCTCTCGTCTCGAGCAACTTCTTAATGTCGTAGTACCATAGCTGGCCATCTAATTCCTCATCAACATGAAAACAATATGCTTGCTGATCGTGTATTTCTACCTTGATAGGGTCGATGTAATTCTTGTCCGGATGTTGGATCATTGATGACAATGTCGCAAGGGCATCAGCAAACTCATTTTGGATTCGAGGCACATGCTTGAAGTCAATCTCTATGAACTTCTTGCACAATTCCTTCACGCAATGTAAGTATGGAAGAATTTTGACATTCTTGGTGGTCCATTCTCCTAGTACGTGATGAACTAATAGGTCAGAATCGCCTATTACCAAAAGTTCTTTGATGTTCATATCAACTGCCATCCTAAGCCCGAGGATGCAAGCTTCGTATTCCGCCATATTGTTCGTGCAGGGAAATATGATCTTTGCCGAGATAGGATAGTGCTGACCCGTCTCGGAAACCAAAACTGCTCCTATTCCAACTCCTTTGAAATTTGACGCTCCGCCAAAGAACATCCTCCATCCTGAATAAGGCTCTGAAATATCTTCCCCTGCGAACAGTACCTCCTCATCAGGAAAATAGGTTGTAAGCGGTTTGTATTCATTGTCTATAGGGTTCTCTGCAAGGTGATCCGCCAAGGCCTGTCCCTTCATGGCCTTCTGAGTTATGTACACGATGTCAAACTCACTTAACAAGATCTTCCACTTTGCTAATTTCCCGGTGCGCATCGGCTTTTGGAAGATGTATTTGAGTGGATCCATCCTTGAGATCAGGTACGTGGTGTACGCAGATAAGTAGTGCCTCAACTTTTGTGCGATCCAAGTCAAAGCACAGCATGTGCGTTCCAACAAAGTGTACCTTGCCTCGTACGGTGTGAATTTATTTCTTAGGTATTAAACGGCTTGCTCCCTTTTCCCCGTCTCATCGTGTTGTCCCAACACACATCCAAATGCACCATCCAATACGGACAGGTACAACAATAGAGGTTTTCCCAGTTCTGGGGGGACCAATGCAGGTGGACTGGACAAGTACTCTTTGATTCTGTCAAAGGCCTTCTGACACTCTTCTGTCCATTTTGTGGCAGCATCTTTCTTCAGCAGCTTAAATATGGGTTCACAAATCACCGTTGATTGTGCGATGAATCGACTAATGTAATTGAGCCTTCCAAGGAAACTCATTACATCTTTCTTGCTCTTCGGGGGAGGCAAGTCTTGGATTGCCTTGATTTTTGAAGGATCAAACTCTATACCTTTTCTGCTAACAATGAATCCCAATAATTTCCCAGCAGGAACTCCAAACGCACATTTTGCTGGATTCAACTTCAAGTTGTACCTCTGCAATCGTTCAAAGAACTTCCTTAGGTCAGCAAAATAATCTGAACACCTTCGTGATTTGATAATGACATCGTCCGCGTAGACTTCGATCTCCTTATGAATCATATCATGGAACAAAGTAGTCATGGCCCTCATGTAGGTTGCACCAGCATTCTTGAGGCCAAATGGCATTACTCGGTAGCAGTACACTCCCCATGGAGTGGTAAATGCTGTCTTTTCTACATCATCCTCATGCATCAAAATCTGATGATATCCTGCTAAGCAATTGAAAAATGATTGCAACTCATGTTTTGCACAGTTATCGATGAGTATGTGGATGTTTGGAAGGGGGAAGTCATCCTTAGGACTAGCTTTGTTGAGATCCCGATAATCCACACATATCCTGATTTTTCCATCCTTCTTGGGAACGGGCATAATGTTGGCCAACCAGGAAGGGTAGTTTGTATCCCTTACGACATTTGCTTCAATCTGCTTAGTGACTTCCTCTTTGATTGTTAAACTCAAATTGGGCTTGAACTTTCTTGGCTTTTGCTTGATCGGCGGGCGGGTGGGATCAGTTGGTAGCCTATGAGAGACGATGTCGGTGCTCAGCCCGGGCATGTCGTCGTAGGACCAAGCAAATACGTCGACATACTGTTTAAGCAATTCCAACAGTTCTTGCTTCTGTTCAGCTTCTAAGTGTATGCTGATCCGGGTTTCCTTCACAATCTAGTCATCTCCTAGATTAACTATCTCAGTCTCCTCTAAGTTCGGTTTCTTTTGATTCTCGAGTTGCTCGATCTCTTGTGGAAGATTCTCATGCATCATGCTTTAGTCGTATTCCTCGTAATCTTGTTCGTCGTTTGTACTTTGCTCAACGGTTTCGTTACATGTCATAATCATAGAATGAATATTTTTACTAGTTTGAGTGCTGAAAAAGAAAAGTGAGTATAAGTAAGATATGATATTTTAATAGAAAAATAAAAATGCATTTTCATTAAAGGAGCATTCAATGATTTTAAAGAAAGAGGCGGATGACAAAAGAGCACAGGCATGATTCAAGCCTCAATTGATCATGCTATTTTGAAAACAAACTACAATTCCACACTACCAAGACTCCCGGCGAACCAAGGATGGGCTGACAGTCCAATTCTGAAAGATCTCTCCTGGTTCGGCATCACGAATAGTCGGTGTCTCGGCATCTGCTTCACTCACCCCATAATACTCCTCGATCATTGTCACGAACAGGTTTTCCATTCCTTCTATGATATCTTTACCGACCTCCGGCACAATCATCTGACCTTGGACAGGAACTTGTTCTGGCACAAAGATCCCCTTGGTGCCACTAGTTTCTCCAAACATAGGATCATACCCGAGCCCTGAAGTACCCTTCTGCTGCTTCAGTTGGATTGGTTCAATTATGCCATTAGATTTTGGGCCTAACCCGGACTTTGGCTGGTAGCCGTACTTCAACATCTCTGACGCTACCATCTATGCCGCGCTTGACATCTTCATTTCATCAGATCCCGCCATCTCATCTATTTTTACAGCTTGCATGATTTCCACAGTATGAAAGGTAGCTCCATCTAACTCTCCCATTTCTTCAATAAACGGAATGGAGCGTTCAGAATAGACGGGGTGACTAAGTTCCCCCTGAACTACGATTTGCTCCCAACCCTACTCGAATTTCAAACACTGATGTAAAGTGGAAGGAACGGCTCCAGCCATGTGGACCCATGGTTTTCCTAATAACAAGTTGTAAGTTGACGATATCTCCATCACTTGAAAAAGGACCGGGAACTCCACGGGCCCGATCTACAAATGTAGATAGATTTCTCCAATGACACCTCTTTGTGTCCCGTCAAAAGCTCGAACCATCATATGGCTTTCTTTCATTTCTCCCGTGTCCATCTTCAAACTTCTCAGGGTGTTGAGAGGTCAAATGTTACACCCTGAACCTCCATTGATAAGCACCCTAGATACAAACTTATCTCCGCACCTCACGGTGATGTGAAGTGCTTTGTTGTGTTGTGTTCCCTCTGGTGGAAGTTCATCATTGCGGAAAGAAATCTTGTTTGCTTCAACCATCTGCCCGATCGTTGTGGCCAGTGTTTCACTCGCCGTCTCCTTCGATATGCTTGCTCCACTCAACACCTTAACTAAAGCATCCCTATGGGCTTCAGAACTCATCAACAAGGACATGATCGATATTTGGGCGGGTGTCTTCTTCAACTGTTCCTTGACTGAATAATCTTTGGTTTGCATTTTCTTCCAGAATTCTGCTGCCTCGTCATCAGTAATGTTCCTCCTTTGATGTTGCTCTTTGCCTGAACTTCCTCTGTTTAAATCCTCCGGGACATAACATCTTCCTGACCTTGTCATTCCATGAGCGACTGCGGTTTCCATCATCTTAGCCTTCCCTTTCAATTGATAGTCCCATGGGACTGACCTAGAATCATAATCGGGCTTTCTTGCTACAACGGTGGTCACCACGGATTTTGGTTAGTATGTCTGAATAGTTACCGGTGCCTTCAACTGTACCGTGATGATGGGAGCAGTTGGGGATGCTGCGACAAATGCCTTAGTGTTTCCAACGGGCACAATGGTTCCCTCCAAGTCATATTCCTCATCAAATGATATCATATTAACCGCCCGATTTCCATGGTTTGGTAGTGGGTTGTTGTTCACATTCGAGGGTGCTGTAGTGCATTGAATTTCTCCACTCTTGATTAAAGCTTCAACTTGGTTTTTCAAACCAAAACACTCCTCGGTGTTATGTCCCTGAATCCTGAATGATATGCGCAACATTTGTTCCCATCAAAGTTTTGAGGAATTGGGTCAGGGATTCTCCCTTCAATTGGTTGCAACAATCCTGCTATCCTCAACCTTTCAAATAACTGGGCTAAAGGCTCGGCTATGGGGGTATAGGTTCGGGTATTTCTGACTTCGGGAGTTGGGCGAGGTCTTGGGGCATATTATGGTCTATTTTGGTGGACGGGTGCTTGGATAGGGGTGTAAGGTCTTGGAAGGTTTTGGTAAGTGGGGGCTCGTGGTGGGTTGTAATGTGGTTGGGCGTTATAAATTAGGTATGAGACATAATGGGCATGAGCAAAGATATGGGGGTTTGTGGGGTATGGGCGAGATGACTCTCCTTGCCGGTAGTAAGGTGTGATATTGGATATGTCTTCCTTCTTTTTCTTAATTCCACTAATGGAACCTGACTGTATGGCTTTGCTTGCAGCTTGCAATGCAGCCATTGATTGAATCTTTCCGAACTTGATTCCTTCTTCCAAAAAGTCTCCCATCTTGACCAAATCGGCAAACTTTTGGCCCATTGATCCCATCATCTTTTCAAAGTAGATGCCTTCCTGAGCTCGAATGAAATACTTGTTGAGCTCGCTTTCATCCAATGGGGGCATAACTCAGGCAGCCTCCATCCTCCAACGTCTTGCGTAATCCTGGAATGATTCAGTCGCCTTCTTTTGTATGTTGCTCAGAGAAAACCTGTCTGGTGTGATCTCAGTGTTAAATCCGCAACGATTCATGATATCCTTAGCCATATCCTGCCAGTCACTCCATTTGTGAGGATCTTAGTGAGTATACCAAGTGAGCGCCTCTCCTGACAAACTTCTAATAAACAACTTCATCCTCAATTTCTCGTTCCTTCCTACTCCTACTAACTTGTCGCAATAGGCCCTCAAATGTGCATGATGATCACCTGTCCCATCAAAAATATCGAACTTAGGAGGTTTGTACCCTACTGGCATGCCAATATCCGGGTGTATGCATAGATCATCATAATCCAAGCTCTCACTTCCCAGAGTGACTCGCATGTTCCTCATTTCTTTCCTTAGACTGTGCAGCTGGTTAATGATTGATTCATCTTCTCCTATCTTGGCAACTCTCGACATTTCTGCATATTGATCTACCTCGAACGGGACCGTGACTGTGACAGGAGCGGTAAAGGTTGGAGCCCCAACTGCATATACCGGTGGCACATATTGCTCGCGGGAAGTGTCAACGTGTGCCCCTGGTATGTGCTGCATGGTGGGGTAAGTAGGTGCAGTAGTAGTTTGGGTTGATGTTGGGTTTTGTGAAGAATGGGTGTAGTCGGGGACGTAAGGGGTTTGTTTATGCATATTTGGTACATTCACGGGAGTGGCCGGAGGTAGGTTGGAAAAGGAAAGGGGTATTGGAGGTGGACATGTAGATGGATGGAAGTGTTCTGGAACCGACAAATCCAAAGATGGAAAGTGAGGTGGATTTGGGAAAGTAGTCACAGTGAGACGGGTCAGGTCCCGAACTTGGCGCAACTCTCCTCTTAGTTCGTCAAGTTGTAGCTTTAGCAAAGTGATCTCTTCTTCATCGTTCAGATTAATCCTCTCTGTCGAGCTTTCTGGATTTTCATTTGTTATGGAAAGGTTAGCAGTTGGGTTGACTTCGTTGGTGATAGTCATTTTTACCTTAGCCCTCAAATTGTAGTGTGACTCGGCCAGTTTGAAGATCAACACAAATCAACCTCTATTGGGGGGATAAAACTAAAATAAAGACAATTGGAAAACAAAAGTTAGTCCGGGAAGCTTTAGAAAGAGTATAGCAACACATTTGATCACATAATTACACCAAGTCGTCGTGCAAACAAGCGCGTCCTAATTGTGGAGCCTCTTTGTGCCAGAGGTAAGTCTACGTTACACACAAGTTGATGATGATGATCCTTTTTGACACATTCTGTGATTTTTTAGAACAAACATAACTTTCATTCCAACAAAAGGTAGCTCAAGAGCTTACAAGGATAGGCCTATGGCAGCCTGAAATGACAAAACACAAAGGGGATGGCCATAAAGGCATACAAAAGGAATGGGTCGATGGAAATTTTGAAATGGAAATGCAAAGGGTGGCCACGAGGGCGTACAAAGGGATTGGGCCATATGGTACTCTTTTGGAATGTAAATTAAAAAAAAAAGGGGGGGGGGGGGGGGGGGGGAGGGGGAAAGAAAATAGTCTAGGGCCATGTCGGGCCGTCATTGTCATCCCCATCATATGCTAGATCATAATCGGGCCCTGGGTTGTACTCAGGTTCTTCCTCTGGGTCTGTCTCTATCTCCCAACCTGCCTCCGGGTCATACTCAGGTCCCTCTTCTATACCATGCACTGTAGGCCTGTACTTGGACTGCACCTCCGGTTCCTCCTCTGAATATCCTGTTGGAGTGTACTCAGGTGATTTCTCTGGCTCTACCTCCATTACAAGATTACGCTCTGATTCCCACTCTGGATCTTCTTCCGGATCCTCTTCCATCTCATCTTCCGGCTCCACCGGATCTTCCTCTTCTACCAGTTGTATCAGATGGTTTTACTGAACCCGGAATTACCTGCCTGTACATATTATCATTGACGTTCATGAGAGGCAATATCTCAAATGCAAGGCAAGCGGCTACATCATCGTCCGTGAGTCTATCGAATCCTTCCTCGGTAGGCAAAAGTGCCAGGCCTCCCACATTATACCAGGCGTAATACTCGGGTGTGCACCAGCTCTCGTCACCCATACCAATGGTGATCATGTTCAGCCATTCTCTCTATAGAATTATCACCCGTGCTACTGGAACCACCCTATCATAGTTACTTTCATGCAGTGCCATGTGGGACCAGACTATGACATCTTGTGTAACTCCAAACTGCCTCAGGACCCTAAAAGGCGCATACGGTTAAATCTCGTCCAACCCGACCAACTCAATGAAGTACAAATTCACAGTTCTTACCAAAGGTCTCCCCGACAGCCAGGGGTATTTCCACTGAATAGCATCTCCCGTGAGCTGAACCAAGAATGTGCGCCACTCCTCTTCGCCTATAGGTTCAGGCCAGTACCTCATTCTTTCCGTATGGCTCTGGATTCTGCTGCGAGCATCTATGCAATAATCCATGATGGGGGAGGGGGGGGGGGGGGCGAGTATAGAAGTGTTCTGTGGCCCATAACTGTAGCAAGAGATTACACCCCTCGAAAAAGTTATGCCCTCTTGAACAGGCTGATAGAGCTCGGAGCATCTCCGCGAGGATCATAGGGACCAATGTCAATTCATCCGGTCCCGAGAAGATATCCATAACAAGTGTCAAAAGTTTAATATTAATTCGGTAGGCTTTCTTTGGAAAAACCAAGACTACCAACAAGGCTACGGCGAAGACTCGTGGCCGCATTTTATCCCACCTTCCGCGGTTACACGCAAACTCATCCCGATATCGATCAAAGCTTTCTCGGCGCCCAAATCTCTGAAAAAGGAATTCAAACTTCACTTGATCATTTTCCACGTTCCTCAAGACCGGGTAAACATTAAATCCCAAAATGCGCAAGAATTTCTCCCCCGATATGAAGGATGGTGACACCGGCATTATTCCCTCAAATGGTAAGTCGGTGAATCCACAAACTTCCTCTAAAATAGGGGTTATCTCAAAATCCAAAAAATTGAAGGTTACACTGGCGGGATACCAAAATTCTATCAGCAGCTTGGTGAGAGTTTTGTTAGCTTGTATACCCATTAGTGACATTAACGACCCTAGATGTTGTCGAATTTCCTGTCCGTGAGCCACTTTTATGTTCCTCCACCAAGTTTGCAAGTCGTGAGGAGATGAGCCTATCATTTGGATATTTGGTAGGTTTTGGTTAATTTCCATCTGAAAAAGAAGGGTAAAGGTTATGATAAGTATTGTTTGTTAAAAAAAATCATCTTGTGTCTCTTAAGGATCATTTCATCAATTCACATAAAGGGTTATGTCATTCAGGTTTCAAACCTTTGACAAAAGGGTGGATTCCTAATTTGCAGCGACAATACCTTGGATTGTCCTGCCTAAGGTATATGCAGCATGACTTATTTTTTCGAGAATAAGATTTTTTCCTAAGACTTTCGGAGTGAGACTGAATGTCTGCGAGAAGGTAAGTAGTAAGCTACCGTACCAACTCTGAAACTAGAGAATCCAAAGAAGGGATGGAGGTGTGTCAGACAACACCTCACGTGAACCACAGTGTGTGTAAGTGTACGGCCAAAGACTCGATAGAAAGTGCAATGACATTATAAGGAAAGCAGTAACAAATAGTGTTTTCTCAAATAAATAAGGAGCACAAGTTTGGCTTTGGCTTGCGTCCTTTCAAATATAGCAATGTAGCAACTCATAAATAACAGGTGATAAAATAAATAAACAAACATCCCTTGAATATCTACTTCTTAAACTAAGTCTACGAAAGTCAAAACCTAAGCTATGCCTCCCCAGCGGAGTCGTCATTCTGTCATGCCCTATTTTTAACGGGTTAAAAACTAGTTCACAACTTATGACTATGTTTCCTCCGGTTTTGTAAATTTTCAGAGTCGCCACTTAATTTTAGGAAATATTAGGAAACCATTTATAAAAAGTAAACTTCATTTTTAGTCTTTGAAACCTGTGAGATTCCAGGTAAGGGTTTTATTTACCCCGAGGGGAAGGTATTAAGCATCCCTCAGAGCCTATCCGAATACAGTCTTTAAACTTAGTTTAACTGACACTAGAGGGGGATTATTTCTTTTATTATCACCTATTTAAAGAATTGCGGAAAAAGAAATTACTCTCTCAAAACTATTTGTATATATAAAAAAAAAAGATTTTTTAATGTAATTGTAACTATGTGAGTAAATGCATATACATAAAGGAAGTAGTTAATGCTAATGTGTGCATAAGAAAAATATGTATGACATTTGTTTTATCTAGAGTAATGTGGATAATATAGAATAAGAAGATATATATATATATATATATATATATATATATATATATATATATATATATATATATATATATATATATATATATATATATATATATATATATATTATGAAAATAACGTCTATACGCGATATGTATATCATGGGTAACTAAAAATAGTTATTGATGGCATGATAGTACTATATAGATGCATATATGTGAAGACGACCAAGAGAATTAACCGAAATAAGGTAGTATATGTATGGTACGTGTAAAAAAAAATAGTATGTAGGCATACTCATTGTAAAGTTATATGTACTATAGACGTATATTATTATTTTTTTTAAAAAGTACATGTGTATTTTTTGAAGATCAGGTATAAATATGGTTATTGTATATAAGGGCAGTATATATGACGTAGAGTATGGAAATACATATTTATTATATGAAAATAACATATACATGGAGTATGTTTATCGTATGTAAAATAGTATAAAGAAGTACACCTTTGGAAATAGCCATGAAAAACATAATAACATGTATAAGTACCGTGATATATATAAGTACACCCACAATGTAGAGATGATTGGATGATTTGTTAAGAAATAAAGTATATATATGTATATAGAAAATAGAGTATATACCTGGTGGCTTTCGTAAAATAACTTGGACCACTATACTTGAGCCCTAATATAATTTTCTTGTTTTCAACTTGAAAAATAAAACCTGCTCGACGTTAGTGCAAAAAGAACAAATGCAGAAAATATGTTTTGGGTCCCTAAAGTTCTTATTTTTTTTACTCTCCAAAAACCGGTGTTTTTATCACTTCTAAAAAATCCATGTGTGGGCCTTTGCATAAAATATGCCTAGCTCTTGCTTGAAACACTTGAAAAAAACATTGTTAGCAAATTCTTTATTTCGAAAGAAGTCTCCAGTTTCACCTTTTAGAAAAATCCAATTTTCTTACATCATCAAAAAAAGGTTGACATCATTTATGTGACTACTCTAATACGCCTAATCCGAATAAATACACTAAGTTCAATATCTTAAAAAAGAGCGTAGGGAAGATAATGACTAAACTTACTAATATACTTAAGTCAAGTTACGCGTTCAAAACAAAACTACAAAAAATACAAATTCACAAGAGTGTTAGTCAAATAATATAAGTAGCATATATCAAACAATATGGAGGCTTGAAATTTTGAATAAGGAAGAAGGACGGAGACTCGAGACGTGGACGAGGTGGGACTGCTAGACACGAGCAAATAAATCTACTGCTGGCCGCTCTTTGATATGGGCAGAATCCGGAGTTTCCATAACTCCAAATGCTCCCAAGGGGTACATGTAACAAAAGGAAAATATAATAAGAATTAGAAACACAATTGTTAAACATAAGGCAAATATAGAGGTAGATGCTTATTCAACTCCCTTATAAACACCTTAACAGTAAGCACAAAGTGAATGAATCAAATCATAAAAGTCGCATGGATACCTAATTAACACACACTCTTTTGGTAACTATGTGATGATGAAAAGAAAGAAATCTTTTAACTAATAGATTCAGGAGCATGCCAAGATAGTAGATAAACATCTCACGTAATCTAGTTTTAAACTAAACCAAAGCAACGCATGTTATCATAAAACTGGTGACATTCACTAAAACTTATTAGACAATGAAAGAATAATTTATGGACAAAATAAATAAACCAACATATCTGTTTAATATCTAAAATGTAACTAGTTAACTGTGGAAAGGCTCTTGGTAGCACTGTAGCTTTGAATACATAGCACGCTTCGATATGGGACTCGATATTAAACTAGAGCACAGCAAGTATTAACAAACTTAAATTATTTAGCTCGACTAGTACATGGTTCAAAGACGTCATTGGGAATCTCATGGTTGTTAAATTCAATTGTTTCAAACAAACAATAGTAAGAATAAGCTAGGACTCGACATATCATATCAACAATGTAGTTGTGCGTTAATACAGTTTTCACAAATCATATTAGAATTAAACAAACGAAAGGAAACTCCTAGAGCAGTGTTTCGAACGTATTAATACGCGCTATTGAAAACATTGAAACTGTAAATTAAATATATTGACTCTTCCTATTACCCAAACATTCAACGACAGGTTAAAGGACACTGCTACTACATGGCTTCTGAATACATGAAATACTCCCTCTAGATAAAAAAAAAAAAAAAGAGTTCAATTAAGGCAAGTTTTGTATCAGTTTCTCAAAAAACGAATAGACCTATGGCATGATTTTCTTTTTTAACAGAATAAGGAACAAAGTCCTGACTCATACAAATAAGATGAGATGGTATATATTCTAGCCTAATTTGCTGAATTTCCTATTGTTGATAGCACAACATTCAGCGAAAACCTGCAATAAATTTTTATACATGTGTTATCGAATTCTATAACAGACCAAAACCATATTTTCATTGACCAACTGTGGGAAGCGAGGTAGCAATGTAAACGTTTTAGCAAAATGCATTTTTATTCAACAAACAGTAGTCTAACTCTAACATCTTTCTTCCTATGTCATGCCAATCAAACAAAGTGTACACTTGAAACTTATTCGAAACACATTATGGCTAGATTCAAAACTTCCGGCAATAAAGTAAATATTATGTGGTAACTGGGAAGGAATTTTCACAAGCAGAGTTTCTTCGAACACATAGACCAAACATATACTTCACTGTACATGGATGCATTTTACTAAGAAAGAAATCAGGAAGCAGAAACGAGATGAAAACTGTCATACAAAATTATTACGAGATGAATTCTATCATATAGTATCCTAAAATTAACAAAATTGAAATCAATGTTCCTACAGAAAATGAACTCTTTCACATCAAGATTTTTGCGAATTCGCACGGAGGGAGAAGGAGCCAAACATAGAACTCTCTGTAAGTTCAAAACGACATCAAACTTAAGAAGTACATCCTAGCCTTGGATAGGGAGAACTTAAAGGTGTGGTCCCTGTGCGATGCTAACTTACACCTCATATTTATACATACAACAAGACGATATAAAAGAAAACAGATTCTTCTACATAATGATTCAGAAACAACAATCAGAATTCACGAGCACAACACACAATTAGTCCTAATGCCACGGTTTCAAGTGAATGCGAAAATTTAACGTCACAAATAAGAGAAAATGTATCCTTCGCATAATTTAATTAATCAATAACAGGAACATGATTCGACATAACCGAATAATATGTCCAGGAGTTAATAGAGTTTAGACATCACCTTCTTCGTGACAGCGAACTGAGGCTAACGTCGTCGTCGAGTCTCCGAATCCGCTTGAGGAGCTTGTTTAGCCGAGAACCACCAAAGAATTCGAAAAAAACAAACTTAAAGTTAAAAGAGAGATTTTTTTTTTTTAAGAAAACAGATGAGATTTTTTTTGGGGGTTATTCAAGAGGCATTTCCAACACTTGCGCCTTGTCAATTTAAATGGGATTTTCTACCCTTCCAGAACTTGTTTCAAAACAGCCAAGGAAGGCCTGTATTTATAGGTAAAGACTGAGGGTTTCAACAGCTTGAATTCGAAGTTTAAAAATAAGGAAAAGGGGGGGGGGGGGGGGGGGGGGGAATGGGGAATGTTTTCAACTGACGAGATGATGAAAATGGGGATGGGACTTACCCTGAAATCGGTTGAAATTGCACATGGAGCCTGCAAGCTTTCAGAGATGGAGTGTGAGAAAGGAGAAGAGGGGTGTAGGTAGCGGATTTTGTGGGATATGGGCGTCGTGGTGGTGAGGTGACGTGACGGAAGTGACGGGGAGTGGGGTGGTGGTGACGGTCGAAAAGAGAGGAGAGAGGAGCGTTTAGGGTTGTTTGGTTGAAGATGAAAGATGGATTAGGGACTTAATTTAGGTGTTGGGCCGGGCGGGTCAGTGGGGATTTTGGGCTGGGGCGGTTCGGGTCTGTAGGGAATTGAGCTAAGGGGATTTAATTTAGAGTAGAAGGGAATTGGCCCAATGTTTGGTAGATGAATTATTTTCTAATCTTGCTTTCTCTAATCCCCTTTTTACTTCAATCAATTAAAATATGCTTCTTTATCCTAATTAATTCCAGAAAAAATGCATACATATATAATTTACAATATAAGCAATCTAATTTACATTTTTAGTTTTAAAGTAGAGTAAAATATTATTGATTCGACAATAAATAGGATTAAAGGAAAATGCCAACACCCATATTGATATCAGAATATCGACATTATTTTCGAGTGATTTTAGTTATAAAATGTTATGTTTAGTGATTTTTTTTTTTTAGAAATGATAAAAAAAAATCTTAATAGTATCTCAAAAATTAGTCTGGTAATTAGCGAAAATATTCAAAACTTATTTTGGGGAATTTTCAAGACTAAGGAGCATAGTGAAAATAATTAAATAAAAATAAAGGAGGGCCAAAATTGGGTGTCAACATTTATGAAAATTCTTTGATAGACTCCGCAAGTACGACTTGAAGTTGAATCCTGCAAAATGTGCATTCGGAGTGCTTGCTGGAAAGTTACTAGGATTCATGGTCAGTCGGCGGGGTATCGAGTTGGACCCCACCAAAATCAAAGCAATCCAAGAGCTACCACCTCCTAGAACAAAGAACGAGGTCATGAGCTTTTTGGGAAGATTGAATTACATCAGGCACTTCATCGCCCAGTCCGCAGTGATCATAGAACCAAACCTCAAGCTTCTCAAGAAAGACGTTCCAACCAAATGGACAGAAGATTGTCAGAAATCATTTGACACAATAAAAAAAATAACTGTCAAATCCACCCGGCTTGGTCCCGCCAAGACCAGGAAGTCCTTTACTACTATACATGTCAGTATCAGAAAATGCTTTTGGATGCATGTTAGCGCAAAACGACGAGACAGGTAAGAAGGAGAGAGACATCTATTACTTCACTATAAAGTTCACACCGTGTGAATCCAGATACTCCTTGGTGGAAAAGACGTGTTGCGCCCTAACCTGGGTATCTCAGAAGTTGAGACATTATGTGGCCGCTTACCCAACTCATCTGATTTCGAGAATGGATCCACTAAGGTACATTTTCGCCAGCCCATGCTCATAGGGAAACTGGCCAAATGGCAAATGCTTTTGAGTGAGTTCGACATCCAGTACATCGCGTAAAAGGTAGTTAAAGGGCAGACATTGGCAGACCTATTGGCAGGAAGCCTGATAGACGACAATGCAGTACCTTTATGGACTTACTTCCCAGATGAAGAAATAATGACAATTGAAGGTAAAGAAGGTGAAGACGAATCAAGATGGAAAGTTTATTTTGATGGAGCAGTCAATTTTAAAGGATTAGGAATGAGAGCCGTCTTGGTTTCAGACTCGGGCCAATGTTATCCAGTAGCAGCCAAATTAAGTTTCAATTGTGCAAACAACATGGCTGAATATGAAGCCTGTGTCTTGGGTCTACATTTAGCCCTCGACATGGATATGAAAGATCTTTAGGTAATTGGCGACTCAGATTTGCTAATCCACCAAGTTCTAGGAGAGTTGGCCACCAAAAATGAAAAGATCATACCATATGTCGGACTTGTGCAAAGATTGGCAGATCATTTCCAAGAAGTCAAGTTCAAACATATACCAAGGACTCAAAATGAATTCGCCGACGCATTGGCAACGATAGTGTCACACCCCAATCCCGACAGTGTGTGATGGGCACCCGACCCCATATCTGGAGACGAGCGAACCCACTGACTCTTATTACATACATAAACTCTTGAATCACTTAAGAATAAAATACATAGTAATCTCTCCAATTTTTTTTCATAAGTAAAGTCTATCATCATATAGGACCCGTGACATGAACATAATAACATATTGACTGGCGAAGCCGTCTACAAAGCTGACACTCTATACCCACGACTCTGTCTGTAAAGTCTCTAACATCGAAAAAAACATCATGGCTCATATACTCTGACTCGGCAGCACTCCAGAACAAGTGGAGTCTACCGACCCCGCTGGAACGTCTTCTATGCTAGCTTCACTCGTCTGGGTGTACCTGCACGGCATGAACGCAGCCCCCGAAGAAGAGGGGTCAGTACGAACAATGTACTGAGTATGTAAGGCAAGAGTAATAACATAAGATCATGGTAGAAGACATAGAGAATAGTATATAGTAAGAACATAACTTGTACCTCTGCTTCCCTCTTAGGGCAGATATCAAGTAAGCTAACTTTCCCTTTTTGCAACGACATATACACATTTACATGTAAACTGCCCAACCATATAGGTACGGGGTACTTCTGTCTGAGCATATCATGGAACAAAAGAGTAACCTGAACATATGAGTGCCCTGGGGGCGGATGCCATGCATGCTTTAGCTGGTCATGTCATATCATGTCGTATCATATCATATCATGTCATGTCATATTATATCATATCATGTCATATCATAGCGTGTCAAATCATATCATGTCATATCATATCGTGTCATATCATGTAGGGTCATAGCATAGCACCGAACAATGTCGGCTCGCCCACATAGCACCGAAATATATCGGCTCGCCCATATATCCCGCGTCCGGGATGGTAAGCCAACTGACCATGTGGAAATGAAACATGTTTCCCTTCCAATCCCCATGTATCCTTTCCCCCCACCCCATGTACATATTCATATCTCATGTACATATATCATATAAGCATGCAGGAGAGCCCAAAGAAAATCATGTATTCATCGGAGTAACGTAAGGTCAGTGACCTCCGATTACATTATGGAATAACCGTGATCGCTTTGTCTCACCTGGAAGGAACGAGTATTTTAAGGCGAGACTATCAACGGAGAATGGCATTAGAAGAAAACATAGTATGAAATCATGGGCATCATAGACATCAATTCATGTGCTTTGAAATCTTTAGAGAATAACGTCATGACCAAGGAATAGAATTAAAGATCATGAACTAGTTGGGCACTTTCATACTCACATTGAATTCTTGACTTAAGACACTTGGTCATGGAATCATTCTTGTCATACTTATCATGGACATATTCTCTTCCTTACATCATCATTATCATTATTATCATAGAAATATTCTCATTGGAATAGTTACAGTACTTGTCACTTGATAAACGGAACAATAAGGAAAATTCGGGAACAATGGGCCCACCGCGGGTCAAATGAGGCGGCGCACCAAATTTACGTACATTACATTTCATGACGTCACTCGTGGGGGTTTTAAGGTAGTCATGTCATATTTATGCAAGTTCTAGATGCTTCGGAGGTTTTTCCAACATTTCGCACACTTTCTAATTCAATTCCATTGAATGAAAAAGGAGAAACTTTAGGTGCGGATTCCGGAGAATAGAGTTGTCCCCGAGGCTCATATCCAACCTAGTATGCCTAAGACATGCCAAGCAAGAAAGGATAAAACCTTACATTCCTTTTTCCGCTCCTTATGCTACTCCAAATTCAAGTTGCAAATCCGCCAAAATCTACAAATTGGTCATATTTACCAAACCTTAATTAGCGCATCTAGAAGTTGAATCTTAAGGTAACATTTGTCTACCGAAATTTTGGCAGCACTTCCCCTATAAATACACCATCTCCAAAACTTCAACTTAGCCAATTTAATCAACAATAATCCGGGAATTCAACCCGGCCAAATTATCAACAACAATGCCAACAATCATAATAACAATTTCAATTAACATACTACTTCCTTCAAGACCTTCCAACTCCAACAAAAACAATAACAACCTTATAATTTATATTCCAACAACACCATACTAACAACCTTATATGCCATACATGCAAGAACATCATATTCAATCTTCATAAACTTCTAGAACAAGTTTCCAACAATTACCACCTAAACTAAAATTATTAAGCTTCCATTTTCCATCATAGATTTCACTACAACAACAACCAACATACAAGATAAAATTTGCTCACTCTTCTAGCACCACACGGCCACACATGCACACTACATATTTTCATGAGTTTCATTCACTTCAACATACCACAACAATCATGATACTAAGTAAAATTAATTCATCATTTCTCCACAAATGCAACTAAATTCGGCCAACACCATACTCACACAGCCACACTTCAACATTCATGTTTTCATGTTTCTCATTCATTTACACATCCTACAATATACACAAGCATCCATAACATATAAAGAAGATTTGTTCTTACCTTTTTTTCCTTCAACTTTCCTCTTGGTTAAGATTATGAATTTGTACAAATGGATGATTTTCTTGTTCCAACAACTCTTCCATGTTGTAGAGGGACTTCCAATTGGTGGGATTTCTAGGAGAAAATATTTTTTTGTGATCAATTTCCATGGCATGAATTTTTGGGGTCTTGGCCGAAATGGCCCTTCCCCTTTCTTTCTTCTTTGTTCTTTAAAATTCTAGAAATTTCTAGGAAATGTTATGAAATAAAGATGACTTAGTCATCTTTTAAGCTTATTCATTAAGCTTCTAATTGGGCCTAAGCCCACCCCCTTTGAATGGCCCAAATGGCCTCTTTAATTGCAAGCCCACCTTTGTTTTTGTCCTACAATTTATGAAAAATTATTTTTCAAATTCCAAATTTGCCCTTCGTCTTCCTCCATATTTCCACGAGTCGTATTGCGAATTTCCCTTCATGCCCTTGACCTTTCTTAATATTCCCACTTCAAAATTTTCATAAACAACTTGTACACCAAACAAGATCAAAATTATAGTCTTGTTCTTAATCTTCCGCAATTATTTTAAATTATCCGAATGCGAAAAAATGTGGGATATAACATCCTCCCCCCCCCCCCCCCCTTTTAGAACATTCGTCCTCGAATGTTCAACTGACCTCATGGAGGGGGTCCCTTTATAGTCCCTTTATAGTCGCCCTTTTCTCCATGTCCATTCCATATCTGTTATCCTACTTTCCTTACTATCAAACTCCTGGATCCTTACATGAGTCCTCATTCCATGTCATGGGTTTCTTTTATAGCTGTTCTTTCCATTATGCCCTTATCTTTATCCTTTACCTTATGTTCCTTATAATCAAACTCCTTGACTTTTCGTGAGTCACCGCTCCATGTCATAGGTTTTTCTAACTTCCTGTGTCACCTCATTATCCTTATTCTTTCCGGGTCCTTCCTTTTCTATTATTGTCTCGTCACCGCACCTTAACGGAAGCCATGTCTTAGTACGTAATCCTTACTTAACGATTCAATGTAGCCGTAGGCTATTTCTTTATCCTCAGGTCTATCTCTTAGTATACTTTATTTTGCTTCTACTCTTCTCCCAAGTATTCTTGCGACACGCCGACATATTTTAAACTCTGATTCCAAGCTAATAGATTTCCTTTTCTGACACTTGATAGTGTTGCAATTCCTTTTTAGGTCTAATATAGTATGATCTCCCCCCCCCCCCCTTTAGGGGGCTCCTTATATACTAACCGTCTTCGAGTACCTTCCTCTTCTTGCTATTTATTCATATGAATTCTAAAGCTCGTGAACTATTCCTTTGTTTAATTAATGCCTTCCTTGTCATAGTGCCGGTTACTGGAACTCTGAGATTCACCTATACAATCATCTTGGAATATTCTACATCTTCACATGTACATATATAATTACTATCAGCTAGCCCGCAAAGTACGTCCAAATGTTGTTCAAGCCTATCCTAATTTTAGGGCTGTGATGCACTCCCTGTCTCTTTACCGAGCTAATCCACCTTGTCTTACGCGTCCTCTTAAGGTTTCCAGCTATCCCATATACTCTAGTTTTCCTTAGGCTACGCTAATCTCCCATTTGTCCCTTATGTCCGAATATGCAGAATTTCTTGTAAACTTCCCAGGGGGTCACCCATCATGAAATTGCTCCCACCTGAGCACGCTTAACCCAAAAATTTCACTGGAATTCGGTGTCTTAATGCTGATATTTTCGCTTCCGCTTCCTCACATAACCTTTATTACATGTTCTGGAGCAAGTCGACGTCTTACAGGTCCCGAAACATTTGCGTAACTTGTCATTTCTTTTACAATTACGGTTTTACCCTTTTGGTTTTCGGTGTTCATCTTCCGCCTGCGTGTATGGCTACCTCCTGTTCTGGACTTCCAGATTCTCAATTGTAGCGACCTCACCTTCGTTGCCACGCCAGACCCATAGGTCCTCTAGAACAACACATCCCGTATATCGTCTGTTTATGGCATTCCCTTTTTCCGCGTCTGTTTCTATTAAACGTATCCATTCTGGTAGAACTTCGTCTACCACTCCTGCTATTTAAAATCAGTACATAGCAAATATCGACAATACTTCGCAAAACATATGGCTATATGACATATTCCAGCCATCAGAACTTCCAGTTCCAAGAAATAGAACAATTATCCAGGCTTATCTTTGTAACTTGCCATCTCGTCACTTGTCTTCTTTCGTCACCACTAGGCGGCTGCGAAAATCGACGGTTAGTAAGGAATCTCATTTCCTATGACTTGACTTTATCGCACGATCTAAGACAGAAAGAAGGTCAACAATTCCTAGATGCTCCGCAGCCTCCTGTTTATAAATGTGGCCGCCTTCACACCCATAAACAGGACTCTACTGGACACGACTTTGCAGACAACCCTTAGACCGACCTGCTCTGATACCACTTTGTCACACCCCAATCCCGACAGGGTGTGATGGGCACCCGACCCCATATCTGGAGCCGAGCGAACCCACAGACTCTTATTACATACATAAACTCTTGAATCACTTAAGAATAAAATACATAGTAAGCTCTCCAAATTTTTTTTCATAAGTAAAGTCTATCATCATATAGGACCCGTGACATGAACATAATAACATATTGACTGGCGAAGCCGTCTACAAAGCTGACACTCTATACCCACGACTCTGTCTGTAAAGTCTCTAACATCGAACAAAACATCATGGCTCATATACTCTGACTCGGCAGCACTCCAGAACAAGTGGATTCTACCGACCCCGCTGGAACGTCTTCTATGCTAGCTTCACTCGTCTGGGTATACCTGCGCGGCATGAACGCAGCCCTCGAAGAAGAGGGGTCAGTACGAACAATGTACTGAGTATGTAAGGCAAGAGTAATAACATAAGATCATGGTAGAAGACATAGAGAATAGTATATAGTAAGAACATAACTTGTACCTCTGCTTGCCTCTTAGGGCAGATATCAAGTAAGCTAACTTTCCCTTTTTGCAACGACATATACACATTTACATGTAAACTGCCCAACCATATAGGTACGGGGTACTTCTGTCTGAGCATATCATGGAACAAAAGAGTAACCTGAACATATGAGTGCCCTGGGGGCGGATGCCATGCATGCTTTAGCTGGTCATGCCATATCATGTCGTATCATATCATATCATGTCATGTCATATTATATCATATCATGTCATATCATAGCGTGTCACATCATATCATGTCATATCATATCGTGTCATATCATGTCGGGTCATAGCATAGCACCGAACAATGTCGGCTCGCCCACATAGCACCGAAATACATCGGCTCGCCCATATATCCCGCGTCCGGGATGGTAAGCCAGCTGACCAGGTGGAAATGAAACATGTTTCCCTTCCAATCCCCATGTATCCTTTCCCCCCCACCCCATGTACATATTCATATCTCATGTACATATATCATATAAGCATGCAGGAGAGCCCAAAGAAAATCATGTATTCATCGGAGTGACGTAAGGTCGGTGACCTCCGATTACATTATGGAATAACCGTGATCGCTTTGTCTCACCTGGAAGGAACGAGTATTTTAAGGCGAGACTATCAACGGAGAATGACATTAGAAGAAAACATAGTATGAAATCATGGGCATCATAGACATCAATTCATGTGCTTTGAAATCTTTAGAGAATAACGTCATGACCAAGGAATAGAATTAAAGATCATGAACTAGTTGGGCACTTTCATACTCACATTGAATTCTTGACTTAAGACACTTGGTCATGGAATCATTCTTGTCATACTTATCATGGACATATTCTCTTCCTTACATCATCATTATCATTATTATCATAGAAATATTCTCATTGGAATAGTTACAGTACTTGTCACTTGATAAACGGAACAATAAGGAAAATCCGGGAACAATGGGCCCACCTCGGGTCAAATGAGGCGGCGTACCAAATTTACGTACATTACATTTCATGACGTCACTCGTGGGGGTTTTAAGGTAGTCATGTCATATTTATGCAAGTTCTAGATGCTTCGGAGGTTTTTCCAACATTTCGCACACTTTCTAATTCAATTCCATTGAATGAAAAAGGAGAAACTTTAGGTGCGGATTCCGGAGAATAGAGTTGTCCCCGAGGCTCATATCCAACCTAGTATGCCTAAGACATGCCAAGCAAGAAAGGATAAAACCTTACATTCCTTTTTCTGCTCCTTATGCTACTCCAAATTCAAGTTGCAAATCCGCCAAAATCTACAAATTGGTCATATTTACCAAACCTTAATTAGCGCATCTAGAAGTTGAATCTTAAAGTAACATTTGTCTACCGAAATTTTGGCAGCACTTCCCCTATAAATACACCATCTCCAAAACTTCAACTTAGCCAATTTAATCAACAATAATCCGGGAATTCAACCCGGCCAAATTATCAACAACAATGCCAACAATCATAATAACAATTTCAATTAACATACTACTTCCTTCAAGACCTTCCAACTCCAACAAAAACAATAACAACCTTATAATTTATATTCCAACAACACCATACTAACAACCTTATATGCCATACATGTAAGAACATCATATTCAATCTTCATAAACTTCTAGAACAAGTTTCCAACAATTACCACCTAAACTAAAATTATTAAGCTTCCATTTTCCATCATAGATTTCACTACAACAACAACCAACATACAAGATAAAATTTGCTCACTCTTCTAGCACCACACGGCCACACATGCACACTACATATTTTCATGAGTTCCATTCACTTCAACATACCACAACAATCATGATACTAAGTAAAATTAATTCATCATTTCTCCACAAATGCAACTAAATTCGGCCAACACCATACTCACACGGCCACACTTCAACATTCATGTTTTCATGTTTCTCATTCATTTACACATCCTACAATATACACAAGCATCCATAACATATAAAGAAGATTTGTTCTTACCTTTTTTTCCTTCAACTTTCCTCTTGGTTAAGATTATGAATTTGTACAAATGGATGATTTTCTTGTTCCAACAACTCTTCCATGTTGTAGAGGGACTTCCAATTGGTGGGATTTCTAGGAGAAAATATTTTTTTGTGATCAATTTCCATGGCATGAATTTTTGGGGTCTTGGCCGAAATGGCCCTTCCCCTTTCTTTCTTCTTTGTTCTTTAAAATTCTAGAAATTTCTAGGAAATGTTATGAAATAAAGATGACTTAGTCATCTTTTAAGCTTATTCATTAAGCTTCTAATTGGGCCTAAGCCCACCCCCTTTGAATGGCCCAAATGGCCTCTTTAATTGCAAGCCCACCTTTTTTTTTGTCCTACAATTTATGAAAAATTATTTTCCAAATTCCAAATTTGCCCTTCGTCTTCCTCCATATTTCCACGAGTCGTATTGCGAATTTCCCTTCATGCCCTTGACCTTTCTTAATATTCCCACTTCAAAATTTTCATAAACAACTTGTACACCAAACAAGATCAAAATTATAGTCTTGTTCTTAATCTTCCGCAATTATCTTAAATTATCCGAATGCGAAAAAATGCGGGATATAACAGATAGCATCCATGATCCAACACCCCGACAGTAGATACATTGATCCTGTCAAGATCGAAAATAAGGATGAAATTATTATAATATGAGTTGACTTACCCACCTGAGTGTTTGAAAGGTAAAACCAGCACCTGTCTATTTGTTTCTGATCCCCCTAAGTTGCCTAAAATGTGAATAGCCAGACTCTGAGTAGAAACTGAGTCTGAAATGACACTTAGCTGTTCTTAAAGATCCTTTCAGTTGATTCATTAGAGCAGTTTAGATTTTGACTGTGTGAGCTTGTGCGGATTAGCTTCCTGTGTTCTTCCCTGGGTTCAAACTACTTGATTTCAACCTATCTTGCCATTTGGAAATGTTTGTCCATGTTCAATTAGTGGGAAACAAGTGACGAGGTGTTTGTAGTTTTCCTTTCTTCTAAAAAGAAATTGTCATGTACTGAAAGGTGTTTAATACATACTTGACTTAAATAGGTTCCATACCTAGTCTGTTTAATCACTATTTTGAATCACATAACATTGTCCCTTTGGTGTGCTATCACTGTTGTTAGAATAAAACAAAATAATGTCTGTGTTTGCTTGTTCTTCTAGTATGCCTAGGATGACATTTTTTGCTCATCTATAGCTAAGATATTTGCCAAAGCTATTCAAGATCTCTTTAAACTTGTCTATGTGCCAAAGCCATCTTATGGTCTGTAAAAATCCCTTTTGAACTTACTTAGACTTTATTTTGGAAAACTTGTGACAATAGTTGGAACTTAGGAACTAGCCTCATGTCCCTATTTATACCACTATAGGTCCCCTTGTGCTGTTGAAACCTTGTTCAAACCTTTGTAAAGATTTCCATCAGCTTTAGTGCACTTGTTCTTGATTATGATTTTTTGAACTCTGTTGAATTCTCAGAATTCCTCTAGCTTAGGGTGAACCTCTATGATCCTTTTTTTCCTGGACTCTTCCTCTGTGGTAATTGTTTGTTTACTTGACTATTCTACTTGTCCCCCCCCCCCCCCTCCCCCATATGCACATATGGACTACTAGTTGCCAAGTAGACTTCACAAAAGACATAAGGCTAGTACCCCTATGCCCATATGCCCATTCTAGCATTTCTGCTTGCTGAGCATGATCTTTTTGCGTTTTACCTTGAAAATGGCCCAGTTTTGAAATCTGTTTAGCTTCTAAAAAGGGTCTTCACTGATTCTGAAAACTTGCAGCTTTATTTTTTTACCATTTAAATATGTTCAATGCAAAATTAAGCTAGAAATGACTTGAAATCCTAGTTTGTTGTTGTCTTCTGGTCAGTGGCCAATAGGCTTTAAAACTTTGCATTCTTTTGCACCCTTTAAACTTGTGTTGTTGTGTTCTCTTTTACCCACCCTCTCCCCCCCCCCCCCCCCCATTTATTAGGTTTTATTTGACTTATCATCCAAAAGTTTGTCATGTTTATTTTGATTATGCTATGTTTTTTTCTGTATCATTGACACATGATGTGCCTTGCATTGCCAAAACCTTCACATTACCTAAAGGCTGCTTGATTTCTTTGTTCTGGCATTAGTTGAATCTTTTCTATGAATTCTTTTGCCTCATGTGTGTTAAGATTTGGAAGTAAAGTTGTATGTTGTAGAATCTTTACTTGTTAGCCTTGATTGAAGTTAAGTGTTTGGCCTTTAAAAGGTGTAGAATCTCTCTTAAAAGCCTTGAAATTTTTTAATAACATGAATGTGGTAATCTAGAGTTAATGGAATATGGAGCATATATATGCCTAGTATATCAAGACGGTAAGTCCTTTAAAGGGTTTTATTCTTCAATGGTATATCAGGTATACCATAGTTTGACTCTTTGAAAATTTAAGAAGGAGTCCAAATAGTTTATTACTGGTATATCGCGTATAGAACTCATGACACTTAGAAAAATTTGAGATATAATCAGAGTTGGGCTTGTTGCTTGGGCCTGTCACTTGTGGTTTTCATCCCTAAATCATTATTGGTATCTTGGGCCTTTTTTTTTTCATGTTATTTTGTGACAATCTTGAGTTGTGTTTATATGGATTTAGCCCAACTAAGTTGTAATTCATCTTAGCATTATCATAATTGTCATAGCCTCTCAATTTTGTACTTAATTTATTTTGTGGGCATATACTAATGTATTGTATACTCGTTTGCATCCTTGTCCACCCCAAACCAGTTGGTGGGCCCCGTAACGTATCTAGATCGAGTCGAACAAATTCTGAGAAAAATGGAGCATATGTATGGACTTAGGGACCAACTTGCATAAATCCTTCATTTGGGCTTGGTCGGCCCAAAATCCTTACTCTCTACTTTATGCAATTTTCGTCTTTGTGCCTTTAAATTCAATATGTTGGAACCCTTATATGATTGTCATACAATTTAGAGTTGCTAAAATTAATTTCTTCTACTAAGTTCAAACTCGTGTAGAAAAATTGAAAAAACAGACCGAGAAACTGTTTTGTACTTGGAACGTTGGACTTCGGAAAATTACTGGACTGAATTGATATTATTGAAAAATTGGAGGGCTGCACTGCCTGGGACCGTTAGACTGTTTTAAAACTTATGGACTGATTATTGGACGTTCGGAACTCGCATAGATATGTATAAAAATGGATTAAAATTTGGCTAAATAAAGAATATAATTGATAGGTTAATAAATAACATAGTATAACCAATTATGGTATATATATATATAAATATAGTATGATAGTATATTAAAACTATTTTCATAACTTAAAATACTTTTTTTCCAAAAAAACTTTTTGGGTGGACTTACGTGGAGTCGTACCTAAGATAAGAGCCTTCGGGTATTAGCTTAGGTGTTCAAGTCCGAAGCCCACGCTCAATTTTGAGCAGAATTATACTTCGATGATTTCTTAACAAATGAATTTCTTGCATGTAAATGACACCCTTTTTGTTGCAGAAATTTAGACTTAAGCAATTTTTGTCCAAAACAATTTATAATCATAAGGTAAACTATTAGAACCCGTAGGTAGACCTCAATTGAGTGGATCCTTATTACCGGGGTGCCTAACACCTTCCCCGGGGGATCACCAGAACCCTTACCCAGACTTTGGTAAATTAGACTTTTAAATAATAGTTTTAAATGAACCCTTTTCGAACTGGTTTTCCTAATTTCCTAAAAATTAGGTGGCGACTCTAAAATGCATCCTTTAGAGCACCATTAAGTGGTTGGCGGGTTTTTTCGACTTTCCCGATACGATTCACAACCGTACTTCCCTGGGACACCTCCCTTCTTTTAAGAGGTATGTGCGAGTCGGTTAAACTTAGAATTACCAACGCCCGCTACAATCAACCCATTCTCCATCAGCATTTTGTATTCTAGTAAGCAACAACCTCTTTCTTCTTCCAATTATAAGACTGAAAATATCTTGTATTTTTGTCTCCTTCTGAATACCATTGGATGCCTGCTTTTTGTCTCCAAAACTCTTCCTCAAAATGCAGATACCTTTTGAATTTAGCCTGTTCCCTCTGCAACACCACTCTATTCTCTTCTGATGGATCTTCCTCAAACAGTTGTTCCTTGATCTTTACAATATCCTCTCTGATTGTCAGTTGTTTGGACAAGTCTCCAAAAGTATCTTTACTCCACCTAGACAATGCAGCTTTTAGACTTTTCATTTTTAGTTTAAAGGTGATGTAAGGATCACCTGTAAACTCAGTTCTCCAATGTTGTTCCACTTCATCCATGAATGAATCATGAACTAACCAGAATTTCAAAAATCTAAAATGCTTCTGATATTGTTGAGCCTGTTCACTTGCTGAAACCATAAGTGGAGCATGATCTAAACCAGTTCTTGACAAATCTTCCATGCTCAAATTATGAAACCAATCCTGATATTGCTGATTAACCAAGATCCTATCCAATATTTCGAAAATGCAATCCTGCCCAGCTCTACTATTCCACCATGTAAAGGACTTCCTCTAAATTCAACTTCAGCAAGTTCACAAGAATCCATACAAATGCAAAGTCTTCATATTATGAAGGATACACTGGTAGACCACCTAATTTTTTCCTCCTCATTCACAATGACATTGAAATCTCCACCTACCATCCATGATAAATTCATATAACTTGCCAAGGTATATATACTATCCCACAAATCTATTCTTGCAACAGAATCACACTTTGCATACACCAATGTGGAGATAAGTTGCTTACCACTATCTTGAAAGAGAAGCTTAATAGTCACCTGTTAATCAGTGTCCATTAAGACTTCCACATCAATACCATTAGTAACAAAGTACCAAATCTTACCATTACAATTATGATTAGCAGAATGCATACCTAGTCTTCTCTTATATCTGTTAATATGCCTTGATTGTTGAAAAGGCTCCAATAAAGCTATGAGGACAAACTTATGATGTTTGTGCAACATTTGAACTCTATGGAAAGCCTTCCGAATCTTAACTGACCTAATATTCCAAATGAAGGTTTTCATCATTGGAAATTAGATTTATTAGCAACATTTCTCTTTGGAAGAATCGTAGATGGTTGTAAATCTCCATCACCTTTAGATCTTGTTTGAACTTTCTTTCCTTGGACTTTAGCAGACTCAGTTTCTCTACCATTCTTGGTCTTTCTGCCCTTTTTAGACTTTTTGACTTTCTTGTGAATCACATCAGCCACTTTAGATATATTAGTCTTATGCTGCAGTAACTCCTCTTCTTCTATCCTGTTGGAATCTGAATCCTTGCATGCATGATTCTTCAAAACCTCCCTTCATTGCTTATATCCATACTATTCAAATCATGAGAAATTAAAGCATGTTACTCTTTAATTGGAGATGATTTTGTAGTAATAGACACCATTTGATTGTTTTCCTTCATCACCAGAATAGCAGTATCAGCTATCTTGACACTGTCTTCTTTAGAAGGTGGATACCAGTAGCACAAACTTTCTCAATTGAACTTCGTTGTGGCTTCTCAACTGCATCAGCTGTACTTACTAGATTGTTCTTCTTCTCTGCATCTACTGATATCTCATCCAAAACATCATCTTTCAATCTGGCATTGTCAACAATTTGGTCATCCTTGGCAAGAATATTATTGCTATTCTCCATTCCTGTGACCTCCCTCCCTTTATTGTCAATGTGAAATACTGGACTACATCCTTTTATCACTACTGGATCTTTGCCCATCTCTTCAATATCTTTCTCTTGATGAAGGACTAGGTCTAGCCCTGAGGAATCCATAACATTATGTGTAGGCTCCCGTTCCTCATGATATTCTAGTTGAATCACACCTGACTCTTCTTTATCTATTGTAAGCTGATCAATAATGACCTCCTCCTATTTCTCACCTGCTTCCTTTATGGTATCAACCTCACACTCAATAACATTATCCTTACATTCCAATTGAGAAACATCTTCAACTTCTTGAATATCTTTTCTACTCTCCACCTCACTTGGTGCCATATCCTCTACCAATGTAATTAGAGAGGATGAAGAACTTTCAATAGTAGCACTCACCCCTTTCTCCTGCCTTTCATGAGAACATTCAGAGATGTCTACAACCTGATTAAATTTCTTTTCTACCCAACCCTTTGTACTCACATTAGGATTTTTCACTACCTGATTATCCACACCTTCCTGAGCACCATTTTCTGCATTGTAACTAATCACTTCTGCTTCATTATTAACTTTGCTAGATTCCTCTTCCTCATTGATTGTTGTTAGAACATCAAACTTGTTTGTGCTGACCACTAACTCTTGAATCTCTTCTTTGTTACCTTCAGCACCAATTCGATTACTATTCTCAGCTTCGTTATCCCCTTCATTTGATTCTACATAACTCTTTGAACCAGGATAAGTCACAATCTTACCACTCGATAACACCTTAGGAACAAATATCTGAACAATTTTATGCCATCCTCTATATCTACGCCTATTTTCTTGATTCTTTTGCTCTTGCCTTGGTTCCTCCATCTTCTCCTTATCAACAACTTGATCAACAGTTTTATCATCAACAACTTGATCAACAAATTTGTCAATATCAGGATGTAAAACTGGACATTCCTCATTAGAATGACCTTGTAACATGCATTCTGTACAATATTTGGGAAGATGGTCATATTGAATTTTCACTTTAACACTGCAACTTTCCTTAGTATGTTCATCTTCTATATCCATCATCACAAACTTAGGAAGATCTGCCAATAAATCTACTTGCACTTTAACCCTAGCAAAGTTTGGTCTTGTTTTGTTAACAGTTGCCAGATCCAATTGTAAAGGTTTTCCAACAGCAGAAGCTAGAGAAAACAATGACTGCTTCACAAGGAAAGGTCGAAGAAGATTTGGAAACGAGATCCAAGCCATAGCAGTCGTGGTTTCCTCATCAATCTTAAAGTTTGAATCATAAATTAATGGTCTCATTTGGTAAGAAAATCCATCCCTCGACTTAAGCCAAAAAGCACTCTTGGAAGAGATTGTAATGAAATCTTCCAACCGAGAATATCTTATTAAAACATGCCTGTTCCTGAAAAACCCTACCTGATACTTTTCTTTAGCACCATATTGAATAGGAATGATGGTCTTCAACTCTTCCAATTCAGGCCAACCATATGAGAATTTGCCAACAATAGCATATTGTATCAATCACTTTCATTCTAGAAACTTCACTTGATGTCCATTATACATAAGGAGTCCCATCAATATATGTAATCTTCTTCAAAGGGATGGGATCACACTCATGAATGGACACAACATCAGGTTCATTCAACATATTTGTATATGAAGTGGTAGGAACAACACGAGGAATCGGAAGAGTAGGGAGGTTATCGGGTAGTTTCATGATTGGTAGATATGGGAATTGGGATGACAAAGAGATATCTAGGGGTTGGCCAACTGCCGTTGACGGCTGGCCAATTGGCGGCGCCACCATATGACTATGTTAGGATTAGAGTTTGCATGGGAGAGGAGAGAGGAGAGAGAAGAGAACAATATTAATGATGAGAACCTGTTCAATTGTATTGAGCTTGAGCTTCTTCGGCATGTCAACAATATGTTGCATATGATAATTATCCTATAAAGACATTACTGGGGTAGTTTTTTTTTTTTTTTTAAATAGGCATGCAAAAATTTATCTAATCAATATATTGGAAAGGCAAGCATAAATAACATACAGGAGAGAGAGAGAGAGTGTGAATTCAATGCATTGGGAAGAAAAATAATAATTACCTTTAGGAGAGAGAGTGAAATTTGAAATTTCACCTCTACATTTTTCATAGAAGGCTACTTTTGGTATAGGAAACATAGTAAGTGACTATTGTGCCCTCAAAAGTCATGTGAAGTTACTTTAATGCCCTCAAAAGTCGTGTGGAGTTACTTTAATGCCCCCATTTGAGCCAGTTTGTGCCAAAAAGAGTTATGTCAAATATAATTTTCCTTATAATATATAATATCACTAAACTAAACTGGAATTAGTTACGAATTTCATCGCTAATTTAAAGCTAAGTTGCTTATGGCTAATATATGATTTTTGATAATTCATGCTAAATAAAATTAGCAACGAATTTTGCTGTTTAGCTACGAAATTTGTATGTCGCCAATTCTTATCTTTTTGGTAGTGTTGTATCAGATAATCTGATTAATTTTCCAAGTTAGTATAATTTACTATATTATGGACAATTGTAACGGTGGAGCTAGAGTAGACTATGTATTTATATTAAGAAATCTATTAGATATATATAAGTATCAATTGCGAATCTAGTAAATAAAACAAGCTATAGGTTCGGTGGCAACTTCTGAATTCATAAGCTTCAAAATCCTGGTGGTCATTCGGTTGTGTAAATAGTTTTACCTGGTCAGTGTATAGAAGGTTAAACGTACTCTTTTTTTTTTTTTTTTTTTTTTGAATTTGGACCACTTGGACCTACCGTATTAATGTAATAGAGGAAGAAATAACTACTACATGGCTCAAGGATATAGGACAATATATCACTCGAAAGAATTACTCTCACTAGTAAATACAAGCATTAATCTTCTAGGTCCTTAAACACAAAAACCAACAAACCTTGTTGGTTTCTTTTTGATTACTCAATATCTAATTTGTACTTGTAGTGTATTCATTACTCTTCACTTGGTCTTCATGATTTCTTGATTTATTGTCCTTCTTCTACCCCCCAGCCCCTACTGCACCCAAGTTCTTTCCTTGTAGCTAGCTGGCTCCACCCTGAATTATTCTGTGATTTCATTTCCTTCTGTTTATATTTCTGAAACAGCCATAAATTCCATTGAATGATCAATCTCTTGTGACAGGTAAAGGGGTTAATTCACCGGTTAAGGTAAAAAAGTTGACCATTTAAATGTGGCTTAGATCTTAAAGGTCCAACAAAAAAATAAAGCAGAATGGAAGTGACCACCAATGAAGTTCAAGATTCAAAGATGGAAGAGTATGAAGTGATAGAGCAGATTGGTAGAGGAGCTTTTGGAGCTGCATTTCTTGTTCATCACAAGTTTGAGAAAAGAAAGTAATAATCTTCTTCTACTACAACAGATTGCTATCTTTTCATCTTTCCTGCCTCTATGAATTAATGTTATCATTTTGAGTGATTCTATCATGCTAGAGAGGAGATTGGTTATTATAGAATTGTATACTCATCTCATCTACCTAAAAGTTAAACGGTTAGGGAAATATTATTTTTATTTTATTAATTAATTATATACCAACATAATCTCTCGTTTGCGGTCTATTCTTTTTATAAACTAAATGAGTAAAAAAAGTTGATATTGAGTGACACTATGAATCAAGTTCGCAATTTCTATTCATGTTATTTTTTAATTATGTCTCGACATTTATATCATTAACCAAACAGAATAACAATGACCATGAATTCCCACCAACGGTCATTAGTAGTAAAGATTTTCTTTTTGATTAATTTGTGTTTTTTTTTAAAGAAAAGAATTATTGTTGTCAATCATGTTCAATTGTAGGTATGTAATGAAGAAGATTCGTTTGGCTAAACAGATAGACAAGTTCAAGCGCTCTGCCCATCAAGAGGTTAGTCACTTTAATCATCAAAACACCAACATTCCTTTATATCAAACTTTGTTCAAACATGATCGAAGTTAAGAGTATATGTTAGTATTATATTTAAATGAATAGGGTCCCTAAATTTAGATAAAATTTCCTTTTTAAATTATTAATCTAAAACTTTTTTCGTGTAGCCAAAAGTGGCTACCAGAGCGGCCTTTTAGAAATTATTATAGAATATTAAAACTTTAAACTGTGTAATAAATAGCCTTTTTTTGTCGCTAAAAAATAATAAATAGGTTTCACTTTGGAGAAAGTAGAGTACAACTTTGAGTCCATTCGAAACATTAGTGCTTCAGAAATAGGCTATTCAAATTGTAAGCCGCATTAATGAGAACAAGTCCTCCCCCATTCCAATATTACTGGTCCACGAGTGAGATTATATATTTCTAACTGTAAAATGGACTTCACTATTATATATTGATAGAGTGTAAAGATCTTTTACAAGCAAGTGTAGTTTATACTATGATACCTGATGCTATGATACCTGATTGGATATATCACTACTAAAAAAATATGAATTAGCATCGGACAAATTCCGTAGTTAATAAGAAAATTTGTCGCAAGTCCTATTTAGCAATGGATTAGGTACTAATTATCAAAACCTTCTGTTAGCTACAAGCTATTTAGCAAAGAAGTTCTTAGTGATTATTGCCAAGTTATTGATTAGTAATATTTATCATAGCAATTTACTTATTTTACCTTATAAATTATCTAATTAATTAAATTATGTAAAGGAAAAGAACCTACATGTGTGAGTGACACTACTTTCTTCTTCTTTTACACCCAAAAAAAGTAGAGCGATAGATGGCTGTGATAAATTAATTTTCCTATTATTGGTTAGAGGAATATTGTGGCACACCTAACTTGACCTGCTTTCACCAAATGTATGCATTCTGGTGCAACAACCTCCTGACTGTCAAATATCTTAAGAACAAAGAATGAGAAAAAAAAGTAAAATGTAAAATGTTTGGTAGAGATTAAATGTTAGAAATAACTTCCAACTTCTCATCCATACTGTTAAGTAATTATTCTTTCTGTCATATCTTTAAAGTTGTATTAAATGAGAAGTGTCTCTTCTCAATCATCACGTACAAAGTTTGGTATGCCGAACTCCAATGGTAGCTTTTTGCACGGAGAGAAGGGTCTCAAGTCCGTCCTTGCAATTATTTTACCACGTAGTCAAGAAAGATGGAACAATCACAAGAGCCTTAGGTTACAACTTATTTTATATTATGAAGGAAATTCTTCTATACAAGCAAAAGAAATTCCAAATATATTACTCCTTTGGTCTCAATTTATGTGGCATCGTTTGGATTTTGAGGGACAAATGAGTTTTTCTTTAACCATGATTTTTTCATATACCTTTTAAGTATTTTGAATTGTTAATTATTGTGACTTATAGTAATATTTGCGTAGTTTTCTATATGTAAACTTTATTTTAATTTTTTTTTTAAAGATTTTGTATCCGAATTTAAGGTCAAAATAAAAAAATTTGACTCTCAAAATCTGAATAGTACCAAACATATATTAGGACATGTTGAGGGTTTACTTGACTTCCGGGGTGAGCTAGGTCTCTTCAGAAACTTACAACTAGTTCTCTTTTACTTTCTTTTTTACTTACTTCTTGAAATTTTTTACTTAAATGATTTATAGTGTCAAAATGAAAAATGTTCAAGGTTATAAAGCATTATCAAAGTTGCCTAAATGATAAACAAAATACTATTAAACATAATGTCACTCAGAAAGTTAGAAGATTATATTAAGCAAATAGCTTATTTGACCACTAGAATTGGAAAAAGTTGATCAATAATATGCCATGTTAAACAAGATGAAAGAGAAGGAACTTTAGTTATGCTTTAATATCAAACAAGATCTTATGGAGTGCTGACGTTGATAATAACTACTCCTCAAGAAAAGAATAATTATTTTTTTGTCTTTATCTTACTATATATGTTAGGTAAGAATAATTATTCTTATCTCACCTTTTTTTTTATCTGACCTTTAATTAAGTTTGATTGTTGCAGATGAATTTAATAGCCAAGCTAGATAGCCCTTATATTGTTGAGTACAAGGATGCTTGGGTAGAGAAGGTATATATATATATATATATATATATATATATATATATATATATATATATATATATATACAATTTAACAAACTTTTCAGTAAGGACTGAGTATTCTTCTAATTAGTACATTTTCTTGTAGAAAGCTAAATAAATTTATGTGGTGTTATATATAAATTAGGACTCCTTTGTCTGCATTGTTACAAGTTACTGTGAAGGTGGAGATATGTAAGTTTTCTAAACATGGCTAAATTATCATTTTTTTCTTAATCAATAATAATGTATTTAATTTCTTGATACATCTTGTACTTGTTTCAGGGCTGAAATGATTAGAAAAGCCAGAGGAACATTTTTCCCTGAAGAGGTAAGAAAATGAGAATTAATTTTCAGCAAAACACAGTATATACCTTTATTTTGATCTCAACCTACTACCCTTGTTCTTCCCATAGAGACTTTGCAAATGGTTGACTCAGTTGTTGCTGGCTCTTGATTACCTTCACTCCAATCGTGTTCTTCACAGAGATCTTAAAGTATGACCTTTTTTAATCTTTGTAAAGTTTCTGAGCTTGTTTCACTGATGGACATTAAACTTTAAGTATATTGCATAAAAATCATAAAATTAATTTTGTAACAAAAAATTAAATCAACTACGCTTATATAAAACTGAAAATAACAATTAAAACATTGAAACATGCTAAATTCGGTCTTAGAAAGCATATGTAGACTGCCACATATATAGAATAGTGGTATAAGAATAGCTATGTCAAAAACTCGGCTCACAATTATATCTACGTAACACAATTTAAAAAAAAACGAGTAAAAAAACATTTTTTCCGACCCAACCTAGCTAATATATAAACGATGTCTTTCAACATGTGGCACATCATGGGTTTTCTTGAGTAGATTAGAGAATGGATATTTTATACTTTTTGAGTGATTTCACGTAGATATTAAGTATATGAATTGTTGAAGTGAAATCTACTTGTGTTCTCGGACCAGATTTAGTATTTTTCTATGTTTTTATTTTATTTTATTTTATATGATACATAGCTACTAGCGTGTTTGAGTTACTTCCCAGTGACAAAATTTAGTTTTTTGAGTTTGACACCATAAATTAAAACATGGCTAATTATGTAAACATTTTTTGTAAATATGTGTTTGTGTTTATTATTATCACATTAATTAGAAATACTAACAGTTTACATTTGCTTCGCTTCAGTGCTCTAACATTTTCCTTACCAAAGACGACGAAATCAGACTTGGTAAGAAGAATAAATAGTGCTTAATTCTTAGTGTTTACCCCTCTGTCCCAATTTATGTGATATACTTTTCTTTTAGTCTGTCTAAAAAAAAATGATGCATTTCTATATTTAGGAATAATTTAACTTTAAATTTTCCCTTTTACCTTTAATTAAATGATTTACAGTCACATAAATATCTATGACTTGTTTCAAATGTCTTTCTTTCTTTCTTAAACCCCATTCCTAGTCAAACTATATCACGTAAATTGGAACGGAAGGAGTTTTTTTGTGCAAATTTTCTGTTGCTTATGTGATTAATGTCTGCAGGTGACTTTGGATTAGCCAAATTGCTGAATAAAAATGACCTTGCCTCTTCGGTGATGAACCCTCCCTCTCTCTTCCTCCTATTACGTACAATGTATTTTGTTTTCGGAAAAGGGCCAAATATACTCCTGTACTATCGGAAAGGGGTTAAATATACCCCTCGTTATATTTTAGGATCAAATATACTCCTACCGTTATACTTTAGACACAAATATACCCCTCCGCAGTTAAAGTTGACCAAGGTAGAATCCAATCACACGTGGCATTAATATTTTAGTGAATTAAAAATCATGTGGCATGCCACTTCACTAAAGAAACCCATTTTACCCTTCCTGCTCTCCCAATTTCGTCCACCACTCTCTCTTTTCTCCCATATCAGAAGTTCAGAACCCCTCCTACCAATGGTTTTGTTATTGCTGAAAGAACTGTGGTCACATAAACTAATTTTGAAAACCCGACCAGACCCATGAGGAAAATCGGGATCGTTTGTTACGACACGGAAGCTACTAATTCCTCTGATGATGAAGGAGTTGATATAACGAAACCCGAACGGTTTCTTAGGGAAATTAATACCCCTTTTCGTAACTCTTAGTCCAGAAAAAGTTGTTCTTGAAATTGAAAGTTCTTGTCAAGATAGCAGCAATGGTGACAAAAACCCTAAAAAGAAAAGTAGATTTTTAGCTAAAACCCCAATAAATCAGCAACAAAAACCATTGCTGAAAGAACTGCGTTCACTTCTAATGCATTTCAATTAACTTCAATTGACGTTTAGATTTAATGCATTTGGTTCTTTTATTCAGTTTAAGCTGCGTTTGAAATAATCTCTGTGTAGATAAGTTACTAGTTTAAAAAAAATAAAAATAAAGGCCAGAATACAATTTTCTCATTTAAGAATGGATGGAGTTAGGGAAGTGAGAGTTTGCAGGTTTAAGAAATCATCCAGCGATGAAGGTAAACTTTTTAATATGCCTTCTGGGAGTTTTTTCACAAATTCCATGTGGCATGCCCAATCCCACATGGTGCTGAATTGAAACCGGAGAAGGCACAAATGACGATATTACATGGAGGTCAAGATGATATGGAAGGAGGAGATGTAAAATTGGATTTGATTAGTGAGGTGGCATGCCACATAATTTTTAATTTACTAAAATATTAATGCCATGTGGGATTGGGCTCCACATTAGTCAACTTTAACGGCGGCGGGGTATATTTGTGCCCAAATTATAACGGTAGGGATATATTTGGCCCCAAAATATAACGAAGGGTATATTTAGCCCTTTTTCGATAGTATAGGGGTATATTTGGCCCTTTTCCGTTTTGTTTTTATGTGGTTCCATTTTATGCATCTCAATCATTTCTTTCCAAATTCGTAAAATTTCTGTCATTTAGGAGCAGTTTTTTTTTTTTTTTTTAGATATACCCAATTCTGGGACTTCCACTAAAAGATTACTCACCCCTGTTCCAATTTGCGGGAAGGTATTTAATTGGACACAAAATTTAAGATAAAAAAGAAATTTTTAGAATTTGTGGTCTAAAATAAGTCATAGAAATTTCTACGGCTATAAATCATTTCATAAATGTTAAAATTAGAAGTTTAAAGTTAAATTATTATTGAATTTTGAAAGCTTTTATCTTTTATGAGATTGACTAAAAAGGAAGAATGTCACTTAAATTGAGACGGATAAAATATCACGTTGCAGCTTCTGAGCTGCTAGTTATTTCAGCGACATTTGTTTTTAGCAAATAAGTGGGCATATTATATTATGTGGAATTTCTATGCTTCAAAGTTTCCAACATTAAGCTTAAAAGATATTTGAAAAAAATTGAGAATGATTGACCAATACAACTGATGGACCAGATAAATACCTCTTTCTCTGATGTGAAAGAGTTTGACTAGACACAAAATTTATGATGTTAATTTACTTTTTATAGTAATATATTACTCCCTCTGTTTCATATTAATTGTCCACATTACTAAAAATATTCGTCCCAAATTACTTGTCCATTTACAAAATCAAGATAGAATTAATTAAAGTTTTCCTATTTTGACCTTAACATTAATTGTTTTTTAAAGTAACAATATTGATTAAAGTACAATTTATTGGAGAGAGATAAGGGTAATATTGTAAAAGTGCACTTTTATTTATGATTTCTTAAAGAGCGTGTAAAGAGGAAAGTGAACAAGTAATATGAGATAGAGAGAGTAGTGATGATGGAAGAAAGTATAAAAATAATGGTTGAAAACAGAGCAAACATCACATCAAAGATAAAATGTGAATAGTTTAACAAATTTAAATTATTGAAATTTGTGAAACTTGTATAAACATAGAATGGTATCAAACATTTTGGAACGTCCCAAATTGAAGCAGAGTGAGTAGATAGATGCAAGACAACTTATAATTCATCCAATAAGGCTTTAAGAACTAGCAGCTTCTTGACTATTGTTATTTGGTTCTTGAATTTGATATAGATTGTGGGTACTCCAACATATATGTGCCCTGAGCTTCTAGCAGATATACCTTATGGATATAAATCAGACATATGGTCTCTAGGTAAATCATCCCATTCAACTGTTTTAACTTCTTTCTTTTTCATGTTGTTCCTAAGAAGTACAATTTTTGCATTCAATTGCTTACATTGATTATAACGGTTTGCAATTCTCAGGATGTTGTATGTTTGAAATTGCTGCTCATCAACTAGCATTCCGTGCTCCTGTAAGTTACCCAAAAAATGTGTCTTCTCTATCATCTTTTTCTTTGTTGCATTATTGAAGAAGACTTAATTTGATGTTAACCATGCAGGACATGGCTGGACTGATCAACAAAATAAACAGATCCAGTGTCTCTCCACTTCCAACCATCTATTCCTCCACATTGTTAGCAGATACACTAATTTCTCATTTCCACATTACATTAATTTTTCGATTGCTTCATCAGTTTCTTACACTGATTTGTACGTCCCAGGAAACGACTGATTAAAAGCATGCTAAGAAAAAGCCCAGAACATAGACCTACGGTCCGTGTAATACTTACATTTTGTTGTATTCCAAAATAATGTTGCATAGGTATTTACTGATTCATTGCTTCTTGTGTTTGAATATGTTAGGCTGCAGAGTTGTTGAGGCATCCACATTTACAACCACACCTTGCTAAATGCAGGAATTTTCCACCAGCATTTGTATCAGTATTTCCTGAGAAGGAAGCAAAACAGAATCCTGAACTAACTCGCGAGAATTCAACTTCCAAGCCTACATTATTAGGAAAAGATCAAAGGCCTAAGAAGGTAACTAGACAAGAGAAAAAACAAGAGAAAGTTTCTGCAGTCGATGAACTCAAACGTATGAGAATCAAACGTACTGAATCACCTAATACGTGTAAGATTGAGAAAATGAACGTTCAGATGAAGAAGGTAGAAAATCCAGAGAACGAAAGACTCCAAAACATATCCGTTAAGAAAAGTGGAAGCACTAATTCCAGAAGCTCCACAAGAAGTACTTTGACTGATCAACATGAAAGAGGTACAATTGAAGGAACAATTCAGAAGATTGATATGCCAATTGAGGGCAAGAAAGTGGCAAAATCTCAACAAGAAGACAAAAATAAATGCTTTTTGAAGAAACTAGGAATACCAAAACCATCTATTGAAGTTACTTCACATGCCAATGAAGTTGTAGCAAAAGCCATTGATCATCTAAGTAGTAATCGGGATACAGAAAAACAACACGATGGTCACAAACGAGCAGCGAGTGACACTTCATTAATGACTACACCGAGTTTGTTACAAGGGAACAACAATAATATGAGCAATGAAAGGGCTGAAGCACTAGAGTCATTACTTGAACTTTGTGCAGAGTTACTTAAGCATGAAAAGCTAGAGGAATTAGCTGGTGTGCTAAAACCATTTGGGGAAGAAGTTGTTTCTTCTAGAGAAACAGCAATCTGGTTGACAAAAGGATTAATGAATCTCCAAAACCAAGGTGAAGAAGCTGAGAGTTCTTGAGATTTTCTTGTAAAATGTAGCAATAATTCTTGTTTTTGAATTGATTTTGAATGCATGTAGATAAAAGCTTAAAAAGAGAAGAAGAGAGCAAGATAGTTGTGTGCTAAGAAGCTTCAAAAGTGTCGAGAGAAAAAATAAGGGTTAAATTTTTCAGATAGAGATAGTAATTAAAGTTATTGAGCCAAATCTAACATTAGTTTTGAATAAATAAATTTATTAATGAATATATATAAGTTCGTTCAAAATAAGGATGGTGATGAAATAAAAATATAATACTTGGCCTATTTTATTTTATATGACAATGATTAAGTGAACATGTAGTTTAAAAAGAAAAAAACAGCTGACACAGAAATTAAAGATATAAACATACCAAATCGTACTATTAGTATGATGTGGTCTACAATATACCACAAAAATTCTGCACGCAAAATAATAGTTCTTCTGTTCTTTTTATACGAAGATGTTTGAGCAACATGGAATAATAAGGTGATAGGACCGTAAAAGTTATAAATCTAGTAGCAGGTCCCTAATTTATTTTCCATTTATTTTCGCCCCAAAAATTACTATCGCTGGGATTAGCAAACGCGCGGGGCCTCTTTGTATTTTTAAAAACTTCGGGGTTAAGTTTTTAATTAACAAAAAACTTACGAATTTAGGCTCCAACTGATCGATCTTCACCCGTCATCTTCTTCCCAAATCAATTCTTTGATCTTCCCGCTTCTCGAAACTACAAAAGCTTGATAAAAATCCTAGAAACATTAGCAGTGATTTGCAGTTCTTTAATATCCCCTTCTTCAACTTCCCCTGAAAGCTGCGATTTTAAGATTTACTTTACTTTGAAGAGATATATAGGTATGACACCCTAATTTTATCCTCTTTTTGATTTTTCGGATATCGGTTTGTAATATTTCCTTTTTTTGTTTGAGTTTCACAGTTGTATCTTCGAATTTTCATTAGATTCATGGCTAGGATGAAAAATCCCGAGAAAGATAAATTGGAAAGTAAAAAAAAAAATCTCTTGGGAAAGGTAAGTCGGTGGGGGAGTCTGCTAAAATAACAGGCAAGGTCAGAAAAGGTTGAGAGTGGAGGAGGAAGTAGCTAAAGATGACTCTGTGTTGCGTAATTTTATGAATAAGTGAAAAAAATATTCTAATATACGAGTAGAAGAAGAAAAGAATAGTGATGTTCAGGAAGAAAAATTGTTGAAAAAGAAAACAATGGTGATGTTGAGGAAGAAGATACAGTTGAAAAAGAAAAATGGTGATGTTCATGAAAAAGAAGTAGTGTAAAATAGTGTTCAAAATGAAGGGGAAAATGATGTGGAAAACACATCTGATGGTGAAGAAGAAGAAGAAGAAGAAGAAGAAGAAGAAGAAGAAGAAAACAATGTTAATGAGAAGGCCATAGACTTCAAAAGTTATGGATTGACGACATGGAGGGCTAAGTTTGGTGGTAATTTCCCTGGAAAGATCTCAGTGAGGTCTAGGATTGTCACGCCCCAAACCTGGGAGTCATGGCGGGCACCCACTGCTTTACTTGATCCCGATCGTACCAACTGTAACTCATACAATTTGGACATACGTAGGCAATCTAGGTCGATAAGGCCAATCTGTAAACCAATCATAACATCTTAGGCCGACAAGGCCATACTCAGAACAACCCATAAATAACAACTATCTCAACTTATATGGAAACAACCCAAAAGATATATATACACATGTGCGCGCCGACAAGGCCACCATGGATATCTACAAACAACAAACCCAAGATAACCCATACAAGGGCCAAAAAGCCCACTATGCTGATATACTGTACATACAAGATATGTCTACAAGCCTCTAAGAAGAACAAACTGCACTGTGGTCGGGATAGGGCCCCTACCTACCCATCATGTCTATATATACGAAAAATGACTCCAACTCTGGACCTGGTAACTCTGGATGAAATGGAGCTTACCAGTTAAGCTGATACTCGACACCGCCTAGTGTGGAGGCTTGTCTATTTGTCTGTCAGGACAAGCAGTGTAACGACCCGTTTGATCATTATAGTTTTTCAGTACTTTTGACCTTTCCCGAGCTTGTTTAGCTCACATTTGACCCGAGGGGACTGTTGACACGCTTCTCGAGGTCTTTGGGTTTGATTTAGGTGACTTTGTGGGAAGTTTGGGCTTAAAGTAAAAAAGAGTTGAATCAAAGTTGACTTTTGGGTAAACGGACCTTTTTTCGGGAATCCGTCGATTTCGAGAGGTCTAGATGGTGTAGCGGGCGTTAGGAATTCTAAGTTTAACCGGCTCGCACATACCTCATAAAAGGAGGAAGGTGTCCCGGGGAAGTAGGTTGTGAATCGTACCAGGAAAGTAAAAAAAAACCTGCCAACCACTTAATGGTGCTCTAAAGGATACATTTTATAGTCGCCACCTAATTTTTAGGAAATTAGGAAAATCCGTTCAAAAAGGGTTCATTTAAACTATTATTTAAAAGAAACCTAATCTACCAAAGTTTGGGTAATGATTCTGCTGATCCTCCGGGGAAGGTGTTAGGCACCTCGGTATTAAGGATCCACTCAATTGCGGTTTACCTACAGGTTCTAATAGTTTACCTTATGATTATAAACTATTTTAGACAAAAATTTCTTAAGTCTAGATTTCCGCAATAAAAGAGTGTCATTTACATGCAAGAAATTCATTTTTTTAAGAAATCGTCGAAGTATTATTCTGCTCAAAATTGAGTGTGGGTGTCGGACTTGAACACCTAAGCTAATACCCGAAGGCTCTTAGCCTAGGTAGGACTCTACGTACGTCCACCCAAAAGATTTTTTGAAAAAAGAAATATTTTAAGTTTATGGAAATAGTTTTATAAAAATAGTTTTAGACATACTATTATACTATACACAACAACAACAAGAAGCCCAGTATAATCCTACCATGTGGGGTCTGGGGAGGGTAGAGTGTACACAGACCTAACCCCCACCTTGAAAGGTAGGGCAGCTGTTTCCAAAAGACCCTCGGCTTAAGAGAGGAAAACAAGACAAAAGGTCAAATAGGGCCAAGCATATTGAAAATAATATAAAAATAAGGAATAAAAAAGCGAGAAAGTCATGGTAGAACAGTCCAGAAAGAAAGGAGCATTAACTACTATAGATAAATAAGATAATCAAAGTACAACGGCCCAACAAATATAAGCAGCAATCAAATGCAGAAATCAAATGGCAATAAACGAATGAGCAAAACTATAACTACTATGGTGAAAGGATAAGCCACCTAGGCTTCTATCCTAATCTGAGTCCTCCACAACCTCCTATCTAAGGTCATGTCCTCGGTGAGCTGAAACTATGCCATATCCTGTCTAATCACCTCTCCCCAATACTTCTTCGGTCTCCCTTGACCTCTCCTGAAACCGTCCAAAGACAACCTCTTACACCTCCACACTGGAGCATCTATACTATTATACTATATATATATATATACTGTAATTGGTTATACTAGGTTATTTATTTTTGATCTATCAATCATATTCTATACCTAGCCAAATTTTAATCCATGTTTGAACGAGTTATATATATATATATTTACGCAAGTTTCAATATATCCAGAATCGGCCCATAAGTTTCAAATAGTCCAGGACGGTCCCAGGCAGTCTCGGTCCCCAAAGTTTCAATAATGTCAATTTAGTCCAGCAATCTTCCCAAATACAACATTCTAAGTCCAAAACAGCCTCGGGCCATTTTTATCCGATTTCTACCCGAGTTTGAATTTAGTAAAAGATCAGTTTTAGCGACTCTAAATTGTATGACAATCATATAAGGATTCCAACATCTTGAATTTAAAGGCACAAATATGAATTTAAATTGCATAAAGTAAAGAGTAAGGATTTTGGGCCGACCAAGCCCAAACGAAAGTATTATGCAAGTTTTTCCCTAAGTCCATATGTGTGCTCCATTTTGATCCGAATTCGTTCGACTCGATCTAGATACGTTAGTGGGCCCCATGGGGCCTATCTGTTAGATCCCACATTTCGTATAATCATATAATTCAAGACAATCGCGGGAAAATGACAAGCAAGGCTTTACTTTTATCTTGTTGGGCATATGAGTTGCTTATGAAAAATTTAGAAGTGGAAATAATGAGAAGGGTCAGGAGCATAAAGGGAAATTCGCAATACGACTCGTGGAAATATGAAAGAAGACGAAGGGCAAAATTGGAATTTTGGAAATTAGTTTCGGGAATTACAAAACAAGAACTTTGACCAATTGGGCTCAAAAGAAAATTAGAAAAAAAAAATTGAGGCCCAAATGGATTGGGTGGCCGGCCATGGAGTGAAAAAAAATGGCCCAAGCCCATTAATTAAAAATCATGTGATTAATATATTAAGAGGGGTCTTCATCATTTATCAAGAAACTTCAAGAAAAATCAAGAAGAGAGGAGAGAAGAGCAAGCCACGGCCAAGAGAGAAAGAGAAAGGGAAAAAGAAAAAAAAAATTCTAGCCTTCAACTTTGGTCCAAAAATTTTGTTCTTCTTGAATTCATAGCAAGTTCAAGACGCTCTCTGACGTGGTATAATTAGTTTAGCGAAAGAACCACGTTCGCGGCAAGTTGAAAGTTGAAGAAAAAGGTAAGGTTTGATTCTTTCTTGTATGTTATGGATGATTTTGTATGTGTAGTGTGTAAAGAGTGGATGAAATTCATGGAGGAGTAAAACCATGGTGTAGCCGTGACTACAAGGGCAAAACCGTGTGTGTGTGTGTGCATGTGTTGTATGTGTTGTGTTGCGTTTTGGTTGTTGTTAAGTGTAGAAGATATGGAATTTCATGAAAAATATACATGTGGGGTGTGTTGGCCGAATGGCATGGATTATAGAAGAGTGTGGTGAATTAATTTTTCTTAACATTGTAAATATTGTTATGGTAAGCTTTATAATGTAAAACAAGGATTTAATGGTTTAAGAGTGAAGTTGTGTTGGTTGTTGTAGTTGTGTATGCATGAAGTAGCCGTGTAGTTGTAGTGAAATGGTAGTTATTGGAGACTTGGTGTAAAAGTTCATGTAAATGGAATATTTCATCCTCGTACGTATAGGAGGTAATGTTGATAGTGTGATGTTGTTAACGTATAAATTATAACGTTGTTAATGTTTTTATTGAAGTTGGAAAGTCTTGAAGGAAGTAGTATATCGATTAAATTATTGAAATGAACTTTGGGTTGATCATTGAAATTGTAGCATGGTTGTTGATATTATGTTGATAGTTTGGCCGGGTTGCATTCCCGGGATTGTTGTTGATTGAAATTGGCCAAGTTGAACTTGGTGGGATGATGGATTTACAGGGGAAGTGCTGCCGAAATTTCGGTAGCCAAGTGTTTCCTTAAGATTCTAACTCTAAGTATCCTAATAAGGGTTTTGGTAAACATGACCAATTCGCAGATTTTGACGAGATTGCAACGTGAATTTGGAATAGCAAAAGGAGCGGAAAGAGGTATGTAAGGCTTCACCCTTCTTTCTATGGCATGTCTTAGTTGTAATAAATTGGGTACGAGCCTCGGGGACAACTCGGTTCCTCGGAATCCGCACCTAAAGTTTTCCACTTTTTGTTCAATAGAATTGAACTAGAAAGTGTGCCAATTGTTGGAAAAACCTCCTACACCCTTAGAACTTGTATAAATGGGACCCGATTACCTTAAGACCTTCACAAGTAACGCTATGACACGTAACATACGTAAATCGTATACGCTACCTCATCCGGCCCGAGGTGGGCCCGTTACTCTCGGATTTTCCTATAGTCGTGGTTGACTTACTTGAAGTAAATCCAAAGGGGACTTTTGATCCCAATCTCGTTACCGAATGATAAGTACTATGACTACTCTAACGAGAATGTTTCTATTAGGATAATGATAATTACAATGCTAGACAAGAGAATGTACCTTTGATAAGTACGACCGGAAGGACTCTATGACTAAGATAACTAAGCTAAGTATCTTATGTAAACATGAAAGTGATACACTAATTTTTGAATCGTATTTATATTTCCTAGCTATATCTTTATTTTCTCTGACTCCAAAGCCTATGACGGTCATCTATGATGCCCACGATTTCATTCTACGGTTACTGTAATACTATTCTCCGTTGATAGTCTCGCCTTAAAATACTTGTTCCTTCAAGGTGAGACAAAGCTATAACTAGCATTCCATAACGTAATCGGAGGTCACCGACCTTACGTCACTCCGATGGATACATGATTTTCCTTGGCTCTTGTGTGCCTATATGATATATGTATATAAAACAGGTATATGTGTATGGATATGTATATATAAATAAGATAAGTAATTGTATATGAGACGTGTATATGTATAAAAGATAAGCAAATGTATATGTATATGTGTATGGGGAAAGGGGAAGGGTCACTGTTATATCACCACCTGATTCAGCTGGATTCCATCCTGGACGCGGGATGCCCGGACGCGGGATATGGGAGAGCCGTACGCGGCGTCTGTATATATATATATATATATATATATATATATATATATATATATATATATATATATATATATATATATATATATATATATAATGTATGATACCTATATATGATGTAATGTGTTGGGACACCGTTGGGGAGGGGGCTTGGGAGAGCCGATGTATTCGGCGTCTGAAAATGTGAATCAAAGATACTGTTCACTGAATTGTACTGTTTTCTATATACGAGAATAAGGGACACCGTGGGGGTGGAGCCGATTGTATTCGGCGTCTGTAAATGTGAGCAAAAGGTACCGTTACTGAAATGTACTGTTTTCTGTACACGAGAATAAGTAATATATAAATGTTAATTCCTATGCTTATGAAAAGAAACGTTTCAAAGACGAAAGGACAGGCCTACATGACAGCCGGCCTGAAAAGGGGCCTTCCTATGCACAGGTTACTTTCTCGCCTCGTTATATGCCCTGTGACTCCATGATTTTATTAATCGTACTCTATGTTACTGCTTGTATTATTTTCTATGCCTTACATACTCGGTACACTATTCGTACTGACGTCCCTTCTTGTGGACGCTGCGTTCCATGCCGCGCAGGTCAGCAGACAGGTGGACTTGATCCTTAGGAGCTCTGCCAGCAGTACTCTACAGCGCTCCAGTCGTTCCGGAGCCTTATTTCAGTGGTACTATTTTGTGTATATATAATCTCGGGCACGATAGTACTCGAACCTTTCTATGTATAAGTGTACTATATCTAGAGGCTCGTAGGCAGATATGTACAGTCAGTCAAGTATAGTTAGATATATGGTGTTTTGGCATGTTAATGTTGTTGTATAAAGTGCTAACGAAGTTTATTAGCCTATGTTCAGAATGACGCTGCTAATGTTAATGTTCAAAAAAAAATATGGCTTTGTTTACACGGCTTGCTAAGAGGTAAAGGTAATATGATAGATAAGGAGTGCTCGGTACAAGTATCGGGTACTCGTCACGGCCCCTAGTCGGGTCATGACCAAAGTGGTATCAGAGCAGTTCGGTCCTAGGGGTTTGTCTACGAGCCGTGTCGAGTAGAGTCTTGTTTATGAGTGTGTAGCGCGCCACGCTTATAAACAGGAGGCTACAGGGCATTTAAGAAATGTGACCTTCTTTGCATTCTGAAATCGTGCGATAGAGCTAAGTTTCCAGGCTTCCATATTCCTTTTCCTAAACCTATGTTATGGTTTCAGTAATGCCGCCGAAGAGAAAGGCTACGATGGCCGAGAAAGCCAAGAGGGTGGCGGCCAGCAGAGTTGAACGGGAGCTAGAAGAAGAAGAATCTCATAATGAGGCTCCCCCTCAGACTGTTCCTGCTCCCCCTGCACCGGCAGAGCAGGAAAAAGCTCCAGCTCCAGCCCCCGCACCTCCAGTTCCACCGCCAGCAGTTCCGGGACAGCAGATGGCAGAGGCCATCCAGTTATTGACCCAGATAGTTGCCGCACAGGCTCAGCGGCAAGATGTAGACCTGGGAGATAGGGCGGTAAGCGCAAGGGCCCGTGACTTTATTACCCTGAAACCGCCAGAGTTCTATGGATCAAAACCAGAGGAGGACCCGCAGAGTTTCATAGACGAGATGCTGAGGACACTGAGAATTATACATGCTTCGGATACGGAGTCCGTAGAGTTGGCTTCATATAGGCTGCGAGATGTGGCAGTTCTGTGGTACGGTTACTGGATATCATCGAGGGGAGCAAATGCACCCCCTCCGGTTTGGCAGGAATTCACTGAGGCTTTCCTACGACATTTCCTACCGCCGAAGGTTCGACGGGCTCGAGCCGATATGTTCTTGAACCTGAGACAGGGAAACATGAGTGTCCGAGAATACAGCCTTCGTTTCAACTCGCTAGCCAGGTATGCCCCTGCCCTGATAGCTGATAGGGGAAACCATGTGCACCGGTTTGTAAGTGGGCTAGGGCCATATTTGGTTAAGGAGTGCTTGACGGCTTCACTCCAGGATGGGATGACTATTACCCGCATCCAGGCCCACGCCCAAAATCTGGAAGAACAGTACCAGTCTCGGAGAGAGGAGCGTTATCCAGATAGGGGTCCCAGAAAAAGGGGCACATCTTCTGGGGCTAGAAGCGAGTATAGAGGGGGGCATGCACAAGAGAAGTCTAGGTATTTAGGCCAATCAGTGGCCAGTGCACCACCTCGATTTGCGGATAGATGATTTGACCGCTCCGCCCATTCGGGATCGGATCAGGGTACTAGAGCTTCAGGATCCCAGTACAGAGCTGATTTTAGCGGGACAGGGCTTCCCCCGCCACGATGTGCTCGGTGTGGCAAGCCACACTCTGGGCAGTGCTACCTAGACACCGGTGGTTGTTTTGCCTGTGGTCGAACTGACCATTTTGTACGTGATTGCCCACTAAAGGATGAAGGAGGCCGAACTCGGCCAGCCAGATCAACATTCGGTTCATCGTCGACCGTGCGCCCTCGTGGACAGACTTCCCAGGCTCCAGCGGGCCGCGGCCGAGGTAGAGGAGGGGCACCTAGTTCAGCCGGTCCCCCGCACCGCCTATATGCACTGACAGGACGACAGGACCCTGAACCTTCCGCAGACGCGACCACAGGTACTTTTTCAGTATTTTCTATGATAACCGTGTGTTAATCAATTTGGATTTTATTTTACTCTATACTGCCCTCTGTATTACTGAACATATTAAGAGTTTGGAAATTTGGACGAAAAGTGGCCATACGCATAGGTAAAAGGCGGATACTGGAGATTGCGGAGGTTAGAACTGTAAATAAAAGAAAAGATGTGTTACGTGGACGTTTCGAAACCTGCTAAGACCCCAACGCGTCCCATATTATGCGACATAAGTAGTACGGGGAAGCGGAGGTAGAAGTACTAACACCGAGACACTGAAATGCATTAAAGTTTCAAGGTTAAGCGTGCTCACGTGGGAGTAATTCCATGATGGGTGACCCCCTGGGAAATACACTGAAAATTTCATAAATGCGGAAATAAGAGACGAGTGTAAAATTAGGCAGCCCAGAGTAAATTGGGGTGTGAAAAGCGGTTAGAAACCCCACACGAGTCATATAGGCCGAGACGGACTAAACTAACAGAAAAAAGGAAGCCATGACAACAGAAAGCTTTGGGAGTGAAGGAGAAAAGTACAGGTGTCACAGGGTGAGGCCAATATTGAGTCCACACTAGCTAAGGCAAGGAATCCCTAATATGGCGGTATACGGGAACGTGTCTAGTGAGGGGATAGACGCGGCGGATGCCAAGAAAAAGGGATTATAACCGTGAAGATCACAAGAGGCAACCTAAGCTCCTAAGATGAATATGCTAAGTGACATGAGGCGTCTACAAAGGAGACCGCCCCGAAATAATATACTACACTATGAGGCCAGTTCAACATTCGAGGACGAATGTTCTAAAGGGGGGGGGGGGTGGATGTTAGATCCCGCATTTCGTATAATCATATAATTCAAGACAATCGCGGGAAAATGACAAGCAAGGCTTTACTTTTATCTTGTTGGGCATATGAGTTGCTTATGAAAAATTTAGAAGTGGAAATAATGAGAAGGGTCGGGAGCATAAAGGGAAATTCGCAATACGACTCGTGGAAATATGAAAGAAGACGAAGGGCAAAATTGGAATTTTGGAAATTAGTTTCGGGAATTACAAAACAAGAACTTTGACCAATTGGGCTCAAAAGAAAATTAGAAAAAAAAAATTGAGGCCCAAATGGATTGGGTGGCCGGCCATGGAGTGAAAAACAATAGCCCAAGCCCATTAATTAAAAATCATGTGATTAATATATTAAGAGGAGTCTTCATCATTTATCAAGAAACTTCAAGAAAAATCAAGAAGAGAGGAGAGAAGAGCAAGCCACGGCCAAGAGAGAAAGAGAAAGGGAAAAAGAAAAAAAAAATTCTAGCCTTCAACTTTGGTCCAAAAATCTTGTTCTTCTTGAATTCATAGCAAGTTCAAGACGCTCTCCGACGTGGTATAATTAGTTTAGCGAAAGAACCACGTTCGCGGCAAGTTGAAAGTTGAAGAAAAAGGTAAGGTTTGATTCTTTCTTGTATGTTATGGATGATTTTGTATGTGTAGTGTGTAAAGAGTGGATGAAATTCATGGAGGAGTAAAACCATGGTGTAGCCGTGACTACAAAGGCAAAACCGTGTGTGTGTGTGTGCATGTGTTGTATGTGTTGTGTTGCGTTTTGGTTGTTGTTAAGTGTAGAAGATATGGAATTTCATGAAAAATATACATGTGGGGTGTGTTGGCCGAATGGCATGGATTATAGAAGAGTGTGGTGAATTAATTTTTCTTAACATTGTAAATATTGTTATGGTAAGCTTTATAATGTAAAACAAGGATTTAATGGTTTAGGAGTGAAGTTGTGTTGGTTGTTGTAGTTGTGTATGCATGAAGTAGCCGTGTAGTTGTAGTGAAATGGTAGTTATTGGAGACTTGGTTTAAAAGTTCATGTAAATGGAGTATTTCATCCTCGTACGTATAGGAGGTAATGTTGATAGTGTGATGTTGTTAACGTATAAATTATAACGTTGTTAATGTTTTTATTGAAGTTGGAAAGTCTTGAAGGAAGTAGTATATCGATTAAATTATTGAAATGAACTTTGGGTTGATCATTGAAATTGTAGCATGGTTGTTGATATTATGTTGATAGTTTGGCCGGGTTGCATTCCCGGGATTGTTGTTGATTGAAATTGGCCAAGTTGAACTTGGTGGGATGATGGATTTACAGGGGAAGTGCTGCCGAAATTTCGGTAGCCAAGTGTTTCCTTAAGATTCTAACTCTAAGTATCCTAATAAGGGTTTTGGTAAACATGACCAATTCGCAGATTTTGGCGAGATTGCAACGTAAATTTGGAATAGCAAAAGGAGCGGAAAGAGGTATGTAAGACTTCACCCTTCTTTCTATGGCATGTCTTAGTGGTAATAAGTTGGGTACGAGCCTCGGGGACAACTCGGTTCCTCGGAATCCGCACCTAAAGTTTTCCACTTTTTGTTCAATAGAATTGAACTAGAAAGTGTGCCAATTGTTGGAAAAACCTCCTACACCCTTAGAACTTGTATAAATGGGACCCGATTACCCTAAGACCCTCACAAGTAACGCTATGACACGTAACATACGTAATTCGTATACGCTACCTCATCCGGCCCGAGGTGGGCCCGTTACTCTCGGATTTTCCTATAGTCGTGGTTGACTTACTTGAAGTAAATCCAAAGGGGACTTTTGATCCCAATCTCGTTACCGAATGATAAGTACTATGACTACTCTAACGAGAATTTTTCTATGAGGATAATGATAATTACAATGCTAGACAAGAGAATGTACCTTTGATAAGTACGACCGGAACGACTCTATGACTAAGATGACTAAGCTAAGTATCTTATGTAAACATGAAAGTGATACACTAATTTTTGAATCGTATTTATATTTCCTAGCTATATCTTTATTTTCTCTGACTCCAAAGCCAATGACGGTCATCTATGATGCCCACGATTTCATTCTACGGTTACTGTAATACTATTCTCCGTTGATAGTCTCGCCTTAAAATACTTGTTCCTTCAAGGTGAGACAAAGCTATAACTAGCATTCCATAACGTAATCGGAGGTCACCGACCTTACGTCACTCCGATGGATACATGATTTTCCTTGGCTCTTGTGTGCCTATATGATATATGTATATAAAAGAGGTATATATGTATGGATATGTATATATAAATAAGATAAGTAATTGTATATGAGTCGTGTATATGTATAAAAGATAAGCAAATATATATGTATATGTGTATGGGGAAAGGGGAAGGGTCACTGTTATATCACCACCTGATTCAGCTGGATTCCATCCTGGACGCGGGATGCCCGGACGCGGGATATGGGAGAGCCGTACGCGGCGTCTGTATATATATATATATATATATATATATATATATATATATATATATATATATATATATATATATATATATATATATATGATGTAATGTGTTGGACACCGTTGGGGAGGGGGCTTGGGAGAGCCGATGTATTCGGCGTCTGAAAATGTGAATCAAAGATACTGTTCACTGAATTGTACTGTTTTCTGTATACGAGAATAAGGGACACCGTGGGGGTGGAGCCGATTGTATTCGGCGTCTGTAAATGTGAGAAAAAGGTACCGTTACTGAAATGTACTGTTTTCTGTACACGAGAATAAGTAATATATAAATGTTAATTCCTATGCTTATGAAAAGAAACGTTTCAAAGACGAAAGGACAAGCCTACATGACAGCTGACCTGAAAAGGGGCCTTCCTATGCACAGATTACTTTCTCGCCTCGTTATATGCCTTGTGACTCCATGATATTATTAATCGTACTCTATGTTACTGCTTGTATTCTTTTCTATGCCTTACATACTCGGTACACTATTCGTACTGACGTCCCTTCTTGTGGACGCTGCGTTCCATGCCGCGCAGGTCAGCAGACAGGTGGACTTGATCCTTAGGAGCTCTGCCAGCAGTACTCTACAGCGCTCCAGTCGTTCCAGAGCCTTATTTCAGTGGTACTATTTTGTGTATATATAATCTCGGGCACGATAGTACTCGGCCCTTTCTATGTATAAGTGTACTATGTCTAGAGGCTCGTAGGCAGATATATACAGTCAGTCAAGTATAGTTAGATATATGGTGTTTTGGCATGTTAATGTTGTTGTATAAAGTGCTAACGAAGTTTATTAGCCTACGTTCAGAATGACGCTGCTAATGTTAATGTTCAAAAAAAAAATATGGCTCTGTTTACACGGCTTGCTAAGAGGTAAAGGTAATATGATAGATAAGGAGTGCTCGGTACAAGTATCGGGTACTCGTCACGGCCCCTAGTCGGGTCGTGACACTATCAACGGGTTTGAATGGACAAAGATACAAACGGGTATGCATGCCATTAGTATACATTCATAAGTTAAACTAAGTACAAAAATTGAGATTACAATAATTATTACAATGAAAAGCAAAAAACAAATCGCAATTTACTTGGACTGACCCACTTAACAATTCATGACGGTATATAGAGGAAATCTGATAGCATTTGAAAAGAATCATATTCAAAGATATCAGAAGGATGAAAAGAAGAAAGTGGTTGCTTTCAGGGCTCAAGTTGAAGAATCTGATGATGACTTTAAAGAAGAAGAAGTTGCCATGATTTCTAGGCATGTGATAGAAGCCAGGAGAAGATCAAGAAACAATAGAAAAGGAAGTTCAAACATTAGAATAGGTAAGACTTCCACTGGGCAGCAAAAGAATGATAGAAAATGTTATGAATGTGGAAAATATGGCCATATCGCATCTGAATGTCTTGAGGCAAAAAGGAAGCCAACTAGAAGTTATCACAAACAAAGGGTCTTCAGCAGTTGGAGTGAAGATGAAATTTTAGATGAAGAATCTGAAGAGATTGAAGATGTGTGTATCATAGCTCTCTGTTATATCCCGCATTTTGTACGTTAGGATATTTCAAGGTGGTCGTGGTAAGTTAAGGGAATGACCATCTTCCAAAATTATTTTAATGTACAAGTTGGTCATGAACATTATTTATGAACATTAGTGGTATGGAAATATTGAGAAAGGCTAAGGGCAAAAAGGGAAATTCACAAAATAGTACATGGTAATATTGTGGAAGCCTAGGGGCAAAATGGTAATTTCACAAAATTCAAGAAGGTTCTTGAAAGAGGCCATGTTGGCCGTGTGACATATAGGTATATGTCCACATTTTATTTAATGTGGATATAGACCAAAGTGTATATAATAAGACAAGTGGCCACATTTGGTTATTATAAGAGAATTGGTCTTCTTTGACTAATTTAAGAAATTTCAAGAAAAAGAGGAAGAAAACTCTAGAAAAAAAAGAAGGGGAGGCATGTGGCCATTTCATATCTAAAGGGGGGCAAGTATATATATGGAGAAAGATGACTAATTCATCATTTTAAATCAAGAAGCTTGTAGAAAAAAAAAAAAAAGAAGAAGAGAGGAGAGAAAGGGCCATATTCGGCCAAGGCAAGAAAAAAAAATAGAGCCTTCAACTTTGATTCCAAAAATATTTTCTCCAAGTATCCCCACTAATTTGAAGGTCCTCTATAACGTGGTGTAGTTGTTGGAGGAAGAAAATCATTCATTCTTGCAATTACAAGTCTAGCCGAAAAGAAGATGAGTGGAAAGGAAGGTATGTGTTCAATCCTCTTTTACATATGTTATAGATGATTTATGTATGTTGAAGTATATAGAAATGGATGGAATTCATGGCATATATGTGTGTTGGTGTTGTAGCCGAATGGAATGGTGTTGTGTAGAAAGAATGAATTAATTTACTTAGTCTTGTGGTTGTTGTTGTAATATATAGAAATGGACAAAAATGCATGAAAACATGTATGATGTTATTGTGGCCGAATAGGGGTTGTTTGGCAAGTTATGGTGAATTGATTCTATGTGATATTTTAGTTGTTGTTGTTGTGGAATCCATAAGAAAAGTGAAGGTTTGGTAGCTTTGAATGAATTTGAAATCGTTTGTGCATAATTGAAGAAGTTAATGTGATGTTAGTGTGGTTTCCTATAGTTGAAATAAAATAATAATAAATAAATTGGGCAATGTATGGGTTGTAAATATGGTTTGTGAAATTGGAAATGAGACATGTGTCGGAAGATTTCAAGTTAGGTCATTGTGAATATTGTTGAAGTTGCTAGTATGATTGTTGATATTGTTATTGATATTTTGGCCAAGTTAAATTCTCGGATTGTTGTTGATAGATTTGGCCGAGTGAGATTCTTGGGGATGGTGTATTTACAGGGGAAATGCTGCCGAAATTTCGGTATAATATAAGTAAATTTATTTGAAAAACTAAGACAAGTGTGAGTGACGATGAATCTAATGATTATGCCAATCTTCTTGAATGTATATTAGAGATAGCGAGCTTGGACAATTAAACGTAGCTAGTAGGACACGAAACATGTATGTTAAGGCTCGTCCCTTTCTTTCAAGGCATGATTCCGGTGTTATGATTTCATAGTTGTTTCCATATTTTCCTTGTTTTTCAAAAGTTAGATGTTTATGATCCTAAGGCATAATTCTCTTCTTGATAACCCGTAAATGTTTTTCAAAATGTCTACACTTTTCCAAAACAAAGGTTTATGATTTTGTAAGCTTTTATGACTACAACAACGGACATGTTTTGTGATAAAAACGATGTTGTCAAAAATGAGGATATGTCTAAGATGATCATGATGAGAATGGTTCTATGTTCGAAAGTCTCAAGATATGGATTCAATATGAATATGAGAATATTGGGCTAGTTCTTGATCCTAAATTTTATTCCTTGATTATGACTCTATTTTTTTTTAAGACTTCAAAGTATATGAATTGACGCCTTATGAGGTTTATGATCTCACTATATGCTTTCTCTTAATGCTATTATTTATTGATAGTCTCGCCTTATAATACTAGTTCCTTCAAGGTGAGACAAAGCGATCATAGTTATTCCATAATGTAATCGGAGGTTACCGACCTTACGTCACTCCGATAGATACATGACTTTCTTTGGGCTCTCATGCATGCTGTTATATGTATATGTATATGAGGAATATGGGGGAGAAGGGACATATGTATATGTATATGGAGGGGGGGGGGGAGGGAGATATGTTACGCTATAAGACGCATTGCCACCTGGTCAGCTGGCGTAATCATCCCGGACGCGGGATATATGGGCGAGCCGACATATTTTGGCGTTATGTGGGCGAGCCGACGTTGTTCGGCGCTATGACATGTTCTATTTTCTATATATGAAAAAGAAATGTTTTCAAAGGAAAGATAAGCATGCATGGCATCCGCCCTAAGGGGCACTCATATGTACAGGTTACTCTTTTACCTCATGATATGTTCTATATTTCCATTCGGTTATTAATCATATTTATATTCCTTACTATGTTACTATTCATACCTTACATACTCAGTACATTGCTCGTACTGACCCCTCTTCTTCGGGGGCTGCGTTTCATGCCGCGTAGGTACACCCAGATGAGCTGAAGCTAGTATAGAAGACGTTCCAGCGGAGATGGTAAACTCCACTTGTCCTAGAGTGCTGCCGAGTCAGAGCATATGTGCTATGATGTTTTGTTCGAAGTTAGAGACTTTGCAGACAGAGTCGTGGGTATAGTATGTCAGTTCTGTAAACGGCTCCATCAGCCGATGCGTCAGCTTGTATTATGATATGAATCCTATATAATTACAGATTTTGTGGGATTTGATAAACAAAGAAAAAGAAAAGATTTCTGAAGGTCTTAATATGTATTTCATGCTTATTTGATTTAAAAGTCCGGAAAGATCATATATGAAATAAGAGTCTGTGGGTTCGCTCGGCTCCGGGTATGAGGTCGGGTGCCCATCACACCCTAGGAAGATCGGGGTGTGACAAAGTGGTATCAGAGCAGGTCGGTCTAAGGGTTGTCTGCAAAGTCGTGTCCTGTAGAGTCCTGTTTATGGGTGTGAAGCTGGCCACATTTATAAACAGGAGGCTGCGGGGCATCTAGGGATTGTTGACCTTCTTTCTGTCTTAGATCGTGCGATAGAGCCAAGTCATAGGAAATAAGATTCCTTATACTAATCGTTGATTTCTGCAGACGCTTAGTAGCGACGGAAGAAGGCGAGTGACGATATGGTAAGTCACAGAGGTAAGTCTGGATATTTGTTCTATTACCTGAAACTGGACGCACTGGATGGCTTAAATGTGTCATATAGCCGTATGTTCTGTGAGGTATTGTCGATATTTGGTACGTATATATTTTGAATAGTAAGAATGGTAAAGGAGGTTCTGCCAGAATGGATACGCCTAACAGGAAGAAGCGAGGACAAGAAATACTGTAAATAGGCAATAAGTGAGATGCGTTGTTTCAGAAAGGTTATGGATTTGGCATGACGATAAAGGTGCGATCACTACCATCGAGAATTTGGAAATCCAGGACGAAAGATAGTTATGCACGTAAGCTAAAGGTGAAGGTTGAGGGTCGAAAAGGGTAAAATAGTAATTGTAAAGGGAAGGACGTGTTACGAAAATGTCTCGGAATCTGTAAGACCTCGACTCGCTCCAAATCATGTAACAAAGGTCATGTGAGGAAGCGGACGCGATTATATCAGCATTAAGGTACCAGATTCTGTCAAAGTTACGAGGTTAAGCGTGCTCAGGTGGGAGCAATTTTAGGATGGGTGACCCCCTGGGAAGTATGCAAGAAATTCTACATATTCAGACATGAGAAACAAATGAGAAGTTAGAGTAACCTAAGGGAAACTAGAGCATATGGGATGATTGGAAATCATAAGAAGACGCGTAGGACGAGGCAGACTAGATCGGTGAATAGACAGGAAGTGCATCACGGCCGTGGAATTAGGATAGGCTTGAACAACGTTTGGAAGTATTTTGTGGGCTAGTTGATAGAAAATATATACATATGAATGTGTCGGATATCCCACATATGATTGTATCGGTGGACATGTGAGTTCCAGCAACTGGCGCTACGGTAAGGAAGGCATTGATCACGCAAGGGTACCGAAGTTCGAGGGACGGCAAAAATAAATGGTACAAGTGTTACTAGGTAAACTGCTATTATTTTTACTATAGGTTAAGCTTGGAAATTCTAGTATAATGATATTTGGAAAAGAAAGGGAGTCAGTGGAGGGAAACGAAGAGATCAAAGTGTCGGAAAGGGTGAAAGGTAAGAAACCTTAGTGAGTGAAGCCCCCAAGAGAAATTACCGGCGAAGTATGAAACTATTGGGATAAACATTCAAAAGTAGGCATATGAAAAGGGATAGAGTGTGGTAAAAGGAAACAAGAGAGGAGTGTGTGGGGTTCGAGAACCGTTTTCGACAAGTGGGGCTAAAGGAATAGTGACTTGGATAGGGGGATGTGAAGTAAGAGAGGGAATGCTTAGGCTTGCGATGATGTTGAGATGAGAGATCTATAAAAGAATAAGTATGTAGCTATATTAATATAGTTAAAGGTTCGACGAACAAGGATAGGGAGAGTGAAAATTGTAAGGATTCTGTGCTAAGAACAAAAGTAGCGGAACACTTGAGAAATATGGACGCACAGCTACAGCACAGACGCGCAGTTAAAGAAGAATTACAAGCAAGTGAGCTAAGCAAGTGAAAGGACGAGTAGTGGATGGAAGAGTATAGGAAATGTGGACAAAATAACGACATAGGCAGAAAGGAAAAGAAAAACTTAGGATAAGGAGTTTTCGATATGTTCGGCACAGAGTTGGGAGGAAGACGAGGAATAAGGTATAGACGAAGACTTCATAAAAGGACTGTTGGCATATAAGGAACCCCTTAAAGGGGGTGAGAACATATTATATTAGACCAAAAAGGGATCACCATATTTTCAAGCACTAGAAAAGGAACTTATTAGTTCGGGGCCAAAGTTTAAAGTATGTCGGCACATCGGAAATAAGTAAAGAATGTTTCGAACGACGACGACTATTATAACGAGAGTATCAACAATTGGTAGTCTGAGAATTTTGAAAGGAAGAAACAACGCAGTACCTATGAATGAAACAGAAGAATTCATTGGACACTAGAAAATAGTCCATGGACCATTAATTATACGAAGCATGAGAATGTACGCTATGAAATTGTATGAATCATCAACGTGAAGTGGTATTCAATCATGTTTGTAGGGGATCCATACCGAAGGGCCAACAAGAAACAACGATGGACGAAACGAGCGCCAATACAAAGAAATCAAAGACAAGTATACTTGTGTCAAGAAATGACCTGGGAAGGACAAGGATAATGAGATGGCACGGTGGATTAGGAAACCAATGACACGGAACGTGGACTCATGTAAGGACCGAGGAGTTCGATGATAAAGAAAATAAGGTAAAGGATAAGGAACGGGCATAAGGAGAAGAACGACTACAAGAGAGACCCTCCCGAAATATTATAACACCCCATAAGATCAGTTGAACATTTGAGGATGAATGTTCTAAAGGGGGGGGGGGGGAGGATGTTATATCCCGCATTTTGTACGTTAGGATATTTCAAGGTGGCCGTGGTAAGTTAAGGGAATGACCATCTTCCAAAATTATTTTAATGTACAAGTTGGTCATGAACATTATTCATGAACATTAGTGGTATGGAAATATTGAGAAAGGCTAAGGGCAAAAAGGGAAATTCGCAAAATAGTACATGGTAATATTATGGAAGCCTAGCGGCAAAATGGTAATTTCACAAAATTCAAGAAGGTTCTTGAAAGAGGCCATGTTGGCCGTGTGACATATAGGTATATGTCCATATTTTATTTAATGTGGATATGGACCAAAGTGTATATAATAAGACAAGTGGCCACATTTGGTTATTATAAGAGAATTGGTCTTCTTTGACTAATTTAAGAAATTTCAAGAAAAAGAGGAAGAACAATCTAGAAAAATAAAGAAGGGGAGGCATGTGGCCATTTCATATCTAAAGGGGGGCAAGTATATATATGGAGAAAGATGACTAATTCATCATTTTAAATCAAGAAGCTTGTATAAAAAAAAAGAGAAGAAGAGAGGAGAGAAAGGGCCATATTCGGCCAAGGCAAGAAAAAAAAAATAGAGCCTTCAACTTTGATTCCAAAAATATTTTCTCCAAGTATCCCCACTAATTTGAAGGTCCTCTATAACGTGGTGTAGTTTTTGGAGGAAGAAAATCATTCATTCTTGCAGTTACAAGTCTAGCCGAAAAGAAGATGAGTGGAAAGGAAGGTATGTGTTCAATCCTCTTTTACATATGTTATAGATGATTTATGTATGTTGAAGTATATAGAAATGGATGGAATTCATGGCATATATGTGTGTTGGTGTTGTAGCCGAATGGAATGGTGTTGTGTAGAAAGAATGAATTAATTTTACTTAGTGTTTTGGTTGTTGTTGTAATATATAGAAATGGACAAAAATGCATGAAAACATGTATATGTTATTGTGGCCGAATAGGGGTTGGTTTGGCAAGTTATGGTGAATTGATTCTATGTGATATTTTAGTTGTTGTTGTTGTGGAATCCATAAGAAAAGTGAAGATTTGGTAGCTTTGAATGAATTTGAAATCGTTTGTGCATAATTGAAGAAGTTAATGTGACGTTAGTGTGGTTTCCTATAGTTGAAAAAAATAAATAAATAAATTGGACAATGTATGGGTTGTAAATATGGTTTGTGAAATTGGAAATGAGACATGTGTCGGAAGATTTCAAGTTAGGTCATTGTGAATATTGTTGAAGTTGCTAGTATGATTGTTGATATTGTTGTTGGTATTTTGGCCAAGTTAAATTCTCGGATTGTTGTTGATAGATTTGGCCGAGTGAGATTCTCGGGGATGGTGTATTTACAGGGGAAATGCTGCCGAAATTTCGGTAGAATATAAGTAAATTTATTTGAAAAACTAAGACAAGTGTGAGTGACGATGAATCTAATGATTATGCCAATCTTCTGGAATGTAGATTAGCGATAGCGAGCTTGGACAATTAAACGTAGCTAGTAGGACGCGAAACATGTATGTTAAGGCTCGTCCCTTTCTTTCAAGGCATGATTCCGATGTTATGATTTCATAGTTGTTTCCATATTTTCCTTGTTTTTCAAAAGTTAGATGTTTATGATCCTAAGGCATAATTCTCTTCTTGATAACCCGTAAATGTTTTCCAAAATGTCTATACTTTTCCAAAACAAAGGTTTATGATTTTGTAAGCTTTTATGACTACAACAACGGACATGTTTTTGTGATAAAAACGATGTTGTCAAAAATGAGGATATGTCTAAGATGATCATGATGAGAATGGTTCTATGTTCGAAAGTCTCATGATATGGATTCAATATGAATATGAGAATATTGGGCTAGTTCTTGATCCTAAATTTTATGTCACACCCCAATTCCGCTAGGGTGTGATGGGCACCCGACCCTTACTTAGAGCCGAACGAACCCTCAGACTCTTACTGCACATAAAATCACATCAAACCTTTTAAGTCGAATAAGATAAAATACATAGTAATTAATTTTTTTTTTCCAGAAAGTTCTTTCTCGTAGCTTCCAAGAAGAACAAATCTATAATCATACAAAATTTAGTACATAACACAGACCGGCATATCGACTGACGGAGCCGCTTACAGACTGACAAACAATACCCACGACACTGTCTGCAAAGTCTCTAACGTAGTCCAGAAAGCATAACATACAAACTCTTACTCGGCAGCACTCCGGGAACAATTGGAGCTTGCCATCTGCACTGGAACATCTTCTATACTGTCGTCAACTCACCTGGGAGTACCTGCGCGGCATGAACGCAACCCCCGAAGAAGAGGGGGTCAGTACGGAAAATGTACCGAGTATGTAAAGCGGAAATATAACAAACATAATCATAGTCTGAACCAGAAGTACAGAGATATAGAAGACAGAGTCGAACCCGAATCCGAAACAGAAATACAGAGTGCATGGACAGAACCACAATATGTATCGTAAGTACGGGGTGTAGCCGACAGAGTCGTATTGTGAACTAGAGGTACAGAGTATAGCTGGCAAAATCATCATACGGATCAGGGCACAGAAAGTGGCTGACATAATTGTAATCAGAGTCAGAGGTACAGAAGTGTAACAGACTGAATCATAGTTTGAGTCAGACATACAGAAGTGAAACAGACAAGATCATTATCCGAATTAGATTTCCAGAAGTGTAACAGACAGAGTCATATTCCAAACCAGACATGCAGAAGTGTAACAGACGGAGTCATAGTTCGACTCAGATTTCCGGAAGTGTAACAGACAGAGTCATATTCCAAACCAGATATGCAGAAGTGTAACAGACGGAGTCATAGTTCGACTCAGATTTCCGGAAGTGTAACAGACGGAGTCATAATCCAGATCAGACATACAGAAGTGTAACAGACAGAATCATGCATGCAGAGTCATAAGCATATACAGATACAGATATCATATATATCAGATCCCGGCACTCTGGTGAGGGACGCGGTAACAGATCCCGGCCCTCTTAGTACGGGACGCGGTGGACAGACAGATCAGATCATATGCCATCCTGGCCGCCATCCCCATACAAACACAACATCAAATCATATACAGATGTAAACAGAACCCGACCCGCACACCGAGGGACGCGGTGAATAATGCAGTGGAATGTGCACGAATAACAGAACCTGGCCCGGGCGCAGTGAAGGAAACATTGAGGCATCCACGAACAGACTAATGAGAAACCATATGCATACAAATCGTTACACAGACTCAATGAACTGGAGTAGGCCAAACGGTAGGTCAAATCAAAGTAATCAGACAATATTCATAATATACATATATGTCATTTGGGATGGCACGATAGATTTCATCAGAATAAGATGTCCAGACGTCAAAATATACTATAAGACTCATAAATATCGTCATAACACTTATCATATGGCAGACAGAACAATAACCAAAAGTTACCTGTGAGTGTCGGACAGAAATGAGTTAATTAGATTCATACAGAAAATATCAGGTTTTGTGGGCCCATCTTGGGCTGAACCGAGGTGACGTACGTAAATTATGGATCATAGGTCTTATGGAGTCATCCATGAGAGTTTTAGGGCATTCCGACTTTATTTGTGAAAGTTACATACATATAGGTCGCTTTGGCGACAATTTATAAAAAAACTAGTTCAATCTTACTGAATGATTTGGAGCCAATTTCAATCTCTAATTTCTCGGAACATGGTCGTATCTAAGGCTCGCGTTCGAGCCTCTTATGTTTAGAACATGCCAAGGAATGAAGGGAGAGACTTTACATACCTTAGTTGCGCTCTACGCTCGTTCAGATTCAATTCCCGTTTCGCCCGAAATCTACAAATGGTCATTGTTACCAATTGTCAATAGTAGACTTATAGCATTCTTTAATTCACTATTTGTCTATAGAAATTTGGGCAGCACCTCCCCTGTACATATGCCCAACCCAGAATTACAATTCAGCAACCAACACATCAACAACAATACCAAATATATTAACATCATTTCCAACACCAACATATGCCATAAAACAGCCCGCACATTATTTTCCAAATTTTCCCAACCAACCAATTCACGATATAACTATTTAATAATTTTATTTCCGCAAAGAGGTCAAAATTAACACTAACAACATCAATAACAACATCCTCCACATTCTACAAGTTAGATACATTTGTTTTCATCTAAAATTTTCTTCAAACCCCATTCTACAATTCAACCATACCAACAAACGAATTTATCACGCTATTTTCTTCGTTCTAATCCGTTAAAACTCTAAATAAACTTGTTAACAATGAAAAAGAGCCTTATTCATACCTTAAGTGCACAGACACCACGTCCACCCTCTTATTTTTAGTTGAATTTTAGCTCAAACCGAAGGCAAAGCGACGTAGAACACTTTTCTCTTCATGGGCTTCGGGATTCGGGGCTCCGATTTTGGTAAAAAACTGGTTTTTTTTTTTTCTAGGCTCTCCTCTCTCTTTTTCTCTAGAGTTTTCCAGGTCTTCTTGATCTGAAAATGAGGGAGAGAAACTGATTTTTTCTATTAAAAAGCGTGGGTAATGGGCCTGACCCGAATTGGAATCGGGTTGGGCCCATTTCACTGCCCAGCTTGACCTTTCTTCCTTAAAACGTTCATATATCCTTATCCCGATGTCACCTATAGGCCCACGACCTACCGTTGGAAATCTATTTCAATTATCTACAACTTTTATTTCTGGGAGTTTTCCCAAATGCTAAACTTATAATGCCGTTTTTGCCCCTCCAAGTCAGGTCATCCGAAAACGTTTTCTTAAAAATATTCGTTTGGAGGGCTTCCACTTTGATTTGGCCCCAGGGCCCTTCACGAGTTGTGTTTAACTTTACATATACGATTCATATAACTTGTCACATGCCCCAAAAAAAAATCTTGACATGTGGGACCCACCTCAGCTTACAAATAATCCGACGTTCGAAAATACAGGATATAACATTTTATTCCTTGATTATGACTCTATTTTTTTTAAGACTTCAAAGTATATGAATTGACGCCTTATGAGGTTTATGATCTCACTATATGCTTTCTCTTAATGTTATTCTTTATTGATAGTCTCGCCTTATAATACTAGTTCCTTTAAGGTGAGACAAAGCGATCATGGTTATTCTATAATGTAGTCGGAGGTTACCGACCTTACGTCACTCCGATAGATACATGACTTTCTTTGGGCTCTCATGCATGCTGTTATATGTATATGTATATGGGGAATATGGGGGAGAAGGGACATATGTATATGTATATGGGGGGGGGGGGGGGGAGGGAGATATGTTGCGCTATAAGACGCATTGCCACCTGGTCAGCTGGCGTAATCATCCCGGACGCGGGATATATGGGCGAGCCGATGTATTTTGGCGCTATGTGGGCGAGCCGACGTTGTTCGGCGCTATGCCATGTTCTATTTTCTATATATGAAAAAGAAATGTTTTCAAAGGAAAGATAAGCATGCATGGCATCCGCCCTAAGGGGCACTCATATGTACAGGTTACTCTTTTACCTCATGATATGTTCTATATTTCCATTCGGTTATTAATCATATTTATATTCCTTACTATGTTACTATTCATGCCTTACATACTCAGTACATTGCTCGTACTGACCCCTCTTCTTCGGGGCTGCGTTTCATGCCGCGCAGGTACACCCAGATGAGCTGAAGCTAGTATAGAAGACGTTCCAGCGGAGATGGTAAACTCCACTTGTCCTGGAGTGCTGCCAAGTCAGAGCATATGTGCTATGATGTTTTGTTCGAAGTTAGAGACTTTGCAGACAGAGTCGTGGGTATAGTATGTCAGTTCTGTAAACGGCTCCATCAGCCGATGCGTCAGCTTGTATTATGATATGAATCCTATATAATTACAGATTTTGTGGGATTTGATAAACAAAGAAAAAGAAAAGATTTCTGAAGGTCTTAATATGTATTTCATGCTTATTTGATTTAAAAGTCCGGAAAGATCATGTATGAAATAAGAGTCTGTGGGTTCACTCGGCTCCGGGTATGAGGTCGGGTACCCATCACACCCTAGGAAGATCGGGGTGTGACACTCTTGAAGGAAGCAGTGAGGTAAGTTCCCATCCCTGCTCTAAATGTGAAGAAACACAAGAATTATTAGATCAAACTCTTATAGACCTGAATAATGTTTTTGATGAATATAGGAAATTGAAAAGTGAGAAAAAGGAATGGGAATCAAAATTAGAAATTTGCGAAAAAGAAAAAAATTCCCTTCAAAATGAAGTTTATAATTCACAATCTAAAATAGATATTCTATTGCAGCCCTCTAGTCATAATTATACCAAGCCCAACCAGTCAACTTATACAAATAAGTCAACTAGGAAAAAGCTCATACCTATGACTAATAATTTTAAAGGGAAGACAATTTTTTTTTAAAGACAGATCAGTCTACTAGGACCTCTAGGTCGACTGAAAGGAAATCTGCAATAAGTAGATATAAGAATAAGTCAACCAATCCTTGTAATGTTGAAGGAAAACTCTTTCAAACATGTTTTTGTTGTGGAAAACTTGGTCATGACTATCATAACTGTAGATTTTGTTTTTCAACTGCTCCTGGTTGGGTATGGAAACCCAAGAAAAGTAAGTATCTTGAAACTAACCATCAAGGACCCAAGAACCTTTAGGTACCTAAACAAAAGTAAAAAATTTGTCTTGCAGGAACACCACAAGAAAAGAAAAAAGGGAAAATGGTATCTAGATAGTGCGTTCAAGACATATGACAGGCGACAAAAGCTTATTCAAATCAGTCGCCGACTTTGATGGAGAATTAGTAACTTTTTGAGATAACTCGACTGGAACGGTAATTGGTATTGGTGCTATTACTTTTGATAATTCTTGTGACATTTCTAATGTTTGGTTGGTAAAGGGACTTAAGTACAGCCTTTTAAATGTAAGTCAGCTGTGCGACTCTGAACTTGAGGTAAGGTTTCGGAAAACAGGTTGTATCATAGAAGACTCCTCTGGGAAAAACATTCTTCCTGGAAGCAGAAACAAAAATGTGTATACATTGGACTCTGTCAAAAATCCAACAGGTCATATATGCTTGGCTTCAATGGAAGAAGACCCGTGGACGTGGCACAAGAAGCTTGGTCATGCCAGTATGCGCTTAATTGAAAAATTGGCAAGACATGATTTTGTAATAGGACTGCCAAAACTCCACTACACCAAAGATCATATATGTGACTCGTGTCAAAAAGGTAAACAAACTAGAAACTCTTTTAATTCAAAAGATATTGTGTCTACATCTAAGCCTTTGCAACTACTTCATATGGATCTTGTTGGTCCTACTAGAACTACTAGCATTGGAGGAAAAAGGTATGCATTTATTATGATAGATGACTTCTCTCGCTTTACCTGGGTAATATTTCTTGCTCATAAAGATGATACTCTAAACAATTTCAAGTTTTTTTGTGAGAAAGTTCAGCGTGAGAAAGGATATTACATCACTTCCATTAGAAGTGATCATGGAGGAGAATTTGAAAACAAAGCTTTTGAGGAGTTCTGCAATGACCAAGGATACACTCATAATTTCTCCTCACCTTGATACTCCGGAACAAAATGGTGTGGTTGAATGAAAGAATAGAACCCTTCAAGATATGGCAAGAACAATGATCGTAGAAACAAACTTACCACATCACTTTTGGGCTGAAGCAGTAGGTATAGCTTGTCATATTTTGAACAGATGCCTGATCAGACCAACTCTCAAGAAAACTCCTTATGAGTTATGGACTGGTAAGAAACCAAATGTTAGCTATTTTCATCCTTTTGGATGTAAGTGTTTTGTTCACAATAATGGAAAATATAATCTTGGTAAGTTTGATCCTCGCAGTGATGAAGGTATATTTCTTGGTTACTCTCCGACTAGTAGATCCTATAGAGTTTTTAACAAACGTACTTTATCTATTGAAGAGTCGATTCATGTTGTATTTGATGATACTAATCACATGGCCGAGAAAAGAAAAATTGCAGATGAAGAAGACAGTCAAATACCTGCTGCTGTGGTTACAAAACCCACTGAACAAAAAGAATCCGGTGAGTCGACTGTTGATACATCTCAGTCGACTGATGTTACTATTGGGATAGTTCCAAATGAATGGAGAAGCGAACCTGACTATCCAAAGAAATTTATTATTGGAGACATCAATGAAGGGATGAAAACTAGAGCATCTAGTAAAAATAATGTAAACCTGGCTCTTATTTCTCAATATGAACCAAAGAAAGTTGGTGACGCCATAAAAGGTGAATATTGGGTAAAAGCTATGAAAGAAGAACTTGATCAGTTCGAAAAGAACAAGGTGTAGAATCTAGTTCCCAAACCTGAAAATGCATCAATCATTGGCACAAAATGAGTATACCGAAACAAGCTAAATGAGGCCGGAGAAGTGGTCAGAAACAAAGCCCGACTTGTTGCTCAAGGATACTCACAACAGGATGGAGTTGACTATGATGAAACCTTTGTTCCTGTTGCCAGGTTGGAATCCATTAGAATTTTGCTTGCATATGCCTCTTTTAAAAAATTCAAACCGTTTCAAATGGATGTCAAAAGTGCTTTTCTAAATGGTTTCATTAAAGAAGAAGTGTATGTCAAACAACCTCCAGGTTTTGAAAATCCAAAATTTCCCTATCATGTTTTTAAATTAACTAAAGCTTTATATGGTCTTAAGCAAGCTCCTAGGGCATGGTATGATTGTTTAACCTCATTCTTAGTAAGTCACGGTTTCTCCCGAGGAAAGATTGATACAACTCTTTTTATCAAACAATCCTCCATAGGAAATCTCATTATACATATATATGTTGATGATATCATTTTTGGAAGCTCTAACCCCTCTATGTGCAAGGAATTCTCTAATCTTATACAAAGCGAGTTCAAAATGAGCATGATGGGAGAATTAAAGTTCTTATTGGGACTACAAATTCATCAAATTGACAGTGGAATATTTATATGTCAAGCAAAGTACTCCAAGGAACTTGTTCAAAAATTTGGGATGTCTGACTCAAAAGCTATGGGAACTTGATAAGAATGAGGCGGGAAAACCTGTTGATGAAACTAAGTATCGTGGTATGATTGGATCATTGCTTTACCTAACTGCCAGTCGACCAGATATCATGTTTAGTATGTGCAGGTGTGCTAGATTCCAAGCTGCTCCAAAGGAATCTCATCTTACTGCTGTCAAGCGCATTATTAGATACCTTCATGGAACAACTAATAATGGTTTATGGTATCGTAACACTAACAATTTTACACTTGAAGGCTTTTCAGATGCGGACTTTGCAAGTGATAAAGATGATAGAAAAAGTACCAGTGGTACTTGCCAGTTTCTAGGAAAATGTCTTATTTCATGGAATAGCAAAAAACAGGGACCAGTCTCTCTCTCTCTACTACTGAGGCTGTACATATTGCTGTTGGTCAATGCTGCACACAACTAATTTAGATATCTTATCAATTAAGTGATTATGACTTGTCTTTTAAACCTATAAAAAATTTCTGTGATAATTCGAGTGCTATCTGTCTGTCCAAAAATCCTGTGCATCATTCTAGGGTTAAGCATATAGATATTAAGCATCATTTTATCAGAAATCATGTTGCTCAAGGAAATTTTGAGTTAGTTTTTGTAAACACTGAAAACCAGTTTGCTGATATTTTTACTAAACCTCTTCTTGAAGAACGTTTCTGCATGCTAAGAAGATCCTTGGGAATTATTGATAAATCTGTCTAAATTTTCTTTCCATTTTTATTCATTTTTTCTTAAACGTATAAAAATATGTGCCATATTCTTCGGTTATTCCAAATTCTTGCCATAAATTGTTTTCCCATCTCAATTATGACCGTCCATCTTCCTATGTTTTACTCCATCTTTTTACTTTCCCCATAAAACCTTTCCCCCCTTGCATACATATCCCCATAAAACCTTTCCCCGTTTTCCTTTCTTCCTCATCTACACCTTTCCCCTCTAAACCCTCCTGTCCGCCTCTCTTCTCTTCAGTGGCGAAATATCAAAAAACCAAACTTCTCTCCACGCGCCAAAGCTCTTGGCTAAAGGGAACTAGTAAAAGCTCCTCTTCTGTTCCTCATGACCCTGAAAACTCCAGCGACTCTTCTTCCTCTGACGCCACCAAATCCATTCTTCTTTGCAATCTTGGCAAGCAGGCTTTTACTGATGCTGCATGTTCAAATTCCTCAAAGAAACTGAAAACCACCTCTGATAAACCTCTTGATCTTCGCAAAATTTTTTGGGATGACCATCATCAAGAACTCTTCTTGTCTCTTGAAGACAAAACAATTGTATCTGGTAGGATTGTTGATCTTGATCATATGCTTTCTCTGTGTTTTAAGGTAAAACAATTATTTGTTTATCAAGGTTGGGAATTATTTTTCAAAACCCCTGCTCATGTGTATGAAACCCCTGTTCGTATGGTTTATGCTAATCTTAGATCCTCTAAGCCTAATGAACTCGAAACTATGGTCCTTGGTACCCACATTGTATTATATTGTTCTGTCCTTGACTCTATTCTTAGTTGCACTTGTTCCGGGTTTTCCGAACTTCCCAAAAATTTCTGGCCTGAATCTCTTGAAGTGTCTTTTGATGATGTTAAAAAAAATCTTTCCAATTCCTCCTCTGTCCCTCTTGAATTGGTCCGTCCAATATATCTTTTGAAGCTCGTGTGCTGGCTCATATCGTTGCAACTACTATTGTTCCTCGTGCTGGGTCCTATTCCACTATTTAACAACGTGATGCCATCTTTGCCTTCTGTCTTCTCTTTAAAAAGAAAATCAATTTGTCCTCCATAGTTATCAACTACATGATCGAGTGTGCGTCCAATCCCTCTTGCCTCCCACATGGTATGCTCATCTCTCTCATACTTGAAGCCCACAAAATTGACTTAGTCGACTATCCCATTACCCTTGTTTAGCAGTGTTACAACTCTAGAGCGTTTGGTAGCATGGGTTATTGTTATATCCCGCATTTTTGTACAACCGGATGATTAAAGGTAATTGCGGGGAGGTGACAAACAAGGACTTACTTTTGTTTTGTTAAGCATATGAGTTGCTTATAAAGAATTTAGAAGCGGAAATATTAAGAAAGGTCAAGGGCAAAAAAGGGAATCCGCAATATGACCCGTGGAATTATGGAGGAAGACGAAGGGTAAAATGGTAATTTCACAAGTGTTCAAGAAGAATTCTTGGAAAAATTCCAAGATGGCCGTGTGGCATGTGTGGCATATGCCCACATTTTTATTTATTAATGGGGGCTAATTACAACTATAAGGAAATGTGGACTAAATCTTACAAAGGAAGACATTTAGTCTTCCTTATTTATTTTAAGAAAATCCAAGAAAATGGAAGGATCTTCTAGAAAAGGAGAGAGAGGGATCATGTGACCATACTTTTATTTTGGGGGACCTATTTATAAATAATGAAAATTGGTGAAAGACTTGTGGATATATATGTAGGAAGTCATCTTAATTCATCAAATTTTCTAGAGAATTCAAGAAAATAAAGAACAAGAAAAAGAAGGATAAAAACTTGAAGGCCATTCGGCCAACCTCAAGTTCCACAAGAACTTTGGAAAAATTTTCTCCAAAGATAATTTCCTACCAATTAAAGGGTCCCTAGCAAGTTGGAGTGTTCATGGGAGCAAGAAATCACATGTTCTTATGAGTTGCAAGTTGTATTCAAGAAGGAAGATTAGAAGAAAAGGTAAGAATTTATCATCCTTTATATGTTTTGGATGTTTATGTATGATGTGGTGTATGAAAATGGATGAAATTCATGTGATGGAAGAGTGTAGGTGTGTGGCCGTGACTTGCATAGTCAAGCCGTGTGTGTGTGTGTGTGTGTTGTGTTATGTTGTGTGTTGGTTATTGTTGTGAAGTATAGATAATATGGAAATTCATAAAAACATGCATATGCGGTGTGTTGGCCGAATGGTGAAGGTTATGGAAAGGTGTGGTGAATTAATTTTACGTAGCATTTTAATTGTTGTTATGGTAAGTTCCATAATGTAAAATAAGGATTCAATGGATAAGGAGTGAAATTGCGTTGTTGTGGATACTATGTTGAAAATGAAGGTTGGTTGACTTTAGTGAAATGGTAGTAGTTGGAGACTTGTTTTAGAAGTTTATGTAAAATTTAATATAATGTCTTGCATGTATAGAAGATAACGTTGATAGTATGGTGTTGTCGGCATATGAATTATAATGTTGTTAATGTTCTTATGAGAGTTGGAAGGTTTTGAAGGAAGTAGCATATTGATTGAGTGATTATAATGTAACTTGGAATGAATATGGAAATTGTTAGTATGGCCGTTGATATTGTGTGGTTAGTTTGGCCGGGTTGAATTCCCGGATTGTTGTTGATTGAAATTGGCCAAGTTGAACTTGGTGGGATGGAGTATTTACAGGGGAAATGCTGCCGGAATTTCGGTAGCCAAGTATTATCTTAAGATTTCCAATGTTAAAAGTTCTAATAGAAGTTTGGTAAATTTGACCAATTTGTAGATTTTGGCGGATTTGCAACTCGAATTTGGAATAGAAAAAAGGGAGGAAAGAGGTATGTAAGGTTTCACCCTTCTTTCTATGGCATGTCTTAGACATAATAAGTCGGGTACGAGCCTTGGGGACAACCCTATTCCCCGAAATCTGCACTTAAAGTTTTTTCCTTTTTCCTTCAGTAAAATTGAACTAGAAACTGTGCAAAATGTTGAAAACCTTCTTGAATCTCTAGAACTTGCATAAAGAGGACCCGATTACCTTAAAACCCTCACAAGTAACGCCATGACACGTAACATATGAGAATTTAGAACGCCGCCTCATTTGACCCGAGGTGGGCCCATTGTTACCGGATTCTTCCCTACTGTTCAGCTATTATCCGGTAAGTGTTACAACTATTCTAAGGATAGTATTTCTATGATAATAATGATAACGATGATGTTAAGGAAGAGAGTATATCTATGATGAGTATGACAAGAGTGATTCCACGACTAAGAGTCTTGAGTTAAGGACTTAATATGAGGGTGAAAGTGTCAAGCTAGTTATTGATCTTTAGTGCTACCTTTTGGTTATGACCCGAGTTTCTAAAGACTTCAAGTAAGTGATTTATGATGTTAATGACTTGGTCCTATGTTTTCCCTTAACGCTATCTTCGTTGATAGTCTCGCCTTATAATACTAGTCCCGTCAAGGCGAGGCAAAGTCATGATGATTATTCCATAATGCAATCGGAGGTTCCCGACCTTATGTCACTCCGATAGAGTTGTAGCTTTCACTTGGGCTCTCATGCATGCTTTATACTTATGTATGATTTATTTTATGACACCGTGCTGTCCAATGGACGGCCGGGCGGATATACACACCACTATAGTGGGCAGCTTATACCCCGGACGCGGGAGGCCTGGACGCAGGCTCACACACCGTACCTATATGGACGGGCAGTCTATACACCGTTCCTATTGGGACGGGCAGCATTACACCGCACCTATATGGTCGGGCAGTTTACTTACATATTTTTTTTCACATACTAATTTTAAAGCTAGCGTGCATGGCATCCGCCCTAAGGGGCATTCAGATGAACAGCCTATTCCTTTACCCCATGGTATGCTCAGATAAAGTTACACCGTACCTCTATGGTCGGGCAGCACTACACCGTACCTATAGGGTCGGGCAGTATTACACCGTACCTACGCGGTCGGGCAGTGTACTCGAGATGTCTATATGTTATTTCTATAGGTGAAGTTAAACAGTATAAGTATCTGCCTTGAGAGGTAAACAGAGGTACAGATTATATCCCCCCTCCTTTATGCCATGTTATATGCTTTCTAGTATGATCTTATTTTACTATTCATGCCTTACATACTCGGTACACTATTCGTACTGACGTCCCTTCTTGCGGACGCTGCGTTTCATGCCGCGCAGGTAAGCAGGTTGGCGGACTTGATCCTTAGGAGCTCCACCAGCGGTATATTGAGAGTGCTCCAGTTCTTTCGGGGCTCCAGCTTATTGGTACTACTTTTGCGTACATGTCCGGGCTCGGCAGTATCCGGTCCTTTTCGTGATGCTATGTATTATACTTAGAGGCTCGTAGACAGATATGTACAGTCAGATGTTTTGTGCTTTTGTGGTTCTCGTCACTGTATAAGGTGCTAGTAAAGTTTAATGGCCTGTATTTATAATGATGCTGCTAATGCTAATGATGAAAAAAAAAATGGTATAGTTCATATGGCCACCTAGTAATAAGAATATGACACGAGATAAGGGGTGCTCGGTACAAGTATCGGGTACTCGTCACGGCCCCTAGCCGGGTCGTGACAGTTATGTCTTGAGCAATGAATCCTGGGTGCTAAAGGAAGTCTATGATGAATCTAACCCCGGTCCATCCACCAAAGGCAAAAAATCAGATCCTTCTGTCGTTTCTACTGAATGTTATGCTGAAATTCTCTCCAAACTTTCCTCTATGGATGCGAAAATTGAGTCCATCAATGACTTAATGGCATCCACATTGTTTCTAGTAGAGAAGATTCGTGACACGACAAAGGAAACTGGTGCGGATGTCTCTAGGATACGGGTTAAACTGGATGCTGTGATAAAGTGTTACACCTTGAAAATTTCCCCGCGAACGTACAGTGGATAGGATAACAAAGGGCATAGCGTATGCGATGTTTTTAATAAGAAGGGAATGACATTTGACTACCCTAAGTAAGATTCCAAAGGCAATTGCAATAAGAGATAGGTTATGCTCCATAATGACTAACTATAGGTTCTGAAAATGTGGAAAGTTGCAGATTTGCATTTTGGCCAGTCGATCGTAACATGAAATACGGACCGTAAAGTGGTATACGGCCAGTTAACTGCCATGTCGTATTTCAACTTCCAAGACTTCAACTTTCTGTCAAATGCTTGAATGGTTAAAGACGACTTGAAATACGAACCGTAAACTGAAATACGGCTCGTAAACTGTGTTCGTAAATCATCCTGTCTCAGCTAGACTTTCTGGTTCTGTTATGCTTAAATACGCCCACAGAATACGACCCGTAAATTGGAATACGGCCCGTAAACTGGGTTTACGACCACTGTGCACTTTCGACGACTGTTCATTTCAGATCAGATTTTGGGTTATTAAAAAGGGGACCAAGGTTATTATTTCATTTCCACATTTCACCCCTTCTCTCTAAAATCATCTCTCTACATTTATTCCACAAGAACTCAAGGATTATTAATGATCAACAACATAAACAAGTGAATCAAGTGTAAGAAAACCCATTAAAGATCATACAAGTCAAGAAATCCCAATGGAGATGAACTAAGGTTTTTGCTCAAGTGGAGTATTATCAACAAGGATTGTTCCTACGACATCTAAGGTAAGATTCATGGTATTTCTATGTTGTTTAAGGTATTTAAGAGTTGAAATACTTGGATTGTAGAAAGGTATGGAAAAAATGGGTCATGAATGTGGAATAGTGCCATTTTGAGAAATAGTTTGAATTGAGTTATGAGTCTTGATGTATTGTGATGTAAATATGTTATAAATTATGTTGAGAACCTGAAATGAGCAATGTACGTGAATGGACATAGTCGTGTGTTATAGCCATGGATATGGATAATTGAAAGTAAGTCTAGAAATGTGTATAATGTGGGTGAATAATGATTATTGTTATGGTATTGTGAATGTATTATTGACGTTTGGGAGTTGATATACGTTATGGAGGAAACGTCGTATGAATGAAGGAGATGCTGTCCGATTTCGTCTAGTTTCAGTCATGTATGCTAGTTATCGATTCTAATATGAGTATGCACTTCAATGAAGGTAGAATGTATGCACTTCAATGAAGGTAGAATGTGAGCCTTGAAGGAGAACGTACGAGTGATAGAATAGTTGCACGGAAAGGTATGTAAGGCTAACCCTTCTTTCATAAGGCATGGTTCTTTGGCCAAATATCTAAATCTTCTATGAGACTATGATATCCTTCAAATGATTTGATCTTCCGAGCTAGTAAGCTCATGATTCTTGATATGCCACGATTGTACAAAATCCCTCGTATGACCAGTAAGCCTATAAAGACAGATGTGATGAATGACGATAATAGTAATAATGATGTTGATGACGATTATGATAATGATGTAAATAGTAAAGGTTCTTATGAGCTATTATGTATATGTATCTATGTATGACTATTATGGAACCCCGAGCTTATGAGGCCGGGTAAGATATGTAAATGAGTATGTATATGATTACGTAACGCGCGCACACCTCTGCAGATGGTACGGATAACCCTGACGCCTTGGTAGGGCTAGGTAGATGTAACCCTGAAGCCTTGGTAAGGCTAGGTATGAGTAACCTTGAGCCTTGGTTGGCCAAGTATGTATGAAACACCGATCCTACATGGTCGGGTATGCTATGTAAATGATTATGTATATGATAAGGATACGTAAATGGATACGGATATGGATGTATGTACGTAAATACGCATTAGAATGGAAAGATCCTATGTAAGGAAAGTAAGTGCCTACGACGATGATATCACCATCTCCCATCTTGTGCTATTTCTTATGTTACATTATTATGCTTCTATATTGATATTGATCATGATTTACATACTCAGTACATTCTTTGTACTGACGTCCTTTTGTTTGTGGACGCTGCGTCATGCCCACAGGTGCACAGGGAGACAGACTTGATCCGTAGCTACATTCTCAGAGACTACATAGCCGAGCTCCATTTCATTCGGAGCCATAGCTTTTGGGTACTTATTATTTTGTGTACATAGTTATGGGCATAGCGGGGTCCTGTCCCGCTCATGTGATATGTCATACTCTTCTTAGAGGCTCATAGACACATGTATATGGTTAGATATGTCTGGCCTTGTCAGCCTATATTTTGTATATCATTTTGATAGCCTTGTCAACTCATGTACATTGGTGTGGCATAGATGCCAATGATAATGTAAAGACATTGTTGTCCAATGGTACTAGTATGATGAATTAATAGAATTATGTGTTTAATTACGTGGCTCACCTAGATGTAAGCATAAGAGTAAGCCAAGGGGGTGCTCGGGTAGGCTAGCACCGGGCGCTCGTCGCGGCCCCCTCGACGGGTCGTGACATAAAGGAAGCGGTCGGATTGTCCGCCAAGCTTCAAGCTAGTGTTGGTGCAATGCCTGCAAGTCTTACTGCCCCGTTGACTGACATAAAGGATGCTATTCCGAATACTTTGGCTTATTTCCTTCGTCGTCTAGTGTTCCGGCGCCGGGAGTAGTTCCTTTATGTCTAATTGTTTTTGGTTTGTTCAAACAATGTTTTTGTGGGACCTAAAGTCCTTTTTTGTGTTGAACTAGCTTTTGCTCTTTTTGTGCTGATTTGTTCAGCATCTTACTTACTAATGTTATGTGCCTATATCTCTATTTGCTCTTTCTTTGTTTGTCTGTTCTTTTTGAGTGATGCCAAAGGGAGAGAAATAGCAGTCAACTATTCAGGGGGAGCCTACAAGGATAAGTCAACCGTTCAGGGGGAGCCTCCACCCAGTTAAGGGGAGCATCCACCACAGGGAAGTTGACTACATGATGACTGTATCTCATTTAAAATTGTCATCCTCAAAAAGGGGGAGATTGTTAGTGTCAAGTTTTTATGATGACAATTTTATTTGTGTAGGTATAGTAATTAAATCGCACAAGGAAGCAAAGGACATCAACAAAGTTGATTACTTTTATAAAAGAGCCCGCAAGGCCAGTAAGAAGGAGCCCAACATTCGCATAAACAAGATGGGCTTACACAAGTCCAATTCAATGAAGACTTCACAGCCCTACAATTGGGTATTGTTATATGGCAAATATCGTAGTGGCTGAGCAAGAGATTTTTACAGCTGCAAGCAGTACTAAATAAGTTCAAAGAAGGAAAGAAGATCTGCGCTAGTAAAGAAGGAATATCCCATCGAGTGTAACAATCTTCTTGATTGACAATGCAACTCCATCACACAAGGAAATACGTACTAAGAAGTAACAGCTCCAGCCTTATTCTTGGAAATACGATCACTAATTCCTTTTTCCAAGGATCAAATCCATTGGGTTGATATCTCTGCGTGAAGAGCCTAAACAGCTACAAAAGGCTGCTTCACAAAACAAGAATTATACTCAGTCTCATTCTCTCAGTGCTCACAGGGTCAAGAACAAGGCAGTCAAAATACCCTAAAAAATTCTTGGAACTAGTAGAGTTTCTATAGCAACATTCCAGGTTCAAGCAAATAGTTTTTAGGAAAAAGGGAGAGTCTTCAACATACAAAATAAAAAAAAGGAGGTTTGAAACCATTTTACAAGTTCATGTGACATGTAGAAAGGACAACAACCTCAGATTATGAAGGTGAGCTTAACATGAGCATGACAAGCTAAGCATTAGGCCTCTTCTTATCCAACATAAACAAGACAACACATAATCACACAAGGCACACTTCCAAATTTTTAATTCATTTTTTTTGCAACAGTCTTCAAAAGGCACTTTCAAGGTTAAATATACATCAAGTTCCCATCCTTAGTCTTAAAGCCAAACAAGATATTCTTAAAGCCAAACAAGATATTCACAGAAAACACAAACAGACCTAGGCAACTTTCCAACAAGAGGAGAGGAGACTTGTAATCACAAAAGAGGTCCACACACAATATAGTTAAGCAAAAACAGACTCTTTCTTTCTTTCTTTTTATAACCGATTCTAGGTAAAACATTGGCAATACACACAAATTCAAAAGGTGAGTTCTAAGACTCCACAAATTCCTCCCCCAGGAAATTTTAGAACCTTATCCTACCCTTTTTAGAGGATGCTAAGCCATTAGAGGTGATTCAAAACCAGCAAATGCTGGGAAGGATCAACTTTGACTTCTAAAACATACACTTTAACAGGCCTCTAAAGAAAGAAATTTAACCTTTTTAGCAGAGTCAATCTAAAACCATGTCTAGGATCATAAATCACATCAAACAACAAGACTAGTGGACAAAATTGATCTATCCCTATTAGACAGGACCAATATTCCCAGCATAAGGAACACGAATCACAAGAAAAGGATTAAATACTCAAATCTAATGAGACAGTATCACATAACAAAGAAACTGGAACCTTAAATAACTTGATACAAATGATATTGAGCTCCAAACACCACCCTCTAGATCTTATTTTAGTTCTAAATCCTAGAAAGAAAAAAACGACAATTAAAAATTTCAACATGGCTCAGGAAAACAGAACTCAATCACATTATTACAACTTTAACCTCACTAGCACTATATTACCAACTAAACTAAAGCAGAAACACATCTAAATTAGTGAACTAGAATTCCAAACACATTTAAATAACAACACATTTATTTGAACTTATATGAAAGATTGAACTGATTTAAATAATAGAACAAGAATATCACCTTTTGCAAAGGCAACCTAAAGATCAAAACGGAGGGTATTGAATCAACTCTTCAAACACCAACTCTTAACACCTTAATGACAAGCCCTTTCTTCTTCAAAATTTATATATATTCTCTATATATAAAGTAGATAGTAGTATATATATTATGGTTTTTCAGTAAAAGGTATATCTAGTATATCAATGGTATACTTGTATATATGTATTGTATTTTGTAGGCTAGAACACTTAGTTGTTTTCAACTTAGGATTTTTTCGGAAAAAAGAGAGTGGATCCTCTTCCAGCAGCCATATGGCATGCTATTTATAGTAATCAAATAGGGTTTAGGGGTAAAAATGGGAGACAAAACAATTATCCCCACCTCAATTTCCCCCCCAAATCTTATCCCATATTAAAAAAGAATTCAAAATTCCCCTAAAGGACCAGAGTTTTCCTCAGCATTGTACTACCTTATCCTATATTCAACAAAAAACAGATAATTTCCAACGGGTAGTACTAAAATCTACACAAAAATATTCAATAACTCTCCAAATACTAGGATAGTACAGTGAGTCACACAAGCGGCCAATATTAGTACAATACAACGTTCACATAGTATATTAAAAGATAAAATCCCCAAAATTCCCTAACAGATTCGAATATTCTGGGATTTCCCCCTTTAATTCTCTCCATTTGTGGGTCATGGTGCCAAGATAACAACAGGCTCAAAGGCCCCTGTCCATGGCCCCCATGACACGGAGAAAATAAGAGTAACTTCCCAAATTAGGATTTCGAATTGAACATAAAACGTGATTAAAACTTAGAAATAAGCCTGCCATTAGTATTAGGAAGACAAGGGGAGAAAAACCCCTCAAGAACTTGCTCGAAAACAGCCATGAAATGGCCACGACGAAGATCGCAAAACCTCAAACCCTTAATCGCCATTGTTGGCCAGAGAGAAAGAGAAAGACGTCTTAGTCACACAATATGAAATGAGGGGGCCAAAGTTATCTCTTGATAACTTTGGTCCCCTTTTAAATATATAGTACCTCCCTTTAAAATATTAAACAAATTTAAAAAGGCCCCCTTGAGTTTAAAATATAATTTAAAAGGCCCTTCGTACATAAGTTTAAATAAAAATACACAATTTCATGAAACTATGTATTTGCATAAAACTTACCCGTAAGTTCGTATATAAAAAAAATGAAGTTTATAATACGTTGTTTTAAAATACGAGCTTCGATACGAGCCTAATATTGACATAGTTCCGAGCAATATTTAAAAATGCGAAAAAATGCTGTCAAGAGTGCCGTAATTCATACGTTGTTTAAATTAACAATTTTCCCGAGCTAGACGGAACATAATGTGTATCTTCTTTTTAAATCAAATTTGTAAAAGTAAATAACTCGTAATTTCCTGTAATTGTTAATTTTATGAAAATAATAATTAAACATCAATTTATGTAATTGTTTTTGGGATTTTTAAATTTTTAATCTTTTAAGGGCATCCTTACTCCGTCTTAGATTTGGGAAATATGAAAATTAAAATATACATTTTACACGGTAAAAATTAGGTGTCGACAATTGCCCTTCCGAAGTTCAAGGATGGCAAGGCCATCTTTGAGATACGAATTTGACAGACCTAATTTTCACCGAATAGCAGAAACTATAGCCCTTTTTTCGAAATATTTTGGAAATATGGCCGGACCCTGACTTCTGGGCTTCCTACATATCTCAGGCTAATTGAGAATTCAAACCGTTAGTAGTTCTGACTCTATGAGGTTTATGAAATAAAGATTTTCTTTAAGCTATCTCGGGACTAGAAATATTTTGGAAATATGGCCGGACCCTGACTTCTGGGCTTCCTACATATCTCAGGCTAAATGAGAATTCAGACCGTTTGTAGTTCTGACTCTATTAGGTTTTTGAAATAAAGATTTTCTTTAAGCTATCTCGGGATGTCCCGAGATAACTATAGGAATATGGCCGAGCCTCGAAACTTGAGTAGCCTACATATCACTGGTTTTGGGAATTAGGCCAATTGTAGTTCGACTCGATAGCATGAAAAGGAATATCCCTTAATGTGGGAACCTCTTTGGATATTTCTGGCTAAAGATCCGAGCCGGAGGCGGTTTTTTGAAAGGACTTATCAGGGTTGATGTTTGAAGCGATCTCCAATCCCTAGTATAGAAAGCTTGACTTTTATACACGGTTTTTGACTGGTTGCCCAAGAAAGAGTTCCACGTATGCTCCGCATATGTTGCATCCGGCTTTTGCTTCTAGTTCGTCTCCAAATGCTGAGTTCTGCATGTTAGTCTTTAAAATTTTAATTTTAATATGGTCATACCTGTGTGGCGTTTCGCCATTTTGTTGTCATTATTGTCACCCTTTACTGCTACATTCGTCTTTGCGCCGATGTTTATTCGTCTCCTTCCTTTCTCCTGTAAGTGTGTTTTTGTGTATATTTTCTGAAAGCAATCTACTCTGGATAATAATCACGATACTTCGATCGGTTTTTTTCGTCGTCGTCAAATGTTTTCATCGTTCAATGATAACTTCTATTGGGATCTGGGCCGGGCTATACCACATTTCTCCGAACCTACACACCCCAGTCCTGTTGTCATTTTCGTAACTCGATAGGTCAATCATGAAACCCAGTTTTCTCGTGTGGGGCCGTTTTTATTTCTTACGACGTCCACTACCCTAAAAAATTTGGAGTCACATCATGATTGCATATCGCGATGACTGTCCAAATCTAGTGTAGCTCATTCCGTTATCCACATACGGTGACCGCGGTATACCAGTTGGTCTAACATCACCTATAGTAAAAAATTCCTAAATATAGACTGCTTATCAGAGTGCGCGATCATATTCCTCTCATGATGACCGCTAACCCCTGTGTCCAGAATTATAACATTTAGTCAGAATTTTCAAGTTAACTACGACACATTCAAAGGCGGAGCCTTTTCTCATGACTACCACTATCCCTGAACCATGATTTCGTTAACTTGAAATAGACTACAATAGCGACCACAAATCTTAACGTAGGAATCACATTCGTATTTCAACGATTGTGGACATCAAGCTCGGAATTACGCTACCTATTTTTGTCTATATATATGAACGATGACTCAACCCCTTTGGCACGTAGTATGTTAATCCATATCGTCATTTTGAGGAATGAAGCTTACCTCGGTTGCAAGACTTACACCTTTCTTTTTTGACTCCGGGGAAGAGTACCCGCCCGTTGACAGGATTTACATCTTCCAAAAGGACTAGACTTGATTGTGAGTAACGGCATTCAATCCCGCTATCAACGTGTCATTTGAAATGTTTGGACGTTCACTCAGCCAGTGTACCAAGGCAAGCAATGCGACGTATAGGCCGGGGTCTCAATACCTTGATACAGAAACTGTTTCTAGTGGAAACCCGGTTTCTCATATCGTGATTATATCTCCCAGTAGTCTTTTAAAAGTTTTTATTTTTGTAAAATCATTGTGCTCTGCAAAAATGGACAAACTTTTCTGCTTAAGGGAAACTTTACTTGGGACGGACATCGCACCCTTTGTGCTACCATCCTTGGAACCTTTTATTAATCTTTGCTTGTCATCGCTACCCTGTTTTGAACATTCTAGAAAACGTATTAGTGTAAAACATCCATGCTTGTTTGTTCCTGCATCCATAGAAAAATTTATCAATTTCCTATATGGTCGATCGCCTTTCCTGCGTATGGACTTTTTCCACCTCATATCTCAGTAGGAAAGGATGCTCATTTTCCTTAAAATATTTTATTCTTCTACCAGAACTTTTAGGAAAGGTTTTGTGCGATGAATTTCTTCTGAAAATATATGCATATGTATTTTGAAAAATAATATTTTATATAAGCCCTTTTAATGTCATGACATCGGTTACTCAACAAAGTCTTCCACCTCTTTCCTCCTTGATCTCGAATTGTGAAATTTTCGAATCCCTTTCGAAAATTTTGCCCCAGTTTATTCTTGTTTTGTACCAACTTGAGTTTCACTATGTCGAAGGAATTTTTGGGACCCTCTAAAAAATTATTCTCCAGTGTAAGTGTGTACTTGTCATTTCTTGATTTCTCTGCGCTTGAGGAATTTTTTGAGATCTTTCTCAAAAACTTCTGCCCCAGTTTCCTTGTGGGATTACCTTTATCTTTCTCTTGCTGAATCATTTATGAAGTTTCCTAAGGTTTAGTGGGAGTTTTGTTTGGAATGACTGAGCTCAAGAGAGCGCCTACGTATCCCGTTTCAGGAATCAGGTCGAAACGTAGTTCAGGGTAAGCATATTGGAATTTTTTTTGTGAGACCGAACTCAAACGAGCGCCTATGTATCCCAAGTGGGCATCAGGTCATAACGTAGTTCAAAATACATAATTTTGGATTTTTTGGGTTAAATCGACCGAGCTTGGAAAAATGCCTACGTAGCCCCTTATAAGTACAGGGAATCAGGTCCTTGCGTAGTTCGTACGTAATTTTGGATTTGGTTTTCTAAAAGATATGCAAAATTACACATAAAGGGAATGCAACTAAAGAACACCTAAACTATGGAAACTCTAAATCTTCGCCGTCATCCTCTTCTTTACACGCAGTATCTTTTGATGGCGTCTGAATTTATTGCTTTTGGCCACTCTTGACCATCCATTTCAGCATGCACCACGGCTCCCCCGGAGAGCACTTTTCGTACCATATAGGGCCCTTGCCAGGTTGGTGTGAACTTTCCTTTGTATTCTTCGTGATTAGGGAATATAAATTTGAGTACCAATTGCCTAATTTGAAACACCCAAGTTCTCACACGCTTGTTGAAAGCACGCACCATCCTTTGCTGGTACAGTTGACCATGGCAAACAGCGATCATCCTCTTTTCATCTATCAGAGCTAGCTGCTCATACCTTTTACGGATCCAATCCGCATCGTCCAACTTAGCTTCTTGTATTATCCGATGTGAAGGGATTTCTACTTCGGCTGGTATCACTGCTTCGGTGCTATACCCCAGTAAGTACGGAGTGGCTCCAGTCGAGGTCTTGGCCGTAGTGCGGTATCCTAGCAATGCATAAGGCAATTGTTCATGCCAATCTTTGTAGTTATCAATCATCTTTCGGAGGATTTTCTTGATGTTTTTGTGGGCAGCTTCTACCGCCCCATTCATTTGTGGTCGATATGCGGTTGAATTCTAGTGGGTGATCTAGAACTGCGTACACATGTCTCTTATCAAATGGCTATTCAAGTTAGCCCTATTGTCTGTTATGATTGATTCTGGGAGGCCAAATCGGCATATGATATTGTTATGCACAAAGTCTATGACCACTTTTTTTGTCACTGATGAATAAGATGCTGCTTCCACCCACTTGGTGAAGTAGTCTATGGCAACCAAGATGAATCGATGTTTGTTAGACGCAGCTGGCTCAATTGGTCTTATGACATCCATGCCCCAAACAACGAATGGTCAAGGTGATGTCATAGCATTTAGTTTTGTTGGAAGGACTTTTATCAAGTCTCCATGGATCTGACACTTATGGCACTTTTGGAAAAATCTGCTACAGTCATTTTCCATAGTCATGCAGCAATAAACTATTCTAAAATATTTCTTCGCTAGCATGAACCCGTTCATGTGAGGCCCGCAGGTTCCAGCATGCACCTCTTCAATCAATTTTGTGGCTTCAGAAGAATCGACACACCTAAGCAATCCCAAATCTGGAGTTCTTTTGTAAAGGGCATTCTTGTTAAGGAAAAAGCCATTTGCCAATTTTCTGATAGTCTTCTAATTCAAGGTGATTCCTTCGGGATATTCTCCTTTTTCCAAGAACATTTTTATGTCAATATAACAAGGCTTTCCATCGATCTCAGCTTCTACAAAAGCACAGTGGGCTGGCTGATCTTTAATTTTGATTCCGACAAGATCAATGTATCTACTGTCGGGATGCTAGATCATGGATGCTATTGTCGCCAATGCGTCGACGAATTCATTTTGGGTCCTTGGTATACGTTTGAACTTGACTTCTTAGAAACAATCTGCCTATCTTTGCACAAGTCTGACGTATGGTATGATCTTTTCATTTTTGGTGGCCCTTTCTCCTCGAACTTGGTGGATTAGCAAATCTGAGTCACCAATTACCTGAAGATCTTTCATATCCATGTCGAGAGCTACACGTATACCCAAGACACAGGCTTCATATTCAGCCATGTTGTTAGTGTAATTGAAACCTAATTTGGCCGCCGCTGGATAATATTGGCCTGAGTCTGAAACCAAGATGGCCCAGATTCCTGATCCCTTAAAATTGACTGCTCCATCGAAGTATACTTTCCATCCTGATTCGTTTTCATCTTCTTCACCCTCGATTGTCATTATTTCTTCATCTGGGAAGTAAGTCCATAAAGGTACTGGATTGTCATCTACCGGGCTTCCTGCCAATAGGTCTGCCGATGCCTGCCCTTTGACTGCTTTTTGTGCGACGTACAGGATGTCGAACTCACTTAAGAGCATTTGCCATTTGGCCAGCTTCCCTATGGGCATGGGTTGGCGAAAGATGTACCTTAGTGGATCCATTGTTGAAATCAGATGAGTCGTGTAGGCAGCCATATAATGTCTCAACTTCTGAGATACCCAAGTTAGGACGCAACACGTCTTTTCCACCAAGGAGTACCTGGATTCGCATGGTGTGAAGTTTTTACTGATGTAATAGATTGCTCTTTCTTTCTTACTTGTCTCGTCGTTTTGTGCTAACATGCATCCAAAAGCATTTTTTGACACCGACATGTATAGCAGCAAAGGACTTCCCGGCGTTGGCAGGACCCGAACAAGTGGATTTGCTAGGTATCTTTTGATTGTGTCAAAGGCTTTCTGACAGTTTTCCATCCATTTGGTTGGAGCATCTTTCTTGAGAAGCTTGAGGATTAGTTTTATGATCACTGTGGACTGGGTGATGAAGTGTCCGATGTAATTCAATCTTCCTAAGAAGCTCATGACCTCTTTCTTTGTTCTAGGCGGTGATAGTTCTTGGATTGCTTTGATCTTTGTGGGATCCAACTCAATACCTCGACGACTGACTATGAACCCTAGTAATTTTCCAGCAGGCACTCCAAATGCACATTTTGCAGGATTCAACTTCAATTCATACTTGCGGAGTCTGTCAAAGAATCTCGGTAAATGTTTGAGGTGGTCCTCACCTACTCCGGATTTGACGATGACGTCATCCACATACACCTCAATTTCTTTGTGCATCATATCATGAAAGATGGCGGTCATTGCCCTCATATAAGTGGCGCCGGCATTCTTGAGTCCGAAAGGCATTACCCGATAATGATGCACTCCCCACGGTGTGATGAATGCCGTTTTTTGAGCATCTTCTTCATCCATCAATAGCTGATGATAGCCTGCGTATTAATCCATAAAAGATTGTACCTTATGCTTGGCGCAATTATCAATGAGTATGTGAATATTTGAGAGCAGGAAATTATCCTTTGGGCTAGCGCAGTTGAGATCAAGATAATCCACGCACATCCTTATTTTCCCATCTTTCTTTGGTACCGGAATTATGTTCGCTAACTTGTCGGGTATGGTGTCACCTCAACGACCCCTGACTGAATCTATTTTTCTACTTCTTCTTTAATTCGAATGCTGACATCGGGCTTAGGCTGCCTGATTTTCTGTTTCACCGGGGTGAACCCTTCGAGGATTGGCAACCTATGGGCAACAATATTCGCACTTAGACCTGGCATATCGGTGTATGACCAAGCAAAAACATCTTCATACTCTTTCAGTAAGCTCCAGTACCCTTCTTTCTTAGCTTCCATCAAGGGTACACTTATTCTAGTCTCCCGCACCAACTCCTCACTTCCTAGATTAATTGCTTCTGTTTCCTCTAGGTTTGGCATGGGTCTATTCTTATATTCTTCTTCGACGTCTATCAACCCTTCCGGTTCAGTTACCTCTTCCTCTTGATCGTCATTTTGTTCATCATCATTTTCACTTGCTTTGTAACATGTCATGACATTATTTGTGGCCTCTGTATTATTATTGTAAAACAAAATAACATGGTTATTAATCATATAAAAGCAATATTAATTATGCATTGATATATAGTTATATTATATATATACTTATATAGGTGAAGTAAAATAATTTTGTTTTATTGCAAACTTTGAGGAGTTTTCATTGAAATTTTAAAAAGGCAATACAAACGATGGTCCTGTCTCAGAATGGAACATCGAACCATTTCCTGTTATTTAAACAACACGTAGAATAAGAAAACATGAAAAGGCCATAAGCTGGGCCTCAAAGCCGACTTTCGCCCTTTTTTTTAGGATGAGCATTATTTCTACCGCAGAGTGAACAACGGGGTAGAAGTCCATCCACATGTTGTCTCTCCTAGTTCAGCAGGGTGAATCTCTAATGCTTCAAGGCATTCTTCATTGATGGCTGCATATTCTCTTTCCCAAAGCAGCGTCCTCAAACCCTCTTCTGGATATTCGTCGTTGTGGCTCAATGGGCATGGAGGGAAGGATTGGTAGAGATGAGGGAATGATTTTCTCATTTCAACGGGACCTCTCAGTCCATACTCTGCTTCCTCTTCTTCTGCTTGACATGGCTTGTATCCGACCCCAAACCGGTACTTCCCGTGTTTGATACTTACTGGTTCTTTGATTCCTTGTAAGTTCTTTCCCAGACCTTTCACGGGTTCAAACCCATTCCTCATCAAAGCGGTAGCGACCATCTTGTAGACCAGTGGCATTGGGATATCTTAATCATCTCCCTTACAACCTATCATGGCTAGCTCTCAACAGTGTGAAAATCAGGATAATTGTGGACACTTCTTTTTCCCGTGAATCACAACTTCCTGATCATCCCATATGAATTTGAGAGATTGGTGTAACGAAGATGCTACAGCTCCAGCGGCGTGCAGCCAAGGTCGGCCCAACAACAGGTTATAGCTTGTTTTGATGTCCATGATAACAAACTCCACTACGAACTCCGCAGGGCTCATTTGTATGTGTAAATATATTTCTCCAATCGGGTCGCTGGTTGCACCATCATAAGCTTTTACGTTGGTCCGACTCTGGCGAATTTTACCAATGTCATATCCGAGCTGTTTCAGAGTCGTCACAGGGCATACATTCAGCCCGGATCCCCCATCAATCAGTAGTTATGGAATAATTTTATCACGGCATTTGACCGTTATGTGTAGGGCTTTATTGTGGGACTTCCCCTTCCTTGGTAATTCATCGTCAGAGAATGACAACCTATGAGCTAGCAAAACATACCCCATAATTTCGGCCAATGTTTCGCTTGTGGTGCCGGCAGGTACTTGGACTTCATCCAAGGCTTTCATTAAGGCTAGAAGTGACGTTACAGATATCGTAGCAGGAGTTTTATGCAGGTGCTCAACAATCGAATAATCCTTGACCGGCATTTTCCTCCAGAAATTGTTATACCCCGAATTTTTATACGTGAATTATTCGTAAGCTCATGGGCATGAATTCAAGGACAAGGTTATTTTTGAGATACGAGACAAGGACTTTTAATTCCCGATTTTCATAATACACGATTGCTTGTAAAGTTCAATTGGTGTAGAAATATTAGTGGAGATTAGGGATTAATTAACCATGATTATATTATTAAGTGGGGATTAACGATTAATTAAGCTAATTAGACCACTAAGCAGGCCCCACAACACATGGCGGAATTTGATTGGCGTTGAATGAAAGTGGACACATGTCATAAGGATGGACACGTGTCAACACAATAGGCAAACTATATATTTACAAATGATGACTAAGATTAGTCACTTAGTTCATTTATTCTTCAATCAAATTGTCTTAGAGAGAGAGAGAGAGAGAAATTAAGCTAGAGAGAGGGGGAGAAGGTTCGGCCATGGCCATGGGAGCTCGTGAAGCTCACGGCCAGCTCCCTTTGCATAGTTAAATTGTTAAATTCTCAAGTTCAATTGGAGCAAGAAATAATTAATCACGGCCAAGGCGATTCTTGATCAACTCAAGCTTATTAAGGTAAGATTTAATTCTCCCTAACATGTTTTAGAAGTGATTTGGTCTTCGTATGAATTGGTGAATATGGAATTAATTGCAAGAATTGTGTATGTTGATGTTGGGACCTTGTTTGAGCCGTGTATGGGACGGTTTTAAGTTAGCACGGATGGGTTAATTTTAATTGGTATTGTTGTTGTTGTTGTTGTCATGGATTAAGTGAAGGAATTATGATAACTAAAGTTGTAGTTGTTATATGGAATTGTTGAGTTGAAAGGCTAGAAGTGTGGTTTGTGTTCATATGTTGTTGATCTTGTTGTTGTTGTATTGACGTTAATATGGCTTCTAAATTTGGAAGAAAGAAGTGTATAACGTATCGTATATAAAGCGTATGTTGATCTCTTTGGCGTATGATCTTAACTATTAATGATTTGGATTGGAAAAGGATTAATAAAGGTTATTGGGTTGTTTGAGTTGTTTGTGGGATGGATTGTAAGGATATGATATGAATATTTCTATTACTGTCGTTGTTGGTATTGCTGTGATAACAGGAGGTTAATTGGAAGTTCGGGTTAGGCAATTTATATAGGGGAAATGCTACCCGATTTCCGTTAAGTTCTTAACTAACCAAAACCTTAATCAAGGAAGGATGAACTAAAGAATGGTTCCTATAAGCGATTGGTTGTAGATTTATAAGCTAGAAAGTATAGTTTACTAACGATAGCGTTACTTTCATATTAAATAGGCTAAAGAATCAACGAAGTAAGCTTGGTTACGGTTGATCTACAACAGGTATGTAAAGCTATACCTTCTTTCTTTTGGCATGTCTTAGATATAAGTGACGTATGATATGAGCTTTGGGATAATTCTATTCATAAGTGTCGAGTGTGATTCATGATTCTTATTCACTTCTTGATTTTAGAACTCTTAATGTAATTTAGCTATTGCCTCTCAAGTCTTCTATACGTTGGATAGTAGTCGGTATGTATAATCTCCTATTCTTAGAGACTCTACGATGACTAATGTCCTTGACTTCCATAAGCTATTTCATATTATCTTGATACATGTCTATGATTCCTGAGGCTCTATTTGATATAGTCCATAGTGACATTTAAAGGGTTCTCAACATGACTATAACCTTTGATACTCGAGTGTTAGTTATTCCACTTATTCTATTGAGTCTCAGATGATGATTTAGTTGCATGTGGTTGCTCATGATATTCTACCCGTGCATACTGTTATCGTGTCATTCACCGAGTCCCGGGCCAAGTATGTATTCGTGCACAATTCACTGCATTTTTCACCGAGTCCCTCACTAGAGGGCCGGGTACGGTATATGTATATGATGATATGATTATGGCACCGAGTCCCATGATGGGCCGGGTATGGTATACGTGTACACGACTTTATTCACCAAGTCCCATAATGGGTCGGGTATGGTTTATGATAATGATATGCATGATTTTGTTTCATAAGGCACAGGTACACTGATTTCTTGATTGTCATACTTGTCTCCTGGAATCTATACTTCAGTTATGATCTTCCTTAGTGCATTTCATGCTTTATATACTCAGTACATATCTCGTACTGACCCCCTTTCTTCGGGGGGCTGCGTTTCATGCCCGCAGGTGCAGATACTCGCTTTAGTGATCCTCCAACTTAGGACTTCTACTCAGCTATCTCGGAGTGCTCCATTGTTCTGGAGCCTAGACTTTTGGTACAGATCTTTTTTATGTATATATATATGTTATCCAGGGGTACGGCGGGGCCCTGTCCCGTTAGATGTCACTGTTGATACTCTTAGAGGTCTGTAGACATATGTATGGGTGGTGTGCAGATGTTGTTTGGCTGTTTTAGCATGGCTTATATTCGGGACGTTTCCATACGTAGTGGCAGCCTTGTCGGCTTGCATATATATATATATATATATATATATATATATATATATTGGGATGTCGTATGTAGTAGCAGCCTTGTCGGCTTGCTTACATATTTTGGGATGTTCCCGTATGTAGTGGCAGCCTTGTCGGCTTGTGTATTATGTCATGCTTGATTGATTGTGACTCCTCAGGAGACAGGTTACCCTGATGTATGTATGTGATAGTTCTGGGATGACGTTTTGTTTTTACAAGTTTCCATATTATGTTTAGTTTCGGGTTGATTATAGCTAACATGTATGTATTCAAGTGTCCAACTCGGGCATTAGTCACGGCCTACGGGGTTGTGTCAGAGCAGTTCATCCTCGGAGTGTATACAGACCGTGTCTAGTATAGTCTTGTTTATCGGTGTGTTGTGTACCACATCTATAAACAGGAAGCTACAGGACATTTAGGTTGTTACCTTTCTTTCATATCTAAGATCGTGCGATAGAGCCCAGCCATAGGAAATGAGATTCCTTATACTAAACCTTGATTTCAGTTGAAGAATGACATCGACAGAAGAAAGTGGCTGATGATATTGGAAATTACAAAGTACATAGGTAAGCAACGGTGCAAAAGATACATGTCGGATAAGGTAAGAATATTGAAGTATGATTGAAATGTAAAGTTGAAGAATGAAAGGGAAGGTAGATAGGAAGATATAACAAGACAGATCATTAAAGGATCAGGTACGTCTCGAGGTGTGATATGTGAGGTAAGTTTCGACATCTTTATACTTTTACTTGAAATTGGGAGCCCTGTGTGGCTATGATATGATATGATACATATGGATATATGTTGGCCCTGTGAGGCATTGTTGGTATTTCCTACGTGCAGGTTCTGGGATAGTAAGAAATACAGAGGAAACTCTGCCAAAATTTTCTTAGAAATAAAAAGGGAATGAGATATAAGTTCGTGATATGTCTTGGAAGGTCGTGTCAACAGTGATAATAGGATTTGACCAAGTTGCAAGTCTGATTTTGAGAAATAAAGGTAACAGCTGAATTGATAGTAATAGTAATTATGAGGTCGATATCGATATGGTAAATTTATCATGTTGGATTAAAGCTTTAAGAGATACCCTCCATGTCATCCGTAAGGGACATCACTCTTATTCTGGAAACTTAATTTCGAAGAAGTATATATGAGCAGAAAAGTTTGGGATTCATTTGAACGGACCAGAATAAATTTGAAGGTAAACTATGTGAATCAAGCATTAGGAGTCTCGTGGTGCTTGTCGGATTCTAGTTCTTCTTGTGGTGGTTTTGGGGGATGCTTCGTAGTGACATAATCTTGGAGTTGGAGCATTCCTGTATTCTTGAGGTAACATTTTATCATATCTTTATATCCTTGAGATTATTAGTTCTTAATCTACTAATTGGAGATAGAATTTGTAGAAGGAAAACTCAAACTTGTGGGTTGTCTTAGATCATGTGTTTTATGTGTTGTTGATGAAATGCTTGGATAATTTGGAAGGGTTTGAGATACTAAGAGATGCTCTAGAAAAGGCAGGCAAATCATAATAAGGCATTATATTAAATTGAGGTATTACTGAATTGACAAGCAGGGATAAGTTACGATGAGTTTATAGTCAGAAGAAATAACAGTATGATTGAAACAAGAGTACAGAGGAAGAAAAATCGCGACAAATATGAATGTATTTGTAAGATGGCTTGTGAGGTATTGAGGTTAGGATTAACCAGAAAGGGTAAAAAGTTAAGTACGCCTACTTTACAGAATGTGATTAAACCATAGACAAAATCGTGAATAAAGTAAAAAAAAAAAGGGGGGGTGGGGGTGGGGGTGAGGACAGAGTGTTACATTATAGGATTGATTAAGAACAGGATATAGTGCGAATATAATGAGGATTGTTATGAGAATGAACAAAGACCGGTGAGGAAGTGACTAAAAGGTACGACGTGATCTATGTGACTAAAGTGTAAAGGCAAATGTGGAATGGAAAGGCAGGATATAGAACGAATGAGAAAGACTTATAGAGTTCTATACGGAAAGTTCAGAATAAAGATTATGCGATAACGGAAATGAAAACGAGCACAAGAAAAGAAGGAGTTAATTGAAAGAAGGAGTAAAAGAGAAAGCGAATGAGATAACAGTGTAGTAACAAGTTATGACATAGCCAAGAACGCGAGTAATATAAATGGTATAACTTGAAAAAGACTAAACTATAGAAAGATGAGCAACGAGGCAGAATGAGTGCCAGAAATGACTGGGATAATAAGAACAAATAGGGATGAGCAGAATACGTTTTGAAAAAGAGAAAGGGATTATGTAGGAGTAGTGTTTTCCAAAGGATACCGGAGTGGCAAGAGATTCCTCGTGTACAGAATAAAAGATGGACATAGACTGGAGAAATTGTAAGAGAATTCAAAGGGAAACACCTAATATAGACGTGATTAATTAGGTACGAGTATAGAACAAAAGGAAAGTATATAGCTACGAACTCAAAGGTGTAGTACGATGACAAGGTGACAAGATAAGGCCATTATTAAGGCGAACTTGATATGATTTTGAGTAAGTTAGAAGTCAGTGTTGAGTACACAACAAGGGTAAAAGAGCATAAGGCATACAGAAGTACTGCATATATATGACTTTACCTCTGAAACAGTGAAATCCTTAAAGGACAGGGACTGTAGGTTATGGAAAAAATGATGTATTGTAAATTCATTAGAGGAATTAGATGATACATGTTGGGATAAAGATAATGCTACAAGAGGACTTTGGACACTTATCATCGGAATATGAGTGCTAACCAATTGAGCATTTGGAACGACTATAGGTACTGATTAATTACGAATTAGAGTTAGTGGAATGTGGCCTTAGATGAGTTCCTACATGGGTTGCATTACTCGAGTATAGATGGTTAGATGAGATTTTGTACTGTATATAGAAAAGTTCTCATCGCCTCGTGATTGTATTAAAGTTTCGTACATGGGTAATCTAAGTTATAGATGATAAAGAAAAGACATGGATATGGTGTAGTATACCAAATGTATTGGAAAAAGAATCATATGAACTTGAAAATTGGAAATGGGGACATAGAGCAGAATATAAATAGATAATGATGCAAGTACACCCAAAAGGGGGGAAGCGGATGAGAGAAATGCAAGTGTAAGATGAAAACAACTGACACTGCAATACATTTAATGTGGATACTTAAACTTCAAGTGAGATCCCTTGCTGAAACAAGTTAGTAAGATTTGAAAGCCAGCGATAAACGGATAGTAGTCAAGATGGTATTGGAGACAGTGCTGAAAATTATTTACAAAGACCTTGAATGATATGACATTACAAAGTGAATGCTTATAAAAAGGAAGAATACGACAAGAGAATGGTAACGAGTAACTTAAGAGGTATTATAAAGGGCAGCAATGCTATATTAGATTAGAGGTTAAGATTTGGCAATAGGGTTGTGCGCTAATGATATTGCGACTTATAAGGAACAAAGTGAAAGGATAGAAAATCTCCTATAGCAGGACGTGAGAGAGTCAAAGAGGTGAATAAAGGAAGGGAAAGGAGTATGACAAGATAGGCTACGAGCGAGTTTTAGTACAAATAAGAAATGTAAAGCAAAATGAACCAGGCGAAGGAAAGACTATGACTAAGATTGGATCGACTTTGTAAAAATTATACAAGAATAGTTATACAACCTACGAATATTTGTATGCTAAGAATGAGACCAAGTGAGTACTTGATGAGAAGAATACGGATTCAGTAATGACAATGTGGTTACGATATTTCAGGTGCATTAAGGAAAGGTGTAAAGATGGTTTAAGCAAAATTACCGAGATAGAATTAATACTAAGGGCAAATAGGACATGGCCATGGTTGAGCCGAAGATTTATTCCGATACCGATTGTAAGATAAGAGAGGAGAAGGCAAGGTAAAGCATGAAGACTAGTGAAATGATGCTAAGGTATTTCTTGGGAAAATTTGAGCACCTGCACATACTCTGGTAAAGATTGCAATATGATGCGTGATAGGACAACTAAGAGCAAATTTGAGTAAAGAAGAAACAGAAGAATCGGAGTTAAAGATAAAAGAAACAACACGAGGTAATATACCTAAAGTGTTACAAGTTAGGTTAAGGGAAATTGTGGAATGGTTTAAGTAAGACGATCAGAATGAGCTGATTACTAGAAGACGGTGAATTTAGATGTCAGATAAAAAATTCTTTCAAAATTATACCAGTTAATGATAGTCAGATCATAGAGCGACTACGTAGAGTTATTATAAGAGGAAGCTTCAGCGCTACTTGATAGCCAATTCTAAAGATTGAGATCAAAAGCTAGAAGCAAAGTGATAGTTAAAATCTTTTAAAAGGAAAGTCGAGAAGTGACACATGATGCGGAAGATTCCAGAATATGGACTGTAACAGCGGAGCAATGCAAGGATTATTGGAGTAAAATAATGTTACACCTTGGGAAATGAGGTTTTATGCATAGAGTCTGTGAAGGGTCTACAAGTTACCGGAGGTATGAAATACTCCAAGAATTGTAAAGATCAGAAGATAAAGTGAAGTGAACGATACATCATCTTAAAGGAGTAACTATAGAAAAAGAAAGAGTCGAGTCATGACTACGTGCACCATGAGTACAAGTCCGTATCAATCAGTGACATTACAACTGAATAGCAGTAAAATTTCAGCAGAAGAGCTGACAATACAATTGTCAACCATAAAGACAACGACGTGGAATTACTACCTCGAGAAGCAACAAAAAGAGGAAAAATTACGGAATGGTTACTTGGGGATCTGGAATGCATTATAACAAATTGAACGGAATTGATCGATGAAAGAGTCATGTGAAGAGTATAATTCAGTGAAAGAACGTTTAAGGAAGTATTGAGAGTACATGACCATTTTAACATTCGAGGACGAATGTTCTAAAGGGGGGAAGAATGTTATACCCCGAATTTTTATACGTTGAATTATTCGTAAGCTCATGGGCATGAATTCAAGGACAAGCTTATTTTTGAGATATGAGACAAGGACTTTTAATTCCCGATTTTCATAATACACGATTGCTTGTAAAGTTCAATTGGTGTAGAAATATTAGTGGAGATTAGGGATTAATTAACCATGATTATATTATTAAGTGGGGATTAACGATTAATTAAGCTAATTAGACCACTAAGCGGTCCCCACAACACATGGCAGAATTTGATTGGCGTTGAATGAAAGTGGACACATGTCATAAGGATGGACACGTGTCAACACAATAGGAAAACTATATATTTACAAATGATGACTAAGATTAGTCACTTAGATCATTTATTATTCAATCAAATTGGCTTAGAGAGAGAGAAATTAAGCTACAGAGAGGGGGAGAAGGTTCGGCCATGTCCATGGGAGCTCATGAAGCTCACGGCCATGGCAGTTTGTGAATAGCTCACGGCCAGCTCCCTTTGCATAGTTAAATTGTTAAATTCTCAAGTTAAATTGGAGCAAGAAATAATTAATCACGGCCAAGGCGATTCTTGATCAACTCAAGCTTATTAAGGTAAGATTTAATTCCCCCTAACATGTTTTAGAAGTGATTTGGTCTTCGTATGAATTGGTGAATGTGGAATTAATTGCAAGAATTGTGTATGTTGATGTTGGGACCTTGTTTGAGCCGTGTATGGGACGGTTTTAAGTTAGCACGGATGGGTTAATTTTAATTGGTATTGTTGTTGTTGTTGTCATGGATTAAGTGAAGGAATTATGATAACTAAAGTTGTAGTTGTTATATGGAGTTGTTGAGTTGAAAGACTAGAAGTGTGGTTTGTGTTCATATGTTGTTGATGTTGTTGTTGTTGTATTGACGTTAATATGGCTTCTAAATTTGGAAGAAAGAAGTGTATAACGTATCGTATATAAAGAGTATGTTGATCTGTTTGGCGTATGATCTTAACTGTTAATGATTTGGATTGGAAAAGGATTAAGAAAGGTTATTGGGTTGTTTGAGTTGTTTGTGGGCTGGATTGTAAGGATATGATATTAATATTTCTATTACTGTCGTTGTTGGTATTGCTGTGATAACAGGAGGTTAATTGGAAGTTCGGGTTAGGCAAGTTATATAGGGGAAATGCTACCCGATTTCCGTTAAGTTCTTAACTAACCAAAACCTTAATCAAGGAAGTATGAACGAAAGAATGGTTCCTATAAGCGATTGGTTGTAGATTTATAAGCTAGAAAGTATAGTTTACTAACGATAGCGTTACTTTTATATTAAATAGGCTAAAGAAGCGACGAAGTAAGCTTGGTTACGGTTGATCTACAACAGGTATGTAAAGCTATCCCTTCTTTCTTTTGGCATGTCTTAGATATAAGTGACGTATGATATGAGCTTTGGGGTAATTCTATTCATAAGTTTCGAGTGTGATTCATGATTCTTATTCACTTCTTGATGTTAGAACTCTTAAGGTAATTGAGCTATTGCCTCTCGAGTCTTCTATACGTTGGATAGTAGTCGGTATGTATAAGCTCCTATTCTTAGAGACTCTACGATGACTAATGTCCTTGACTTCCATAAGCTATTTCATATTATCTTGATACATGTCTATGATTCCTGAGGCTCTATTTGATATAGTACATAGTGACATTTAAAGGGTACTCAACATGACTATCGCCTTTGATACTCGAGTGTTAGTTATTCCACTTATTCTATTGAGTCTCAGATGATGATTTAGTTGCATGTGGTTGCTCATGATATTCTACCCGTGTATATTGTTATCGTGTCATTCACCGAGTCCCGGGCCAGGTATGTATTCGTGCACAGTTCACTGCATTGTTCACCGAGTCCCTCACTAGAGGGCCGGGTACGGTATATGTATATGATGATATGATGATATTATTATGGCACCGAGTCCCATGATGGGCCGGGTATAGTATACGTGTACACGACTTTATTCACCGAGTCCCATAATGGGTCGGGTATGGTTTATGATAATGATATGCATGATTTTGTTTCGTAAGGCACAGGTACAGTGATTTCTTGATTGTCATACTTGTCTCCTGGAATCTCTACTTCAGTTATGATCTTCCTTAATGCATTTCATGCTTTATATACTCAGTACATATCTCGTACTGACCCCCTTTCTTCGGGGGGCTGCGTTTCATGCCCACAGGTGCAGATACTCGCTTTAGTGATCCTCCAACTTAGGACTTCTACTCAGCTATCTCGGAGTGCTCCATTGTTCTGGAGCCTAGACTTTTGGTACAAATCCTTTTTATGTATATATATATGTTATCCAGGGGTACGGCGGGGCCCTGTCCCGTCATATGTCACTGTTGATACTCTTAGAGGTCTGTAGACATATGTGTTGGTGGTGTGCAGATGTTGTTTGGCTGTGTTAGCATGACTTATATTCGGGACGTTCCCATACGTAGTGGCAGCCTTGTCGGCTTGCATATATATATGTAGTAGCAGCCTTGTCGGCTTGCATATATATTTTGGGATGTTCCCGTATGTAGTGGCAGCCTTGTCGGCTTGTGTATTATGTTATGCTTGATTGATTGTGACTCCTCAGGAGACAGGTTACCTTGATGTATATATGTGACAGTTCTGGGATGACGTTTTGTTTTTACAAGTTTCCATATTATGTTTAGTTTCGGGTTGATTATAGCTAATAGGTACGAATTCGAGTGTCCAGCTCGGGCACTAGTCACGGCCTACGGGGTTGGGTCGTGACAGAAATTCTCAGCTTCACCCTCTGTTATCGGTTTCTTCTGAAGGTTTTCGTGATGAGGCGCTTCGGGCACAGAGTCTTCTGGGGCATAACACCTTCCTGACCTGGTCATACCCTAAACCATATCAACTATTTCTTTATCTTTGTTGATCATCTTTTGGTGCGGTGGTTTGATAACAAAGGGTTCATTCTCAATTGATCCTGATATTCTGAGTATGAACGATTCGTTGTGAATCCGAGCAACTGTTGAGGTGTACTTGAGCACGAAAGGTTCTATTTTTGCTATGGTACATATCTCAGATCCCTTTGTCAAAGGGTCTACCACTTCTTGTCGCTCTTGTAGAGACAATGAGGCAACAGTGCTCTCTAATCCTTCACCATCTGGACGAATTATAGTTGAGCTTTCTTCCCACTCATCACCTCTCTCTATCATGTGAATTTGGTTCCCTCCATGCTTTGGGAGCAGATTTGTGTTCAAATTTGGAGGTGTTAGCTCTAAGATGAGCTCACGATTGTCAATCATGTCTTGTAATTTGTGTCTCAGGTTTATGCAATATTCAGTGGCATGGCCAGCTTGGTTAGAATGATAGGTGCAAGTGAGATCTGGCCTGTACCATCGATCAGTGGGGTCAACAAGTTTAGGTGGGATGGCACTTACTCACCCAGCATCCCTTTTCTTGGCAAATAGACTTGTCCTCGATTCCGGCAGAGGGGTGAATGCTCTCATAGGTTTCCTTTGGGGCGCCTCATAGTTTGCCGGTAGAGGATGGTTCTGGAAAGTCTGGTTTTGTGGAGCTTGGTTATCGGGTGCTGGCATTCGATAATTTGGTTGTGAAGTTCGGTTGTTTGGTGCTGGTATTTGATAGTTTGGTTGTGGGGCTTGGTAGCCGGGTTGTATGTAGCACACATTCATTGGGCTATATTGGGGTGAGGTGATTGTGTAGTTGGTTGTTGGAGGTGATTGGTAGTTATCTAGATTTTTGTGGATTATTTCTTTTCCTTGGTTTTTTGGACTAGCAGTTCTAGAAACACATGCGATGTCTTCTATTTTCTTTTTGCCACTCATGGTGCCCAACGCACCTGATCTGTTTAGTACACTAACAATCCTGCCAGTTTTAAGGTCGTCTTTGATATCTTCCCCCACAGCAACTATATTTGCGAAGGAACTCCCTTTCATGGTTATTATTTTATCAAAGCAATCGGCTTCTTGGTATCGTATGAATGCAGTTACCAGCTTAGCTTCAGTCATTGGAGGTTTTACATGTGCCGCTTCATCTCTCCAGCGACTAGCATACTCTCGGTAGGTTTCAGTTGATTTCTGATGAATTCTCTCCAACGAGAAGCGATCAAGTACGTTTTCCACATTGAAGAGGAATCTTTCCATGAATGAACTCGCCATTTCTTCCCATGTTTTCCACCGGCTAATATCTTGAGAAATGAACCATTCCATAGCTGTCCCTGACAGACTTCGACTAAACAACCGCATAAGCAGGGCTTCATTTCCGCCACTTCCGACCAGCTAATCGTAGTAAGCCCTTAAATGGGCACTAGTGTTGCCCGACCCGTTGAAATGATCAAATTTGGGAATCTTAAATCCTTCAGGCAGGCCTAAATCAGGATGGATACACAAATCAGAGTACCTCAACCCTTCTTTCTTTTCTAAGCCATGCTCCAGCTCGGTAATCTTCTTGCCCATCTCTTTCTCTATTTTGTCTATTCTTTCTTTAAAGAACATTCCCATATCTTCCAATTTGGCGAAGAGTCAATATGGGTGACATGCTCTTGAAAAGTGACATTTGGTTGTATGAGATGAGTCACCGGACTCCTATTACTCAAGGATCTTGATAAGCATTTACGTTTGTTACGCGAATCGGTATTTGAAATGCTGGGGTATGGTGGGAGGAGCTCCCCACATGGGTAGTATTTCGGCGTAATGGAGTTTGGAATGTGGCTCCAGTTTGGGTTTGAGGAAAGTGACCGGGAATTGGTAAATCCAGATTTGGGAAAGTGGGTAGAGGTCTCCTAGCCTCAATATTAGTAGTGTTTTCTTTCTCAGCTCTTAGACAGTCCGCCTCTTTTCTGGCCTCAGCCAATTGTCTCATCAGTAGACTGACAACCTCTTCCAGAGGCATTCCTGCTATGTCTGCGGTTGGGCTACCTTCTACTAAAGCATTTATGTTTGGTGGTGGAGTTTCAGGCATGTTTTCTTCTTGAGGGTTTAAAGACGCTGCGGCAGCTTTTGATCGAGTGGCTGGTGCCAGCGAATCGACCCCTGTCTATAAGAGAAAACAACTCAAAAGCTTTCAAGTTAGCATTAGGCTTAATCATGAAACACAAAATATCACGTTGTTTGCAGTTTATAGCACATAGAATCATATACTTTGTTTCAACTCCTTGATTGATTCACATTCCAGGGTATTTTGGTTTGGACTGTGGTAAAAAGTTTGTATTGTTGATTTGCTTCTACCCATCCTATACTAAGGAGGATTTAAATTTTTGTTGTGAAAGATCGAGTCTTAAATAGATTGCCTACGTATCCCACCAAAGGTGTCACGACTCGACTAGGGGCCGTGACGGGTACCTGGGGCTAACCACTGAGCACCACTCATCCTACTACTCATCATACTCATTAAGCGTTCTTTTATCAAATTCATACTCAAATCATAAGAAAATCATTTTTCATTTCAGAACATAAATACTTTTATATACATAAGCCTTTCGGCTATCAAAATGATAACATATATACAATAGTAACATTGTGAGACCATACTACCCACACCTGCGTATCTACGAGCCTCTACTAGAGTACTAGACATATGGATGGGACAGGACCCCGTCGTGCCAAAACCATATATACATACACAATAGTAAATTAGTGGCACCTTCGGAATAATGGAGTGCTCTCAAAGGTCTGCTTATCGGCTTCTATAAATCTGGGTCACCTCCCTGTCTACCTGTGGGCATGAACACAGCGTCCAAAGAAAACGGACTTTAGTACGAATAATGTACTGAGTATGTAAGGCATGAGTGAAATGAATATAACAGAGAAATCATAAGACATAAGATGTAGATATAACCTGCGTAACTTTTAAGGGTGGATACCTTTCATGCCTATATCATATATAATCATCGTATATGTATCATCATTGTATCATATCTATATATGTCGTAGTACCGTATCTGTTCACACACATAAAGCATCATCCGTATTCGGCCACGTAGTGGCTCGAGAATATCACATACACGTCTTCTGTACCCGGCCATAACAAGGCTAGGTATATCTCATCATCATAATTGCCATCACATGCATCTCATAAGCTTATCATAACTTTTCATAGTGCATACATTTTTATTTAAAGACAATCTATGAAAATCATATCATATTCGTAGCATGAACTTCGTATAAATATTGTATGATAGACTTTATGATTTCTAGACTTAGGCTCATTATTACCATTATCATATCTATAGCATATCTCTTACCTTTACCTCATAGGAAACCCCCTATGAACATAGACTCGTAATTTTTCGGAGCATTGGTCATAGAACATGCATTAGAGCTTATAGACAATCTATAACAATACCGGGGTGACGTAAGGTCAAGAACCCTCGATTACATTATGGAGCATTCATTAGCATTCTGCCTCACCTTGAAGGAATTAGCATATAAGGTGAGTGTATACAACAAAAAACATCAATAGATCATAAATATGATCATTAACTTCATAGACATCATTTCTTGCTTTAGAATCTCTAGGCTTAAACTTATCATCATTATTATCACATTCATCACATATTCCTCATCTTTATCTCATAAGAAGATCTTTATCAATGTTGACTCATAGTTCCCGGAATGTAAGAAAGTCATGGAGAGGTAGGGGAAATAATATCATAGGAAACATATAAGGATTATCGTCTTCGTAGGAATGTCATTCATGAGCTTTAGGACTTATAGACTTAGATTCATCATCAATATTGTCATGCTCGTAGCGTGTCTCTTTTATTTATCTTGTACGAAGCTCTTTATGATCGTAGACTCATAGTTTCTGATATGTAGGAAAATCATAGAAAGGTAGACGGATTCATGCTATGGGAGTCATGCCTTAGAAAGAAGGGACTAGCCTTACATACCTCTTTCTTTTATTTCCATCGCTTGATTGTTCTCCTTCAATGCTCACGTTTCTACCTTCAAGAGAATTCGCATTCATATTAGCTAATCGATCATATGAACGTGCTTACTAAAGCTAGGGAAAATTGGGCAGCATTTCCTTTGTTTATACAACCTTTCCCATATCGTATATCAACTCCCAAACATTTACAATAACGTTCACAATATCATAACCAACAATCTTCATTCATCTACACTAACCTCATTTCACAATTCCACTTCAATTCATCCATAATTATGGTCATAGTATACTAGTACGTTTTCTTGCATATAATACCTCCCGTGTTCTCATTATCATTTATAACATACTTACACTCACAACATATTAATATTCACAACTCATTCCAAACTACTACTCAAAATCTCTTTATTCTCATGTTTATGACCCATTTCCCATATCCTTCTACAATCCAAGTGTTTCAACTTTCAAACACCTTAAAAAACATAGGAATACCATAAATCTTACCTTAGATAGTGTAGGAGCAAGTTTTGGATGATAATATTTCACTTGAAGAAAAACCCTAGCTTCAATCCAATGGGGTTTCTTGCCTTGGATGAACTCCAATCAGTTTCTTACACTTGATTTCCTTGGTTTGATGAATTTGATCACTAATATCTCTTGAATTCTAGTGGGAGAAGTGTTCTATAAAGTTCTAGAGAGAAGGAGAGTGAAGGAGAAAATGAAATGGAATGAACTTGGTCCGTTATTAAATACACAAAATCTGTCCCGACACATTTATACGGACACATATGCGGTCCGTACAATTTATACGGTCCATATGTGTGACCGTATAATGGTTCTAGCGGAGGATCTTTTCTGGACAGGTTATACGGCCATACTTACATCCCGTATCTTGTGTACGGTCCCTATAGTGGACCATACAATGCACAGTTTTTCGAAACTCGCTCTCATCGACTCGTTTGATCCCCAATCCTTATGGAACCTTCTTGATACTTGTTTAATGCCTCATTACCAATCTAGAGGGCATTATAGCTCTTCTCCCAAGCATTGTTAGGTCATCATTAACCCGTTACTCGTAAATCCTTTTCGATACATCTCGTATGTCTTGCCTCCTCTTGGCAACTTTCTTCTCTTACTTCGAATGTCTGTGAAATCTCATTTAGAATCATCAAATGTCATTTCTTACTTATCAAAACATTGCATACGTCGTGCCCTCCATCAGTCTATTCACTGTGCATGAACGAAATTTTTTTCGAGGTGTAACAAAAGGGAAATTGTTACACCTCGAAAAACAATTCCGCGTCATGTGCGTTGTGTGTAAACTAATGTAAGATCGAATAGGTCATGGAACCCTTATAAGGTTAATGAATACTCTTACTAAATGTTAAGCAAGCTTTTAAAGGTTTCGGGACCAAGCAAATCGAAGAAAATAAGTTTGTCAAAAATTTGAAAAAAAAAGGTTGACAGAACTTTGGGTCAACTTTGAAGGGGTATATCTCCTAGTATATTGGAGTTTTAAGGTGTTTCAAAAGCCATCACAACAAACCGCTAGTCGATACGACATCGGAGTAGAGAATTATGGACTTTACAAGTTAGGCCGAATGAGCAGAAACGGACTGCTATAGTACCCGGGTTGCTACAGTACCGGGTTGGTATAGTACCCGAACCAACACACCTATAAATATCCCTCTAACCCATCATTTTTCATCATCTTTTCATTCACCACACTTCTAAAAAGTTCTAGAGAGCTCTTAAGGGTTCAATAACCCTCCATAAATTTCCATAATATTACATAATCCTCCATAACCTTCCATAATCTTACATAACCTTTCCATATTATTAAGAGAGAATACCAACACCAAAACCCCAAGGATAATCCATGGAAGGTAATTGTTCTTGTTTCTCTTCAAGGTGGTGATGAACTTGGACTTGGAAAGGGGTGAATAAAGTGAAGTTCTTCTACTATAAGGTATGTTCTTCCTATTATTTACATGATTGAGATGATGTAAAGGTTTAGCAATTCTTAGAGTGGAAAGAATCATAGGAGAAAAATCATAAAGTGTTGAATTGATGTAGATGGCCATGAGGTGAATTTGAAAGGAGATTTTGGACTAATTTGAGATTAAATTAAATATAATTCCTTGATTATGGTATTGTGGATATGGTTATGGTTAGTTGAGAAATTTGGAAAACATCGTGTGGGATGTTTTATGGAACCTATTGGTGTTGATAATATTGTGGTTGATGTTGGTATTGTTATTATTTTTGTTGGTTACTGGATTATAATTTTGGGCTAGGCATATAAACAGGGGAGATGCTGCCCGAATTTCGACAGATTCTAAAAAAAATTCCTTTGGATGCAACAAGTGTATGATATTGAGCCTAATGATAATATGGATGGTTTACATGTAGATTTACGAGCTTGGAAGGATAAATGTTAAGTGGCTAAGGCTACCAAAAGGTATGTTAAGGCTATTCCTTCTTTTCATTGGCATGATTTCTACTATTGAGCCACCTTTGACTATTTCGCACCAAGATGTGCTATTTACAAAAATTATAACCTTATTGCGATAACTCTCTTAAGTTAAGGACGGGTATAAGAATAGTCAAGTTATGTAAGATGATAGAATGATAGAAGGTATAACCAGTGTATATGTTGTTTATAGACTGTTATGTTGCCTTCGAGTTATCATTTTATGTATACGCCTGGCCTATGGGTCATGGAGTTATCGCCTGGCCTACGGGTCATGGAGTTGTTGCGTGACCGACGGGTCACAGAGATGCGCACACCTGACCTACGGGTCATGGAATTGATTATACCTGATCTACGGGTCATGGAGTTGATTATACCTAGCCTATGAGTCATGGAGTCATCTATGCCTGACCTTCGAGTCACGGAGTTATATCGATAGATTATGTTATCTTGCCTCAGATTAGAGGCAACCCAGGTAGAGTACCTCCAGATGCTTTTTTGAGATATCCGGAGCACAGCTTGTTATTTCATTTCAGTGGTTATCTTGCCTACATACTGGGTACATTATTCGTACTGACGTCCCTTTTGATGGAGGTGCTGCATTCATGCCTGCAGGTACCGATCGACAGATTGATAGGCCTCCTCAGTAGGCCGGAGTTGACATCAGATGATTGGTGAGGCTCTTTTTGTTCGGAGTTACCAGGTCCTTGGAGTCTCTCCTGTTTTATTACAGATTGTATGGTATCGTCAAACCCTCTCTAGAGGCTTGTAGACGATTCCTGTACATAATATGTTTGTGTGATAGCCTTGTCGGCTTGTATAGGTCTGTTTGGATACTGTTGGCTTTGTACGATCAAAACAGCCTTGTCGGCTAGCTCATATATATATATAGTAGGTGTGCGTATACCACTTCAGATGAGACAGTCAGTATTTATATATCTCCAGATTGCGGTTTGTTGGTATTGCCTGTGTGCAGGTAGGCATTATCAGTTTAAGCTGGGGGTTTACTCCCCTAGAGTTTCAGACTTAAAGAGGTTCTCTCGGGTCTGGTTGGCATCTAGTGCCGGTCACGCAACTACAGATTTAAGGTGTGAAAAACTTGGTATTAGAGCAGGTCTGTCCTAGGGAGTCTACAAGTCGTGTCTAGTAGAGTGTTGTTTATAGATATGTCATGCACCACATCATATAAATAGGAAGCTACAGGGTATCTAGGAATTGATTGCCTTTCTTTCAGATCTAAATCGTGCTGTAGAGCCAAGTCATAGGAGATTTGAGTTAAATTTACTCTTCCGTATTTGTGCACAGCTATGCCGATGACTTGGAAGACAGCGGCTAACCGGAGAGGTGACACGGCAGCTGGTGAGGGGAGCAGTAGGGCACACCCGACAGCTGAGGCTTGGCCTGAGGGCCAGGGTGAGACCCTATCCCAGCCATTATCGATGACTTCTCCGCTTGAGAGCCCCCGAGGGAGGCAGTACCTCCAGTGCCCCCTCCCACACCGATAGACCAGGATCTTAGGAGGGCGGTGCACTTATTGACCCAGATTATGATGACACAGAGGCAGCCGAGGGCACCTGCTAGAGCAGTGACCGCTATGGGTCCCAAAGTTCAAGGGTTCGTGAGTATTTAGCACTTAACCCTTCAGAGCACTCGAGGATTAAGCGGGATGAGGATCCGCAGAACTTTATCGATAAGCTTCTGCGTATTTTTAGGGTCATGCATGCTACCGAGACTGAGGCAGCAGAGCTAGCGGCTTTCAGGCTTCACGATATAGCGGTCTAATGGTATGAAAGGTGGGAGAATGCTAGAGGTCTTGAGGCACCTCCAGCGTGTTGGTATGAGTTTTCAGAGGCCTTTCTCGATCATAATTTACCGTTGGAGGTACGAGAGGTGAGGTTGGATCAGTTCTTGACCGTGCAGCAAGGTAGTTCCAACCTCCAAGATTATTGCCTCCGATTTGATTCCTTGGCCAGATATGCTCCATCCTTCTTTGATTTAGCGAGGGCCAGGATTCACAAGTTCATATCGGGTCTGCACCCCGATTATGTTGAGGCTTGTACCACTGCGGTGGTAAATTATAATATGGACTATGCTCGTATTCAGGTATTCGTGCAAAATTGCGAGGATCGTAGACGTCAGCAGCGGGTGGTCGAGAGGATAGAGAGGGACCATCATAAGAGGGATAGGTCTGTTGGTCAGCGGGGTAGTAGTTAGGGGAGTTTCAGACCCCAGTATCAGGGCAGGCCATTTAGGCCACCACCACCTCAGTCTCAGGGATATAACCCAGGGTATTACTTTCCGTCTAGACTAGGTGAGAGCTCCCCTGCATCAGGTTCACAGCAGCAGAGGGATCCAGGGCAGACTAGACCACCACCACAACAATGTGGTAATTGTGGTAGAGCACATCGCGGACATTGTCAGTTTGGATCGAATGCTTGCTTTAGTTGTGGTAGCCCAGATCACTTTGTGTGAGACTGTCCCCATAAGGGATAGGGTGGTATGGCACAGCTGATAGATTCGGTAGCAGGGTCATCCACATCTGTGCGTCCTCCAGGGCGCGGATCTCAGACATTAGCTGGCCGAGGTAGGGGTAGAAGCGGAGCTTCTAGTGTAGGCGGTGCTTAAAACCTCATTTATGCTTTGGTAGGTCGTCCGGACTTAGAGTCCTCACCAGATGTTTTGACAGGTACATTAACAGTCTGTTCATATAACGTTTATGCGTTAATAAATCTGGGGTCCAATTTTTCCTATGTCACTCCATTTATTGTGGGAAAATTCGGTATAGTGCCAGAGTTGTTGAAGGAACCATTTTCCATGTCTACACCTGTTGGTGAGCCTGTTATTGCTAGAAATATTTATCATGGTTGTTTTGTAGTCGTTTGTGGACGCCAGACCATAGCAGATCTTATAGAGTTACAGATGGTCGATTTTGACGTCATTATGGGAATAGATTGGTTAGCTTCTGTTTACGCTAATGTGGGGTGTTGGACGAAGACTGTCACGTTCAACTTTTCGGGGGAAACAGCTTTGGAATTGTTACACCTCAGAATTTTGGGTTGCTGGGTGGTGAATGGACTAACGTAAGTTAAGGTGTGTACGATGTCCCTATAAGTAAGAAGGGATACTTAATAGCTCTAATTAAGGTTCCAAAGACATTTGAGGCAAGGGAGGAAAGTTCGTCAAATGAAACTTCACTGCAGCTCTGCGAAAGGGGGGTTCGACGGTCGTTCTTTGTACTGTCGGACGGGCCAACACTTCGTCGATTGTGCCGTAGAATTGAGTTAGCGCAAAGACCATTCGACGGAGCAGATCGACGCTCCGTCGATCCGTTCGATGGACCGTCCTTCTCACCTTTAGAATGAAAAGAAACGAAAGGTTGCTCACTGGAAATTTAATGACTTCGACGATCAGATCGACGCCCCGTCGATCCGATCGACGCTTCATTGATCGTATTGTATATCTCGGTTGGGACTGATTTCATGATTTTATATAAGGACCCTTCTTTCATTTCATTTTATTTCATTTCACTTCTCCACACACCATGAAACCTCTAGAACCTTCTCTATCATTCATCCACAAGGATTCAAGGGAAAACCATGATCGACTGTACCAAATCCATGAAATCAAGTGTATGAAACCCATTAAAAGTTCATCTAAGCCAAGAAAACTCAAGAGAAAGGAGTTAGGGTTTTGGTGCAAGAAGAGAAGTTCCACTCAAAGGTTGTTACTCCATCATCTAAGGTGAGTTTTATGGTCATTCCATGTTGTTTAAGGTATTGAAAGGCTAAGACACTTGAATTGTAGAAAGACATAAAAAATGGGTCATAAATGAGTGAATAGTGTCATTGTTGAGTAGTAGTTGGGGTGAATTATGAATATTGACATGTGGCATTTGTAAATATGTTTTGAATGACATTAGAACATGGAATAAGTATTATGTATGATAAAATGTGATAATGAGCCATAACCAAAATTGTGGAGAAATTGAAGGGAAATAGTGAATTGTGGGAAATGTAGATAAATGATGGTTGTTGTTTGCGATATTTTGAATATTGTTATGAACGTTTGGGAGTTGATATAGAATGTGGGAACAGTAGTAGAAACAAAGAAAATGCTGCCCAATTTTCCCTAGAAATAGTAAAATGATCTTACAGTCGATTAACTAATGCTAATGCGAACCCTCTTGAAGGTAGAGACGCGAGCATCAAAGGAGAACGATCAAGCGATAGAATAGTTAAACGACAAAGGTATGTGAGGCTAGTCCTTCCTTTCTATGGCATGAATCCTATAGTATAACTTTCCTTCCTCTTCATGAATTTCTTACATTCCGGAAAAACTATGAGCCTATGTTCATGAATAGCTATATGAGATAAGAGATAGGTTATGAGCCAATAATGATGAGGATGAGTTAAAGTATAGAGATTCTAGATGTTCATGATATGATGTTCCTATAGAGTTAATGATGTCGTTTATTGTATACACTCACCTTATATGCTAATTCTTTCAAGGTGAGGCAGAATGTTAATGAATGCTCCATAATGAAATCGGGGGATCACGACCTTACGTTACCCCGATAAAGTATAGTTGTCCTTGAGTCTTTATGCATGCACTATGATGATTACATGATTGATGATATTACACCGCGCCTATATGGCCGGGCAGCACTGCTAAGGCGGGCGGCTTATAGATGATTACACCGTGTCTATATGGCATGGGCAGCACCACTAGTGGGCGGCATGAGCTGGTACCCCAGACGCGGGAGGCCTGGACGCAGGCTGATGATTGTCACACCGATCCGATATGGATGGGCAGCTTATACATTTATGCATATATGATATGATGATGATTACGAAGTAAGCCAGCATGTGTTATTTCTTTTATAAGTGACAGTCATATACAGTTTCTCCCTTATTGATGCTTCCTTTATCTCATTGACGTATTTTCATTACTTATGCCTCTCATACTCAGTACAATGTTCGTACTGACATCCGTTTTCTTTGGACGCTGTGTTTATGCCCACAGGTAGACAGAGAGGTGATCTTGATCCAGATTCGTAGGAGCTATTAGCTGATTTGAAGAGCACTCCATTTTCCGGAGGTGCCATTGATTATTCTTTTGGTATATATGTATATGTATGGTGTGGGCACAACGGGGTCCTGTCCCGTCCATATGTCTAGTACTCTAGTAGAGGCTCGTAGATGCGTAGTGTGGGTAGTATGGTCTCACAAGTTCCTCATTGTATATATATGTATGTATGTTATTTTGATAGCCGAAAGGCTCATGTATATAAAGTAAATATGTTTCAAATGATAATAATTACCATGGTTATTGTTATGTCCCGTATTTATATACATTGGGACAACCCGGATTAACTATGATAAGTTAGGGCCAAGACCATTCCGGGACTTGAAGTCGGGATTCTTGACCTTCGATTCTATTTGGAGACATAAGATGTACATGAAATTGTTGGCATGGAACAATTAGGAATAGTTGGGACCAAAAGTCACAAATTTGGAAGTTGAAAATCATGCAAGAAGTCCCACACTTTGTGGCCAATTTTAAATGGTCCAACACTTGTGTGGGCTATGGACACTTGGAGAGTTAGTATGGGAACTTAAAAGATGACTTCTAAGTCATCGTCTCTCATTTCATACTTAGCCAAAAAAAAACAAGAAGTTGAAGAACAACAACTACAAACTCTCGGCCAAGAACCATAGAAAACCAAGTCCAATTCTAGCCACCCCAAAATTATTTCCTTGGTGCAAATCCGCTAATTGGAGGTCCCTAAGTAGCGTGGAAGCGTTGTTGGAGCGATCAAGCCCTCCGTTTAGTAGATCGCAAACCCTAGCCTATTTGTGGAATTGGAGAAGAAAGGTAAGATTTGGTCTTGTTTATGTGTTGTGAATGTTGTATGCATGTTGTAGTATGCTAAAATAAATCAAAATAATGAGATAGGGTATGTTGGAAGTGGGTTGTGTGCTTGGTGTGTTAGCCGTATGAGGTGTGTGTATGTTGTGTGGTGTTGAGGTGATGAATTAATTCTATGTAGCATGTTTGATTGTTGTAGGGTGAAGAAATAAATGAGAACCATTTAAATGTGTATGTGGTTAGGTGGCCGTGTGTAGCCTCCCATGTGTGGCAAAGGATGAATTAATATCGCTTAGTGTTTTAGTTGTTGTCGTTATGAATTCTAGTTTGGAAATGAGCGTTTAATGACTCAAGATTGATGTTGAAATTGTATGGGCTGGTTTGAGGGTTATTGTGCGTTTGATGTAAGTTGTACATTTATGAGAATGTTATCGTTATAGTGTGGATTGTTGATACAAATCATAATATGAAAATGAGGAGTGTGTTATAGTGAGGTTCTCGGGTTTGGGATTGTTTTCGGGTAAATTGGAGAAATTGTTGGATTGATGGAAATATTATGTAAATTGTTTAACATGTCCTTGAATATCGTTAGTAAGGGTTCGGGTTGGAAATTGAATGGATGAGCGATAATATGGCTTGAATGTAAGCCGTCGAATTGGATATTATGAATGTTGCCGAATGATGTGAAAGAGAGTTGTTAATGTTATATTATCTTTCGGATTGGTCATTGGGGTTTCTAGGTTGATTGTTGTTGTTGTTGTTGTTGTTGATTCTGGCCGAGTTAAATTCTCGGGGTTGGCCTATTTACAGGGGAAATGCTGCCCAAATTATTGTAGAATTAAGTGTTAGTTTGGAATAAATTGCTTAGTGCCGATGGCTAATGTGTAATACTCGTTGACGTATTTGTAGACCTTGGGGAGCACGAGGCGTAGGTTGGATTAGCTTGAGTTGTGTTAGCTTGGAGTGCATACGAGGTATGTAAAACTCAAACCTTCCTTCTTTTGGCATGCCTTAGTTATACATAGGTTATATCACGAGCCTCGAGGAAATTCTAAATTCGCAATCCGAGTACGTTATGACTCTTATATATTTCTTGGCACTCGTATGTTTGATGTGATGAAATATGAATCCTTATGTCTTTGAAATAACTGATTTCCAAATGTTTCACAAAAAGTTTTGTTTTAAAGAATTCCGAAATTATGGACGCCGTATCTTTCACATAAAGGCTCGGATTGCTTCGATATCTTCGTAAGAGTTTGTATGGCGTATGATGAGTATGTTCTCCATAGGTGGGCCCGGCTCGGGTCGATACCCGTCCGTGGGTCCCGCGGCTTTCCTTTGTGTAATTCAGAAGACTTTTGAAAGAATTTGGTATGACTATTATTTCGATTTTCAAGTATGGTCATTTTACTTATATTTGAGTCCATGATAATGATTTTATGCATATGGTTACTCACGACTCTGCTCGTGCGTTCTGTTATATCTTTCGCCGGATCCCGGGCCGATGCTGTTGTTGTGCGCACTTTGATATATTCCGGTGTTATTCTGTGTTGATGGTTCACCGAGCCACTCGCTAGAGGGCCGGGTTCCACTTATATTTGGCGTTATGCGGTGTATGACGTTATGCTGTGTTATGATGTGTGACGGGGATACAGAGATTTGAACCTTCTGGTTTTATGCTGTGTTATGGGGCCATCGACGGGCGGGCGACCATATTCTCTATGCCCTATGCATGACTTATATTTTGAGAGTAAACATTTTGATATTTTGGGTTTGCACTTATGTTCTGTACTTCTATTTCGTTTATGCCTCAGATTTGTTTTCTGTATCTTCTGCTTTGCATACTCAGTACATATTTCGTACTGACCCCCTCTCTTCGGGGGGCTGCGTTTCATGCCCGCGGTGCAGACGCACAGTTTGGTGATCCAGCCGTTTAGGATACCCTCTTCTGCTGTTTGGAGTGCTCTTCTTATTCCGGAGCCTACATTTTGGTATATATCTTCGTTCGTTGCATATGTATGTATTTGTTCAGGGGTACGGCGGGACCCTGTCCCGCCATATGATTCGGTCTGTCTGTTTAGAGGTCTGTAGACGTATATGTGGGTTTTGTGCCTACTTCTGTACGGGTGTGTTTGTATGATCCCACTTGCCATGGCAGCCTTGTCGGCGTGCGTTTGTATATGTTTTGGGCCGTTGCGCCATTTGATAGCTTTGTCGGCTTCTGATATATATGTACATATATGGTTGTGTTTGAAATGTGTCTGAGACAGTTTGATATAATTTGAGGCAGCGTGTGATATTTGTGCCCGTATACGCTATCTGTATGTGATTCAGATTAGATGAGTGTGTTCGGGTGCCCAGTTCGGTCACTAGTCACGGCCTACGGGGTTGGGTCGTGACAGAGGTGATATCAAAGCGGTTTGTCCTCGGAATGTCTACAGGCCGTGTTTCGTAGAGTCTTGTTTATCGGTGTGTTGTGCACCACATCTATAAACAGGAGGCTACAGGACATTTAGGGTGTTTCCTTTCTTTGAATCTTAGATCGTGCGCTAGAGCTGTGCTATTAGGATGATTCTGTTCTGATCAGTTGTTGTGTTTTTCAGAGATGTCTCCGAAAAAGGCGGCGGCTGCCCAGAAGGGCAAGGCGGTGATGAGAGAGACTAGTCAGATGCCGAGAGTTGCCCGGGCTCGTGCTCAGGATTTGCCCGACGTTGTGCCCCAGTCAGAGGGTTCTGCTACACCCCCACCCGAGGAGCATGGAGCCGCTCCACCATTAGCTCTAGAGGCTCCAGCGCCCGGGCCTCCAGTTCCTCAGCCAAGGGCGGAGGATAGGACGTTGAGGGAGGCCGTACAGTTACTGACGACTTTGGTAGCGGGACAGACTCGTAGACGCGGGCTGAGAGGTGATGATGATGATGACAGGCGTGATAGCCTGAGGGTTCATGATTTTCTGACATGCGGTCCCCCAGAGTTTTTCGGGTCTAAGCCCGAGGAGGACCCCCATGACTTTATTCGGGGGATGAGGCGCTCATTGGGACTGGTCAGGGCTTCAGAGACCGAGTCCGTTGAGTTAGCCTCGCACAGATTACGAGATGTTGCGGCAAATTGGTATGAGTCATGGGAGCTGTCCAGAGGTGAGGATGCTCCCCCAGCTACTTGGGATGAGTTTGTGGCCGCTTTTCTCCGCCACTGTTTGCCCCCCCATGAGTTACGACGGGCGCGGGTTGATAGATTTTTACAGCTGCAGTAGAGGGGTCGGAGTGTTCGTGAGTATAATTTGGAGTTTGATTCTTTGGCTCGATATGCGCCTGCTATAGTGGCTGACATGGCTGACCGGATGCACCGGTACGTGATAGGGCTGGACCGTTATTTAGTTGACGGCTGCATGGCGGTGGCATCGCAGACTGATATGGACATCGCCCGGTTATAGGCTTACGCGCCGGGTATGGAGGACCGGCACAGAGAGGATCAGTCGGGCAGAGATCGTGATAGGAGACCGCCCAAGCGGGCCAGGTCAGTTGGGTATTCTGGGGAGTTCCAAAGCGGGCAGCCTCAACAGTATGTTAGACAGTCTTCTCAGCCAGCGCAGAGTGCACTCCCGCAGTCTATCGGGGAGGGATTTGATAGTGTCAGATACTCAGGAGCAGGCTAGAGTTCCAGAGCACCAGGTTCGCAGATGACCAGGGGTTCTAGCCAGTCCCGACCACCCAGGCCCCGTTGTTCTTATTGTGGGAGATCGCACCCAAGGGAGTGCTACCGAGCCACGGGAGCTTGTTTTTCCTACGGCCGTCAGGGCCATGTTATGCGAGATTGTCCGATGGCGAGTGGTTCTGGTGATACAGTTCAGCCGACGGGGTCAGCCGCTGGTTCATCTTCTACTCCCTCAACTATGCGCCCTGCAGGGCGGGGTATGCCGGCACCGGCGGGCCGCGGTCGAGGCCGTGGCGGTGTTTCAGATTCTAGCGGTCCATCGAACCGCATATATGCATTGGCTAGCCGCCAGGGTCAGGAGGCTTCGCCAAATGTTGTTACAGGTAATCCAAATCCTTTGTTTGACTATGTTGATTTGTGAATGACTTGTTTGTGTGGCTATAAAAGAAACTCCCCCGAGTTGTTAGTAAGATCCGTAGAATTAATCTAACATTCGAGGACGAATGTTCTAAAGGGGGGGGGGGGGGGGGAGGATGTTATGTCCCGTATTTTTATACATTGGGACAACCCGGATTAACTATGATAAGTTAGGGCCAAGACCATTCCGGGACTTGAAGTCGGGATTCTTGACCTTCGATTCTATTTGGAGACATAAGATGTACATGAAATTGTTGGCATGGAACAATTAGGAAAAGTTGGGACCAAAAGTCACAAATTTGGAAGTTGAAAATCATGCAAGAAATCCCACACTTTGTGGCCAATTTTAAATGGTCCAACACTTGTGTGGGCCATGGACACTTGGAGAGTTAGTATGGGAACTTAAAAGATGACTTCTAAGTTATCTTCTCTCAGTTTATACTTAGCCAAAAAAAACAAGAAGTTGAAGAACAACAACTACAAACTCTCGGCCAAGAACCATAGAAAACCAAGTCCAATTCTAGCCACCCCAAAATTATTTCCTTGGTGCAAATACGCTAATTGGAGGTCCCTAAGTAGCGCGGAAGCGTTGTTGGAGCGATCAAGCCCTCCGTTTAGTAGATCGCAAACCCTAGCCTATTTGTGGAATTGGAGAAGAAAGGTAAGATTTGGTCTTGTTTATGTGTTGAGAATGTTGTATGCATGTTGTAGTATGCTAAAATGAATGAAAATCATGAGATAGGGTATGTTGGAAGTGGGTTGTGTGCTTGGTGTGTTAGTCGTATGAGGTGTGTGTATGTTGTGTGGTGTTGAGGTGATGAATTAATTCTATGTAGCATGTTTGATTGTTGTAGGGTGAAGAAATAAATGAGAACCATTTATATGTGTATGTGGTTATGTGGCCGTGTGTAGCCTCCCATGTGTGGCAAAGGATGAATTAATATCGCTTAGTGTTTTAGTTGTTGTCGTTGTGAATTCTAGTTTGGAAATGAGCGTTTAATGACTCAAGATTGATGTTGAAATTGTATGGGCTGGTTTGAGGGTTATTGTGCGTTTGATGTAAGTTGTACATTTATGAGAATGCTATCGTTATAGTGTGGATTGTTGATAAAAATCATAATTTGAAAATGAGGAGTGTGTTATAGTGAGGTTCTCGGGTTTGGGATTGTTTTCGGGTAAATTGGAGAAATTGTTGGATTGATGGAAATATTATGTAAATTGTTTAACATGTCCTTGAATATCGTTAGTAAGGGTTCGGGTTGGAAATTGAATGGATGAGCGATAATATGGCTTGAATGTAAGCCGTCGAATTGGATATTATGGATGTTGTCGAATGATGTGAAAGAGAGTTGTTAATGTTATATTATCTTTCGGATTGGTCATTTGGGTTGCTAGGTTGATTATTGTTGTTGTTGTTGTTGATTCTGGCCGAGTTAAATTCTCGGGGTTGGCCTATTTACAGGGGAAATGCTGCCCAAATTACTGTAGAATTAAGTGTTAGTTTGGAATAAATTGCTTAGTGCCGATGGCTAATGTGTAATACTCGTTGACTTATTTGTAGACCTTGGGGAGCCCGAGGCGTAGGTTGGATTAGCTTGAGTTGAGTTAGCTTGGAGTGCGTACGAGGTATGTAAAGCTCAATCCTTCTGTCACGACCCGACTAGGGGCCGCGACGAGTACCTGATACTTGTACCGAGCACCCCTTATCTCGTATCATCTTCTTATGCTAAGTGGGTCGTGATACTGATTATTGTCATCCCTCTAGTTAACATTACTAATTACTGCATTATTACAAACATATATTAATATACATTACTAACTTGATATACGGGAACGGAAGCAAACAAGATCATAAAACATCTAACTGTACATAGCTGTCTACGAGCCTCTAACATAATACATATGATAAGAAGATGGGCCGGGTTCCGCCAAGCCCAAGTATGTGCACGAAAGTAACACCACTAAACTGGAGCTCCGGAACAACTGAAGCACTTCAATGTACCGCTGGAGAGCTCCTAGGAGTCGAGTCCATCAACCTGCTTACCTGCGCGGCATGAAACGCAGCGTCTGCAAGAAGGGACGTCAGTACGAAAAGTGTACCGAGTATGTAAGGCATGAGTAATATCATGAGATCATAATAGAAAACATAAAACACAACATGGGAGAGGGGTATAACCTGTATCGCTGTTTGTCTACCATGATAGATGTTATGCAAGTTAACTTTACCTTCTGGGGTAATGTATAGATACTGCAAGTAAACTGCCCTACCGTGTGGGTACAGTGTGTAATTGCCTGACCATGATGGTGCGGTGGACTACTGCCCGACCATATAGGTACGGTGGATTACTGCCCGACCATATAGGTACGGTGTAACACTCTCTGAGTAGACCATGAAATAAAAGAGTAATCTGTCATCTGAGTGCCCCTTGGGGCGGATGCCATGCATGCTACCTTTCTAAAAAAAAACCATGTAAATATCTGTAAGTAAACTGCCCGACCACGTAGGATCGGTGTATAGCTGCCCGCCCATATAGGAACGGTGTATAAGCCCGCGTCCAGGCCTCCCGCGTTCGGGGTATAATCTACCCACTGCAGTGGTGTGTCTGCCCGGCCGTCCGTTGGGTGGCGTGGTGTCATAAAATAAATCATACATATATATGAAGCATGCATGAGAGCCCAAGTGAAAACTGCAACCCCATCGGAGTGACGTAAGGTCGGTAACCTCCGATTCATTATTATGGAACCGTCATGATCGTTATGTCTTACCTTGAAGGAACTAGCATTATAAGGCGAGACTGTCAACAAAGAATAGCGTTAAGGAAGAACGTAGAATGAAGTCATAAACTTCATAAGACGATAATTCATACACTTTGAAGTCTTTTAGAAATTAGTGCCATATCCAAGAAATAGGATTAAGAATCAAAACTAGCTTGACACTTTCATACTCATGTTAAATTCTTAACTTGAAACTCTTAGTCATGGAATCATCCTTATCATACTTGTCATATACATACTCTCTTTCTTAATATCATTGTCATTAACATCATGGAAGTATCCTCATTAGTATGGTTACAACACTTATCGTTTGGCGAACAGGACAGTAAAGGAAAATCTGAGACCAATGGGCCCACCTCAGGTCAACTGAGGCAGCGTATACAATGTACATATATTACATTTCATGACATCACTTACGAGAGTTTTAGGATGGTCGGACCCTATTCATGCTAGTTCTAGGTATTTAGACGATTCTTTCAACTATTCATAGGCATTTAATTCAATTCTACTGAATGAATAGTAGTCAAATTCAAACTCGAATTTCTAGAATTAGAGTGGCCCCCGAGACACGTATTCAGGCCTACTACGTCTAAGACATGCCAAAGAAGGAAAGGGGAAGCCTTACATACCTTTCTTTCTTTTTAAGCACGTCGAAACTCCAATGCCGTTTCGTCAAAAACCTACAAATGGTCACATTTGCCAATTACTATTCATGAGGTTCAAAATTCCAACTTTGGTTTAGTACGTTTCTACCGAAATTTCGGCAGCATCTCCCCTATAAATATGACACCCCGAGAATTTAACTCGGCTCAAATGTCAACAACAACCATGCCAACAACATCAATTATCGACTAAAATCGCTTTCTAACACAAATAGTCCTTTTTCTACATCAAGCAACAACTTCCAAACTAACTTTGCATTTATAAACCATTGTCAATATTTTCATATCCACATATTAATTTAAGATCCTTCCAACATAAACTAAGAGCATTCCAAGCTATATATCCAACATTCAACAATTCCATCAATTTTCATATTCAATCCAAAATCCTTATATATGCAACAAAACCATTCCAGCACATTTTCTACTTACTAATTCATCTCCAGCAACAACAATCTACCCCTTAACAACTTCATTATCTTAATATCATAAAATCATATTAATATGACATAATTCTCTACATTCCGTTTTCATGCCAACTTACCCCATCCATGCTTCATTTACAATGTAATGATCACAACAACACAACTAACATGTGAAACAAAATAAATCTATCACCATCTCATCCACTTATAGGCCACGGCCAACATGCAATTTTTCAACTTCATCCCATTTTCATTCAACTTTCATTTCCATTAAAATTTTCATAATAACCACAACTAGAATACAACATAAAATAAACTAATCTTGCCTACACCACACATGCATACTCACGGCCACACCATGCAAATCTCCACAAGTTCATGAATTCTATCCATTCCTTCATACTACAATATAAACAAGCCTTTATAATATCATAAAAAGGATTAAATCTTACCTTTTCCTCACAATTCCTCAACTTGGCTAGGTTGTCAACTTGCAACAAAGAGAGAGATTCTTGCTTCAACAACTATACCATGTTCAAGAGCATCCTTGAATTAGTAGAAACACATGAAGAACCAAATTTTTGGAACAAGATTCCTTGGTCTTCTTTTTCTCCTCTCTTGGCCGAACCTAGGCTTCTTGTTGCTCTCTTTTTTTTTTTTTTTTTTTTGTTCTCTTGAATTTTCTAGAGTTGTAAAATGATGACTTTGTCTCATTTCTTTCCACCACTTCTCTATATATATTTTCCCACAAGCGTGTGAGGGGCACATGCCCCCTCTCTAGAAATTTCTCAAATTAAAACAAAGATGACTTATTTGTCATCTTTTTCATTCTTTTTCTTTTCCCCTTTATTTTCTAGCATTTTGGGAAATTACCATTTCGCCCTTTGTCTTCCACATTATTTCCGTTGGTCATTATGCAAATTTCTCTTTTTTACCCTTGGCCTTTCTCAATATTTCCATCCTAATAATAGTCATAAATAATATTCATAGCAACTTGTACATTAAAATCACTTTCGAAAATGACCTTGTCCTTAACTTACCACGACCCTCTCGGATTGTCCGAATGTATGAAATACGGGATATAACATTCTCCCCCCTTTTAGAACATTCGTCCTCGAATGTTCAACTGATCTTATGAGGTCTTGTAACACTTCGGGGGTCCCGTTTGTGGTCGCTCTTTCCTTTGTACCCATTTCTTATCCTTTACCTTATTCTCCTTGGCCTTTACACAAATCCTTAGTTCATGTCATAGGTTTCCCTTCTGGTACTTAAGAATATGGTAATCCCTTTTTGGTCTAACATAGTATGGTCTCCCCCCCCCCCCCCCCTTTAAGGGCTCCTTATACACCAACGGTCTCTTCTCAACTCCGTGCACAACATAGTAAAATTTCTTATGATAAGTTTTCCTTTCATTTTCCGTCGATACCCTCACATATGAGATATTATACATGTTCATATACATATACACATATAACTAGTATCAACTAACCCACAAAATACTTCCAGACGCTATTCAAGCCTATCCAAGTTCCAGAGCCGGGACGTACTTTCTGTCTCTTCTCTAATCTGGCCTGTCACGTGCTACGTGGCCTTTTATGGTCTCAAACCACTCTATATACTCCAATTTTCCCTTAGGTTATTCCAACTTCTTGTTTGCCTCTTGGGTCTACATTTGCGAAAATTTTCAGTATACTTCCTAGGGGGTCACCCATCCCAGAATTGTTCTGGCCCCAGCGCGTTTAACCTCGAAACTTTAATGAATTTTAATGTCTTAATGCTAATATTTTTGCCTCCCCTCCCTCGGACTATCTTTATCACGTAATCTGGGGCGAGTTGATGTCTTAACAATTTTTGGAACGCTCCCGTAACGCATCTTTCTTTCTTAATTACTATTTTAGCCTTCGCGATCACTACCATTCACCTTTTTCACTATGTATACAACTACTTTTCATTCTGAATTCTCAATTTCCCCCAATACGCTCAGTAACATAAGGGGCGGTACATGATAAAGTAGAATCTAGGTCAATTAACACATGCATATCATAGAAAAAGCCGAAAATGTACCTGTGGCTGCATCTGCGGAAGGTTCAGGATCCTGCCGCCCTGTCAATGCATATATGCGGTGGGGAGGACCGGCTGAACTGGATGCTCCTCCTCTGCCTCGACCGCGGCCCACTGGAGGGTGGGAGGTCTGTCCAGGAGGGCGCACGGACGGGGATGAGCCGGCTACCGATCCCATAGGCTGACTCTCACCTCTACCTCGCATCGAGGGGCAGTCACGCATCATATGTCCCATCTGCCCGCAAGCATAACAAGCATTCGAACCCAGATGGCACTGTCCCGAATGCATCCTACCACACTGGTTGCACTGTGGTGGGGGCGGCCTCGTCTGACCAGATCTGCTGCTGTACTGGGGGCTCGAAATACTGGACTGCTCCTGTGCCTGTCCCCCTCTATACTCACTTCTAGCTTCGAAGGATCTGGTCCTTTTTCTGGAGCTCCTATCCGAATAATGCTCCCTTTTCTGCAACTGATGTCGCTCTTCCAGGTTTTGGGTGTGGGCCTGGATACGGGCAATGGTCATCCCATCCTGAAGTGAAGCTGTCAAACACTCCTTAATTAAGTGTGGCCCCAATCCGCTCACAATCCGGTGTACGTGATCTCCCATATCAGCTATCATGACTAGGGCGTACCTGGCCAACGAGTTAAAACGGAGGCTATATTCCCTGACGCTCATATTTCCCTGTTTAAGATTCAGGAACATATCAGCTCAAGCTCGTCGAACCTCTGGCGGTAGGAAATGTCGTAAAAATGCCTCCGTGAACTCCTGCCAAACCGGGGGAGGGGCATTTGCTCCCCTCGAAGATACCCAACTGTTGTACCACAAGACTGCTACATCTCGTAACCTGTATGACGCCAATTCCACTGACTCTGTGTCCGAAGCATGTATGATCCTCAGTGTCCTCAGCATCTCATCTATGAAATTTTGGGGGTCTTCCTCTGGTTTTGACCCATAAAACTCCGGAGGTTTCAGAGTGATAAAATCACGAGCCCTGGCACTCACCGCCCGGTCTCCCTGGCCCTTATCTTGCCGCTGAACCTGTGCGGCAACTAGCTGGGTCAGCAACTGGATAGCCTCTGCCATCTGCTGGCCCGGAGCTGCTGGAGGAGCTGGGACTCGTCCCTGCTCTGCTGACACGGGGGGAGCATGAAAGGTCTTAGGAGGAGCCTCGTTATGAGACTCGCCTTCTTCTACTTCCGCTGGTGGCTCCCATTCAGTTCTTTTCCCGGCCACCGTCTTGCCCTTCTAGGCCGTTGTAGCTTTCTTCTTCACCGGCATTACTGAAACCATAACACATGATTAGGAAAAGAACTTGGGAACCTGGTAACATAGCTCTATCGCACGATCTAGAGAACAAAGAAGGTCATATTTCCTAAATGCCCTGCAGCCTCCTGTCTATAAGTGTGGCGCGCTACACACCCATAAACAGGACTCTACTGGACACGGCTCGTAGACAAACCCCTAGGACCACCTGCTATGATACCACTTCTGTGACGACCCGACTAGGGGCCGCGACGAGTACCCGATACTTGTACCGAGCACCCCTTATCTCGTATCATCTTCTTATGCTAAGTGGGCCGTGATACTGATTATTGTCATCCCTCTAGTTAACATTACTAATTACTGCATTATTACAAACATATATTAATATACATTACTAACTTGATATACGGGAACGGGAGCAAACAAGATCATAAAACATCTAACTGTACATAGCTATCTACGAGCCTCTAACATAATACATATGATAAGACGATGGGCCGGGTTCCGCCAAGCCCAAGTATGTGCACGAAAGTAATACCACTAAACTGGAGCTCCGGAACAACTGAAGCACTTCCATGTATCGCTGGAGAGCTCCTAGGAGTCGAGTCCGTCAACCTGCTTACCTGCGCGGCATGAAACGCAGCGTCTGCAAGAAGGGACGTCAGTACGAAAAGTGTACCGAGTATGTAAGGCATGAGTAATATCATGAGATCATAATAGAAAACATAAAACTCAACATGGGAGAGGGGTATAACCTGTATCGCTGTTTGTCTACCATGATAGATGTTATGCAAGTTAACTTTGCCTTTTGGGGTAATGTATAGATACTGCAAGTAAACTGCCCGACCATGAAGGTGCGGTGGACTACTCCCCTACGATATAGGTACGGTGGATTACTGCCCGACCATATAGGTACGGTGTAACACTCTCTGAGTAGACCATGAAATAAAAGAGTAATCTGTCATCTGAGTGCCCCTTGGGGCGGATGCCATGCATGCTAGCTTTCTAAAAAAAAAACATGTAAATATCTGTAAGTAAACTGCTCGACCACGTAGGACCGGTGTATAGCTGCCCGCCCATATAGGAACGGTGTATAAGCCCGCGTCCAGGCCTCCCGCGTCCGGGGTATTATTTGCCCACTGCAGTGGTGTGTCTTCCCAGCCGCCCGTTGGGCGGCGCGGTGTCATAAAATAAATCATACATATATATGAAGCATGCATGAGAGCCCAAGTGAAAACTGCAACCCCATCTGAGTGACGTAAGGTCGGTAACCTCCGATTCATTATTATGGAACCGTCATGATCGTTATGTCTTACCTTGAAGGAACTAGCATTATAAGGCGAGACTGTCAACAAAGAATAGCGTTAAGGAAGAACGTAGAATGAAGTCATAAACTTCATAAGACGATAATCCATACACTTTGAAGTCTTTTAGAAATTAGTGTCATATCCAAGAAATAGGATTAAGAATCAAAACTAGCTTGTCATATACATACTCTCTTTCTTAATATCATTGTCATTAACATCATGGAAGTATCCTCATTAGTATGGTTACAACACTTATCGTTTGGCGAACAGGACAGTAAAGGAAAATCTGAGACCAATGGGCCCACCTCAGGTCAACTGAGGCGGCGTATACAATGTACGTATATTACATTTCATGACATCACTTATGAGAGTTTTAGGATGGTCGGACCCTATTCATGCTAGTTCTAGGTATTTAGACGATTCTTTCAACTATTCATAGGCATTTAATTCAATTCTACTGAATGAATAGTAGTCAAATTCAAACTCGAATTTCTAGAATTAGAGTGGCCCCCGAGACACGTATTCAGGCCTACTACGTCTAAGACATGCCAAAGAAGGAAAGGGGAAGCCTTACATACCTTTCTTGCTTTTTAAGCACGTCGAAACTCCAATGCCGTTTCGTCAAAAACCTACAAATGGTCACATTTGCCAATTACTATTCATGAGGTTCAAAATTCCAACTTTGGTTTAGTACTTTTCTACCGAAATTTCGGCAGCATCTCCCCTATAAATATGACACCCCGAGAATTTAACTCGGCTCAAATGTCAACAACAACCATGCCAACAACATCAATTATCGACTAAAATCGCTTTCTAACACAAATAGTCCTTTTTCTACATAAATCAACAACTTCCAAACTAACTTTGCATTTATAAACCATTGTCAATATTTTCATATCCACATACTAATTTAAGATCCTTCCAACATAAACTAAGAGCATTCCAAGCTATATATCCAACATTCAACAATTCCATCAATTTTCATATTCAATCCAAAATCCTTATATATGCAACAAAACCATTCCAGCACATTTTCTACTTACTAATTCATCTCCAGCAACAACAATCTACCCCTTAACAACTTCATTATCTTAATATCATAAAATCATATTAATATGACATAATTCTCTACATTCCGTTTTCATGCCAACTTACCCCATCTATGCTTCATTTACATTGTAATGATCACACCAACACAACTAACATGTGAAACAAAATAAATCTATCACCATCTCATCCACTTATAGGCCACGGCCAACATGCAATTATTCAACTTCATCCCATTTTCATTCAACTTTCATTTCCATTAAAATTTTCATAATAACCACAACTAGAATACAACATAAAATAAACTAATCTTGCCTACACCACACATGCATACTCACGGCCACACCATGCAAATCTCCACAAGTTCATGAATTCTATCCATTCCTTCATACTACAATATAAACAAGCCTTTATAATATCATAAAAAGGATTAAATCTTACCTTTTCCTCACAATTCCTTAACTTGGCTAGGTTGTCAACTTGCAACAAAGAGAGAGATTCTTGCTTCAACAACTATACCATGTTCAAGAGCATCCTTGGATTAGTAGAAACACATGAAGAACCAAATTTTTGGAACAAGATTCCTTGGTCTTTTTTTTCTCCTCTCTTGGCCGAACCAAGGCTTCTTGTTGCTCTCTTTTTTTTTTTTTTTTTTTGTTCTCTTGAATTTTCTAGAGTTGTAAAATGATGACTTTGTCTCATTTTTTTCCACCACTTCTCTATATATATTTTCCCACAAGCATGTGAGGGGCACATGCCCCCTCTCTAGAAATTTCTCAAATTAAAACAAAGATGACTTATTTGTCATCTTTTTCATTCTTTTTCTTTTCCCCTTTATTTTCTAGCATTTTGGGAAATTACCATTTCGCCCTTTGTCTTCCACATTATTTCCGTTGGTCATTATGCAAATTTCTCTTTTTTACCCTTGGCCTTTCTCAATATTTCCATCCTAATAATAGTCATAAATAATATTCATAGCAACTTGTACATTAAAATCACTTTCGAAAATGACCTTGTCCTTAACTTACCACCACCCTCTCGGATTGTCCGAATGTATGAAATACGGGATATAACACCTTCCTTCTTTTGGCATGCCTTAGTTATACATAGGTTATATCACGAGCCTCGAGGAAATTCTAAATTCGCAATCCGAGTACGTTATGACTCTTATATATTTCTTGGCACTCGTATGTTTGATGTGATGAAATATGAATCCTTATGTCTTCGAAATGACTGATTTCCAAATGTTTCACAAAAAGTTTTGTTTTAAATAATTCCGAAATTATGGACGCCGTATCTTTCACATAAAGGCTCGGATTGCTTCGATATCTTCGTAAGAGTTTGTATGGCGTATGATGAGTATGTTCTCCATAGGCGGGCCCGGCTCGGGTCGATACCCGTCCGTGGGTCCCGCGGCTTTCCTTTCTGTAATTCGGAAGACTTTTGAATTTGGTATGACTATTATTTCGATTTTCAAGTATGGTCATTTTACTTATATTTGAGTCCATGATAATGATTTTATGCATATGGTTACTCACGACTCTGCTCGTGCGTTTTGTTATATCTTTCGCCGGATCCTGGGCCGGTTCTGTTGTCGTGCACACTTTGATATATTCCGGTGTTATTCTGTGTTGATGGTTCACCGAGCCACTCGCTAGAGGGCCGGTTTCCACTTATATTTGGCGTTATGCGGTGTATGGCGTTATGCTGTGTTATGATGTGTGAAGGGGATACAGAGATTTGAACCTTCTGGTGTTATGTTGTGTTATGGCGCCATCGACGGGCGGGCGACCATATTCTCTGTGCCCTATGCATGACTTATATTTTGAGAGTAAACATTTTGATATTTTGGGTTTGCACTTATATTCTGTACTTCTATTTCGTTTATGCCTCAGATTTGTTTTCTGTATCTTCTGCTTTGCATACTCAGTACATATTTCGTACTGACCCACTCTCTTCGGGGGGTTGCGTTTCATGCCCGCAGGTGCAGACACACAGTTTGGTGATCCAACCGTTTAGGATACCCTCTTCTGCTGTTTGGAGTGCTCCTCTTATTCCGGAGCCTACATTTTGGTATATATCTTCGTTCGTTGCATGTGTATGTATTTGTTTAGGGGTACGGCGGGGCCCTGTCCCGCCATATGATTCGGTCTGTCTGTTTAGAGGTCTGTAGATGTATATGTGGGTTTTGTGCCTACTTCTGTACGGGTGTGTTTGTATGATCCCACTTGCCATGACAGCCTTGTCGGCGTGCGTTTGTTTATGTTTTAGGCCGTTGCGCCATTTGATAGCTTTGTCGGCTTCTGATATATATGTACATATATGGTTGTGTTTGAAATGTGTCTGAGACAGTTTGATATAATTTGAGGCAGCATGTGATATTCGTGCCCGTATACGCTATCTGTATGTGATTTGGATTTGATGAGTGTGTTCGGGTGCCTAGTTCGGGCACTAGTCACGGCCTACGGGGTTGGGTCGTGACAGTTCTGAGCATATGATGCATGTTTGAGAGCAGATGAGTAGTAGAACGAGTGGTGCTCGGTGGTTAGCCCTAGGTACCCGTCACGGCCCCTAGGCGGGTGGTGACAGGAATGGAAGGGCAATACGGCTTCGCTAAAAGGTAGATTCATTTCGTATCTTAAGGCGAAGAAGATGAATTTGAAGCGACATATCTGTTATACAGTTCGAGTCCAGGATACAAAAGCAAAACTGCCAACTCTTTAGTCCATTCTGATAGTTAATGAGTTCCCGGACGTGTTCCCAGATGAGCGTCCAGGTCTCCCACTAGAGCGAGAAATTAACTTCGCTATAGATGTACTACCGGATACTCAGCCGATATCTATCCCTCATTATAGGATGGCCCCTGCTGAGTTGAAGGAGTTGAAGAAGCAGTTGAAGGATCTATTGGAGAAGGCTTCATCAGACCTAGTACATCACCGTGGGGAGCCCCTGTATTGTTCGTAAGATAGAAGGACAGTTCACTACGGATGTGTATCGACTATAGACAGTTGAATAAGGTGACAATTAAGAATAAGTACCCACTTTCGAGGATAGATGATTTATTTGATCAACTGCAGGGTGCTCGATATTTTTCAGAGATAGACTTGAGATTGGGATACCACCATGTCAGAATCAGAGGGAAGGACATTCCGAAGACAACATTTAGGACTAGATATGGTCATTTTGAGTTCCTTGTTATGTCTTTCAAGTTGACTAATGCTCCAGCTATATTCATGGACCTGATGAACCGTGTATTCAGACCCATTTTGGACCTGTTTGTGATCATGTTTATAGACGACATTCTGATTTATTCCCAATCGAAGACTGAGCATGCAAATCATCTGCATCCGGTACTCAGAGTCCTTCAGGGGCAGAAGTTGTATGTGAAATTCTCCAAGTGTGAATTTTGGCTAAACTCTGTGACTTTTCTAGGGCATATTATTTCAGATAAAGGAATCAAAGTGGTTAATCAGAAGATAGAGGCTGTCAGGAGATGGCCTCGACCTATGATGTCGACGGAAGTTCGTAGTTTTTCGGGTTTAGCATGGTATTACAGAAGATTTTTAGAAGGCTTTTCTTCTCTTTCTTCCCCGTTGACAAAGTGGACTTAGAAGGCAGCCAAGTTCCAATGGACGGATGCTTGCGAGCAGAGTTTTCAAGAATTGAGGGATAGGTTGACTTCAGCACCAGTTCTAGCACTTCCAGAGGGATCCGAGGACTATGCAGTCTATTGTGACGCTTTGAGGGTCGGATTGGGTTGTGTATTGATGCAGCACGACAAGGTGATTGCTTACGCTTCTAGACAGCTCAGGAAGCACGAGATGAACTATCCGACTCACGACCTAGAGTTAGCAGCCATGATTCATGCACTTAAAATCTGGAGAAATTACTTAAATGGCGTTTATGTCGATATCTATACAGATCATAAAAGTCTTCAGCACATCTTCAAGCTGAAGGAGCTAAACTTGCAGCAGAGGCGGTGGTTAGAATTGCTGAAGGTCTATGATGTTGATATTTTGTACCACCCAGGGAAGGCGAATGTGGTAGCAGATGCCCTCAGCCGCGAATCTGTGGGTAGCTTAGCATACCTACGGGCTGGAAGAAGGGAGCTAGCTAATGAGCTTCTTCAGCTAGGAAATTTGAGGGTCAGAGTTATAGATTCAGGGGATGCCGGAGTTACTATTCAGACAACAGCAACATCTTCCTTAGTAGCTGAGGTGAAAATGCGCATGTATGAAGACCCTTCATTGACCCATTACAAGGATACAACTCCACAAAAAAAGAAATCACCATTCAGGCTTACTGGAGAGGGAGTCCTCAAGTATCGAGGTAGGGTGTGTGTTCCCAATGTTGCGGGGTTACGTCAGAAGATTATGGCGGAGGCTCATTGCTCCCGCTATTCTATCCATCCTGGGTCAACAAAGATGTACCGTGACATTAAAGAAGTTTATTGGTGGGATGGAATGAAGAAGGATATAGCGGAGTTCGTGGACCAGTGTCCTAACTGTCAACAGGTGAAAATTGAACATCAGAAGCCCGATGGATTATTACAGGCTATGGAGATCCCAACTTGAAAGTGGGAAGTAATTTATATGGATTTCATCTCAGGCTTACCCCGATCTCAGCGTAAGTTTAATTCTATATGGGTAATTGTAGATAGATTGACAAAATCAGCGCATTTCCTACCTATGAGGACTATTTACACCGCCGAGGATTATGCAAAGCTTTATGTTAAGGAGATAGTCTGACTTTATGGTGTTCCTGTATCCATTATCTCTGATAGGGGTACGCAGTTTGGGGCTAATTTTTGGAGATCTTTCAAGGAGGGTTTGGGGACTCAGGTGAATCTTAGCAGAGCATTTCTCCCCTAGACAGACGGACAGGCTGAGCGTACCATTCAAACCCTTGAAGATAGGTTAAGGGAAAGTGTGCTAGATTTTGGGGGAAATTGGGATGATCACTTGCCTCTTATTGAGTTTGCATACAACAATAGTTACCACTCCAGTATTCAAATAGCCCCATATGAAGCTTTATATCGGCAGAAGTGCAAATCACCAATTGGATGGTTTGAAGTGGGAGAGACGAAATTAGTAGGGCCAGACTTAATCCAACAAGCGATGGATAAAGTTAAGCTTATTCGAGATCGATTGTTAACAGCCCAAAGTCGACAGAAGTCTTACGCGGATAATCACCGACAACACTTGGAGTTCCAAGTTAATGATTGGATATTCCTAAAGGTGTCGCCGATAAAGGCGTCGTGAGATTTGGTAAAAAGGGTAAGCTTAGCCCTCGATATATTGGGCCTTATAGGATTATTCGTAGAGTGGGCAATGTAGCTTCTGAGTTGGATCTACCTTCCAGCTTAGAGTCCGTGCACCCAGTCTTCCATGTATCCATGCTCCGTAAGTGTGTTGGAGATCCTTCGAGAGTTGTTCCCATCGATGATGTTTAGGTTACCCGATACTTGTACCGAGCACCCCTTATCTCGTATCATCTTCTTATGCTAAGTGGGCCGTGATACTGATTATTGTCATCCCTCTAGTTAACATTACTAATTACTGCATTATTACAAACATATATTAATATACATTACTAACTTGATATACGGGAACGGGAGCAAACAAGATCATAAAACATCTAACTGTACATAGCTGTCTACGAGCCTCTAACATAATATATATGATAAGAAGATGGGCCGGGTTCCGCCAAGCCCAAGTATGTGCACGAAAGTAATACCACTAAACTGGAGCTCCGGAACAACTGAAGCACTTCCATGTATCGCTGGAGAGCTCCTAGGAGTCGAGTCCGTCAACCTGCTTACCTGCGCGGCATGAAACGCAGCGTCTGCAAGAAGGGACGTCAGTACGAAAAGTGTACCGAGTATGTAAGGCATGAGTAATATCATGAGATCATAATAGAAAACATAAAACACAACATGGGAGAGGGGTATAACCTGTATCGCTGTTTGTCTACCATGATAGATGTTATGCAAGTTAACTTTACATTCTGGGGTAATGTATAGATACTGCAAGTAAACTGCCCGACCGCGTGGGTACGGTGTGTAACTGCCCGACCATGAAGGTGCGGTGGACTACTGCCCGACCATATAAGTACGGTGGATTACTGTCCGACCATATAGGTACGGTGTAACACTCTCTGAGTAGACCATGAAATAAAAGAGTAATCTGTCATCTGAGTGCCCCTTGGGGCGGATGCCATGCATGCTAGCTGTCTAAAAAAAACTGTTATGTCCCGTACTTTCGTATAACGGGAAATCAAGAAATAAATAAGACTTGTGTGTGTTGAGGAAATATTTGGATTTTGGTGAAAATGACTATGTTGGTTATGGAGTCGTTAATGTTAAGACCTCGGGGAAGGCCGAGGGTAAATTTGGAATTTTGGAAATTTGTTTCGGGAATTACAAAACGGGACTTTTAATGAATCGGGCCAAGAAAATTGAATACAAAATTTAGGCCCAAGGGATTAAAGTGGCCGGCCAAGGGGGGCAAGCCCAAGCCCACTTTTAAAGAGTCATGTGCTATGCACATGACTCCTAGTTGGATATATATTATGCATACTTGAGACTTTTCAAGATAAACACAAGAAAAAAAAATTCAAGAACACCATTGAAGGTGCTCTCGGCCGAAAAAAAAAATTTTGTGGCTTGTTTCTAATCCAATCACCTAGTCTCTTTTGGAGTGATTGATGAGTTCGAGGTGCTCTTCGTTGTGGTACAATTAGTTTGACGAAAGGGCGACGTTTGCGGCGAATCGGAATCTTAAGAACAAGGTAAGATTTTTATGTTTTGATGTTATGAAATGGACATGTATATGTTAGTGATTGGGTTAGTGTGAAGATTATGGGATAGGGTTGTGTTTGTGCATGGTGTGTGTGTGTAGAAGGGGTGTGTTTGGCCGTGGCTTGTAGGTAGTGCAAGACCGTGTGAACTTAATTCCGTTTAGTCGTTTGAGGTGTCGTTGTAACCTTTATAACGTAAATGAATGTTTGGAGAATTGATTTGGTGTTAGAAAATGATTTCGGACGTTATTGGAAAAATGTATACCTTTGGGATATTTGTGTATATCATAGTATATTTATGATATTAAAGACTTTAAATATGATTTATGGTTGATGATAACGAATTTGGAATGAAACGGCGCAAGTTAGAACGTTCGTCGTAACTATTGTTGTGTTGAATGAAAATTGGAAAGTAGTGATCTTTGGGGCTGTTTGTGTGTGGTTTGGAACTTGTATGTAGTGTGTTTGCATAATTGGGAATGAGTGAATGAATGAACTAATGTGGAAATGGATTTGGAATTTTGAAGTTGAATCAAGAATTTGCCAACTTATGTATTAAAGTGAAATTTTGAAGTTAATATAGTATGATTGTGGTTTGTATAGTTTGATGATGTTTGGGCTGTTGTTGTTATTGTATTTTGAGCCGAGCTAAGTCTCGGGGATGTTAGATTTATAGGGGAAGTGCTGCCGAAATTTCAGTAGCCAAATATAGCCCAAAGACTAAAATGTTAATTCTCATGAATAGTCACTGGTAAAAGTGACCATTTGCAGTTTCTGGACGAAAGGGAATTGCGATTTGAGGAGCGTAAGGCGCCAACCAGGTATGTAAAGCCTACCTATCCTTCTTTTGGCATGTCCTAGTCATACTAGGTTAATATCGGAATCTCGGGAATAACCCTGCTCTTGGAAATCGAAGTTCAAGTTCGAGCACTATTCACTCAGCGCGATTGAACCCTTTTTGTCGCATTTGGTTAAAACAATGTTCGTACATCCTTAACTTGTGCTGTTGTGTCCGAAACTCTCCGAAACTTTCGTAGATGGCTCTATGGAGCCGAAAGTCTGTGATTTGTGTCCGCCGCCTCAATTTGACCCGAGGTGGGCCCGCGAGCCCCGAGGCTCCCCTTATTCGGTTTGTTTGGTCCGTTTGTGTCCGTTATAATCTGCGACCGTCTGTTTATGACCAAAGATGCGTTTGAAACTTCCTATGCCATTAATGTACGTTTTCCCCTCTGAATGATGTGAGATTTTCGGGAAATGACTTATGAACGTTTTTTCTTGAGAATGTGGCAGTTTGGAACTTCGTAACTTTTACACATAAACTTTGATCAATCTGATTCCTGCTCCGAGCCTTCTGGCATCAGTATATACCTATACGTAAACTATATGTTGAGTCCGACAAATTATTTTTGATATGCATATGGTTTCTGCATTACTCTGTTCGTGCTGTCTGCTATGACTTCGTTCGTCGGTACCCGGGCCGACTTTGTGATCGTGCGCGCTATAATATATTCGGGAGTCATGATGTGTTACGGTTTCCGAGGCCTCGCCATAGAGCCGGTTACCGTTTATGGAGTTATGATGTGATATGGCATTTGATATGTTCTGATGATATGATGTGTGTGTGATATGATGTGTCTGGAGACTATACGGAGATTTGAAAACTTCTGGAGTTATGATATGTTGTGGCACCAGCGTCGGGGGGTGACCACGTTCCTAAACCCTATACATGATTTGATTTGCATTTGTACGTTCGCCTCCCGCGCAGGTTTGCTTTGTTTACGATGTTGGTGTGTTTGTTATTTCTGACTCCAGCTGTGTTTGTGATTTCTGTACCTTCTGCTTTACATACTCAGTACTTCTCCCGTACTGACCCCCATTTTTTCGGGGGCTGTGTTTCATGCCCGCAGGTACAGAAGCTTGTTTGGGTGGTCCTCCAGTTTAGGCTACTCATTCTGCTGTGTTGGAGAGCTCCCCTTGATCCAGAGCCTACTTTTGGTACATATCTTCTGTTGTATGTGTGTGTTCGGTACATTTGTGGATGTGTGGGTACGGCGGGGCCCTGTCCCGTCATCTGTTCATATGTTCTGTTTTGTTTAGAGGCCTGTAGTCAGATTTGTGGGTCGTGGGTCCGGTGTGTTTGTATGTGAGTCTGTTTTGCGATCTTAAGCGGCCCGTACGCTACTATGGCCAAGTCGGCCTCTGAGTTTGTATGTGTGTGTGTGCATTTGGGCGATGTACATTCCGCCCCTTTCTGATGTGTGTGTGCGTGCATTTGGGCGACGTATATTCCGCCACCTTTCTGATGTTGATTTGACTAATCTGAACGGGCGACCGCTTAAGATAAATGTTCGATAATGTTTGTGTCTGGCGTCTGTTTCTCATTTCTAGTTCGGATAACGCATGCTGAGTTTGGTTGAGTTCGAATTCGATGATCGGGTTGTGAGTTTGTTTGGGGTGCCTAAGTAGGGCACCAGTCGCGGCCCACGGGGTTGGGTCGTGACAAAAGTGGTATCAGAGCGGTTTGTCCTCGGAATGTCTACAGGCCGTGTCTAGTAGAGTTTTGTTTATCGATGTGTTGTGCACCGCATCTATAAACAGGAAGCTACAGGACATCTAGGATGTTGTGTTACCCTTTCTTTGGAATCTTAGATCGTGCGATAGAGCTGTGTTATTAGGGTCATTCTGATCTGACCCGTTGTTGTGTTTGCAGTGATGCCTCCGAAGAAGGCAACGGCGGCCCAGAAGGGCAAGGCGAAGGTGGGAGAGACCAGTCAGGCACAACGGGCTACTCGGGCTCGTGTTTATGATTTGCCTGATGTTACACCTCATTCTGAGGGGTCTGCTACACCCCCATTAGTACAGCCTGGAGCGGGACCTTCAGCAGCTCCAGAGGTCCGTGTACCCGCTCCTGAGACTCCAGCTCCTCAGCCAGGGGCGGAGGATAGGACCCTGAGGGAGGCTGTACAGTTGTTGACCACGATTGTAGCCGGACAGGCTCGCAGACGCGGGCGGAGGGACGATGATGATGAGGACAGGCGGGAAAGCCTGAGAGTTCGGGAGTTCTTGTTATGCGGCCCTCCAGAGTTTTTCGGGTCTAAGCCCGACGAGGACCCCCATGACTTCATTCGGGGGATGCGGTGTGCATTAGACTTGGTCAGGGCGTCAGAGACCGAGTCGGTTGAGCTAGCTTCGCATAGACTTCGGGATGTTGCCGCACATTGGTATGAGACTTGGGAGCTATCCCGGGGTGAGGGTGCTCCTCCAGCTATGTGGGATCAGTTTGTGACTGCTTTCACCCGCCACTTTCTGCCCCCAGAGTTACGACGGGAGCGAGCTGATCGGTTTTTGCATCTGCAGCAGAGGGGTCGGAGCGTCCGTGAATATAATTTGGAGTTTGATTCCCTGGCCCGGTATGCCCCTGCCGTGGTGGCAGATATGACAGACCGGATGCATAGATATGTTATGGGGCTGGATCGTTACTTGATTGACGGGTGTATGGCGGTGTCATTGCAGACAGATATGGACATTGCCCGTTTACAGGCCTACGCCCAGGGGATGGAGAACCGGCACCGAGCAGATCGGCCCAGCAGAGAGTATGATGGGAGACGGCCCAAGAGGGCCAGATCAGCGGGGTATTCTGGAGATTCTCGGGGCGGGCAGCCTCAGTATCAGTCCAGTGGGTACTTTCCTCCATCAGGCCGGGACACTCAGTCTGTTAGTAAGAGATTTGATGGCGCAGGACCGTCCAGGGCAGACCAGAGTTCCAGAGCCCCAGGTCCTCAGGCGAGCAGGGGTCCCAGTCAGTCTAGGCCACCTATACCCCAGTGTTCGTATTGTGGGAGATCGCACCCAGGTGAGTGCTTCAGGGCCACAGGGGCCTGTTTTGCTTGCGGCCGCCAGGGCCATATCATGCGGGATGGTCCGTGGGCAGGCGGTTCCGGTAGCGCAGCACCGCCGATGAGATCTGTTGCGGGTTCGTCATCTACCCCTTCGGCCACGCGCTCTACGGGGCGAGGTATGCCAGCACCAGCGGGCCGCGGTAGAGGCCGTGGTGGGGGTTCAGATTCTAGCGGTCCCTCGAACCGCATTTATGCTTTGACTGGTCGGCGAGACCCAGAGGCACCCCCAGACACAGACCCAGGTATATTACTAACCCTTTTCTTAATAAATATGTGCAATGATAGGTTTGTACCTCAGTATTATGCGATATTCTCTTTCTGTGTGTCAGTAAAGGTGGGGTAAGAATCCGAATTAATGAAAATATCTGAGACAGTTATCTGTACATGTGGGAGGAAAATATATGGGATTTGGAAGGCTAGAACGATAGACCACACAGCCAGAAAAGCAAACGACCTCTTTGGGACAGAGTGGGACCCGCTACGAAAAATTTCCGAAAAATTTGCTAAGACCCCGTTTGGCCTAAATTTACGTGACAAAGGTCGTGCGGGGCAATTGACGAAATTATATCAGCCCTAACGCGTCAAAATGTGTAAAAGTTTCAGGGTTAAGCGTGCTCAAGCCAGAGCAATTCTGGGATGGGTGACCCCCTGGGAAGTAATGCAAAGTCTTTCATAAGTGTAAGTATGATTAAGGTAAACGAAAATTTGGGGTAACCAAAAGGTAAATAGAATGTGTATGGAATAATTAGCGCCCTTTCGGGAGTCGCGCTGAACGAGGTAGACTGAATGGGCAAAGAGAAAAAGGTACAACACTGCTTGGGAAATTGAACGAATTTGAATAACAGCCAGAGATGTTCGCCAGTAAGGTATGAATAAACGTGTGTATGTGTATATGTATGTGTATGTGTGTGTGTATGATTCTCATTTGGTGCCTATGAGGGCTAAGAGCCGAGCCCCGGAAACTAATGTTGTGATAAATAAAAGATAAACAGTGTGAGTAAGTGGAATTTTTGAAGGAAGTCGATACGTAAGACGCAAGACGAATTGTGTGACGACTTGGTGAGTGAGTTTGCAAATGAAGGGAAATTCTCATGAATTATTGGAGCCTTAATATGAACGATTTGATCCTAAATTGACAATCTATCTCTGGTGCTTCTGCACTTCCGATTCCGATAAGGCTCTGCCTAGTACGCCTCTGTAATTCTGAGTTCGACCATGTACCTGTCCGATGAACCTTTTGTGCGTTTGATTCTGAATCCGTTTCTGTCTGACTCTGGGTATAAATCCGTCTGATATACTTCTGTGCGTTTGATTTTGACCGCGTGTGTGTGTGATACACTTCGGTTTGTCTGATCACGATTCGGTATGAAACAATTCTGTATATTTGCTTCTGATTTCGGATCTGTTCGATATGAGTCCGTACGTCTGACTTCGATTGTGAATCTGTTTGGTATATCTTAGTGTGTTGATTCTGCTTACGAATTCGTCTGATACGCCTTTGTACGTCTGACTCCGATCTCAGATGTGCCTGATATACTTCCGTACCTTTGATGTTGACTGCGAATCCGTCCGCCATAGTTGAGTATGTCTGCCTCTGACTATGGATCCGTCCGATATACTTATGCGCGTCCGGTTTTAGTTCTGAATCTGTTTGGCATGAAGTGTCTGATATGAAGTAAAGTGAGATTACGACGATGTGGTAAGGAAACTCAGGAGTGTGACAAGAAAATGATATTGACTATGATGTCTGGAAAGCGTTCGTCTATTACAAGAATATAGCGTATGGTTCAGTGATGACGTAGAGTATGAGAAAATGTATTATGAAGGTATTTGAGTCAGTGATGTGAAAAATCTACCCTAGTATTGGTAAAGAAACTATGTCGGAGAAATCAATGAAGGACAACTATCAAGAGAACCCTCCCGGAGTAGTACGACACCCATGAGGTCGGTTTAACATTCGAGGACGAATGTTCTTAAGGGGGGAGAATGTTATGTCCCGTACTTTCGTATAACGGGAAATCAAGAAATAAATAAGACTTGTGTGTGTTGAGGAAATATTTGGATTTTGGTGAATATGACTATGTTGGTTATGGAGTCGTTAATGTTAAGACCTCGGGGAAGGCCGAGGGTAAATTTGGAATTTCGGAAATTTGTTTCGGGAATTACAAAACGGGACTTTTAATGAATCGGGCCAAGAAAATTGAATACAAAATTTAGGCCCAAGGGATTAAAGTGGCCGGCCAAGGGGGGCAAGCCCAAGCCCACTTTTAAAGAGTCATGTGCTATGCACATGACTCCTAGTTGGATATATATTATGCATACTTGAGACTTTTCAAGATAAACACAAGAAAAAAAAATTCAAGAACACCATTGAAGGTGCTCTCGGCCGAAAAAAAAAAGAAAGAAAAAAAAAATTTCGTGGCTTGTTTCTAATCCAATCACCTAGTCTCTTTTGGAATGATTGATGAGTTCGAGGTGCTCTTCGTTGTGGTACAATTAGTTTGACGAAAGGGCGACGTTTGCGGCGAATCGGAATCTTAAGAACAAGGTAAGATTTTTATGTTTTGATGTTATGAAATGGACATGTATATGTTAGTGATTGGGTTAGTGTGAAGATTATGGGATGGGGTTGTGTTTGTGCATGGTGTGTGTGTGTAGAAGGGGTGTGTTTGGCCGTGGCTTGTAGGTAGTGCAAGACCGTGTGAACTTAATTCCGTTTAGTCGTTTGAGGTGTCGTTGTAACCTTTATAACGTAAATGAATGTTTGGAGAATTGATTTGGTGTTAGAAAATGATTTCGGACGTTATCGGAAAAATGTATACCTTTGGGATATTTGTGTATATCATAGTATATTTATGATATTAAAGACTTTAAATATGATTTATGGTTGATGATAACGAATTTGGAATGAAACGGCGCAAGTTAGAACGTTCGTCGTAACTATTGGTGTGTTGAATGAAAATTGGAAAGTAGTGAACTTTGGGGATGTTTGTGTGTGGTTTGGAACTTGTATGTAGTGTGTTTGCATAATTGGGAATGAGTGAATGAATGGACTAATGTGGAAATGGATTTGGAATTTTGAAGTTGAATCAAGAATTTGCCAACTTATGTATTAAAGTGAAATTTTGAAGTTAATATAGTATGATTGTGGTTTGTATAGTTTGATGATGTTTGGGCTGTTGTTGTTATTGTATTTTGAGCCGAGCTAAGTCTCGGGGATGTTAGATTTATAGGGGAAGTGCTGCCGAAATTTCGGTAGCCAAATATAGCCCAAAGACTAAAATGTTAATTCTCATGAATAGTAACTGGTAAAAGTGACCATTTGCAGTTTCTGGACGAAACGGGAATTGCGATTTGAGGAGCGTAAGGCGCCAACCAGGTATGTAAAGCCTACCTATCCTTCTTTTGGCATGTCCTAGTCATACTAGGTTAATATCGGAATCTCGGGAATAACCCTGCTCTTGGAAATCGAAGTTCAAGTTCGAGCACTATTCACTCAGCGCGATTGAACCCTTTTTGTCGCATTTGGTTAAAAGAATGTTCATACATCCTTAACTTGTGCTGTTGTGTCCGAAACTCTCCGAAACTTTCGTAGATGGCTCTATGGAGCCGAAAGTCTGTGATTTGTGTCCGCCGCCTCAATTTGACCCGAGGTGGGCCCGCGAGCCCCGAGGCTCCCCTTATTCGGTTTGTTTGGTCCGTTTGTGTCCGTTATAATCTGCGACCGTCTGTTTATGACCAAAGATGCGTTTGAAACTTCCTATGCCATTAATGTACGTTTTCCCCTCTGAATGATGTGAGATTTTCGGGAAATGACTTATGAACGTTTTTTCTTGAGAATGTGGCAGTTTGGAACTTCGTAACTTTTACACATAAACTTTGATCAATCTGATTCCTGCTCCGAGCCTTCTGGCATCAGTATATACCTATACGTAAACTATATGTTGAGTCCGACAAATTATTTTTGATATGCATATGGTTTCTGCATTACTCTGTTCGTGCTGTCTGCTATGACTTCGTTCGTCGGTACCCGGGCCGACTTTGTGATCGTGCGCGCTATAATATATTCGGGAGTCATGATGTGTTACGGTTTCCGAGGCCTCGCCATAGAGCCGGTTACCGTTTATGGAGTTATGATGTGATATGGCATTTGATATGTTCTGATGATATGATGTGTGTGTGATATGATGTGTCTGGAGACTATACGGAGATTTGAAAACTTCTGGAGTTATGATGTGTTGTGGCACCAGCGTCGGGGGGTGACCACGTTCCTAAACCCTATACATGATTTGATTTGCATTTGTACGTTCGCCTCCCGCGCAGGTTTGCTTTGTTTACGATGTTGGTGTGTTTGTTCTTTCTGACTCCAGCTGTGTTTGTGATTTCTGTACCTTCTGCTTTACATACTCAGTACTTCTCCCGTACTGACCCCCGTTTTTTCGGGGGCTGTGTTTCATGCCCGCAGGTACAGAAGCTTGTTTGGGTGGTCCTCCAGTTTAGGCTACTCATTCTGCTGTGTTGGAGAGCTCCCCTTGATCCGGAGCCTACTTTTGGTACATATCTTCTGTTGTATGTGTGTGTTCGGTACATTTGTGGATGTGTGGGTACGGCAGGGCCCTGTCCCGTCATCTGTTCATATGTTCTGTTTTGTTTAGAGGCCTGTAGTCAGATTTGTGGGTCGTGGGTCCGGTGTGTTTGTATGTGAGTCTGTTTTGCGATCTTAAGCGGCCCGTACGCTACTATGGCCAAGTCGGCCTCTGAGTTTGTATGTGTGTGTGTGCATTTGGGCGATGTACATTCCGCCCCTTTCTGATGTGTGTGTGCGTGCATTTGGGCGACGTATATTCCGCCACCTTTCTGATGTTGATTTGACTAATCTGAACGGGCGACCGCTTAAGATAAATGTTCGATAATGTTTGTGTCTGGCGTCTGTTTCTCATTTCTAGTTCGGATAACGCATGCTGAGTTTGGTTGAGTTCGAATTCGATGATCGGGTTGTGAGTTTGTTTGGGGTGCCTAAGTAGGGCACCAGTCGCGGCCCACGGGGTTGGGTCGTGACAAAAACCATGTAAATATCTGTAAGTAAACTGCCCGACCACGTAGGATCGGTGTATAGCTGCCCGCCCATATTGGAACGGTGTATAAGCCCGCGTCCAGGCCTCCCGCGTCCGGGGTATAATCTGCCCACTGCAGTGGTGTGTCTGCCCAGCCGCCCGTTGTGTGGCGCGGTGTCATAAAATAAATCATACATATATATGAAGCATGCATGAGAGCCCAAGTGAAAACTGCAACCCCATCTGAGTGACGTAAGGTCGGTAACCTCCGATTCATTATTATGGAACCGTCATGATCGTTATGTCTTACCTTGAAGGAACTAGCATTATAAGGCGAGACTGTCAACAAAGAATAGCGTTAAGGAAGAACGTAGAATGAAGTCATAAACTTCATAAGACGATAATTCATACACTTTGAAGTCTTTTAGAAATTAGTGTCATATCCAAGAAATAGGATTAAGAATCAAAACTAGCTTGACACTTTCATACTCATGTTAAATTCTTAACTTGAAACTCTTAGTCATGGAATCATCCTTATCATACCTGTCATATACATACTATCTTTCTTAATATCATTGTCATTAACATCATGGAAGTATCCTCATTAGTATGGTTACAACACTTATCGTTTGGCGAACAGGACAGTAAAGGCAAATCTGAGACCAATGGGCCCACCTCAGGTCAACTGAGGCGGCGTATACAATGTACGTATATTACATTTGATGACATCACTTACGAGAGTTTTAGGATGGTCGGACCCTATTCATGCTAGTTCTAGGTATTTAGACGATTCTTTCAACTATTCATAGGCATTTAATTCAATTCTACTGAATGAATAGTAGTCAAATTCAAACTCGAATTTCTAGAATTAGAGTGGCCCCCGAGACACGTATTCAGGCCTACTACGTCTATGGCATGCCAAAAAAAGGAAAGGGGAAGCCTTACATACCTTTCTTGCTTTTTAAGCACGTCGAAACTCCAATGCCGTTTCGTCAAAAACCTACAAATGGTCACATTTGCCAATTACTATTCATGAGGTTCAAAATTCCAACTTTGGTTTAGTACTTTTCTACCGAAATTTCGGCAGCATCTCCCCTATAAATATGACACCCCGAGAATTTAACTCGGCTCAAATGTCAACAACAACCATGCCAACAACATCAATTATCGACTAAAATCGCTTTCTAACACAAATAGTCCTTTTTCTACATAAAGCAACAACTTCCAAACTAACTTTGCATTTATAAACCATTGTCAATATTTTCATATCCACATACTAATTTAAGATCCTTCCAACATAAACTAAGAGCATTCCAAGCTATATATCCAACATTCAACAATTCCATCAATTTTCATATTCAATCCAAAATCCTTATATATGCAACAAAACCATTCCAGCACATTTTCTACTTACTAATTCATCTCCAGCAACAACAATCTACCCCTTAACAACTTCATTATCTTAATATCATAAAATCATATTAATATGACATAATTCTCTACATTCCGTTTTCATGCCAACTTACCCCATCTATGCTTCATTTACATTGTAATGATCACAACAACACAACTAACATGTGAAACAAAATAAATCTATCACCATCTCATCCACTTATAGGCCACGGCCAACATGCAATTTTTCAACTTCATCCCATTTTCATTCAACTTTCATTTCCATTAAAATTTTCATAATAGCCACAACTAGAATACAACATAAAATCAACTAATCTTGCCTACACCACACATGCATACTCACGGCCACACCATGCAAATCTTCACAAGTTCATGAATTCTATCCATTCCTTCATACTACAATATAAACAAGCCTTTATAATATCATAAAAAGGATTAAATCTTACCTTTTCCTCACAATTCCTCAACTTGGCTAGGTTGTCAACTTGCAACAAAGAGAGAGATTCTTGCTTCAACAACTATACCATGTTCAAGAGCATCCTTGAATTAGTAGAAACACATGAAGAACCAAATTTTTGGAACAAGATTCCTTGGTCTTCTTTTTCTCCTCTCTTGGCCGAACCTAGGCTTCTTGTTGCTCTTTTTTTTTTTTTTTTTTTGTTCTCTTGAATTTTCTAGAGTTGTAAAATGATGACTTTGTCTCATTTTTTTCCACTACTTCTCTATATATATTTTCCCACAAGCATGTGAGGGGCACATGCCCCCTCTCTAGAAATTTCTCAAATTAAAACAAAGATGACTTATTTGTCATCTTTTTCATTCTTTTTCTTTTCCCCTTTTTTTTTCTAGCATTTTGGGAAATTACCATTTCGCCCTTTGTCTTCCACATTATTTCCATTGGCCATTATGCAAATTTCTCTTTTTACCCTTGGCCTTTCTCAATATTTCCATCCTAATAATAGTCATAAATAATATTCATAGCAACTTGTACATTAAAATCACTTTCGAAAATGACCTTGTCCTTAACTTACCACGACCCTCTCGGATTGTCCGAATGTATGAAATACGGGATATAACACCTTCCTTCTTTTGGCATGCCTTAGTTATACATAGGTTATATCACGAGCCTCGAGGAAATTCTAAATTCGCAATCCGAGTACGTTATGACTCTTATATATTTCTTGGCACTCGTATGTTTGATGTGATGAAATATGAATCCTTATGTCTTCGAAATGACTGATTTCCAAATGTTTCACAAAAAGTTTTGTTTTAAAAAATTCCGAAATTATGGACGCCGTATCTTTCACATAAAGGCTCGGATTGCTTCGATATCTTCGTAAGAGTTTGTATGGCGTATGATGAGTATGTTCTCCATAGGCGGGCCCGGCTCGGGTCGATACCCGTCCGTGGGTCCCGCAGCTTTCCTTTATGTAATTCGGAAGACTTTTGAAAGAATTTGGTATGACTATTATTTCGATTTTCAAGTATGGTCATTTTACTTATATTTGAGTCCATGATAATGATTTTATGCATATGGTTACTCACGACTCTGCTCGTGCGTTTTGTTATATCTTTCGCCGGATCCTGGGTCGGTTCTGTTGTCGTGCACACTTTGATATATTCCGGTGTTATTCTGTGTTGATGGTTCACCGAGCCACTCGCTAGAGGTCCGGTTTCCACTTATATTTGGCGTTATGCGGTGTATGGCGTTATGCTGTGTTATGATGTGTGACGGGGATACAGAGATTTGAACCTTCTAGTGTTATGTTGTGTTATGGCGCCATCGACGGGCGGGCGACCATATTCTCTGTGCCCTATGCATGACTTATATTTTGAGAGTAAACATTTTGATATTTTGGGTTTGCACTTATATTCTGTACTTCTATTTCGTTTATGCCTCAGATTTGTTTTCTGTATCTTCTGCTTTGCATACTCAGTACATATTTCGTACTGACCCCCTCTCTTCGGGGGGCTGCGTTTCATGCCCGCAGGTGCAGACACACAGTTTGGTGATCCAACCGTTTAGGATACCCTCTTCTGCTGTTTGGAGTGCTCCTCGTATTCCGGAGCCTACATTTTGGTATATATCTTCGTTCGTTGCATGTGTATGTATTTGTTCAGGGGTACGGTGGGGCCCTGTCCAGCCATATGATTCGGTCTGTCTGTTTAGAGGTCTGTAGACGTATATGTGGGTTTTGTGCCTACTTCTGTACGGGTGTGTTTGTATGATCCCACTTGCCATGGCAGCCTTGTCGGCGTGCGTTTGTTTATGTTTTAGGCCGTTGCGCCATTTGATAGCTTTGTCAGCTTCTGATATATATGTACATATATGGTTGTGTTTGAAATGTGTCTGAGGCAGTTTGATATAATTTGAGGCAGCGTGTGATATTCGTGCCCGTATACGCTATCTGTATGTGATTTGGATTTGATGAGTGTGTTCGGGTGTCCAGTTCGGGCACTAGTCACGGCCTACGGGGTTGGGTCGTGACAGTTCTGAGCATATGATGCATGTTTGAGAGCAGATGAGTAGTAGAACGAGTGGTGCTCGGTGGTTAGCCCTAGGTACCCGTCACGGCCTCTAGGCGGGTGGTGACAGGAATGGAAGGGCAATACGGCTTCGCTAAAAGGTAGATTCATTTCGTATCTTAAGGCGAAGAAGATGAATTTGAAGGGACATATCTGTTATACAGTTCGAGTCCAGGATACAAAAGCAAAACCGCGAACCCTTTAGTCCATTCTGATAGTTAATGAGTTCCCGGACGTGTTCCCAGATGAGCGTCCAGGTCTCCCACTAGAGCGAGAAATTAACTTCGCTATAGATGTACTACCGGATACTCAGCCGATATCTATCCCTCATTATAGGATGGCCCCTGCTGAGTTGAAGGAGTTGAAGAAGCAGTTGAAGGATCTATTGGAGAAGGCTTCATCAGACCTAGTACATCACCGTGGGGAGCCCCTGTATTGTTCGTAAGAAAGAAGGACAGTTCGCTACGGATGTGTATTGACTATAGACAGTTTAATAAGGTGACAATTAAGAATAAGTACCCACTTTCGAGGATAGATTATTTATTTGATCAACTGCAGGGTGCTCGATATTTTTCAGAGATAGACTTGAGATTGGGATACCACCATGTCAGAATCAGAGGGAAGGACATTCCGAAGACAACATTTAGGACTAGATATGGTCATTTTGAGTTCCTTGTTATGTCTTTCAAGTTGACTAATGCTCCAACTATATTCATGGACCTGATGAACCGTGTATTCAGACCCTTTTTGGACCTGTTTGTGATCATGTTTATAGACGACATTCTGATTTATTCCCAATCGGAGACTGAGCATGCAAATCATCTGCTTCCGGTACTCAGAGTCCTTTAGGGGCAGAAGTTTTAAGTGAAATTCTCCAAGTGTGAATTTTGGCTAAACTCTGTGACTTTTCTAGGGCATATTATTTCAGATAAAGGAATCAAAGTGGTTAATCAGAAGATAGAGGCTGTGAGGAGATGGCCTCGACCTATGATGTCGACGGAAGTTCATAGTTTTTCGGGTTTAGCATGATATTATAGAAGATTTTTAGAAGGCTTTTCTTCTCTTTCTGCCCCGTTGACGAAGTTGACTTAGAAGGCAGCCAAGTTCCAATGGACGGATGCTTGCGAGCGGAGTTTTCAAGAATTGAGGGATAGGTTGACTTCAGCACCAGTTCTAGCACTTCCAGAGGGATCCGAGGACTATGCAGTCTATTGTGACGCTTTGAGGGTCGGATTGGGTTGTGTATTGATGCAGCACGACAAGGTGATTGCTTACGCTTCTAGACAGCTCAGGAAGCACGAGATGAACTATCCGACTCACGACCTAGAGTTAGCAGCCATGATTCATGCACTTAAAATCTGGAGAAATTACTTAAATGGCGTTTATGTCGATATCTATACAGATCATAAAAGTCTTCAGCACATCTTCAAGCTGAAGGAGCTAAACTTGCGGCAGAGGCGGTGGTTAGAATTGCTGAAGGTCTATGATGTTGATATTTTGTACCACCCAGGGAAGGCGAATGTGGTAGCAGATGCCCTCAGCCGCGAATCTATGGGTAGCTTAGCATACCTACGGGCTGGAAGAAGGGAGCTAGCTCATGAGCTTCTTCAGCTAGGAAATTTGAGGGTCAGAGTTATAGATTCAGGGGATGCCGGAGTTACTATTCAGACTACAGCAACATCTTTCTTAGTAGCTGAGGTGAAAATGCGCCTGTATGAAGACCCTTCATTGACCCATTACAAGGATACATCTCCACAAAAAAAGAAATCACCATTCAGGCTTACTGGAGAGGGAGTCCTCAAGTATCGAGGTAGGGTGTGTGTTCCTGATGTTGCGGGGTTACGTCAGAAGATTATGGCGGAGGCTCATTGCTCCCGCTATTCTATCCATCCTGGGTCAACAAAGATGTACTGTGACATTAAAGAAGTTTATTGGTGGGATGGAATGAAGAAGGATATAGCGGAGTTCGTGGACCAGTGTCCTAACTGTCAACAGGTGAAAATTGAACATCAGAAGCCCGATGGATTATTACAGGCTATGGAGATCCCGACTTGAAAGTGGGAAGTAATTTATATGGATTTCATCTCAGGCTTACCCCGATCTCAGCGTAAGTTTAATTCTATATGGGTAATTGTAGATAGATTGACAAAATCAGCGCATTTCCTACCTATGAGGACTATTTACACCGCCGAGGATTATGCAAAGCTTTATGTTAAGGAGATAGTCTGACTTTATGGTGTTCCTGTATCCATTATCTCTGATAGGGGTACGCAGTTTGGGGCTAATTTTTGGAGATCTTTCAAGGAGGGTTTGGGGACTCAGGTGAATCTTAGCAGAGCATTTCTCCCCTAGATAGACGGACAGGCTGAGCGTACCATTCAAACTCTTGAAGATAGGTTAAGGGAAAGTGTGCTAGATTTTGGGGGAAATTGGGATGATCAGTTGCCTCTTATTGAGTTTGCATACAACAATAGTTACCACTCCAGTATTCAAATAGCCCCGTATGAAGCTTTATATCGGCAGAAGTGCAAATCACCAATTGGATGGTTTGAAGTGGGAGAGACGAAATTAGTAGGGCCAGACTTAATCCAACAAGCGATGGATAAAGTTAAGCTTATTCGAGATCGATTGTTAACAGCCCAAAGTCGACAGAAGTCTTACCCGGATAATCACCGACAATACTTGGAGTTCCAAGTTAATGATTGGATATTCCTAAAGGTGTCGCCGATAAAGGCGTCATGAGATTTGGTAAAAAGGGTAAGCTTAGCCCTCGATATATTGGGCCTTATAGGATTATTCGTAGAGTGGGCAATGTAGCTTCTGAGTTGGATCTACCTTCCAACTTAGAGTCCGTGCACCCAGTCTTCCATGTGTCCATGCTCCGTAAGTGTGTTAGAGATCCTTCGAGAGTTGTTCCCATCGATGATGTTTAGGTTACCGAGCAACTATCATATGAAGAGGTTCCCATTGCAATCCTGGACAGACAAGTTCGGAGGCTAAAACCTAAAGATATAGCCTCAGTGAAAATTCTTTGGAGAAATAATAATAGAGAAGAAATTACTTGGGAGGCTGAGAAAGATATGAAGTCCAGGTATCCACACTTGTTTCCACTCCCAGAAGAGATGTAAACAGAGACGTCAATGTCATCAGGTGTGTAATGCTTTCCTTCTTATAGTTCCTTGGTCGTGTGGGGCCATTGTTGTCATTGTTCTGTAGCCCTGTGAGGCACTGTATATTTTGGGTTATTGTGATATGATGGTAGTGGTACAAATACAGGGGAAACGCTGGCAAAATATTCATAGAAATCCTAGGAGTTTAACATTCGAGGACGAATGTTTCTAGGAGGGAGGAAGGTTACACCTCAAAATTTTTTTTCGCGTCATGTGCATTGTGTGTAAACTAAGGTAAGCTCGAATAGGTCATAGAACCCTTATAAGGTTAAAGAATACTCTTACAAAGTGTTAAGCAACGTCTAAAGGTTTCAGGACCAAGCAAATCGAAGAAAATAAGTTTGTCGAAAATTTGAAAAAACAAGGTTGACAGAACTTTAGGTCAACTTTGGAGGGGTATATCTCCTAGTATATTGGAGTTTTAAGGTGTTTCAAAATCCAGTGCAACAATCCGCTCATCGATACGACATCGGAGTAGAGAATTATGGATGTTACAAGTTAGGCCGAATGAGCAGAAACGGACTGCTACAGTACCCGGGTTGCTACAGTACCGGGTTGCTACAGTACTCGACCCAACACACCTATAAATATCCCTCTAACCCATTATTTTTCATCATCTTTTCATTCACCACATTTCTAAAGAGTTTTAGAGAGCTCTTGAGGATTCCATAACTCTCTATAAATTTGCATAACTCTCCATAAATTTCCATAATCTTCCATAATATTCCATAATCCTCCATAATCTTACATAACCTTTCCATATTATTAAGAGAGAATACCAACATCAAAACCCCAAGGATAATCCATGGAAGGTAATTGTTCTTGTTTCTCTTCAAGGTGGTGATGAACTTGGTTTTGGAAAGGGGTGAATAAAGTGAAGTTCTTCTACTATAAGGTATGTTCTTCCTATTATTTACATGATTGAGATGATGTAAAGGTTTAGCAATTCTTAGAGAGGAAAGAATCATAGGAGAAAAATCATAAAGTGTTGAATTGATGTAGATGGCCACGAGGTGAATTTGAAAGGAGATTTTGGACTAATTTGAGATTAAATTAAATATAATTCCTTGATTATGGTATTGTGGATATGGTTATGGTTAGTTGAGAAATTTGGAAAACATCGTGTGGGATGTTTTATGGAACCTATTGGTGTTGATAATATTGTGGTTGATGTTGGTATTGTTATTATTTTTGTTGGTTGCTGGATTATAATTTTGGGCTAGGCATATAAACAGGGGAGATGCTGCCCGAATTTCGTTCGGCAGATTCTAAAAAAATTTCCTTTGGATGCTTGAGACAAGTGTATGATATTGAGCCTAATGATAATATGGATAGTTTACATGTAGATTTACGAGCTTGGAAGGATAAACGTTAAGTGGCTAAGGCTACCAAAAGGTATGTTAAGGCTATTCCTTCTTTTCATTGGCATGATTTCTACTATTGAGCCACCTTTGACTATTTCACACCAAGATGTGCTATTTACGAAAATTATAACCCTATTGCGATAACTCTCTTAAGTTAAGGACGGGTATAAGAATAGTCAAGTTATGTAAGATGATAGAATGATAGAAGGTATAACCAGTGTATATGTTGTTTATAGACTATTATGTTGCCTTGGATTTATCATTTTATGTATACGCCTGGCCTATGGGTCATGGAGTTATCGCCTGGCCTACGGGTCATGGAGTTGTTGCCTTACCAACGGGTCACAGAGATGCGCACACCTGACCTACGGGTCATGGAGTTGATTATACTTGATCTACGGGTCATGGAGTTGATTATGCCTTTCCTATGAGTCATAGAGTCATCTATGCCTGACCTTCGAGTCACGGAGTTATATCGATAGATTATGTTATCTTGCCTCAGATGAGAGGCAACCCTGGTAGAGTACCTCCAGATGATTTTTTGAGATATCCGGAGCACAGCTTGTTATTTCATTTCAGTGGTTATCTTGCCTACATACTGGGTACATTATTCGTACTGACGTCCCTTTTGCTGGAGGCGCTGCATTCATGCCTGCAGGTACCGATCGACAGATTGATAGGCCTCCTCAGTAGGCCGGAGTTGACATCAGATGATTGGTGAGCTCTCTTTTTGTTCGGAGTTGCCAGGTCCTTAGAGTCTCTCCTATTTTATTACAGATTGTATGGTACCGTCACACCCTATCTGGAGGCTTGTAGATGAGTCCTGTACATAATATGTTTGTGTGATAGCCTTGTCAGCTTGTATAGGTCTGTTTGGATACTGTTTGGCTTCGTACGATCATAGCAGCCTTGTCTATATATATATATATATATATATATATATATATATATATATATATATATATATATATATATATATATATATATATTGGGTGTGCGTATACCACTTCAGATGAGACAGTCAGTATTTATATATCTCCAGATTGTGGTTTGTTGGTATTGCATATGTACAGGTGGGCATTATCAGTTTAAGCTGGGGGTTTACTCCCCTAGAGTTTCAGACTTATAGTGGTTCGCTCGGGCCTGGTTGGCGTCGAGTGCCGGTCACGCTACTCCAGATTTGGGGCGTGACAGAAATCAGGTCCATCCATTGTTCATGCAGACACAGAAAGGTTTTTCCTATGCTACCAGAAACTTAATTTTTTCTACCCTGACCAGGCCTTATATAGGCTTCCCACGTATCCCCAATGGGACATCAGGTTGGCGTGGTTTCGTTTACATAAAGGAGGAAAGGGATATTCTTTCTTATTTGAAAGCGGTAAAGGGATACTTATGTTTTTCTACCCTCTCGCGTATCCCTCCATCGGGACATCAGGTCGGCGCGATTCCTTTACATTTTTATGATGGTGGGGGCAACATTTGTGCAAAATATGGGATACCTATTATCTACCCAAAAGTATAATTCTTGCAAGCCGTTGTCCTTATGGACTTGCTTTCTCTGTCGGACCTTTCTTCGCTCAGAACCACAGTGGAAGTAGGACCAAAATCTGTCCGGTCCTAATCATGTTCTCGAGTTCGAGCTTAAAAGCGTGGCATTCTTTGATATCATGTCATCTGGCCTCGGGATGTTACACCCCGAAATATTTTGCGTTACCAAGACTGTCGACGACTTAGTATGAGCTCAAGGGAGAGAAAACTTACACAAGGATTAGGGATAAAGATTATATTACCTGAGTACAAGAATGTATATATATGACATTTGGAGATGGTATGGGGTAAATCGGTTAACAAGTTACTTGATGATAGCCCTCGTAACCATAAGTTAAGGTGGGGCCCACATGTCAGAATTTTATAAAGGACATATTAAGAGATATATGCATGTGAAGTTGAGCAAGTCCAAAGAAGGACCGTTAAGCCAAATATGGACGTAAGCCCTCCAAAAGGATGATTTAAGGATACGTTTTCGGATGACCTGACTTGGAGGGGCAAAAACGCTATTATACGTTCGGAATTTTGGAAAACCCCCAGAAATAAAAGTTGTAGATAATTGAATTAGCTTTCCAACGGTATGTCGTGGGCCCTCACACAATATCTGGATCAAAAGTTATGGCCATTTTAAGAGCAAGACCTCAAGCTGTCAAAAAGGGTTCCGCGGGCCCCACATAGAGAAGTCGGTGGAACCGACCCAAGGGGCTATAAATACCCCATCAACCCGTTTGTTTTCAGCATATTAACATACCAAACAGTTCTAGAAGTCTCTCAAAACTTCTCCCAAATATTATAGTCCGATAAATCAAGAATTTAACAAGATTTCGCCAAACTAGTCCGTGAAAGGTGATTGTTCTTGCTTCTACTCAAGTGTGGCGTTGGAGAAAATTGATGTGGCTAAGTTTCTTCAAGTATAAGGTATTTTATTCATCTCATCTCTTGTGTTGAGTTTATTTGAAGGTCTAGCAAGCGTTAAAAACGAAAGTAGTTATGGAGAAAGGGTCATAAAGTGTTGTGTTGAAGCTATTGTGTTTATGGGCTGTTTTGAACATGTTGTGGCCGTGTATATAAATGGTAGTGTGTCCGTGTGGTGGTGGTGTAATATGGAAGAGAATGAGTCAATTTTATTTAGTATATTGGTTATTGTTGTAATGAAATCTATGGTGGAAAATGGAAGCTTAATAATTTTAGTTTAAGTGGTAATTGTTGGAAACTTGTTTTAGAAGTTTATGTAAATTGAATATAATGTTCTTGCATGCATGGAAGGTAATGTTGTTAGTGTGGTGTTGTTAATATTATGTTGTTAGTGTGTAGTTCATGAGTTTGGAAGGAAAGGAAATGGGTTGTCATTGGTTTCGTTAAATTTGGAAGGTGTTGGATGGAGTAGTATGTTAATTAAATCGTTTTGAAAGTTATGTGAATTGAATTGAATTGAATAGAATTGAATGTCGAAGTGTTGCTAGAATACTTGTTGGTATTGTTGTTGATAGTTTGGCCGGGTTGAATTCCCGGATTGTTGTTGATTAAAATTTGGCCGAGTTAGAATCTCGGGGATGGTGTATTTACAGGGGAGGTGCTGCCGAAATTTCGGCAGATCATAAGTGAACGAACTTGAAAGGTTAAGACAAGTATATGTCGATGACTCTAACGATAATGCCAATCTTCTTGCATGTAGACTAACAAGTTGAACGAATAAGCGTAGCTAGTAAGGCGCGGCACAGGTATGTAAGGCTCGTCCCTTTTCTTCCAAAGGCATGATCCCCAAGTCGTAATGTCTCAAATGTTTTTTTTTTATATATCTTCTTTACTTGCAAAAGTTATAAGTCTATGACTCCAAGGTATAAGTCTTTTCCTAATAGTTCCTAATTGTTTTTTTTCAAAATGTCCATATTTTCCGAAAACCATGTTTTAAGAGATAGGAAGCTCTTATGACTAAGATGATGAATATGATCTTATAATGACAACGATGAAGTCAAATATGAGAAAATGTCTATGATAGATATGTTGACGATATGTTCCTACCATGAATATGACAATATGAAAATGTTAAACTATTTCTTGATATCTCAACTCTATTATGGATAATGACTACTTTAAAGGTTCCAAGTAAATGAAACGATGCCTTATGATCCTATTTTATGTTTTCTCATGATGACACTCTTCATTGATAGTCTCGCCTTATAATACTAGTTCCTTCAAGGTAGGACACGGCGCCCATGACTATTCCATAATATAATCGGAGGTTACCGACCTTACGTCACTCCGATGGATACATGACTTTCTTTGGGCTCTCATGCATGCTATATATGTATATGTATATGTACATGGGGGGAGGGAGGGAGATATGGAGGGGAAGGGACATATGTTGCGCTATAGACGCATTGCCACCTGGTCAGCTGGCGTTATATCATCCCGGACGCGGGATATATGGGCGAGCCGACGTATTTCGGCGCTATGTGGGTGAGCCAACGTTGTTCGGCGCTATGATATGATATGATATGATATGATATGATATGACCAGATAAGCATGCATGGCATCCGCCCTAAGGGGCACTCACATGTACAGGTTACTCCTTTATCTTATGATATGTACTATATTCCCATACAGTTAATATTCGTATGTTCATCTTTTACTATGTTACCATTTATGCCTTACATACTCAGTACATTACTCGTACTGACCCCTCTTCTTCGGGGGCTGCGTTTCATGCCGCGCAGGTACACCCAGATGAGCTGAAGTTAGTATAGAAGAAGTTCCAGCGAAGTTGGTAGACCCCACTTGTTCCTGGGAGTGCTGCCGAGTCAGAGCTTGTATGCTAGGATTTCTAGATTGATGTTAGAGACTTTGCAGACAGAGTCGTGGGTATCGGGAGTCAGTCTGTCAGCGGCTCCATCAGCCGATGTGTCAGTTTGTATAATGATATATGTGTTACACAGTTACAGATTTTGTTTGATTTGAAAGCAACAAAAGAATATTTCAGTAAGCTTTATTATGTATACTTGGTTTAGAGGTTCAAAAAAAAAAAATTAAGTACGTAATAAGAGTCAGCTGGTTCGCTCGGCTCCGGATATGGGGTCGGGTGCCCATCACTCCCTAGTAAGATTGGGGTGTGACAGGTATGGTATAGACAGAATTTGTTCATGAGTATGTAACACAACTACATCCACCACTTCTGGATTCCACACAAGCCATATTCTAACTTTCCCATTCGCAATATAATTATGGTGCCACTTCCATCCTGCTGTCACCCTTTTCACTATTTTCTGAGATTTCTTATAATGTACCCTGTGTTCTATTATAGCTATAAGGCTAAAATTTCCTTCTTTATTGTCTTTATACACTCCTTGTGCTTGTGCAACTTATTAAAACCTCTAACATTCCATGTGGCTAACTTCATTTAAAAATCTGAGAGTTAGAACCTCCAACCCCCCCCCCCCCCTCCTTTGCTTTTGTTTCCTATAGATGCAAATACTGCCTGAATAAACTGTTGTAATGTGTATTCATTAAGAGGTTTGAATCTATTAGATGTGCCCACAACCTCCTCATGAATCACTGGCATTGTACTCTTACCAGCAGACTTCCTCACCTATGTCCTTCCATCCTTATCCTTACCCTCACCACTACCAATTTCAGCATACTTTGTCTGAGCATGCACCTCAGCTTGATGTTGTACCTTATCCCTTTGCTCATCCTCCTTGCTCTGCCAAACCTGTTGCACCTTTTTGTGTCCCATATACCCTTTCCTTTGTTGAGGTTCAGCAATCTACTTGTTTTGATCATCCTTTATTGGTTCTGGAGGTTGAGCCGGACAGACATGCCCAATTTGGCAGCATTTTGGGCAATACATTGGCCTCCATTCATACCTTATCTCTTGTGCAAACACATCCCCATCAGGATCCATGACTTGGATCTCATTTTGTAATGAAGTAGTAACATCCATTTCAACTAAGACCCTAGCATAGGATATCCTTTCCATTTTTGTAGTACATTAATCTGCACAAACTAGTTTCCTCAGACCACTTGCCACTCTACTTAGTGATTTTGGCCCTCAACGATTAAGAGGTAGGTTTGACAATTCAACCCATAGTGGTAGCACCTTCAAAACTTCATCCTTGAAACTAAAGTCAGCATTCTAGGGCTTCACAATAACATGTTTAGAGTTAATCATATGGGGACCTGTGTATAGAATCTCATCCCTATCATATATTGTGTTAAACTTAACCACAAAGTAATCATCATTATGGTAAAAAATAGTAGGCTTAGCAGACAACTTCTGTGTCCCTAAAACCCTGGAAATGGCCGCAATCGTAGGAGAAACACCAATGACATATAAAATTACTGCTATTTTCCATTGTTCTGCCTCTTTGGTGGTTTCCTCCTTGTCCAGTTGAACGAACATAACTCCATCTCGCACCAATGGAGGCACAAAATGCAGCTCCATCCCTTTTGTCGCCATCGTATTACCTTCAAATAGGCTAATCCATGGCTTACCATTGGTTTCAGCTGTAGGCATGTCTAATTTTCTCTGTACAGTTGGTGGACCCATCTCTGTCACCGTTGCTGGAATCACCGTTGGTTTCGAGTGCTGCCCCGATTGCTGACCCGAAGGTTGAGCCATCAGAGTAGCATAAAATGTCACCGGTGGTGTCGCTTTTGGCACACTCACCGTCTCGCTTCCTTGTTGTTCCGGTAGTGGTGAAGGTTGGGCCAGTACTCGCTCTACCGGAACCGTCTTCCGACCTCGGCCTTTTTCCATGGCGGCAATGTACGATGGCACTCACTGCTAACATGCACTCCTGCTAACTTGCGCCGAGAGCGAAAAAATGTTATTTGTGTGTTATGTTATATTAAAATCAATGAAAATTATTAAGATAAAATTTAATGTCCTTCGTATGATGTGATGTATTTTCTTTCCTTTTTCATGAATTCTTGAAATCCTACTTGATTAACGTAATATGGTAAGTTAATTTACATCACTTCAATCCCTTGTTAGGAAATTCAATTACGCCTCGCCTCTATGTAGTTTTTAAAGTATAAACAATTTTCTAAAATCAAGCTTTTTAATTACTAACAAGGTTTTTAGATATTAGTGATTGTGACACGTGCATTACGCATATAATTCTGTAAATTATTAAAAATATTCTCCCAGAAGCATAATATAAGTGAAAATCTGTTACTTTATCTGTAACTTTCCTAGCATCTTAAAGGATTATATGATACTAGATCTAGGTATGAAGCCTTATCGAAACACTTTTTATTTCATTTGAATACTCATGCTTATTATTTCAATGCATTATTAATTTTCAGATCAATATCGACTATGATTCAATGTAAACTATTGTTGGGTATTTATTCAGCTTTTAATTGAGGTTCATTTCGAAATCCCAATATTGTGGGCAGTCCGTGGTCGCATTGCAACTGTTCAGGAAGATTTAAAATGACCAATAAATCGACGTTATCTCGTGGTTATTCCGTCAAAAATGATAAATATTTTTTCGCACTCCAACCGAGTGTTTACACCTAATTCACAATTAACCTAAGGATCAAAAATTAAAGTGAGAATTCATGGCACTGAACCATGGATAAGTGTCAAAAAAGTATATGCAATATATATATATATTTGTTAATTTTCTTGGTGTATACACTTAATGCGGGTAATTTTTACCCATCAAACATACGGTTACTGCCGCTATCCGGCACAGTTGCATACATAGAGTACTTTGTCGAGATTGATGGCTAAGGAAACTCAAATCAAGATTGCAAGAAGACATTAAGAGATTGTTGGTAATTTTGTTTCTCTAAGTAATTTTCATTTTATGATCTTTTATTATTTTCCATTTGTACTTTATTTTTATTGGATTAAATTCTTCTGCGGAGTATAATTCCTCTATATGACCTGTGGTTGAATGATTAATATTTTTCTTTGATCGATTCTTGATTCAGGTGTTTCTTGAGGTGTTGAAGATTTTATTAATCGCATGAGGTAACATCATCAATCTGTTGTTCAATTTGTATATTTACATTTAGTTGTGTATAATTTTTAAGTCTTAACCAAAAGAGGAGATTGATAATTTTTATGGGGGATAATCACATAGATATTTGAAAGTAGTCTATAAATTTTAAAACTAGAAGTATATCATCATCGTTTGTGTCACAATTACTTTATTTTAGCTAGATTTGAGCCAATTTGAGTCTTTTCTCGAAAGTTAATCGATATTTAAATCTCTATCTTAAATTTTTTGACATCTATTATTTTAAATATTTTAATTTCTAAATTCAGTCTTAACTCTCAAATAATATTTAAGCAAAAACAAATAGTAGCAAAATATTTCAATCCTCGTGGGATCGACATTTTCTTTATACCATATTTAACGAAGTGCGAATAAATTTTTATTTACGTTTCGCGTTCATCACCACTCAAATTTTTGCAGTTCGTAAATAAATGTAACAAATAATAACTTCAAAACCATCCAAGTACTCTGATTTTGATGAAATGATGTTAAGGTGTAATTTATTAGTGTCATTACAATAGATCAAGGCTAAATTAATATTGATAACATAAAAATCTATGCTTCAATCAAGTGTTATTATGGATAGTTCTAGCTCTACAAGATTCTAAGAGCCAAGAAAGGAACATAATTTGGCGATTAAAGAAACAATTGGCTAAACAGTCGCTCGCGGAGGCAATCATTTTTCCGGGAGTCATGATTACATAATATATATACATAGAAAATTCACTGCACATGTACAATATGATTTTCTAGCGTCCCTCTAGCTTCTCCTCTGTACGAAATTGGTTCACAGTGGACAAATATTTAAAACATTCCTGACGATGTATTTTTATATCTCGTAGATTCGACAAATTACTTAGCCTTGTTTTTCTTCAGCACAAAAGGGCTCCATCATTTAGCTATCTAGGCACCTAAGAGCCTATTCTTTAAAACTTCCAATATGACAAGATTAACAAAAAGGCTATCTCATTTCTTATTAGCTTTTGTCCAACCCTAATTACTTCAATCTCTATCTCAATGTCATACAAAATTATTTTTATATTTATTTGGTATTCGTAACTCATTTGTATGATTGATTAATAGAAATTCACGTCGGGTAGAGCCCAAATAAAGGGAGTGCTCCCAACCAGGAGTTCCTCTATTTCTGTTATATCCCGCATTTTTCGCATTCGGATAATTTAAGGTAATTGCGGGAGATTAAGAGCAGGATTATAATTTTGATTTTGTTTGGTGTACAAGTTGTTTATAAAAATTTAGAAGTAAAAATAATGAGAAAGGTCAAGGGCATAAAAGGAAATTCGCAATATGACTCGTGGAAATATGGAGGGAGACGAAGGACAAATTTGGAAGTTGGAAAAATATTTCATGAATTACATAAACTAGCCAAAAATATAAGTGGGCTTGAAAGTCCTTTTTGGACAAAAATTAAGGGCCCAACCGGCCATATAGGGTCCAAGCCCATAAGGAATTCAACTTGGTCAATAAATAAGATGACTTAGTCATCTTTATCTTATAAACTTCTAGAGAATTCAAGGAGAAGCAAGAACAAGAGAAAGAAGGGGAAAACCCCAAGGCCATTCGGCCATAGTAGAAATTCCAAGGAAAAATTGATAAAAGTTTTCCAAAAATCATTTCCTACCAAGCAAAGGGTGCTTATCAAGGTAGAGTTGTTGTTGGAGTAAGAAAGATTCAAAATCATATAAGTTTCCAAGAGATAAGCAAGTGAGAAGTTGAAGAATAAAGGTAAAATTCTAACCTTGTTTTATGTGTTATACATGGTTTATATGTGTTGTAGTATGCAAAAAATGGATGAAATTCATGAAGGAGAGAAATATGATATGTGGTCGTGTACCTATATGTATGTGTAGAAGCCATTCTTCAATTGTTTTAACTAGGATTTGGTTGTTATGTTTGTAAATTATATGTAGAAAATGAAAGTTGAATGAGTTGGAGAATATTGATGTTGTGTATGGCCGTGAGGTATATTAATTTTATTATGTGTACATGGCCGTGTATATTGTATGTATGGCAATGTATATGTGTTGAAGAATGAAGAATAATGAGCAAGTTATATTCAATGTTGTAGTTGTTGTGTCGTAGATTTCATATCGCAAATAAAGGTTTGGTGACCTTGGTGAAGTTTTGGTAAGTGGGAGATTATGTATATTGGAGGACAATGTTCTTGCATGGATAGTAAGTAATGGTATTAGTATGATGTTGAGGAAATACATATTACAAGGTTGCTATCGTGTTTATTGAAGTTGGAAAGTTTTGAAGAAAGTAGCAAATTGATATCATGTGTCTTGAATTAAATGTGTGAATCACTAGTGTGATTATTGAGCTATGATAATAGTTTGGCCGGGTTTGAATTCCCGGATTGTGTTTGATGAGAATTTGACTAAATTGAATGTCGAGGATGGTATATTTACAGAGGAAATGCTGCCGAAATTTCGGTAGCAAAATTGTTTCCTTAAGGTGTTAACTCTAAGTATGCTAATAAGAGTTTTGGTAAAAATGACCAAATCGCAGATTTTGACGAGATTGTGACTCGAATTTGGAGTAGCTAAAGGAGCGGAAAGAGGTATGTAAGACTTCACCCTTCTTTCTATGGCATGTCTTGGTTGTAATAAGTCGGGTACGCGCCTCGGGGTCAACCCTAATCCCCGGGATCCGCACCTACAGTTTTCAACTTTTCGTTCAATTGAATTGAAGTCGAAAGTGTGCAAAATGATGAAAAGACCTTCTAGACCCCTATAACTTGCCTAAGTGGGACCCGATTACCCTAAGACTCATACAAGTAACGTTATGACACGTAATATGGGTAAATTGTATACGCTACCTCATCCGGCCCGAGGTGGGCCCGTTACTCTCGAATCTTTCTATAGCCTTGGTTGACGTACTTGAAGTGAATCCAAAGGGGGCCTCTGATCCCGATTTCGTCACCAAGTGATAAGTACTATGGCTACTCCAACGAAAGTGTTTCTATGACGATAATGATAATGGCAATATCAGATAAGAGAAGGTAGCTATGATAAGTACGACCGGAACGATCCTACGACCGAAATCTCTAAGCTAAGGATCTAATGTTATATGAAACTGATAAACTAATTTCTAAATCGTATTTATATTTCCTAGTTATAACTTTATTTTCTAAGACTCCCAAAACCTATGACTGTCATCTAAAATGCCTACGATTTCATTTTTGGTTACTGTAACATTACTCTCCGTTGATAGTCTCACCTTAAAATACTTGTTCCTTCAAGGTGAGACAAAGCTATCACTAGCATTCCGTAAAGTAATCGGAGATCATCGACCTTATGTCACTCCGATGGATATATGATTTTCCTTGGCTCTCTTGTGTGCCTATATGATATATGTATATAAAACGGGTATACGTGTATGGATATGTATATATATAAGATAAAGTAATTGTATATGAGACAGGTATATGCATAAAAGATGAGTAAATGTATATGTATGTGTATATGGGGAAAAGGGAAGGGCCACTGTGATATCACCACCTGATCAGCTGGATTCCATCCTGGACGCGGGATGCCCGGACGCGGGATATGGGATGAACCGTACGCGGCGTCTGTATATATATATATAATGTGTGATACATATGTGATGTACTATGTTGGGTCATCGTTGGGGAGGGGGTTGGGAGAGCCGATTGTATTCGGCGTCTGTAAATGTAAATGAAAGATACTGTCTACTGAATTGTATTGTGTTTTGTATACATGAATAAGGGACACCGAGGGGGTTGGGAGAGCCGATTGTATTCGGCGTCCGTAAACATGAGCAAAAGATACCGTTACTGAAACGTACTGTTTTATTTCTGTACACGAGAATAAGTAATATGAAAATGTTGATTCCTATGCCTATGAAAAGAAACGTTTCAAAGATGAAAAGACAAGCCTACATGACAGCCGGCCTAAAGAGGGGCCTCCCTATGTACAGGTTACGTTCTTGCCTCGTTATACGCGCTATGACTCTGTGATATTATTATTGATCGCACTCTATGTTACTGCTTGCATTGTTTTCCATGCCTTACATACTCGGTACATTATTCGTACTGACATCCCTTCTTGTGGACGCTGCGTTCATGCCGCGCAGGTCAACAGGTATACGGACCGGGTTTCTAGGGCTCTATCTGCAGCATCGTACAACGCTCCAGTCGTTCCGGAGCCTCATATCATTGGTACTATTTTGTGTATGTATTTTCGGGCGCGACAGTACTCGGCCCTTTCTATGTATAAATGTACTATGTCTAGAGGCTCGTAGACAGATATACACAGTCAGTTATGTACAGTTTAATGTATTGTATTCTGAATGGTTCGCGCTCCGGTGTGACGCGATATTAGAAAGATTACTGCTAATGTTAATGTGAAAAAAACGATATGGCACTGTTTATGCAGGATAACCAAGGGGTGCTCGGTACAAGTATCGGGTACTCGTCACGGCCCCTAGTCGGGTCGTGACAATTTCGAGGGCTCAAACGTAGAATCTCTGTTTAAGGGTGAAGGATCTCATCATCGCACCATATTCATCAACAATTATTATGAAATAAAAAGGTCTCTATCAACATCTCACACAAAAGTCACTTTTCTACAGGTTGACAGGTTTACAGAGGGACTTTTTTATTTCATAAAAGCTATTGAGGAACTTGGTGAGATGAATGAAGCATCTCCACCCTTAAACAGAGATTTCGAGTTCGAACGCTGAAATTGGAGAAATTAATGGTATGTGGCCCTTTATTTGGGCGCTAGTGGATATGTATAAATCGGACCAAATTCCGAATACCAAATGAATATAAAAAATAATTCAATAATAAAAATGTTACACCTCGTAGTTTTGTACGTTGAGATTCGTTAGGTGTTAATTGTTCAATTGTAGATACTGGAGTTATTTTCTAGGATATATGAGATTATATGCGCCTATCTTATGGGTATGAGGGTTTAAGTTCATGTAATAGGTTATGGAAGGATTGGAGAACAAGTGAATTATGGAAATTAATCTTGTTGGAACTTTGGAGAAAGGATGGGCAAGGTTTCGTATGATAATTTTGAAGTGAAACAAAAGCCTAAATTGAAGTTCAGGAAGTCTAGTTTCCAACGCAACAAACCACATCGATCCGACATCGGAATAAAAGGTTGTGAGCATTTCAACACAGACTGTCAGAAAAGGGATTAACCCTGCGCGAATGCGCCTGGGAGTGGCTTGAACATATAGAGGAGCACTGCGCAACTCTGCGCGAACGCACCCTGAGGCTGTGTGAACGCACAGAGCAAATTTCAAGTCGGTGCAAACCGACTCCAAAACAAGATAAAAAGGGGATTTAGCCCTTATTGTCACTCATTCACCCCTCAAACCTATCCCTAACCCTATGGAACATTCTCCCATCTTCCACCTATAAATTTGTAGCTCAAATCAAGTGATATCGTGGGATTTAGGTTCGGATAGCGTATAATTGTGATTATAATATCGTATTGCAGTGGATCTTGGCTTGGATCCTAGGTGAATATTGAAGATATTGCGGTTCTAGTGAGATGAAGGTATGAATCTCCCCTTATTGATATTGATTTAGGTTTACTTACGAAGATAGAGCTATTATATAGTCGTGGAATGAAGTAGTTGATTGAGAAATCGGGTAAACATCGTGTGGGATGTTTTATTGAGCATATTAGTGTTGATAATGATGTGGTTGATATTAGTGTGGCTATTGTTGTTGTTTTGTTGGTATTTTGATTTCGGTCTAGGGATATAAACAGAGGAGATGATGTCCGAATTTCGGCAGATTCTAAAAGGATTTTATTTGAAGGCTGAAGACAAGCATATGACGATAAGCCTAACAGTAATATGAATGGTTTTATAGGTAGATTACGAGACTACGAATGATCTTAAGTAGATCACAAGACAGGAGATAGGTTGGAAAGTCAAGAAGTAAGCTTCCAGGTATGTTAAGGCTATTCCTTCTTTTCTTGGCATGATTCCATATAAGAGCGTAATGAACCTTATGACTAGAGATTTGTCAAAGTAGAGCCTGTCATATTGTTGCATAGTTTCCGAGTGTTATGTTATTCTTTCTGAGGGGCCATATCCCCTCCCTATGTCCTTGAGTTCTTAGTGAGATAGATATGTCTGGCCTACGGGTCAGTGAGACATTTTATTTAGCCTGGTCACTTGGTCAGTGAGACAGATATGCCTGGCCTACGGGTCAGTGAGACGGTTTATTTAGCCTGGCCACTTGCTCAGTGAGATAGATATGTCTGTCCTACGGGTCAGTGAGACGTTTTATTTAGTCTGGCCACTTGGTCAGTGAGACGGATATGCCTTGACTACGGGTCAGTGAAACATTTTATTTAGCCTGGCCACTTGGCCAGTGAGACATTATTATTTGCCTGGCCGATGGGTCAGTGAGATTTTACATTTACTTGAACACTTGGTCAGTGAGATATATGATACTATTGTATTGCATTTCATTTGAGACAGATCATAGGGATAATTGAGGAATTCTTTGGCCTCCAGATTGTATTATTTTCACTTCAGTTTCAGTTATCCTTTGCCTTACATACTCGGTACATTATTTCATACTGACATTCCTTTATCCGGGAGCACATTCATGCCTGCAGGTACAGATCGAGAGATTAATAGACCTCCCAATAGGCAGGATCTGATATCAGCTGATTGGTGAACTCCCTTTTTGTTCGGAGTTGCCAGGTCTTTGGAGTCTCTCCCTTTTGATTACAAATTGTATGGGCGGGCCGGGGCCCTATCTCGACCATGGTACAATTATACTTTCCCTAGAGGCTTGTAGACGAGTCCTGTGTATAGTGTGTCTGTGTGATACCCTTGTTGGCTTGTATATGTCTATTTGGATACTGTTGTCTTGGTACGATCATAGCAGCTTCGTCGGCTTGCTCAGTTGTGTATATATATTTTGGGTGTGTATGTGTGCCCGTTCAAATGAGATAGTCAAATGATATATTTATATATAAATATCCAGATTATGGCCTCACCGGCTCGTTTGTATTGTCTGTGTGCAGGTAGGACTTACCGATTTAAAGTGGGGGGTTACTGTCACGACCCGACTCGGGGCGGCGACGAGCACCCGGTGCTAACCCACCCGAGCACCCTCTTAGCTTACTCTTATACTTACATCTAGGTGAGCCACATAATTATACATGCATTTCCATTGATTCGCCAACTAGTCCCATATGGACAACCGCACATTTATATCATCATAGGCATTTATGCTACATCAATATACATGGGCCAACGTGGCCGACAAAACGATATACAAAACATAGGCCGACAAGGCCAAACACATCTACCCACACACACACACGTCTACGAGCCTCTAAGAGTATAACATATCACATTAGCGGGACAGGACCCCGCTATGCCCATAATTATATACACAACAGAATGAGTACCCAAAAGATATGGCTCCGAAGGAAATGGAGCTCTCTATGAAATCTCCGAATAGGCAGCTAAGGATCAAATCTGTCTCCCTGCGCACCTGCGGGCATGACGCAGCGTCCACAAACAAAAGGACGTCAGTACGAAGAATGTACTGAGTATGTAAAGCATGATCAACATCAATATAGAAGCATAATAGATATCATATGAAGATAGCATAGGAGGGGAGACAGTAATATCATCATCATGTCGCTTACTTGCATACATCGTCGTTCGTATCCCATAATAATACTCGTACCATACTTGTGCTCATATTCGTATACATGTCCTTATTCATATCCCTATACATAGTCTTTTCACATTCATATTCATATTATATACATAGTCATTTACATAGCATACCCGACCTCATGGGATCGGTGTCTTATACATACTTGGCCAACCAAGGCTCAAGGTCATACATACCTGACCCTACCAAGGCATCAGGGTTATCCGTACCCTCTGCAGAGGTGTGCGCGCGTTTTGTAATCGTATACATACTTTATACATAGTCATATACATATAGTCTTACCCGGCATCATAAGCTCGGGGTCTTATTATAGCCCTTCATAGGCACACATACACATATATCGTAGCTCGTAAGCATCTCTAGTCTCATTTTACTCTCATCATCATTACCATCCTCATCATTATCGTTACATTTACATTATAGACTTACTCGTCATACGAGGAACATAGTATAAGCATAGTACATATCCAGGGTCGTGAGCTTATGAGCTCGGAATGTCAACCAAGTGAAGACAACATACTCATATAGAGGAATTTAGGAATTTGGCCAAGAACCATGCCTTATGAAAGAAGGGTTAGCCTTACATACCTTTCCGTCGAACTATTCTATGCTTGCACGTTCCCTTCCAATGCTAGCGTTTATACCTTCATTAATATCATAACAATGGCCATTAGTCATTCACATTATCCACATTATCTAGAATTCCTCAATTTGCCTCTAATTCACCCACATTCATGATTATAACACCCATCTTCGTCCATTCGTCTAAAGTGTTTAGTTCATGATCTTAATACCATTTATAACACATTCATATCACAACACAACAACATTCATAACTCAATTCAAACTATTTCTCAAAATGTCACTATTCATCATTCATGACGTAGTTGACCACATTTTCTACAATCCATGTATTTTAATTCTCCAATACCTCAAACATCTTGTAAAAATCATGAATCTTACCTTAGAAGTTGTAGGAACAAGCTTTGGTTGATAATACTCTTCTTTGAGCAAAACCCTAGTTTTTCTCCATTTGGATTTCTTGACTTGGATGATCCTTGATGATTCCTTTATCCTTGATTTACTTGTTTTAATGTTATGGATGTCTTATAATCCTTGAAAACTCATAAAATAAATGTAGAGAGAAGTTCTAGAGAGAAGTGGTGTAATGTTGTAAATGAAATAAGACAAGTCTTGATCCTCATAATTAATGAATTGAAAAATCTGTGCTGGGTGAACAGTGGTCGTCCATGGAGGTTTACGGTCCATATTTCAGTTTACGGACCGTCCCTCGTGGTCGTTTTTAAGCTTAAGCAGAACCAGAAACTTTGGCCTGCATGCATGGTGATTTACGACCATGGTTTACGGGCCGTAAATCACTTTACGGTCCGTCCACCAGGTCGTATTTTAGCCATTTCCTCAGCTGGCAGAAAGTTGAAGTTGGACATGCCAGTTTACGACGTCAAGTTCACGGATCGTATTGCACTTTACGGTTCGTATTTTGCACTATACGACCACTGGGTAATTTTGCCAACTTTCAATTTTTCTCATTTCTCGAATTTTCATTCTAATCATCCACATCCCTTTACATACATTTCCCATGAAACATTATACACTCGCACTCCTCGCACACATCATTAGTTCATTTACTTGCGTACCAACGGGAAATTTTCCGAGGTGTAACATTCTACCCCCTTAGGAACATTCGTCCTCGAATGTTAAAGGCTTGGGGAATTCTATAAAAATTTCGCCAGAGTTTCCTCTGTAATGTGGCACTACCACCCTGTCACAACAACCCACAATAACAATGCCTCACAGGGCAATAATACAACAACACTAGAAATTTGGCCACACACGACCTGAATGTATAAAAGGAAAACATGCATACCTTATGATTTTGACGTCTCATCTTGGACTTCTTCCAAGGGCTGAAATAAATGTGGGTATTTGGATCGCATATTCTCTTCTGCTTCCCATGTCATTTCCTCTCGATTGTTATTTCTCCACAAAACTTTAATTGAGGCCACTTCTTTGTTTCTAAGCCTCCGTACTTGCCTATCTAATATGGCAATGGGTATTTCATCATAAGTTAACTTTTCTGTCACTTGAATATCATTCACTGGGACGATCCTCGTAGGATCTCCAACACACTTCCGAAGCATCGAGACATGAAATACTGGATGGACTGACTCCAAATCTGGAGGTAGATCTAGCTCATAGGCCACCTTGCCTATTTTGCGCACAATTTCGTATGGCCCAATATACCGGGGACTGAGCTTCCCCTTTTTGCCAAATCTCATCACGCCCTTCATCGGCGACACTTTCAAGAATACCCAATATTTCACTTCGAACTCTAAGTCTCTTCGACGATTATCCGCATAGGACTTCTGACGACTTTGAGCCGCTAGCAACCGATCTTGTATGAGGTTAACGTTCTCTATTGCTTGCTGGACCAAGTCTGGCCCTATCAACTTAGCTTCTCCGGTTTCAAACAACCCAATTGGGGATCTACACTTTCGCCCATATAGAGCTTCATACGGTGCCATTTGAATGCTAGAATGGTAACTGTTATTGTAAGCAAACTCAATGAGTGGCAAATGGTCATCCCAATTTCCTCCAAAATCTATCATACATGCCCGTAACATATCTTCAAGAGTCTGAATAGTACGTTCAGCTTGCCCATCGGTCTGTGGGTGAAACGCCGTGCTTAGGCGCACATGGGTCCCTAAACCTTCTTGGAAAGACCCCCAAAACTTGGCTGTAAACTGAGTCCCTCTATCGGAGATAATAGATACCGGAACGCCATGGAGTCTCACTATCTCTTTAAGATAAAGCTTGGCATAATCTTCTGCCACATAGGTCGTTCTGACCGGTAAGAAATGCGCTGACTTTGTGAGCCTATCCACGATCACCCATATAGAATCATATTTACGTCGAGAACGGGGTAACCCTGTAATGAAATCCATATTAATCACTTCCCACTGCTAAGTTGGGATTTCTATAGCTTGCAATAAGCCACCCGGCTTTTGGTGTTCTATCTTCACTTGTTGGCAATTAGGACACTGAGCTACGAATTCTGCTACGTCTTTCTTCATCCCATTCCACCAATATATAGTCTTAAGATCATGATAAATTTTCGTCGCTCCGGGGTGAACGGAGTAACGTGAACAATGAGCTTCTCTCAAAATCTGATGGCGTAGACCTGCCACATCGGGAACACATAACCTGCCTCGACATCGGAGAACTCCGTCTTCCGACATGTCAAATGATGACCCCTCCTTCTGAGGGAGTGTATCTATGTACTGCATTAGCATGGGATCCTCATATTGTCGCTCTTTTACTTCCGCTACTAACGATGAAACTGCTGAATTCTGAATAGTAGCTCCGCTGCTACCTGAGTCCACCACTCGGACTCCTAGGCTAGCTAACTGCTGAAGATCACGGGCCATCTCTTTCTTTTCTGGTCGTACCTCACTTAGACTTCCCATCAACCTACGGCTAAGAGCATCAGCCACAACATTTGCCTTTCCAGGGTGGTATAGGATTTCAACATCATAGTCTTTTAGCAACTCTAGACATCGTCGTTGCCGCAAATTCAACTCTTTCTGCTTGAAGATGTACTGGGGACTCTTATGATCTGTGTAAATATCCACGTGGACACCATATAAGTAATGTCTCCATATCTTTAAAGCATGGACCATCGCGGCCAATTCTAAGTCATGGGTAGGATAATTCTGTTCATGTTTCCGTAATTGTCTAGAACCATACGCAATCACCTTACCATTTTGCATCAATACACAGCCTAGCCCGACGCCTGAAGCATCACAATAAATAACATATCCTTCAATCCCTCTGGAAGTGTCAAGACTGGGGCTGAAGTCAGTCGGTCTTTCAACTTTTGTAAACTACGGTCGCAAGCATCTGTCCATTGAAACTTAGCTGACTTCTGAGTCAACTTGGTGAGCGGTGCAGAAATAGAAGAGAAACCCTCAACAAATCTTCTGTAATAACCGGCTAAGCCCAAAAAGCTACGAACCTCCGTAGGGGTCGTGGGCCTTGGCCAGGTCTTCATGGCCTCAATCTTTTGGCTATCCACTCGAATACCGTCAGCTGCAACAATGTGGCCCAGAAATGCCACTGAGTTCAACAAAAACTCGCATTTGGAAAACTTCGCGAATAACTCTCGAGTTCGAAGAACTCCAAGGACAACACGCAAGTGATCCGCATGTTCTGCCTCAGATCTAGAATACACTAGGATATCATCGATGAATACAATCACGAATAAATCCAGAAAAGTCCTAAATACAATGTTCATTAAGTCCATAAACACTGTCGGTGCATTAGTTAGCCCAAACGACATTACTCGGAACTCGAAATGGCCATATCTTGTTCGGAAAGCTGTCTTAGGGATATCTTTCTCCCTAACTCTTACTTGGTGATACCCGGACCTCAAATCAATCTTTGAAAACCATTTGGCACCTTGCAATTGATCAAATAAATCATCAATCCTCGGGAGGGGATACTTGTTCTTAATTGTCACTTTATTCAATTGCCGATAATCAATGCACATTCTCAAAGAGCCATCCTTCTTCTGGACGAACAATACGCGTGCTCCCCACGGGGATGAACTAGGCCTAATGAAGCCTTTTTCAAGCAAGTCTTTTAATTGCTCCTTCAACTCTTTCAACTCTGCAGGTGCCATTCTATAGGGAGGAATAGATATGGGTTTAGTGTCTGGCAAGACATCAATCGCAAAATCTATCTCTCGCTCGGGAGAAAGGCGTGGAAGCTCTTCCGGGAACACATCCGGAAATTCGTTCACTACCAGAACTGAATGAAGAGTCGGCGACTCAGCTTCTACATCTTGAACTCGCACTAGGTGATAAATACACCCTTTCGTGATCATCTTCCTTGCCTTTAGATAGGAAATAAACCTACCTTTTGGTGATGCCGAATTTCCTTTCCATTCTAAGACTGGTTCTCCCGGAAACTGGAAACGAACCATCTTCATTCGGCAATCAACATTGGCATAACAACAAGCCAACCAATCCATGCCCATAATAACGTCAAAATCTACCATTTCTAGCTCATACAAATCAATCATGGTACGACGATCACAAATCACAATCACACAATTCCTATATACTCGGCTAGCTATTACCGATTCACCCACGGGTGTAGACACCTCAAAAGGTTTGATAGACTCTGGCTCAATTATAAATCGACCCGCAATATATGGAGTAACATATGATAATGTGGAGCCCGGATCAATCAAAGCATATACATCATGAGAAAATACCGATAATATACCTGTGACCACATCAGGGGAAGACTCAAGATCTTGGCGTCCAGCCAAAGCATAAATACGGTGCTGAGGACCGTTAGTACTGGGAGCTCTGCCTCTGCCTCTACCATGGCCGACTGGCGCATGTGAACCTGGCCCCGTAGGGCGTACAGATGCCGAAGATCCGGCTGCCGACCCTGATGGCTGGGTCCTACCTCTACCATGTACTGAGGGGCAATCACGCATAATATGGCCTGGCCAACCACATGAATAGCAAGCGTCTGAACCTGATCGGCACTGACCCCAATGCAACTTTCCACACTGAGAACATCGTGGTACGAGTGGCCTTGGCTGGCCTGAATCACCTCTAAACTGAGACCCCGAATAACCCTGACTCGGCTCGGAATGAGTAGATCTATCAAATCTCTGCCCCGTGAACTGTGGAGGTGTACTGGTCATAGAATAGCCTGAATGGCTGGGAAACTGCTGTCTGTGTCCGCCCCTGGACTCGCTCCTCGAACCCGAAGGTCTGGCCCTCTTGTTATGGCCCCTATCCTACTCACGTTCATTTCTCCACTGCTGTAGGTGTTCCTCTAATTCCTGAGCATGTGCCTGAATGCGTGCAATATCCATGCCATCCTGAAGGGACGCAGTCAAACATTTATCCATCAAGTGTGGCCCTAGGCCTTTCACAAACCAGTGCACCCGATCGCCCATATCTGCTACCATGGCCGAAGCATACCTAGCCAAGGAATTGAAGCGGAGACTATACTCTGTAGCACTCATGCTACCTTGCCTCAGATTCAAGAATTTATCGGCCCTAGCTCGCCGAACTTCTGGAGGCATGTAGTGACGGAGAAAAGCATCGACAAAATCTTGCCATACTGGCGGAGGTGCATTGGCTCCCCGCGAAGCCATCCAAACCGTATACCACTGGATTGAGACATCCCTCAATCTGTATGACGCTAGCTCCACCGATTCGGTGTCTGAAGCATGTATCAACCGGAGTGTCCTTAGCATACCATCAATAAAGTCCTGGGGATCCTCCTCCAGTTTCGACCCAAAGAATTCCGGGGGTTTCAAAGCAATGAAGTCACGGGCCCTTGTACTAACAGTCCTGTCACCTTGCCCTGCGCTTGGCCTCTAAGTCTGGGCCGCATCCAACTGAGTCAACAAATTAATGGCCTCTCTTACGTCTTGGCCCGAAACATTCGGTGGAGGAGCTGGAGCTGGGGCTGAGGCTCCCACGTGCTCCTCAGTAATAGGCACTGTCTGGGAGGACTGAGATTGAGCCGCACTCTGGGACTCATCTTCCTCTACTACCGGTGGCGGTGCTCTTTCAGCCCGCTTTTCTGCCACCGTCTTGCCCCTTTGGGCTACTGTAGTCTTTTTCTTTTTAGGCATCTCTGAAATACACAACACACGATTTAGGAACAAGAATTTCTTACATCATAGCTCTATCGCACGATTCTTATGTAGAAAGAAGGTCATATATTCCTAAGATGTCCGCAGCTTCTCGTTTATAAGTGTGGCGCGCAGCACACCCATAACCAAGACACTACTAGACACGGCTCGTAGACACATCCTAGGACTGAACTGCTCTGATATCACTTTTGTCACGACCCGACTCGGGGCCGCGACGAGCACCTGGTGCTAACCCACCCGAGCACCCTCTTAGCTTACTCATATACTTACATCTAGGTGAGCCACATAATTATACATGCATTTCCATTGATTCGCCAACTAGTCCGATATGGACAACCGCACATTTATATCATCATAGGCATTTATGCTACATCAATATACATGGGCCAACGTGGCCGACAAAAAAACATAGGCCGACAAGGCCAAACACATCTACCCACACACACACACGTCTACGAGCCTCTAAGAGTATAACATATCACATTAGCGGGACAGGACCCCGCTATGCCCATAATTATATACACAACAGAATGAGTACACAAAAGATATTGTTACACCTCAGAAATTTTTCCGTACTTGTGTGATGAGTAGAACAATGAAGGACTTGAGTGTATGGTGTTTTACTAAGTCGGGAATGGCTAATTTTGCATTTTTGGAAATAATAAAGTTGCAGAAAAATTTTCACCCAGTGGTCGTATATGGCACTATACGGCCCGTAAAGTGATTTACGGACCGTATAGTGCAATCGTCTTTCATTGCGTAAAAAATCTCAAGTTTCTGTTAAGTGTTGAAATGGTTAAAAATGACCCAGAATACGGCCCATAAACTGGTTTACGGACCGTAAACCAGGTCGTAAACCACCAGGTCCCTCAGCCAAGACTTTCTGTAAATGCTGAAAATGATTAAAAATGACTTGGAGGACGGCCCGGCCCGTAAACTGGTTTACGGACCGTAAACCCCAGTCTTAAAGTGCGATGACACTCAGCCAAACCTTCTATTTTTGAATTACTTAAACACGATCATGGAAGACGGACCGTAAACCACAATACGGTCCGTAAACTGCAGTTTACGACCACTGTTCACCCGACGAGAATTCATTAAAGATCAGATTTTGGGATTATTAAAAAGGGACCAAAGCTCACTTTATTTCATTATTCATCCATACACTTCAGGAAAAGCTCCAGAACTCTCCACATACATCATCCATAGAAATTCAAAAGAATCCAAGGAACATCAAGCACAACAACACTAAACCTATGAAATCAAGTGCAAAAACACATCAAGGGATCATCTAAGTCAAGTAATTCCCAAGAAGGTGAAACTAGGGTTTTGTCTAAGTGAAGCAATTCAACTTAAGGATTGTTCAACCACTATCCAAGGTAAGTTTCATGATTATTCCATGTTGTTTGAAGTATTGGAAAGCTTAGACACTTGAGATGTAGAAGAACATAGAAATTGGTCATTATTGAATGAATAGTGACATGAATGAATGATAGTGGAATTGAACTACGAATATTGGAGTGTTGTGAGTACAAATACGTTATAAATGATGTTTATATCATGAAACAAGCATTAAATGCAAGGATGAGCTAAAATCATTAAATAAGGGAAAATTGGAAGAAAATGGTGGATTTTGCTAAATGTACGTAAATGACGATTGTTGATTGCGATATTGTGAATAATGTTATGAATGTTGGGAGTTAATATACAACATGGAAAGTAGTATGAGCAAAGGAAGCGCTGTCCGACTTCTCCTAGAATTAGCGACGCGTTCTTATAGTTAGTATGCTAATGTTGATATGAATTCTTTATGAAGGTAACGACGCGATATTGAAGGAGAACGAGGAGCGATATCTTAGCTAAAAGACCAAGGTATGTGAGGCTAGTCCCTTATTTCTGATGGCATGAATCTTGTAGCACGAAATTCCTATTCTCTTCATGAGTTCCTATAGTCCGAAAGGCTAAGAGTCTAACTCCTTAATGTCTATATAAGATGAGGAATACGATATGATGATGCTAGTATAATGATGATGTTAATTATCGCTTACACTCACCTTATGTACTAGTTCCTTCAAGGTGAGGCAGAGTATCAATAGTTGTTCCATAATGGAATCGGGGGATGACGACCTTACGTCACCCCAATAGAGTAAAGTTGATCTTGAGCCTTATGCATGTATTACAATGAGATAAGTATTTTATGATGAGTATATTATTATTATGAGAATTTTATGATAAGCATGACATGAGGATTTCACACCGTGCCTAGTTGGCCGGGCAGTCACCGCCAAGGCGGGCAGCTATACGGATACACCATGACCTTCGGGCATGGGCAGACACCACTAGTGGGCGGCATGAGATGGTACCCCGGACGCGGGCTAATATTATTGATTATCACACCGTTCCGACATGGACGGGCAGCTTGCATATGATGCATATATGTTATGAGGATGAGTATGAGTAAGATGGCACGCATGATTTCCTTTATGATTATCAGATAGATCCAGATATTTCATGTTGATGTTATCACTATATTGTTGATGTTTTCTTTCATTGTTTATGTTTCTCATACTTAGTACAACATTCGTACTGACGTCCTTTCTTCGGACGCTGTGTTCATGCTCACAGGTAGACAGAGAGGAGAGCTTGGTCCAGATCCTCAGTAGCAGTCAGCTGGTTGAAAGCACTCCATCGTCCGGAGGTGCTTAGGATTATCCTTTTGGTATATATGCATATTTTGGGCACGACGGAGTCTTGTTCCGTCCATGTATATACAGTATGTTAGTAGAGGCTCGTAGATACGCAGTGTGGGTCAGATGGTCTCACACGACGCTTTCATATGCGTGTATATTATTTTGATGGCTGAAAGACAATTGTATATAAAGTAATTATGTTTGTTTAATTATGATTTTCCTACAACTGGTATGTAAATTGATAAAAGAATATTAGATGGGCAAGATAAGTAGTAGAGTGAGCGGTGCTCGGTAACTAGCTCCGGGTACCCGTCGCGGCCCCTAGCTGGGTCGTGACAGAAGTGGTATCAGAGCAGTTCATCCTAGGAAGTGTCTACGAGCCGTGCCTAGTAGGGTCTTGTTTATGGTGTGTTGCGCGCCACGCTAATAAACAAGAGGCTACAGGGCATTTAGGAAAATGACCATCCTTCTTCTTATGAAATCGTGCGATAGAGCCATGCTTAGGATTATGTTATTCCTAAAAGTGCGTTATGGTTTCAGAAAATGCCGCCAAAAGGAAAAGCTACAGCTGCCCAGAAGGGCAAAGCTACGACAAAGAGGCAGGCGGAAAGAGAGCCTCCGGCAAATGTAGAGGAAAACGAATCGCAAAGTGAGGCCGCGCCCAATGTAGAAGAGCAGGGAGGAGCCTCAGCTCCGATTCCTCCACCGGGTGCTTCGGGTCAACAAGTGTCCGAGGCCATCCATTTATTGACACAATTGGTTGCCGCTCAGGCACAACGACAGGAGGCGGGTCCAAGGGATCGTTCAGCTAGTACGAGAGCCCGTGACTTTCTGGCCTTAAATCCTCTAGAATTCTTTGGGTCAAAGCCAGATGAAGATCCGCAAAATTTTATTGATGAGATGTTGAGGACTTTAGAGATTATCCATGCTTCCGAGACCGAATCCGTGGAGTTGGGTTCTTATAGACTCCGCGATGTGGCGGTGTTATGGTATAAGAATTGGGTGATAACAAGAGGAGAAAATGTTCAACCTCCCGTGTGGCAAGAGTTTGTAGATTCCTTTATTCGTCACTACTTGCCACCCGAAGTCCGCCGAGCTAGAGCGGACAAGTTCCTGATTTTAAAGCAAAGGGGTATGAGTGCCCGAGAGTATAGCATGCAATTCAACTCATTGGCCCGATATGCTCCAACTATGGTAGCCGACATGGGAGACAGAATCTATAGATTTGTGAGTGGTCTGGGGCCACATTTGTACAGAGATTGTTTGACGGCCTCCTTGCAAGACGGGATGGATATTTCCCGGATACAGGCCCATGCTCAGAATCTCGAGGAACGACAACGACAGCAAAGAAGTGATCATGATGGCGACAGAAGACAAGGTAAGAGGGCTAGATCTATGGGAGAGAGCAGTGAGTATAGAGAGGGACCGAGATAGACACATCCCAGGCACTCAGGTCAGTCCGCGACTAGTGCGCCTCCCAGATTCTCAGACAGGAGGTTCGATCGCTCTTTCCAGTCAGGGCAGGGTCAGAGTTCGAGGGCCCCAAGTTCTCAGTATCAGGGAGATTTTAGTCAGAGGAGACCTCCAGTACCGCGGTGTAGCCAGTGTGGAAAATTACATTCCGGATGGTGTCGTCAGGGTTCGGATGCTTGTTATGCTTGCGGGCAAGTTGGTCACATGATGAGAGATTGCCCCTCAGTGAGAGATAGAGCTGGGGCTCAGCCTACAGGTTCAGCAGCGGGTTCTTCTTCAGCACGCCCGACAGCACAGACTCCTCAGACTACAGCAGGTAGAGGCAGAGGTAGAGGGGGAGTATCTACTTCAGGTGTTGTTCAGCCCCGTGTGTATGCTTTAGCTGGGCGACAGGATCTCGAGTCTTCCCCAGATGTTGTCACAGGTACCCTGACTATATTTTCCCGTGACGTATATGCTCTGATTGATCCAGGTTCTACCTTCTCATATATTACTCCGTATATTGCTGATTGTGTTGGGGTGAGACCCGAGCCAATTGAACCTTTCGAAGTATTCACTCCGGTTGGTGATCCTGTAATAGCGAGGCAAGTATATAAGAACTGTGTAGTCATTATACGTGATCGTCAGACAAAGGCTGATTTGATTGAACTTGAGATGATTGATTTTGACGTAATTATGGGTATGGACTGGTTGGCATCATGCTATGCTAATGTTTGTTGCCGGACAAAGGTAGTTCGATTCAAATTTCCGGGAGAGCCCATACTCGAGTGGAAGGGTAATACAGTTTCCCCAAAGGGTAGGTTTATTTCCTACCTTAAGGCGAGAATGATGATAGCCAAGGGTTATATTTGTCATCTAGTTCGGGTTCATGACACGGAAGCGGAAGTGCCAACTTTCCAGTCTGTCCCGGTAGTGAATGAATTCCCAGATGTGTTTCCCGGCGAGTTACCAGGCCTTCCTCCAGAAAGGGAAATCGACTTTGCTATTGATGTAGTACCCAACACCGAGCCTATTTCTATTCCTCCCTATCGAATGGCTCCAGCAGAGTTGAAAGAGCTAAAGGCACAGTTGAAAGACTTACTCGAGAAGGGTTTTATTAGACCCAGTTCATCACCATGGGGAGCACCGGTCTTGTTCGTGCAAAAGAAAGATGGGTCGCTACGAATGTGTATTGATTATAGACAGCTGAACAAAGTGACGGTGAAGAACAGATATCCCCTTCCCAGAATCGACGACTTGTTCGATGAATTACAAGGTGCTAAGTGGTTTTCTAAGATAGACCTAAGATCGAGTTATCATCAAGTGAGGATCAGAGAAGAAGACATTCCCAAGACAGCCTTCAGAATGAGGTACGGCCATTACGAGTTCCGAGTGATGTCGTATGGGTTGACAAACGCCCCAGCGGTGTTCATGAATTTAATGAATAACGTGTTCAGGCCGTTCTTGGATCTTTTTGTGATAGTGTTTATCGACGATATCCTGGTATATTCTCGCACAGAGTCAGAACATGCAGATCATCTTAGAATTGTTCTTGGCGTTCTTCGAGATCACGAATTGTATGCAAAGTTTTCGAAGTGCGAGTTTTGGCTAAAATCCGTGGCATTTCTAGGTCATGTTATTTTAGATGATGGTATCCGAGTCGACACTTAGAAAATAGAAGCTGTGAAGACTTGGCCAAGGCCTACGACACCTACGGAAGTTCGTAGTTTTCTTGGGTTAGCAGGATATTACAGGAGATTTGTAGAGGGCTTCTCATCTATTTCAGCCCCATTGACGAAGTTAACTCAGAAGTTGGCTAAATTCCAGTGGAATGATGCCTGTGAGCGTAGTTTCCAAGAGTCGAAAAACAGGTTGACCTCAGCGCCAGTGCTAACACTTCCAGAAGGGTCCGATGGCTATGTCGTATATTGTGATGCCTCCGGTGTGGGAATAGGATGCGTATTGATGCAGCATGGGAGAGTCATTGCATATGCCTTGAGACAGTTGCGAAGGCATGAACAGAATTATCCGACTCATGATCTCGAATTGGCCGCGGTTATCCATGCCTTAAAAATATGGAGGCACTACTTGTATGGTGTACGTGTTGACATCTATACGGATCACAAAAGCCTCCAATATATTTTCAAACAGAAGGAGTTGAACCTGCGGCAAAGGCGATGGTTAGAATTACTAAAGGATTACGATGTGAACATTCTATATCATCCAGGGAAGGCGAATGTAGTGGCAGATGCACTTAGCCGCCGATTGATGGGTAGTTTATGTGGAGTTCCTTCGGAAAAGCAGCAAATGGTTCGTGAGCTCCATCAACTAGCAAGTCTCGGCGTACGTGCGACTGATTCAGGAGATGCAAGTATTAGCATCAATGACCCCACAGTTTCATCATTGAATCTAGAAGTGAAGGAACGACAATATGAGGATTCCCAGCTAAGCCATTATCGAGATCTAGCTCACGAAAAAGAAAAGTCTCCATTCGAAGTTTCCATAGAAGGGGTCCTTAGATATCGGGGCAGGTTATGTGTACCGGATGTGGCAAACTTACGCCAACGGATTTTAGAGGAAGCACATTATTCCCGGTATTCTATTCATTCAGGTGCAACCGAGATGTACCACGACCTTAAGTTGCTATATTGGTGGGATGACATGAAGTGAGACATAGCAGGGTTTGTAGCCCAATGTCCAAATTGTCAGCAAGTGAAAGCCGAACATCAAAAGCCAGGAGGTTTATTGCAAGCAATGGAAATTCCTACGTGGAAATGGGAAGAAATTAATATGGATTTTGTGGTAGGATTACCCCGTACGCGAGGGAAGTATGATTCTATATGGGCGATCGTGGACAGGCTCACAAAAGCAGCTCATTTTCTCCCCGTCAGGACTACATATTTAGCGGAGGATTATGCTAAATTGTATCTCAAGGAGATTGTACGACTTCATGGTATTCCTTGGGCCATTATCACGGATAGAGGGGCGCAGTTCACAGCCAAGTTCTGGAAGTCCTTTCAAGAAGGTCTAGGTACTCAAGTTAAGCTCAGCACGGCGTTCCACCCACAGACCGACGGGCAAGACGAGCGCACTATTTAGACCTTAGAGGACATGCTACGGGAATGTGTATTGGACTTTGGCGGTAGTTGGGATGAGCATTTGCCTCTTATTGAATTTTCCTATAATAACAGCTATCATTCCAGTATCCAAATGACCACGTATGAAGCCTTATATGGAAGAAAATGCAGATCTCCAATTGGATGGTTTAAAACCGGAGAAGTACAATTGATAGGCCTCGACTTGGTCCAACAAGCAGTTGAATAGGTTAAAGTGATTCGAGACCGACTGTTAATAACTCAAAGTCGCCAAAAGTCTTATGCGGACAACCGCTGACGGGATTTAGAATTTCAAGCTAATGATTGGGTATTCTTGAAAGTTTCACCAATGAAGGGAGTAATGAGGTTGTGCAAAAAATGGGAAATTGAGTCCAAGATACATTAGACCTTATCGAATCATCCGCAAGGTGGGTCGAGTAGCCTATGAATTGGACTTGCCTTCAGAGCTCGAATCTGTACACCCAGTATTCCATGTTTCGATGCTCCGCAAGTGTATTGGATACCCCACGAAGATTGTTCCGATTGATGATGTACAAGTGACAAAGAAGTTGACATACGAAGAAGTGCCCATTGCTATTTTGGATAGACAAGTGCGAAGGCTTCGGAATAAAAAGGTTGCTTCAGTCAAAGTGCTATGGCGGAACAATAATCGGGAAGAAATGACTAGAGAAGTGGAGGAGAAGATGAAATCTATGTACCCCCATTTGTTCCAATCCCCAGAAGAGATTCAAGATGAGATGTCGACGATATGAGGTATGAATGTTTTAGTTTTATGTTTTTGGTCGTGTGTGGACATAAATATGCTGATATTGTGATATAGCCCTGTGAGGCGATGATATTATGGGTCGTTGTGGTCCATTGGTAGTGCCAAATTACAAAGGGAACTCTGGCAAAACATTTCTAGAATCCCCGAGTGTCGAACATTCAAGGACGAATGTTCCAAAAGGGGGGAAGAATGTTACACCTCGGAATTTGTTTTTCCGTACTTGTGTGATGAGTAGAACAATGAAGGACTTGAGTGTATGGTGTTTTACTAAGTCGGGAATGGCTAATTTTGCATTTTTGGAAATAATAAAGTTGCAGAAATTTTTTCACCCAGTGGTCGTATATGGCACTATACGGCCCGTAAAGTGATTTACGGACCGTATAGTGCAATCGTCTTTCATTGCGTCAAAAATCTCAAGTTTCTGTTAAGTGTTGAAATGGTTAAAAACGACCCAGAATACGGCCCGTAAACTGGTTTACGGACCGTAAACCAGGTCGTAAACCACCAGGTCCCTCTGCCAAGACTTTCTATAAATGGTGAAAATGATTAAAAAAGACTTGGTGGACGGCCCGTAAACCCCAATCGTAAAGTGCCATTTTGGGATTATTAAAAAGGGACCAAAGCTCACTTTATTTCATTATTCATCCATACACTTCAGGAAAAGCTCCAGAACTCTGCACATACTTCATCCATAGAAATTCAAAAGAATCCAAGGAACATCAAGGACAACAACACTAAACCTATGAAATCAAGTGCAAAAACACATCAAGGGATCATCTAAGTCAAGTAATTCCCAAGAAGGTGAAACTAGGGTTTTGTCTAAGTGAAGCAATTCAACTTAAGGATTGTTCAACCACTATCAAAGGTAAGTTTCATGATTATTCCATGTTGTTTGAAGTATTGGAAAGCTTAGACACTTGAGATGTAGAAGAACATAGAAATTGGTCATTATTGAATGAATAGTGACATGAATGAATGATAGTGGAATTGAACTATGAATATTGGAGTGTTGTGAGTACAAATACGTTATAAATGATGTTTATATCATGAAACAAGCATTAAATGCAAGGATGAGCTAAAATCATTAAATAAGGAAAAATTGGAAGAAAATGGTGGATTTTGCTAAATGTACGTAAACGATGATTGTTGATTGTGATATTGTGAATAATGTTATGAATGTTGGGAGTTAATATACAACATGGTAAGTAGTATGAGCAAAGGAATCACTGTCCGACTTCTCCTAGAATTAGCGACGCGTTCTTGTAGTTAGTATGCTAATGTTGATATGAATTCTTTATGAAGGTAACGACGCGATATTGAAGGAGAACGAGTGAGTGATATCTTAGCTAAACGACCAAAGTATGTGAGGCTAGTCCCTTCTTTCTGATGGCATGAATCTTGTAGCACGAAATTCCTATTCTCTTCATGAGTTCCTATAGTCCGAAAGGCTAAGAGTCTAACTCCTTAATGTCTATATAAGATGAGGAATACGATATGATGATGCTAGTATAATGATGATGTTAATTATCGCTTCCACTCACCTGATGTACTAGTTCTTTCAAGGTGAGGCAGAGTATCAATAGTTGTTCCATAATGGAATCGGGGGATCACGACCTTACGTCACCCCGATAGAGTAGAGTTGATATTGAGCCTTATGCATGTATTACAATGAGATAAGTATTTTATGATGAGTATATTATTATTATGAGCATTTTATGATAAGCATGACATGAGCATTTCACACCGTGCCTAGTTGGCCGGGCAGCTATACGGATACACCATGACCTTCGGGCATGGGCAGACACCACTAGTGGGCGGCATGAGATGGTACCCCGGACGCGGGCTAATATTTTTGATTACCACACCTTTCCGACATGGTCGGGCAGCTTGCATATGATGCATATATGTTATGAGGATGAGTATGAGTAAGATGGCACGCATGATTTCCTTTATGATTATCAGACAGATCCAGATATTTCATGTTGATGTTATCACTATATTGTTGATGTTTTCTTTCATTGTTTATGCTTCTCATACTCAGTACAACATTCGTACTGACGTCCTTTCTTCAGACGTTGTGTTCATGCCCACAGGTAGACAGAGAGGAGAGCTTGCCCCAGATCCTCAGTAGCAGTCAGCTGGTTGAAAGCACTCCATCGTCCGGAGGTGCTTAGGATTATCCTTTTGGTATATATGCATATTTTGGGCATGACGGAGTCTTGTTCCGTCCATGTATATACAGTATGTTAGTAGAGGCTCGTAGATACGCAGTGTGGGTCAGATGGTCTCACAAGACGCTTTCATATGCGTGTATATTATTTCGATGGCCGAAAGTCAATTGTATATAAAGTCATTATGTTTTTTTAATTATGATTTTCCTACAACTGGTATGTAAATTGATAAAAGAATATTAGATGGGCAAGATAAGTAGTAGAGTCAGCGGTGCTCGGTAACTAGCTCCGGGTCGTGACAGATATAGCTCCGAAGGAAATGGAGCTCTCTATGAAATCTCTGAATAGGCAGCTAAGGATCAAATCTGTCTCTCTGCACACCCGCGGGCATGACGCAGCGTTGACAAACAAAAGGACATCAGTACGAAGAATGTACTGAGTATGTAAAGCATGATCAACATCAATATAGAAGCATAATAGATATCATATGAAGATAGCATAGGAGGGGAGACAGTAATATCATCATCATGTCGCTTACTTGCATACATCGTCGTGCGCGCGTTTCGTAATCCTATACATACTTTATACATAGTCATATACATATAGTCTTACTCGGCATCATAAGCTCGGGGTCTTATTATAGCCCTTCATAGGCACACATACACATATATCATAGCTCGTAAGCATCTCTAGTCTCATTTTACTCTCATCATCATTACCATCCTCATCATTATCGTTACATTTACATTATAGACTTACTCGTCATACGAGGAACGTAGTATAAGCATAGTACATATCAAGGGTCGTGAGCTTATGAGCTCGGAATGTCAACCAAGTGAAGACAACATACTCATATAGAGGAATTTAGGAATTTGGCCAAGAACCATGCCTTATGAAAGAAGGGTTAGCCTTACATACCTTTCCGTCGAACTATTCTATGCTTGCACGTTCCCTTCCAATGCTAGCGTTTATACCTTCATTAATATCATAACAATGACCATTAGTCATTCACATTATCCACATTATCTAGAATTCCTCAATTTGCCTCTAATTCACCCACATTCATGATTATAACACCCATATTCGTCCATTCGTCTAAAGTGTTTAGTTCATGATCTTAATACCATTTATAACACATTCATATCACAACACAACAACATTCATAACTCAATTCAAACTATTTCTCAAAATGTCACTATTCATCATTCATGACCTAGTTGACCACATTTTCTACAATCCATGTATTTTAATTCTCTAATACCTCAAACATCTTGTAAAAATCACGAATCTTACCTTAGAAGTTGTAGGAACAAGCTTTTGTTGATAATACTCTTCTTTGAGCAAAACCCTAGTTTTTCTCCATTTGGATTTCTTGACTTGGATGATTCTTGATGATTCCCTTATCCTTGATTTACTTGTCTTAATGTTATGGATGACTTATAATCCTTGAAAACTCATAAAATAAATGTAGAGAGAAGTTCTAGAGAGAAGTGGTGTAATGTTGTAAATGAAATAAGACAAGTCTTGATCCTCATATTTAATGAATTGAAAAATCTGTGCTGGGTGAACAGTGGTCGTCCATGGAGGTTTACGGTCCGTATTTCAATTTACGAACCGTCCCTCGTGGTCGTTTTTAAGCTTAAGCAGAACCAGAAACTTTGGCCTGCATGCATGGTGATTTACGACCATGGTTTACGGGCCGTAAATCACTTTACGGTCCGTCCACCAGGTCGTATTTTAGCCGTTTCCTCAGCTGGCAGAAAGTTGAAGTTGGACATGCCAGTTTACGACGTCAAGTTTACGGACCGTATTGCACTTTACGGTCCGTATTTTGCACTATACGACCACTAGGCAGTTTTTCCAACTTTCAATTTTTCTCATTTCTCGACTTTTCATTCTAATCATCCACATCCCTTTACATACATTTCGCATGAAACATTATACACTCGCACTCCTCGCACATCATTAGTTCATTTACTTGCGTACCAACGGGAAATTTTCCGAGGTGTAACAGTTACTCCCCCAGAGTTTCAGATTTAGAGTGGTTCGCTCGGGCCTAGTTTGGCATCGGGTGCCAGTCACGCCACTCCAGATTTGGGTCCTGACGAACTTGATATCAGAGCCGGTCTGTCCTAGGGAGTCTACAAGCCGTGTCTAGTTGAGTCTTATTTATAGATGTGTTGTCCATCACATCATATAAAGAGGAAGCTACAGGGCATTTAGGAATTGGTTACCTTTCTTCCAGATCTAAATCGTGTTGTAGAGGCAAGTCATAGGAGATTTGAGTTAAATTTATCCTTCCATATTTGTACACAGCTATGCCGGGTACTAAGAAGGTTGTCGCTAGCCGGAGAGGTGATACGGCAGCTGGTGAGGGGAACAACAGGGCACACCTGACAGCTGAGGTCCAGTCTGAGGGCCACGGTGAGACCCTATCCCACCATTATCAACGACTCTACCTCTCGAAGAGCTCCCGAGGGAGGTTGTACCTCTAGTACCCCCTCCCGCACCGATAGACCAGGATCTTAGGACTGCGGTACACTTATTGACTCAGCTTGTGGCAACACAGAGACAGCCGAGAGCACCTGCTGGAATAGTGACCACTGATGGATCCAAAAGTTTGAGGGTTCGAGAGTTCTTAGCACTTGACCCCTTAGAGCACTCAGGGGTTAAGCGGGATGAGGATCCGCAGAACTTCGTCGATAAGCTTCACTGTATTTTTAGGGTCATGCATGCTACTGAGACCGAGGTAGCAGAGTTAGTGGGTTTCAAGCTTCGTGATATAGCGGTCTTATGGTATGAGAGGTGGGAGCATGCCAGAGGTCCTGAGGCACCTCCAGCGCGTTGGTCTGAGTTTCCAGAGGCCTTTCTTGATCATTATTTACCGTTGGAGATACGAGAGGTGAGGGTAGATCAGTTCTTGACTGTCCAGCAAGGTAGTTCTAGCGTTCGTGATTATTGCCTCCGTTTTGATTCCTTGGCCAGATATGCTCCATCCTTCTTTGATTCATCGAGGGCCAGGATTCACAGGTTCATAGCGGGTTTGCACCCCGATTATGTTGAGGCTTGTACCACCACAGCGGTGAGTGATATTATGGACCTTGCTCATATCTAGGCATTCGTACAGAACTGCGAGGATCGTAAACGTCAGTGGCAGGTGACTGAGAGGATAGAGAGGGAGCCTCATAAGAGGGCTAGGACTACCGGTTATCAGGGTGATAGTAGGGGGAGTTTCAGACCCCAGTACTAGGGTAGGCTATTAAGGCCATCATCAGCTCAGTCTCAGGGAAACAAATTAGGGTATTATATTCCATCTGGACCAGGTGAGAGTCCCCGTACGTCTGGGTCACAACAGTAGAGGGGTCTGGGACAAGCTAGATCACTACGACAATAGTGTGGTAATTGTGGTAGAGCGCACTATGGGCAATGTCATTATGGGTCGAGGGCTTGTTATACTTGTAGAAGCCTAGATCATTTCATGAGGGACTGCCCATCGGGGAGACCTACTGGTATGGCGTAGTCGACATGTTCTATAGTAGGGTCATCAGCATCCGTGAGTCCTTCTAGTCGCGGGTCTCAGTCTTTGGCAGGTAGAGGCAGAGGTAGGGGTGGAGCTTCTAGTGTAGGCGGTGCTCAGAACAGCATCTATGCTTTGGCAGGTCATCAGGACTTGGAGTCCTCACCAGACGTTGTGACAGGTACATTGACAGTCTGTTCATATAGTGTTTACGCGTTGATAGACCCGGGGTCTAATCTTTCCTATGTCACTCCACTTATTGCGGGAAAATTCGGTATAGCACTAGAATTGTTGGTGAGCCATTTTCTGTGTCTACACCTGTTGGTGAACCTGTTATTACTAGGAAGCTTTATCGTGGTTGTTCTGTAGTTGTTTGTGGTCGTCAGACCATAGCAGATCTTATAGAATTATAGATGGTTGATTTGACGTCATTATGGGGATGGATTGGTTAGCTTCTGTTTATGTTAATATGGGGTGTTGGATGAAGACTATCACGTTCCACTTCCAGGGGGAAGCAGTTCTGAAATGGAAAGGTAATACGACTTCGCCGAGAGGTAGGTTTATTTCCTATCTCAAGGCGAAGAAGTTGATTTCGAAGGGTTGTATCTATCATATAGTTCGAGTTCAGAATGCAGAAGCAGAACCGCCAACTCTTCAGTCCATTCCTGCAGTTAATGAGTTCCCAGATGAGCTTCCAGGTCTCCCACCTGAGCTAGAAATTGACTTCGCTATAGATGTATCACTGGGAACTCAACCGATATCCATCCCTCCTTATAGGATAGCCCCTGCTGAGTTGAAGGAGTTGAAGGAACAGTTCAAGGATCTTGTCATGACCCAACCAGAGGGCCATGACGGGCACCCGAAGTTAACACACCGAGCACCTCTAAACATACATCTCATAATCATTTCTGGGTGGACCATAAAGATAGCTTATGGATATCATAATTTGTAAGGACATATATCACAACATAACGACACATTTCTGCATAATCGTCAACAACTATACCCATCATCACAAGCCGACAAGGCTACCACAATATTATACAACAATATGAACTGATAAGGATATAAAACGTCTAACTGTACACATATGTCTACGAGCCTCTACATAGAATACAAGTGGCCATAAGGACTAGTACTAATAGACTGCAGCTCCGAAGCAAATGGAGCACTCCTGAGATTCCGCTGATAAAGCTCATATGGGTTAGATCCGTCTACCTGTCTACCTGCGGGCATGAACGCAAGATCCACAAGAAGGGATGTCAGTATGAGCAATGTACTGAGTATGTAAGGCATGAATAGTAACATGATAAAAGCAGGAAGAATAGTGTAAGATAAAAGAACCATTTATACGTCATGATACCCTTTAAAACATTCATCATGCCTACCTAACCTTTTTCTATAGGAAACATTTCATATATCCACGTACGTACCCATACCATACAATAAAATACAATACAATACCACACAATACTATACCCGGCCATATAGGCTCGGTATTATCCGTACCCGACCATAGTAAGGTTCTGTAGTATCCGTACCCGGCCTGTAGCATCCCCTTTGGGAGTATACCACTTATGAAAAAAAAAGTTAATTTAATACTTACAACGTTTAGAAGAAATTTATGCCAAAAGATGTTCACAAAATATTTAATAGCGGAAATAGGCCCATGCGAAAAAGGGTTGAAAGTGCGACATTTTTTTTCCTTTCTATTATATCCTCCGAAACATTTCTTAGATGAATTACAATATCAGAGTATCAATTTAAAATGATAACGCCCTCCTCAAATAGTCAACACATTTAAGAAACTTCGCTTTGAAAATATATTTTCAAATCAACACCACTGCAAGTCCATAAGATACACGAAACCCAAACTTGCGATTATCATAGAAAACTAGTATCTTCCTTCGTACAAAATTACAAGGCAAAATGTAAACCTAGTACATGCCATGACTTGTGTCGAAATCACACCCTAAAATAGCAAAACAAGTCACCAAGTTCAAGTTACAAGAATATGGTCTTGTGTCCAATAAGCCTCCAAAATTTCATACATAAGTGTTACATATGGATGATGTACAAGTCCCCAAAATTTTACAAGACCTAGATGCATATGCAAATGTGATCTTCACTAAAGCTCCCAAAAAGTCTACTCCAAATGGCCATCTTCAAATCTCTTCCCGTACATTACCTATGATAGAAAAAACCTATCGCTAAGCATAAAGCTTAGGTGGCGTATAAACTTTGGGCTTGGAGCTATTAGATTCTACAATTCCCTTATCTGTTGTAGGTAGCTCAATGAGATAAAAATAAATCAAGTAACCAAGTATATCGAAAGTATCAAATACCAAACCTTGAAGAGTTTCAAAATATCGATATCAATATTCGAAGGCTCAAGTGTCAAGAAAGCTTATAATTCAATTCAAGACGAAATGTAAATCCAAAGTCAAGATGGGCAAGATCCAAATCAAGAGGTATGTCGATATCAATGACAAAGTCACTGCAATAAGAAGGACAAAGTCCCAACAAGAATGCAAAATGATAAAGAAATTCGTACAAGTGGGTGATTTAGCGAAAGTTTAGCAATACTTGACATAATAACCATACAATGATATAAGATAAAGAGTAAGGAAACAACCCATCAAGATAATTCAAAACTTCCAGAAAATAAAGATATTCCAAGTTCAAGTTTATACACAAACCTTGGTGTTTTACCACACAACAAGTTCTACCACAACTCGAGGAGTTCAAATCGTCTACGCCATAGACCAACCAAAGTCCACTTCGTCAAACAATTCATCTTAGCTTGTACAAAAGCATATATACCTTAAATACACAATCAAATATCTACTTAAGTTCAATGGTTTCATCATGTCAAAACTAAACATGAAATCAGTGCAAATCACCCTAAACTATCAAAACAGGAATTCAGGACAGTACTACTGTCTTTTATTGTGGCTCAGTTTCAAAGGGGTAAACGGCAAAAATAGACTTTGTGGCCTTACTGAAAGTTGTAGATACATATCTTGGGGTTTAAGAGAAATTTAAATCACTCCTATAGCAGTTTTTTTACTACAAGATATGCTCAAAATACTAACAGTAGTACATGTAGGGTTTGCAAAACAGAAATCTGGGCAGCACCTGTCCTGTACTTCATCACCCCTTTTCGAGTAAATACAAACAAAACTGGGTTTTGGAGCCTGAACGAAAGTTGTAGGGATATGAAATATCTTTCTAGAAATCTTGAATCACTTAAAACTAAGCTTTATTCAAGGAATTATGCTGAAAACACTAACAACAGTCCAGTCCTAAATCGGGTTTGTAACTTACCTCAATCGTGTGGAGTTGTTCGTGGCTCAACCAAAGCTAGTCTTGATTATTGATTTAGTGGATGAATATTATGAGAAAAGAGAGGTTTTTCTGTTTTATTTCCTTGGAGATAAACGAAATTGGGGGGTGGTGAAGAGGATAAGAGCCAAAAGGGTATATATCTTACTTGGGATAAGGATGAAAACTAATAAAATAAAATAAAAAGGGGTTGCCCACTTTTATAAATATCTAATTCATTTAATAAATTACTAAGACAATCATAGTAGGAGTAGTTTATATAACTACACCATAACACTTCAAACAATTTTCAAATATCGTCAAATTCACATTCAGGAAGTGCGAAGTAAAATATACCCTTACTATCACGATATGGTCAGTCAAAAATTCAAGAGCTAGTTTTTTAAAAAAAATGGGGTGTTACAACTCTCCCCCCGCCCCCCCTAAGAAATTTTGTCCCGAAATTTACATTATAGTAGCCTCAAAACAACTATGGATATTGAATTCGCATATCCTCTTCTCCCTCCCAGGTAGCTCGTTTGCCAGAATGATTTCTCCAAAGGACTTTTACTAAAGGAATTTTCTTGTTAGAACTCTTTTGTCTCATGTGCCAAGATTTGGATAGGTTCCACTTCATATGTCAAGTCAGGATTGACCTTAATGGATTCAACAGGAAGAAGATGAGATGGATCTGAGTGATATCTTCTAAGCATAGAAACATGGAACACATTGTGGATCTTATCTAAGTCCAGTGGAAGAGCTAATTTATATGCAACTGGACCAACTCTCTCAAGCACTTCATATGGTCCTTTTTGGCCAAATCTCATAATCTTTTTCCGTGGAGAAACCTTTAAAAATACCTTATCTCCTAGTTGATGTTCAATTTCACACCTCTTAAGATCAGCATAAGACTTTTGTCTATCCGAGGAAAGTTTTAGACAATCCTTGATGATTTTTACCTTATCTTCAGTTTTATGCACAATCTTAGGACCAACTAATTTTCTTTCACCAACTTCACTCCAACAAAGAGGAGTTCTACACTTTCTCCCATATAATGCTTCATAGGGAGGCATGCCAATACTTGATTGGTAGTGTTACGCCTCTCGTTCTCGTCGTGGAAGAACCTATGGTTTCATAGTCGGGTATGCCCTTAGAATAGAGACCCGAGTCCGAGTTTTGGAGATAGAAAGTGCCTTACCCCGTGTACAAAGGTACCAGTAGGTATTCCTGGGAACTTACAGAGTTAGAAGTTGAACGAATCGAATCGACGCGATCTGAGCTGAATCTGAGAAATCTGCAGACACCAGTTATGATCGACGGGCTGTCAACACGGACCGTCGTTGTGCGGCATCGACAGGGTTCCTCAGCTTTGCATCTACAGGTGCAGGTCAACGGAACATGTCGACGGACCATCGACACTTCGACGGGCCGTCGACCCGCTTGTCGAACTGAACCGTTGTAGCCTTTTTAATTCCAAGTATAAATATAGGAGCCACGACCTTATTTCTGATTTTCCTCCATTCCAAATAAGAAAAACCCTAATGTTTTCACTCCCAATATTTCCTATCATAATAGTTGCGATTTGGTGAGATTCGAGCCCCGTAAAACTCGAGCTTGTGAAGGAGAAGGTTTCTTCTAGGGTTTCTTCAAGGTTGTGAAGCTTAGGAAGTTGGAGTTGAAGTGATTCTTAGGATCTTAGACCCCTCAAGGTATGTAAATGATTTCTACCGTTATATTTGAGTTTATTATCAAGAGTTTTAGTGATTTTAAGTAAAAAGAAAGTATTTGTAGAAGTGGTAAGTTGATGAAGGGAAAGGTAGTGACTTGAGGCTATTTTAAGAGATGATTGGGGATAAATTTGAGTACATATTTATATATAAGTGTTGTTATTGTTGTTGTGGTTAATGTTGGATTGAATGGGAAGTTGAAGAGTTGTAAGCTTATAAGGGAAATTATCGTCTATAATTTGTTAAGCTTTATATGCATTTAAAGATGGTTAGTAAGCGAGGAAAATAGCCTAATTAAGGTCTATGTTATCTTAATTGTAGACTTGCAAGTTCGAGAGGTACAAGTTGGGCGATTGGTATACTTCAAGGTATGTTAAGGCTATATTTTCTTTCCTTTGGAATGATCCAATGATACGAGTGAACAAGTGAGTAAGCGAGCTTCCATATTACTCTACTCTTAGAAGCATTAGAAGTCCTTCAGTCTTTGATGTTCATGTACCTAGTTATGAGTGTTCGTTCTGTTCATGGGTCCAGTATTATGTAGCTAGTTATATGTATACAGTTTACCCATGCATTACATTAATTATATATTTGTGTACATTGACCCATGACCAGAAGGCATTATATACGTGAATATTAGATATATGTGAAGTACGAGAAGCGTTATAAGCGTTATATACGCATTACCACTATGATGATGATATGGCAATCAGGTTGCAAGTACCGCAGCAATGTATCTGATCATGGCCGCAGAGAGGCCGATATGATTTATGAAATGAGACAGGCATTATATATGCACATATATCAGGCATCATATACGCACACATTTATAGATGTATGACCATAATTGATAGGCATGAGCATGCATATTATACGCCCATAGTGGCATTGCCAGTTACACAGATTTATGCAGATATAGACAGATACTAGTTCCTACAAGTACATGCAGATAGTCATTTCAGCTTATGAGTTCAGATATTATTCATGATTCTTGTATATATATGTTGTTCTTATGCTTCACATACTCAGTACATTATCCGCACTAACTCCCCGTTGCTTGGGGGGCTGCGTTCACGCCCGCAGGTACAGGTAGACAGACAGGTGGTCCAGCTCAGTAGGACCTCTAGATCTAGCAGTAGTCAGTGCGCTCCATTTGATCCGGAGCTGCAGTCAGTGTTGGTATGCCACCCTTTTGAGACTTATATGCACATGGGTATGACGGGGCCCTGTCCCGTCCTTCTACAGGTTTTATTCAAGTAGAGGTCTGTAGACAGTTGTATGTATTAGTCAGATGATGTAGCCTTGTCGTCTTCTATTCTTTTATGTACAATATATGTAGTAGACTAGGTGGGTCGCACTGTTCTTTTCGTATGTTTATGTATATACAGATTGTTCAGTGTTCATGATGTCGCCTATTTATGAGATCAGTTTAAGTTATGCATGGGCCTTAGATGTCCAGTAAGATTCAGATATGAGTATAGTGGTGTTTGGTCGCTAGAGGTCAGACACTCGTCACGACTCATCGGTTTGGGTTGTGACAGAAGTGGTATCAGAGCAGTTCCGTCCTAGGGTTGTTTACAGACCGTGTCTAGTAGAGTCTTGTTTATGGGTGTGTTGTGCACCACACTTATAAACAGGAGGCTATTGGACATTTAGGATGATGTCATTCATCCTCTCTTAGATTGTGCGATAGAGCCATGTGTTAAGCGTTCGCTTCTAATGAATAGTTTTGATTTCAACGATGCCCCGCAAGAAAACTACAGCTGCCCAGAAGGGCAAGAGAGTGACAGGTGTGGCCACTAGCCGCACTCGGCAGGCTACGAGGGCCCAGGATGAGATTCAGAGTGAGGGGCCATCTGAGACATCAAGTACCCCGCCTCCAGCACCTGCCTAAGTTCCTCAGCCGGGCGCACCGGGCCAGGATGTGCGAGATGCTATACGGTTGTTGACTAGATTAGTAGTCGTCCAGGCCCAGCAGCAGGGAGTTGGTGTTGACCAGGAAGATAGGACTGGTAATTCGAGGGTTAAGACCTTCCTTGGGTTAGGTCCTCCAGAGTTCTCAGTGATAAAGCAAATTATGGACCCCCAAGATTTCATTGATGATTTACACAGGACCTTGAGGGTTATGTACGCGGATGAGGTCGAGTCTGTGGAATTGGCTTCGTATAGGCTTCGTGATATTGCAGTACAATGGTATCAGACTTGGGAGTTATCTAGGGGAGAGAATGCCCCTCCAGCTTTTTGGCGAGAGTTCTGGGATGCTTTTAGTCACCATTATCTACCTCCTGAGGTCAGGCGAGCCCGAGCAGATAGATTTCTACGTATTGAGCAGGTCAGTATGAGTGACCAGGAGTACTGTGTATATATTGATTATATGGCTAGATATGCCCCAGCCATGGTGGCTGAGATGGAGGACAGAGTTCACCGTTTTGTGGTTAGTCAAGGGCCACATTTGATATATGCTTGTACGACTGTTGCGTTATAGCCAGGCATGGATATCTCCCGTATACAGGCATATGCACAAAATCTGGAAGATCGCAAGTGTCAGAGGAGGACAGATCGTGACCGTGACCGGGGCCATAGTTAGAGGCCCAGATCTTTAGAGATAGGGGCGAGTCTAGGGGAGGACTGAGACAGCAGTATCCCCACCATCCATTCCATTCACCAGGGAGTGCATCTCCGTGGTTTTCGGGTCCGAGGTTTGATCGGTCTTCTTATTTATGAGCGGGCCAGAGTTCTAGAGCATCAAGCTCTCAGTACAAACCGGAGTCAGGCCAGGCGAGGCTGCCCTTGCCGTGGTGTGCTCAGTGTGGTAGGCTACACACAGGGAAGTATCGATTGGGGTCGGATGGTTGTTATTTTTGTGGTCAGTCAGGCCACCAGATGAGGGAGTGCCCGATGGGGGTTGGTACAGGTATGGTTCAGCCCACCGGGTCTATGGCTAGTTCTTCTTCTGTGGTACGCCCTTCAGGGCAAGTTTTTCAGACGCTAGCAGGGCGAGGTAGAGGGAGGAGTGGAGCATCCAGCTTGAGCGGTCCTCAGCACGCTAGCAGGGCGAGGTAGAGGGAGGAATGGACTGGCTGGTAGGCAGGACCGCGAGACGTCTCCTGAATTTGTTAAAGGTATAATATGAGTGTCCTCCCATGATGTTTATACACTGATTGATCCAGGTTCCACCTAATCATATGTTACGCCTGTCACGACCCAACCCCATGGGCCGTGACTAGTGCCCGAGTTGGACACTCATACATACTCACTTACCAAATCGGCATATCAATGACTTATCCATATTTAGCATACATCGGCTTACACAAATACGAAGGACAGATGTAGTCTTAAGCGGTCACATATAACAAACATATCATACAGAAGCCACCAAGGCTGTCGTAAAACATATCGCCCAAAACATATACATACGTATAAATACATACTAGCCGTTAAGGCTGTCATAACAAATAGAACTGCTTAGACGCAAGCCACACAAACATAACTGAACCATAATGACCCATGACCCACATACATGTCTACAGGCCTCTAACAAAGACAACAGAATCATATGACGGGACAGGGCCCCGCCGTACCCCTGAATATGTACATACATATATACAACGGAAGAGTCTATACCAAAATGTAGGCTCCGGAACAAGGGAGCACTCCAAAGTAGCATAACAGATGGCCTAAACTGTCGGGTCACTCACGTGAACGTCTGTACGTGCGGGCATGAAACGCAGCCCCCCGAAGAAAGAGGGGGGTCAGTACGAAATATGTACTGAGCATGTAAAGCATGGAATACAATAACTAGAATCATGACTCAAATAGGGAATGTGGAAAATGAATACAAATCAGTATACCAAAATGCTTACTTTGAAACACAAATGATGCATATCAAAATCATGCATAGGGCACAGGAACATGGTCGCCACTCCTGTCTTTGGCGCCATAACACATCATACTCCAGAAGATTTCATATCTCCGTAACATCCCCGTAACACATAACACATCATAACATATACACGGTACCCGGGACATATCATACTCCGGGAAACTGGACACATCATACTCCATAACATATACACGGTACCCGGGGACCGGACACATATACACGTTACCCGGGAACCGGACACATCATACTCCGGAATATATATATGGGACCCGGCCCTCAAGCAAGGGACTCGGCGAACCATACGCACGATACATACCGGCCCAGGGCTCGGTGAAAGAGGTAATGACACATGCACGAGCAGAGTAGTGAGAAACTATATGCATATCAAATAAATTTTAAGACTCGATGGGTACGTACATAAATCGACACTTGAGAGTCATAAACACGTTTAAGTCAATCCGAGTCAGTATGGAAAAGTTATGGACGTTTTAGTACAGAACCTTCTATAAACGTTTCAGAAGCTATTTTTGGAAATTCAAAGCAATAATCATATCAAGTACCTTTCGAACATCGCTATGGATCAAATCAAAGTAGAACTTTTGAAACCACATGTGCGTGTCAAAATATATCGAAGACTCAATGGAATAATCGAACGTGCTAGCATTTGAAAATCAAGACTTTAGTCATATCAATTATCTTTTGAACGCCATTCGGAAACATATCAAATAGAACTTCGAACATCATGGATACGCATCAAAACCATATGAAATAGCTTATGGAAGTCAAGAATATTAGCCATCCTAGTGGTTCTAAGTATAGGAGTTTCTTTGGAATCATATACATATCGTCTATTCGTTTTCACAAAGATCATGCCAAAAGAAAGAAAGGGTAAGCCTTACATACCTTGCCCGCTTTCTACGCTAATCCAAACTTAAGTCTTTGGCTTCGCAAGATCTAAAACAATATTAGTATATACCAATCATTAGCCATAAACACTTAAGAGTCCAATTCTAAACCAATACTTTATTTACAGAAAGTTCGGCAGCATTTCCCCTGTAAATACAACCATCCCCGAGAATCCAACTCGGCCAAAACGTCAACAACAAATCCGAGAATTTAACTCGACCAAATTATCAACAATAATACCAACAGTTATTCTAACAATATCCACAATCAATTCAAAACACATACTAACGTTAGCAACTTCTTTCTACAAACATTGACGACTTTCCATTTACGTTCAATTCATAATTGACTACATATTCAAGTTCTAATCTGCAACCATTCAAACAATATTCAAGAATACTTCAAACAATCCGTACAATATTCAAAATAATCCAACCAATATGCCATTCCACCCGAAACCTTCCAAATGGTACAAGAACAATAACAACACATTTCCTTCCTTCAAATTCATGAACTACACCACCAATTCACACACTAACAACATTATCTTCCATAATTACAAGAAACTACATTCAAATTACAGTGGCTTCTAAAACAACTCTCCAACACTTACAACTTCAACCAGAATCATCAAACTTTCATTATCAACATAGAATCCACAACAACAATAATCCAAAACACTAGATAAAATAATTGAGTCATTATTCCTACACACACACATATATACACGGCCACCATACATACATCCATATTTTCATGAATTTCACCCATTTCTACATATTACAACATACACAACCATCCATAACATATAAAAGAAGATTAATTCTTACCTTTTTCCCTTAATTTCCCTCTTGTCTAGAATTATGGACTTGCTACAAAGAGATGTCTTCTTGCTCCAACAATTATACTACGTTAAAGAGGACCTTCAATTGAATCAAAATTGAAGGCTCCAATTTTTTTTCTCTCTTGGTCGAAGAGCCTTGTGTTTTTGGTCTTCTACAAGGTTCTTGAAAATTCTAAGTGGAGAGAATGAAAAATGAGCTCTAATACTCATCTTTTATGTATCAAAGTTGGGCTCCCATGTGGGCCAAGGCCCACTCCATGTGGCCGGACACTTGGCCCCTTTTATTAAGCCCACTTTTGTTTTTGTTCTGCACTTCATGAAAATTTATTTTCCAAATTCCAAATTTGCCCTTAGCCTCCCTCCATATTTCTATGAGTCATCTTGCGAATTTTCCTTTTTACCCCTAGCTATTCTTAATATTTCCATATCAAAATTTTTCATAAACAACTTATGTATTAAACAGGATCAAAATATAGCCTTGTCCTCAACTTGTCGCAATTACCTCAAAATATCCAAATGTGCAAAATACGGGATATAACAACGCCCTTTGTTGTCGGCAAGTTTGGGGTAGAGCCCGAGTTGATTAAACCTTTTTAGGTGTCCACGCTAGTTGGTGATTCGATTATAGCCAGGCGAGTATACCGAGGTTGTGCTGTTATAGTTTGTGACTGCCACATCATAGTAGATCTGATTGAGTTAGATATGATTGATTTTGATGCCATTATGGGCATGGACTGGTTGGCTTCTTGTTATGCTAATGTTGATTGCAGAACAAAGATAGTTCAATTTTAGTTTCTCGGTGAGCCAGTTCTTGAGTTGAAAGGTAATACCGTTTCGCCGAAGGGTAGGTTTATTTCCTACCTTAAAGCAGAGTAGATGATCAGAAAAGGGTATATTTTTCACCTAATTCAAGTTCAACATGTGCAAGAAGAGTCGCCGACTCTTCAGTCTATCCCTGTGGTTAATGAGTTCCCAGATGTGTTTCCAGATGAGCTTCCAGGCATTCCTCCAGAGAGAGATTGATTTTACTATTGATTTATTGCCAGATACTCAGCCGATATCTATTCCTCCTTATAGGATGGCACCAGCGGAGTTGAAAGTATTGAAAGAGCAGTTGAAAGATTTTCTTGAGAAGGGTTATTAGGCCTAGCACATCATCGTGGGGAGCACCAGTATTATTTGTAAGAAAGAAGAATGGCTCTTTGCGAATGTGTATTGATTATAGGCTATTGAATAAAGTGACTGTGAAGAATAAGTATCTGCTCTCGAGGATCGATGATTTATTCAATCAGTTGCAAGGCGCCAAATATTTCTCGAAGATAGACTTGAGATCAGGATATCACCAGGTCAGGGTAAAGTAAGAGGACATTCCAAAGACGGCATTCTGGACTAGATATGGCCATTATGAGTTTCGTGTTATGTCGTTCGGGCTAACTAATGCCCCAGCCGTATTCATGGATTTAATGAATCGTGTATTCAGGCCTTTTCTAGATGTGTTCGTTATTGTGTTCATAGATGATATTCTGGTTTATTCATCGTCAGAGGATGATCATGCAGAACATCTACGGACAGTGCTTGGAATTCTTCCAGGTAGAGAGTGGTATGCCAAGTTTTCCAAGTGTGAGTTCTGGTTAAACTCTGTGGCTTTTCTAGATCACATTATTTCGGAGGAAGGCATTAGTGTGGATGCCCAAAAGATTGAGGCTGTGAAGAATTGTCCAAGGTCCACGACACCAACAGAGATACGTAGTTTCTTGGGCTTGGCAGGTTATTATAGAAGGTTTGTACAAGGATTTTCCTCTCTTTCAGCCCCATTGACTAAGTTGACTCAGAAATCAGCTAAGTTCCAATAGATAGATGCTTGTGAGCAGAGTTTTCAGACGTTGAAGGATAAGTTGACTTCAACTGTTATAGCCCGTATTTTGTACGTTCGGATAATTCGAGATAGTTGTGAGAATAAGGGCAAAGCTATATTTTGATCTTGTTTAATACACAAGTTGTTTATGAATATTATTTATGAATATTATTGGTGTGGAAATATTGAGAAAGGCTAAGGGTAAAAAGGAAAATTCGCAAAATGGTTCATGGTAATATTGTGGGAAGGCTAGGGGCAAAATGGCAATTTCACAACAATTCAAGAAAGTTCTTGAATAGGCCATTGTGGCTGTGTGGCTTAAGGGAATGGGTCCCACCCATGGCCATGTGTTTATATTCCTATTTGTAAGAGCCTTGTATATATATATATATATACCTAAGTAGTCAAATAAGACATATTCCTCCTTCCAAATCAAGAAACTTCAAGAAAGAAAAAAAAAAAAAAGGGGCATTCGGCCCTAGCCAAGAAAATTGGCTCCATGGAAATTGATTAAGAAAAATTTATTTCTCCTAGTATTTCCACCAAATGGAAGGTCCTCATTAACATGAAGGAGTTGTTGGAGCAAGTAAAGCCTTTATTTGTGTAATTCATAAGCCCTAGCCAGGTGAAGAGATGTGTGGAAAAGGTATGTATTCAATCTTCTTTCACATGTGTTAGAGATGATTTGTGAATGTTGTAGTATGTGGAAATGGATGAAATTCATGAAATATGTATGTATATGTTGTGGTCGAACATAGTTGAGTTGTGAAGAACAAATGAATTGATTTTATTTTGTATTTTGATTGTTGTTGTTGTGGATTCCATAATAAAAATGAGGATTTGATGGCTTGAAATGAAGTTGTAATTGTTGTGGGAGTGTTGAAGAAGTTAATTTGATATTAGTATAGTTTCTTGTCATTATGAGAGTAAAGTTGTTAATGCATAGACTATTATTATAGTTCATGAGTTTGGAAGGAAAGAATGTGTTGTTGTTGGCTATGTTGAGTTGAGAAGGATTCGGGTAGTAGGTAAAATTCATGAACTTGAAAGAAGGAAATGTGTCGCTATTGTTCTTGTTGAATTTGGAAGGTTTCGGGTGAAGTAATATGTTGATTGGGTTGTTGGAATATTATGTGAATTGTTTGAAGTATTCTTGAATCATGTTAGGAAGATTTCGGATTAATACTTGAATGTGGGATCATTGGTGTTAGCTTGATTATATGTGATTGAATTGAATACAAATGAAATGCCGTCGAATTGTGTGACGGAAGTTGTTAATGTTAGAATATATTTTGGATTGATTGTTGAAGTTGTTAGTATGATTGTTGGTATTGTTGTTGATAATTTGGCCGAGTCCAATTCTCGGATTGTTGATTGTTGATTTGACTGAGTTGAATTCTCGGGGATGGTGTATTTACAGGGGAAATGCTGCCGAAATTTCGGCAGATTATAAATGAATCCATTTGAAGAACTAAGAAAAAGTATATGATAATGAGCCTAATGATTACGTCAATTCTCTTGAATGTAGACTAACAAGATTGGACGAATAAGCGTAGCTAGTTGGACGTGGGACAGGTATGTAAGGCTTATCCTTTCTTTCTTTTGGCCTGATCTTTATGAAATGAACAAATGACGTATATGTACGATTGCAAAGAAATTACTATTCTTAGAGCCACTAGGATGGCTGATATCCTTGATTTCCATAAGATGTTTCATATGATTTTGATGCGTATCTATGTTGTCCGAAGATCTACTTGGTATGTTTCCGAATTGGCATTCGAGAGATAAGTGATCTGGCTAATGTCTTGATTTTCAAATGATAGCACGTCTGATTATTCCGTTAAGTCGTTGATACATTTTGATATGTACATATGATTCCAAAAGCTATATTTGATTTGATCCATACGATATCCAGAAGGTACTTGATATGATTGTTGCTTCGATTTTTCAAAAATGGTTTTTGAAATGTTCGTAGACGGTTATGTACTTCAAACGCTCATAACTTTCTCATACTAAGTCGGATTGACCCGAAACTTGTTTCTGAGCCTTCAGATGTCGGTAAGTATATTTATCTATCGATTTTTGATTTAGATGCATATAGTTTCTCACGACTCTGTTCGTGCAAGCCTCAATATGTCTATTCACCGAGTCTCGGGCCGGGTATGTTATCGTGCGCACTCCTCTGCATTGTTCACCGAGTCCCTCTCACTTGCGGGCCGGGACACGTTATATGTATATGTATATGATGATATGATGATATGGGGATGGCGGCCAGGATGGCATATGATGACTTTATTCACCGAGACCCGCAATAGAGGGCCGGGACACGTTATGTATATATGGTATATGACTCTGACATGCACGATTCTACCCACCGAGTCCCTCACTGGAGGGCCGGGACACGTTACGCATATATGATATACGATGTGGACATGTATGATTTTACCCACCGAGTCCCTCACAGGAGGGCCGGAACACGTTATCTGTATATATGATATATGATATGGATATGCATGATTTTCATTTAAAAAGGCAAGTGCTTTGATGTTTTAAAAGGTCATACTTGAATCTAGTAAATCTCTGTTTCAGTTATGATGCTCTTTTTCTGTATTCCATGCCTTACATGCTCAGTGCATATTCCGTACTGACCCCCTTTCTTCGGGGGCTGCGTTTCATGCCACGCAGGTACACCCAGATGAGTAAAGGACATTGCTAGAAGATGCTTCAGCTGGATTGGCAACTCCATTTGCTCCTGGAGTGTTGCCGAGTCAGAGTATATGTGCTATGATATTTTGTTCGAAGTTAGAGACTTTGCAGACAGAGTCGTGGGTATAGAATGTCAGTGTGGTAACCGGCTCCATCAACCGATGTGTTATTCTGTAGTATGTGATAAGTTCTATATAATTACAGATTTTGTTTGATTTGAGAACAACGATGAAAAAGAATATTTCTGAAAGCTGTACTACGTATTTCATCTTTATTTGATTTAAAAGTCTAAGAAGATTATGTGTGTACTAAGGGTCTGAGGGTTCGCTCGGCCCTAAGTAAAGGTCGGGTGCCCATCACACCTTAGGGAGATTAGGGTGTGGCAAAGTGGTATCAGAGCTGGTTGTCTTAGGGGTTGTCTGCAAAGTCGTGTCCAGTAGAGTCCTGTTTATGGGTGTGAAGCCGGCCACATTTATTAACCGGAGGCTACAGGGCATCTAGATCGTGCGGTAGAGCCAAGTCATAGGAAATGAGATTTCTTACATGTAAGCCTTACATATGACGGAAGAAGTTGAGTGATGATATGGAAAGTCAAAAAGGTAAGTTGTGATATATTTGTTTTGTTACATGACATTGGGAGCTCTGGGTGGCTGGAATATGTTGTATGATTGTCTGCCCTGTGATGCATTGTTGGTATTTGCTGTGTGTGGATTCTAAATAATAAGAACTGTAAAAGGAGATTCAGCCAGAATTGTTCAAAAATCAGGTCATTTAGTCAAGTACGCCTAACAGGAAGAAGTGTGGAAAGGAAATATCGTACATAGACAATAAGCGAGATGTGTTGTTTCAGAAAGGCTATGGACTTGGCATAACATGAAGAACGATGGCGAGAAGGACGATTAGCAGTCCAAAGGATTAAGATGGATAATATTCGAGGATTAGTAAGAACAAGGTCTGCCGAAGGATTCAGAGAAAGTCGACAATCAGTTTTACCGAAGATTATTATGTAAGGATGATGAGTGAAAAATCCGAACAGGCTGATGCCCGAAGTATTAATAAGTAACGGCGATGAAGGTATATTTTCTATTATCGGGAATCTAGGAATCTGGGACGAAGGATAGTTATACACATAAGTGAAAAGTGAACACTGGGAATTGAAAAGGACAAAACAGTAATTGTAAAAGAAAGGATGTGTTACGAAAATGTCTCGGAATCTGTAAGACTTCATTCGCTTTAGATCATGTAATAAAGGTCATGCGAGGAAGCAGACGTGATTATATCAGCATTAAGGCACCGGATTCCATCGAAGTTTCGAGGTTAAGCGTGCTAAGGTGGGAGAAATTTTAGGATGGGTGACCCCCTGGGAAATGTGCAAGAAATCCTAAAGATTTATACATAAGAGGCAAATGGGAAGTTAGAGTGGCCTAAGGGAAACTAGAGTATACGGGATGGTTAGAGACCATAAGAGGCCACATAGGATGAGACAGGCTAGACTGGAGAAGAGACAGAGAGTGCGTCACAGCTCGGGGATTTGGATAGGCTTGAATAGCGTTTGGAAGTATTTTGTGGGCTAGTTGATAGTAATTATATATATATATATATATATATATATGAATGCGTATGATATCTCATATGTGATTGTATCGGTGGACGTGCGAGTTCCAGCAACCGGCGCTACGGTAAAGAAGGAATCAATAGGGCAAGGGGTACCGAAGTTCAAGTAACAAGAAGAGATATGGTACCAGCATTATAAAGTAAGCTGATGTTATTTTTATTACAGGTTAAGATTGGAAATTTTAATACAACGATATTTGAAAAAGAAAGAGTGTGAGTAAATAGAAGACAAGGAGATTAAAATGTCGAAAAAAGGTGAAAGGTAAGAAACCATAGTGAGTGAAGCCCCGAGAGAAATTACCGGAAAAGTACGAGACTATTTGGATAAAAATTCAAAGGTAGGTACATAAAAAGGGTAAAGTGTGGTAATATAGAACAAAAGAGGAATGTGTGAGGTTCGTGAACCAATTTCAATAAGTGGGCCTAAAGGAATAGTGACTATGACGAGGGATGTGAAGTAAGAGAAAGAATGATTAAGCTTAGTGACGATGTTAGAAAATTTCGACCCTTGAAAGGTATATGAAGGAATAAAATGTGCAGCTATATTAATGTGGCTGCCTCGGACATGGAAATGCCTTCTTGAAAGGATGACTTGAGAATAAGGCGGATTTGCGCGTTGAAGGTAAAATTTCACGAACTTCAGAGTCGATACTGCATATAACAAGAAAAGAAAAGGCTCGAGGAGGAAGAAACCCAAGGAAGGGTAAGGATGAAAGTAGGAAAAGTATACTAACGGGTTAGTCGAAGGAAGAAGAGAACATTTGGGAGTAAAATAATAGGAACCCGACTACGCATCGAGGAAAGAACAAGAATGATGGGACGACACTGTTGATTGGGAAATTAATGGTATGGAATCAGAATTCATGCAAGGTCTGAAAGATTTGACCATAGAGGAAATGGAATGAAAAAAAAATGTGCGAAAGGACTAATAGTGATATAGACATGAATTGAAGGGGAACTCAAGATAAGGAGAATTCTAGAGAATGTTATAAGCAAAAACCTGGAAAGCAAGACGAGGAGTGAAGTACAACCAAAGATTTTAGAAAAGAACGCAGTGAATTTTAACGTCCCCATGAACTAGTGAGTCTAGGACACCGTTAGTCACAAAGACAGAAGTATGGAAAGGTGAAAAAGAAGGCATCGGAATTGGGTACTCTTATGAGAAGTCTAGTTAAATACGAGAGTGTAAGCAGCGAGAAGATGGACATGCCAGACCATACGATAACGGAACCCTGTAGGTAACTATCGTAGACAAGGATACTCGAGGACCGTTGGCATATATGGAGCCCCGTATAAAGGGGGGGGGGGAGAACATATTATATTGGGCTTAAAAGGAATCACAACACTGTCAGGCTACAGAAGGGGAAAATTTAATAGCTCGGGGCCAGAGTTCAAAACCTATCGGCATACCAAGAGAATACATGAAAGGAATAGAAACGAATTGACAATGAGTGTACCATGAGACCGACACGAAGGGAAAGGATGTAAGACACCTTAAGAGAATGCTTCATGCCAACATGAATTATGATATGTTTAGAACATGACTTGAATCCCTCATACTGGACAAGTTTGCGCCGTACCTAAGTACACAACGATGTGTTTTAAAGAATAATAAAAGGAGCAAGAAAATGGCTACAAGCTAAGTCCACGAAGGACAATGGAGAAAAACGATAATATTCAAAGGATATTTCGGACAACAACGACTATTGTAATAAAAGTATCAACAATTGGTAGTCTGGGGGATTTTTGAAGGAAAGAAAGAACGCAGTGTCTATGAATGAAATAAAAAAGTTCAGCGTATACTAGAAAATAGTTCGTGGACCATTAATCATACGGAGCATGAGGATATACGCTAAGAATTATATGAACCATCGACGTGAAGCGATGCTCAATCATATTTGTAAGAAACCCACGCCGGAGAGTCAACGATGAATAACGATGGACGAAACGAGCGCCAGTATAAAGAAATCAAAGACAAGTACACTTGTGTCGAGAAATGTGAGGGAAGGAAGCAAAGAAAAAGTTGTAATAAGGACTCAAAGATGTTGCGAACTAAGAAGTTAAGTGAACTCGGATCATAAGCTACCATAAGGGTAACTGGACTGCGAAGGAAGATAAATGGTAAAGAAACAGTATGTACATACGTTTTTGGATAAATATATGGAATGAAAGATTAAAAGGAACAGTGACAAAGACGTAAAGAAGCAGGGAGCAAAGAAAGGAGAACACCAAAGGCAGATGAATATCTATAGCATGGTAAGTGAGACTGCAATACGGTAGATAAAATAAGAGCAAGAAACAGCCTGTGGCCATATTGGGTCGTCAAGTGAAGGTTACGTACCAAAACATGACTTCTATTAAGGCATTATGACGAAACAGTAACAGAGAAGAGATGACCTGCGAAGGACAAGGATAATAAGTTGGCACAGTGGATTAGGAAACCCATGATACGGAATGAGGACTCATGTAAAGATCGAGGAGTTCGATTATAAGAAGATAGGGTGAAAGATAAAGAATGGGCATGAAGGAAAGGACAACTATGAATGGGACCCTCCCGAAGTATTATGACACCCCATGAGGCCAGTTGAACATTTGAGGACGAATGTTCTAAAGGGGGAGAGGATGTTATAGCCCGTATTTTGTACGTTCGGATAATTCGAGATAGTTGTGAGAAGTTAAGGGAAAAGCTATATTTTGATCTTGTTTAATACACAAGTTGTTTATGAATATTATTGGTGTGGAAATATTGAGAAAGGCTAAGGGTAAAAAGGAAAATTCACAAAATGGTTCATGATAATATTGTGGAAAGGCTAGGGGCAAAATAGGAATTTCATAACAATTCAAGAAAGTTCTTGAATAGGCCATTGTGGCCGTGTGGCTTAAGGGAATGGGTCCCACCCATGGCCATGTGTTTATATTCCTATTTGTAGGAGCCTTGTATATATATATACCTAAGTAATCAAATAAGACATGTTCCTCCTTCCAAATCAAGAAACTTCAAGAAAGAAAAAAAAAAAAAAAAGAGGGGCATTCGGCCCTAGCCAAGAAAATTGGCTCCATGGAAATTGATTAAGCAAAATTTATTTCTCCTAGTATTTCCACCAAATGGAAGGTCCTCATTAACATGAGGAGTTGTTGGAGCAAGCAAAGCCTTTATTTGTGTAATTCATAAGCCCTAGCCGGGTGAAGAGATGTGTGGAAAAGGTATGTATTCAATCTTCTTTCACATGTGTTAGAGATGATTTGTGAATGTTGTAGTATGTGGAAATGGATGAAATTCATGAAATATGTAGGTATATGTTGTGGCCGAACATAGTTGAGTTGTGAAGAACAAATGAATTGATTTTATTTAGTATTTTGATTGTTGTTGTTGTGGATTCCATAATAAAAATGAGGATTTGATGGCTTGAAATGAAGTTGTAATTGTTGTGGGAGTGTTGAAGAAGTTAATTTGATATTAGTATAGTTTCTTGTCATTATGAGAGTAAAGTTGTTAATGCATAGACTATTATTATAGTTCATGAGTTTGGAAGGAAAGAATGTGTTGTTGTTGGCTATGTTGAGTTGAGAAGGATTCGGGTAGTAGGTAAAATTCATGAACTTGGAAGAAGGAAATGTGTCGCTATTGTTCTTGTTGAATTTGGAAGGTTTCGGGTGGAGTAATATGTTGATTGGGTTGTTGGAATATTATGTGAATTGTTTGAAGTATTCTTGAATCATGTTAGGAAGATTTCGGATTAATACTTGAATGTGGGATCATTGGTGTTAGCTTGATTATATGTGATTGAATTGAATACAAATGAAATGTCGTCGAATTGTGTGACGGAAGTTGTTAATGTTAGAATATATTTTGGATTGATTGTTGAAGTTGTTAGTATGATTGTTGGTATTGTTGTTGATAATTTGGCCGAGTCTAATTCTCAGATTGTTGATTGTTGATTTGACCGAGTTGAATTCTCGGGGATAGTGTATTTACAGGGGAAATGCTGCCGAAATTTCGGCAGATTATAAATGAATCCATTTGAAGAACTAAGACAAAGTATATGATAATGAGCCTAATTATTACGTCAATTCTCTTGAATGTAGACTAACAAGATTGGACGAATAAGCGTAGCTAGTTGGACGTGGGACAGGCAAGTAAGGCTTATCCTTTCTTTTCTTTTGGCATGATCTTTATGAAACGAACAAATGATGTATATGTACGATTGCAAAGAAATTCCTATTCTTAGAGCCACTAGGATGGCTGATATCCTTGATTTCCATAAGATGTTTCATATGATTTTGATGCGTATCTATGATGTCCGAAGATCTACTTGGTATGTTTCCGAATTGGCATTCGAGAGATAAGTGATCTGGCTAATGTCTTGATTTTCAAATGATAGCACGTCTGATTATTCCGTTAAATCTTTGATACATTTTGATATGTACATATGATTCCAAAAGCTATATTTGATTTGATCCATACGATATCCAGAAGGTACTTGATGTGATTGTTGCTTCGATTTTCCAAAAATGGTTTCTGAAATGTTCGTAGAAGGTTATGTACTTCAAACGCTCATAACTTTCTCATACTAAGTCGAATTGACCCGAAACTTGTTTATGAGCCTTCAGATGTCGGTAAGTATATTTATCTATCGAGTCTTGATTTATATGCATATAGTTTCTCATGACTCTGTTCGTGCAAGTCTCAATATGTCTATTCACCGAGTCCCGGTCCGGGTATGTTATCGTGCGCACTCCTCTGCATTGTTCACCGAGTCCATAAGGCTTATCCTTTCTTTCTTTTGGCATGATCTTTATGAAACGAACAAATGACGTATATGTACGATTGCAAAGAAATTCCTATTCTTAGAGACACTAGGATGGCTGATATCCTTGATTTCCATAAGATGTTTCATATGATTTTGATGCGTATCTATGATGTCCGAAGATCTACTTGGTATGTTTCCGAATTGGCATTCGAGAGATAAGTGATCTGGCTAATGTCTTGATTTTCAAATGATAGCACGTCTGATTATTCCGTTAAGTCTTTGATACATTTTCATATGTACATATGATTCTAAAAGCTATATTTGATTTGATCCATACGATATCCAGAAGGTAGTTGATATGATTGTTGCTTCGATTTTCCAAAAATGGTTTCTGAAATGTTCGTAGAAGGTTATGTACTTCAAACGCTCATAACTTTTTCATACTAAGTCGAATTGACCCGAAACTTGTTTCTGAGCCTTCAGATGTCGGTAAGTATATTTATCTATCGAGTCTTGATTTATATGCATATAGTTTCTCACGACTCTGTTTGTGCAAGCCTCAATATATCTATTCACCGAGTCCCGGGCCGGGTATGTTATCGTGTGCACTCCTGTGCATTGTTCACCGAGTCCCTCTCACTTGCGGGCCGGGACACGTTATATGTATATGTATATGATGATATGATGATATGGGTATGGCGGCCAGGATGGCATATGATGACTTTATTCACCGAGACCCGCAATAGTGGGCCGGGACACGTTATGTATATATGGTATATGACTGACATGCACGATTCTACCCACCGAGTCCCTCACTGGAGGGCCGGGACACGTTACGCATATATGATATATGATGTGGACATGTATGATTTTACCCACCGAGTCCCTCACAGGAGGGCCGGGACACGTTATCTGTATATATGATATATGATATGGATATGCATGATTTTCATTTAAAAAGGCAAGTGCTTTGATGTTTTAAAAGGTCATACTTGATTCTGGTAAATCTCTGTTTCAGTTATGATCCTCTTTTCTGTATTCCATGCCTTACATGCTCAGTGCATATTCCGTATTGACCCCCTTTCTTCGGGGGCTGCGTTTCATGCCACGCAGGTACACCCAGATGAGTAAAGGACATTGCTAGAAGATGCTTCAACTGGATTGGCAACTCCATTTGCTCCTGGAGTGTTGCCGAGTCAGAGTATATGTGCTATGATGTTTTGTTCGAAGTTAGAGACTTTGCAGACAGAGTCGTGGGTATAGAATGTCAGTGTGGTAACCGGCTCCATCAGCCGATGTGTTATTCTGTAGTATGTGATAAGTTCTATATAATTACAGATTTTTTTTGATTTGAGAACAACGATGAAAAAGAATATTTCTGAAAGCTGTACTATGTATTTCATCTTTATTTGATTTAAAAGTCTAAGAAGATTATGTGTGCACTAAGGGTCTGAGGGTTCGCTCGGCCCTAAGTAAGGGTCGGGTGCCCATCACACCCTAGGGAGATTAGGGTGTGACATCAACACCAGTTTTGACTCTTCCAGAAGGAGCAGATGGCTATGTGGTATGTTGTGATGCTTCAGGTGTTGGACTGGGCTGTGTGTTGATGCAGCACGGTAAGGTTGTCGCTTATGCTTCTAGACAGTTGAAGAAGCATGAGAAGAATTATCCAACCCATGATCTTGAGCTAGCGGCAGTGATTCATGCTTTGAAAATATGGCGACACTACTTATACGGTGTCTATGTTGATATATAGACTGATCATAAGAGTCTCCAGTACACCTTTAAGCAGAAAGACTTGAACTTACGTCAAAGGCGATGGCTAGAGTTGCTAAAGGATTATGATATTGATATTCTATACCATCCTGGGAAAGCTAATGTAGTAGCTGATGCCCTTAGTCGTAAATCCATGGGTAGCTTGTCATATGTGCCACCAGAGAAAAGAGAAATGGCCCGTGAAGTTCATCAATTAGCTAGCCTCGGAGTTCGATTGATAGAGTCAGGCAATGCAGGGGTTACAGTTCAAGACACAGCGGTGTCATCTTTAGTAGTAGAGATAAAGGAGCGTCAGTATGAGGATCCTATTTTAGTTCATTACCGAGATACAACACCTCAGAAGGAAAAGACACCCTTTGTGATTACAGGAGACGGAGTGCTCCGATATAGAGGTAGATTGTGTGTCCCTAATGTTGTAGGGCTTCGACAGTAGGTTATGGGGGAAGCACATCACTCTCACTATTCTATTCATCCAGGCTCAACAAAGATGTACCATGATCTCAAGGAAGTTTATTGGTGAGATGGTATGAAAAGAGATATAGCAGAATTTGTTGCGCAGTGTCTAAATTGTCAGCAGGTTAAAATAGAACACCAGAAGCCCGGAGGTCTATTGCAGGCTATGGAGATTCTGACATGGAAGTGGGAGGTAATTAATATGGACTTTATTATAGGGTTTCCCCGTACTCAACGAAAGTGCGACTAGATATGGGTCATTGTTGATAGGCTTACAAAGTCAGCCCATTTTTTGCCTGTCAGAATTACTTATGCAGCTGAGGATTACGCGAAGCTTTACCTTAGAGAGATTGTACAACTTCATAGTGGTCCTACAGCCATTATTTCAGATAGGGGAGCCCAATTCACAGCTAAATTCTAGAAGTCTTTTCAGTAGGGATTGGGGACTCAGGTGAGCCTTAGTATTGTGTTTCATCTGCAGACAGACGGACAAGCGGAGCGTACAATACAAACACTCGAGGATATGCTGAGAGCCTGTGTGATTGACTTCCAAGGTAGGTAGGATGATCATTTGCCTCTTATCGAGTTTTCCTATAACAACAGTTACCATTCCAGTAATCAGATGGCTCCTTATAAGGTCTTATATGGGCGGAGATATAGGTCGCCCATAGGATTGTTTGATGTCGGGGAGAATCAGTTAGTAGGCCCAGACCTAATTCAGCAAGCAGTTGATAAGGTGAAAGTGATTCGAGAAAGATTGCTAACAGCTCAGAGTCGACAGAAATCCTATGCAGATAATCAACGACGTAAGCTAGAGTTTGAGGTAGGCGATTAGGTGTTCCTGAAAGTTTCGCCTATGAAAGGAGTGATGAGTTTTGGCAAGAAAGGTAATTTGATCCCTTGATATACTGGGCCATATAAGATCATTCGTATTGCGGGCACAGTGGCATATCAGCAAGAATTACCTTTTGAGCTAGAGTCGGTACATTCGGTATTTCATGTGTCTATGCTTCGTAAATGCATCGGAGATCCTTCAAGAGTTATACCAGTGGATGATATCCAGGTGACCGAGCAGTTATCATGCGAAGAGGTTCCAGTGGCTATATTGGATAGGCAGGTTCATCAGTTACGAACCACGAATGTAGCTTTAGTTAAAGTTTTATGGAAGAATAAGAGTGTTGAGGAGGTGACTTGGGAAGCAGAAGAGGCAAAGATTAATTACCCACATTTGTTTCTAGCGGTACAGGAGGTTCAGTTTGAGGCATCATCACCCCCAAGTATTATTCCATTTTCAGTTATCGTGATTGGTCGTGTGAGACCATCGTATTGTATGTTATATATGGCCCTGTGTGGGATAGTTTAGATTGTTGTGTGCAGGTTGGATGGGTATATGTACAGGGGAAACTCTGCCAAAATCTTTATAGCCCATGTTGTTTGAACATTCGGGACGAATGTTCCTGGGGGGGGGGGGGGGGGAATGTTACGCCTCTCGTTCTCGTCGTAGTAGAACCTATGATTTCATAGTCGGGTATGCCCTTAGAATAGAGACTCGAGTCTGAGTTTTGGAGATTGAAAGTGTCTTACCCCGTGTACAAAGGTACCGGCAAGTATTCCTGGCAACTTACAGAGTTAGAAGTTGAACGAATCGAATTGACGCAATCCGAGCTGAATCTGAGAAATCTGCAGACACCAGTTATCGTCGACGGGTCGTCGACATGGTGGATGGACCGTCATTGTGCAGCATCGACAAGCATCTGAAGCCTTGCATCTGTAGGCGCAGGTCGACGGTGCAACCCGACTGACTGTCGACACGTCGACGGGCCGTCGACCCGCTCGTCGAACGGACCGCTGTAGCCTTTTTAATTCCAAGTATAAATATAGGATCCACGACCTTATTTCTCATTTTCCTCCATTCCAAATCAGAAAAACCCTAATATTTCACTCCAGTATTTCCTATCATAATAGTGGAGATTTGGTAAGATCCGAGCCCCCTAAAACCCGAGCTTGCAAAGGAGAATGTTGCTTCTAGGGTTTCTTCAAGGTCGTGAAGCTTAGGAAGTTGGAGTTGAAGTGAATCTTGGGATCTTAGACCCCTCAAGGTATGTAAATGATTTCTACCCTTATATTTGAGTTTATTATCAAGAGTTTTAGTGATTTTAAGTAAAGAGAAAGTATTTGTAGAAGTGGTAAGTTGATGAAGGGCAAGGTAGTGACTTGAAGCTATTTTAAGAAATGTTTGGGGATAAAATTGAGTACATATATATATATATATATAAGTGTTGTTAATTTTGTGGTTAATGTTGCATTGAATGGGAAGTTGAAGAGTTGTAAGCTTACAAGGGAAATTGTTGTCTATAACTCGTTAACCTCTATATGCGTTTAAAGATGGTTAGTAAGCGAGGCAAATAGCCTAATTAATTGTAGACTTGCAAGTTAGAGAGGTAGAAGTTGGGCGATTGGTATACTTCAAGGTATGTTAAGGCTATCCTTTCTTTCCTTTGGCATGATCCAATGATACGAGTCAACAGGTGAGTAAGCGAGCTTCCATATTACTCTACTCTTAGAAGCATTAGAAGTCCTTCAGTCTTTGATGTTCATGTACCTAGTTATGAGTGTTCCTTCTGTTCATGGGTCCAGTGTTACGTAGCCAGTTATATGTATACAGTTTACCCATGCATTACATTTATTATATATTTATGTACATTGACCCGTGACCAGAAGGCGTTATATACGCGAATATTAGATATATGTGATGTACGAGAAGAGATATAGGCATTATATACGCATTACCACTATGATGATGATATGAAAATCAGGCTGCAAGTACCGCAACAATGTATATGATCATGGTCGCAGAGAGGCCGATATGATTTGAGAAATGAGACAGGCGTTATATACGCACATATATCAGGCGTTATATACGCACACATATATAAATGTATGACAATCCTTGATAGGCATGAGAAAGCATATTATGCGCCCACTGTGGCATTGTCAGTTACACAGATTTATTTAGATACAGACATATACTAGTTCATACAAGTACATGCAGATAGTCAATTCAGCTTATGAGTTCAGATCTTATTCATGATTCTTGTATATATACGTTGTTCTTATGCCTTACATACCCAGTACATTATCCGTACTGACTCCTTGTTGCTCGGGGGGCTGCCATCATGCCCGCAGGTACAGGTAGACAAACAGGTGGTCCAGCTCAGTAGGACCTCTAGATCTAGCAGTGGTCAGTGCGCTCCATTTGATCTGGAGCTGTAGTTAATTTTGGTATGTGTCACGACCCGACTAGGGGCCATGACGGGCACCCGGGGCTAACCACCGAGCATCGCTCATACCATTACCCATCGTACACATCAAGCGTTCATTCGTTAATCTTATACTCAAATCATGGGAAAACTATTTTTCACTTTGAAACATAATTACTTTTATATATATAAGCCCTTCGGCTATCAATATATATACACGTGGGAAAAATTGTGAGACCATACTACCCACACATGCGTATCTACGAGCCTCTACTAGAGTACTAGACACATGGACGGGATAGGGCCCCGTCGTGCCCAAAATACATATATACATACACAAAAGAATGAGTCAATGGCACCTCCGGAACAATGGAGTGCTCTCAAGTCAACTAACAGCTCCTACGAGTCTGGATCACCTCCCTGTCTACATGTGGGCATGAACACAGCGTCCAAAGAAAATGGACGTCAGTACAAACATTGTACAAAGTATGTAAGACATGAATGAAATGAATATAATAGAGAAATCATAAAACATAAGATGAAGATATAACCTGCGTAACTTTTAAGGACGGATACATTTCATACATATATCATATATAATCATAGTACATGTATCATCATAGCGCATACATCATCGTATCATATATTTCATCATCGTTAACCCGCGTCCGGGTAACCATCATATGCCGCCCACAAGTGGTGTCATGCCCGACCCTCTAGGCTCGGTGTAAACACAGCAGCCTGCCTTAGCGGTGACATGCCCGACCATTTAGGCATGGTGGAATCGTATGTAGCCCGCCTTCGCGGTGACATGCCCGACCAACTAGGCGCGGTGGAATCGTATCGTCATATAGTCAATATAAACTTATTATTATTATACATATCATAGGCACATCATGACCTTATCATAACTTAGCATCATTATACATTTATCATCAAAACATACCTTAGAGCTTGAAGGAAACTATGGCTTTGTCGGCGTGACATAAGGTCGTGAACCCCCGATTACATTATGGAGTCATCATAATCATTATATCTCACCTTGAGGGGACTAACATTTTAAGGTGAGTGTACACAAGGAAAAGCATCAATAGAACCATACTCAGGATCATTAGCTTCATGGAGATCTTACTTTACTCTAGGATTCTTTATACTTAAACTCATCATCATCATTATCATGCTCGTATCGTATCTCTTTTCTTCATCATATGCGTATGTGGCTCTTTATAGTCATGGACTCATAATTTTCGTTATTTAGGAAGATCATGGAAAAATAAGAAGATTCATGCCATAGGAGTCATGCCTTAGAAGGAAAGGATTAGCCTTACATACCTATTTTGTTTAACAATTCTATCACTTGATTGTTATTCTTCAACGCTCACGTTTCTACCTTCAAGAGAATTCGCATCAACATTAGCCAACCGATTATATGAACGTGCTTACTAAAGCTAGAGAAAATTGGGCAGCATTTCCTTTTTTTGTACAACTTTCCTCATTTTACATATCAACTCCCAAACGTCCATAACAACATTCACAATATTATAAACAACAATCATCATTCATCTACATTATCCACATTTCACAATTTCACTTCAATTCCTCCATAATCGTGGTCATAGTTCACTATTGCGTTTTCTCACATATAATGCTTATCCCATCATAACATACTTACAATTACAACATATCAATATTCATGATTCACTCCAAACTACTACTTAAAATCTCATTATTCCTATCTTTCTGACCCATTTTCTATATCCTTTTACAATCCAAGTGTTTCAACTTTCTCAATACCTTAAACAACATGAAAAGATCATAAAACTTACCTTAGATAGTGTAGGAATAAGCCTTGAGTGAAAATACTTCTCTTGCACCAAAACCCTAGTTCATTTTCATTGGAATTCCTTGGCTTGGATGAACTTTATTGTGTCTCATACACTTTATTTTGTTGGTCTGATGAAGTTGATTCTTGTTTAGTCTTAGATTCTTGTAAAAGAAGTGTGTGGAATATTCTAGAGGGTTAGAGAAGTGGAAAAGTGAGGGAAATGAAAATAATAACATGGTGTTTTATATTTATATTTGGAAAATTTGACCCGTCGGGAAATTATACGGACACTTATACGGTTCTGTGACCATTATACGACACATTATACGGTCCATATAAGTGACCGTATAATCCCATAAGTGAGGGACCTTTACTGTGATGATTCTGCGGACCATTATACGGATCGTATAATATTATACGGACCGTATAATTGGTCGTATAATCTATCTCTTCTCCGATTTTGTTCTCGTCACTTCGTTTGATCTCAAATCCTTATGGAACCTTCTTCGCACTTGTTTAACACTTCATTAACAATCTAAGGGACGTTATAACTCTTCTCTAAAACATCATTAAGCCATCATTCAATCGATACTCGTAAATCCTGCCCGACACACAACATATACCTTGCTTTCCTTAACAACTTTCGTCTCCTACCTCAAATGTCTTTGAAATCTCATTTAGGATCATCAATTGTTATTTCTTACTTATTAAAACATCGTGCACGTCATGCCCTTCGTTAGTCTATTCACTGTGCGTTAACGGAAAATTTTCCGGGGTGTAACATTCTTCCCCCTTTCTGGAACATTCGTCCTCGAATGTTAAGCACTCAGGAATTCTACGAAAATTTCGCCCGAGTTTCCCCTGTAATATGGCACTACCATCCTGTCACAACAGCCCATAATAATATTGTCTCACAGGGCCACAACACAATAGCAACATAAGTTGGCCACACACGACTTATATGCATAAAAGAAAACATACATACCTCATAATCCCGATGTTTCATCATGGATCTCTTCTGGGGATGAGATAAGTGCGGGTATTTGGATTTCATACTCTCTTCTGCTTCCCATGTCATTTCTTCTTTGTTGTTATTCCGCCATAAGACTTTAACTGAGGCCACTTCCTTAATTCGAAGTCTCCGTACTTGCATGTCTAATATGGCAATGGGCACTTCTTCATAGACTAGATTTTCTGTTACTTGAACATCATCTATTGGAACAATCCTCGTAGGATCTCCAACACACTTGTGGAGCATTGAGACATGGAAAAATGGATGGACTAATTCAAGTTCTAGAGGCAAGTCCAATTCATAAGCTACTTGACCCACCTTGCGGATAATCTTATAGGGTCCAATGTATCGAGGAATTAACTTTATTTTCTTACCAAATCTCATCATTCCTTTCATTGGTGACACCTTTAAGAATACCAAATCATCAACTTGAAATTCTAAGTCTCGCCAACGGTAGTCAGTATAAGATCTCTGATCATCTTGACTTTTTCTACTACTTGTTGAATCAACTCAGGGCCTATTAGCTGTACTTCTCCTATTTCAAACCATTCGATTGGGGATCTGCATTTCCTTCCATGTAGAGCTTCATACGAAGCCATTTGGATACTGGAATGGTAGATATTGTTGTATGCAAACTCGATTAGAGGTAAGTGGTCATCCCAACTACCACCAAAATATAGAACACATGATCTTAGCATATCCTCCAAGGTCTGAATGGTACGTTCGGCTTGCCCATCAGTCTGCGGATGAAATGTCGTGCTAAGCTATACCTGATTACCTAGACCTTCTTGGAAGGATTTCCAGAACTTGGCTATAAATTGCGCTCCTCTATCTGTGATAATGGATATCAGAACACCATGGAGTCTCACAATCTCCTTGAGATACAACCTTGCATAATCTTCTGCCGAGTATGTGGTTCTAACAGGAAGAAAATGAGCTGCTTTCGTCAATTTATCCACGATCACCCATATAGAATCATACTTGCTTCGGGAACGAGGTAATCCCACAATAAAATCCATATTAATCACTTCCCATTTCTAAGTAGGGATTTTCATTGCTTGCAATAATCCTCCTGGCTTTTGATGTTCGATTTTCACTTGCTGGCAGTTTGGACATTGGGCTACAAATTCTGCTATGTCTCTCTTCATGTCATCCCACCAATATATCAACTCGAGATCATGATACATCTTCGTTGCACCTGGGTGAATAGAATACTGAGAATAATGATCTTCTTCTAGAATTCGACGGTGCAATTCTGCAACATTCGGAACACATAGCCTGCCTCGGTATCTAAGAATTCCATCCATAGAAGTTTCAAATGGAGACTTCTCTTTTTCATGAAATGTGTCTCTGTAACGGCTCAACTGAGGATCTTCATATTAACGCTCTTTTACTTCCATATTCAAGGACGAAACTGTGGGATTATTAATGCCAATTCTTGCACTACCTGAATCATAATTCTAACCACCGCCTCTGTCGCAGATTTAACTCCTTCTGTTTGAAAATGTAGTGAAGACTCTTGTGATCTGCATAGATATCAACATGCACGCCATACAAGTAATGTCTCTACATTTTTAATGCATGAATAACTGCAGCCAATTCAAGATCATGAGTTGAGTAGTTCTTTTCATGTTTCCGCAGCTGCCTGGTAGCATAAGCAATGACTTTACCGTGCTGCATTAACACACATCCTAACCCAACGCCGGAAGCATCACAATATACAACATAGCCATCTGGCCCTTCTGGGAGTGTCAAGACTGTGGCTGAGGTTAATATGTCCTTCAACTCTTGGAAGCTGTATTCACAAACATCATTCCACTGAAACTTAGCTGACTTTTGGGTTAGCTTCGTCAATGGGGCTGAAATCGGAGAAAATCCTTCTACGAACCTTCTATAGTATCTTGCTAATCCCAGAAAACTATGGCCTTCTGTGGGCGTCGTAGGCCTTGGCCAAGTCTTCACAGCTTCAATTTTCTGAGCATCAACTCGAATGCCATCATCTGAAATAACATGACCCAAGAATGTCACAGAATTCAGCCAAAACTCGCACTTTGAAAATTTAGCATACAATTCTTGGGTTCGAAGAATTCCAAGATCAATACGTAAATGATCTGCATGTTCTGATTCTGTGCGAGAGTATACCAGAATATCGTCAATGAATACTATTACAAATAAATCCAAGAGAGGACTGAATACATTATTCATCAACTTCATGAACACTGCCGGAGCATTAGTTAACCCAAACCACATCACCCGAAATTCTAATGGCCATATCTCGTTCTGAAAGCTGTTTTGGGAATATCTTCTTCTTTAACTCTCACTTGGTGATAACCTGACCTCACGTCAATGGGGCTGAAATAGGAGAAAATCCTTCTACGAACCTTCTATAGTGTCTTGCTAATCCCAGAAAACTACGGACTTCTGTGGGCCTCGTAGGCCTTGGCCAAGTCTTCACAGCTTCAATTTTCTGAGCATCAACTCGAATGCTATCATATGAAATAACATGACCCTAGAATGTCACAGAATTCATCCAAAACTCGCACTTTGAAAATTTAGCATACAATTCTCGGGTTCGAAGAATTCCAAGAATAAAATGTAAATGATGTGCTTGTCCTGATTCTGTGCGAGAGTATAACAGAATATCGTCAATGAATACTATTATGAATAAATACAATAGAGGCCTGAATACATTATTCATCAAATTCATGAACACTGCCGGAGCATTAGTTAACCCAAATGACATCACTCGGAATTCTAATGGCCATATCTCATTCTGAAAGCTGTTTTCGGAATATCTTCTTCTTTAACTCTTACTTGGTGATAACCTAACCTCAAGTCTATTTTGGAAAACCACTTGGCACCTTGTAATTGATCAAACAAATCATCAATCCTAGGGAGAGGATATTTGTTCTTTATCGTCACCTTATTCAACTGCCTATAATCGATGCACATTCGTAAGGAACCATCTTTCTTTCTCACAAATAAGACTGGTGCTCCCCACGGTGATGAACTAGGCCTAATAAACCCTTTCTCAAGCAAATCTTTCAACTGTGCCTTTAATTCTTTCAATTCTACCGGAGCCATTCGTATGGAGGAATAGAAATAGGCTTGGTGTCCGGCAACACATCAATAGTGAAATCAATATCTCTTTCCGGGGGAAGACCTGGAAGTTCATCTGGAAATACATCCGGAAATTCATTCACTACCGGAACGGATTGGAAAGTTGGCGACTTTGATTCGGTATCATGAACTCGGACTAAGCGATAAATATAGCCCTTAGCTATCATATTTTGTTTCCTTAAGGTAGGAAATAAACCTACCTCTTGGAGATGCTGTATTACCCTTCCATTCAAGCACGGGCTCTCCCGGAAATTGAAATCGAACTACTTTCATTCGGTAGTCAACATTAGCATAACGTGAGGCCAGCCAATCCATACCCATAATCACATCGAAATCTAACATCTCCAGCTCAACTAAATCAGCTTTAGTCTGGCGGTCACATATCGCAATTACACAATTTTTGTACACTTGTCTAGCTATCACGGGATCACTAACCGGAGTAGATACCTCAAAAGGTTTAATTGGCTCAGGTTTCACCCTAATACTACTAGCAACATACAGAGTAATATAAGATAGGGTAGAACCCGGATCCATCATTGCATACACATCATGGGAAAATACGGATAATGTACCTGTAACCACATCCGGGGAGGACTCAAGATCTTGTCGTTCAGCTAAAGCATACATACGGGGCTGAGTGGCACCTGAAGTAGATGCTCCCCTTCTCCCTCTACCTCGACCTGCTAGGATCTGGGGAATCTGCCCAACTGGGCGCATTGAAGAGGAACCAACTGATGATCCTGTGGGCTGAACCCCACCTCTACCATACCTCGAGGGACAATCACGCATCAAGTGCCCAGTCTGTCCACAAACATAGCAAGCATCTATGCCCTGGCGACATGGCCCCGAATGTTATTTACCGCACTAACTACATCACAACACTGGTGGTCTCCTCTGACTATGGTCACCCCCAAACTGAGAACCTGAAGCTCTCGAACTCTGACCCTGTCCTGAAGTGTTACACCTCTGAAATTTTCCGTTGGTATGTAAGTGAACGAATATCGGAAAGGGATTACGAGCAACGAGTTAGCCAGGACTTAGTGATGTCTTGGAGAAGAGTTATAACGTCCCTTAGATTGGTATTGAAGTGTTGAACAAGTGTTAAGAAGGTTCCACAAGGATCGGAGATCAAACGAAGTGATGAGAATAAGTTCAGTGAACTGGTGAGTTTTACGGCTCATTATACGGACCGTATAATGGACCGTAAAACCATCACAGTGGAGGATGGTTGCTGGTGGAATTTTACGGTCAGTTATACGGACCGTATAACGAACCGTCAAATGGTCACAGTAAAGGGGTGCAGGCATACCCATTTAACGGTCTATTATACGGACCGTATAACCATTATACGGACCGTATAATGGACCGTATAGTGGAACCCGACAGATCAGTGGAATGTTATTAAATAAAGGACCAATGTTCATGAAATCATTTCAATATTTCCTCCCTCTCTCTAAAACATCTCTCTACATTTATTATACAAGTTTTCAAGGGTTATAAGCCATCAACAACATTAAATAAGTGAATCAAGAGTAGGAACCCATCAAGGATCATCTAAAGTCAAGAAATTCAAATGGAGAAAAACTAGGGTTTTGCTCAAAGTGGAATATTATCAACTAAGGCTTGTTCCTACAACATCTAAGGTAAGATTCATGATATTTATATGTTGTTTAAAGTATTTAAGAGTTACAATGCTTGGTCATTAGGAGAGAATAGCAAAATGGGTTATGAATGATGAATAGTGACGTTTTTGAGACATAGTTTGAATTGAATCATGATTGTTGTTGTGTTATGATATGAATGTGTTATAGATGACGTTAACACCATGAAATAGACATTGTATATGAATGGACTAAGTTGGGTGTTGTGACCATGAGCATGGACAAATGAATGTAAATTGAGACACCTTGATAATGTGGATAATGTGGATGATTAATGGCCATTGATATGATATTATGAATGTATTGTTGACGTTTGGTAGTTGAATTACGATATGGACAAATGTTGTATAAATAAAGGAGATGCTGTCCGAATTTCTCTAGCTTTGGCCATGTGTGTTAGTTATCGATCCTAACGATAGTATGACTTTAATAAAGGTAGAAACGTGAGCATCGCAGGAGTACGCGCAAGTGTAGAATAGTGCGACGGAAAGGTATGTAAGGCTAACCCTTCTTTCATAAGGCATGGTTCTTGGCCAAATTTCTAATTTCTCTATATGAGTATGTTGTATTCAAATGATTGACACTCCGAGCTCATAAGCTCACGATCCTTAACATGTACTACGATTGTACTACGCCCCTCATATGACGAGTAAGTCTATGATATAGAAGTAACAATAATGATGATGATAGTAATCATAATGATATCAATAATGATGCTAAAGGTGCCTACGGGCTATTATACCTATATGTGCCTATGAAGGGCTATAATGAACCCCGAACGCCGGGTAGAATATATGTATATGAATATGTATGAAGTATGTATACGATTACGAAACGCGCGCGCACGTCTGCAGATGGTACGGATAACCCTGAAGCCTTGGTAGGGCCAGGTAGAAATAACATTGAGCCTTGGTTGGCCAAGTACGTATGAAACACCGAACCTTATGGTCGGGTACGCTATGTATGTATATAAGTGTATGGCTATGTATATAATATGAATATGAATGTGAAAAGGCTATGTATACGAATACGAGCCCTATTGGTATATCCCGCATTTTTGTACAATCGGATAATTCAAGGTGATTGCGGGGAGATGACAAGTAAGGACTTACTTTTATTTTGTTAAGCATATGAGTCGCTTATGAAGAATTTCGAAGTGGAAATATTAAGAAAGGCTAGGGGCGAGAAGGGAAATGCGCAATATGACCCGTGGAATTATGGAGGAAGACGAAGGGTAAAATGGTAATTTCACAAGTGTTCAAGAAGAATTCTTGGAAAAATTCCAAGATGGCCGTGTGGCATGGGTGGCATATGCCCACATTTTTATTAATTAGTGGGGGCTAATTACAAACTAAAAGGAAATGTGGACTAAATCTTACAAAGGAAGACATTTAGTCTTCTTTATTTATTTTAAGAAAATCCAAGAAAATGGAAGGATCTTCTAGAAAAGGAGAGAGAGGGATCATGTGACCATATTTTTATTTTGGGGTGACCTATTTATAAATAATGAAAATTGGTGAAAGACTTGTGGATATATATGTAGGAAGTCATCTTAATTCATCAAATTTTCTAGAGAATTCAAGAAAATAAAGAACAAGAAAAATAAGGAGAAAAACTTGAAGGCCATTCGGCCAACCTCAAGTTCCACAAGAACTTTGGAAAACATTTCTCCAAAAAAATAATTTCCTACCAATTAAAGGGTCCCTAGCAAGTTGGAGTGTTCATGGGAGCAAGAAATCGCATGTTCTTGTGAGTTGCAAGTTGTATTCAACAAGGAAGATTATAAGAAAAGGTAAGAATTTATTATCCTTTATATGTTTTGGATGTTTATGTATGATGTGGTGTATGAAAATGGATGAAATTCATGTGATGGAAGAGTGTAGGTGTGTGGCCGTGACTTGCATAGTCAAGCCGTGTGTGTGTGTGTGTTGTGTTATGTTGTGTGTTGGTTATTGTTGTGGAGTATAGATAATATGGAAATTCATAAAAACATGCATATGCGGTGTGTTGGCCGAATGGTGTAGGTTATGGAAAGGTGTGGTGAATTAATTTTACTTAGCATTGTAATTGTTGTTATGGTAAGTTCCATGATGTAAAATAAGGATTCAATGGTTAAGGAGTGAAATTGCGTTGTTGTGGATACTATGTTGAAAATGAAGGTTGGATGACTTTAGTGAAATGGTAGTGGTTGGAGACTTGTTTTAGAAGTTTATGTAAAATTTAATATAATATTTTGCATGTATGGAAGATAATGTTGATAGTATGGTGTTGTCGGCATATGAATTATAATGTTGTTAATGTTCTTATGAGAGTTGGAAGGTTTTGAAGGAAGTAGTATATTGATTGAGTTATTATAATGCAACTTGGAATGAATATGGAAATTGTTAGTATGGTCGTTGATATTGTGTTGTTAGTTTGGCCGGGTTGAATTCCCGGATTGTTGTTGATTGAAATTGGCCAAGTTGAACTTGGTGGGATGGAGTATTTACAGAGGAAATGCTGCCGAAATTTCGGTAGCCAAGTATTATCTTAAGATTTCCAACGTTAAAAGTTCTAATAGAAGTTTGGTAAATTTGACCAATTTGTAGATTTTGGCGGATTTGCGACTCGAATTTCGAATAACAAAAAGGGCGGAAAGAGGTATGTAAGGCTTCACCCTTCTTTCTATGGCATGTCTTAGACGTAATAAGTCGGGTACGAGCCTCGGGGACAACCCTATTCCCCGAAATCTGCACTTAAAGTTTTCCCTTTTTCCTTCAGTAGAATTGAACTAGAAATTGTGCAAAATGTTGAAAAACCTTCTTGAACCTCTAGAACTTGCATAAAGAAGACCCGATAAGTGTTACAATTATTCTAAAGAGAGTATTCTATGATAAAAATGATAGCGGTGATGTTAAGAAAGGAATATGTCTATGATGAGTATGACAAGAGTGATTCCACGACTAAGAGCCCTAAGTTAAAGACTCAAAATAAGTATGAAAGTGTCAACCTAGTTATTGATCTTTAATGCTACTCCTTGGTTATGACTCTAATTTCTAAAGACATCAAGTAAGTGACTTATGATGATGATGACCTTGTCCTATGTTTTCCCTTAACGCTATTCTTTGTTGATAGTCTCGCCTTGAAGGGACTAGTAATATAAGGCGAGGCAAAGTCATGATGATTATTCCATAATGCAATCGGAGGTTTCCGACCTTATGTCACTCCGATAGAGTTGTAGCTTTCACTTGGGCTCTCATGCATGCTTTATACTTATGTATTATTTATTTTATGACACCGTGCCATCCCACGGGAGGCCGGGCAGATATACACACCACTATAGTGGGCAGCTTATACCCCGGACGCGGGCTCACACACCGTTCCTATATGGACGGGCAGTATATACACCATCCCTATTGGGACGGGCAGCATTACACCGCACCTATATGGTCGGGCAGTTTACTTACAGATTTTTACATATTATTTTTAAAGCTAGTATGCATGGCATCCGCCCTAAGGGGCATTCAGATGAGCAGCTTATTCATTTACACCATGGTATGTCCAGATAGAGTTACACCGCACCTCTACGGTCGGGCAGTACTACACCGTACCCATAGGGTCGGGCAGCATTACACCGTACCTACGTGGTCGGGCAGTGTACTTGAGATGTCTATATGTTATTTCTAGAGGTAAAGTTAAACAATATAAGTATCTACCTTAAAAGGTAAACAGAGGTACAGATTATATCCCCCCTCCTCTATGCCATGTTATATGCTTTCTAGTATGATCTTATTTTACTATTCATGCCTTACATACTCGGTACACTATTTGTACTGACGTCCCTTCCTGCGAACGCTGTGTTTCATGCCGCGCAGGTAAGCAGGTTGGCGGACTTGATCCTTAGGAGCTCCACCAGCGGTATATTAAGAGTGCTCCAGTTCTTTCGGGGCTCCAGCTATTCGGTACTACTTTTGTGTACATGTCCGGACTCAACAGTATCCGGTCCTTTTCGAGATGCTATGTATTATACTTAGAGGCTCGTAGATAGATATGTACAGTCAGGTGTTTTGTGCTTTTGTGGTTCTCATCACTGTATAAGGTGCTAGTAAAGTTTAATGGCCTGTATTTATAATTATGCTGCTAATGCTAATGTTAAGTAACAAAAAAAAATAAAAAAAATATATGGTATAGTTCATATGGCCACCTAGTAATAAGAATATGACACGAGATAAGGGGTGCTCGGTACAAGTATCAGGTACTCGTCACGACCCCTAGTCGGGTCGTAACACCTATTATGAAATACGCAGGAGAAATGGAAAGTTCCTATGAAAGGCAGGTAAGTGCCATGATGATGATATTATTGTCTTCCCTCCTATGCCATTTCATATATTGTCTATGATGCTTCTACATTGATATTGATCATGCTTTACATACTCAGTACATTCTTCGTACTGACGTCCTTTTGTTTGTGGACGCTGCGTCATGCCCGCAGGTGCACAGGGAGACAGACTTGATCCATAGCTGCTTATTTAGAGATTACATAGCGGAGCACCATTTCCTTCGGAGCCATAGCTTTTGGGTACCTATTCTTTTGTGTATATAATTATGGACATAACGGGGTCCTGTCCCGCTCATGTGATGTGTTATACTCTTCCTAGAGGCTCGTAGTCATGTGTATATGGTTAGACATGTCCAGCCTCGTCGGCCTATGTTTTGTATATGATTTTGTCGGTCACGTTGGCTACGTACATTGATGTGGCATAGATGCCTAGGGTGATATAAATGTACCGTTGTCCAATTGGGACTAGTTGACGAATGAATGGAAATGCATGTATAATTATGTGGCTCACCTAGATGTAAGCATAAGAGTAAGCTAAGAGGGTGCCCGGGTGAGCTAGCACCGGGTTCTCGTCGCGGCCCCGAGTCGGGTCGTGACAAAAGTGGTATAAGAGCAGTTCAGTCCTAGGATTTGTCTACGAGCCGTGTCTAGTAGAGTCTTGGTTATGGGTGTGTTGCGCGCCACACTTATAAACAAGAAGCTGCGGACATTTTAGGAATATATGACCTTCTTTCTTCATAAGAATCGTGCGATAGAGCTATGATGTAAGGAATTCTTGTCCCTAAATCGTGTGTTGTGTATTTCAGAGAAGCCAAAAAAGAAAAAGGCTACAGCAGCCCAAAAGGGCAAGACGGTGGCAGAAAAACGGGCTGAAAGAGCAACGCCACCGGTAGTAGAGGAAAGTGAGTCCCAGGGTGCGGCTCAATCCCAATCCTCTCAGACAGTGCCTATTATAGAGGAGCATGAGGGAGCCTCAGCCCCAGCTCCAGCACCTCCAGCTCCTCCACCGAATGCTTCTGGCCAAGATGTGAAAGAAGCCATTACTTTATTGACTCAATTGGTTGCGGCCCAGGCTCAGAGGCACAGTTCAGGGTATGGTGATAGGGTTGTTAGTGCAAGAGCCCGTGATTTCATTACTTTGAACCCCTCAGAATTCTTTGGGTCAAAGCAGGAAGAAGATCCCCAAGACTTTATTGATGGTATGCTAAGGACGTTCCGGTTGATACATGCTTCAGACACCGAGTCGGTAGAGTTAGCGTCCTATAGATTAAGAGATGTCTCGATCCAGTGGTATACAGTATGGATGGCTTCGCGGGGAGCCAATGCACCTCCCCCGGTATGGCAAGAGTTTGTTGATGCTTTTCTCCGTCACTATATGCCTCCAGAAGTTCGGCGAGAAAGGGCCAATAAATTCTTAAATTTGAGGCAAGGTAGTATGAGTGCCCTAGAGTATAGCCTCCGTTTTAACTCCTTGGCTAGGTATGCTTCGGCCATGGTGGCAGATATGGGCGACAGGGTACACCAATTCGTAAAGGGCCTAGGGCCATACTTGATGGATAAATGCTTGATTGCGTCCCTTCAGGACGGTATGGATATTGCACGCATTCAGGCACATGCTCAGAACTTAGAAGAAAGCCTACAACAGCAGAGGAGTGAGCGTGAGCAAGATCCGGGACATAGCAAGAGAGCTAGATCTTCGGGTCCGACAAGCGAGTTTAGAGGCGGACACAGGCAGCAGTTCCCTAGACATTCAGGCTATTCTATGACCAGTGCATCTTCTCGGTTTCCAGGCTAGGGCCTCGATAGATCTGCTCGTTCAGGGCCGAGTCCCAGTTATTCAGGACCTCAGTTCAGAGATGATTCAGGCCAGTCAAGGCCACCTGTACCACGATGTTCCCAGTATGGGAAGTTGCATTGGGGTCGATGCCGATTGGGCTTGGATGGTTTCTATTCATGTGGTCAACCAGGCCATATCATGCATGATTGCCCCTCAGTACAGGGTAGAGGTAGGACCCAGCCAGCAGGGTCGGCAGCCGGATCATCAGCATCTGTACGCCCTACGGGGCCAGGTTCACATGCGCCAGTCGGCCATGGTAGAGGTAGAGGCAGAGCTCCCAGTACTAGCGGTCCTCAGCACCGTATTTATGCTTTGGCTGGATGCCAAGATCTTGAGTCTTCTCCTGATGTGGTCACAGGTATATTATCGGTATTCTCTCATGATATATATGCTTTGATTGATCCGGGCTCTACATTATCATATGTTACTCCATATATTGCGGGTCGATTTATAATTGAGCCGGAGTCTATCATACCTTTTGAGGTGTCTACACCCGTGGGTGACTTGGTAATAGCTAGTCGAGTATATAGGAATTGTGTGATTGTGATTTGTGATCGTCGTACCATGATTGATTTGCATGAGCTAGAAATGGTAGATTTTGACGTTATTATGGGCATGGATTGGTTGGCTTCTTGTTACGCCAATGTTGATTGCCGAATAAAGATGGTTCGTTTCCAGTTTCCGGGAGAACCAGTCTTAGAATGGAAAGGGAATGCGGCATCACCAAAAGGTAGGTTTATTTCCTATCTAAAGGCAAGGAAGATGATCACGAAAGGGTGTGTTTATCACCTAGTGAGAGTTCAAGATGTAGAAGCTGAGTCGCCGACTCTTCAGTCAGTTCCGGTAGTGAACGAATTTCCGGATGTGTTCCCGGAAGAGCTTCATGGCCTTCCTCCCGAGCGAGAGATCGATTTTGCTATTGATGTGTTGCCAGACACTAGACCCATATCTATTCGTCCCTATAGAATGGCACCCGTAGAATTGAAAGAGTTGAAGGACCAATTGAAAGACATGTTTGATAAAGGCTTTATTAGGCCCAGTTCATCCCCATGGGGAGCCCCTGTATTGTTTGTCCGAAAGAAGGATGGCTCCTTGAGAATGTGCATAGATTATCGACAATTAAATAAAGTGACGATTAAGAACAAGTATCCTCTTCCGAGGATTGATGATCTATTTGATCAATTGCAAGGTGCCAAGTGGTTTTCAAAGATCGATTTGAGGTCCGGGTATCACCAAGTAAGAGTTAGGGAGAAAGATATCCCTCAGACAGCTTTCACAACAATATACGGTCATTTTGAGTTCTGAGTGATGTCGTTTGGGTTAACTAACGCGCCGGCGGTATTCATGGATTTGATGAATAATGTATTCAGGCCCTTCCTGGATTTATTTGTGATAGTATTTATTGAGGACATCTTGGTGTATTCTAGATCCGAGGCAGAACATGCGAATCATTTGCGTATTGTCCTTGGAGCTCTTCGAACCCGAGAATTATTTGCAATGTTTTCCAAATGCGAGTTTTGGGTGAACTCGGTGGCATTTTTAGGGCACATTGTTGCAGCCGATGGTATTTGAGTGGATAGCCAAAAGATTGAGGTCGTGAAGACTTGGCTAAGGCCCACAACTCCTACAGAGGTTCGTAGCTTTCTGGGCTTAGCAGGTTATTACAGGAGATTCGTTGAAGGTTTTTCCTCTATTTCTGCACCACTCACCAAGTTGACTTAGAAGTCAGCTAAGTTTCGATGGACAAATGCTTGCGAGCGTAGTTTCCAAGAGTTGAAAGACTGATTGACTTCTGCCCCAATTCTGACACTTCCAGAGGGATTGGAAGGATACGTTGTGTATTGTGATGCTTCAGGCGTCGGGCTAGGTTGTGTATTGATGCAAAATGGTAAGGTGATTGCGTATGCTTCTAGACAATTACGGAAACATGAACAGAACTATCCAACCCACGATTTAGAATTGGCCGCAGTGGTCCATGCATTAAAGATATGGAGACATTATTTATATGGTGTCCATGTGGATATTTATACAGATCATAAGAGCCTTCAGTACATCTTCAAGCAGAAAGAGTTGAAGTTGCGGCAACGACGATGGCTAGAGTTGCTAAAGGATTACGATGTTGACATCTTGTATCACCCCGGAAAGGCTAACGTTGTGGGTGACGCTCTTAGCCGCAGATCCATGGGAAGTCTATGTGAAGTGTGACAAGAGAAGAGAGAAATGACCCCTGAGCTCCAACAGCTAGCTAGCCTAGGAGTCCGAGTGATGGACTCAGGTAGCTGGGGGACCACTATTCAGAATTCAGCAGTTTCATCGCTAGTAGCGGAAGTAAAAGAGCAAGAATATGAGGATCCCATGATAATGCAGCACAGAGATACACTCCCTCAGAAGGAGGAGTCATCATTTGACATTTCGGAAGACGGAGTTCTCCGATGTCGAGGCAGGTTATGTGTTCCCGATGTGGCAGGTCTACGCCACCAGATTTTGAGAGAAGCTCATTGTTCCCGTTACTCCATTCACCTTGGAGCGACCAAAATGTATCATGATCTTAAGTCCGTATATTGGTGGAATGGTATGAAGAAAGATATAGCGGAATTCGTGGCTCAATGTCCTAATTGTCAACAGGTGAAAATCGAGCACCAAAAGCCGGGTGGATTATTGCAAGCTATAGAAATCCCAACTTGAAAGTGGGAAGTGATCAATATGGATTTCATTACAGGGTTACCCCGTTCTCGACGTAAGTAAGATTCTATATGGGTGATCGTGGATAGACTCACAAAGTCAGCGCATTTCTTACCGGTCAGGACGACCTATGTGGCAGAAGATTATGCGAAGCTTTATCTTAAAGAGATAGTGCAACTCCATGGTGTTCCAGTATCTATTATCTCTGATAGAGGGACCCAGTTTACAGCCAAGTTTTGGAGATCGTTCCAAGAGGGTTTAGGGACCCAAGTGCGCCTTAGCACGACATTTCACCCATAGACCGATGGGCAAGCTGAACATACTATTCAGACTCTTGAAGATATATTACGGGCATGTATGATAGATTTTGGGGGAAATTGGGAAGACCATTTGCCACTCATTGAGTTTGCTTACAATAACAGTTATCATTCTAGCATTCAAATGGCGCCGTATGAGGCTTTATATGGGCGAAAGTGTAGATCCCCGATTGGGTGGTTCGAAACTGGAGAGGCCAAGTTGATAGGGACAGATTTGGTCCAGCAAGCTATAGAGAAAGTCAAGCTTATACAAGATTGGTTGTTAGCGGCTCAAAGTCGCCAGAAGTCCTATGCGGATAATCGTCGAAGGGACTTAGAGTTCCAAGTTAAGGATTGGGTATTCTTGAAAGTGTCGCCAATGAAAAGCGTCATGAGGTTTGGTAAGAAGGGGAAGCTTAGTCCCCGGTATATTGGGCCTTATGAGATTGTGCGCAAAGTAGGCAAAGTGGCCTATGAGTTAGATTTACCTCGAGAGTTAGAGTCAGTTCATCCAGTTTTCCATGTCGCGATGCTTCAGAAATGTGTTGGAGATCCTGCGCGGATCGTCCCAGTAAATGATGTCCAAGTGACAGAAAAGTTAACTTATGATGAAATACCCATTGCTATATTAGATAGGCAAGTACGGAGACTTAGAAACAAGGAAGTGGCCTCAGTTAAGGTCATATGGAGGAACAACAATCGAGAGGAAATGACGTGGGAAGCAGAAGAGAGTATGCAATCCAAATACCCACATTTATTTCAGCTGAAGAACGACATCGATAGAAGAAAGTGACTAATGATATTGAGAGCTACAAAGTACACAGGTAAGCAACGGTGCGAAAGATGCATGTCAGATAAGGTAAGAATATTGAAGTATGATTGAAATATGAAGTTGAAGAATGAAAGGGAAGGTAGATTGGAAGGTATAACAGGGCAGATTGTTAAAGGATCAGGTACGTCTTGAGGTGTGATATGTGAGGTAAGTTTCGACATCTTCATACCTTTACTTGAAATATGGGAGCCCTGTGTGGCTGTGATATGATATAATATATATACGTATATATGTTGGCCCTGTGAGGCATTGTTGGTATATCCTGCGTGCAGGTTTGGGGATAGTATGAAATACAGAGGAAACTCTGCCAAAATTTTCCTAGAGGTAAAAAGGGGATGAGATATAAGTTCGTAATACGTCTTGAAAGGTCGATACCGATATGGTGAAGTTATCATGTTGTATTAAAGCTTTAAGAGATACCCTCCATGTTATCCGTAAGAGGCATCATTCCTATTTGGGAAATTTGATTTCGAAAAAGCGAATGTGACCAGCAAAGTTTCGAATTCATTTGAACGGACTAGAATACTTTCCAGCCATATTTTGCCTTAGAACAAGCTCATGTTGAAGAGCAAAAACGTCCAGCAATTAAGTTTCCCTTTTATTTGAAGAGTACAAAGCATACAGCCAGTAGTTTATGAACTAAATAGTTCGTTTATGATTTAAGAACAAATCTGAAGGTAAACTATGTGAATCAAGCATTAGAAGTCCCGTGGTGCTTGTCGGATTCTAGTTCTTCTTGTGGTGGTTTTGTAAGATGCTTCATGGTGACGTAATCTTAGAGTTGGAGCATTCTTGTGTTTTTGAGGTAACATTTCATCATATCTTTATGTCCTTGAGTTTATTAGTTCTTAATCAACTAATTGGAGATGGAATTTGTATAAGGAAAACTCAAACTTGTGGGCTGTCTTAGATCATGTGTTTCATGTGTTGTTGATGGAATGCTTGGATAATTTGGATGGGCTTGAGATACTAAGAGATGATTTAGAAAAGGCTGGCAAATCTTAATAGGGTATTATATTGAGGTATCACTGAATTGACAAGCAGGGATAAATTACGACGAGTTTATAGTTAGAAGAAATAACAGCATGATTGAGATAAGAGTACAGAGGAAGAAGAATTGTGACGAATATGAATGTATTGATAAGACAACTTGTGAGGTATTAAGGATAACATTGAGCAGAAAGGGTAAAAAGTTAAGAAGTGTTACGCTATATGATTGATTACGAACAGGATGTAATGTGAATATCATGAGGGTTGTTATGAAAATGGATAAAGCCTAGCGAGAAAGTGACTAAGGGATGCGACATGACCTATGTGATTAAAGTATAAAGGTGAGCTATAGAATGAATTAGAAAGACTCATGAAGTTCTTCTATAGGAAAAGCTCAGAATAAAGATTATGAGATAACGAGAATGAAAGCAAGCACAAGAAAAGAAGGAATTACTTGAAAGAAGGAAATAAGAAGAAAGCGAGCGAGATAATAGTGTAGTAACAGGTTATGACATAACAGAGAACACGAGTAATATAAGTGATGGAACTGTGAAATACCAAACTATAGCAAGATGAGCAACGAGGTAGAATGGGTGCCAGAAGAATGATGGAGATGATAAGAACAAATAGGGATGAACATAATACATTTTGAAAATGAGAAAGGGATTATGCAGGAGTAGTGGTTCCCAAAGGATACAGGGGTAGCATGAGATTCCTCGTGTATAGAATAAAATATGGACATAGACTAGAGAAATAAAAGGAGATCTAAAGGAAACACCTAATATAGGCGTGAATAATTGGGTACGAGTATGGAACAAAAGCAAAATATATAGCTATGAACTTAAAGGTGTAGTAGGACGACAAGGTGATAAGATAAGATTGTCATTAAGATGAACTCGATATGATGTTGAGTAAGTTAGAAGTTGGTACTGGGTACACGACAAGGGCATGAGAGCATAGGGCATAAAAGAGTATTGCGTGTATATGACTTTACCTCGGAAACAGTGAAATCCTTAAAGGACAGGGATTGTAGATTTGCGAAAAAACAGATGTATTATAAATTTATTAGAGGAAGCAGATGATATCCGTTAGGATAAAGATACTGTTATAAGAAAGCTTGGGACACTTATCATCAGAATATAAGTGCTACCTAATTGAGAATTTGTAACGGCTACAGGTACTAATTAATTATTGATTGGATTAAGTGGAATGTGGCCTTTGATGAGTTGCTACATTGATTGCATTACTCGAGTACGAATTATCACATAAGATTTTATATTATATATGGAAAGGTTCTCATCGCTTCACCATTTTGTTAAGGTTTCGTACGTGGATAATCAATGTTATACATTATAAAGAAATACATGAGTATGGTACAGTATACCGATTGAATTGGAAGAAGGATCGGGTGAATTTGATATTGGAAATAGGGATATAGAACAGAATATAAACAGATAATGGTATAAGTATAACCCCAAAGGGGAGAAGCGGGTGAAAGCAAAGTAAGTATAAATGGAAACAATTGACATTATAATATATCTGATATGAATACTCAAACTTCAAATGAGATCCCATGCTGAAACAAGTTGGTAAGATCTGAAAGCCAGCAATAAACGGAGAGTAGTCAAGATGGTATTTGAGATAGTGTTGAGAATTATTTGTAAAGTTCTTGAATGATATGACATTACAAAGTAAGTGCTTATGAAAAGAAAAAGTACGACAAAAGAATGGTAGCGAGTAACTTAAGAGACACTATAAAGGATAGCAATGCTATACTAGATTAGAGGCTAAGACTTGGCAATACGTTGTGCGCTAATGATGTTGCGACTTCTAAGTAGCAAAGGGGAGAGATAGAAAATTTCTATAGTAAGATATGAGAAAATCAAGGGGTAAATAAAGAATGGGAAAGGAGTATGATGAGATAAGGCTACGAGTGAGCTTTAGTACAGATGAAATATGTAAAGCAGAATGAACCAGGAGAAGGAAGGACTACAACTAAGATTGGACATACTTTATACGATTTGTACAAGAACAGTTATGCAACCTACGAGTATTTGTATGCTGGGAATGAGACCAAGTGAGTACTTAATGAGAAGAGTAAGGATTCAGTAATAACAATGTGGTTGTGATATTTTGGATACATTAAGAAAAAGTGTAAGTTGATTTGAGTCAAGGTACCAAGAGATAATTAGTACGGAGGGCAAATAGGACATGGCCATAGTTGAGCCCCGATACCGATTGAGAGATACAAGAAGAGAATGCGAGGTAAAGCATAAAAACTAGCGAAACGACGTTAAGGTATTTGAGCACCTTTGTATATTCTTGTAAAGATTGCAACATAATGTGTGACAGGAAAACTAAAAACAAAATCTGAGCAAAGGGGCAATAGAATATGCCTAAAGTGTTACAAGTTGGGTTAAGAGAAATTATGGAATAGCTTAAGCGAGACGAGCAGGACGAGCTGGTTACTAGAAGACAGTGAATTTATATGTCAAATCTAGAACTCTTTTAGAATTATACCGGTTAACAATAGACAGGTCATAGGGCAGCTATGTAAAGTTATAATATGAGGAAACCCCCGCGCTACTTGATAGCCAACTCTAAGGATTGAGATTAAGAGCTAAAAAGTAGGGTGACAGTTAAAGTCCTTTAAAGAAGTCAAGAAGTGATACATGATACCGAAGATTCCAGAAGATGGGCTATAACAGCGAAGCAATATAAGGTTATTAAAGTAAAATAATGTACACCTTGGAAAAAAAATTATTCGTAGAGTCTGCGAAGAGTCTACCGGTTACCAGAGGCATGAAACATTCTAGGGATAGTAAAAGTCTAATAAATCAACAAGGGTCGTCTACGCGTTATAAAATGTTATATAAAGATTAAGAGGTAATACGAAGTGAACGAAACGTCTTAAGGGAGTAACTTATAGAGGAAGAAGGAGTCGAGCTATGACTAAGTGCACCAGAAAGAGAATAAAATTTCGGCAGAAGAGCTCGCAATACAACTGTCAACTAACTACGACATAAAGAGGAGAGTAAAGACAACGACGCGGAATTACTACCTCGAGAGGCAAGAACAAGAGGAAATATTACGGGAATGGTTACTTAGAGATCTGGAATGCGTCATAATAAATTGAAGGGAATCGACCAACGAAAAGGGCTTGTGAAGGGCATAATTCAATAAAAGGACTCTTGAGGAAGTATTGGAAGTACAGGACTGGTTTAACATTCGGGAATGAATGTTCTAAAGGGGGGAAGGATGTTATATCCCGTATTTTTATACGTCGAATTATTTTCAAGCTAATCGACATAAGTTAAGGACGGGATTCTTTTTCAATATGAAATAAGTGCCTTTAATTTTCGATTTTAACTAGTACACAAATTGCTTATAAATTTTATTTAGTGTAGAAATATTATTGGGGATTAGGGACTAATTAATTATGATTAGATTATTAAAGTAGGGATTAGTGATTAGTTAATACTAATTAACTTAATTATATCTTGTGGGCCCCACCCATTTTTTTAAAATAATAATAATAATAAAAAGCAACATTGGTGAGTCATAGGGGGTAACACGTGTCCATTGGAAAGGCATCATATATATAGCTTGGATGATGAACAAATTGGATAATTCATTTTCATTTCACAAGGTTAAATTTGAAGAAAAAGGAGAAAGAACAATGCCATGGCTGCCAAGCTCTCGGCCAGCCATGGCTGTTGAGAAAAAAAATATTTTTTTGCTTTTTTTGATTAAGTTCCAAGTGATTTTCATGTTCAAGGAGGTGATAGCAACATTGAGTATTGAATTGAGGAAGAAGAAATAGTGAAATTGGAGCAAATAAGTGTAGAATTTCCTCCGAATAAGTCAAGGTAAGATTTTCTTATTTTATGGTATAATTGTATTAATGGTGTTGTAATGGAAGGATTAAAATTGGATTGGATGAAATTGGAAGTAAGAAATTGCATGAAATCGTTGATATTAGGAGTTGTAGTTGTTATATAGAATTGTTGAGTTGAAAGGATTAAAAGTATGACTTATGTCCATATGATGTTGTTCGTGTTGTGGTCGTGTTGTTGTTGATGTGGATTCTAAATTTGGAAGAAAGAAGTGTATAACGTATCGTATACAAAGCGTATGTTGGTTTGTTTGGTGTATAATCTTAAAACGTTAATGATTTGAATTGGAAAAGGATTAAGAAGGGTTGTCGGATTGTTTGAATTATGTATTGACTGAATTGTAAGGGTTTTATATGTATATCTCTATTACTGGCATTGTTGGTATTGCTATGATAACAGGAGGTTAATTGGAAGTTCGGGTTAGGCGAGTATATAGGGGCAATGCTGCCCGATTTCCGTTAACTTCTTAACTAATGAAAATCTTAATCAAGAAAGTATGAATTAGAAAATGATTCCTATAAGTGATTGGTTACATATTTATAAGCTAGGAAGTATAATTTACTAACGATAGCATTACTTTCATATTAAATAGGCTAAAGAGGCGACGAAGAGAACTTGGTTACGGTTTACCTGTAACAGGTATGTAAGGCTAACCCTTCTATCTTTTTGGCATGATCTTTATGAAACAAACAGACGACGTATATATATGACTCCAAAGAAGCTCCTATTGTTAGAGCCACTAGGATGGCTAATGTTCTTGACTTCCAGAAGCTATTTTATTATGTCTTGACACGTGTATATGATTCCAGAAGTTCTATTTTAATATAATCCGTAATGACATTCGAAAGGTACTTGATATCAGTATGGTCTAAATTTTCAAATGATGGTTCATTTTGATTATCTTATTGAGTCTCAGATATGATTTAATTTGCATATGGTTGCTCACTACTCTACTCGTGCATGCCTCAATACATCCTTCACTCAGTCCCGGGCCAGGATACGTTCTCATGCACAGTTTCACTGCATTGTTCACCGAGTCCCTCACTAGAGGTCCGGGATACGGTATATATATATATATATATATATATATATGATGTGATGGTGTTATGATGTGATGATGTGATGGTGTTATGATGTGATGATGTGATGATGTGATGGTGTTATGATGTGATGATGTGATGGTGTTATGATGTGATGATATGATGGTGTTATGATGTGATGAATGTGATGATGTGATGATGTGATGGTGTGATGATGTGATTATGGCACCAAGGATGGTATGTGGCGACAATATTCACCGAGTCCCATAATGGGCCAGACATGATATATGATATTGATATGCATGATTTTCATTTCATAAGACAAGTGTATTGATATTTTAAAAGTCATACTTGTTTCCGGTAATCTCTATTTCAGTTATGATCCTCTTTTGCTGTATTTCATGCTTTATATACTCAGTACATATTCCGTACTGACCCCCTTTCTTCGGCGGTGTCACACCCCGACCTCACTAGGGTGTGATGGGCACCCGACCCTTACTTAGGGCCGAGCGAACCCTCAAACTCTTGGTACACATAAAATCACGTTATATTTTTTTTAAATCAAATAATAAAGTACATAGCAAAACTTTTCTTTCAGAAAAATTCTTTCCCGTGGCCCTCAGGCCGAACAAATTTGCGAACGTACAAAATTCATTACATACACAGACCGACAACCAACACCCACAACACTATCTGCAAAGTCTCTAACCAGATTCCAAGCGCATAACATACAAGCTCTGACTCGGCAGCACTCCGGGAACAAATGGAGCTTGCCATCTGTGCCGAGATATCTTCCATCTGTCCTCACCTCAACCGGGAGTACCTGCGCGGCATGAAACGCAGCCCCCGAAGGACAGGGGGTCAGTACGGAAATGCACCGAGTATGTAAAGCGACCATGTAACAATATAATCAAAACCCGAGCCAGAAGTATAGAAGTACAACAGGTAGGATCGGACCCGAGTCCGAAACAGAAATACAGAGTGTGTGTGCAGGACCACGACATATATCATAAGCACGGGGTGTAGCCGTCTGAATCGTGATATGAAACAGAGGCACAGAGCTTAACTGACAGGATCATCGTGCGGATCGGGGCACAGAGTGCGACTGACATACCCGCAACCAAAGCTAGGGGTGCAGAACTATAGCCGACTGAATCATAGTCCGGCTCAGTCATACAGAAGCAACACCGACAGAATCATTCTCTGAATCAACTGTCTAGAAGTGTAACAGGCAGAACCATGCATACAGAATCATAACTTACACAAGTACAGATAATATACATTTATATCAGGTTTCGGCCCTTTAATGAGGGGCGCAGTAGACAGTGCAACGGAGTGTGCACGAATAACCAGGATGCCACAATGTCACCTCTGACGTGCAAGTCACACACAAGAGGTTCCGGCTGACGAATACGGCAATTAGAATGCCAAAATGCTTTACTTTCTTTTGAAAATCATTTTTGTTTCATGCATACAAAAGAATCAAACGCACACTTACCGCGGCCATAAGTCCAGCGGTCGCCATCACGCATACCGCGGCCAAGTACCCAGCGGTCATTATCATACATACCGCGGCCAGGGGTCCAGCGGTCACAATCACACATACCGCGGTCAAGTATCCAGCGGTCACAATCATACATACCGTGGTCAAGTATCCAGCGGTCACTACCACAATTTTGACATACCGCGGTCAAGGGTCCAGCGGTCTATGTCGGGCATAATCACAAGTGCGGCAGACGCGATCAAGGGTCCAGCAGTCAATGCCACACGTCCGGCATGACGCGGTCAAGGGTCCAGCAGTCAATGTCGGACACGCCGCGGTCGAGGGTCCAGCGGCCAATATCACATATGCGCATATTCACATAACCGGCCCGGGACTCGGTAAAACAAAAAATAACCATACAGGATACCAAATCACTACTTCCCAAACATAAATCACACGTGCCAGGATCATGCGTCACACAAGATTCAGGTATGCCAAAATCGTATATCAGAAAATACAGAAGATAAGTAGTTTATCCAAATTATCAGGGTAAGATTTTCAAAACGGTTTAGATGTCAAAAATATTTTATAAGGCTCATAAAGGTGGTCATAGGACCTATCGTATAGTGAACAGCATAATAACCAGGAGCTACCTGTGAGCTCCGGACAAAAGTGAGCTGGCTAAAGCCATTCCGAAGATATCAAGGTTTCTGTCTCCACAATCGTTTCAATAAACATTAAATCAAACTCAGAATAGTTAAAATAACTCCCGTTTAGTAGTCGGAACAATAACCATAAGTTCCCTTGACTTATCGTACAAGAATGAAACAAACAGGACCATAGAAGAGAAGTCGGGGATAGCGGGCCCACCTCGGGTCAAGTCGAGGTGGCAGACATGAATCACGCACATTATACTCTACGGAGTCACCCAGGAAAGTTTCAGAGCGATCGGATTACATTTGTGAAAGTTACGGATGCTTAACCATTTTTCTAACAAAATGCACCTTTTGTAGTTCAATTGCATTGAATGAATAGTACCAAAAATCAATCTCGGATTTCTATGAGCCGAATTTCCCCCGAGGCTCAAATCTCAGCCTAGTATGTCTAGGACATGCCAAAGAATGAAGGGGAAGGCTTTACATACCTTAGTTGCGCTCTACGCTCGTCCAGACTCGATTCCCGTTTCGTCCAAAATCTGCAAATGGTCACTTTTACCAATTGTCAAATTCAAGCCTTAAGGGCCCAACTTAAGCACATACTTGCCTACCGAAATTTCGGCAGCATTTCCTTTATATACATAGCATCCCCGAGACATAGCTCGGCTCCATATGTCAACAACCAAACCAACAACAACACTAACAACAACAACAATCACCAATATAACACATCATAATACAACTAGCTTCCTTTTCGATACAACGCAAAAACTTTCATTACGACTTCACACTTCCAAACTAATCTCAACGTTTTCATAGTCATCATTAATCAAGATCATTACAATGCCATTTGGAAGCATTTCATATCATTTCTACGAAATATTCACACGATATACCAAATATACCAACTTTCCATCCAAGTCATAAAATCATACAAAACTTCTAATCTTTAACATACATATTCATAACATGTTTCCATCTTCCACTTCATCAACAATCACCATAATTCACACCTCAAAACTTCCATTTCTATATTTACATAAACTACAATAAGGTTACATATTTCCTACAACAACTCAACAACAAACTTTCCATTACAACAAAAACCATTATTCTTCCATTCACTTCACAACGACACAATTAACATACTAAACAACATTAATTCATTTCCATTTCAATTTTCAAACATCACACGGCCAATCATATAAATTTCCAACTTCAACCAAATTCATTCCACTTTCATTCTCAACATGAATTCCATCATAACCACAACTAGATTACAACATAAAATTCAATTCATATTATCTATACATCAAGGCACACACACGGCCACACATGTATATATATATATAAATGCCATGTAAACTTCCATATTTTCATAATTTCCACTCATTTCCATGCACTACAACATAAACCAAGCTTTCATAACATCACAAGAACATGAAATCCTTACCTCTTCTTCAATTCTTCACTTGCCAACACAAACACCTTCTTGCCTTGAAAATTATACCATGTTGGAGAGCATCCTTGAGTGAGTAATATTACTAGAAAATCATGATTTTTGGACCATGATTCAAGGAGCTAAGATTTCTTTCCTTTTCTTTTTGAAGGGGCCGAAACCCCTCCTCATGTTCTTGCTCTCTTGCTTTTTTTTTTTTTCTTTCTCTCAATTATTCATGAAACTTCTAAAGGATAAAGACCCCCTTAATCTAATATTTAACACATGGAAATTGTGAGGTGTGGGCTTGGGCCATAGTGGCCGGCCACCCCCCTCTTTTGGGCCTAATTTTTCATATTTTTTTTTTGAGCCCAAAGACTTATAACTCTCGTTTTGTAATTCCCGAAACTAATTTCCAAAATTCTAAATTTGGCCCTTGGCCTACCTCCGTATTTCCACACCAATATTTCTCATGAACAACACACACATGTGTGAATTCAAATCAACACATGACTTCATTCCTTACAAATCAAAATTATCTCAAATTTTCCCGAACACTCGAAAGTACGGGATATAACAGGCGGGCTGCGTTTCATGCCCGCAGATACAGACTGTCGGTTTTGTGACCCTTCAGATTAGGACTCCTACTCAGCTGTCTTGGAGAGCTCCGTTGTTCCGGAGCCTAGACTTTTGGTACAGATCTTATGATGTATATGTATATGTTTATCCAGGGGTACGGCGGGGCCCTATCCCGTCATATTTCACTATCGATACTCTTAGAGGTCTGTAGACATATGTGTGGGTTGTGTATAAGTTTGTTCAACTATGTCTATACGATGTGCTATGGATATTGATATGTTGTGGCAGCCTTGTTGGCTTGCGTATGATATTGATATGTAGTGGCAGCCTTGTCGGCTTGCGTATCATATTATGTTTTGATTAGTTGTGACACCTCAGGAGACAGGTTATCCGAGTATGTGTATATATGATGACGTTATGAACCTCTGGAGTTCCTTTGCAAGTTTCCATATTGATTTTAGCTTCTGTTTGACTATGTATAACAGGTACGTATATGAGTGTCCAGGTCGGGCACTAGTCATGGCCCACGGGGTTGGGTCGTGACACATTGGGCCTTATCAGATGATTCGTAGGGTAGGCCGGGTTGTCTACGAGTTGGACCTACCGTCTGAATTGGAAGTAGTACATCCAGTCTTTCACGTATCGATGCTTCTCAAGTGTATTGGTGACCCTTCCAGAGTATTTCCCGTGGATGATGTCCAGGTGACGGAGGAATTGTCCTATGAGGAGAAACCTATAGCTATACTTGATCGGCAAGTCAGGAGATTGCGTACTAAGGATGTGGCTTCCGTCAAAGTATTATGGCGAAACAACAATAGAGAAGAGATGACCTAGGATGCCGAAGAGGAGATGAAGAATAAGTATCCTTACTTGTTCCCTACGCCTGCAGGTAACTTAAACTCCTCACTTGATTATATTGACTAATAGATGAAACTACAAGTTATGGTGAATGTTCTATCCCGCACCCTGCTGCTGAGTTGAGCGGCTACTAACTGGGTCTGCAAAAGAATAACCTGTCTCATCTCCTGGCCTGAGGCATCTGGTGGAGGAACTGGGGGTGCTGGAGCTAAAGTTATGGATGCTCTCTGCTCCTTCGGGAGTGGGCAAAGTATGAGAGAACCGAAATAGGGCCTTACTTTGGGACTCGCCCTCCTCCCTATCTATAGGCGGCTCCCATTCAGTCCTTCTTTCCATCACTGCCTTGCCCTTCTGGGCTACTGTAGCTTTTCCTTTCCTAGATTTCACTGAAAACATAACACGGTTAAGGAAAAAGGGAATTCTTATATCATGGCTCTATCGCACGATCTATGATAAGAATGATGGTCAATCATTCCTAAATGCCTTGCAGGATCCGGTTTATAAGTGTGGAACTCTTCACACCCACAAACAAGACTCTACCGGACACGGCTCGTAGACACGCCCTACGATGAACTACTCTAATATCATTTTGTTACGACCCAGCTAGTGGGCCATAACCGGTACATTGAGCTAACCTACCGAGCACCACTTATCATACTCATCATCATATTCGACTTAGATCAACACAGTTCTCAAACAAGTTTACCATGAAATGGTCTTCAACAACCCCTCAAAATATACATATATGTACAATGTATAAGCACACGAGGCTACAAAATGATATGCAAGACATGCACTGAAGAGATCATAAGATGTCTACTACTCACATATGTATCTACGAGCCTCTAACTAGAGTATTGAAGTCATATGGATGGGACAAGATACCGCCATGCCCCAAGTATGTACACAAAAGAATATACCAATAAGCGACAACTCTGAAGTTGTGGAGTGTTCCTGTGCCTCTGCTGACAAGCTCCTAGGGATCTGAATCGTCTCTCTATCTACCTGCGGGCATGAACGTAGCGTCCACAAAAGAAGGGATGTCAGTACGAATAATGTACTGGGCATGTAAGGCATGAATAATGATATTATAAAGGAATAGGAAACATGAGATAAAGAGATAACCTGCACATATGATTTCCTCTTAATGTGGATACCATGCTTGCTAACTTTTACTTTTAAAACCACATCATAACACATATATATAAGTGAGTTGTCTGAGTCATATATCATCACTAGCCCGCGTCCGAGATAGTCATCTCAAGCCGCCCACTAGTGGTGATTGCCCGGCGAATTAAGCCCGGTGTAACTATCATTATCCATAAGCCGCCCACTTGCGCCCAACGTAGTGGTGTCTGCCCGGCCAACTAGGCCCAGTATAATCATATATCAAAATAAGCATGCATGTGAGCCCAATCAAAGCTACAATCATATCAGAGTGACGTAAGGTCGGTGACCTCCGATTGTATTATGGAACATTCATCATCACTATGTCTCACCTTGAAGGAACTAATATCATGAGGTGAGACTACATCAAGAAATAACATCAACGAATTCATGAAATAAGATTGTCAACTCATAATAGCATTCTGTCATAAGCTTCAGAGTCTCTGAAACATAGGATCACCATCATCATCATTCTTATATAACATATCTTGTCTCTAGCTCTTAAGGGACTCTTAATAGTCATAGAATTCCAACTTTGGAATGTAAGAAGGTCATGGAAGCATAGAAAGGAAATCATAATATAGAAGTCATGCCTTTGAAATAAAGGGATTAGCCTTACATACCTTTATGTCTTCTTAATGACTAAGAGTTCTCCTTCCCAGCTCACGATTCTACATGCAAGAGAATTTGCATAAAATTAGATCATTGAGAACATTCTTAAACCTAGACTAAAGCGACTAAAAGCCTAGCAAAAATTTGGCAGCATTTCCTTTGTATCAACAACTTCCTCCATACAATAAAAACTCCCAAACATCAATAACAAGACCCATAATATCATAATCAATAAACTTCTTCAAGTTAAACATTAGTCAATCCTCACAATTCCCTTTCAAAATCATCCATAATCATAGCTACAACACACATCATATCCCCTTTCATATAATACTTCCTCAACATCATTAGTGTCATTTACAACAAGATTATACTCATGGAATATCAAGAACTATGACTCAAGTCAAGTTACTATTCAAGAATATCATTAAATCCATATTTGAGCTTCATATTCTTCTTCCTTCCTTCATTCAAGTTACTCCACAACTAAATACTCTTAGTAACATAAAATAGATGTAAAACTCACCTTTTATGGTGTAGGGATGAACTTTGGATCAATGTTTCTCACTTGAATGGAAATCCAACTTCACTACCTAAAGAAATCTGGAACTTTACAAACCCTAGAGAGCCTCTCCATACTTGATTCTCTTGATTCTTGGTAAATAATCCTTGATTTCCCTTGTTTTTGTGTCAATATGGTGAGTGGAATGTTCTAGAGCTTTCAAGATTTTGGGAGAAGTGAGGAAATGAAAATTTGGAACAAGGGTCGTGCATATATGGAAAGAGAAAAAAGTGATCTGACCTGGTTATACGACCAATTATACGGGCCGTATAAATTATATGGTTCGTACAATTGGACCGTATAATCCTACCAGGAGTCACTCTCCTCTGGAAGTATTCTACGGACCATTATACGGGCCGTATAAATTATACTGTCCGTACAAATAGCTGTACAATTATGAATTTCCCGAAACTTGCTCTAGCCGCTTCGTTCAACCTCCAATCCTTGCAGAACCTTCTTGGCACTTGTTTAACACTTCATAAACCATATAAGGAGCCCTATAACTCCTTCCCAAGACATTACTAAACAATCATTACCCTGATAATTGCATAAGCCACCCCAAACACGACTTGTACTTTACTTCCTTCGACGAACTTAGTCTCACCAATCCATATAGCTTCAAAATCTTGTCGTATACACCTTATAACTATCAAATGTCCTCCTTAAAGTCATAAGGACTTCGTGTCCACCTCACGCTCGCATAAGTCTACTCAAAGTACAACGATATGAAATGTCTGAGGTGTAATAAAATGCAACACACAATCAACACAAATCTCATTCGGATCTTAAAAAAAAGGTAAGAAATCATTTCCCTCAACTTGTGTATAGATAATAGAACTAGAATATCGAATTTTCATATTTTGAATGACCGGATTTACAACTCAAAAGTTAGGATTTTGGGTTTTGGTTGAAGAACTCTGTAGGTGTTGATAAACTGCAATACACAACTTTCCTAGCGTTAGATTAACCTTTACATAACGTATTGCGTAGTTAGTGCATAGATTTTGGTCGGGAAACTTGAATATAGTAAAGAATTATTTCTTGCAAAAGGGTTTTGGCCTTTCATCGAATTTAGGGTTGTTTGTTGCTAGAAGTTGTTTTGCATAGGCTGTAAACATCATGCATGCTTGATTCCTGCCCGATCCATATATAAAAATAAGGTTTTGAGTCAAAAATCAAGGTTGAAACTCTAGAAATTTTTGGGGATTTGTGAAGAAGATGAGACCGGTACATCGGCTTTCTATTTGCTGCAGCGTCTGCGCTGTGGCGCTTAGGCGTGCAGAGAAGCGATTCTTGGAGGGATTGCCTAGGTGTGCTGCAGCAGAAGGTGAGGCCGCTATTACAGCTCTGCTACAGCGGTCTGAGTGACCGTTATAGCTGCGCCTGCAATATCAGGCACCAGAAGCTGTAGCTTAAATTTTTCTGATACATTGGTTGTTTTGCTGAGTTATTTCCACCATAATGTACTAGAATTGATACTGAAGTTGGGTGACACAAAATCTAATGCATTTCTATGTCTTTTGCAGGCAGGATGTCTCACGATCAAGAAGAAGTTCCACAAGAAGAATAGGTTCCCACATACGAGAAGCTTCCCACCCCTAAAGCTAACGCCTACACTTAAGCCAAATGTGTTACACCCAAGAAAATTTCGTGTTACTAAGGCTACAGACGGCTTAATGTGAGCTCAAGGAGGAGAAAATATTACAAGTATAAAGAACGAAATTCGACTGTAGTAGCATGAGGATAGCATGAGTATGATATTTGGAATTCGTACAATATGATTGGAATGATACGTTAAAAGATATATAGCCCTCGTAACCGTAAGCTGAGGTGGGGCCCACATGATGGGATTTTTATAAAGGTCATATGATAAGTTATATGGACAATATATGTGAAGTTAAACATAACTCAAGAGGGACCCCTAAGCCAAATCCAAGTGTAAGCCCTCCAAAAAGATGTTTTTAAGTTACGTTTTCGGGTGATCTGACTTCGGGAGACCATAACCCCATCATTATTTGCGAATTTGGGAAAACTCATAAAATTAAAGTTGTATATAATTGAATTAGCTTTCCAACCATAGGTCGTGGTAATTTATTCCATATCGGAATCAAGAGATATGACTGTTTTACTAAACAAAGGCGCTGGCAGCAAGTAGAGAGCCTGACACGTGGTGGACACGTGGCAGGACCACTCCACCGCCCTTTGTCACTATAAATAGACTCAAACAAGTCATAAACAGCATGATAATGTGATATAAAGTTCAACAAGATTATGGAAGGTTAGAGAGAGAGGGAGGAGAAGTTAGAGAGAGAAAGTGAGAGTTTGATCAAGTTCGAGGCCCCAAATCCCGAGGCCCGTGAAGAGTGAAGTGAAGAACAAGTTATTGTCGTCGTTTTGAACCAAAAATTAGATTTGGATGGTGTTGATTTCTTGGTTATGGACTACATAAGGTATGTTTAAGTAGTCTGTGATGTTATTTACATGTTTATTGATAGATTTGGCGGATTAGAATGTTAGAAATGTTGATGTAATTGTCGTATATGTTGTATTAAGTAGTTGGGGATTAGGTGTTGATTTGGATGGATTCTTTGGTGAATTTAGTTAGATTATTGTGGATAAATGTTGGGTATTTTTGTTAATGTTGATATTAATGGTTTGTTAGCTGAATTGAGGTATTGGGATTGTTCAGAATAGAAAGGGAATACGGTCGAAATTCCGTTTGAAATAAAGATAAGTTTCAGGGATTGATTTTAAGGACATATATTGCACGGATTATTGCAGTAAATTAAGTATATTGTTGTTTTTTTGACATTTATTTGTTGTTGGGCTGTTGTAGTGATATACCGAATTGGGAGATACTAATGATATAGGGGAGATGCTGCCCGTTTCATTTTAGAATTAACTTATTTATTAATATAGATGATATACGAAAGCCTTCTTAAGTCACGTGCATATTCTTACGATTATAGGTTTGGCATACTAATTGTGAAAAGTTCGTGATTAAGTAGAGTTCCTTGGACGACGTAAGGTATGTAAAGCTAACCCTTCCTTCTTTTTGGCATGATCTTTATGAAACAAACAGACGACGTGTATATGACTCCAAAGAAGCTCCTATTCTTAGAGACACTAGGTTGGTTAATGTTATTGATTCCCAGGACTTATTTTATTATGTCTTGATATGTGTCTATGATTCCAGGAATCCTATTTTGATATAATCCGTTGTGACATTCGAAGGGTACTTGATATGATTGTTTTTTTTTTATTTTCAAATGATAGTTCATTTTGATTATTCTATCGAGTCTCAGATATGACTTAGTTTGCATATGGTTGCTCACTACTCTGCTCATGCATGCCTCAATATATCTTTCACCGAGTCCCGGGCCGGGGTACGTTTTGGTGCACAGTTTCACTGCATTGTTCACCGAGTCCTTCACTAGAGGGCCGGGATACGGTATATTTATATATGTATATGATGATATGGTGATATGATGATGTGATTATGGCGCCAAGGATGGTATGTGATGACTTTATTCACCGACTCCCATAATGGGCCGGGTATGATATATGATATTGATATGCATGTTTTACATTTCATAAGGCAAGTGTATTGGTATTTATAATGTCATACTTGTCTTCTGTAATCTCTATTTCAATCATTATACTCTTTATTGTATTACATGCTTTATATACTCAGTACATATCTCGTACTGACCCCCCTTTCTTCGGAGGGCTGCGTTTCATTCCCGAAGGTACGGATACTTGATGTGGTGATCCTCCAGCTTAGGACTTCTACTCAGCTGTCTTGGAGAGCTCCATTGTTCAGGAGCCTAGACTATTGGTACATATCTTTTGATGTATATATATATATATATATATATATATATATATATATATATATATATATATATATATATATACTCTTAGAGGTCTGTAGACATATGTGTGGGTTGTGTATAAATTTTGTTCAGCTGTGTCTATGTGATTTGCTATAGATACGTTCGTCTGTAGTGGCAGCCTTGTCGGCTCTCATACCGTATTAGTATGTAGTGGCAGCCTTGTCGGCTTGCGTATTGTATTACATTTGATTAGTTGTGACTCCTCAAGAGACATGTTTTCTTGATATACATATGATGACGTTATGAACCTTTGGAGTTTTTGCAAGTTTCCATATTATTCTTAGTTTTAGTCTGACTATATTTAATAGGTACGTATACGAGTGTCCAGCTCGGGCACTAGTCATGGCCCACGGGGTTGGGTCGTGACAAAAGGGGTATCAGAGCAGTTCATCCTTGGAGTGTCTACAGACCGTGTCTAGTAGAGTCTTGTTTATCGGTGTGTTGTGCACCACATCTATAAACAGGAAGCTACAGGACATTTAGGATGTTAGTTTATCTTCTTACTCTAGATCGTGCGATAGAGCCAAGAAATAGGAAATGATTTCCCTTATATACTGACCTTTGATTTTAGCAGGAGGATGGTGTCGACAAGAGAAGGTAAATAATGTTACTGGGAGTTACAGAGGTAAGATATTTCATCGAGGTTATGTTATCAGAAATTGTATATACAGAATGGCAAACTGGCCATCATCAAGGTAAGTTGTTGAAGTGTAGTAAGAAAATGGATTGAATGTATATATATTGTTGATAAGTTCAGTTATAAGGTGTGAACAGAAGAAGCTGAACGAATCAGTAAAAAGATAAGTAAGCAGGGTACATGTCAGATACGGTATGAATGTTGCAGGTATGATTGAAACCTGCAGTTAAAGATGGAAAGGGAAAGTAAACAGGAAAGTGTATCAGGTACAGTTCGAGTTGGACATACGAGGTAAGTTCATCATTTTCATACTGTTATTGATATGGGGAGCCCTGTGCGGCTATGATATGATATAATATATACATATATATATATTGGCCCTGTGAGGCATTGTTGGTATTTCCTGCGTGCAGATTTTGGGATAATTTTCCTAGAAATAAAAAGAGAATGAGATATAAGTTCGTAAAAAGTTTTGAAAGGTCATGTCAACAGTAATGATAAGTGTTATACCCCGTATTTTTATACGTCGAATTATTCGTAAGCTAATCGACATAAGTTAAGCACGGGATTATTTTGGGATATGAAATAAGTGCCTTTAATTCTCGATTTTAATTAGTGCACGATTTGTTTATAAATTTCAATTGGTATAGAAATATTATTGGAAATTAGGGACTAATTAACCATAATTATATTATTAAGTAGGGATTAGTGATTAATTAAGATTAATTATGTTTGGAGTGGGCCCCACCCATAGTTAATTAAAAAAATATAATAAATCAAGAAACCAAAATTGGTGAGTCATAGGGGGAAACACGTGTCTAAGGGGGAGGCACCATATATATAAATACTTAAGTTGATGACTACTTAGGCAATTCACTTTCATTTTGCAATTAGAAAGCTAGAAAGAAAAAACAAAGGGACATTGCCATGGCTGCCAAGCTCTCGGCCAGCAATGGTTGATGAGAAAAAAATAATTTTTCTTGTTTTGATTAAGTTCCAAGGTGATTTCCAAGTTCAAGGAGGTGATAGCAACATTGGGTATTAAATTGCGGAAGAAGAAATAGTGAAATTGGAGCAAATAAGTCTAGAATTTCCTCCGATTAAATTAAGGTAAGATTTTCTCATTTTATGGTGTAATTGTATTAATGGTGTTGTAATGAAGGGATTAAAATTGTATTAGATGAAATCAGAAGTAAGAAATTGCATGAATTCGTTGTTATATGGAATTGTTGAGTTGAAAAGATTAAAAGTGTGGTTTATGTTCATATGTTGTTGTTCATGTTGTTGTCGTGTTGTCATTGATATGGCTCCTAAATTTGGAAGAAGGAAGTGTATAACGTATCATACATAAAGCGTATGTTGATCTGTTTGGCGTATGATCTTAAATGTTAATGATTTGGATTGGAAAAGGATTAAGAAAGGTTATTGGATTGTTTGAGTTGTTTATGGGCTGTTGTAAGGATTTATATGAATATTTCTATTATTGTCGTTGTTGGTATTGCTGTGATAACAGGAGGTTAATTGGAAGTTCGGGTTAGGCGAGTCATATAGGGGAAATGTTGCCCGATTTCTGTTAAGTTCTTAACTAATAAAAATCCTAATCAAGAAAGTATGAATTGAAGAATGATTCCTATAGGTAATTGGTTGCAGATTTATAAGCTAGAAAGTATAGTTTACTAACGATAGCGTTACTGTCATATCGAATAGGCTAAAGGGGGCGACGAAGCGAACTTGATTACGGTTAACCTACAACAGGTATGTAAAGTTATCCTTTCTTCTTTTTGGCATGATCTTTGTGAAGCAAACAAACGACGTATATATGATCCCAAAGAAGTTCCTATTCTTAGAGACACTAGGATGATTATGTTCTTGATTTCCATATGCTATTTCATATGGTTTTGATAAGTGTTTATGATTTCTGAAGTTCCTTTTGCTATAATCCATAATGACATTCGAGGGATACTTGATATGACTGCGCTATAGATACTCAAGTGTTAAATCATTCTACTTATTCTGTTTGAGTCTCTGATGATGATTTAGTCTGTATATAGTTGCTCACTACTCTGCTCGTGCATGCCTCAATATGTCTTTCACCGAGTCCCGGGCCGAGTATGTTATCGTGCACAGTTTCATTGCATTGTTCACCGAGTCCCTCCCTAGAGGGCCGGGTACGGTATATATATATATGATGATGATATGATGACATGATGATATGTTAATGGCGGCCAGGATGGTATATGATGACTTTATTCACCGAGTCTCATAATGGGCCTGGTATGATATATGATATTGACATGCATGATTTATGCTTCAAAAGGCAAGTGTTTTGGTATTCTGGATGTTATACTTGTCTCCTATACTCCCTATTTCAGTTATGATCCTCTTTATTGTATTTCATGCTTTACATACTCAGTACATATCATGTACTGACCCCCTTTCTTCGGGGGGCTGCGTTTCATACCCGCAGGTACAGACACTCGATTCGGTGATCCCCCAGCTTAGGATTTCCAGTCAGCCATCTGGGAGAGCTCCATTGTCGCGGAGCCTAGACTTTTGGTAAGAATCTTCTGATGTATATATATATATATATATATATGTTTGTCCATGGCCCTGTCCCGTCATATTTCACTATTGATACTCTTAGAGGTCTGTAGACTTGTGTGTGTGGGTTGTATATTGATTATGATTAGCTATGTCTATATAGTTTGTTGTGAACATTTCCGTTTGTTGTGGCAGCCTTGCCGGCTTGCATATGTTATCGACATGTAGTGGCAGCCTTGTCGGCTTACGTAGTATATTGACATGTAGTGGCAGCCTTGTCGGCTTGCGTATTGTAATGATATATAGTGATAGCCTTGTCGGCTTGCGTATTTTATTACGTTGTGATTGGTTGTGACTACTCAGGAGACGAATTATCATGATATGTGACGTTTTGAACCTTTGGGTCTATCTCGATTCCCATGTTGTCTATAGTGTCAGTCTGACTATGTCTAATAGGTACACATATGGGTGTCCAGCTCGGGCACTAGTCATGGCCCACGGGGCTGGGTCGTGACAATAAGATTTGACTAAGTTGCAAGTACGTCTGACATCGAGAAATAAAGTTAACGGTTGAATTGATAGTAATAGTAACTATGAGGTCGACATCGATATGGTAAATTTATCAGGTTGGATTAAAGTTTTAAGAGATACCCTCCATGTCATCCGTAAGAGGTATCATTCTTATTTGGGAAATTTTATTTCGAAGAAGCAAATATGAGTAGCAAGTTTGGAATTCATTTGAACGGACCAGAATACTTTCCAACCATATTTTACCTTAGAAAAAGCTCAAGCTGAAGAGAAAAAACGTCTAGCAATTAAGTTTCACTTTTTTTTGAAGAGTACAAAGCATACAGCAAGTAGTTTATGAACTAAATAGTTCGTTCATGACCCAAGAACAAATCTGAAGGTAAACTATGTGAATCAAGCATTAAAAGTCCTGTGGTGCTTGTCGGATTCTAGTTCTTCTTCTTGTGGTAGTTTTGGAGGGGGCTTCATGGTGATGTAATCTTGGAGTTGGAGCGTTCTTGAGGTAACATTTCATCATATCTTTATGTCCTTGAGTTTATTAGTTCTTAATCAACTAATTGGAGATGGGATTTGTAGAAGGAAAACTCAAACTTGTGGGCTGTCTTAGATCATGTGTTCCATGTGTTGTTGATGAAGTGCTAGGATAATTTGGAAGGGCTTGTGACACTAAGGGGTGATTTAGAAAAATGGGGAAAATCTTAACAAAACGTTTTATTGAAGTATCAAGTGAACGAATAAGTTTTATAGTTAGAAGAAGTAATAGTATGATTGAGACAAGAGTACAGAGGAAGAAAAATTGTGACGAATATGAATGTATTGATAAGACAGCTTGTGAGGTATTAAGGATAAGATTGACCAAAAAGGGTAAAAGGTTAAGAAGTGTTACGCTATAGGATCGATTACGAACAGGATGTAATGTGATAACATAAGGGTTGCGATGAAAATAAGTTAAGCCTAGCGAGGAAGTGACTAAAAGATATGACGTGATCTATATGATTAAAGTATAAAGGCGAGGTACAGAACGAATAAGAAAGACTTATAAAGTTTTATACGGAAAGTTCAGAACAAAGATTATTTGATAACGGAAATGATAGCGAGTACAAGAAAAGAAGGAGTAATTGAAAGAAGGAAATAAGAAGAAAGCAAGATAACAGTGTAGTAACCGGTTATGACACGTATAGCCGAGAACACGAGTAATGTAAGGGACAGAATTATGAAAGACCAAACTACAGAAAGATGAGCAACGAGGTAGAATGAGTGCCAGAAAATGACTGGGATGATAAGAACAAATAGGGATGAACAAGAAACGTTTTGAAAATGAGAAAGGGATTATGCAGGAGTAGTGTTTTCTGAGGGGTACAGAGGTAGCATGCGATTCTTCGTGTACAGGATAAAAGATGGACATAGACTGGGGAAATGGTAAGGGAATATTAAAGGAAGCACCCAAGATAGACGTAATTAACTGAGTACGAGTATAAAATAAAAGGGAAATATATAGCCACAAACTTAAAGGTATAGTTATAACTAAGTAATTGTATTGTTGTAGTTGATGGACTATGGTGTATTTGTGTTAAATTTGTTATATTGCTATGAAATTATTACCGCAGGGGTTAATCAAGGTGACGATCATGACAAAGGATTTATAACAATAGTGCAAGAAAAGTCTAAGATAAAGGAATTATCAAGTTGGAGACAACAAAGTCGACACCAAGGATAAGGCTTGAAATTGACTATAACAAAGGGATGAGAGTAGAAACACTTGGTCTAAGTAAGCTCATACGACCACAGTACTTCTATACCCTGGGGCAATCTGCGATGGACTATGATAGACGGGCATTGTAAAACAAAGATTGAAGTCCAAGAGTGGTGTCCAGGAGGTCATGTACCCTGTACATTTTCATGACTAGCTTTACGACTGGATGGTTCAGAGGGGTATTGCTAGTAAGCGATTAAAGGGTTCCAAGCTTTACGAGGAGAGGAAGGTGGCTATTTCTAGTAAAGGGTTCCAAGCTTTACGAGGAGAGGAAAGAGTCCACTACCATTTAACGACTTAGGGTACAATAACTATTCAGGAGGAGCATAAAATCATGGAACAGTATGGAGTGGAAGGAAATGTATCGAGGGACCTGGAAAAGCTACCTGTATAGCGTGCTTTCTGATTATGTATAGGTTGGGATAAAGACAATGTTACAAGAAAACTTTGGACACTTATCATCAGGATATAAATGTTACCTATTTGAGAATTTGGAACGATTACAAGTGCTAAATAATTATTGATTGGAGTGAGTGGAATGTGGCCTTGGATGAGTTGCTACATGGGTTACATTACTCGAGTACAGATGGTCAGATGAGATTTTGCACTATATATAGAAAGGGTCTCGTCGCTTCATTATTTTGTTAAGGTTTCGTACATGGATAATCAAAGTTATAAATTATAAAGAAATACATGGATATGGTACAGTATACCAAGTGAATTGGAAAGAGGATCGGATGAATTTGAGATTGGAAATAGGGACATAGGGCAGAATATAAACAGGTAATGGTATAAGTATACCCTTAAGGGGGGAAGCGGGTGAGAGAAATGCAGGTATAAGATGGAAACAATTGACACTACAATATATTTGATATGGATGCTTAAACTTTAAGTGAGATCCCTTGCTGAGACAAGTTAGTAAGATCCGAAAGCCAGCAATGAATGGATAGAAGTCAGGATGGTATTTGAGACGGTGCGGAGAAGCTTCTGTAAAGAACTTGAATGATATGGCATTACAAAGTGGGTGCTTATAAAAATAAAGAGTACAATAAAAGAATGGTAACGAGTAACTTAAGAGATATTATAAAGGATAGCAATGCTATACAAGATTAGAGGCTAAGATTTGGCAATGTGTTGCGACTTATAGGTAGCAAAGGGAAAGGATAGAAAATCTCCTATAGTAGGATATGAGAAAAATCAAAGGGGTGAATAAAGGAAGGGAAAAGAGTATGATAAGATAGGCTACGAGCGAGTTTTAGTATGGATGAGTTATGTAAAGCATAATGAATCAGGAGAAGGAAAGACTATGACTAGGATTGGATATATATTATACAAGTTGTACAAGAATAGTTACGTAACCTATGAATATTTGTATGCTAAGAATGAGACTAAGTGAGTACTTGACAAGAAGAGTAAGATTCCAGAGTATGGATTGAAACAACAGAGCAATGTAAGGTTATTGAAGCAAAATAATGTTACACCAAGGGAAATTTCGTCTTATTCGTAGAGTCTGCGAAGGGTCTACATGTTACCAGAGGCATGGAATACTCCAGGGATTGTAAAGTCTAATAAATCGACGAGGGACGTCTACGCGTGAGAGGTAAGATGAAGTGAACGATATTTCTTAAAGGAGTAACTATACAAGAAGAAAGAGTCGAGTTAAGACTAAGTGCACCAGGGAGAGAGTAAGATTTCAGCGGAAGAGCTCTCAATACAATCGTCAACCAACTGCGAACTGAAAAGGAGAGTAAAGACAACGGCGTGGAATTATCACCTCGAGAGGCAAGAGCAAGAACAAATATTATGGAAATGGTTACTGAGAGAGCTGGAATGCGTTATAATAAAGTTAAGGGATCGACCAATAAATGAGGCTTGTGAAGGGCATAATTCAGTAAAAGAACGTTTAAGGAAGTATTGGGAGTGCACTATTAGTTTAACATTCGAGGACGAATGTTCAAAAGGGGGGAAAGATGTTACACCCCAGAAAATTTTGTGTTACTAAGGCTACAGACGGCTTAATGTGAGCTCGAGGAGGAGAAAATATTAAAAGTATAAAGAATGAAATTCTACTGTAGTAGCATGAGGATAGCATGAGTATGATATTTGGAATTCGTACAATATGATTGGAATGATACGTTAAAAGATATATAGCCCTCGTAACCGTAAGCTGAGGTGGGGCCCACATGATGGGATTTTTATAAAGGACATATGATAAGTTATATGGAAAATATATGTGAAGTTAAACACAACTCAAGAGGGACCCCTGAGCCAAATCCATGTGTAAGCCCTCCAAAAAGATATTTTTAAGTTACGTTTTCGAGTGATCTTACTTCGGGAGACTATAACCCCATCATTATTTGGGAATTTGGGAAACCTCCTAAAATTAAAGTTGTAGATAATTGAATTAGATTTCCAACCATAGGTCGTGGTAATTTATTCGATATCGGAATCAAGAGATATGACTGTTTTACTGAACAAAGGCGCTGGTCGCAAGTAGATAGCCTGACACGTGGTGGACACGTGGCAGGACCACTCCACCGCCCTTTGTCACTATAAATAGACTCCAAACAAGTCATAAACAGCATGATAATGTGATATAAAGTTCAGCAATCTTATGGAAGGTTATAGAGAGAGGGAGGAGAAGTTAGAGAGAGAAAGTGAGAGTTTGATCAAGTTCGAGGCCCCAAATCCCGAGGCCCGTGAAGAGTGAAGTGAAGAACAAGTTATTGTCGTCGTTTTGAACCAAAAATTAGCTTTGGATGGTGTTGATTTCGTGGTTATGGACTACATAAGGTATGTTTAAGTTTTCTGTGATGTTATTTACATGTTTATTGATAGATTTGGCGGATTAGAATGTTAGAAATGTTGATGTAATTGTCGTATATGTTGTATTAAGTAGTTGGGGATTAGGTGTTGATTTGGATGGATTCTTTGGTGAATTTAGTTAGATTATTGTGGATAAATGTTGGGTATTTTTGTTAATGTTGATATTAATGTTTTGTTAGCTGAATTGAGGTATTGGGATTGTTCAGAATAGAAAGGAAATACTGTCGAAATTCCGTTAGAAAAAAAGATAAGTTTAAGGGATTGATTTTATTGATATATATTGGATGGATTGTTGTAGTAAATTAAGTATATTGTTGTGTTTTTGAGATTTATTTTTTGTTGGGCTGTTGTGGTGATATACCGAATTGGGAGATACTAATGATATAGGGGAGATGCTACCCGTTTCGTTTTAGAATTAAGTTATTTATTAATATATATGATATACGAAAGCCTTCTTAAGTCACGTGCATATTCTTACGATTATAGGTTTGGCATACTAATTGTGAAAAGTTCGTGATTAAGTTGAGTTCCTTGGACGACTAGGGTGTGATGGGCACCCGACCCTTATTTAGGGCCGAGCGAACCCTCTGACTCTTAGTACACACATAATCCCTTTTGACTTTTAAATCAAATAAGGATGAAACGCATAGTACAACTTTCAAAAATATTCTTTCTCGTTGTTCTCAAATCAAACAAAATCTGTAATCATATAGAATTTATCACATAACACAGAATGATATATCGGCTGATGGAGCCGCTTACAAAACTAACATCCTATACCCACGACTCTGTCTGCAAAGTCTCTAACATCAATCAGAAATCATAGCACACAAACTCTGACTCGGCAACACCCTAGGGGTAAATGGAGCTTGCCAACTTCGCTGGAACATCCTCTATAATGACTGCTATTCATCTGGGTGTACCTGCGCGGCATGAAACGCAGCCCCTGAAGAAAGGGGGTCAGTACGGAAAATGTACTGAGCATGTAAGGTAAGAATCACAGTAAAAGAGAATCATAGCTGAAACAGAGATTTACCAGAATCAAGTATGAACTTTTAAAACATCAAAGCACTTGCCTTTTCAAATGAAAATCATGTATACCATCATCGTATATCATATATCATATAACGTGCCCCGGCCCTCTAGTGAGGGACGTGGTGAGTAAATTCATGCATGTCATTAACATATATCATATTTGCATATAACGTGCCCCGACCCTCCATTGAGGGACGCGGTGAATGAAATCATGTATGCCAATGTCATGTATCATATATGCATGTAACGTGCCCCGGCCCTCTATTGCGAGACGCGGTGAATAGAGTCATCATATGCCATCCTGGCCACCACCCCGTCATCATGTCATCATATCATATATAACATGCCCCGACCCGCAAGTGAGAGGGACGCGATGAACAATGCAGAGAAGTACGCACGAGAACATACCCTGGCCCGGGACGTAGTGAAGGACATACTGAGACTTGCACGAACAGAGTAGTGCGAAACCATATGCACATAAATCAAGACTCGATAGACAAGTATACTTACCGACACCTGAAGGCTCAGAAACAAATTTCAGGTCAATCCGACCTAGTATAAGAAAGTTATGAGCGTTTGAAGTACAAAACCTTCTACGAACATTTTAGAAGCCATTTTTGGAATATCAAAGCAACAATCATATCAAGTACCTTTCGGATATCATTATGGATCAAATCAAATAGAGCTTTTGGAGCCATATGTACGTATCAAAATATATCGAGGACTCAGTGGAGTAATCAAACGTGCTATCATTTGAAAATCAAGACATTAGTCATATCCATTATTTTTCAAATGCTATTCGGAAACATATCAAACAGATCTTCGGACGTCATAGATACGCATCAAAACCATATGAAACAGCTTATGGAAACCAAGAACGTTAGCCATCCTAGTGGCTCTAAGAATGGGAGTTTCTTTGGAATCATATACATATACTTTGTCATGTTGGTTTCACAAGGATCATGCCAAGAGAAAGAAAGGGTAAGCCTTACACACCTGTTCCACGTCCTATTAGCTACGCTTATTCGTCAAAGCTCGTTAGTCTACATTCAAGGAGATTTACATAATCATCAAACACATTGTCACACACTTGTCTTAATCTTTCAAATAAACTCACTTATAATCTGCCGAAATTTCGGTAGCATTTCCCCTGTAAATACACCATCCCCGAGAATCTAACTCGGCCAATTTATCAACAACAATCCGCGAATTCAACTTGGCCAAATTATCAACAACAATACCAACAATCATACTAAAAATCTTCAACAATCAATCCAAAATATATTCTAACATTAACAACTCTTGTCACATAATTCAACGGCATTTCATTTATATTCGACTCAATCACATATATTTAAACTAACACCAATGATCCCACATTCAAGTATTTACCCGAAATCATTCCAACATGATTAAAGAATACTTCAAACAATTCACATAATATTCCAAACAACCCAATCAACATTCTACTTCACCCGAAACCTTCCAAATTCAATAAGGACAATGACAACATATTTCCTTCCTTCAATTCATGAACTATACCAATGATTCACACACTAACAACATTATTCTTATAATTTCAAGAAACCATATTAGAATCACATTAATTCCTCCAATAATTTCTCGACGATTACAACTTCACTTCAATTCATCCAACCTTCATTTTCATCATGGAATTCACAAGCACAACAATCAAACTACTAAATAAAATCAATTCATTTGTTCTACACAACACAACTATATTCGGCCACCACCAACATACCCATATTTCATGAATTTCATCCTTTTCTACATACTACAATACTCACAATCATCCATAACACATGAAAGAAAATTGAATACATACCTTTTTCCACACATCTCTTCACTTGGCTAGGGGTGTATGTTTGCACAAATAAATGGTTTGCTTGCTCCAACAACCACTCCATGATGTTAAGGACGTTCCAATTGGTAGAAAAGCTAGAAGAAAATAATTTTTCTTGGTCAATTTCCCATGGCTCAATTCTAGGAGCCATGGCCGAATGGCCTCTTCATTTTTTTCCTCCATGTTTCTTGAACTTTCTTAAGTTGAAAAGATGACTAGTAATTCTTGTTTGTTCATCACCCACACATATGTATATATATACATGGTCCACATATGAGTGGGACCCACATACACACTTCACACGGCCAAGGGGCCTTTCATGAACTTTCAAGAAGTTTTGTGAAATTCCCATTTTGCCCCTAGCCTTCCACAATATTTCCATGAACCACTTTGTGAATTTCCCTTTTTACCCTTATCCTTTCTCAATATTTCCACACTAATAATATTCATAAATAATATCCACAACCAACTTGTACATTATAATAATTTTGGAAAATGGTCTTGCCATTAACTTACCACAACTATCTCGAAATATCCGAACGTACAAAATACGGGCTATAACACCTTCCTACTTTTTGGCATGATCTTTATGCAACAGACATACGACGTGTATATGACTCCAAAGAAGCTCCTATTCTTAGAGACACTAGAATGGTTAATGTTCTTGATTCCCAGGACTTATTTTATTATGTCTTGATATGTGTGTATGATTTCAGGCGTCCTATTTTGATATAATCCGTTGTGACATTCGAAGGGTACTTGATATGATTGTTGTCTTGATTTTCAAATGATAGTTCATTTTGATTATTCTATCGAGTCTAAGATATGACTTAGTTTGCATATGGTTGCTCACTACACTACTCGTGCATGCCTCAATATATCTTTCACCGAGCCCCGGGCCGGGGTACGTTTTGGTGCACAGTTTCACTGCATTGTTCACCGAGTCCCTTACTAGAGGGTCGGGATACGGTATATATATATATATATATATATATATATATATATATATGATGATATGATGATGTGATTATGGCGCCAAGGATGGTATGTGATGACTTTATTCACCGAGTCCCATAATGGGCCGGGTATGATATATGATATTGATATGCATGTTTTACATTTCATAAGGCAAGTGTATTGGTATTTTGAATGTCATACTTGTCTCCTGTAATCTCTATTTCAGTCAATATACTCTTTATTGTATTACATGCTTTATATACTCAGTACATATCTCGTACTGACCCCCCTTTCTTCGGAGGGCTGCGTTTCATGCCCGCAGGTACGGATACTCGATTTGGTGCTCCTCCAGCTTAGGACTTCTACTCAGCTGTCATGGAGAGCTCCATTGTTCCAGATCCTAGACTATTGGTTCTTTTGATGTATATATATATATTTATCCAGGGGTACAGCGGGGCCCTCTCCCTTCATATTTCACTATCGATACTCTTAGAGGTCTGTAGACAAATGTGTGGGTTGTGTATAAGTTTTGTTCAGTTGTGTCTATGTGATTTTCTATGGATACATTCGTCTGTAGTGGTAGCCTTGTCGACTTGCGTATTATATTACGTTTGATTAGTTGTGACTCCTCAGGAGACAGGTTTTCTTGATATACATATGATGACGTTATGAACCTTGGGAGTTTTTGCAAGTTTCCATATTATTCTTAGTTTCAGTCTGACTATATCTAATAGGTACATATACGAGTGTCCAGCTCGGGCACTAGTCATGGCCCACGGGGTTGGGTCATGACAAAATGACTATGCCTTTACTGTTGGAGTAGGGTTTTGATATGAATAACATAGAAAAGTGCGCACCGAACTTCCTTGAGAGATTGGTAAGAATCAAGTGGGCTCGCTGTTACACCTCGTATCTTCGAAGAAGCACTTATCAAATTTAAAACATAAGCACATTGAGTTATGGTTAAGCAAAACCACTTTGGAATGTCAGAGCAAGCACTATTAAGTATATTTAATGAGTGAAGGATGTATATAAGGTATACCAGAAGGTTTTATATGGAAATGAGTGGAAGAAATGGAGTGGTACGACTTTGGATAAAGGATGGATGAAGTTTTGTGTGAAAATTTTGGTCCAATTTGAGGGAAGAATATTTCTTAGCATATGAAGTGTTTTGAAGTGAAACAAAAGCGTAAAATAAAGTTAGTCGAGTCTAGTTTCCAATACAATAAACCGCTCGCCGATAGGACATCGAAGTAGAGAATTATGGACATTACAAGTTAGGCCGAAAGACCAGAAACGGACTGCTACAGTACCGGGTTGCTACAGTACCCAGTGGCTACAGTACCCGACCCAAACCCACCTATAAATATCCCTCTAACCCATCATTTTTCATCATCTTTTCATTCACCACACTTCTAAAGAGATCTAGAGAGCTCTTAAGGGTTCCATAACTCTCCATAAATTTCCATAATCTTCCATAATATTCCATAATCCTCCATAATCTTACATAACCTTGTCATATTATTAAGAGAGAATACCAACATCAATACTCCAAGGATAGTCCATGGAAGGTGATTGTTTTTGTTTCTCCTCAAGGTGGTGATGAACTTGGTCTTGGAAAGGGGTGAATAAAGTGAAGTTCTTCTACTATAAGGTATGTTCTTCCTATTATTTACATGATTGAGATAATGTAAAGGTTTAGCAATTCTTAGAGAGGAAAGAATCATAGGAGAAAAATCATAAAGTGTTGAATTGAAGTTGATGGCCATGAGGTGAACTTGAGAGGAGATTTTGGACTAATTTGAGAATAAATTAAATATAATTCCTTGATTACACTATTGTGGATATGGTTATGGTTAGTTGAGATATTTGGAAAACATCGTGTGGGATGTTTTATGGAACCTATTGGTGTTGATAATATTGTGGTTGATGTTGATATTGTTATTATTTTTGTTGGTTGCTGGATTATTATTTTGGGTTAGGCATATAAACAGGGGAGATGCTGCCCGAATTTCGGCAGATTCTTAAAAGATTTCATTTGGATGCTGGAGACACGTGTATGATATTGAGCCTAATGATAATATGGATGGTTTACGTGTAGATTTACGAGCTTGGAAGGATAAACGTTAAGTGGCTAAGGCTACCGAAAGGTATGTTAAGGATATTCCTTCTTTTCATTGGCATGATTTCTACTATTGAGCCACGTTTGACTATTCGTACCAAGATGTGCTATTTATGAAGACTATAACCCTATTGCGATAACTCTTTTAAGTTAAGGATGGGTATAAGGATAGTCAAGTTATGTAAGATGATAGAATGATGGAAGGTATAACTAGTGTATATGTTGTTTATAGACTATTATGTTGCCTTTGAGTTATCATTATATGTATACGCCTAGCCTACGGGTCATAGAGTTATCGCCTGGCCTACGGGTCATGGAATTGTTGCCTGACCGATGGGTCATGGAGATGCACATACCTGACCGACGGGTTATGGAGTTGATTATACCTGACCTACGGTTCATGGAGTTGATTACAGGGCCTATGAGTCATGGAGTCATCTATGCCTGACCTTCGAGTCACAAAGTTATATCGATAGATTATGTTATCTTGCATCAGATGAGAGGAAACCCAGGTAAAGTACTTCCAGATGCTTTCTTGAGATACCTGGAGCACAGCTTGTTATTTCATTTCAGTGACTATCTTTCCTTACATACTCGGTACATTGTTTGTATTGACGTCCCTTTTGCTGTGGGCGCTGCATTCATACCTGCAGGTACTGATCGACAGATTGATAGGCCGGAGTTGACATCAGCTGATTGGTGAGCTCCATTTTGTTCGGTTGCCAGGTCCTTGGAGTCTCTTTTGTTTTATTACAGATTGTATGGCACAGTCACACCCTCCCTAGAGGCTTTTAGACGAGTCCTGTACATAATATGTCTGTGTGATAGCCTTGCCAGCTTGTATAGGTCCGTTTGGATACTGTTGGCGTTCTACGATCACAGCAGCCTTGTCGGCTGGCTCAGTTGTATATATATATATATATTTTTTTTTTTGGGTGTGCGTATACCACTTCAGATGAGACAGTCAGTACTTATATATCCCCAGATTGCGGTTTATTGGTATTACCGGTGTGCAGGTAGGCATTATCAGTTTGAGTTGGGGGGTTTACTTCCCCTGAGTTTAAGACTTAGAGTGGTTCGCTCAAGTCTGGTCGGTGCACTAAAACATTCAAGGACAAATGTTTTTAAGGGGGAAAGAATGTTACACCGCGTATCTTCGAAGAAGCACTTATCAAATTTGAAACAAAAGTACATTGAGTTATGGTTACGCAAAACCACTTTGGAATGTAAGGAGCAAGCATTATTAAGTATATTTAATGAATGAAGGATGTATATAAGGTATAACGGAGGGTTTTATAAGGAAATGAGTGGAAGAAATGGAGTGGTATGACCTTGGAGAAAGGATGGATGAAGTTTTGTGTGAAAATTTTGGTCCAAAATGAGGGAAAAATATTTCTTAGCATATGAAGTGTTTTGTGAAACAAAAGCATAAATGAAGTTCGTCGTGTCTAGTTTTCAATGCAACAAACCACTCATCAATAGGACATCAGAGTAGAGAATTATGGACGTTACAAATTAGGCCGACAGAGCAGAAACAGATGCTACAGTACCCGGGTTGCTACAGTACCCGACCCAACCCACCTATAAATATCCCTCTAACCCATCATTTTTCATCATATTTTCATTCACCATACTTCTAAAGAGTTCTAGAGAGCTCTTGAGGGTTCCATAACTCTCCATAAATTTCCACAACTCTCCATAAATTTTCATAATCTTCCATAATCCTCCATAACCTTCCATAATCGTACATAACCTTTCCATATTATTAAGAGAGAATACCAACATAAAAACCCCAAGGATAATCCATGGAAGGTAATTGTTGTTGTTTCTCTTCAAGGTGGTGATGAACATGGTCTTGGAAATGGGTGAATAAAATGAAGTTCTTCTACTATAAGGTATGTTCTTCCTATTATTTACATGATAGGGATGATGTAAAGGATTAGAAATTCTTAGAGACGAAATAATCATAGGAGAAAAATCATAAAGTGTTGAATTGACGTTGATGGCCATGAGGTGAACTTGAGAGGAGATTTTGGTCTAATTTGAATTAAATTAAATATAATTCCTTGATTATGGTATTGTGGATATGGTTATGGTTAGTTGAGAAATTTGGAAAACATCGTGTGGGATGTTTATGGAACCTATTTGTCACGACCCAGCCCCGTGGGCCGCGACTGACACCCTACGTGGGTACCCAGACCAAATTACATATTCATTGCCAAATCCAAACTTATTTCAGAATTTCACAAAAGTCATATCAAACATAGTTTATATCAAATTATGTCTTAAGCGGTCGCACAAATCAAAATGTCATATCGGATCCAAACTGAGCGGCGGAATAGACATCGCCGGTCAAAAATGCAAATATAAGCATAAGGGCCATTCAGGGCCATCAAAACAAACGGACCGCTTTAAGACCTGAAAAATAAAATCAGACAAACATATATAGGACCCTCGCCCCACATATATGACTACAGGCCTCTACGAACTCAAAACAAAGACATATGGCGAGACAGGGCCCCGCCGTACCCAAATAGTCAAATGTACAGAATATACATAGCAAAAGGGAGTATGTACCAAAAGTGGACTCCGAGTCAAGAAGGAGTACTCCGAAGTAGCCAAGAGTGAAGCCTACAGTGGAGGATCACCAATATCTGCACCTGCGGGCATGAAACGCAGCCCCCGAAGAAAGGGGGTCAGTACGAAATATGTACTGAGTATGTAAAGCACGGAGTACAGAAATATGGGCCAAAATCGAAAGCAAATCGGATGACAAAGTGGAGTACAAATCAGTATGTTAAAATCCGTATCAAAATCATATACGTATACATAATGCAAACGAAATCATGCAAACGCTTAAGAACGTGGTCGCCACCCCGACGTTGGCGCCACACACAGCATAACACCAGAAGGTTTCAAATCTCCGTACGTCCCCGAACACACACACAACATAGGTGAGCGTATCGCATCACGAGCCATATCACAGCATAACTCCAAACGGAACCCGGCCCTATGGCGAGGCCTCGGGAACCGGAACACAGCATACGGCCGAATTATCATAAGGCGCACGAATCATAACCGGCCCGGGAACCGGTGAACGAAGTCATAATAGGGCACGAGCGGAGTCGTGAGCAAACAAATGCAATTCATATTTCAAAATAGCCTTTCAAACATAATAGTTTCATAAGTCATTTTATAGACCCAAAATCGTCAAATCCTTAGCTGATACAAAAGTTTATTTCACAAAATGTTTCCAAGATGGTACGTATGGCTCAAAACGTAACTTAACATATCATAATATTCAAAACATATCTCATAGAAGGGAATTCCAAAACCGAAGGTTTCATATCAAACTTTATTCAAAAGGAGAGCCCAATAGGACAAATAGGGCGTCTCGGTGTTAGCGGGCCCACCTCGAGTCGAATTGAGGTGGCGAACATAATTTACGGACGTTTAGGGGCCAAAAGGTCATACATAATCATTTCCCAGTTACCCGACCACATTTCGATAGGTTTCGGACATTTGGTTGCATTCTAACCGAAATAGAGCCCCTTAAGCTTCAATTGAATTGAATGAATAGTAACTTTTCTGTGGATCGGGTTTCGAGGAGCAGAAATGCTCCGGAGGTTCCAATATTCACCTAGCATACTATGACATGCCAAACGAAGAAGTGGGAAGCTTTACATACCTTATAGACGTCTTATGCTCTCCTTAAAATCAACTCCCGTTTCGTCCGAAATCTGCAAATGGTCAAAGTTACCAATTTGAGACTCTTAGGCTTAAAGTTCCCATTAACTTGATTTTTTTGTCTACCGAAATTTCGGCAACATTTCCCCTATAAATCTAACACCCCCGAGACTTAGCTCGGCTCAAAATACATCAACAACAACAGCCCACACATCATCAAACAACACAAATCATATTCAAACCATGCTAACTTCAAAATTCTACCTTATTACATAAGTTGGCAACTTTTCATTCAAGCTTCAAAATTCCAAATCTATATCCACATTATTGCATTCATTCAATCGTTCAAGATTATTCAATCACATCTCAAATAGGTTCCAAACCATATACAAACTTCCCAAAGTTCACTACTTTCCATACTTTACTCAAAACGTCAAAAATTTACTACGAACATTCTAACTTTCATTGTTTCATTCCGAATTCATTAACATCAACCATAAGTCATATTTAGGGCCTTTAGTATCATAAATATACAATGATATACACAAATATACCAAAGGTATATACTTTCCGATAATGTTCCGAAATCCTTTTCCAACGCCAATTCAATTCATTAATCATTCATTTACGACATAAAGGTCACAACGACGCATTAAACAAACTAAACAAGATCAAATTCACATTACTTTGCACTTCATAAGTGCCACGGCTCCAACACCAAACACACACATACCCACGGCTTTCTACATACATCAAAGTTACGGAATTCTCGTCTATTCTCAATCCTTAACACATTCATATCAATTCTATAACACAAAAGTGTAAGAATTCTCACCTTTTCTTGAAAACCCGACTTGTCGCAAACGTCGCTCTTTCGCCAAACCAATTGTATCACGTCGGAGAGCGTCTTGAACTTACTACAAATACAAAAAGACCAAGATTTTTGGATTGGAAACAAAGCTAGAAAAATTATTTTTGTTGGGGAATGGGGTTTCGGCCGAGAGGGGGTTTTTGCTCCCAAAGGTGTGTTTGATTTTTCTTGAAAATTCTAAGGATATACATGGATATATATCTTGATTAAATGGTCACATGTAATTCACATGACCATTTAAATGGGGCTTGGGCCAAGGCCTTTGGCTGGCCACCCCTCAAATTTGGGCTTCCATTTTCTTCAAATTTTTCTTGGCCCAATTTGTAAAAATCTCATTTTGCAATTCCCGAAACTAATTTCCGAAATTCCAAATTTACCCTCGGCCTTCCCCAATGACTTAGCACCAATAGTTTCATAACCAACATAGTCATATTATCTAGAATCAAAATATTTCCTTATAACACACAAGTCTTATTCATTTTTTTCTCGATTTCCAAATATGCGAAACCACGGGACATAACATTCTCCCCCCCTTAAGAACATTCGACCCCGAATGTTAAATTAATCTTATAAAGTCTTATGACCAAGGCGGGGAAGTTCTTTATTGTTAGTGGCATACAAAATTATTTTTATCAACCAACATAACAAACTGAAAGGTTTAGATTACCTGTGGGCGTCGGGAACAAGTGAGGGTATTTCCTTTTCATCTCGTCCTCCGCCTCCCAAGTCATCTCCTCCCGATTATTGTTGCGCCACAGGACTTTGACGGAGGGCACTTCTTTAGTGCGTAGTCTCCGCACCTGTCGATCCAGAATAGATACAGGCTGCTCGTCATAAGATAACTGCTCCGTCACCTGAATGTCATCAACTGGGAATATCCTGGAAGGATCACCAATACATTTCCGCAACATAGACACATGAAACACTGGGTGTACGGCCTCCAAGTCGGATGGTAAGTCTAGCTCATAGGCGACCTCGCCTATCTTTCGAATGATCTGATACGGCCCAATGTACCGGGGGCTCAACTTACCCTTTCTACTGAATCTCATGACACCCTTCATGGGCGACACCTTCAGGAATACCCAGTCGCCAATCTGGAACTCTAACGGTCGACGTCGTCTATCTGCATAAGCTTTCTGTCGACTCTGAGCAGCCAATAATCGTTCTCGAATAAGTTTTACCTTATCTACAGCTTCCTGGATCACATCTGGCCCAATCAGCTTAGTCTCGCCCACGTCAAACCAACCAATAGGATATCTGCATTTCCTGCCATAAAGGGCCTCGTACGGAGCCATCTGAATGCTGGAGTGATAACTGTTATTATAAGCAAATTCAATAAGCGGCAAATGATCATCCCAGCTGCCCCTGAAATCAATAACGCAGGCCCGTAATATATCTTCGAGCGTCTGAATAGTGCGCTCGGCCTGCCCGTCGGACTGAGGGTGAAAGGTTGTACTAAGGCTCACCTGAGTCCCTAATCCCTCCTGAAATGACCTCCAGAAATTAGCTGTAAACTGGGCACCTCGGTCAGTAATAATAGATATAGGGACTCCGTGAAGTCTGACTATCTCTCTAATATACAATCTGGCATAGTCCTCAGCCGAATAAGTAGTCCGAACCGGAAGGAAATGGGCTGATTTCGTCAGCCTGTCAACAATAACCCAAATAGAATCATACCTGCGTGGAGTGCGCGGTAACCCAACGACGAAATCCATATTAATCATCTCCCATTTCCAGGCTGGAATTTCCATCTCCTGTAATAATCCACCGGGCTTCTGATGCTCGATCTTAACTTGCTGGCAGTTCGGGCACTGACTAACAAACTCAGCAATATCTTTCTTCATGCCGTCCCACCAATACAAACACATGAGATCCCGATACATTTTAGTGGAACCAGGATGAACAGAATATCGTGCCTTATGGGCCTCGCCCATAATCTGCCGCCGTAAGCCCGCAACGTCCGGTACACAGAATCTGCCGTCATATACTAATACTCCTTCAGGCGAGATCTCAAACTGAGTCTTTGCTTTATTAAGAGCCATATCTCTGTACTGAATCAAAAGAGGATCTTCAAACTGGCGCTGCTTTACCTCCTGAATAATAGATGACTCAGCAACTGGATGAACAGAAATCGCAGAATCTCCAGAATCCGCCAAACGAACTCCGAGGCTGGCCAGCTGATGAATATCACGAACCAAATCTCTCTTATCAGATGGTACACCAGCCAGACTGCCTACGGACTTGCGGCTAAGCGCGTCAGCCACCACATTGGCTTTCCCCGGATGGTACAAAATATCAACTTCGTAATCTTTTAGTAGCTCAAGCCATCTCCGCTGCCGCAAATTTAGTTCCTTCTGCTTAAAAATATACTGGAGACTCTTATGGTCCGTATAGATATCAACATGGACCCCATACAAATAATGCCGCCAGATCTTTAAAGCATGAATTACCGCGGCCAACTCAAGGTCATGAGTGGGATAGTTCTTTTCGTGCGGTCTGAGCTGCCGGGAAGCATAGGCTATGACTCGACTGTGCTGCATCAATACACAACCTATCCCAATACCAGAGGCGTCACAATAGACAACATACCCGTCAGATCCCTCTGGAAGAGCCAGAACTGGTGTTGTAACCAATCTCTCCTTCAGCATCTGAAAGCTGCGCTCGCAGGCATCGGTCCACTGGAATTTTGCTGCTTTCTGGGTAAGCCTCGTCAGTGGTGCTACAATAGAAGAAAAATCCTCCACGAACCTGCGATAATAACCAGCTAACCCCAGAAAACTGCGCACCTCTGTCGGTGTAGTAGGCCTAGGCCAATTCTGTACAGCCTCAATCTTCTGTGTATCGACCCGAATACCGTCTGCACCGACAATATGGACAAGAATGCCACAGAAGTCAACCAGAATTCACATTTGGAGAATTTAGCATATAACTTCTGCTGACGGAGAATGCCAAGTACCGTCCTCAAATGATCTGAATGCTCCTCGGCTGATCGCGAGTAAATCAGAATATCATCAATAAACACAATAACAAACATGTCCAAAAAAGGCCGAAATACCCGGTTCATCAGATCCATAAATACCGCTGGAGCATTAGTCAGCCCGAAAGACATAACTCTGAACTCATAATGCCCATACCGGGTCCTGAAAGCAGTCTTCGGGATATCTGACTCCCGCACTCGCACCTGATGATAACCTGAGCGCAGATCTACCTTCGAAAAATATTTAGCACCCTGCAGCTGATCAAACAAGTCATCAATCCGGGGGAGGGGATATTTATTCTTAATAGTCACCTTATTCAACTGCCGGTAGTCGATACACATCCGCAGTGACCCATCTTTCTTTCTAACAAACAATACCGGCGCTCCCCAGGGTGATGTGCTGGGTCTGATAAAGCCCTTATCCAACAAATCTTTCACCTGCTCCTTCAACTCTTTCAACTCAGCCGGTGCCATCCTGTACGGGGGAATAGATATAGGCTGCGTATCCGGCATCAACTCTATAGTAAAATCAATCTCTCGCTCAGGCGGAAGGCCAGGAAGCTCGTCAGGAAAAATATCTGGAAACTCACTGACGACCGGAACAGACTGAAGGGTGGGTATCTCCGCTGCAGTATCATGCACACGAACCAAATGATAGATATAACCCTTCTGGATCATCTTCTTAGCCTTGAGGTATGAAATAAACTTACCCCTCGGCGATGCTGTAGATCCGAACAACTCTATAACTGGTTCCCCTGGAAACTGAAAACGGACTACCTTTTTCTGGCAGTCGACATTAGCATAACAGGAAGACAACCAGTCCATACCCATAATGACGTCAAACTCTAGCATGTGTAACTCTATCAGATCAGCCCTAGTGCAACGATCATAAATAGTCACAGAACAATCCCTATAGATCTGTCTTGCTATAACAAAATCCCCAACTGGCGTAGCTACCTCAAATGGCTCTATAGGCTCAGACACTATCCCAATTTTACTAGCAACGAGCGGGGAAATATATGATAAAGTAGAACCAGGGTCAATCAATGCATATACAGATTTGGAGAAAACCAGTAATGTACCTGTGACGACGTTTGGCGAAGCCTCCTGATCCTGGCGGCTGGCCAAAGCATATATGCGGTTCGAGGGACCGCTAGAACCTGAAGTACCACCGCGGCCTCGACCGCGTCCTGCCGGTGCTGGCATGCCTCGCCCTGCCGGGCGTGCAACAGATAGAGCAGATGATGAACCGGCGGCTGACCCTGTCGGTTGAGCCACACTACCAGAACCGCTGGCCAACGGACAATCTCTCATAAAATGGCCCTGACCACCACACGAGAAGCAAGCTCCAGTAGCTCGATAACACTCTCCAGGATGAGACTTCCCGCAATGAGGACAACGGGGTCTGGGTGGTCTGGCCTGGCTGGGACCTCTGGATACCTGTGAACCTGCCGCTCTGGAGCTCTGACCGGCCCCAGACGGTCCTGCACTGTCAAATCTCCGGCTGCCTGACTGAGTACTCCGGCCGGACGGAGGTAGCTGTCTGCCTGACTGCTGCTGCTGAGGCTGTCCGCCTCGAGAATCCCCGGAATAACCTGCGGACCTAGCCCTCTTGGGCGGCCTCCTATCCCGATCTCTACCAGAATGATCAGACCTGTGACGATCCTTCATACCCATCGCATAGGCCTGAAGTTGGGCAATGTCCATATCTGTCTGCAATGACACTGCCATACAGCCGTCGATCAAATACCGATCCAATCCCATAACATATCTGTGCATCCGATCGGACATATCTGCTACCACGGCCGGTGCATATCGGGCCAGAGAATCAAACTCAAGATTATACTCGCGAACACTCCGACCCCTCTGCTGCAAATGTAAGAATCGGTCAGCCCGTGCCCGCCGCAACTCTGGAGGTAGAAAGTGGCGGGTGAAAGCAGTCACAAAATGATCCCAAGTGGCTGGAGGGGCACCCTCTCCCCTACACAGCTCCCAAGTCTCGTACCAATGGGTGGCAACATCTCGAAGTCTGTGCGAAGCCAGCTCAACCGACTCGGTCTCTGAAGCCCTGACCAAGTCCAGTGAGCGTCGCATCCCCCGAATAAAGTCGTGGGGGTCCTCGTCGGGCATAGACCCGAAAAACTCTGGAGGGCCACATAGTAAAAACTCCCGAACTCTCAGGCTGTCCCGCCTGTCATCATCATCATCGTCCCTCCGCCCGCGTCTGCGAGCCTGTCCTGCTACCAGTGTAGTCAGCAACTGTACCGCCTCTCTCAGGGTCCTGTCCTCCGCCCCTGACTGAGGAGCTGGAGTCTCAGGAGCGGGTACTCGGGCCTCTGGAGCTGCTGAAGGTCCTGCTCCAGGCTGTACTAGTGGGGGTGTAGCAGACCCCTCAAAACGAGGCACAACCTCGGGCAAATCATAGACACGAGCTCGTGTAGCGCGCTGTGCCTGACTAGTCTCTCCCATCCTCGCTTTGCCCTTCTGGGCCGCCGTTGCCTTCTTCGGAGGCATCACTGCAAACACAATAGCGAGTCAGATCAAAATCACCCTAACAGCACAGCTCTATCGCACGATCTAAGATTCCAAAGAAAGTAACACCCTAAATGCCCTGTAGCTTCCTGTTTATAGATGCGGTGCACAACACATCGATAAACAAGACTCTACGAGACACGACCTGTAGACATTCCGAGGACAGACTGCTCTGATACCACTTTTGTCACGACCCAGCCCCGTGGGCCGCGACTGGCACCCTACGTGGGTACCCAGACCAAATTACATATTCATTGCCAAATCCAAACTTATTTCAGAATTTCACAAAAGTCATATCAAACATAGTTTATATCAAAATATGTCTTAAGCGGTCGCACAAATCAAAATGTCATATCGGATCCAAACTGAGCGGCGGAATAGACATCGCCGGTCAAAAATGCAAATATAAGCATAAGGGCCATTCAGGGCCATCAAAACAAACGGACCGCTTTAAGACCTGAAAAACAAAATCAGACAAACATATATCGGACCCTCGCCCCACATATATGACTACAGGCCTCTACGAACTCAAAACAAAGACATATGGCGAGACAGGGCCCCGCCGTACCCAAATATTCAAATCTACAGAATATACATAGCAAAAGGGAGTCTGTACCAAAAGTGGACTCCGAGTCAAGAAGGAGTACTCCGAAGTAGCCAAGAGTGAAGCCTACAGTGGATGATCACCAATATCTGCACCTGCGGGCATGAAACGCAGCCCCCGAAGAAAGGGGGTCAGTATGAAATATGTACTGAGTATGTAAAGCACGGAGTACAGAAATATGGGCCAAAATCGAAAGCAAATCGGATGACAAAGTGGAGTACAAATCAGTATGTCAAAAGTGTAAGAATTCTCACCTTTTCTTGAAAACCCGACTTGTCGCAAACGTCGCTCTTTCGCAATACCAATTGTATCACGTCGGAGAGCGTCTTGAACTTACTACAAATACAAGAAGACCAAGATTTTTGGATTGGAAACAAAGCTAGAAAAATTATTTTTGTTTGGGAATGGGGTTTCGGCCGAGAGGGGGTTTTTGCTCCCAATGGTGTGTTTGATTTTTCTTGAAAATTCTAAGGATATACATGGATATATATCTTGATTAAATGGTCACATGTAATTCACATGACCATTTAAATGGGGCTTGGGCCAAGGCCTTTGGCCGGCCACCCCTCAAATTTGGGCTTCCATTTTCTTCAAATTTTTCTTGGCCCAATTTGTAAAAATCTCATTTTGCAATTCCCGAAACTAATTTCCGAAATTCCAAATTTACCCTCGGCCTTCCCCAATGACTTAGCACCAATAGTTTCATAACCAACATAGTCATATTATCTAGAATCAAAATATTTCCTTATAACATACATGTCTTATTCATTTTTTTCTCGATTTCCAAATATGCGAAAACACGGGACATAACACTATTGGTGTTGATAATATTGTGGTTGATGTTGGTATTGTTATGATTTTTGTTGGTTGCTTGATTATAATTTTTGGCTAGGCATATAAACAGGGGAGATGTTGCCCGAATTTCGACAGATTTTAAAAAGATTTCAGTTGCATGCTTGAGACACGTGTATGGTATTGAGCCTAATGATAATATAGATGGTTTACGTGTAGATTTATGAGTTTGGACGGATAAACGTTAAGTGGCTAAGGCTACCGAAAGGTATGTTAAGGCTATTTCTTCTTTTCATTGGCATGATTTCTACTAGTGAGCCACGTTTGACTATTCGCACCAAGATGTGCTGTTTATGAAGACTTAACCCTATTCCGATAGCTCCCTTAAGTTAAGGAGGGGAATAAGATTAGTCAAGTTATGTAAGATGATAGAATGATAGAAGGTATAACTAGTGTATATGTTGTTTATAGACTATTATGTTGCCTTCGAGTTATCATTATATGCATACGCTTGGCCTACGGTTCATGGAGTTATCGCCTGGCCTACGGGTCATGAAGTTTTTGCCTGACCGACGGGTCACAGAGATGATTATACCTACCTACGGGTCATGGTGTTGATTATACCTGGCCTATGAGTCATGGAGTCATCTATGCTTGACCTTCGAGTCATGGAGTTATATCGATAAAGTATGTTATCTTGCCTCGGATGAGAGGCAACCCAGGAAGATTACCTCCTGATTCTTTCTTGAGATATCCGGAGCACAGCTTGTTATAACCACCGAAATGAAATAACAAGTTGTGCTCCGGATATCTCAAGAAAGCATCTGGAGGTACTCTACCTGGGTTGCCTCTCATCTGAGGCAAGATAACTGTTATAGCCCGTATATTGTACGTTTGGAAATTCCAAAGTCGTCGTGGAAAGTTAAGGGCGAGACCATTTTCGAAAATTATTTTAATGCACAAGTTGGTTATAAATATTATTTATGAACATTGGTAGTATGGAAATATTGAGAAAGGTTAAGGGCAAAAAGGAGAAATTGCAAAATGGTAAATGGTAATATTGAGGAAAGTCGAGGGGCTTATGTGTATATACATAGGTAAATGGTGGACAAAATAAAACTAAGACATATGGATAAATCTCATGAGATAAGCTAAGTGGTCATCCTTTTATTTAAGAAAATTTCAAGAAAATGGAGGAAAACTCTAGGCAAAGAAAGAAAGGGAGGCAAGTGGTTATTTCATATTAAGTGGGGGATAATTGTAAATAATAAAAACACATGGGGCCAAAGCTTTCATAAGAAGACAATTAGTCCTCTTTGACCAATATGGGAAAAATTCAAGAAAAAAGGAAGAAATTCCTAGAGAAAGAGGGCATGTGCCCCTCACATGATATATATATATATATATGATCATTTGTCATATTCTCACAAGAAAAGAAGACTTGGAAAAAGTGAATGAAGAAGGGATGAAGAGAGGGGGGATTTCGGCCAAGGGTGGCCAAATGGAGCCATGGAAATTGATCAAAATAAATTATTTTCTTCTAGTATTTCCCCCAAATGGAAGGTCCTCATCAACATGGAGTAATTGTTGAAGCAAGTAGAAGACTTTTTGATGTCATATACCAACCCTAAACCAAGTGGGAAGTTGAAGAAAAAAAAGGTAAGGTTTCATCTCTTTTATATGTTATAAATGGTTTGTGCATGTTGTTGAATGTGGAAATGATGGAAATTCATGAAGTATTGCATGTTCAAGTTTGGCCGTGTGTTGGGTGTAATGTGTAGGAATAGCGAATTTAATGTATTTAGCATGATTATGTGTTGTTGTAATGTGTTGTAATGTGTGAAAAGAATAGAAATTCATGAAAACCTATGGATTGTGTTGTGGCCGAATGAAATAGGGTTTGGAAAGTTATGGTAACTTGATGTTATTTGACATTTTAGATGCCGTCGTTATGGATTCTATAACGAGAAGTGTAAGTTTAATGACTTAAAATAATGTTATGTTGGTTATGGGATGATTTGGAAATTTATGTGAATTTTATTAAATTTTTGTATTTAGGAGAATTGTATTGTTAAGGTGTGGGGTGATGGTGTAAGTTATGAATTTTGAGGAAAAGAATGTGTTTGGTGTAGCTCTCGGGTTGGGAGGCAATTTCGGCTGAGTTGGAGCCTTGTTTGAGTTGCTCGAAATATTGTGTTAATTGAATTTGATATCGAAGTATTACTAGAATAATTGTTGGCATTGTTGTTGTATTCATTAAGTTGAAAGGTTTCGGGTAAGGTTGGGTGTTGGTTTGGACGTTTTGAATTACTTGTCGATATTGCTATTATGATGGGTAATATTGTTGTTGATATTGTGGCCGGGTCAAATTCCCGGATTTTTGTTGTTGATTTGGGGCCTAGCCGTATTCTCGGGGATGGTGCATTTACAGGGGAAATGCTGCCGAAATTTCGGCAGACAAAGTGTTACTTTAAAGAATCAACTTCTAAAGGCTTTAATCAAGTTTTGGTAAACATGACCAATTTGTAGATTTTGGCGGATTTGGAACCTGAATTTGGAGTCGCATAAGAAGCAGAAAAGGTATGTAAGGCTTCACCCTTCTTTCTATGGCATGTCTTAGACGGAATATGTTGGATATGTGCCTCGGGAATAACTCTACCCTCCGGAATCCGCGCCTAAAGTTTTCTTTTTTTCAATCAGTATAATTGAACTAAAAAGTGTGCAAAATGTTGGAAGAATTTCCTAAACCTCTAGAACCCGCATAAATAGGACCCGACTACCCTAAAACCCTCACAAGTAACGCCATGACATGTAACATATGTAAATTTGGTACGCCGCCTCATTTGACCCGAGGTGGGCCCATGGTCCCCGGATTTTCCTTATTGTTCCGTTTGATCTATTTTGAAGCAGAATCCAAAGAAAACTTTTGATCCTTATCCCGTTCACCGAGTGACAAGTACTGTAACTATGCTAACGAGGATACTTCTATGATGACAATGATAATGATGATGTTAAGAAAGGGAATATGCCTATGATAAGTAGGACAAAGATGATTCCATGACTAAGACGATGAATATGATCTTATAATGATAACGATGTAGTCCAAGACGAGAAAATGCCTACGGTAGATGTGTTGGCAAAATGTTCTGCTATGAAAAGGAAAATATGGAAACGTTAAATTAATTCTTGATATCTCAACTCTACTACAGGTAATGACTACTCTAAAGGTCCTAGGTATATGAAACTGTACCCTATGACCCTATTTGATGTTTTCCTCATAATGACACTTTTCATTGGTAGTCTTGCCTCACAATACTCGTTCCTTCAAGGTGAGACAAAGCGACTATGGTTGTTCCATTATGTAATCGGAGGCTACCGACCTTCCGTCACTCCGATGGACACATGACTTTCTTTGAGCTCTCATGCATGCCAATGGTATGACATATGTATATGAATGTGAATATGTATATGTATATGGGGAAAAAGGGGAAGGGCCACTGTTATATCACCACCTGATTCAGCTGGATTTCGTCCCGGACGCGGGATGCCCGGACGCGGGATATGGGAGAGCCGGATACGGCGTCTGTATATGTGATATATATATAATATGTTGGGACACTGTTGGGGAGGGGGTGGGAGAGCCGATGTACTCGGCGTCTGTGGATGTAAATAAAGGACACCGTTTTCTGAAATGTTCTGTTTCCTGTACATGTAAATAAGAAGTACTGTTTTTCTGAAAAAGGGACTAAGCATGCATGGCACCTGCCTGAACGGCATTCATATGTACAGGTTACTTCTGTCCCAAGATAAGCTCCATATGTCTATTCCGTTATTATTCATACTGTATATTCCTTTATTATGTCACTATTCATGCCTTACATACTCAGTACATTACTCGTACTGACCCCTCTTATTCGGGGGCTGCGTTCATGCCGCGCAGGTACACCCAGACGTATTAAAGTCGTTATAGAAGATGTTCCAGCGGAGTTGGCAGGCTCCACTTGTTCAGGAGTGCTGCCGAGTCAGAGTATCTGAGCCATGATGTTTGTTTGATGTTAGAGACTTTGCAGGCAGAGTCGTGGGTATAGAGTGTCGATAATATGCTATATCATAAAGTCCAGGTGATTGCAGATTCTGTTTGACTTGAGTACGATGGAAAAAAAAATCTCTTGAAAGTTTTACTATGTTTTCCATTTTTTTTATTGATATAAGAGTCTAAGGAAGTTAAGTATGTAACAAAAGTCAGCGGGTTCGCTCGGCTCCAGATATGGGGTCGGGTGCCCATCACACCCTAGTAAAGTCGGGGTGTGACAAAGTGGTATCAGAGCAGGTCGGTCTAAGGGGTTTTCTGCAAAGTCGTGTCCGGTAGAGTCCTGTTTATGAGTGTGAAGCCGGCCACATTTATAAACAGGAGGCTGCGGGGCATCTAGGAAATATTGACCTTCTTTCTGTCTTAGATCGTGCGATAGAGCCAAGTCATAAGGAATAAGATTTCCCTATATGAGCTATATGTATGACGAAAGAAAACGAGCAAGGCTGCGGAAGCTTATAAAGTTAAGTCCCGACGTGATTGTTCTGTTACCTGAACTGGAAGTATTGGATGGCGGGAATGTGCCATATAGTCGTACGTTCTGTGAGGACTTGATGACATTGGCCGCATACAGGTTTTGAATAATAGGAACAGTAAAGAAGGTTCTGCCAGAACGGGTACGCCCCACAGGAAGAAGTATGGGAACGAAATACTGTGAATAGGTAATAAGTGAAATGCGTTGGTTCAGAAAGGTTATGGATTTGGCCGTGGCAACAAAGGTAAGGTCGCTACCATCGGGAATCTGGAAGCCCAAGACAGGAGGTAGTCATACACACAGGCGGAAGGTGAACATCGGGAACCAAAAGGGTAAAACGGTAATTATAAAAGAAGGGACGTGTTACGAAAATGTTTTGGGAACTGTAAGACTTTGACTTGCTCCAGAGCATGCAATAAAGGTCATGTGAGGAAGCTGACGCGAAAATATCGGCATTAAGGCACCGAATTTCAGTGAAGCTTTTGGGTTAAGCGTGCTCAGGTGGGAGCAGTTCCATGATGGGTGACCCCCTGGGAAGTTTATAAGGAATTTTACATAATCTGACATAAAAGACAAATGGAAAACTAGAATAGCCTAAGTGAAACTACGGTATATGAGATGACGGGAGACCATAAGAAGACGCGTGAAACAAGGCAGACTAGCTCGGTAAAGAGACAAAAAATGCATCATAGCCCTGGAATTAGGATAGGCTTGAACAGCGCTTGGAAGTATTTTGTGAACCAGTTGATAGTGAATATGTATGTATATATGAATGTGTAAGATATCCCGCATATGATTGTATCGGTGGCGTGCGAGCCCCAGCAACCGAAACTACGGGGAGAAAGGTATTGATCACGCAAAGGTGCCGAAGTACGAGTGACGACAAGAATAAATGGTACAAGTGCAGCGAGTGAACTGTTATTATTTTACTATAGGTTGAGGTCGAAAATTCCAGTATAACGATACTCGGAAAAGAAAGAGAGTGTGAGTAAATGGAAGATAGGAAGCTTAAATGTCGGAAAAGGGAAAAGTTAAGAAAACCTTAGTAAGTGAAACCCCCGCGAGAAATTAATGGTAAAAGTACGAGACCACTAGGATGAAAATTCAAGTAGGCATGTGAGACGAGATAGAGTGAGGTAAAAGGAAACAAGGAGAAATGTGGAGAGGTTGAGAGTTGATTTCAACAAGTAGGTCTAAGAGAATGGTGACCAGGGTAGAGGAATATGAAGTAAGAGAAGGAATGCTCAGGATGGTGATGGTGTTAAGGTGAAAGATCTGTAAAAGGACAAGTATGTAGCTATAGTAATATGCTTAGAGGTTTAAGAAAGTAACGGAACGCTAAAGAAATATAGACGCACAGCTACAATACGAACACGTAGTTAAGAAAGAATTACGAGCAAGAGAGCTGAGCAAGTGAAAGGACGAATAAAGGATAGAAAGGCATGAAAATATGGACAAATGAGGACCTAGACAGGATGTAAATGAAGAGCTTAAGATAAGAAGTTTTCGATATGTAGGCACAAAGCTGGAAAAGAAGGTGAGGGATAAAGGTATAAGCGAAGACTTCATCAAGGACTATGAGCATATAAGGAACCCCTTTAAAAGGGGGGAGGCCATATTGGGCTTACAAGGAATGACGATAAAGGAAACGAGCACAACACATGAAGTCAAAGACAGGTGTACCTGTATCGAGAGATACGAAAAGAGACTAAAGAATAGTTGTAGTAAGAATTTGAAGGTGTGGGTTTTGCTAAGATATGGTCACGAAACAGTAATAGAAAAGCGATGATCTGATAAAGACAAGGATAATACGTGGGCCCAACAAATTAGAAAACCCATGACACGGGAAGAAGATTCAGGTAAAAACTGAAACGTTCGAGTATAAAAGAAATAAGGTAAAGGATAAAGAGTGAGCATGAAAGAAAGGACGACTACAAAAGGGATCCTCCCGAAGTATTGTGACACCCCATAAGATCAGTTGAACATTCGAGGACGAATGTTCTAAAGGGGGGGAGGATGTTATAGCCCGTATATTGTACGTTTAGAAATTCCAAAGTCGTCGTGGAAAGTTAAGGGCGAGACCATTTTCGAAAATTATTTTAATGCACAATTTGGTTATAAATATTATTTATGAACATTGGTAGTATGGAAATATTGAGAAAGGTTAAGGGCAAAAAGGAGAAATTGCAAAATGGTAAATGGTAATATTGAGGAAAGTCGAGGGGCTTAAGTGTATATACATAGGTAAATGGTGGACAAAATAAAAATAAGACATATGGATAAAGCTTATGAGATAAGCTAAGTGGTCATCCTTTTATTTAAGAAAATTTCAAGAAAATGGAGGAAAACTCTAGGCAAAGAAAGAAAGGGAGGCATGTGGTTATTTCATATTAAGTGGGGGCTAATTGTAAATAATAAAAACACATGGGGCCAAAGCTTTCATAAGAAGACAATTAGTCCTCTTTGACCAATATGGGAAAAATTCAAGAAAAAAGGAAGAAATTCCTAGAGAATTCTAGAGAAAGAGGGCATGTGCCCCTCACATGATATATATATATATATATATGATCATTAGTCATATTCTCACAAGAAAAGAAGACTTGGAAAAAGTGAATGATGAAGGGATGAAGAGAGGGGGGATTTCGGCCAAGGGTGGCCAAATGGAGCCATGGAAATTGATCAAAATAAATTATTTTCTTCTAGTATTTCCCCCAAATGGAAGGTCCTCATCAACATGGAGTAATTGTTGAAGCAAGTAGAAGACTTTTTGATGTCATATACCAACCCTAAACCAAGTGGGAAGTTGAAGAAAAAAAAGGTAAGGTTTCATCTCTTTTATATGTTATAAATGGTTTGTGCATGTTGTTGAATGTGGAAATGATGGAAATTCATGAAGTATTGCATGTTCAAGTTTGGCCGTGTGTTGGGTGTAATGTGTAGGAATAGCGAATTTAATGTATTTAGCATGATTATGTGTTGTTGTAATGTGTTGTAATGTGTGAAAAGAATAGAAATTCATGAAAACCTATGGATTGTGTTGTGGCCGAATGAAATAGGGTTTGGAAAGTTATGGTAACTTGATGTTATTTGACATTTTAGATGCCGTCGTTATGGATTCTATAACGAGAAGTGTAAGTTTAATGACTTAAAATAATGTTATGTTGGTTATGGGATGATTTGGAAATTTATGTGAATTTTATTAAATTTTTGTATTTAGGAGAATTGTATTGTTAAGGTGTGGGGTGATGGTGTAAGTTATGAATTTTGAGGAAAAGAATGTGTTTGGTGTAGTTCTCGGGTTGGGAGGCAATTTCGGCTGAGTTGGAGCCTTGTTTGAGTTGCTCGAAATATTGTGTTAATTGAATTTGATATCGAAGTATTGCTAGAATAATTGTTGGCATTGTTGTTGTATTCATTAAGTTGAAAGGTTTCGGGTAAGGTTGGGTGTTGGTTTGGACGTTTTGAATTACTTGTCGATATTGCTATTATGATGGGTAATATTGTTGTTGATATTGTGGCCGGGTCAAATTCCCGGATTGTTGTTGTTGATTTGGGGCCGAGCCGTATTCTCGGGGATGGTGCATTTACAGGGGAAATGCTGCCGAAATTTCGGCAGACAAAGTGTTACTTTAAAGAATCAACTTCTAAAGGCTCTAATCAAGTTTTGGTAAACATGACCAATTTGTAGATTTTGGCGGATTTGGAACGTGAATTTGGAGTCGCATAAGAAGCAGAAAAGGTATGTAAGGCTTCACCCTTGTTTCTATGGCATGTCTTAGACGGAATATGTTGGATATGAGCCTCGGGAATAACTCTACCCTCCGGAATCCGTGCCTAAAGTTTTCTCTTTTTCAATCAGTAGAATTGAACTAAAAAGTGTACAAAATGTTGGAGGAATTTCCTAAACCTCTAGAACCCGCATAAATAGGACCCGACTACCCTAAAACCCTCACAAGTAACGCCATGACATGTAACATATGTAAATTTGGTGCGCCGCCTCATTTGACCCGAGGTGGGCCCATGGTCCCAGAATTTTCCTTATTGTTCCGTTTGATCTATTTTGAAGCAGAATCCAAAGAAAACTTTTGATCCTTATCCCGTTCACCGAGTGACAAGTACTGTAACTATGCTAACGAGGATACTTCTATGATGACAATGACAATGATGATGTTAAGAAAGGGAATATGCCTATGATAAGTACGACAAAGATGATTCCATGACTAAGACGATGAATATGATCTTATAATGATAACGATGTAGTCCAAGACGAGAAAATGCCTACGGTAGATGTGTTGGCAAAATGTTCTGCTATGAAAAGGAAAATATGGAAACGTTAAATTAATTCTTGATATCTCAACTCTATTACAGGTAATGGCTACTCCAAAGGTCCTAGGTATATGAAACTGTACCCTATGACCCTATTTGATGTTTTCCTCATAATGACACTTTTCATTGGTAGTCTCGCCTCACAATACTCGTTCCTTCAAGGTGAGACAAAGCGACTATGGTTGTTCCATAATGTAATCGGAGGCGACCGACCTTCCGTCACTCCGATGGACACATGACTTTCTTTGAGCTCTCATGCATGCCAATGGTATGACATATGTATATGAATGTGAATATGTATATGGGGAAAAAGGGGAAGGGCCACTGTTATATCACCACCTGATTCAGCTGGATTTCGTCCCGGACGGGGGATGCCCGGACGCGGGATATGGGAGAGCCGGATATGGCGTCTGTATATGTGATCTATATATAATATGTTGGGACACTGTTGGGGAGGGGGTGGGAGAGCCGATGTACTCGGCGTCTGTGGATGTAAATAAAGGACACCGTTTTCTGAAATGTTCTGTTTCCTGTACATGTAAATAAGAAGTAATGTTTTTTCTGAAAAAGGGACTAAGCATGCATGGCACCTGCCTGAACGGCATTCATATGTACAGGTTACTTCTGTCCCAAGATAAGCTCCATATGTCTATTCCGTTATTATTCATACTGTATATTCCTTTATTATGTCACTATTCATGCCTTACATACTTAGTACATTACTCGTACTGACCCCTCTTATTCGGGGGCTGTGTTCATGCCGCGCAGGTACACCCAGACGTATTAAAGCCGTTATAGAAGATGTTCCATCGGAGTTGGCAGGCTCCACTTGTTCAGGAGTGCTGCCGAGTCAGAGTATCTGAGCCATGATGTTTGTTTGATGTTAGAGACTTTGCAGGCAGAGTCGTGGGTATAGAGTGTCGATAATATGCTATATCATAAAGTCCATGTGATTGCAGATTCTGTTTGACTTGAGTACGATGGAAAAAAAAAATATCTTGAAAGTTTTACTATGTTTTCCATTTTTTTATTGATATAAGACTCTAAGGAAGTTAAGTATGTAACAAAAGTCAGCGGGTTCGCTCGGCTCCAGATATGGGGTCGGGTGCCCATCACACCCTAGTAAAGTCGGGGTGTGACAATAACATAATTTATCGATATAACTCCGTGACTCGAAGGTCAGGCATAGATGAATCCATGACTCATAGGCCAGGTATAATCAACTTCATGACCTGTAGGTCAGGTATAATCAACTCCACGACCCGTAGGTCAGGTATCCGCATCTCCGTGACCCGTCGGTCAGGCAAAAACTCCATGACCCAGAGGCCAGGCGATAACTCCATGACCCATAGGCTAGGCGTATACATATAATGATAACTCGAAGGCAACATAATAGTCTATATGTCACGACCCAACCGGAGGGCCGCGACGAGCACCTGGTGCTAACCCACCCGGGGACCTCTTATCATACTTTCACATTTACCTCGAGGTGAGCCATATATTAAATCATACTTTCTATCCATCGATCATATGATTTCCATTGGGCAACAATACAAATACACATATCACCATTAATAGCAATGCCCATAGCAATGTACATAAGCCGACGAGGCTAACTAAATGATATCCAAAATATAGGCCGACAAGGACAAACACATCTAACTATATACATATGTCTGCCCCATGTTCTTAATGTCATTTATAACATGATTTAATCATAACATATCAAGAATCATTACTCAACCCAAACCATTACTCAAAAATGACACTATTCCCACATTCATGACCCATTTTCTATCTCCTTCTACAATCCAAGTGTTTTAACTTTCAAATACCATAAATCTTACCTTAGATGTTGTAGGAATAAGCTTTGGATGGAAATACTTCACTTGAGCCAAAACCCTAGTTCATCTCAAATGAAATATCTTGGCTTGGATGATCTTTAATACGTTTCTTACACTTTGTTTGCTTAGTTTGATGAAGTTGATCATAAATTTCTCTTGTGTTCTTGTAGATGAAGAGTGGAGAGGGTTTCTAGAAAGTTCTTGAAGTGTTGGATGAAAAATGAAATGAATTAATGACTTGGTCCTTTTTTATTAGCGTGAAATCTGATCTGTCGGGAAAATTATACGGACACTTATATGGTCCATATAAACTTATACGGTCCGTATAAGTGACCGTGAAATCGCCCCTTTAATCACTCAATTATGTGTCCATTATACGGCACTTTATACGGGCGGTATAATTTTATACGGTCCGTATAAGTGACCGTGAAATTTCCTCTTCCATTTCTCGCCTCTGTGACCATTATACGGGCCGTATAATTTTATACGGTCCGTATAAATCTTCGTATAATCTCACCAGTGAGGGACTTCACTGTGACAATCCAATGGTCCATTATACGGACCGTATAACATTATACAGACCGTATAATCGACCGTATAACTAATCTTTTCACTGATCTTGTTCTTGTCACTTGGTTTGATCTCCAATCCTTATGGAACCTTCTTGACACTTGTTTATCACCTCATTAAAAATATAAGGGACGTTATAACTCTTCTATAAAACATCATTAAATCATCATTAACTCGTTACTTGTACTTTATTTTCGATACCTATCGCATGTCTTGCCCTCTCTTGGCAAACTTTCTTCCCTTATCTCGGATGTCATTGAAATCTTAATTAGGGTCATCAAATGTCATTCTTCACTCATTGAAATACTGTATATTCCATGCTCTTCGTTAGCCTATTCACTGTGCATCAACGGAAAAATTTTCCGAGGTGTAACATTCTTCCCCCCTTAGGAACATTCGTCCTCGAATGTTAAATTCTCGGGGATTCTATCAAAATTTCGCCAGAGTTTCCTCTGCAATATGGCACTATCGTCCTGTCACAACAGCCCATAATAACAACGCCTCACAGGCCACAACATAATAGCAACAGAGTTTGGTCACACACGACCTAAAATCATAAAAAGAAAACATACATACCTTATGATCTTGATGTCTCATCTTGGATCTCTTCTAGGGGCTGAAATAAATGCGGGTACTTGGATTTCATATTTTCTTCCGCTTCCTGTGTCATCTCTTCTCGGTTATTGTCTCTCCACAAAACCTTAACTGAGGCCACTTTTTTGTTTCTAAGCTTCCGTACTTGCCTATCTAATATGGCAATGGGTACCTCTTCATAAGTCAACTTTTTTGTCACTTGAACGTCATTTACTGGCACGATCCTAGTAGGATCTTCGACACATTTACGAAGCATCAAGACATGGAAAACTGGGTGAACTGACTCCAAATCAGGAGGTAGATCTAATTCATAGGTCACTCTTCCTAGTTTGCGCACAATCTCATAAGGCCCAATGTACCGGGGACTAAGCTTCCCCTTTTTTCCAAATCTCATTACACCCTTCATTTGTGAAACTTTTAAGAATACCCAATCTTTCACTTGGAACTCTAAGTCCCTTCGACGATTATCCGCATAGGACTTTTGACGACTTTGGGCTGCTAATAACCGATCTTGTATGAGCTTAACTTTCTCTAAGGCTTGCTTGACCAAGTCTGGCCCTATCAATTTAGTCTCTCCTACCTCGAACCACCCAATTGGGGATCTACACTTTCACCCATATAAAGCCTCATACGGTGCCATTTAAATGCTAGAATGATAACTATTGTTATAAGAAAATTCAATAGGTGGTAAGTGATCATCCCAATTTCCTCCAAATTATATCATAAATGCTCGTAACATATCACCAAGAGTCTAAATGGTACGTTCAGCTTGTCCATCAGTGTCACACCCTAATCTTGATAGGGCATGACGAGCACCCGAATCTCAACAGAGTTGAGCGAACCCTTAAACATTCGCTCTATCCAAAACCTGTCATTTCAAAAACTTTTAAAAACATGAAACTTTTTCACATAGAGATCATTATCTTTATACTGATTATGAAAACTTTCAATGATTCGCATACTGATCATTATCTACAAATGATTCGCACTCTCGACGCCCTATCCACAGGACACTGTCTGCAAAGTCTCTAACATACACAAAATACCATGACATAAGTACTTTGACCCGGCAACACTCTGAACTGAGATGGAGCTCGCCAATCCAGCTGGTAGCATGGGAACATCCTATAGCCACTGTCTTCCACTCATCTGTATACACCTGCGTGGCATGAAGCGCAGCCCCCGAGGAAAGGGGGGTCAATACGGAATATGTACTGAATATGTAAAGCATTACTGAATCGTAAACAAGGAAAGGCGTAACAGTAAACCAGTTTAGAAGCAACCCGGGAGTAACCTGGAACAGCGTTTTAATCCATGCCATGTAGTACCTTACACAAATCCTAGCATACACAATGTGAATATAGTATCACAATAGTCCCTTCGGACAGCCGCTTCCGGCATAGTAAAAATGATGGCCCCTTCGGGCATGCCGCTTCCAGCATAATAATAATGATGGCCCCTTCGGGCATGCCGCTTCCGGCATAATAATAATGTTGGCCCCTTCGGGCATGCCGCTTTCGGCATGTTAATGATGGCCTCTTCGGGCATGCCACTTCCGGCATAATAATAATGTTGACCCCTTTGGGCATGCCGCTTCCGGCATATTAATGATGTTGGCCCCTTCGGGCATGCCGCTTCCGGCATAATAATAATGATGCTATGGAATGTAAACATGAGTCGTAAATGGAATGAAATAGTAAAAACCTTGCACCCTCTTCGGAGTGGTTTTGAAAATCTAAATAGTAAAATCTCGCACCCCCTTCGGAGTGGTTTTGAAAATCTAACTTTGTGTTTCCTTTAGTATAAAATTAATTTCCTCAAAATCATTAGTAAACCATAAACACGTTTCAAGTCAATCCGAGTTAGCATAAGAATGTTATGAACATTATTCATTATAGAAACCTCTACGAACATTTCCAAAACAATCTGAGACCATCTACGAAAGTTAGGGACATTACTATTTACAGAACTCTTTTAAAAAAATAAGAACTCTTCATGCTTTGCTTATTATTCAATCGTCCAATAAGCTCGACTATACTAAGTATACTCATATCAAGAAGTGAATAAGAATCATTAACAAGCTCGGAATCAAGAATAGAGTTACCCCAAGATATGTATCATAACTTACTTAGCTCTAGGACATGCCAAAAGAAAGAAAGGGTAAGCCCTACATACCTGCTCCACGTCCTATTAGCTACGCTTATTTGTCCAAGCTCGCTGGTCTACATTCAAGAGAATTGACACAATCATTAGACTCATCGTCGTATACTTGTCTTAGTCCTTCAAATGAATTCATTTATAATCTACCGAAATTTCGGCAGCATTTCTCCTGTAAATACAACCATCCCCGAGAATTCAACTCGGCTAATTTATCAACAACAATCCCAAGAATCATGCCAACAACATCAACAATCGATTCAAGACGCATTCTAACGTTAGTAACTTTCTTCTACATAATTTAACAACATCCCATTTATATTCAAATCGACCATATATAGCCAAGCTAGCACCAATGATCTCGCATTCAAGTGTTAATCCGAAATCCTTCTTACATGATTCAAGAACACTTCAAACAATTCACACAATATTCAAAACAACCCAACCAACATACCACTTCACCCTAAACCTTCCCAATTCAACAAGAACGATAACAACACATTTCTTGCTTTGTAAGCTCTCATATATATATATATATATATATATATATATATATATATATATATATATATATATATATATGCATATCCTATAAGAGGGTGGACACATGCCCCACCTCAGCAATTGGCCAAGCCATGGGTGGGGACCACACTCACACACCACACGGCCAAAAGGGGTTCTTCATGAACCTTCTTGAACTTCTTGTGAAATTCCCATTTTGCCCCTAACCTTCCACAATATTACCATGAACCTTCTTGTGAATTTTTCCTTTTTACCCTTACCCTTTTGGAAAGCTCCTCCATGTACGAGGCATCCGTGTTAATCTTACCCTACGCTTATCTCTTTATATACCTCTCACAGGCTGGGAACCTCTTAACATCGTAGCAAAGCCTAAACATTCTTTCCCTTACCTCACATCCCTTGTCATAGTCACTATTCCTTTAGCCCCACTTATTGAAATTGGTTCTCGAACCTCACACATTCCTCTTTTGTTCCATATTACCACATTTTATTCTCTCCGCGTACCTACCTTTGAATCTTTTACCCAAATAGTCTCATGCTCTGCCGGTAGTTTCTCTTGAGGGCTTCACTCATTGAGGTTTCTTACCTTGCACCTTTATCCGACATTTTTATTTCCCTGCCTTCCATTTACTCACTCTCTTTCTTTTTCAAATATCGTTGTATTAGACTTTTCCGTCTTAACCTGTAGTGAAAATAACATCAGCTCACCTTGTAACACTTGTACCATTTATTTTTGCTATCACTTGAACTTTGGTACCATTGCTCGATTGATGCTTTCCATACCGTAACACCGGTCGCTAGGGACACACATGCTCACCGTTACAATCGCATGTGGGATATCATTCGCATTCATATATGTAAATGGGAGAAGGCATGACAAAGCTTTGGGAACGGAGGAGAAAAGTATGGATGTTACAAGGTAAGACCGATGTTTAATCTGCACTAGATGGTGCTAGAAGGCCCTAATACGGCGATATACGGGAATATTTCTAGTAAGGGGACGGACGCGGCAGACTCCACGAAGAAGGGATTACAACTGTAAAGGTCGCGGAAGGCGACGATTATCTAAAGGGCATAGGCGTGTGCAGACCCTCTTAATAAAGGGGGGGAGGACATGTTAGACCAAAAAGGGACTATGGCGATTCAAGCTCCAGTAAAAGGGAACTTATTAACGTAGGGCCAACGTTCGGAGCTAACTCAATGGACTTACGATATAAAAGCGACCTAAGCGACATGTGAAATATCTACGAAGGAGACCTCCCCGAAGTATTATGGTACACTATGAGGCCAGATTAACATTCGAGGACGAATGTTCTAAAGGGGGGGAGGATGTTATATCCCACATTCTTGTACAATCAGATAATTCAAGACAATCGCGGGAAGACAGTAATCAAGGCCATATTTTTACTTTGCTGGGCATATAAGTTGTTATGAAAATATTAAAGTGGAAATAATGAGAAAGGTCAAGGGCATAAAAGGAAATTCGCAATATGACTCGTGGAAATGTGGAGGGAGACGAAGGGCAAATTTGGAATGTGGAAAAATTAAATTTTCATGAAAAGCACAAAATAATAATAATATGGGCTTGGAGGAAAAAGGGGCCATTTAGGCCATCTATAGTAAATGGGCCAAAGCCCATATGAGCAAAATTTATAAGTCCATAAGATGACTTAATTAGTCATCTTATTCATTATTTCTCTAGAACTTTCAAGAAAAAGCAAGAACAAAAAAAGAAGGAGAAAACCTTGAGGCCATTTCGGCCAAGAGGAATTCCACAAGAAAAAATTGACTAAAATTCCTTCAAAAATCATTTTCTACCAAGTAGAGGGTCCTTAACAAAGTGGAGTTGTTGTTGAAGCAAGAAAAATTCAAAATCATACAAGTTGCCAAGTTGTAGTCAAGTGAAGAAGTGGAGGAAAAGAAAGGTGAGGACTTGTGCTCTTTTACATGTTATGAATATTTATGCATGTTGTAGTGTACAAAAGTGGATGAAATTCATTAAGAACAATATTATGGGATGTGGCCGTGAGGTGTAATATGTGTATGTATGTGTAGGAATCATGTTTCAATTGTTTCATCTAGTATTTGGTTATTATTGTTGTGAATGCTATGTGGAATAATGGAAGTTGAATAAATTTGGAGAGGTTGTAGTGTGTATGCTTGATGTTGGCCGTATAGTTGTAGTGTAATGTGGAAGATAAATGGTTCTTGTTGTTATGGAAAATTTGTTGTGAGGTTGTTATAGGAAAATATGTGACTTTATTGTAGTTTATGTGAATATGGAAATGAAAGTGGCAAGATGCAAATTATGATTGTTATTAATGAAATTGGAAGGTGAAAAATGCATTGTGGGTGAATTATGGTTTTGGTGGAAGTTTATGTAAATTGAATATTATGTTCTTACATGTATAGAAGACAATGATATTAGTATGGTGTTGTTCATATATATATATTATAAGGTTAGTATTGTTTTATGAAAGTTGGAAGGTCTTGAAGGAAATTGTATATTGATTGAATTGTTAGTATTGTTGTTGGAATTGTTGTTGATACTTTGGCCGGGTTGAATTCCCGGGGTTGTTGTTGATTGATATTGGCCAAGTTGAACTTGGTGGGATGGAGTATTTACAGGGGAAGTGCTGCCGAAATTTCGGTAGACAAATGTTACTTTAAGATTCCAATTCCAAAAGCTCTAACCAAAGTTGGTAAATGTGACCAATTTGTAGATTTTGGCGGATTTGCGACTTGAATTCGGGATAGCATACGGAGCGGCAAGAGGTATGTAAGGCTTCATCTTTCCTTCTATGGCATCTCTTAGACGTAATAAGTTGGATATGAGCCTCGGGGACAACCCTATCCCCCGGAATCCGCGCCTAAAGTTTCCCCTTTCCCGTTCAGTAGAATTGAACTAAAAATGGTGTAAAAAGTTGGAAAAACTTCCTAAGCCTCTAGAACTTGCTACATAGGACCCGACTACCTTAAAACCCTCATAAGTGACGTCATAGAATGGAATGTACACAAATTTGGCACGCCGCCTCAGTTGACCCGAGGTGGGCCCAGTTTTTCCCGGTTTTCCTTTGTTGACTCGTTTGACTTTTTTCGAAGTTGAATCTAAAAGAGAACTTTTGACCCTTGTTCCGATTATTAAACGGCAAGTACTGTACCATTCTAATGGAATTATGTCCATGATGACCGTGGTAACGATGATGTCAAGAAAAAAAGAATACGCTTATGACAAGCATGACAAAGATGATTTCATGACTAAAATGATGAATATGATCTTATATGGATAACGATGTAGTCCAAAATGAGAAAAATGCCTACGGTAGATATGTTCTGCTATGAAAAGGAAAATATAAAAATGTTAAACTATATCTTGATACCCTAATTCTATTACAGGTAATGACTACTCTAAAGGTTCTAAGTAAATGAAACTATACCTTATGACCCTATTTGATGTTTTTCTCATAATGACACTTTTCATTGGTAGCCTCGCCTTATAATACTCGTCCCTTCAAGGTGAGACAAAGCGACTACGGTTGTTCCATAATGTAATCGGAGGTTACCGACCTTACGTCACTCCGATGGATATGTGACTTTCTTTGGGCTTCCATGCATGCTATTTATAAGATACATGTATATGTGTATGGGTATGTATATGTATATGGGGAAAGGGGATGGGAAACTGTTTTATCACCACCTGATTCAGCTGGATTCCATCCCGGACGCGGGATGCCCGGACGCGGGATATGGTAGAGCCGTACGCGGCGTCTGTATATGTGATGTATAATATATATGATATGATATGGTGGGACACCGTTGGGGAGGGGGTGGGAGAGCCGATGTATTCGGCGTCTGTAAATGTGAGGAAAAAATACCGTTTACTTAAATGTACTGTTTTCTGTATACGAAAATAAGGAACACCGTGTTCTGAAAAAGGGGCTAAGCTTGCATGGTATCTGCCTACAAGGCATACACATGTACAACTTACTTCTGCTCCAGGACAAGCTCTGTATGTCTATTATGTTATTATTCACACTCTATATTCAGTTACTATGTTTTCATTCATGCCTTCCATACTCAGTACATTATTCGTACTGACGTCCCTTCTTGTGGACGCTGCATTTCATGCCGCGCAGGTCAGCAGACAGGTGGATTTGAACCGTAGAAGCTCTATCAGCCGCACTTGACAGCGCTCCAGTTGTTCTGGAGCCCTACTTCCGCGGTACTATTTTGCGTATGTATATTCGGGCACAGCAGTACCCGGCCCTATCTATGTATAATTGTACTATGTCTAGAGGCTCGTAGACAGATATGCATAGTCAGTTATGTACAGTTATGTGGTATTTTGGCTTCTTAATGCTGCTATGTAAAGTGATAGCGAAGTTTACTAGTCTATGTTCATAATGACGCTGCTAATGTTAATGTTCAAAAAAATAAATATATGGTACTGTTCATACGGTTTGCTAAGAGGTAAAGGTAAAATGATAGATAAGGGGTGCTCGGTACAAGTATCGGGTACTCGTCACGGCCCCTAGTCGGGTCGTGACAGAAGTGGTATCAGAGCAGTTCGGTCCTAGGGGTTGGTCTACGAGCCTTGTCCAGTAGAGTCTTGTTTATGGGTGTGTAGCGCGCCACACTTATAGACAGGAGGCTACAGGGCATTTAGGAAATATGACCTTCTTTGTATTCTAAGATCGTGCGGTAGAGCTATGCTACCAGGTTTCCATACTCCTTTCTTAATCCTATGTTATGGTTTCAGTAATGCCGCCGAAGAAGAAAGCTAGGGCAGCCCAGAAGGGCGAGACAGTGGCTGGAAGGAGAGTTGAACGGGAGCTAGAAGAAGGAGAATCTCATAATGAAGCTCCCCCTGAAACCTTTCCTGCTCCCCCTGCACCAGCAGAGCAAGAAAGAGTCCCAGCTCCAGCCCCCGCACCTCCAGTCCCACCGCAGTAGCTCCGGGCCAGCAGATGGTAGAGGCCATCCAGTTATTGACCCAGTTAGTTGCCGCACAGGCTCAGCGGCAAGATGTAGACCTGGGAGACAGGGCGGTAAGCGCAAGGGCTCGTGACTTTATTACCCTGAAGCCACCAGAGTTTTATGGATCAAAACCAGAGGAAGACCCGCAGAGTTTCATAGATGAGATGCTGAGGACTCTGAGGATTATACATGCTTCGGATACGGAGTCCGTAGAGTTGGCTTCATACAGGCTGCGGGATGTGGCAGTTTTGTGGTACAGCAGCTGGATATCTTCGAGGGGAGCAAATGCACCCCCTCTGGTTTGGCAGGAGTTTACAGAGGCATTTCTACAACATTTCTTACTGCCAGAGGTTCGACGAGCTCGAGCCGATATGTTCTTGAACCTGAGACAGGGAAATATAAGCGTTCGAGAATACAACCTCCGTTTTAATTAGTTAGCCAGGTATGCCCCAGCCATGATAGCGGATAGGGGAGATCATGTACACCGATTTGTGAGCGGGCTAGGGCCACACTTGGTTAAGGAGTGCTTGACGGCTTCACTTCAGGATGGGATTACTATTACCCGCATCCAGGCCCACACCCAAAATCTGGAAGAACAGTACCAGTCACGGAGAGAGGAGAGTTATCCAGATAGGGGTTCCAGAAAAAGAGGAAGATCTTCTGGGGCTAGAAGCGAGTATAGAGGGGGGCATGCACAAGAGCAGTCTAGGCATTCAGGCCAATCAATGGCCAGTGCACCACCTCGATTTGCGGATAGGAGATTTGACCGCTCTGCCTATTCGGGACCAGATCAGGGTACTAGAGCTTCAGGATCCCAGTACAGAGCTGATTTTACCAGGACGGGGCTGCCCCCACCACGATGTGCTCGGTGTGGCAAGACACACTCTAGGTAGTGTTACCTGGAAACAGGTGGTTGTTTTTCCTGCGGTCGAACTGACCATTTGTTGCGTGACTGCCCACTAAAGGATGAAGGAGGCCAAACTCAGCCAGCCGGATCAGCAATTGGTTCATCGTCGACCGTGCGCCCTCGTGGACAGACTTCCCAGGCTCCAGCGGGCCGCGGCCGAGGTAGAAGAGGGGCACCTAGTTCAGCTGGTCCTCCGCACAGCCTATATGCATTGACAGGACGACAGGACCCTGAGCCTTCCGCAGACGCGGCCACAGGTACTTTTTCGGAACCTTCTATGATATGCGTGTTAATTGATTCGAATTCTATCTTATCCTACGCTGCCCTTTGTATTGCTGAACATATTAAGAATTTGGAAATTAGGATGAAAAGTAGCCATACGCACAGGTAAAAAGATGAATACTAGAGATTGCGGAGGTTAGAACTGTAAATAAAAGAAAAGACGTGTTACGCGGGCGTTTAGAAAACTGCTGAGACCCCAACTCGTTCCATATTATGTGATATAAGTAGTGCGAGGGAGTGGAGGCGGAAATACTAACACCAAGGAACTGAAATGAATTAAAGTTTCGAGGTTAAGCGTGCTAGGGTGAGAGCAATCTCACGATGGGTGAACCCCTAGGAAATATGCTGAAAATGTCATAAACGGGAGAACAGGAGACGAATGTAAAATTAGGTAGCCTAAAGTAAATTAGAGAGTATAAGGTGGTTAAAAACCCTATAAAAGTCCGGTAAGTGAAGACGGACTAGACTAGCAGAAAGGGAGAAGGCATGACAAAGCTTTGGGAATGGAGGAGAAAAGTATGGATGTTACAAGGTAAGACCGATGTTGAATCCGCACTAGATGGTGCTAGAAGGCCCTAATACGGCGATATACAGGAATATGTCTAGTAAGGGGACGGACGCGGCAGACTCCACGAAGAAGGGATTACAACTGTAAAGGTCGCGGAAGGCGACGATTATCTAAAGGGCATAGGCGTGTGCAGACCCTTTTAATAAAGGGGGGAGGACATGTTAGACCAACAAGGGACTATGACGATTCAAGCTCCAGTAAAAGGTAACTTATTAACGTAGGGCCAACGTTCGGAGCTAACTCAATGGACTTACGACATAAAAGCGACCTAAGCGACATGTGAAATATCTACGAAGGAGACCTCCCCGAAGTATTATGGTACACTATGAGGCCAGATTAACATTCGAGGACGAATGTTCTAAAGGGGGGGAGGATGTTATATCCCACATTCTTGTACAATCGGATAATTCAAGACAATCGCGGGAAGACAGTAATCAAGGCCATATTTTTACTTTGCTGGGCATATAAGTTGTTATGAAAATATTAAAGTGGAAATAATGAGAAAGGTCAAGGGCATAAAAGAAAATTCGCAATATGACTCGTGGAAATGTGGAGGGAGACGAAGGGAAAATTTGGAATGTGGAAAAATTAAATTTTCATGAAAAGCACAAAATAATAATAATATGGGCTTGGAGGAAAAAGGGGCCATTTAGGCCATCTATAGTAAATGGGCCAAAGCCCATATGAGCAAAATTTATAAGTCCATAAGATGACTTAATTAGTCATCTTATTCATTATTTCTCTAGAACTTTCAAGAAAAAGCAAGAACAAAAAAAGAAGGAGAAAACCTTGAGGCCATTTTGGCCAAGAGGAATTCCACAAGAAAAAATTGACTAAAATTCCTTCAAAAATCATTTTCTACCAAGTAGAGGGTCCTTAACAAAGTGGAGTTTTTGTTGAAGCAAGAAAAATTCAAAATCATACAAGTTGCCAAGTTGTAGTCAAGTGAAGAAGTGGAGGAAAAGAAAGGTGAGGACTTGTGCTCTTTTACATGTTATGAATATTTATGCATGTTGTAGTGTACAAAAGTGGATGAAATTCATTAAGAACAATATTATGGGATGTGGCCGTGAGGTGTAATATGTGTATGTATGTGTAGGAATCATGTTTCAATTGTTTCATCTAGTATTTGGTTATTATTGTTGTGAATGCTATGTGGAATAATGGAAGTTGAATAAATTTGGAGAGGTTGTAGTGTGTATGCTTGATGTTGGCCGTATAGTTGTAGTGTAATGTGGAAGATAAATGGTTCTTGTTGTTATGGAAAATTTGTTGTGAGGTTGTTATAGGAAAATATGTGACTTTATTGTAGTTTATGTGAATATGGAAATGAAAGTGGCAAGATGCAAATTATGATTGTTATTAATGAAATTGGAAGGTGAAAAATGCATTGTGGGTGAATTATGGTTTTGGTGGAAGTTTATGTAAATTGAATATTATGTTCTTACATGTATAGAAGACAATGATATTAGTATGGTGTTGTTGATATATATATTATAAGGTTAGTATTGTTTTATGAAAGTTGGAAGGTCTTGAAGGAAATTGTATATTGATTGAATTGTTAGTATTGTTGTTGGAATTGTTGTTGATACTTTGGCCGGGTTGAATTCCCGGGGTTGTTGTTGATTGAAATTGGCCAAGTTGAACTTGGTGGGATGGAGTATTTACAGGGGAAGTGCTGCCAAAATTTCAGTAGACAAATGTTACTTTAAGATTCCAATTCCAAAAGCTCTAACCAAAGTTGGTAAATGTGACCAATTTGTAGATTTTGGCGGATTTGCGACTTGAATTCGGGATAGCATACAGAGCGGCAAGAGGTATGTAAGGCTTCATTCTTCCTTCTATGGCATGTCTTAGACGTAATAAGTTGGATATGAGCCTCGGGGACAACCCTATCCCCCGGAATCCGCGCCTAAAGTTTCCCCTTTCCCGTTCAGTAGAATTGAACTAAAAATGGTGTAAAAAGTTGGAAAAACTTCCTAAGCCTCTAGAACTTGCTACATAGGACCCGACTACCTTAAAACCCTCATAAGTGACGTCATAGAATGGAATGTACACAAATTTGGCACGCCGCCTCAGTTGACCCGAGGTGGGCCCAGTTTTTCCCGGTTTTCCTTTGTTGACTCATTTGACTTGTTTCGAAGTTGAATCTAAAAGAGAACTTTTGACCTTTGTTCCTATTATTAAACGGCAAGTACTGTACCATTCTAATGGAATTATGTCCATGATGACCGTGGTAACGATGATGTCAAGAAAAAAATAATACGCCTATGACAAGCATGACAAAGATGATTTCATGACTAAAATGATGAATATGATCTTATATGGATAACGATGTAGTCCAAAATGAGAAAAATGCCTACGGTAGATATGTTCTGCTATGAAAAGGAAAATATAAAAATGTTAAACTATATCTTGATACCCTAATTCTATTACAGGTAATGACTACTCTAAAGGTTCTAAGTAAATGAAACTATACCTTATGATCCTATTTGATGTTTTTCTCATAATGACACTTTTCATTGGTAGCCTCGCCTTATAATACTCGTCCCTTCAAGGTGAGACAAAGCGACTACGGTTGTTCCATAATGTAATCGGAGGTTACCGACCTTACGTCACTCCGATGGATATGTGACTTTCTTTGGGCTTCCATGCATGCTATTTATAAGATACATGTATATGTGTATGGGTATGTATATGTATATGGGGAAAGGGGAAGGGCAACTGTTTTATCACCACCTGATTCAGCTGGATTCCATCCCGGACGCGGGATATGGGAGAGCCGTACGCGGCGTCTGTATATGTGATGTATGATATATATGATATGATATGTTGGGACACCGTTGGGGAGGGGGTGGGAGAGCCGATGTATTCGGCGTCTGTAAATGTGAGGAAAAGATACCGTTTACTTAAATGTACTGTTTTCTGTATACGAAAATAAGGAACACCGTGTTCTGAAAAAGGGGCTAAGCTTGCATGGTATCTGCCTACAAGGCATACACATGTACAACTTACTTCTGCTCCAGGACAAGCTCTGTATGTCTATTATGTTATTATTCACACTCTATATTCAGTTACTATGTTTTCATTCATGCCTTACATACTCAGTACATTATTCGTACTAACGTCCCTTCTTGTGGACGCTGCGTTTCATGCCGCGCAGGTTAGTAGACAGGTGGATTTGAACCCTAGAAGCTCTATCAGCCGCACTTGACAGCGCTCTAGTTGTTCCGGAGCCCCACTTCCGCGGTACTATTTTGCGTATGTATATTCGGGCACAGCAGTACCCGGCCCTATCTATGTATAAGTGTACTATGTCTAGAGGCTCGTAGACAGATATGCACAGTCAGTTATGTACAGTTAGATATGTGGTATTTTGGCATCTTAATGCTGCTATGTAAAGTGATAGCGAAGTTTACTAGTCTATGTTCATAATGACGCTGCTAATGTTAATGTTCAAAAAAACAAATATGGTACTGTTCATACGGTTTGCTAAGAGGTAAAGGTAAAATGATAGATAAGGGGTGCTCGGTACAAGTATCGGGTACTCGTCACGGCCCCTAGTCGGGTCGTGACAAGAGGTGTGATGCACTATCTGTCTCTTCACCAGTCTAGTCTTCCTCGTCCTACGCGACCTCTTATGGTCTCCAACCATCCCGTATACTCTAGTTTCCCTTAGGCTACTCTAGCTTCCCATTTGTCTCTTATGTCTAAATCTATAGGATTTCTTGCACACTTCACAGGGGGTCACCCATCCTAATATTTCTCTCACCTTAGCACGCTTAACCTCGAAACTTCGATGAAATTCAGTGCATTAATGCCAATATAATCGCATCCACCTCACTGCATGGCCTTCATTACATGATCTGGAGCAAGTTGAAGTCTTGACAGATTCCGAGACATCACCACTATCATATATGACTTCGGATAATCTATAACGTAAACTGAGGCCATATGTTATATAGCACGCTCAGTCACGTCATGAAATCATCAAGAAACTTAGGTTTGAAAATCTCTAGGTTTTGAAAATCTAAATAGTAAAATCTCGCACCCCCTTCGGAGTGGTTTTGAAAATCTAACTTTGTGTTTCCTTTAGTATAAAACTAATTTCCTCGAAATCATTAGTAAACCATAAACACGTTTCAAGTCAATCCGAGTTAGCATAAGAAATTTATGGACATTATTCATTATAGAAACCTCTACGAACATTTCGAAAACAATCCGAGATCATCTACGAAAGTTAGGGACATTACTATTTACAGAACTCTTTTAAAAAAACAAGAACTCTTCATGCTTTGCTTGTTATTCAATCGTACAATAAGCTCTACTATACTAAGTATACTCATATCAAGAAGTGAATAAGAATCATTAACAAGCTCGGAATCAAGAATAGAGTTACCCCAAGATACGTATCATAACTTACTTAGCTCTAGGACATGCCAAAAGAAAGAAAGGGTAAGCCTTACATACCTGTTCCACGTCCTATTAGCTACGCTTATTTGTCCAAGCTCGCTAGTCTACATTCAAGAGAATTGACACAATCATTAGACTCACCGTCGTATACTTGTCTTAGTCCTTCAAATGAATTCATTTATAATCTACCGAAATTTCGGCAGCATTTCCCCTGTAAATACAACCATCCCCGAGAATTCAACTCGGCCAATTTATCAACAACAATCCCAAGAATCATGCCAACAACATCAACAATCGATTCAAGACGCATTCTAACGTTAGTAACTTTCTTCTACATAATTCGACAACATCCCATTTTTATTCAAATCGACCATATATAGCCAAGCTAGCACCAATGATCTCACATTCAAGTGTTAATCCGAAATCCTTCTTACATGATTCAAGAACTCTTCAAACAATTCACACAATATTCAAAACAACCCAACCAACATACCATTTCACCCTAAACCTTCCAAATTCAACAAGAACGATAACAACACATTTCTTTCTTCCAAATTCATGAACTACACCAACAATCTACGCATTAGCAATATCATTCATACAAATGTAAGAAACCATACTAACGTCACATTAACTTCTTCAACAATCCCACAACGATTACCAATTCATTTCAAGCCAACCAACCTTCATTTTTGTTATGGAATCCACAACAACAACAATCAAACCACTAAATAAAAATCAATTCATCTTATCTTAGCAACATACCCTTATTCGGCCATGACCTATACATACATATTTCATGAATTTCACCCATTTCTACTTACTACAATACTCACAAATAATCCATAACACATGTAAAAAAAGATTAAACCTTTACTTCTTCCACCCATCCTCTTGCTCGGCTAGGGTTGGAATTTGCACAAATGAACGATTTGATTACTCCAACAAATCCTTCATGTTAATAAGGACCTTCCAATTGCTTGGAATACTAGAAGAAAATAATTTTTCTTGATAAATTCCATGGACACAAATTTTTGGAACCATGGCCGAATGCCCCTTAATTTTTTTCTCCAGGCTTTCTTGAATTGGAAGATGAGTAATTATTTTGTCTTGCTTTGTAAGCTCTCATATATATATATATATATATATATATATATATATATATATATATATATATATATATATATATATATGCATATCCTATAAGAGGGTGGACACATGCCCCACCTCATGGCTCAAGGCAATTGGCCAAGCCATGGGTGGGGACCACAATCACACACCACACGGCCAAAAGGGGTTCTTCATGAACCTTCTTGAACTTCTTGTGAAATTCTCATTTTGCCCCTAACCTTCCACAATATTACCATGAACCTTCTTGTGAATTTTCCTTTTTACCCTTAGCCTTTCTCAATATTTCCATACTAATAAACAACTTGTATATTAAAATAACTTTGGAAAATAGTCTTGCCCTTAACTTACCACGACTATCTTGAAATATCCGAATGTACAAAATACGGGATATAACAATCAGTCTGCGGATGAAAGGTCGTGCTAAGGCTCACTTGGGTCCCTAAACCTTCTTGGAAGGACCTCCAAAAATTAGCTGTAACCTGAGTCCCTCTATCAGAGATAATAGCTGATGGGACACCATGGAGTCGCACTATCTCTCTAACATAAGGCTTTGCATAATCTTCCACTACATATGTCGTTCTGACCGGTAAGAAATGAGCTGACTTCATGAGTCTATCCATAATCACCCATATAGAATCATATTTACATTGAGAACAGGGTAAGCCTGTAATGAAGTCCATGTTAATTACTTCCCACTTCCAAGTTGGAATTTCTATAGCTTGTAGCAATCCGCCCGGCTTTTGGTGCTCGATTTTCACTTGTTGACAGTTGGGACATTGAGCTACGAATTCCGCTATATCTTTCTTCATCCCATTCCACCAATATATAGATTTAAGATCATGTTACATTTTCATCGCTCTAAGGTGGATAGAATAACGGGAATAATAAGCTTCTCTCAATATTTGGTGGTGTAAACCTGCCGCATTAGGAACACATAATCTGCCTCGGCATCGGAGAACTCCGTCTCCTGCAACCTCAAATGATGATTCCTCCTTCTGAGGGAGTATATCTCGGTAATGCATTAGCATGGAATCTTCGTATTGTCGCGCTTTCACTTCCGCTACTAGCGACGAAACTGCTGAATCCTGGATGGTAGTTCCCCTGCTACCTGAGTCCACTATTCGAAATTCTAGGCTAGTTAACTGCTGGAGGTCACGAGCCATTTCTCTTTTCTCTGGTCATACATCACACAAAATTCCCATGGATCTGCGACTAAGAGCATCAGCCACAACATTTGCCTTTCCAGGGTGATATAGGATATCAACATCATAATCTTTTAGAAATTCCAACCATCGTCGTTGCCGCAAATTCAATACTTTCTACTTGAAGATATACTAAAGACTCTTATGATCTGTATAAATATCCACATGGACACCAGACAAATTGTTATATCCCATATTTTGTACATTCAGATATTTCAAGAAAATCGTGATAAGTTAAGGGCAAGGCGATACTTTCGATTTAGTTTAACACACAAGTTACTTAGGAATATTATTGGTATGGAATATTAAGGGAAAATTTGGAATTAGGAAATTAATTCTTCATGAACCACAAAAAGCCACAAGTGGTCGTGTGGCTTGGAGTGGGCTCCCACCAATGCGTTGGCCAATTGCTTCAAGCCATGAGGTGGGGCATGTGTTCACTTTGTATGGCTATGTAATTATATATATATAGATGGGTGATGACCAAGAAAGACTCCTTATTCATCTTTTCCAACTCTAGAAACTTCAAGAAACTTGGAAAAAAAAAGAAAAAAGAAAACGGGGGAACCATTCGGCCAAGGCTAGCTGAAATTGATCCCATGAAAAATTGATCAAAAAAAACATTTTTTTCTAGTAATTCAACCAATTGGAAGGTCCTTACTAACGTGGAGTAGTTGTTGGAGCAATCAAACCATTCATTTGTGCAATTTACAACTCTAGCCAAGTAAGAAGATAAGTGGAAAAAGGTAAGGTTTAATCTTCTCTTTCGTGTGTCATGGATGATTTGTGCAGGTTGTAGTGTGTAGAGATGGATGAAATTCATGAAACTATGTGTGTTGAGTTGTAGCCGTGTAGGTATTTGTGTTGTGTGGAAGGGATGAATTAATTTTACTTAGCATTTTAGTTGTTGTTGTTGTTGTGGATTCTATGATGCAATGGAGGTTTAATGGTTCAAGTTGGTGTTGTAATTGTTTGTGGGTTGTTGTAGGAATTAATGTGATTCTAATATGGTTTCTTCTAATCATGAGAATGAAGTTGTTAACGTGTAAATTGTTGGTGTAGTTCATGAACTTGGGAGCAAGGAATGTGTTGTTGTTGTTTTTATTGAGCTTGGAAGATTGCAGATTGTGTTGTTGTGGTTGATTTGAATGTAAATGAAATGTCGTCGAATCATGTAGAAAGGTTTACTAACGTTAGAATGCAATTCGAACTAATTGTTGAAGTGGTCAATATGGTTGTTGGTATTGTTGTTGACGATTTGGCCGAGTTGAATTCTCGGGGATGGTTGAATTTATAGGGGAAATGCTGCCCAAATTTCTGTAGGTGGATTGCTAGCTTAGAACCGGATTCCTAAATACCTATAGCTAATGTTTGATATCTTTTGACGTTGTTGTAGATGTTGCGAAAGCCGAGACTTAAGTACGGATTAGCTTAGGAAGCGGGCAAGGTATGTAAGGCTTACTCTTTCTTTCTTTTGGCATGTCCTAGAGCTAATTAAGGTATGACACGCATCTTGGGGTAACTCTATTCTTTAGTTCCGAGCTTGTTTACGATTCTTATTCACTTCTTGACACTAGCCTACTTAGTACAGTCAAGCTTATTGTATGATTGAATAACGAGCAAAGCATAGAGAGTCCCTATTCCAAAAAGGGTTCTACAAGGGTTAATGTCCATAACTTTCTTATGCTAACTCGGATTGACTCGAAACGTGTTTATGATCATTCAAGTGTCGATTAGTGTTCTTACCTATCGAGTCTTAAAAATTGATTTGTTTGCATATAGTTTCTCACTGCTCTGCTCGTGCATGCCTCAATATGTCCTTCACTGAGTCCCGGGCCAGGACACGTTCTCGTGCGTACTCTACTGCATTGTTCACCGCGTCCCTCACTAGAGGGCCGGGGCACGTTATATATATTTATATATATATTTATGATATGATGACATGATGATATGATGATACGGGGGTGGCGGCCAGGATGGCATATGATGACTCTATTCACCTAGTCCCTCACTAGAGGGCCGGGACACGTTATATGTATATATGATATATGATGTTGACTTGCATGATTTTCATTTCAAAAGGCAAGTGTATTGATGTTTTTAACAGTCATACCTGTTTTTGGTAATTCTCCATTTTAGTTATGATCCTTTTTACTGTATTTCATGCCTTACATGCTCAGTACATATTCCGTACTGACCCCCTTTCTTCGGGGGCTGCGTTTCATGCTCGCAGGTACATACGCTCGTTGCGGTGACCCGTCAGCCTAGGACATCCATTCTGCTACTTTGAAGTGCTCCCTCGTTCCGGAGCCTATACTTTTGGTACAAATCCTTCTGTTTTATATATATATGTCTGATTAGGGTACGGTGGGGCCCTGTCCCGCCATATGACACTGTTGTTACTCTTAGAGGCCTGTAGACATGTATGTGGGTCATGGGTGGTCATCGTTCAGTTATGTCAGTGTGGATTACGTTTTGGCAATTTCCTGAATTACGATAGCCTGACCGGCTTGTGTGTGATATCATATGTGACAGTTTATACAGCGTTTTGTCTTGCACTATAAAAGCCCTTAATATGAACGCAAGTATGATAAATGTCTATCTGGTTGAGTCGTGACAATATAGGTTGAACGATAGATAGTATGATAAGGGGTGCTCGGTAGTCAATACTGGGTACCTGTCATGGCCCTCTGGTTGGGTCGTGACAGAAGTGGTATCAGAGCGGTGCATCCTCGGAATGTCTACAGGCCGTGTCTAGTAGAGTCTTGTTTATCGGTGTGTGGTGCACCACATCTGTAAACAGGAAGCTACGGGACATTTAGGATGTTATCTTTCCTTCTTACTCTAGATCGTGCGATAGAGCTGTATTATCAGGATGGTTCCTCTCTAACGAATTGCTGTGTTTACAGCGATGCCTCCGAAGAAAGGGACCGCTGCCCAGAAGGGTAAATCAGTAGCAGGGTACACTAGCCTGACTAGGAGAGTTACTAGGGCCCATGCCCAGATCATGCCCGTGGTTGTGCTCCAGTCCGCGAGTTCTGCGACAACACCACTTCCAGAGGAACCTAGGGCAGCGACAGCTCCAGGTCAGGGGGCGGCTCCACCGCCAGTTCCTGAGGTCCCAGCACCTGAGCCTCCAGCTCCTTAGCCAGGGGCGGAGGATAGAGCCATGAGAGATGCAGTACAGCTGCTGACCAGACTAGTAGCGGGGCAGGCTCGCAGGCCTAGGCCAGGAGGTGATTATGCGGATAGATATGACAGTTTAAGGGTTCGTGACTTCTTGACATGTAATCCTCCAGAGTTCTACGGGTCAAAGCCCGAGGAGGATCCCCAACAGTTTATTCGACAGATGCACCGTATGCTGAGGCTAATCAAAGCCTCTGTGACTGAGTCTGTCGAGATGGCTTCATACCGGTTGCGTGATGTGGCTGTTAATTGGTATGAGTCCTGGGAGTTGTCTAGGGGCGAGGTTGCTCCCCCTGCGGTGTGGGTTTAATTTACAGAGGCCTTTCTCGGCCACTTTCTTCCTCCCGAGGTGCGGCGAGCTAGGGTTGATAGATTCCTACAGTTGAGACAGAGGGGCAGAAGTGTTCGGGAGTACAGCCTAGAGTTCGACTCCTTGGCTAGATATGCACCCATTATTGTAGCTGATATGACTGATAGGATGCATCGATATGTGATGGGATTGGATCGTTATCTGGTTGATAACTGCATGGCAGTGGCTTCCCAGCCAGGGATGGACATCGCTCGGGTACAGGCGTATGCGCAGGGGATGGAGGATCGACACAGGGGACGCCAGCCCGATAGAGATCGTGACAGGGGCCAGCCCAAGAAGGCTAGATCAGCTAGTTATTCCGGGGAGTTTCGAGGCGAGCAGCCTCAACAGCATACCAGGCATCTTTCTCAGCCAGCACGGAGTGCACCCCCACAATTTACTGGTAAGAGACTTGATAGCACAGGATATTCAGGAACTGGTCAGAGCTCCAGGGCTACGGGTTCGCAGTTAAGCAGAGGGTTCAGTCAGACGAGGCCACCCATGCCTCAGTGCCCTCGGTGCGGCAGGAACCATCTGGGGGAATGTCGTCTCGCTACCGGTGCTTATTTTTCTTGTGGCCGTCAAGGCCATATCATGAGGGAGCGTCCGTTTTGGGATAGTCCAGGTGGTCCAGCCCAACCCACTGGGTCAGTTGCTGGTTTATCTTCCTCCTCTGTAGCTATGCACCCTGCGGAGTAGGGTATGCCGACACCAGTAGGCCGCGGTAGAGGTCGTGGCGGAGCTCCCAGTTCTAGCGGTCCTTCGAAACGCATATATGCTTTGGCCAGCCGACAGGACCAGGAGGCGTCACCAAATGTGGTTACAGGTATATTATTGATCTTCTCCCGAGATTTATAGGCATTGATAGATCCAGGCTCTATTTTATCATATATTTCCCCCCTGGTTGCTAGTAGAATTGGAATAGAACCCGAACCGATAGAACCTTTCGAGGTAGCTACACTGGTAGGAGATTCCGTTATTGTAAGGCGAGTATATAGAAATTGTTCCGTAGATATATGTGGCTGTTGCACCAAAGCGGATCTGATAGAGCTAGATATGACTGAATTTGATGTTATTATGGGTATGCACTGGCTAGCTTCTTGTTATGCCAACATCGACTGTCAGAAGAAAGTAGTTCGCTTCCAGTTTCCAGGAGAACCCATTTTAGAGTGGACGGAAAGTACAGCATCGCCGAGGGGTAAGTTTATTTCATACCTCAAGGCCAGAAAGATGATTGAGAAAGGGTATATTTATCATTTGGTTCGTGTGCATGACACGAAAGCAGAGGCACCCACTCTTCAGTCGGTCCCGGTAGTCAATGAATTTCCAGATGTATTCCCAGACGAGCTTCTAGGTCTTCCTCCTGAGCGGGAGATAGAGTTCATGATAGATGTGTTGCCAGATACTCAGCCTACATCTATTCCTCCCTACAGAATGACACCTGCAGAACTGAAACAATTGAAGGAGCAGTTGAAGGATTTGTTAGAAAAGGGCTTCATCAGGCCTAGTACATCACTTTGGGGAGCACCGGTATTGTTCGTGAGGAAGAAATATGGATCGCTACGGATGTGTATTGATTATAGGCAGTTGAACAAAGTGATTATAAAGAATAAATATCCCCTCCCCAGGATCGACGATTTATTTGACCAATTGCAGGGCGTTAAGTGTTTCTCGAAGATAGACCTACGGTCAGGATACCATCAGGTGCGGATAAGAGAGGTAGATATTCCAAAGACCGCATTCAGGACCCGATACGGGCACTACGAGTTTAGGGTGATGTCTTTTGGGTTGACCAACGCCCCAGCAGTATTTATGGACCTGATGAACTGAGTATTCAAGCCGTTCCTAGATATGTTCGTAATTGTATTTATTAATGATATCCTAGTCTATTCACGATCAGAAGAGGAGCATGCATATCATCTGAGGGCGGTACTTGGGGTACTCCGGCACCAGAAATTGTATACTAAATTCTCTAAATGTGAATTCTGGTTGACTTCAGTGTCATTTTTGGGGCATATCATTGGAGCTGATGGCTTTTGGGTGGATACACAGAAAATTGAGACCGTGAAGGCTTGGCCGAGACCGATGACCCCTACTGAGGTACGTAGTTTTTTGGGGTTGGCAGGATATTATAGGAGATTTGTGTAGAAGTTTGCTTCGATTGCAGCGCCATTAACGAAGCTGACTCAGAAGGCAGCCAAGTTCCAGTGGACTGATGCTTGTGAACGAAGCTTCCAGTTGCTAAAAGAAAAGTTGACTACAGCTCCAGTTCTGACTCTCCCTGATGGACCAGATGGTTATACCATTTATTGTGATGCTTTCGGTGTTGGTATAGGTTGTGTATTAATGCAGCGTGGCAGGGTTATAGCCTACGCCTCCCGGCAGCTCAAAGAGCATGAAAGAAATTATCCTACTCATGATCTGGAGCTAGCAGCAGTAATTCATGCTTTAAAAATATGGAGACATTATCTGTATGGCATCCATGTCGATATTTATACGGTTCACAAGAGCCTTAAGTATATCTTTAAGCAGAAGGGGCTGAATTTGCGGCAGAGAAGGTGGCTAGAGTTGCTGAAGGACTACGATGTTGATATTCTATACCACCCTTGGAAAAGCCAACGTAGTAGCAGATGCACTCAGCCGTAAGTCTATGGGCAGCCTGACGGGCGTGCAGCCCAGAAAGAAAGAAATAGTTCATGAGATTTACCAGCTAGCTAGTCTTGGAGTCCGTTTAGCTGATTTTGGAGACACTGGGGTTTCTGTCCGAGGAGTTGCTGAATCCTCTATTATGGAAGAAATAAAGCGACGTCAGTATGAGGATCCTGTTTTGGCACAGTATAGATACACATCCCTTGAAAAGGAGAAGACTCCATTTGAGATTACACCTAATGGGTGCTACTTCATAAAGGCAGAATATGTGTACCTGAAGTCGCGGGGCTGCGGCAACAAGTTATGGGAGAAGCACATTATGCCCGTTATTCTGTCCACCCGGGATCAACAAAGATGTATCATGACGTCAGATGCTTGTATTGGTGGGATGGTATGAAAAGGGACATAGCAGAGTTTGTTGCTCAGTGCCCAAATTGTCAACAGGTTAAGATCGAGCATCAGAAACCTGGTGGGTTGTTACAGGAGATGGAGATTCCGACTTGGAAGTGGGAAGTAATCAATATGGATTTCATTATAGGTTTATCGCGCACTCCACGGAAGTATGACTCTATATAGGTTATTGTTGATAGACTGACGAAATCCGCCCATTTTCTCCCAGTCAGGACCACCTATTCGGCTGAGGATTATGCCCGGTTATATATTAAAGAGATAGTAAGACTTCACGAAGTCCCCACATCTATTATATCCGACAGAGGTGCTCAGTTTACAGCTAACTTTTGGAGATCATTTTAAGAAGGATTGGGGACCCAGGTAAGTCTTAGTACCGCATTCCACCCGCAGTCTGACGGACAGGCCGAGCGTACTATTCAGACGTTAGAAGATATGCTACGGGCCTGTGTTATTGAATTCAAGGGTATCTAGGATGATCATTTGCCACTTATTGAGTTTTCTTATAATAATAGCTATCATTCCAGCATCCAGATGGCACCGTATGAGGCTCTGTATGGTAGGAAGTGCAGGTCACCGATTGGTTGGTTCGACATTGGCGAAACCAAGTTAATTGGCCCGGACATGGTTCAACAGGCATTTGATAAAGTGAAACTCATTCAGGAACGGTTACTGGCAGCTCAGAGTCGACAGAAATCATATACAGATAATCGACGCCGACACTTAGAGTTCCAGGTTGGCAATTGGGTATTTCTGAAAGTGTCACCCATGAAAGGTATAGTGAGATTCGGTAGGAAGGGAAAGCTCAGCCCGAGGTATATCGGACCTTATCGAATTGTCCGTAGGGTTGGCAAGGTCGCCTATGAATTAGAGTTACCATCTGATTTAAACGCGGTGCATCCAGTCTTCCACGTGTCTATGCTTCGTAAATACATCGGGGACCCTTCCAGAGTGTTTCCCCTAGATGATATCCAGGTGACAGAGGAGCTATCCTACGAGGAGCAACCTATAGCCATACTGGATCGTCAGGTGAGAAGGTTACGTACCAAAGACGTGGCTTCCGTTAAGGTACTGTGGCGAAACAATAACCGAGAGGAGATGACATGGGAAGCCGAAGAAGAGATGAAGAAGAAGTATCCTCACTTGTTTCCTATACCTACAGGTAATCTAAACTCCTAAATTGGTTATGTTGATGGATGAATGAACTGTATGCGATAGCTATAAAAGAGATTCCCCCGAAGTGTTTATAAGACCCCATAAGTATAGTTTAACATATCCTGTATTTTGTACATTCAGATATTTCAAGAAAATCACGATAAGTTAAGGGCAAGGCGATACTTTCGATTTGGTTTAACACACAAGTTACTTAGGAATATTAAGGGCAAATTTTGAATTAGGAAATTAATTCTTCATGAACCACAAAAAGCCACAAGTGGCCGTGTGGCTTGGTGTGGGCTCCCACCAATGCCTTGGCCAATTGCTTCAAGCCATGAGGTGGGGCATGTGTTCACTTTGTATGGGCTATGTAATTATATATATATAGATGGGTGATGACCAAGCAAGACTCATTATTCATCTTTTCCAACTCTAGAAACTTGAAGAAACTTGGAAAAAAAAAGAAAAAAGAAAAAGGGGGAACCATCCGGCCAAGGCTAGCTGAAATTGGTCCCATGAAAAACTGATCAAAATTTTTTTTCTTCTAGTAATTAAACCAATTGGAAGGTCCTTACTAACGTGGAGTAGTTGTTGGAGCAATCAAACCATTCATTTGTGCAATTTACAACTCTAGACAAGTAAGAAGATAGGTGGAAAAAGGTAAGGTTTAATCTTCTCTTTCGTGTGTCATGGATGATTTGTGCAGGTTGTAGTGTGTAGAGATGGATGAAATTCATGAAACTATGTGTGTTGAGTTGTAGCCGTGTAGGTGTTTGTGTTGTGTGGAAGGGATGAATTAATTTTACTTAGCATTTTAGTTGTTGTTGTTGTGGATTCTATGATGCAATGGAGGTTTAATGGTTCAAGTTGGCGTTGTAATTGTTTGTGGGTTGTTGTAGGAATTAATGTGATTCTAATATGGTTTCTTCTAATCATGAGAATGAAGTTGTTAACGTGTAAATTGGTGGTGTAGTTCATGAACTTAGGAGCAAGGAATGTGTTGTTGTTGTTTTTATTGAGCTTGGAAGATTGCGGATTGTGTTGTTGTGATTGATTTGAATGTAAATGAAATGTCGTCGAATCATGTAGAAAGGTTTACTAACGTTAGAATGCAATTCGAACTAATTGTTGAAGTGGTCAATATGGTTGTTGGTATTGTTATTAACGATTTGGCCGAGTTGAATTCTCGGGGATGGTTGAATTTATAGGGGAAATGCTGCCCAAATTTCTGTAGGTGGATTGCTAGCTTAGAACCGGATTCATAAATACCTATAGCTAATGTTTGATATCTTTTGACGTTGTTGTAGATCTTGCGAAAGCCGAGACATAAGTTCGGATTAGCTTAGGAAGCGGGCAAGGTATGTAAGGCTTACCCTTTGTTTCTTTTCGCATATCCTAGAGCTAAGTAAGGTATGACACGCATCTTGGGGTAACTGTATTCTTTAGTTCCGAGCTTATTTACGATTCTTATTCACTTCTTGACACTAGCCTACTTAGTACAGTCAAGCTTATTGTATGATTGAATAACGAGAAAAGCATAGAGTGTCCCTATTCCAAAAAGGGTTCTACAAGGGTTAACGTCCATAACTTTCTTATGCTAACTCGGATTGACTCGAAACGTGTTTAGGATCCTTCAAATGTCGATTAGTGTACTTACCTATCGAGTCTTAAAAATTAATTTATTTGCATATAGTTTCTCACTACTCTGCTCGTGCATGCCTCAATATGTCCTTCACTGAGTCCCGAGTCAGGACACGTTCTCGTGCGTACTCCACTGCATTGTTCACCGCGTCCCTCACTAGAGGGCCGGGGCACGTTATATATATATATATATATATATGATATGATGACATGATGATATGATGATACGGGGGTGGCGGCCAGGATGGCATATGATGACTCTATTCACCGAGTCCCTCACTAGAGGGCCGGGACACGTTATATGTATATATGATATATGATGTTGACATGCATGATTTTCATTTCAAAAGGCAAGTGTATTGATGTTTTTAACAGTCATACTTGTTTCTGGTAATTCTCCATTTTAGTTATGATCCTTTTTACTGTATTTCATGCCTTACATGCTCAGTACATATTCCGTACTGACCACCTTTCTTCAGGGGCTGCGTTTCATGCCCGCAGGTACAGACGCTCGTTGCGGTGACCCGTCAGCCTAGGACATCCATTCTGCTAATTTGAAGTGCTCCCTTGTTCCGGAGCCTATACTTTTGGTACAGATCCTTCTGTTGTATATATATATATGTCTGATTAGGGTACGGTGGGGCCCTGTCCCGCCATATGACACTGTTGTTACTCTTAGAGGCCTGTAGACATGTATGTGGGTCATGGGTGGTCATCGTTCAGTTATGTCAGTGTGGATTACATTTTGGCAATTTCCTGCATTACGATAGCCTAACCGGCTTGTGTGTGATATCATATGTGACAATTTATACAGCGTTTTGTCTTGCACTATAAAAGCCCTTAATATGAACGCAAGTATGATAAATGTCTATCTGGTTGAGTCGTGACAGTATAGGTTGAACGATAGATAGTATGATAAGGGGTGCTCGGTACTCAATACTGGGTACCTGTCATGGCCCTCTGGTTGGGTTGTGACATAAATAATGTCTCCACATCTTTAATGCATGAATCACTGCAGCCAATTCTAGATCATGGGTTGGATAAGTTTTCTCATGTTTCCGTAATTGCCTTGAAGCATACGCAATCCCCTTACCATGTTGCATCAACACGCAGCGTGGCCCAATGCCTGAAGCATCGTAATAAACAACATATCCTTCCAATCCCTCTGGAAGTGTCAGGACTGGGGCAGATGTCAACCTATCGTTTAACTCCTGAAAACTACATTCACAAGCATCTGTCCATTGAAACTTTATTGATTTCTGGGTCAGCTTTGTGAGTGGTGCAGAAATAGAAGAAAAACCTTCAACGAATCTCCTGTAATAACCTACTAAACCCCGAAAGCGATGAACCTCCGTAGGAGTTGGGGGCCTTGGCCAAGTCTTCACGGTCTCAATATTTTGGCTATCTACCAGAATACCATCGGATGCAACAATGTGCCCCAAAAATGTCACCGATTTCAACCAGAACTCACACTTAGAAAATTTGGCAAACAACTCTCGAGTCTGAAGAACTCTAAGGACAGTACGCAAATGATCCGCATGTTCTGCCTCAGATCAGGAATACACCAGGATGTCATTGATGAATACAATCACAAATAGATCTAGGAAGGGCCTGAACACATTGTTCATCAAATCCATAAATACTGCCGGTGCATTAGTTAGCCCAAATGACATTACCCGGAACTCAAAATGGCCATATCTTGTTTCTGAAGGTTGTCTTCGGGATATGTTTCTCCCTAACTCTCACTTGATGATACCCGGACCTCAAATATATCTTGGAAAAACATTTGGCACCTTGCAATTGATCGAACAAGTCATCAATCCTCGGAAGAGGATATTTATTCTTAATTGTCAGCTTATTCAATTGTCGATAGTCAATGCACATTTGCAAGGAGCCATCTTTCTTTCAGACAAACAATACGGGTGCCCCCCACGGGGATAAACTAGGCCTAATAAAGCCTTTCTCAAGCATGTCTTTCAATTGTTCCTTCAACTCTTTCAATTATGCGGGAGTAATTCTATAAGGAGGATTAGATATAAGCTTAGTGCCTGGTAACACATCAATAGCAAAATCAATCACTCGCTCGGGAGGGAGGCCTGGAAGCTCTTCCGGGAACACATCCGGAAACTCATTTACTACAGGAACTGACTGAAGAGTCGGTGGTTCAACTTCTACATCTTGAACCCGAACTAGATGATAAATACATCCTTTTGTGATCATTTTCCTTGCCTTTAGATAGGAAATAAACCTACCTTTTGGTGACATAGTATTCCCTTTCCATTCTAAAACTGGTTCTCCCGGAAATTGAAAACGAACCATTTTAATTATACAATCAACATTGGCATAGCAAGAAGCCAACCAATCCATGCCCATAATAACATCAAAATCCACTATTTTTAACTCATGCAAGTCAATCATAGTACGACGGTCACAAATCATAACTATGCATTTTCTATATACTCAGCTAGTTATTACAAATTCACCAACGGGTGTAAACACCTCAAAAGGTTTGGTCGACTCCGGTTTATATGGAGTAACATATGAAAATGTGGAGTCTGGATCTATTAAAGCATGTACATCATGAGAAAATACCGATAATATACCTGTGACAACATCAGGAGAAGACTCAAGATCTTGGCGTCTAGCCAAAGCATAAATACGGTGCCGAGGACCGCAAGAACTGGGGACTCTCCCTCTGCCTCTACCATGGCCAACTGGCGCATGTGAACTTGGCCCCATAGGGCGTATAGATGATGAAGATCCGGCTACCGACCCTGAAAGTTGGGTCCTACCTCTACCACCAACTGAGAGGCAATCACGCATAATATGGCCTGGTTAACCATATGAATAGCAAACCTCTGAACCTAATCAGCATGGACCCCAATGTAGCTTCCCACACGGGGAACATCGTGGCACGGGTGGCCTCGCTTGACCCGAATCACCTCCGAACTGAGATCCCCAAAAGCTCTGACTCGGCTCGGAATGAGTGGACCTATCAAATCTCTGGCCTGAAGACCGTGGAGGCGCACTAGTCATAGAATGGCCTAAACACCTAGAAAAATGTTGTTTGTGCCCTCCTCTATACTCACTCGTCGAACCCGAAGATCTAGCTCTCTTGCTATGTCCCCTATCGTGCTCACGCTCACTCCTTTGCTATTGCAGGCTTTCTTCTAAATTTTGAGCATGGGCCTGAATGCGTGAAATATCCATATTGTCCTGAGGGACACAGTCAAGCACCTATTCATCAAATGTAGCCCTAGACCTTTCACAAATCGGTGCACTCGGTCACCCATATCCGCTACCACGGCCGAAGCATACCTAGCCAAAGAATTGAAGTGGAGACTATACTCTAAAGTAACCATGCTTCCTTTCCTCAAATTCAAGAACTTATAGGCTCTAGCTCGCCGAACCTCTGGAGGCAAATAATGTCGGAGGAAAGCATCAAAAAATTCTTGCCATACCGGGGGAGGAGGCGCATTGGCTCCCCGTGAAACCATCCAAACTGTGTACCAATGAATTGCAACATCCCTAAATATATAGGACGCTAACTCCACCGATTTGGTGTCCGAGGCATGTATCAATTGAAGAGTCCTCAACATCCCATCAATAAAATTCTGAGGGTCCTCATCCGGCTTTGATCTAAAGAATTCCGGAGGGTTCAAGCTAATGAAGTCGGGGCCCTTGCACAAACAGCCCTATCACCTTGCCTTGTACTTTGCCGCTGAGTCTGGGCAGCAACCAATTGAGTAAGCAAATGAATGGCCTCTTTTAGATCTTGGCCTGAAGCATCTGGTGGAGGAGCCGGAGGTGCTGGAGCTGGGGCTGAGTGTTACACCTCGAAAAATTCCCCGTGAACGTACAATGAATAGACTAACGAAGAATACGAGTATATGATGTTTTAATCAGAAGTGAATGACGTTTGACGACCCTAAGTAAGATTTCAAAGGCAAGAGGAATAAGAGATAGGTTATGCTCCACAATGATTAATTATAGGTTCTGAAGACGTGAAAGTTGCAGATTTGCACTTCGGCCCAGTCGATCCTAAAAAGAAATACGGACCGTAAAGTGGTATACGGCCCGTAAACTACCATGTCGTATTTCAACTTACAAAACTTCAACTTTCTGCCAAAGACTAGAATGGTTAAAAACGACTTGAAATACGGACCGTAAACTGAAATACGGCCCGTAAACTGAGTCGTAAACCACCATGTCCTTAGCATACCTTTCTGGTTCTGTTATGCTTAAATACGCCCGCAGAATACGGACTGTAAACTAGAATACGGACCGTAAACTGGGTTTACGACCACCGTGCGCTTCAACTACTGTTCATTTCGGATCAGATTTTTAAGTCATTAAAAAGGAGACCTAAGCTCATTAATTCATTTCATTCCCACGATACGTCTCTCTAGAAACCTCTATAATATTCTACACTCTTCATCTACAATAAAACAAAGGAAACCAAAGATCAATATCAAGAATCCAAGTGAATCAAGTGTATGAAACTCAGCAAAGTTCATCCAAGTTAAGAAATTTCAAGAGAAGCAAACTAGGGTTTTGGTGCAAGAAAAGTAATACCACTCAAGGCTTGTTCCTACAACATCTAAGGTAAGTGTTATGGCATTTACATGTTATTTAGGGTATGGAAGAGTTGAAACACTTGGATTATAGAAGGATGTAAGAAATAGGTCATGGAAGTGTGAATAGTAGCATTGTTGAGTAAAGGTTTGAATTGAGCCACGATCATTGATAATTTGTGATTAAAAAAATCTTATGAGTGACATTTAGAATATGGGAAAAATAGTATAAACAAAGGAAATGCTGCCCAATTTTTCCCTAGAATGGTAGCGCGTTCTTGTAGACGATTAACTAACGTTAGTGCAAATTCTCTCTTGAAGGTAGAAATGTGATATCGAAGGAGAACAAGCAAGTGATAGCTTGGTTAAACGTCAAAGGTATGTGAGGCTAGTCCTTTCTTTCTAATGGCATGAATCCTAAAGCATGACTTCCTATTTTCTTCATGAGTTCCTACATTCCGGAAAGCTACAAGTCTATATCCATGAATAGCTATATAAGATGAACGATATGTTAGAGATCTTATAATTTTAATAATGTTATTTGTTGCTTACACTCACCTTATATACTAATTACTTCAAGGTGAGGCAGGATATTGGTGAATGGTCCATAATGAAATCGGGGGATCACGACCTTACGTCACCCCGACAAAGTGTAGTTGTTCTTGAGTCCTATGCATGTACTATGATAAACATATTATGATAAGTATATTATGATAAGCATACTATGATGAGCATATATGATGATGATATAACACCGCGCCTATATGGCCAGGCAGTCACTGCTAAGGCGGGCAGCTATACACCATGGCCAGACGGTATGGGCAGACACCACTAGTGGGCGGCATGAGATGATACCCCGGACGCGGGAGGCCTGGACGCAGGATAATGTTATGATTACCACACCGATCCGATATGGACGGGCAGTTTATACACTATCACACCGTACCTATATGGGCGGGAAGCTTATACATTTATGCATATATGATATGACGATGATTATGAGTAAGACAGTATGCATTACTTATTTTATATTTGACAGTCAGATACAGATGTTTCATATTGATATTTCCTTTGTATCATTGTCTTATTTCATTGTTTATGCCTCTCATACTCAGTACAATGTTCGTACTGACGTCCGTTTTCTTTGGACGTTATGTTCATGCCCACAAGGAGACAGGGAGGAGATCTTGATCCTGATTCGTAAAAGCTAGTAGCTGATTGAGAGCACTCCATTGTTCGGAGGTGCTTATGATGATTCTTTTGTGTATATGTATTTTGGGGCATGACGGGGTCTTGTCCCGTCCTTATATTTAGCACTCCAGTAGAGGCTCATAGATACGCAGTGTGGGTTAGATGGTCTCACGAGAGGTTATTATGTATATATATTATTTTGATGGCCGAGAGGCATATGTATATAAAACTATTTATGTTTCCATATGAAATATAATTTTCCTACCATTTGAGTATAAATGTGATAAAAGAGCTAAATGAGCATGATGAGAAATAAAACGAGCGTTGCTCGGTGGTTAGCCTTGGGTAACCGTCGCGGCCCCTAGCTGGGTCGTGACACTGAGGCTCCTTCACGCTCCTCAGAAACAGGCACTGACTGGGAGGACTGAGATTGAGCCGCATTCTGGGACTCACTTTCCTCTACAACTGCTGGCGGTGCCCTTTCAGCCCTCTTTTCTACCATTGTCTTGCCCTTTTGGGTTGCCGTAGCCTTTCTCTTTACATGCTTCTCTGAAATACATAACACATGGTTAAGGAAAAAGAAGTTCTTATGTCATAGCTCTACCGCACGATCTTATGAAGAAAGAAGGTCTATCATTCCTAAAATGCTCGCAGCCTCTTGTTTATATGTGTGGCGCGCAACACACCCATAACCAAGACTCTACTGGACACGGCTCGTAGATACACCCTAGGACAGAATTGCTCTGATACCACTTTTGTCACGACCCAACCGGAGGGCTGCGACAGGCACCCAGTGCTAACCCACCCGGGCACCTCTTATCATACTTTCACATTTACCTCTAGGTGAGCCACATATTAAATCATACTTTCTATCCATCGATCATACGATTTCCATTGGGCAACGATACAAATACACATATCACCGTTAATAGCAATGCCCATAGCAATGTACATAAGCCGACGAGGCTAACTAAATGACATCCAAAATACAAGCCAACAAGGCCAAGCACATCTAACTATATACACATGTCTACCCCATGTTCTTATTGTCATTTATAACATGATTATAATCATAACATATCAAGAATCATTACTCAACCCAAGCCATTACTAAAAAATGACATTATTCCCACATGCATAACCCATTTTCTATCTCCTTCTACAATCCAAGTGTTTTAACTTTCAAATACCTTAAACAACATGGAAATACCATAAATCTTTCCTTAGATGTTGTAGGAATAAGCTTTGGATGGAAATACTTCACTTGAGCCAAAACCCTAGTTCATCTCCAATGCAATTTCTTGGCTTGGATGATCTTTAATGAGTTTCTTACACTTGGTTTGCTTAGTTTGATGAAGTTGATCATAAATTTCTCTTGTGTTCTTGTAGATGAAGAGTGGAGAAGGTTTCTAGAAATTGCTTGAAGTGTTGGATGAAAATGAAATAAATTAATGACGTGGTCCCTTTTTAATAGCGTGAAATCTTATCTGTCGGGAAAATTATACGGACACTTATACGGTCCGTATAAACTTATACGGTCCATATAAGTGACCGTGAGATCTCCCCTTTAATCACTCAATTCTGTGTCCATTATACGACAGTTTATATGGGCCGTATAATTTTATACGATCCGTATAAGTGACCGTGAAATTTCCTCTTCCACATCTCGCCTCTGTGACCATTATACGGGTCGTATAATTTTATACGGTCCGTATAAGTGACCGTATAATATCACCAGTGAGGGACTTCACTGTGAAAATCCTGCAGTCTATTATACGGACCGTATAGCATTATACGGACCGTATAACTCATATGTTCACTGATCTTGTTCTTGTCACTTGGTTTGATCTCTAATACTTATGGAACTTTCTTGACACTTGTGTATAACCTCATTAACAATCTAAGGGATGTTATAACTCTTCTCCAAAACATCATTAAATCATCATTAACTCGTAACTCATACTTTCTTTTCGATACCTATCGCATGCCTTGCCCTCTCTTGGCAAACTTTCTTCCCTTATCTCGGATGTCTTTGAAATCATAATTAGGGCCATCAAATGTCATTCTTCACTCATTGAAATACCGTATATATCAACAGAAAACCATTCTGAGGTGTTACACTATGAATAACATATACACTAGTTATACGTTCCATCATTCTATCATCTTACATAACTTGACTATTCTTATACCCGTCCTTAACATAAGAGAGTTATCGCAATAGGGTTATAATCTTCATAAATGGCACAACTTGGTGTGAATAGTCAAACGTGGCTCAATAGTAGAAATCATGCCAATGAAAAGAAGGAATAGCCTTAAGATACCTTTTGGTAGCCTTAGCCACTTAACGTTTATCCTTCAAAGCTCGTAAATCTACACGTAAACATTCCATATTATCATTAGGCTCAATATCATACACGTGTCTCAAGAATCCAAATGAAATCATTTTAGAATCTGCCGAAATTCGGGCAGCATCTCCCCTGTTTATATGCCTAGCCCAAAATTATAATCCAGCAACCAACAAAAATAATAACAATACCAACATAAACCACAATATTATAAACATTAATAGGTTCTATAAAACATCCCACACGATTTTTTTCCAAATTTTTCAAATAACCATAACCATATCCACAATACCGTAATTAAGGAATTATAATTAATTTAATCTCAAATTAGTCCAAAATCTTCTCTTAAGTTCATCTCATGGCCATCAACTTCAATTCAACACTTTATGATTTTTCTCTTATGATTCTTTCCTCTCTAAGAATTGCTAAATCTTTACATCATCTCAATCATGTAAATAATAGGAAGAGCATACCTTATAGTAGAAGAACTTCACTTTATTCACCCCTTTCCAAGACAAAGTTCATCACCACCTTGAAGAGAAACAAGAACAATTACCTTCCATGGATTATCCTTGGGGTTTTGATGTTGGTATTCTCTCTTAATAATATGGAAAGGTTATGTAAGATTATGGAAGGTTATGGAGGATTATGGAAGATTATGGAAATTTATGGAGACTTATGGAAATTAATAGAGAATTATGGAACCCTCAAGAGCTCTCTAGAACTCTTTAGAAGTGTGGTGAATGAAAAGATGATGGGTTAGAGGGAAATTTATAGGTGGGTTCGGTCAGTTACTGTAGCAACCCCGGGACTGTAGCAGTCTGTTTCTGCTCTGTTGGCCTAACTTGTAACGTCCATAATTCTCTACTCCGATGTCCTATCGAAGAGTGGCTTGTTGCATTAGAAACTATACTCGACGAACTTCATTTTAGGATTTTGTTTAACTTCAAAACACTTCATATGCTAGGAAATATTCTTCCCTCAAGTTGGAACAAAATTTTCACGCAAAACTTCATCCATCCTTTCTCCAAAGCCGTACCACTCCATTTCTTCCACTCATTTCCTTATAAAACCTTCCGGTATACCTTATATACATCCTTCACTCATTAACGCCTCGAATCGTGAGTGGCATGACCGACACTAGATGCCAACCTGGCCCGAGCGAACCACTCTAAGTCTGAAACTCTAGGAAGTAAACCCCCCAGCTTAAACTGATAATGCCTACCTGCACACAGGCAATACCAACAAACCGCAATCTGGGGATATATAAATACTGATTGTCTCATCCGAAGTCGTATACGTACACCCTATATATATATATATATATATATATATATATATATATATATATATATATATACAACTGAGCCATCCGACAAGGCTGCTATGATCGTACAAAGCCAATAATATCCAAACAGACCTATAAAACCCGGCAAGGCTATAACACAGACATATTATGTACAGGACTCGTCTACAAGCCTCTAGGGAGGGTGTGACTGTACCATACAATCTGTAATAAAATAGGAGAAACTCCAAGGACCTGGCAACTCTGAACAAAATGGAGTTCACCAATCAGCTGATGTCAACTCCGGCCTACTGGGGAGGCCTATCAATCTATCGATCGGTACCTGCAGGCGTGAATGCAGTGCCCCTAGAAAAAGGGACGTCAGTACGAACAATGTATCGAGTATGTATGGCAAGATAACCACTGAAATGAAATAACAAGCTGTGCTCCAGATATCTCTAGAAAGCATCTGGAGGTACTCTACTTGGGTTGCCTTTCATCTGAGGCAAGCTAACATAATCTATCGATATAACTCCGTGACTCGAAGGTCAGGCATAGATGACTCCATGACTCATAGGCCAGGTATAATCAACCCCATGACCCATAGGTCAGGAATGCGCATCTCCGTGACCCGTCTGTCAAGCAACAACTCCATGACCCGTAGGTCAGGCGATAACTCCATGACCCATAGGCCAGGCGTTTGCATATAATGATAACTCGAAGGCGACATAATAGTCTATAAACAACATATACACTAGTTATACCTTCCATCATTCTATCATCTTACATAACTTGACTATTCTTATACCCGTCCTTAACTTAAGAGAGTTATCGCAATAGGGTTATAGTCTTCATAAATAGCACATCTTGGGGCGAATAGTCAAAGGTGGCTCAATAGTAGAAATCATGCCAATGAAAAGAAGGAATAGCCTTAACATAGCTTTCGGTAGCCTTAGCCACTTAACGTTTATCCTTCCAAGCTCGTAAATCTACACGTAAACTATCCATATTATCATTCGGCTCAATATCATACACGTGTCTCAAGCATCCAAATGAAATCTTTTTAGAATATGCCGAAATTCGGGCAGCACCTCCCCTGTTTATATGCATAGCCCAAATTTATAATCCAGCAACCAACAAAACTAATAACAATATCAACATCAACCACAATATTATCAACACCAATAGGTTCCATAAAACATCCCACACGATGTTTTTCAAATTTCTCAACTAACCATAACCATATCCACAATACCGTAATCAAGGAATTATATTTTATTTAATCTCAAATTAGTTCAAAATCTCCTCTCAAGTTTACCTCATGGCCATCAACTTCAATTCAACACTTTATGATTTTTCTCCTGTGATTCTTTCCTTTCTAAGAATTGGTAAACCTTTACATCATCTCAATCATGTAAATAATAGGAAGAACATACCTTATAGTAGAAGAACTTCATTTTATTCACCCCTTTCCAAGACCAAGTTCATCACCACCTTGAAGAGAAACAAGAACAATTACCTGCCATGGATTATCCTTGGGGTTTTGATGTTGGTATTCTCTCTTAATAATATGGAAATCTTATGTAAGATTATGGAAGTTTATGGAGGATTATGGAAGATTATGGAAATTTATAGAGAGTTATGAAAATTTATGGAACCCTCAAGAGCTCTCTAGAACTCTCTAGAAGTGTGGTGAATGAAAAGATGATGAAAAATCATGGGTAAGAGGGATATTTATAGGTGGGTTGGGTCGGGTACTGTAGCAACACAGGTACTGTAGCAACCCGGGTACTGTGGCAGTCCGTTTCTGCTCTGTTGGCCTAAGTTGTAATGTACATAATTCTCTACTCTGATGTCCTATTGACGAGCGGTTTGTTGTATTGCAATCTAGACTCGACGAACTTCATTTTAGGATTTTGTTTGACTTCAAAACACTTCATATGCTAAGAAATATTCTTCCCTCAAGTTGGAACAAAATTTTCACGCAAAACTTCATCCATCCTTTCTCCAAAGTCGTACCACTCCATTTTTCCACTCATTTCATTATAAAACCTTCCGGTATACCTTATATACATCCTTCACTCATTAACGCCCCAAATCTGGAGTGGCGTGACCGGCACTTGATGCCAACCAAGCACGAACGAACCACTCTAAGTCTGAAAATTTGTGGAAGTAAACCCCCCAGCTTAAACTGATAATGCCTACCTGCACATAGGCAATACCAACAAACTGCAATCTAGCGATATATAACTACTGACTGTCTCATCTGAAGTGGTATACGCACATGCAATATATATATATATACAGACAACTGAGCCAGCCGACAAGGCTGCTATGATTGTACAAAGCCAATAGTATCCAAACAGACTTATACAGGCCGGCAAGGCTATCACACAGTCATATTATGTACAGGACTCGTCTACATGCCTCTAGGGAGGGTGTGACTCTACCATACAATCTGTAATAAAACAGAAGAGACTCCAAGGACCTGGTGATATGCCGCAGATTTGTGGCACATTCGACGCCTTTTTACTATGAATTTTGGTTGTTTTGAAGTAAGTCTGGTTCTCATTAATATGTTTTGTTGTGTTTTAGGAAAACAATGGCCCAAACAAAAGGAAAATTAGCCAGAAATGAAGAATCGACGGTCCGTCGATCAGACGACGAACCGTCCTTTGAAGCATCGATAAGCTCAATTTTCAAGTGATGACAAAGGATGGAGGCATCGACGAAGCGTCGAACTGATCGACGGTTAGTCGTTTGTGTCGTCGAACAAGATCTCTCAACAAAAGGAGACCAAGATGAAATGCTCGACGGAGCGTCGAACTAGTCGACGACACCGTCGAATGTTACACAGTGCTGAAGGTACAAAGGACGGAACACGCGACGGATCGTCGAACGATCAGCGGTCCGTCGATCTTGCTATCGGGGGCACTTTTGTCAGTTTTCTGCTATGCGTTTTTGGAGTTTATTTAAAGAACATTTTAGGTTTTTTGTTTGTATCCAGATTTTATTATACTCACTTGAAAAGTCCCATTGGTGGGTGAGCATTGAATACTCCCCTTTTGGAGCTTAGTGAAGACACAAGATTCCATTTTCCACCATCTTTATTACATTTGTAAGCTTTATGTCTCATTTATTGCTTACTACTTTTGAGACCATAATGTGTGAGTAGAGCCTTTAATCAAAGTTGTGGACCCAAATGATGGGTGCTATGTAATGGGTATCTAACATTTTATATATATAATTGGTTGTGATGTGTTTTATTATTTCTCGTATTCATTGTTCTATAAGTGGTTGCAAACACTTGTTCATGCACAAACCCTAGTTTATTTGGAAAGATGAACTAGGGTGTGATTTGAAATAATATAACAAGGACTCGGGGCGCTAACCCTCGTTTAATGAACTTGCTTAGGAATAAGATGAGTTCTACTTGGCATATTTAATCAACCTTATTTATAACTTTTCTAAATTTGGGAAAATCATGAAAAGAAATACTATCTAACTATTGGAAAATATTAGAAAGTGTGTTAGAGATTAAGTGCATACATAACTGCGACCCATTAGAAATATATCATATTGACACCCATAGCATAACGTCTAATCATTGCGGGGACACAACTTTGATTCTCAAAATTCAAACAAATTCCAAACAGTTCAAAATAGCAAATACAAATCAAATCTCCTTTTTAAAATACTCGGAATAGGATTAAAGCATTTAAAGACTAGTATCGCATACAATTAGTACCCTTTTCTCTCCATGTTCCCTGTGGGATTCGACCCCAACCTTGTTTGGGTTACTATATTTGACAATGTTCGTATTACGCCATTAATAGGTTTAATTTGAGCGTATCAAATTTTGGCGCCGTTGTCGGGGAATACGGTTTAGAAATGTCACACCCTAATCTTGATAGGGCATGATTGGCACCCGACCCCATACTCAGAGCCGAGCAAACCCCATTAGTTCTCGTTATATTCATAAGCTCACTGGACCCTTAAGTTACGAAATGAAATGCATAATGAAAACTTGTCAAAAAATATTCTTTTCGTCGTTCTCAAATCAAGTAAGATCTGTAGTCATATGGAATTTGTAACATAATGCATAATGGTATGTCGGCTTGCAGAGCCGCTTACAAGACTGACATCCTATATACATGACTCTGTTTGCAAAGTCTCTAACATGCTATATACCATAACGTACATACTCTGACTCGGCAACACTCCGGAAAGAAATGGAGCTCGTCAATCCAGCTGGAACATCTCCTAGCAATGTCCTCTACTCATCTGTATACACCTGTGTGGCATGAAACGCAGCCCCCGAAGAAAGGGGGTCAGTACGGAATATGTACTGAGCATGTAAGGCATGAAATACAGTAAAGAGGATCATAACTAAAATGGAGATTTGCTCGAAACAAGTATGACTTTTAAAAAATTCAATACACTTGCCTTATGAAATGAAAATCATGCATATCATTATCATATACCGTACCTGGCCCATTATGGGACTCGGTGGATAAGATCATGACATCATGTCAGCATACTATCATATCATCATGTATGTATATACCGTACCCGGCCCATTATGAGACTCGGTGGATAAGATCATGTCATCATGTCAGCATACTGTCATATCATCATGTGTGTATATACCGTACCTGGCCCTCTAGTGAGGGACTCGGTAAATAAAGTCATCATATGCCCTCCTGGCCGCCATCCCCGTATCATCATGTCATCATATATATATATACCGTACCCGGCCCTCTAGTGAGGGACTCGGTGAATAATGCAGTGATACTGTGGACGATAACATACCCGGCCCGGGACTCGGTGAAAGATGTAACAACAGTATGCACGAGAAGAGTAGTGAGAAACCATATGCATATAAATCAAGTTTTGGGACTCAATAGGTAAGTACGCTAATTGACACCTGAAGGATCATAAACACGTTTCGAGTCAATCCGAGTTTGCATAAGAAAGTTATAGACATTATTCATTGCAGAAACCTCTACGAACATTTCAAAGCAATCCGAGACCGCCTATGAAAGTTAGGGATATTATTCCTTATAGAACCCTTTTAGGAACAGGGACTCTTTATGCTTTGCTCGCTATTCAATCATACAACAGACTCGACTATACCAAGTATGCTCGTGTCAAGAAATGAATAAGAATCGTAAACAAGCTTGGAATTAAAGAATAGAGTTACCCCAAGATACATGTCATACCTTACTTAGCTCTAGGACATGCCAAAGAAAGAAAGGGTAAGCCTTACATACCTTGTCCGCTTCCTAGGCTAATCCGAACTTAAGTCTCGGCTTTCCCAAGATCTACAACAACGTCAGGAGATAGCAATCATTAGCTATAGGTATTTAGGAATCCGATTCCAAGCTAGCAATTCACCTACAGAAATTTGGGCAGCATTTCCCCTGTAAATTCAACCAACCCCGAGAATTCAAGTCGGCCAAATCATCAACAACAATACCAACAATCATATTTTGAACTTCAACAATTAATTCAAAATGCAGTCTAACGTTAGCAACCCTTCCTACATAATTCGACGGCATTTCATTTAATCTTCATCCCTAGTCCTTGTATAACTCTTCTCTCCCTTGAGCTCATACTAAGCCGTCCACAGTCTTGATAACGCAAAATTTTCCAGGGTGTAACATCCTTCCTTAACTCTCTCATTGCTTCCAGTCAGTTTCTTCCACTTCTTTGTCCTCACGTACATGGTCGGAAATTAACTAGCATCTCGCTCTCATTTGGTCGACAGTATTGTAGTCTTGCTTACCATGCTATAAATATTCATCGGCCCTTAAGTATTCTCTTTTTCTCGCTCCTTGTTTCCTCGCTAGTGGGAAATTACCATGCTTATATACGGTATACTCTTTGTGTTTATGTCTTCAGTACCATATCGGGCTATCCTTTTTATACCTGTTAATCTTAGACGTACACTGCATCGACTCCCTGTAGTTCATTAGTTCGACTTCCTGTTCCTTAACATACTTGTCACTATCCCTTTTAATCTTAGATTCTAAATATTTATCCAATCATGACTTTGTCGCTAATGAGCATAATGGTTATGTTTCTTTCCAAGGCCAGTTATACTAATATCCAAAAACGTATATACGTAATGTTTCTTCGCCATTTATTATCCTTCGCAGTCCAGTTACACTCATGGAAACTTATGATTCGAGTTCAATTAATTTCTTAGCTCGCAACATCTTTGAGCTCTTGCTGCAACCTTTTCCTTACTTCCTTCCCTCACATCTCTCGACACCAGTATACTTGTCTTTGATTTCTTTGTATTGGCGATCGTTTCGTCAATCGTTATTCCTTGTTGGCTCTCCGATGTGGACTTCTTACAATTATAATAGGGCATAGCTTCACGTTGATGGTTCATATAATTCCATAGCGTATACTCTCATGTTCAGTATAATTAATGGTCCATGAACTATTTTTTTTTTAATATCCGGTGAACTCTTTTATTTCCATTCATAGGAGCAGTGTTCTTTCTTTCCTTCAAAAAACAATTCCCAGACTACCAATCGTTGGTACTTTCGTTATAATAGTCGTTGTCATCCGAAATATCCTTTGAATTTTGTCATCCTCTCCATTATCTTTTGGGAACTTAGCTTGTAGCCTTTTCTTACTCTCTTTATTACCCTTTAGAACACGTCGCTGCATACTTAGGTACTGCGCAATTTTGCTCGATACGGGGGATTCAACCCATGATCTAGAAATATCGTAGCTCATGTCGGCATAGGGCATTCTCTTAAGGTGTCTTCCATACTTTCCCCCTTATGTCTGCCTCATGGTACACTCATTGTCAATTCGTTTTTACTTCTTTCAGGTATCCTCCTGATGTGCCGATATGTTTTGAACTCTGGCCCCGAGCTAATAAATCTCCTCTTCTGGAGCTTAAAAATGTCGTGATTCCTTTTAAATCTAATATAATATGTTCTTCCCCCCTTTTTAAGCAGATCCTTATACGCCAATGGTCTTCGAGTACTCATTGTCTTCAGTAATTATCTACCGCCCTTCACTATCTTCTTAAGGTCGGGGTTCCGTCATCGTATGGTCTGCCTTATTTATCCTTTTTGCTAGTCACACTCTTGTGTTCAATTGGAATGCTCATAAGGGTATCCAATTCCGATTCCTCCTCTGTCGTCTTTCACAGTCCTTTTATGACTAACGGTTTTCCGGACCTACAAGTTGATGGGGACACCGAGATTCACCACGTCCTTTATGAAGTCTTCGATTATACCTTACTCCTTGTTTTTCTATTCCAGACTTTGCTTATAAATTATCTAGAATTCTTCTTATCTTGAGTTCTCCTTCAATTTATGTCTATATCATCATTTTGTCAACAATTCCCTACCCTTCCATCCACTATTAGTCCTTTCGCCCATTTAGCTAACTTACTCGTAATTCTTCTTAACTACGCGTTTGTGTTGCAGCTGCGCATCCATGTTTTTCGAGCGTCCTGCTACCTTTGATCTTAGCCTAGGATTCTTACAGTTTACACTCTATCTACCTTCGTTCATCGAACCTTTATCTATCTTTATGATGCTTCGGCCGAGTGGTCTTCCATGCACGTTCCTTACACTTCATTTTATTTCCTTTATAATCGAGCCTCTCGGTCTTTACGGGAGATCTTGCCTCGTATCATTAATTTTCTAATCCATCGTACCGACTCATCATCTTTGTTCTTTCCTGGATGAGTAATTAGTTTTCTGCCGCCAACTTATTAAAGTATCCTTCTTACTCTCATGATTAGAGATTTTTAGTTACTATACACCTAAATGCTCTCCTCTTCCTTCGACCAACCCATTAGTATACCTTTCTTACTTTCATCCTTAACCTTCCTTGGGTTTCTTCCTCCTCGAGCACCTTTCTTCTCTTGTTATTTGCAATATCGGCTCTGAAGTTCGTGAAATATTCCTTTAAACGCGCAAATCCGTTCTATTCTTAAGTCATCTTTTTGGAGAGCTTCTCCATGTCCGAGGCAACCGTGTCAATATGATTACACATTTATCCCTTCCACATGTCCACTTTCGAATTTTTTTTTTCCAAAAATTGTCGTGCTTTGCCCGTCGTCCCTCTCGGAGGCTTCACTCACTGATGTTTCATACTTTTCACTTTTTCCGACATTTGATCTCCTTAGCTTCCTTATACTCACTTTCCCCTTTTTCCCAGATGTCATTACCTTAGGACTTTGCAGTTTTCGCCTGCGATGATGATAACATCAGCCTACCTGGTAACGTTTTTTTGTTACTTGAACCTTATCACCCTGTTCGGTCAATGCCTTCAATATACCACTGCGCCGGTTGCTGGGGTACCCATACCCATTTATACAATCACATATGGGATATCATACGCATTCATGTATATGTATATATAATTACTACCGTCTCGCCTACAAAAATTTTCCAAACACTATTCAAACTCATCCTAATTCCAGAGCTGTGATGCACTTTCTTTCTCTTCACCGGTCTAGTCTGCCTCGTCCTACGCGACCTCTTTAGGTTTCCAACCATTCGGTATACTATAATTTCCCTTAGGCTACTTTAGCTTCTCATTTTCCTCTTGTGTCTAAATCTATAGGACTTTTAGTACACTTCCTAGGGGGGTCACCCATCCTAATATTTCTCTCACTTTAGCACGCTTAACCTTGAAACTCTGATGAAATCCGGTGCGTTAATGCTGGTATAGTCTTATCCACTTCACCGCATGGCCTTTACCTCATAATCCAAAGTAAGTTGAAGTCTTGACAGATTTCAAAATTTTCTCGTAACGCATCACCCTCCGAATTAGAAAGGGTCTCTTACTTTTCCGACTGCACAATTATTATTTTGGCCTTTTTAATTCCCAATATTCACCTTTCACCTGTGTGTATGGCTAGCTTTCACCCTGGATTTCTGGATTCTTGATGGTAGGGAACATACCTTCGTCGCCATTACTTATAAATACTCGGGTATCAGCCTGTTTGAATTTCCACTCACCATTCTTATATAATAATCTACAATAGAACTCATTTGTCGACTTTCCCTGAATCCCCTAACAGACCTTGCTCCTACTAACCTCGAATGTAACCCATTTTAATCCTTCGGACTGCTAATCGTCTTTCTCACAATTATTCTTCATACCATGCCAAGTCCATAACTCCTCTAAAACAACGCATCCCACTTATTGTCTATTTACGATATTTCCTTTCCACACTTCTTCCTGTTAGGTGTACCTAACTAAATGACCTGATTTTGAAAAATTCTGGAAGAGTCTCCTTTACAATTCGTACTATTCAAAATCTGCACGCAGCAAATACCAACAATGCCTTACAGGGCATACATATGTATACGACATATCCCAGCCACCCAGGGCTCCCAATTTCAGGCAAAGAATGAAGATATCAAAACTTACCCCTGTGACTTTCCATATCATCACTCACCTTCTCCCGTCCATACTGTGTTTCTGCTAAGATCAAAGGTTAGTGCAAGGAATCTCATTTCCTATGACTTGGATCTATCGCACGATCTAAGACAGAAAGAAGGCCAATAATTCCTAGATGCTCTGCAGCCTCCTGTTTATAAGTGTGGCCGGCTTCACACCCATAAACAGGACTCTACCGGACACGACTTTGCAGACAACCCTCTAGGACGAACTGCTCTGATACCAATTTGTCACACCCTAATCTTGATAGGGCATGATGGGCACCCGACCCCATACTCAGAGCCGAGCGAACCCCATTAGTTCTCGTTATATTCATAACCTCACTGGACTCTTAAGTTACGAAATGAAATGCATAATGAAAACTTGTCAAAACCATTCTCTTCGTCGTTCTCAAATCAAGTAAGATCTGTAGTCATATGGAATTTGTAACATAATGCATAATGGTACGTCAGCTTGCAGAGCTGCTTACAAGACTGACATCCTGTATACATGTTGTCTGCAAAGTCTCTAACATGCTATATACCATAACGTAGATACTCTGACTCGGCAACACTCCGGAAAGAAACGGAGCTCGTCAATCCAGCTGGAACATCTCCTAGCAATGTCCTCTACTCATCTGTATACACCTGTGTGGCATGAAACACAGCCCCCGAAGAAGGGGGTCAGTACGGAATATGTACTGAGCATGTAAGGCATGAAATACAGTAAAGAGGATCATAACTAAAATGGAGATTTGCCCGAAACAAGTATTACTTTTAAAACCATCAATACACTTGCCTTATGAAATGAAAATCATGCATATCATTATCATATACCGTACCCGGCCCATTATGGGACTCGGTGGATAAGATCATGTCATCATGTCAGCATACTATCATATCACCATGTATGTATATACCGTACCCGGCCCATTATGGGACTCGGTGGATAAGATCATGCCATCATGTCAGCATACTATCATATCATCATGTATGTATATACCGTACCCGTCCCTCTAGTGAGGGACTCGGTGAATAAAGTCATCATATGCCCTCTTGGCCGCCATCCCCGTATCATCATATCATCATGTCATCGTATATATATATATATATATACCGTACCCGACCCTCTAGTGAAGGACTCGGTGAAAGATGTAACAACAGTATGCACGAGCAGAGTAGTGAGAAACCATATGCATATAAACCAATATTTGGGACTCAATAGGTAAGTACGCTAATCAACACTAGAAGGATCATAAACACGTATCGAGTCAATTCGAGTTTGCATACGAAAGTTATGGACATTATTAATTGCAGAAACCTCTACGAACGTTTCAAAGCAATCCGAGACCGCCTATGAAAGTTAGGGACATTAATCCTTATAGAACCTTTTTAGGAACATGGACTCTTTATGCTTTGCTCGCTATTCAATCATACAACAGACTCGACTATACCAAGTATGCTCGTGTCAAGAAGTGAATAAAAATCGTAAACAAGCTCGGAATTAAAGAATAGAGTTGCCCCAAGATGCGTGTCATACCTTACTTAGCTCTAGGACATGCCAAAGAAAGAAAGGGTAAGCCTTACATACCTAGTCCGCTTCCTAGGCTAATCCGAACTTAAGTCTCGGCTTTCCCAAGATCTACAACAACGTCAGAAGATAGCAATCATTAGCTATAGGTATTTAGGAATCCGATTCCAAGCTAGCAATTCACCTACAGAAATTTGGGCAGCATTTCCCCTGTAAATTCAACCAACCCCAAGAATTCAACTCGGCCAAATCATCAACAACAATACCAACAATCATATTTTCAACTTCAACAATTAATTCAAAATGCATTCTAACGTTAGCAACCCTTTCTACATAATTCGACAGCATTTCATTTACATTCAAGTTAACCACAAACTCAACTTACAATCTTCCAAACTCAATAAGAACAACAACAACACATTCCTCGCTTCCAAGTTCATGAATTATACCAACAACCACACGTTAACAACATCATTCATACAAATATAAGAAACCATGCTAATGTCACATTAACTTCTATAACAACCCACAACGATTACAACTTCATTTTAAGCCATCAAACCTTTTTTTCATCTTGGAATCCACAACAACAACAACCAAAAATACTAAATAAAATCAATTCATCACATCTTACCAACACAGCCCCTATTCGGCCACATCTTACACACACATATTTTATGAATTTCATCCATTTCAACATACTACAACACTCACAAATCATCTCTAACACATAGAAAAGGAGATTAAACCTTACCTTTACCCTTTCACTTCTCAACTTGGCTAGGGTTGGTAAATTGCACAAATAAATGCTTTGCTTGCTCCAACAACTACTCCACGTTAATAAGGGCCTTCCAATTGGTTGGAATACTAGAAGAAAATTATTTTTCTTAATCAATTTTTATGGCATCAATTTTGCTAGCCATGGCCGAATGCCTCTATATTCTTCTTGAAGTTTCTTGAATTGTGAAGATGATGAATATGCCTTGCTTTGGTCATCACTTATATATATATATATATATATATATATATATATATATATATATACATGGCTCCTACAAATATAAAGTGGACACATGCCGCCACTCATGGCTTGAGTTAATTGTCCAAGCCATGGGTGGGACCCACTTAAGCCACACGGCCATGGTGGCTTTCATGACCATATTTTTTTTATTTTTCCCTTTTTACCCCTAGACGTTCTCAATATTTCCATACCACTAATAACCAACTTGTGTATTAAAATAAAATCGGAAGGAAAATAATAGCCTTGCCCTTAACTTATCGCGATTATCTTGAAACATCCGAATGTACAAAATACGGGATATAACAAGAAATTACTGATTGTTGTATACTCTTCTTTAAAACTTTTTCTATTCCATCACACCTTATTTACTGTTGTGGTGAACCAGGTGAACATGGCAGGAAAACCGAATCGGAATCAAGGAAACCAAGGTGGACTCCAAGTGAACCCACCTGCACCAGAAGAGGATGAGGATGAAAATATATTTGTAGAATTCATCAATGAAACTGATTATGCTTCTGCTGTGGTTCCTCCTAGAACTGGAAATGCTACCTTCAAAATTGATAACTATATCTATCAGCTGCTGAAACTTAAAGGTTATTTTCGAAATTCTTCAGAGGATTGTCCACTTCGACATTTGAAGAACTTCTTGCATGTATGTGCCCAACAATCCCAAGGTCCTGTTTCTGCCGATGCACTTCGGTTACGGGTCTTTAAATATTCCTTGACAGGCCAAGCCAGGGAATAGTATGAAAAGCTCCCCAGCAATTCTATTCATACCTGGAACGAGTTAGCCAATACATTTTTGAAGAAATGGTTCCCTCCAAGCAAAAAGGTTGAGCTTCGGGATAAGATCTTTGAGTTGAAACAACTTCCGAGGGAACAATTATATTCAGCATGGGAGCGTTTCAAGTATTATCTAGCTCAATCTCCAACTCACGGATTTCCGGATGCTATTCTTACGGAGAAATTCTACAAGGGCTTAGATACAATGATTCAGATTGCTGTCAATACTGCCGCAGGAGGATGGTTCATGGACAAGTCATTTATCGTTATCACCCGTTTGCTTGATAATCTCACCACCCACAATCAAGTTTGGCACTCGAGAGATAGTGAAGTCCTGTCATATGGTAGTCCCTCTGCTGCTGCGGTGGCCAAAGAAAATCATGAGCGAGATCATGCTTTTGCTCAATTGCAAACCACCGTGGATTTGTCGTCAAAGAGGCTTACGGAGAAAGAAGATAAAAGTGTGAATGTTGTCGATGAGATGCCACCTCATACTCCCGGAATGTACCAAGTCTCGGAGGAAGCTTATCTAGAGGGGCAGCCACAACGTGAGGATGCAAATTATATCGATCACTCTTAAGGGGGTTATCAAAAGCAATGGAGACCCCAACCACAAAGCAATCAATATGGCCGAAATGAATATGGTGGATCGGACAGGAGGGATTACAACAACAACAATTATGGTAATCGGAATCCCAATGCCTATGTTCCACTAAAGGGCCGCACGTCTAACTCTCAAAATTCGTGAGAAGGTCCTTCCAATGATCAAGGGACTTCTCAAATTGAATCTATGCTTGAAAAGATACTGGACAACCAGCATAATAGTGACAAGAAGATGGAGAATTTGACCGAAGTGGTAGGCTTTCACACCGCTTCAATTCATAAACTGGAGTCACAAATGCGAGATCTTTCTCGTGAGCAACATCCACCGCAAAGAGGGGGCTTCCTAGCGACACAGTTCCAAACCCAAGGGGTAGTGGAGACGATCACACTGCCTCATGCAAAGCTATTTCAACTAGAAGCGGAAAGATCCTTGACTTGGTAAATCAGAAAGTGGTTGAACCTATTATTTTCGAGCCAATTATTGATGAGGTTGTTAAAGAAGAGGTTGAAGAAGAAATAGAGGCACCAATTGAAGTGCATGTTATTATTGAGAAAGAGAAGGAAGTGCACCCTAGTGTTCAAAAGGGTGACGAGGAGCCAAGTGTTGAAAAAGCTACTGGTGAGAGCTTTCAAAAGAGCAAAGTCACGGGAGAAATTAAACCCTTGACTCAAACATATAAGTCTCCTCCCCCGTTCCCACAAAGATTGATGAAAAGAACGGAGGATGCCAAGTGTCAACGATTCTACGACCAATTGAAAGGGTTGTCAATGAATATCCCATTGTTAGACGCATTCCAAGAAATGTCGGGATTTGCTAAATACTTGAAAGAATTGTTGACGAAGAAAAGGCCAATCAAGCATGATACGGTGGGAGTCACCCACTGTGTGAGCGCTATTATTTCGTCATCAAAGGATGAAAAGAAGGGAGATCCCAGGGCTTTCACTATCCCTTGCACCATCGGTCATCATGATTTTGCTCGTGCTTTATGTGACAATGGAGCTAGTATTAATTTGATGCCACTGGCCATATATAAGAAAGTTGGTTTGGGAACACCTAGACCAACGAGCATGCGTCTCCAAATGGCCGATAGAACTATCAAAAGACCGGTAGGGGTTGTTGATGACATCCTTGTTAAAGTGGGGGAATTCTTACTACCGACATATTTTGGCATCCTTGATTGTGCGGTTGACAAAGAAGTCCCAATTATCCTGGGAAGGCCTTTTCTTGCCACCGGGAGAGCCCTAATGGACTCGAAAAAGAATGAAATAATATTTCGGGTCAATGATGAAGAGGTAACCTTCCAAGCTAGCAAGGGGTTAAAATTGCCTAGTGCTTATGAGAGCATTTCGGTCATTGATTCATTCGATGTGATAGACGAAGCGGTGGGGCATAAGTTAGAAGAGGAGCACTTTAACGAGACACTTTCGGCTATTTTGGTGAACTTCAAGGCGGATAACATGAAGTGGTATGTTGAAACAGTTAATTCTCTCATTGGCCGGGGTTCATACTCTTATGAGCCGAAGAAATTATCTCTTGATCTTGATAAAAGAACCATTCCTCCGGCTAAGCTTTCGATTATTCAGCCACCAAAACTTGAGCTCAAGTTATTTCCCTCTCATTTCAAGTATGCTTTTCTTGGCCCAGATAATACTTTACCGGTTATTCTCTCATCTTTGTTAAGTGAGGAACAAACTCAAAAGGTGCTTGAAGTGTTGCGGGCTTAGCGAATGTCACGACCCAGCTCCGTGGGCCGCGACTGATGTCCTATTTGGACACCCCAAACAGACTTACATACTAACTCCTCATATTTTAATCTAACTCAGATTTTCATATTAATCATCCTTAACGGACTGAAAGCAAATATCATCATATCAGAACCAACAGAGGCGGCGGAATACACATCGCCGAACATGTGCACATATACAAACATACAGGCCATTTAGGCCGCATCCAAATCTTATAGATTGGCGGAATCTACATCGCAAGATACATGCACGTGTACAGACAATTAGGCCGGTTTGGCCATAATAGCAAACGGGACCGCATTAAGACGTAGATCATAGACAAACGAACACACACATAACCCATTACCCACATATATGACTACAGGCCTCTACAAACCATAACGGAATCATATGACGGGACAGGGCCCCGCCGTACCCCAAATGGTCAAATATACAGAAGCATATACATCACAAAAAAAATGTGTACCAACATATGGGCTCCGGATCAAAGGAGCACTCTGTAATAGCAGAATGTGTGGCCTACACTGGCAGATCACGAACCTCGGTACCTGCGGGCATGAAACGCAGCCCCCAAAGAAAGGGGGCCAGTACGAATGATGTACTGAGTATGTAAAGCATAAAGTACAGAAATCGAAACCGTAACTGAAGTGAAAGGTACAGAGAGAGAATACCGGATCAATATATCAAAACCTATACTGAAGACATATGTACATAATGCAAATAGAAAATCATGCATAAGGCTCAGGAACGTGGTCACCACTCCGACGCTGGTGCCACAACACAGCATATTCCAGAAGGTTTCAAATCTCCGTACACCCCGAACAGAACATATGATCACATCATATCATATCATCAAAACATATCATAAGCCATATCACAGTGCGCACGATCACAAATCAGCCCGGGATCCGGCGAACGATATCATAGTAATAGGCACGAGCAGAGTAGTGCGGAGACCATATGCATATACACAATTAAATTCCAAGACTCGACAAACAAATACACATATTTATATATTGAGATCAGAAAGTTCAAAATAAGTATCGAGTCTGTCAGAATTAGTATACAAAAGATATGAGCCTTTAAATTTACAAAACTTTCGAAAAATACCTCATAAGCCATTTTCTGAAAATTTAGTATCGTTCACATTTAGGAGTTTTCAAATAACTTATGGAGCAAATCAAACGGAGCCTTAAGTTCATAGGCAAAAGTCCCCTCTTTATATCATACAAAAGTAGATTAAGTAAGACAAACGAAGGAAGTCTCGGGACTAATGGGCCCACCTCGGGTCAAGTCGAGGTGGTGGACATAAATTACGAACATTAGACTCTATGGAGTCATCCATGAAAGTTCCAAAGCGATTCTATCACGTTTGTGCAAGTTATGGATGTTTGAACAGTTTTCCAACAAGACATAAGTATTATAGTTCAATTATATTGAATGAATAGTGCCAAAACTTAGACTCGAATTTCTATGAGCAGAATAACCTCCAAGACTCAAATCCAAACCTAGTACACCTAGGACATGCCAAAAGAAAGAGAGGGGTAGCTTTACATACCTTTTTCGCTTCCTACACGTCTCCAAAATCAAGTCTCAAGTTCGCCAAAATCTACAATTTGGTCACAATTACCAAATGTTAATTGTAAGGCTTTAAGATTACAATCTCAACCAATACTTGTCTACAAAAATTTGGGCAGCATCTCCCCTATACATATAACATCCCCGAGATTTAAACTCGGCCAAAATAGCAGCAACCATACCAACAACAATCTCACCAATATCAACCATCGGCTAGAAATGCATTCTAACGTAAATAGTCTTCTTTTCCAAATAATGCAACAACTCCCAATCTAACTTCGCATTTCCAACAAATCTCAACATTTTCACATTCATTACTAATCAAGATCATTCTAATTGTATTCGGGAGCATTTCATATCATTCTACAAAATATTTACAAAATATACCAAAATTTCCACCAAAACCATAATTCATCCAAAACCTCTAATCTTCAACATAAATATTCGTAACACATTTTCATCTCCCAATTTCATTATCAACAATCATAATTTGCACATTAACAATTCTTTTTCATAATTATATAAATTTCCCATAAATCCACAAATCTTCCTACAACACTTAACAACTACTTTTCTTACACATTTTTGGCTAACATTCTTCCATTTACTCCACAAAGCCATTACAACACAATTAACATAACAAATAGAATTTTTAATCTTCCCCTTCCATTACCTCATTTTCGGCCATATGCACACATGCACACCCACCATGCAAACTTTCATATTTCTATAAATTCTACCCATTTCTACATACTACAACATAAACAAGTCCTCATAACGTAATTAAAAGGGATTAATTCTTACCTTTTCTCTTCAACTTTTTCACTTGACCAAGGTGTGAGATTGATGAAACAAGTACCCTATCCTCCAAAACAACTACACAAAGTTGTAGAGGACCCTTGAATTAGTGGGAATACAACAAGAAAATAATTTTTTGGAACAAGATTTTGAGGGACAAAAATTTGGAGCTATGGCCGAATGGCCTTCTCTTTTGCTCCTCTTGTTTTCTTTGTTTTTCTCTTTTGCTCCTCTTGAAAGTTCTAGGAGATTTTGATGAATAATTGACCCTTTTATTAATTTATCACATGATTAATTCCATGGGCTTGGATCTTTTTTTATCTTTTTCCAAGTCATGGCCGGCCACCCTATTGGGTTGGGCCTCCTTGTTCTCTTTTTGTTTGAGCTCAATGACTTATGGATCACATTTTGTAATTCCCGAAACTAATTTACAAAATTCCAATTTTGCCCCTAGCCTTCCTCAACACTTCCACACAAATATTCTTTCATGCACAACTCATATGTTAAAAAAATAATCAATTATGACCTTATTTCTTACAACTCAAAATTATTACAAAATTTTCCGAATGCACAAAACACGGGATATAACAGCGAAGATCTATTGGGTGGACTATTGTAGATATTAGGGGAATTCCCTCCGGTATTTGTGAACATAGAATCGAGCTTGAGGAGGATAGTTCATCAAGTGTAGAGCATCAAAGGAGGCTAAACCCTCCTATGCAAGAAGTGGTCAAGAAAGAGATAATCAAATGATTGGATGTGGGTGTTGTATACCTAATTGCAAACAGTCCATGGGAGAGTCCGGCAATGTTTGCCAAAGAAGGGGGGCATCACTGTTGTCCCTAACTCCAAGAATGAGTTGATTCCTACAAGGACAGTCACCGGATGGAGAGTGTGTATGGACTACCGAAAGCTAAACACAACACCTTGTAAAGACCACTTCCCTATGCCTTTTATTGATCAAATGCTAGATCGGCTAGCTGGAAGAGCTTATTATTTCTTTTTGGATGGGTACTCGGGGTACAACCAAATCAACATTGCATTAGAGGACTAGGAGAAGACCACTTTCACTTGTCCTTATGGCACTTTTGCTTTCAGCCGCATGCCTTTCGGCTTGTGCAATGCCCTGGCTACTTTCCAACGGTGTATGATGTCTATTTTCTCAGATATGGTGGAAGATTTCTTGGAAGTCTTCATGGATGATTTTTCTGTTGTTGGTGACTCCTTTGACGAATGTCTCGCCAATCTCGGTAAGGTATTGAAGCGGTGTGAAGAAACCAACCTTGTACTTAATTGGGAGAAATGTCATTTCATGGTGACAGAAGGGATTGTCCTTGGCCATAATATTTCCAAGAAGGGCATTGAGGTAGATCGAGCAAAAGTTGATGACATAGCCAAGCTCCCACCACCAATCTCTGTCAAAGGGGTTCGCAGTTTCTTGGGACATGTCAGTTTCTATCGGCGATTCATCAAAGATTTCTCCAAGATCGCCAACCAGATGTGTAAGCTTCTTGAAAAAGAAGCTATGTTTGCATTTGATGAGAAGTGCCTTAAGGCATTAATGAGTTGAAGGTAATGCTCACCTCTACTCCAATTATTGTATCTCCGGATTGGTCAATGCCATTTGAGCTTATGTGTGATACAAGCGGATTTGCTATTGGTGCGGTGCTTGGGCAAAGGCACAACAAAATCATGCACCCAATTTATTATGCTAGAAAGACCCTCAATGGAGCTCAAATGAATTATACCATCATCGAGCAAGAGCTTCTAGCCATTGTCTACGCGTTTGAGAAGTTCCAGGCCTATCTACTTGGATTTAAAGTGGTTGTTCATACGGATCATGCAACCTTGAGATACTTGATGACAAAGAAAGATGCAAAGCCCAGGTTGATTCGTTGGGTCTTGTTGTTGCAAGAGTTTGACTTTGAGGTCAAAGATCGAAAAGGTTGTGAAAACCAAGTTGTAGATCATCTATCTAGACTTGAGGAAGCTGGGAGACCAAGTGAAAATCTTGAGTTAAATGATGTTTTCCCTGATGAGAGGCTCTTGGATGTATCTTGTGAGGTTGCCCCTTGGTACGCAGATATCGCCAACTTCTTGGTGACAGGTCTTATCCCCGACGATATCAAGGCTTACCAATGAAGAAATTCTTGAGAGATAGTCGTCAATACTATTGGGATGAGCCCTATTTATTCCGCACTTCTGCCGACAACATCATTCGGCGATGCGTGGCCGAATCTGAGGCTATGAAAATCTTGAAAGCTTGCCATGACTCTCCCGTGAGGGGTCATCACAGTGGGAACCGCACAGCAGCTAAAGTGCTTGAATGTGGCTATTATTGGCCCACCATTTATCATGATGCAAATTTGATGGTGTAATCTTGTGACCAATGTCAACGCCAAGGATCAATTAGGAAGAAGCATGAAATGCCAATGAATTTTGTCATGGAGGTTGAACTATTTGATGTGTGGGGCATTGACTTTATGGGCCTCTTTGTAAGTTCTCGTGGCATACGATACATCTTTGTCGCGGTTGACTATGTGTCCAAGTGGGTTGAAGCTGTAGCATTGCCCAATAATGATGGCAAGAGTGTCACCAAATTTCTCAAAAGCAACATATTCACAAGGTTTGGCACTCCACGGGCAATAATTAGTGATGGTGGCACACAGTTTTGCAATGAGAAATTCGCTAATCTCTTGGAGAAATATGAAGTGCAGCACAGGGTGGCAACTCCTTACCACCCCCAAACTAGTGGGCAAGTCGAAGTCTCAAATCGGGAGATAAAGAACATTTTAGCAAAGATGGTTAATGCAAACCGAACTGATTGGTCATCTAAGCTTGCTAACGCTCTTTGGGCTTAAAGAACAGCGTTCAAGATACCCATTAATACATCTCCTTATTGGTTGTTGTTCGGTAAAGCTTGTCATTTACCTGTTGAACTCGAACACAAGGCTTTGTGGGCATTAAAAAACTAAGCATGAATTAGGACGAAGCAACCAAGCTACGGTTGTTTCAAATGAATGAAATGGATGAGTTTCGGTATCATGCCTATGAGAGTGCGAGTTTGTACAAAGAAAGGATGAAACACTATCATGATGTCAAACTTCTGAAGTGAGATTTTCAACCGGGTGATTCGGTGTTGTTGTTCAATTCAAGGTTGAAGCTCTTTCCGGGCAAGTTGAAATCCAAGTGGTCCGGCCCTTTTACTTTGGTGAAGTGTGTCACCCAATGGGTCATTGGAGTTAAAGTATAACGACGGGACACGTACTTTCAGAGTCAATGACCATCGGGTAAAGCACTACCATTGGATGGTTGATGGAGACAAGATTGTCGATGCTCACCGGTTAAAATATGGCACCGGACCTTAGCATCAAAAGTGGCATCACGTCGTGCCGCGATGTTAAATTGTGCGCTTCTTGGGAGGCAACCCATGTGCATTTTTTGCAATATATTTTTCTTTCCTTCCGTTAATTTTTGTTGTTGTGTTGTTTTAATGTTTGTTGATGTGTTGCAGAACCTAAGTGTTGAACCCAGAAATTACCAGGACAGCAGTTACACGACACATTCGATGGACCGTCGATCTGATCAACGAAACGTTGAATGCACCGTCGAGTGGATAACATGAAAGATTGGTCACTGGAAATAATGGCAAATCGACGACAGGTTTGACGCTCCGTCGAACTGATCGACGGTCAGATCGATGGGCGTTCTTCTGCTTTTTTAAATATAAAAAAAAGAGAGAGACACGGAGGGTCGTGTCAAAAAGACGGAATGTCGATTGACTCAACGCTCCGTCGATTGAACACTCCCTCCGTCTTTTTAACCCGACGGTTCAGGGACGTGGGTTTATAACCCAAGTCTGTTGCCCTGCCCATTTTTATATGTATAGTCTCTCTTTCTCTATTTCTCTCTCTCTCTCGCTACCACTTCTCCCCTTTTTCCTTAACTTCTACCCCAACCCTACCCACTCTCCCCTTTCTTCACCAGCCACTACCGCCACTTCCACGACCCCCCCCCCCCCCTCCTGCCCTACTACTTTATCCCTCTTTGTGTGTGATTTTTCGAGTAGTTTTCCATTTCTAGAAAGTTGAACTCATCTTCAAGGTATGTGACTTACTGGATTAATTTTCCCTTGTGATTGTTTGTTTTTGCATTCTAGGGCTTATGTTGCTTAATTTTGATTGCTTTCCCTGTTTTTTCATCGTGTTATTTTCGCCTGGTATGCTCATATTTTTTTGCTGGGGGTGGTTTGTTGATTTGTCTGTGGTTGTTGGGTGATTTATTTTTAGCCAAGTCAGAGGGCATTACGACAAATAAACCTCAGTCATGAGGTTGTTGTTATTTTTCCCACCAACTGTTCGATGAAATGCCAAAGTAGGGCATTGTGGGTCACAATGGCTTGGAGGGCATTACGACCTTCACGTTGTTTGGCCCGCCAAATGTTTTCCCTAGTCTAACCCAAGGCAACATAGGGTGAAGTCTGAGTAACCCCAAAATACGTGACGGTTGGCACATCGGCCAAAGAATGTGTAGGATCTATAGTCTAGCATGCGAAAAACATTCGACGCTCAATTCGACGGCCGGTCGATTCAATCGACGGACCATCCTATTTAACGTTAAATCAGCCTTATCTAATGTTCGTGCAAAATACAGCATCGACGGTGGATTCGACGACTCGTCGAATCTATCGATGGGGCGTCTTTCCCACCGTCGTTTAGTTCAAATTTCCAGTGGCCAATGATGCTGAAATGAGATCGATGATGAGATCGACGGCCCGTATTTCTCACCGTCTTTTGATCACGATTTCCAGTGGCTCAACAGCGATCGACGGTGCGTCGAATAGTTCAACGGGAACTTCGACGCTTCGTCGATCTATTTGATGATTCTTTAGCACATCGACGGACCACTGGCAGCCTTAACAATGATCGCATGTCTTGTACTTTTAACTGATTCTTTTATGTGTTTTATGGTTATCTTAACACTGAAGTGTTTTCTTTTCTCGGGAATGCCTCCAAAGAAGCAAGTCAAGCGGGGTGGTAGTCCCAGACAAGGCCGAGGTTGGGGTCAAATAGCCCTTACTCTTAGGGACGAACCCTATGACTCTGACAATCAAGCGATAGTCCCAACGACTCGATCGAGAGCTCAGACCACCAAGTAGAATCGCCCACTTTGGTCTCTTCTCAGTCTACTACGGGGACTTCATTCTCCACATCCGCTGATTCTAGTGATGCAGCGACAGACCAACCAGCCATTCCTGAGCAAAATTCAGATGAGGAGCACGAGCGGCTGCGGCTACAAAAGATGGAGATAGCGGCAGTCCGCTTGCCCTATGCAGGGTGCCGAATGTAATATGTCAAAGGGGCCACTACAGTCGACGGGGGTCATCCGAGGAGAAATATTCAAGAGGAAGAACAAATCAGTATGAGCGTCTTGGAGAGCTACCCTCAGATCACCAATCTCATCCAGCATTATCATCTTGAGGCATTCGTCCAGCCTCCAGGGGATTATTGCCAGACCATGGTTTGGGAATTCTATGCTACATACAGGGTAATGCTCGAGCAGCGCCACAAGAACAAGAGAGCTTTTGAAATCCGCCCCTCCATTGGACACAGTGTATGTTCAGGGTGTCCATGTTGACGTCTCAGCACGCACAATCAACCGGTTTTATTTTGTTGATGACTTCGTGGCATCGACCACAGTGGAATATGATGATAAATTTGAAAGACGAGTTGAGCAATCTGTACGGGAATGGTTTGCGACGGTGATGGCTAGAGGGCCAGCGGACCAGGCCGCATGGTTGAGAAATGAAGGTGCAAAAATCAGCTTGGAAGCTAAATTTTGGTGGAATTTCATCATCTATTGGGTTCTGCCCACGGGAGAAGATAACATAGTCACACCGGATAGAGCAGTGGTTGTGGCTGCTATGCTATCGAGGTACCCAATGAACTTGGGTAATTTGATTAGTAGGGCCATTCGGGCACGCGCACCACAGGAGGTGAAAACCTTGATATTTTCGTGCCTCATCACGCAGTTGTGTCGGTTGACCCAGGCGAGGTACTTTGAAACATGTGCCACTACTCTTCAAGCAACAAAGGTGTGCGACATTACACGGAGTAGGGATGAGACCCTCCGTACATCTCAGGCCACCAGTACTTCATTGCTAGAGCTCATGGGAGAGCAGGCTGAGCATGTCACGGATTAAGTACCTCAGGGCACAGATGGATTGTCCACCACAGAGGCCTCCACACCATCTGTAGCTGCTGCTACCCCTTCTTGTGAGGCACCTCCTCGGCCTGCTATTCCATCTGCATCTCCTATTCCTCCGACAGCCACAGCATCACCTTCTGAGGATCTCTTTGTCCTCAATAGAGCCAACTTCAGAGAGTTTGCAATCAAGGCAGAGCGTGCTGATCAGCAGGTGACCCGGATACTACAGCAGTTGGGTAGGTTCGTTCGGAAAGAGATTGCACTGGAGTTGGAGCCCCTTCAGGAGGCTATGGGGAGGCATCGTGCTAGAGTCAATGCACGACTTGACCGTTTGGAGATGCGGATACTCACTATTGAGAAGAAGAGTGGGTCTGGTACTTCGGGAGATTTGAAGACCAAGCTTGACCAGATCCTAGTTGAGATTGTGGCCCTTTGGACAAGAGAGCAGATTATTGTGGATGACCCGACACCACCTGCACCAGTCGCCAACATTTCCGATTTGATCAGAGTAGTTGATTTGGTGACTGAGGATGAGCCGAGGGAGAGTCGCAAAAGAAAGAGGCCTGTCAAAATAGCTGATGATGAGGATGAGAAGGAGGACAATGAGGATAAAGACCTCGAGCTTCAGGAGGGTATTCCGTGGTCACGCCTGGACATGAGGTTCACCGGCACATCTTCCAGCACTAGTGCTATCCCAGCGCCAGTCAGGCCGATCACGATAGACCCTCAGGACCTGCAGCCACAGAGCCAGTCAGCTCCACCGCTTCAGTCCACCGAACCAGCAGCAGAGAGGGCTCCTATTCAGATTGCTGCGGGGGAGACACCTGGGCAGCAAAAGCAGGATTAGAATATTTCAGGTCGGCACCACCACCATGGGGTGATGGTATGATTTTTGATGCATTGGGGACAATGCATCTTCTTTGTGCTGGGGGTGGGGTGACCTGATGTACTTTTCAGTATTTATATTTATTTTATGGATTAAAGTAATTGTGACTTTCATGGTTGTTGCATTTTGAAATTATGGCATGGATTTTTGATGAAAAAGGATATTTATGATGTGTTGTATGGATTGATTTGAAATTGACCCCTCCAAAATTTGATTGCGTATCTCAGGTTGTACTGAATTGACATGTATGGTTCTTTTTGTGACATCATAGATATTAGAGTGTGTATGAATTGAGTGTTCAAATCCTTATGCCATTGTGAGTGTGAGAACTTCTTGTGTTCAATATTAGCATATGTGGATCAAGAACTTGCCTGGTAGGTCATGCTATATTGCTTAGGATAGTCGGTTGTGAATTGATCATAGGCTTTCCTTCTGAATAGTCACGTCAGCCTTAAAAATCCCAAAACCCGTTCTATATGAATATCACTAGTTTCCATGTTGAGCCTTTGATTTTTTCTCTTGATTAGCTGTAACAAACCTTTTCCCCATTTCATGACTTCATTCCATCTTTGCACCTATTCCCTCCTTGACACTACTAGAGAAAAGAGGCAAATCGCCTAAGCTGGGGGTAGTATATGTGTGAAGTAAAGGCCAAAAGCCTAAAGCTGGGGGTGTGTGAGTTGCATAATCGAGGACTAGATGTGATAGCAAATTATAAAAAAAAAAAGAGAATTTCATGTACATATGTGTATGTATATATATAGTTTTATAGCAATAATAATGTTGTCTCATAAAAAGATTGTAAATTCTAGTAAGAGTAAAATCGCATCTTAGTCATGAGTTGAAGAATGAATAGATTGGGCATGAGAAGAAAAGTCAAATTCTGTAGTGTTGAGGAGGATGAGTCACTAATTCCCAAATGAGTATCCTACCCGTCCCCGAGCCTACATTACAACCCAAGAAAAGGTCCTATAGTGATCACAACTGAACCATTCGAAGGTGTTAGGCATTGAAATTAAAGGCAAGCATATGGCATCTGAACTTGTAAATCATGAACTTCTTTGTGAGCGCTAGTGCTTTCTATTCTCATCCATCCTTCTCCCAATTCTCATTGAAAAATTGTGTGTGGCACATTTTCCAATCTAAGTGAGGGCATAATGGCGAATACTCGCATACATAAATGCTTATAATAATGTGATGTCATCAATTAAAGCGTCAAGGTCAATTATAACAAGTTTGTTTTGAAAGAAACCTGTTTGGAAATTATGAAAGAGGGAGTTGAGTTAAAATGCACATGCCGGTAGCAATGAGCAAACACCATCGTAGTCACTTTCACTTTATTTTTAGCATAGTGGCAATTTTATTTTGTGGTTGTTTTGTATGACTTGCTTGAGGACAAGCAAAGATCCTAAGTTGGGGGTATTGATGTGCTGCAGATTTGTGGCCCATTCGACGCCTTTTTACTATGAATTTTGGTTGTTTTCAAGTAAGTCTGGTTCTCGTTAATATGTTTTGTTGTGTTTTAGGAAAACAATGGCCCAAAAGCAAAAAGCAAAGAACAAAAGGAAAATTGGCCAGAAATGAAGAATCAACGGTCCGTCGATCAGACGACGAACCGTTCTTTGAAGCGTCGATAAGCTCGATTTTCAAGTGATGACAAAGTTGAAGACGACAAAGGACGGAGGCAATGACGAAGCGTCGAACTGATCGACGGTTAGTCATTTGTGTCGTCGAACAGGATCTCTCAACAAAAGGAGAAAAAGACGGAATGTTCGACGGAGCATTGAACTGGTCGACGACACCGTCGAATATTACACAGTGCTGAAGGTACAAAGGATGGAACACTCGACGGATCGTCAAACGATCGACGGTCCGTCGATCTTGCTATCGGGGGCACTTTTGTCAGTTTTCTGCTGTGCGTTTTTGGAGCCTATTTAAAGAACATTTTAGGTTTTTTGTTTGTATCCAAATTTTATTATACTCACTTAAAAAGTCCCATTGTTCGGTGAGCATTGAATACTCCCCTTTTGGAGCTTAGTGAAGACACAAGATTCCATTTTCCACCATCTTTATTACATTTGTAAGTTTTATGTCTCATTTATTGCTTACTACTTTTGAGACCATAATGTGTGAGTAGTTCCTTTAATCAAAATTGTGGACCCAAATGATGGGTGCTATGTAATAGGTATCTAACATTGTATATATATATAATGGGTTATGATGTGTTTTATTATTTCTCGTATTCATTGTTCTATAAGTGGTTGCAAACACTTGTTCATGCACAAACCCTAGTTTATTTGGAAAGATGAACTAGGGTGTGATTTGAAATAATATAACAAGGACTCGGGGCGCTAACCCTCGTTTAATGAACTCGCTTAGGAATAAGATGAGTTCTACTTGGCATATTTAATCAACCATATTTATAACTTTTCTGCATTTGGCAAAATCATGAAAAGAAATACTTTCTAACTATTGGAAAATATTAGAAAGTGTGTTAGAGATTAAGTGCATACATAACCGCGACGATTAGAAAGATATCATATTGACACCCATAGTATAACGTCTAATCATTGCGGGGACACAACTTTGGTTCTCAAAATCCAAACAAACTCCAAACAGTTCAAAATAGCAAATACAAACCAAATCTCCTTTTTAAAATACTCGGAATAGGATTAAAGCCTTTAAAGACTAGTATCGCATACAATTAGTACCCTTTTCTCTCCATATTCCCTGTGGGATTCGACCCCAACTTGTTTGGGTTACTATATTTCACAATGTCCGGTTTACGCCATTAATAGGTGTAATTTGAGCGTATCACTTGGCAACTCCAAACAAAAGGGTGCTCACCAACCAGCTGATGTCAACTCCGGCCTTCTGGGGAGGCCTATTAATCTGCCGATCGGTACCTGCAGGAATGAATGCAGAGCCTCCAGTATGTAAGTCAAGATAACGACTGAAATAAAATAACAAGTTGTGCTCCGGATATCTCAAGAAAGCATCTGGAGGTACTCTACCTGGGTTGCCTCTCATCTGAGGCAAGATAACATAATCTATAGATATAACTCCGTCACTCGAAGGTTAGGCATAGATGACTCCATGACTCATAGGCCGGGTATAATCAACTCCATGACCCGTAGGTCAGGTATAATCAACTTCATGACCCGTAGGTCAGGTATAATCAACTTCATGACCCGTATGCGCATCTCCGTGACCTGTTGGTCAGGCAACAACTCCATGATTCACAGGCCAGGCGATAACTCCATGACCCGTAGGCCAGGCGTATACATATAATGATATCTCGAAGGTGACATAATAGTCTATAAATAACATATACACTAGTTATACCTTCCATCATTCTATCATCTTACATAACTTGACTATTCTTATACCCGTCCTTAACTTAAGAGAGTTATCGCAATAGGGTTATAGTCTTCATAAATAGCACATCTTGGTGCAAATAGTCAAGGGTGGCTCAATAGTAGAAATCATGCCAATGAAAAGAAGAAATAGCCTTAAGATACCTTTCGGTAGCCTTAGCCACTTAACGTTTATCCTTCCAAGCTCGTAAATCTACACGTAAACCATCCATATTATCATTAGGCTAAATATCATACACGTGTCTCAAGCATCCAAATGAAATCTTTTTAAAATCTGCCGAAATTCGGGCAGCATCTCCCCTGTTTATATGCCTAGCCCAAAATTATAATCCAGCAACCAATAAAAATAATAACAATACCAACATCAACCACAATATTATAAACACCAATAGGTTCCATAAAACATCCCACACGATTTTTTTCAAATTTCTCAACTAGCCATAACCATATCCACAATACCATAATCAAGGAATTATATTTAATTTAATCTCAAATTAGTCCAAAATCTCCTCTCGAGTTCACCTCATGGCCATCAACTTTAATTCGACACTTTATCATTTTTGTCCTATGATTCTTTCCTCTCTAGGAATTGCTAAACCTTTACATCATCTCAATCATGTAAATAATAGGAAAAGCATACCTTATAGTAAAAGAACTTTACTTTACTTTACATCCCGTATCTTCGAAGAAGCACTTATCAAATTTGAAACATAAGTACATTGAGCTTTGGTTAAGCAAAACCACTTTGGCATGTAAGAAGCAAGCATTATTAAGTATATTTAATGATTGAAGGATGTATATAAGGTATACCGGAAGGTTTTATAAGGAAACGAGTGAAAGAAATGGAGTGGTACGACTTTAGGGAAAGGATGGATGAAGTTTTGTGTGAAAGTTTTGATCCAACTTGAGGGAAGAATATTTCTTAGCATATAAAGTGTTTTGAAGTGAAAAAAAAATCTAAAATGAATTTCGTCAAGTCTATTTTCCAATGCAACAAACCGCTCGTCGATAGGACATCGGAGTAGAACATTACGGACGTTACAAGTTAGGCCGACAGAGCAGAAACGGACTGCTACAGTACCCGGGTTGCTACAGTACCCGACCCAACCCACCTATAAATATCCCTTTAACCCATCATTTTTCATCATCTTTTCATTCACCACACTTCTAAAGAGTTCTAGAGAGCACTTGAGGGTTCCATAACTCTCCATAAATTTTCATAACTCTCCATAAATTTCCATAATCTTCCATAATATTCCATAATCCCCCATGACCTTTCATAATCTTACATAACCTTTCCATATTATTAAGAGAGAATACCAACATCAAAACCCCAAGGATAATCCATGAAAGGTGATTATTTTTGTTCCCTTCAAGGCGGTGATGAACTTGGTCTTGGAAAGGGGTGAATAAAGTGAAGTTCTTCTACTATAAGGTATGTTCTTCCTATTATTTACATGATTGAAATGATGTAAAGGGTTAGCAATTCGTAGAGAGGAAAGAATCATAGGAGAAAAATCATAAAGTGTTGAATTGAAGTTGATGGCCATGAGGTGAACTTGAGAGGAGATTTTGGACTAATTTGAGATTAAATTCAATATAATTCCTTGATTACGGTATTATGGATATGGTTATGGTTAGTTGACAAATTTGAAAAACATCATGTGGGATGTTTTATGGAACCTATTGGTGTTGATAATATTGTGGTTGATGTTGGTATTGTTATTATATTTGTTGGTTGTTTGATTATAATTTTGGGCTAGGCATATAAACAGGGGAGATGCTGCCCAAATTTCGGCAGAGTCTAAAACGATTTCATTTGGATGCTTGAGACACGTGATGATATTAAGCCTAATGATAATATGGATGGTTTACGTGTAGATTTACGAGCTTGAAAGCATAAACGTTAAGTGGCTAAAGCTACCGAAAGGTACGTTAAGGCTATTCCTTCTTTTCATTGGCATGATTTCTACTATTGAGCCACCTTTGACTATTCGAACCAGGATGTGCTATTTATGAAGATTATAAACCTATTGCGATAACTCTCTTAAGTTTAGGACGGGTATAAGAATAGTAAAGTTATGTATGATGATAGAATGATGGAAGGTATAACTAGTGTATATGTTGTTTATAGACTATTATGTTGCCTTCGAGTTATCATTATATGTATACGCCTGGCCTACAGGTCACGGTATTATCGCCTGGCCTACGGGTCATGGAGTTATTGCTTGACCGACGGGTCGCGGAGATGCGCATACCTGAACTACGAGTCATTGAGTTGATTATACCTGACCTATGGGTCATGGAATTGATTATACCTGGCCTATGAGTCATGGTGTCATCTATGCCTGACCTTCGGGTCACAGAGTTATGTCTATAGATTATGTTATCTTGCCTTAGACGAGAGGCAACCCAGGTAGAGTACCTCCAGATGTTTTCTTTAGATATTTGGAGCACATCTTATTATTTCATTTCAGTTGTTATCTTGCCTTACATACTCGGTACATTGTTCGTACTGACGTCCCTTTTACTAGGGGAGCGACATTCATTCATGCAGGTACCGATCGACAGTTTGACAGGCCTTCCAAGAAGGCCGGAGTTGACATCAGCTGATTGATGAGCTCCCTTTTGTTCGAAGTTGCCAGGTCCATGGAGTCTCTCCTGTTTTATTACAGATTGTATGGTACAGTCACACCCTCCCTTGGGGCTTGTAGACGAGTCCTGTACATAATATGTTTGTGTGATAGCCTTGCCGGCTTGTATAGGTCTGTTTGGATACTGTTGGCTTTGTACGTTCATAGCAGCCTTGTCGACTGGCTCAGTTGTGTGTGTGTGTGTGTGTGTGTGTGTGTGTATATATATATTGGGCGTGCGTATACCACTTCAAATGAGAGTCAATATTTATATATCCCCATATTGAGGTTTGTTGGTATTGCCTGTGTGCAGGTAGGCATTATCAGTTTAAACTGGGTGGTTTACTTCCCTAGAGTTTCAAACTTAGAGTGGTTCACTCGAGCCTAGTTGGCATCGAGTGCCGGTCACGCCACTCCAGATTTGGGGCGTGAAAAACTAACATTAGGAATGTACGTATTTAAGAAATTGTATTGAGGATATGGTTATAACTGATCATGGAAAGGAATTAAGACAAATGGTTGAAGAAACGTAACCTTTAAGAGCAAGGATTCATCAGTAGCAGAGTAACGCTGAAAAAGCAATGGGACATTAGTATAAAAAATTTATGATGAATCAGAAAGCTTGGTTGATGAATTACAAGGGGATAATCTAGCACGTATCTAAGCTCAACAATTACAAGTAGGGATAGCCATGATAGCATCGGAGGAGTCAATAAAAGAAAGGGTTATATTCGAGCAAGGGAGTTATCCGCTAATAAAGAAACGAGGAACGTAGAGGAAGACACTCGCAGGACTGTGAGTAGCCATGGAGGGGCTAGTTAAACCACAGGAAGGAAGACAAAATTAGAACAGAATACTAGCTGACTCGTATATACGAGGATTGAAGACTGTACGACTCACAAATGAATTTGATAGAGAGCTAAGAATGAACAGGACGAAACCGACCAAATTATAGTATAAGTATATGGGAATCAAAAACATTCAATGAGGATATCTAGGATCGGTGCACTACAACATTCGAGGAGGAATGTTTTTACGGGGGGAAGAAGGTGACACCCCGTATCTTCGAAGAAGCACTTATCAAATTTAAAACATAAGTACATTGAATTATGGTTAAGCAAAACCAATTTGGAATGTAAGGAGTAAGCATTATTAAGTATATTTAATGAGTGAAGGATGTATATAAGGTATACCGGAAGGTTTTATAAGGAAATGAGTGGAAGAAATGGACTGGCATGACTTTGGAGAAAGGATGGATGAAGTTTTGTGTGAAAGTTTTGATCCAACTTGAGGGAAGAATATTTCTTAGCATATAAAGTGTTTTGAAGTGAAACAAAAATCTAAAATGAATTTCGTCAAGTCTATTTTCCAATGCAACAAACCGCTCGTCGATAGGACATCGGAGTAGAACATTACGGACGTTACAAGTTAGGCCGACAGAGCAGAAACGGACTGCTACAGTACCCGGGTTGCTACAGTACCCGACCCAACCCACCTATAAATATCCCTTTAACCCATCATTTTTCATCATCTTTTCATTCACCACACTTCTAAAGAGTTCTAGAGAGCACTTGAGGGTTCCATAACTCTCCATAAATTTTCATAACTCTCCATAAATTTCCATAATCTTCCATAATATTCCATAATCCCCCATGACCTTTCATAATCTTACATAACCTTTCCATATTATTAAGAGAGAATACCAACATCAAAACCCCAAGGATAATCCATGAAAGGTGATTATTTTTGTTCCCTTCAAGGCGGTGATGAACTTGGTCTTGGAAAGGGGTGAATAAAGTGAAGTTCTTCTACTATAAGGTATGTTCTTCCTATTATATACATGATTGAGATCATGCAAAGGTTTAGCAATTCTTAAAGAGGAAAGAATCATAGGAGAAAAATCATAAAGTGTTGCATTGAAGTTGATGACTATGAGGTGAACTTGAGATGAGATTTTGGACTAATTTGAGATTAAATTAAATTTAATTCCTTGATTACGATATTGTGGATATGGTTATGGTTAGTTGAGGAATGTGGAAAACATCGTGTGGGATGTTTTATGGAACCTATTGGTGTTGATAATATTGTGGTTGATGTTGGTATTGTTATTATTTTTGTTGGTTGTTAGATTATAATTTTGGGCTAGGCATATAAACAGGGGAGATGCTGCCCGAATTTCGGCAGATTCTAAAACGATTTCATTTGGATGCTTGAGACACGTGATGATATTGAGCCTAATGATAATATGGATGGTTTACGTGTAGATTTACGAGCTTGAAAGTATAAAAGTTAAGTGGCTAAAGCTACCGAAAGGTACGTTAAGGCTATTCCTTCTTTCATTGGCATGATTTCTACTATTGGCCACCTTTGACTATTCGCACCAAGATGTGTTATTTATGAAGACTATAACCCTATTGCGATAACTCTCTTAAGTTAAGGACGGGTATAAGAATAGTCAAGTTATGTAAGATGATTGAATGATGGAAGGTATAACTAGTGTATATGTTGTTTATAGACTATTATGTTTCCTTCGAGCTATCATTATATGCATACTCTTGGCCTATGGTTCATGGAGTTATTGCCTGGCCTACGGTTTATGGAGTTGTTGCCTGACCGACTGTTACACCTTGTAGTTTCTTCCGTTGTGATTCATTAGGCGTTTGTTGTCCTAATCGTGGAAATGGTTGTTACATTAGGATATATGAGATTACATGTTACCATATTATGGTTATGGGGTTTAAGACCATGAAATGAGCTATGGAAGGATTTAAGAACAAACAAATAAAGGAATGGAGTTTGTGGGAACTTTTGGTAAAACATTGAAAACAATTCGAATAGGATTTTGGTCCAGATTGGGTGAGGCATATATCCTAGAATATGAGCAGTTTTGGTGTGTTTCTTTTTTCCAAATTGCATTTCATCGACTCTAGTTTCCAATGCAACAAACCGCTCGTCAATGTGACGTCTGAGTAAAACGTTATGCATGTTTTACGACAAACTGTCTGAGCAGAAAATTTCTGCGGACCATTTGACGGCCCGCAGGAAATTCTGAGGTCCATCAAATTGCACCAGCCCAACGTCAAATGGTCACAGTGAACCATATTTTACGGTTCGTCAGAATTTTTACAGTCCGCCAAAATGGGCGCAGAATTCCCCAACGGGATTTTAAGTTCCGCTTTATATGATTTACTCCACTTCATTTGGACATTTCATTTCACCAAATCAGATCCAAAGGCTCTCTAAAAACCCTCTCTTCAACTCCATAAACTAATCCAAGCCAAAATACAAGGGAGATTAAATATCAAGAGGCAAGAATCAAGATACCTATGTGTTAGAAGCCTTGCTAGGGTTATTAGATTCCAAGAATTCTTTGGATATTGAAGTTAGGGTTTTCATATAAGTGGATAGTTTGCTCCAAAGCTCATTCTTATGAGATAAAAAGGTTAGTTTTCATACTTATTACATGTTATCAAGAATATTTAGTTGTTGAAAAACTTGGGTAGAAGGAGAAAGTAAAAGATGAGTTCTAAATGTAGTTTTTATGATGTTTTTGATTCGTAAGCTAACTTGAGTTATGATTCTTAGTATGATATGGATATAATCTTGCTATGGAAGGTAATAATGGTGATGAGGAAGTATTATTATGAAAATGTGCTAAAATGGGTATGAAGTTGCTAGCATAAGTTAAGCATAAGGATGAATTTTGAAGGCTAAGTCGAATGTTAATACTTGATTATGATATTGTCGATATTATTGTTGTTGTTGGGAGTTGTTTTGTGATATAGCGGAAGTTGACGAAATAGTAGAAATGCTGCCCAATTTTCATTAGAACATGAATTATCCTTGTTTGAATTGAAGAGTATCATTAAGGCTTAACCATGGTATGAATCCTTCTAAATGTAGATTATTCAAGCTTCAACGGTGAACGCTAAATAGTGAAGAAGTCGAAGAGGTATGTAAGGCTAACCCTTCTTTCATTAAGGCATGGTTCCCTTTCTATATATGTATATATATCCTTTCATGAGTTCCATAATGATTTATAAATGACTCTACCTCTAAGAGTACCAAAGCTCATGATTCTCGATACTTGTACTTCCTTTATATGATAGTTGATCCTATAAGGATAGATGTAACGAAAACGATGATGGCAATGATGTTGATGATACTTATGGACTTTTATGTATACGTGTCTAAGTATATATGACTATTATGTAACACCGAGCTTATATGGTCGGGTATGATATCTATTACGCGTACACCACTGCAGTTGGGTACGGATAACAATGAGCCTTGGTAGGGCCAGGTATGTACGACACCGAGCCTTGTCATGGCCGGGTATGTGAAACCACCGAACCTTCATGGTCGGGTCTGCTATGGATGCGAATATGTATATAAATACGGATATGAATATGGATACGGATATGGATATTTGTATATGTATATGTGTATGTACACAAGCACGCACTAGAAATGAAAGGTCCCTATGAAAGACAAGTAAGTAATTACGATGATGGCTACTATCTCCTTATTCTCAAATTTTATGCTATTTCTTATGCTCCCGTTATGTTGATTATGCTTTACATATTCAGTGCATTATTCGTAGTGACGTCCTTTTATTTGTGGACGCTGCGTCATGCCCGCAGGTGGACAAGGAAGCAGGCTTGATCCTTAGATATCTTATTCAGAGACTGCATAGAGGAGCTCCATTTCATCCGGAGCTACAGCTTTTGGTATTATTCTTTTGTGTACATACCTATGGGCATGGAGGGGTCCCAGACCGCCTATATGAGGTGACATACTCTACTCTTCTGAGAGGCTCGTAGACAGTTGTACATGATTAGATGTCCTTAGTGTTGTCGGCTCATATTTTGTATATCATTTTGATAGCCTCGTCGGCTTGTGTATATGGATATGGGCATTGTTATTGATGATGATATAAATATATTATTTCCCAATGAGATTAACACTATTGATGCATATAAATTATGAGTAAGCCATGTGGCTCACCTAGATATGAATATGAGAGTACGATAAGAGGTACTCGGGTGGGTTAGCACCGAGTGCCAGTCATGGCCCTCTGGTTGGGTCGTGACAAAAGTGGTGTCCGAGCAGTTCTGTCCTAGGGTATGTGTACGAGCCGTGTCCAGTAGAGTCTTGTTTATGGGTGTGTTGCGCCCCACACTTATAAACAGGAGGCTGTGAGCATTTTAGGAATAAATGACCTTCTTTCTTCATAAGATCGTGCGATACAGCGATGATATAAGGATTTCTTTTTCCCTAACCGTGTAATTTGTGTTTCAGAAATGCCTGTAAGGAGAAACGCTACGGCAGCCCAAAAGGGCAAGACAGTGACAGGAAAGCGCGCTGAAAGAGCACCGCCAACGGTTGTAGAGGAAAGTGAGTCCCAGAATGCGGTTCAATCTCAGGCCTCTCACTCCATACCTATTTATGAGGAGCATGAGGGAGCCTCAACCCCAGCTCCAGCACCTCCAGCTCCTCCACCGGATGCGTCGAGCTAAGATGTAAAAGAGGTCATTCATTTACTTATTCAGTTAGTTGCCACCCAAACTCAGCGGCAAGGTACAGGGAAAGGTGATAGGGCTGTTAGTGCAAGGGCCCATGACTTTATTAGCTTTAACCCTACGGAATTTTTTGGGTCGAAGCCGGATGAGGACCCCCAAAATTTTATTGATGGGATATTGAGGACACTTCGGTTAATGCATGCTTCGGACATTAAACCAGTGGAGTTAGCATCCTATAGATTGAGGGATGTCGCGATACATTGGTATACTGTTTGGATGGCTTCACGGGGAGTCAATGCACCTCCCCCGGTTTGGCAAGAATTTGTGGATGCCTTCCTCCGACACTACTTGCCTCAGGAGGTTCGGCAAGCTAGAGTCGATAAGTTCATAAATCATAGGCAAGGTAGTATGAGTGCTTTAGATATAGTCTCCGCTTCAACTCTTTGGCTAGGTATGCTCCGGCTATGGTAGCGGATATGGGTGACCGAGTGCACCGATTTGTGAGAGGCCTAGGGCCATATTTGATGGATATGTGCTTGACTGCGTCCCTTCAGGACAACATGGATATTTCATGCATTCAAGCCCATGCCCAGAATTTGGAAAAAATCCAACAACAACAAAGAAGTGAGCGTCAGCATGATAGAGGGTATAACAAGAGAGCTAGATCTTTGGGTCCAACAAGTGAGTTCAGAGGCAGGCCAAGACAGCAATTTTCTAGGCATTCAGTCCATTCTATGACTAGTACGCCGCCACAGTTTACAGGCCAGAGATTTGATAGATCTACTCATTCCGGGCTGAGTCAGAGTTTCAGGGCTTCAGGTTATCAATTCAGGGGTGATTCGGGTCAGACTAGATCACCTGTGCCACGGTGTTCCCAGTGTGGGAAGTTACATTAGGGCCAGTGTTGACTAGGTTTATAGGTTTGCTATACATGCGGTAGGCCAGGCCATATCATGCGTGATTGCTCCTCGGTTGGTGGTAGGGGTAGAGTCCAGCCTTCAGGATCGGCAGCCGGGTCTTCATCATCGATACGCCCTATGGGGCAAGGTTCACAGGCGCCGATCAGCCATTGTAGAGGTAGAGGGAGAGCTCCTAGTTCTAGTGGTCCTCAGCACCGTATTTATGCTTTGGCTGGACGCCAAGATCTTGAGTCTTCCCCCAATGTCGTCACAGGTATATTATCAATATTCTCTCATAATGTATATCCTTTGATAGATCCGGGCTCCACATTGTCATATGTTACTCTATATATTGCGGGTCGGTTTGGGGTCAAACCGGAGTCGATCAAACCTTTTGAGGTATTTAAACCCGTTGGTGAACCGGTAATAGCTAGTCAAGTATATAGAAATTGTGTAGTTGTGATTTGTGACCATCGTACTATGGTTGATTTACATGAGTTAAAAATGGTGGACTTTGATGTTATCATGGGCATGGATTGGTTGGCTTCTTGCTATGCCAACGTTGATTGTAGAATGAAAATGGTTCGTTTCTAGTTTCCGGGAGAATCAGCTTTAGAAAGGAAAGGAAATACTGCATCCCCAAAAGGTAGGTTTATTTCCTATCTCAAGGCAAAGAAAATGATCGCCAAAGGTTGTATTTACCATCTGGTTCAGGTTCATGATGTAGAAGCTGAATTGCCAACTCTTCAGTCTGTCTCCGTGGTGAATGAGTTTCCGGATGTATTCCCGGAAGAGCTTCCAGGTCTCCCTCCTAAATGGGAGACTGATTTTTCTATAGATGTGCTACAGGATCCAAAGCCCATATCTATTCCACCTTAACGAATGGCTCCCGCAGAGTTGAAAGAATTGAAGGACTTGCTTGAGAAATGCTTTATTAGGCCTAGTTCATCCCCATCGAGAGCACCCCTGTTGTTTGTGCAAATGAAGGATGGCTCATTGCGAATGTGTATTAACTATCGGCAACTGAATAAGGTGACGATCAAGAACAAATATCCTCTCCCAAGGATTGATGATTTGTTTGACTAATTACAAGGTGCCAAATGGTTCTCAAAGATAGATTTGAGATCCGGGTATCATCAAGTGCGAGTTCGAGAGAAAGATATTCCTAAGACAGCCTTTAGAACAAGATACGGCCATTTTCATTTTCGGGTAATGTCATTCAGGCTAACTAATGCACCGGCAGTATTTATGGATTTGATGAACAATGTGTTCAGGTCCTTCTTAGATTTATTTGTGATTGTGTTCATTGATGATATCCTGGTATATTCTAGGTCCGAGGCAGAACATGCAGATCATTTGCGTACTGTTCTTGGAGTTCTTCAAACTCGACAGTTATTTGCCAAATTTTTTAAGTCTGAATTTCGGTTGAACTCAGTGTCCTTTTTGGGGCATATTATTTCAGCCGATGGTATTCGGGTACATACCCAAAAGATTGAAGCGGTGAAGACTTGGCCAAGGCCAACAACACCTACGGAGGTCCATAGTTTTCTGGGCTTAGCAGGTTATTACAGGAGGTTTGTAGAGGGCTTTTCTTCCATTTCTGCACCACTCATGAAGCTGACCCAGAAGTCAGCTAAGTTCCAATGGACAGATGCTTGTGAACGTAGTTTCTAAGAGCTAAAGGATAGTTAACTTCTGCCCCAGTCCTGACACTTCCAGAGGGATCGGAAGGTTATGCTGTCTATTGTGAAGCTTCAGGTGTTTGGTTAGGCTGCGTGTTGATGCAACATGGTAAGGTGATTGCATATGCTTCAAGACAGTTGTGGAAACATGAGAAAAATTATCCGACCCATGATCTTGAATTGGCTGCAGTAATTCCTGCATTGAATATGGGGAGACATTATTTGTATGGCACCCATGTTGATATTTATACAGATCATAAGAGCCTTCAGTATATCTTCAAGCGGAAAGAATTGAATTTACGGCAACGGCGGTGGTTGGAATTATTGAAAGACTATGATGTTGACATCATGTATCATCTCGGGAAAGCAATAGATCTATGGGAAGTTTATGTGATGCTATGCCAGAGAAAAGAGAAATAGCTCATGAGCTCCAGCAGTTAGCTAGCCTAGGATTTCGAGTAGTGGACTCAGGTAGTATGGGAGCTATCATTCAAAATGCAGCGGTCTCGTCACTAGTAGTGGAAGTGAAAGAGCGTCAATACGAAGATCCCATGCTAATTCATTAGAGAAATATACTCCCTTAGAAGGAGAAGTCATCATTTGAGATTTCTGGAGATGGAGTTCTCCGATGGTGAGGCAGGTTATGTGTTCCTCATGTGGCAGGATTAGGCCACCAAATATTGAGAGAAGCCCATTGTTCCCGTTATTCTATTCGCCCAGGAGCAACGAAAATGTATCATGATCTTAAAACTATATATTGGTGGAATGGTATGAAGAAAGATATAGCGGAATTCGTACCTCAATGTCCTAACTGTCAGTAAGTGAAAATTGAGCACCGAAAGCCAGGTGGGTTTTTGCAAGCCATAGAAATTCCAACTTGGAAATGGGAAGTAATTTATATGGATTTCATTACAGGGTTACCCCGTTCTCGACGTAAGTATGACTCTATATGGGTGATTGTGGATAGACTCAGGAAGTCAACTCACTTCTTACTGGTCAGAACTACATATGTAGCAGAAGATTATGCAAAGCTTTATGTTAAAGAGATAGTGCGACTTCATGGTGTTCCAGTATCTATTATCTCCGATAGGGGGACTCAGTTTACAGCCAATTTTTGTAAATCTTTCCAAGAAGGTTTGGGGACTAAGATGAGCCTTAGCACGACATTTCACCCGCAGACGGATAGACAAGATGAACGTACCATTCAGACTCTTGAGGTTATGTTACGAGCATATGTATTGGATTTTGGAGGTGGTTGGGGTTATCACTTACCACTTATTGAATTTGCGTACAATAATAGTTATCATTCTCGCATCCAAATGGCCCCGTATGAGGCTTTATATGGGAGAAAGTGTAGATCTCCAATTGGGTGGTTTGAAGTAGGAGAGACCAAATTAATAGGGCCAGACTTGGTCCAGCAAGCTATAGAGAAAGTCAAGCTTATACAGAATCGATTATTAACAGCTTAGAGTCGTCAGAAATCCTATGCAGATAATCGCCGAAGAGACTTAGAATTCCAAGTGAAAGATTGGGTATTCTTGAAGGTGTCGCCAATGAAGGGCGTCATGAGATTTGGAAAAAAGGGCAAGCTTAGTCCCCGGTACATTGGACCTTATGAGATTATACGCAAGGTAGGCCAAGTGGCTTACGAATTAGACCTACCTGCGGATTTGGAGTCAGTCCATCTAGTTTTCCATGTATCGATGCTCCATAACTGTATTGGAGATCCTTCTAGAATTGTGCCAATAGATGATGTCCAAGTTACTAAACAATTATCTTATGAAGAAGTCCCCATTGCCATTTTAGATAGGCAAGTACGAAAGCTCAGAATCAAAGAGGTAGCTTCAGTTAAAGTTTTATGGAAGAATAATAATAGAGAAGAAATGACTTGGGAAGCTGAAGAGGACATGAAGTCCAGGTACCCGCATTTATTTTCACCTTCAGAATAGATTCAGGCAGAGATGCCATTAACCTCAGGTATATAATGCTTTTCTTGATGTTTTCTTGGTCGTGTGTGGCCATGGTTATTGTCGTGTTGTTATAGCCCTGTGAGGTGATGTATTTTGGGTTGCTGTGCAGGATGGTAGTGCCATATTATAGGGAAAACCTTGGCGAAATTTTTGTAGAATCCCTAAGAGTCTATCATTCGAGGACGAATTTTCCTAAGAGGGGGAGAATGTTACACCTTGTAGTTTTTTCCATTGAGATTTGTTAGGCGTTAGTTGTCCTAATCGTGGAAACGGGAGTTACCTTAGGATATATGAGATTACATGTTCCCATATTATGGTTATGGGGGTTTAAGCCCATGAAATGAGCTATGGAAGGATTTAAGAACAAACAAATAAAGGTATGGAGTTTGTGGGAACTTTGGTAAAACTTTGCAAAATTTTTGGACAGGATTTTGGTCCAGATTGGGTGAGTCATATCTCCTAGAATATAATACATTTTGGTGTGTTTGTTTTGTCCAAATCAAAGTTCATCGAGTCTAGTTTCCAACGCAACAAACCGCTCGTCAATGTGATGTCTGAGTAAACAGTTATGCATGTTTTACGAAAGACTGTCTGAGCAGAAAATTTCTGCGGACCATTTCACTGCCCGCAAGAATTTTGACGCCCTGCAGAAAATTCTGCGGTGTGTCAAATTGCACTAGCCCAACGTCAAATGGTCACAGTGAACCATATTTCACTGGGCAGTTCGATGGACCATTTTGATGGTCCGTAGGAATTTTTACGGCCCGTCAAAATGGGCGCAGAATTGCCCGACGGGATTTTAAGTTCCGCTTTATATGATTTACTCCACTTCATTTGGACATTTATGTTATATCCCATATTTTTGTATGTTGGATAATCTGTAAGATAATCGACATAAGTTCAAGGACAAGATTATTTTTGAGATATGAGACAAGGATTTTTTAATTTCGATTTTAATAGTGCACGGTTTGCACATTAATTACAATTAGTGTAGAAGCATTAGTGAAGATTAGGGATTAATTAACTATGATCAGATTATTAAGTGGGGAAAATTATAAGTGAAAGATAAGAAATTTATTGGCATAAATATTATGTGGACATAACCCATATGAGTCATCGACGAGTGGAAGGATGGGATTAAGTTACATTAATTAAATTGATGAGTCACTGCACACTAGGTGCATACATGACACGTGAATGAGAGACCATGGCAATTAAAGAAAAAGAGTGAATAACCTATGTGGAGGACTTGGTAGTGACACGTTTTTGGCTATGTGGTTGATAAACATGGAAATGTATAAGTGGGTGGACCCCACTATCCACCAAGATTTATTTGGGATCATTCTATATGTAGCATTTTTGGTTAAAGAGTCATCCTCTTCTAAGTATATTTAAATTCATTGAAGTCATAGTTAAATCGTGGGACGAGCAATACGAAAATTATACCGTAAATTGTATTTGATGTGGTTGGCTCATGGACCGTTTGTTGGACTGTTTTGTGGGTTATGTAAATATTGTTATGGACGAAAATTATGATATACCATATGATTATGATAATGAGTATATGAGGTATGTTAAAAGTGGTCCATATTTAAGTGAGTTGAGGTGAAGAAAATAGGTGTTGGTTTAATTAATTAGATATGGGAATTTTATTGGTGATCAGGAATTAACTAATTAGATAAGTTTAATTGCGTGTGAGACAAAAGGAATATAGCTGGTCAATAGGAGGTGAGTGTTCACATATGGCATTTCCACGTGGAACATGGAAGATGAAAGTGTAGTGACTATGTTCTAGGAATGAGGAGGTGGCATCTTTGTTTATGTAGTAAACGGCTAGTTGAAATGGTTTAAAGGCATGTGGACCGCATGGTACACTTAATGGGAAAGTACATAGCCTCCCTTATCTTATTATTTACGAACACAATGTGATAAAAGTTGCATAAATATTGGTTATGCAATTTGGATGATAAGTGAAATAATCAGCAATTTAGTTACTATTATTGAGGAAAACAAAAATCATTTTGGGGGGCAGCAAACTCATACTCCATTCACCGTGGAAAATAACGTGACTTTACTCAAGTTATCAACTACAACACAGAAACAAAAATGGGGAGGACGACGTACAAGTTGTACCCATGTTTATTTCCTCCGGGTGATAGCAAATCGGAGGATTCTTCTATGTAAAGTAAGGTGAAAGAAGAATAGTTCTTGGCATATAAGGTAAGAATTCTCCTCTACTAGATATATTTAAATTTGTCCAGGTCATAGTTAAATTGAGAGACGGGAACTACGAAATTAATTGCGGGAAATCGGATAAATGGTTATTGTTATCATATGGACTGTTTGATGGTTGTTGTTATCATGGATTATATGGTAAAAATGAAGGAATTAAATGGTTAAAGTTAAAGTTGCGTTGTTTTATGGACATGTTGTTATCCTTGTTGAATTGAAAGGATTGAAGGTATGATTATGTTCATATGTTGTTGTTGGTATTTCTGTGGTAACAGGAGGATAATTGGAAATTTGGGTTAGGCGAATATATAGGGGAAATGCTGCCCGATTTCCATTAAGTCCTTAACTAATGAAAACCCTAAACGAGAAAGTATGAGTTAAAGAATAAGTTCTATAAGCGATGAGCTATGGAATTACGAACTAGAAAGTATAGTACTAACGATAGCGTTACTTTTATATTAAATAGGCTAAAGGGACGACGAATCGAACGAGATTACGATTAATCGTTAACAGGTATGTAAAGCTAACCCTTCTTTCTTTTTGGCATGATCTTTATGAAACAAACAGACGACGTATATATATGACTCCAAAGAAGCTCCTATTCTTAAAGCCACTAGGATGGCTAATGTTCTTGACTTCCAGAAGCTATTTCATTATGTCTTGATACGTGTATATGATTCTAGAAATTCTATTTTAATATAATCCGTACTGACATTCGAAAGGTACTTGATATGACTATCGTCTAAATTTTCAAATGATGGTTCATTTTGATTATCTTATTGAGTCTCAGATATAATTTAATTTGCATATGGTTGCTCACTACTTTACTCGTGCATGCCTCAATACATCTTTCACTGGGTCCCGGGCCGGGTATGTTATCGTGCACAGTCTCACTGCATTATTCACCGAGTCCCTCACTTGAGGACCGGAATATGATATATATATATATATATATATATATATATATATATATATATATATATATATATGATGGAGTTATGCTGTGTTATGGCGTTATGATGTGTTTATGGAATTATGTTGTGTTATAGCGTTATGATGTGTTTATGGAGTTATGCTGTGTTATAGAGCCAAAGACGGGGTGGCGACCAAGTTCACCGAGTCCCATAATGGGCCGGGTATGATATATGATATTGACATGCATGATTTATGTTTCAAAAGGGCAAGTGTTTTGGTATTCTGGACATTGTACTTGTTTTCTGTACTCCCTATTTCAGTTATGATCCTTTTTACTGTATTTCATGCTTTATATGCTCAGTACATATTCCGTACTGACCCCCTTTCTTTGGCGGGCAGTGTTTCATGCCCGCAGGTACACATAGATGGTTTGGGGCCACTTCAGCGTAGGACTTCTACTCAACTGTCTTGGAGAGCTCCGTTGTTCAGGAGTCTAGACTTTTGGTTCGGATCCTATGATATATATATATATATATATATATATATATATATATATATGTTTATCCAGGGGTACGACGGGGCCCCATCCCGTCATATTTCACTGTTAGTACTCTTAGAGGTCTGTAGACATATGTGTGGGTTGTGTATAAGTTCTGTTCAGCTGTGTCTATACGATGTGCTATGATATGATGTCCGTCTGTAGTGGCAGCCTTGTAGGCTTGCGTATCATTTCATGATTTGATTAGTTGTGACTCCTCAGGAGACAGTTTATCTGAATATATATACATGACAACATTGTGAACCTTGGAGTTCTTTTGCAAGTTTCCACATTGTTCATAGGTTTAGTTTGATTATGTTTAGCAGGTTCGTATATGAGTGTTCAGTTCGGGCACTAGTCACGGCTCACGGGGTTGGGTCGTGACAATTGCATTTCACCAAATCAGATCCAAAGTCTCTCTAAAAACCCTCTCTTCAACTCCATAAACTAATACAAGCCAAAACCCAAGGGAGATTAAATATCAAGAATAAAGAATCCAAATAGCCATGTGTTAGAAGCCTTGTTAGGGTTATTAGACTCCAAGAATTATTTGGATATTGAAGCTAGGGTTTTCATATAAGTTGATAACCTTCTCCAAAGCTCATTCTTATGAGATAAAAAGGTTAATTTTCATACTTATTAAATGTTATCAAGAATGTTTAGTTGTTGAACAACTTGGGTAGAAGGAGAAAGTAAAAGATGAGTTCAAAATGTAGTTTTTGTGATGTTTTTGAGTAGTAAGCTCACTTGAGTTATGATTTGTAGTATGATATGGACATAATCTTGCTATGTAAGGTAATAATGGTGATGAGGAAGCATTATTATGAAAATGTGCTAAAATGGGTATGAAGTTGCTAGCATAAGTTAAGCATAAGGATGAATTTTGAAGGCTAAATCGAATGTGAATACTTCATTATGATATTGTGGATATTATTGTGGTTGTTGGGAGTTGTTTTGTGATATAGTGGAAGTTGAGGAAATAGGGGAAATGCTGCCCAATTTTCATTAGAACATGAATTATCCTAGTTTGAATTGAAGAGTATCATTAAGGCTTAACCATGGTATGAATCCTTCTAAATGTAGATTATTCAAGATTCAACGGTGAACGCTAAATAGTTAAGAAGTCGAAGAGGTATGTAAGGCTAACCCTTCTTTCATTAAGGCATGGTTCCCTTTCTATTTATGTGTATATATATATATATATATCCTTTCATGAGTTCCATAATGATTTATAAATGACTCTACCCCTAAGAGTACCAAAGCTCATGATTCTCGATACTTTCACGACACTAGTACTTCCTTTATATGATAGTTGATCCTATAAGGATATATGTAACGAAAACGATGATGGCAATGATGTTGATGATACTTATGGACTTTTATGTATGCGTGTCTAAGTATATATGACTATTATGTAATACCAAGCTTATATGGCCGGGTATGATATCTATTGCGTGCACACCACTGCAGTTGGGTATAGATAACACTGAGCCTTGGTAAGGCCAAGTATGTACGACACCGAGCCTTGTCATGGCCGGGTATGTGAAACCACCGAACCTTCATAGTCGGGTATGCTATGGATGCGAATATGTATATAAATACGGATACAAATATGCCTATGGATATGGATATTTGTATATGTATATAGGTATGTACACAAGAACACACTAGACATGGAAGGTCCCTATGAAAGACAAGTAAGTAATTACGATGATGGCTACTATCTCCTGATTCTCCAATGTTATGCTATTTCTTATGCTCCTATTACGATGTTAATCATTCTTTACATACTTAGTACATTATTCGTACTGACGTCCTTTTGTTTGTGGACGCTGCGTCATGCCCACAGGTGGACAGGGAGACAGGCTTGATCCATAGATATCTTATTCAGAGACTGCATGGAGGAGCTCCATTTCATCCGAAGCTACAACTTTTGGTATTATTCTTTTGTGTACATACCTATGGGCATAGAGAGGTCCTGTCCCGCCTATATGATGTGACATACTTTACTCTTCTTAGAGGCTTGTAGACAGTTGTACATGATTAGATGTCCTTAGCCTTATCGGCTCATATTTTGTATATCATTTTGATAGCCTCGTCCGCTTGTGTATATGGATATGGGCATTGTTATTGATGATGATATAAATGTGTTGTTTCCCAACGAGATTAGCACTATTGATGTATATAAATTATGAGTAAGCCATGTGGCTCACCTAGATGTGAATATGAGAGTATGATAAGAGGTACCCGGGTGGATTAGCAACGGGTGCCCGTCATGGCCGTTTGATTCACATAGTTATATCAATAGATTATGTTATCTTGCCTCTGATGAGAAGCAACCCAGGTAGAGTACCTCTAGATGCTTTCTTGAGATATTCGGAGCACAGCTTGTTATTTCATTTTAGGGGTTATCTTACTTTGCTTACTCGGTACATTGTTCTTACTGACGTCCCTTTTGCTGGGGGCGCTGCATTCATGCCTACAGGTACCGATACACAGATTGATAGGCCTCCCCAGTAGGCCGGAGTTGACATCAGCTGATTGGTGAGCTCCCTTTTGTTCGGAGTTGCGAGGTCCTTGGAGTCTCTCCTATTTTATTACAGATTGTATGGTATAGTAACACCCTCCCTAGAGGCTTGTAGACGAGTCCTATACATAATATGTCTCTGTGATAGCCTTGCAATCTTGTATAGGTCTGTTAGGATACTGTTGGCTTTGTACGATCATAGCAGCCTTGTCGGCTGGCACAGTTGTGTATATATATATATATATGTATATATTGGGTGTGCGTATACCACTTCAGATAAGACAGTCAGTATTTATATATCCCCAGATTGTGGTTTGTTTGTATTGCCTGTGTGCAGGTAGGCATTATCAGTTTAAGGTGAGGGGTTTATTTCCCAAAAGTTTCAGACTTAGAGTGGTTCGCTCGGGCCTAGTTAGCATCGAGTGCCGGTCACGCCACTCCAAATTTTGGGCGTGACACTCGCTTGGTCAGGGATCCCGAGGACTGTAATGTAACATGGGTGAGGGAGTTCTATGCTATGCTGCTTACGGTAGACTAGGATTTTCCGGATCTAGTGATCATTATTAGGGGTATTCCAGTGAAGGTGGGGGCAAGAGCGATCAACTGTGTGTATATATTAGATAATAATCCAGAGAATCCTTTAGCAACCAAGGCAGCTGAGAAGAGTTCGGTGCTTCAAGACAGTTGCGGAAACATGAGAAACATTATCCGACCAATGATCTTGAATTGGCTGCAGTAATTCATGCATTGAAGATATGGAGACATTATTTGTATGGCGTCCATGTTGATATTTATACAGATCATAAGAGCCTTCAGTATATCTTCAAGCAGAAAGAATTGAATTTACAGCAACGACGATGGTTGGAATTGTTGAAAGACTATGATGTTGACATCCTGTATCATCCCGGGAAAGCAAATGTAGTGGCTGATGCTCTTAGCCGTAGTTGGGTACGGATAAGACTAAGCCTTGGGGCCAGGTATGTATGACACTAAGCCTTGTCATGGCCGGGTATGTGAAACCACCGAACCTTTATGGTCAGGTATGCTACGGTTATGAATATGTATATGAATACGGATACGAATATAGATACGAATATGTATATGAATACGGATATGGATATTTGTATATGTATGTATGTATGTACACGAGCACGCATTAGAAATGGAAGGTCCCTATGAAAGACAAGTATGTAATTACGATGATGGCTACTATCTCCTGATTCTCCCATCTTATGCTCATATTATGATGTTGATTATGCTTTACATACTCAGTACATTATTCGTACTGACGTCCTTTTGTTTGTGGACGCTGCGTCTTGCCCGCAAGTGGACAGGGAGACAGGCTTGATCCATAGATATCTTGTTCAGGGACTGCATAGAGGAGCTCCATTTCATCCGGAGCTACAGTTTTGGTATTTATTCTTTTGCGTACATACCTATAGGCATGGCGGGGTCATGTCTTGTCCATATGATGTGACATACTCTTCTTAGAGGCTCGTAGACATTTGTGTATGGTTAGATGTCTTGTAGCCTTGTCGGCTTATATTTTGTATATCATTTTGATAGCCTCGTTGGCTTGTATATATGGATGTGGGCATTGTTATTGATAATGCTATAAATTTGTTGTTGCCCAATGAGATTAGCACTATTGATGCATATAAATTATGAGTAAGCCATGTGGCTTACCTAGATGTGAATATGAGAGTACGATAAGAGGTACCCGGATGGGTTAGCACCGGGTCCCCGTCATGGCTCTCCGGTTGGGTCGTGGCACCAAGTGGCCAGGCAACTACAAAATCTCACTACCATTAGGCCAGGCCATAACGTCTCACTGACCAAGCGGCCAAGACATACAGTCTCACTGACTAAGTGGACAGGCTAAAGATGTCACCCCCCCAATCTGGAGAGGCGTGTCCGGCACTTGGTGCCACACTCGGCCCAAGCAAACCACTCTGAGGCTGTAACTCTGGAGGGGTAACCCTCAACTTAGGCCGACGGGGCCTACCTGTACACAGACGATACCAACAAGCCGACAAGGCCACACTCTGAGAATATATGTAAACTGGCTATCTTATATAAACCGGGCCCACACACCCAAACATATATATATATATATATATATTATTTATTTATTTTACTGAGCAAGCTGACGAGGTTGCCATGGTCCTACAAGAGCAACAATATCAAAATAGATATACACAAAGTCGAAAAGGCTATCCCATTGTCACACCATATACAAGACTCGTCTACAAGCCTCTAAAGAAAATATAACTGTATCATGGTTGGGACAGGGCCCCGGCTTACCCATCAAGTCTGTAAGCACAAAAGAAGGACTCCAAAAGACCTGGCAACTCCAAACAAAGGAGCTCACCAAACAACTGATATCAGATCCTGTGTACTGGGAGGTCGATCAGTCTGTCTAAATGTACCTGCAGGTACGAATGCAGCGCCCCCGACAAAAGGGATGTTAGTACGAAATAATGTACCGAGTATGTTAGGAAATAGATAACTGAAATTGAAACTGAACTGACATACATATATACTGAATGTAAACTGAGAGTCAATAATAATCTAGAACATATCTAGCTGTCTTTGTCTCCTGTCATATATGCAATACTGAAATAAAACTGTCCGACCTCATGTGGGGTTTAATGTGTAAGTGTATAGCCCCGAAGGCAACAAGAGTGACCCGAAGGTCGTGCATAGCACCAATGGAAAATATCTCTGTATAGCCCCGAAGGCACCTATATCTCTGTATAGCCCCCGAAGGCAAATGTTTGCAATAATGCTGCAAATGATATGCATGATATACTCTCTGTTTCTCAACAAGAGATGATATACTCTAACTTAATATAGACTCTCAACAAGGGATGATTTCAACACAAGTAAGATGGAATAACAGAGATATAGAAACTCTATGAATTACTCTTCTTGTATACGCTTGTTCGACTATTACTAATTATGGGTTCATGCCAAAAAAAAATATGATGACCATTATATACCTTAACTCACCAATATGAAGCCACAGCGAACTCGCCGTAATGCTTACGCCAATCCTATAACAAGGGAATACGTACATGAATTTAGACGACACTAGTTTATCGTGTATATCAAACGATAAATCGATTCTAAAATGAAAAAGACAACATTTCCCCTATTCTTCAACAATGACAACTCAACCAACAGCCAACACAATAGCAATAACCTCTTGGAACAATTTCTAGACTCAAACCATCAATATACTAGAGTATACACCAAGACACCCCCAATATACGCTCATATACGATACCTTATACATTTCTTTCTTCCAAATTCATGAAGTATATCAACAACAATATAACAACAACATCAACTACCATCCATACACACACAAACCATCTCAATAACACAACAACAATATGATCCAAAACAGTCCATAAGCTCAACATAACCTCTAGCGCCGGTACGAGTTTCCTATGTAAAAATTCCATCCCTAACTAGTTAATTAAGAACTAACAAACTCAATAAAATGAAGATGAGATGAAACCTTACCTCAGGAACTCAAGAACACTCCAATTCAATGATTACTTCAACATGAAGTATCCTCCAAAACCGCCACAAGAAGAAGAACTAGAATCCAACAAGCACCGCGGGACTTTAAAACTTCAATTACACTGTTAATCTTAATGAAATGGGATGTGAAGCTACTGCAAAATTTGCTTCCTTCAAAACATTTGTTCCCCAAGGTAACAAGAATGGTTGCTGGAGCATTTTTGACTCTTCAAGATGGGCTATATCCTAAGGAAAGTTGCTGGATATTTTTCTTTTGCTTCAAAAGAACTCCAAAGGTGATGAACTAATTTTCAAAGTGAAAGGAACTATTCTACAATTGAAAGAATAACCTGGAACAATTTTGGTGGAGCAATTAACTACCTAAATTGAAATTCCATGTATTACTCTCACTTAGTGGATCGTGGGACCCACATGATCAACCATTATTTAATTAGCAAAAGCTTGGCTATAAAGAGACCACAAGTAGACGTAAACAAATAAGATATCAATCATATGTTACTCATTGTAATGTTCCTACATGGAAACCCATAGCCAACATGTTTGTTTCCCACTAATTTCATAATAAATCCTTTGTTTCCCACTTTAGTTAATTCTTGATCTCAAATTGCTTTCATATAAAGTTATTAGTTATTAAACACACTTCGTATACCCATTATCACAATCATGCAGTATAGCACTAGTCCGTTGCCACTTTATGCACGTACAAAATATTATTTCCAATCTCCGTCATCACAATTTTAAGTCCAAAATCATTTTGGGACTTCATCCTTCTATACACTAAAATCTTGATCTGTATACTTGTATACGACCTTATTCTTGCGTGTTCGGGTAAATTCCTCATGTTGGACGGTCCAGTTTCTAGTCCAAAAAAAGAAATACAAGGTATTATAGCTTGGACCGCACTTCATTCCAAAAATGTCAAACTTCGACGGAACTTATTCTCTTTAGATTCGTTTAGCCTCTAATCCTTCCAACAATTACTAAACATGATCTTAAACTGTTGTATACTTAAGATTAACATGACTAATCCCTTATAACCTCAAAGATAGTCCCGCTCTCCAAGTCTAACATAACTCCTAACACACGTTTGGACTTCTTTCCATAATTTCCTCCTACAACAAGTTGTGTAAAGGTAAAATAAGTTTATAAACATGGAAATAAGATAGTACCTTATCTCAAGAGCTCAAACTTCACTATGAAGTTTCTTTCGAGACCTCCACAAGAAGAAGAGATAGAATCCGATAAACAATCCGAAAACTTTGACACTTGAATCTCACATTTTATCTATGATTTCTCTTGGGAATAGTTGAATATGGTGGAGAGGGTTTTGGGGAGTGTATTAGATCTGCAAATATAGAGAAATGAAGTGAAAGTGAAGGGGGTCAAATTTATAAAAAATTAAACATTCCACCGACTCCATTATACGGCCAATTATACAGCCCGTATCATTTTATACGGTTCGTATAATAGTCACAGGATATTCCCCTCATTGTTACCATTATACGGCGGGGGTACAACATTTTTATAGGTCGTATCAATTTATACTGTCCGTACAATTATCCTTAATGTCCAATTTTTGATGAAACGTATTCTCGTCGATTCGTTTAGTCTCTAATCCTCCCAATACTTACTAAACATGACCTTAAACTCTCATACATAGGATGGACATATCTAATCTTATATAACCTCAAAGATTATACTGCTCTTCAAATCTACGACAATTAACTCACGACGAAACTCAATGTACGAAAGTACAAGGGGTAACATCCTTCCCCTCTCAGAAACATTCGTCCTAGAATGTTAAACAACTAAGAGGTCTATAAAAATTCCTACAGTGTCTCCTCTGTAACCACACTACTAACAACCTACCACATAGCCGAACAACACAACCTAAAGCCACACAGGGCTACAACAATCACAATAACAGTGGCTTCACACAACCCATGAAAGTAACAAGTAACATAGTACTCACCTGAAGATGCCGGTGTCTCAGTCTGAACCTCTTCTGAGATCAAAACCAGGTGGGGTATCTGGACTTCATATCTTCCTCAGCTTCCCAAGTCCTCTCCTCAACATTTTTATCCCTCCAGAGTACTTTTACTGAGGGTACATCTTTGGTCCATAACCTATGAACCTAGCGGTCTAGGATGGAAATAGGAATTTGCTAGTATGATAACTGCTCTGTAACCTAGAAATCATCAACGGGCACGACTCTAGAAGTGTCTTCAATACACTGGTGGAGCATGGATACATGGAAGACCGGATGTACTGACTCCAAGTCTGAAGGTAAGTCTAACTCGTAGGCACCTTGGCTCACTTTATGAATGATCCTGTAAGGTCTGATTTATCTTGGGCTAATCTTGCTCTTCTTACCAAATCTCATAACACCGTTTATTGGTGATACTTTCAAGAACACCCAGTTATCTACCTGAAACTCCAAGTCTTGTCGTCGATTATCTGCATATGACTTCTGGCGACTCTGAGCTGCTAGCAACCTCTCCTGAATAAGCTTAACTTTCTCTATCACTTGTTGTACCAAGTCAGGTCCCAATAACCTGGATTCTCTGACCTCAAACCATCCGATAGGTGACCTACACTTCCGCCCGTGTAGGGCCTCATACGGAGCCAGTTGAATGCTAGAATGGTAGATTTATTGTACGTGAACTCAATAAGCAGTAAATAATCATCCCAGCTACCTTTAAAGTCCAACACACAAGCTCGTAACATATCCTAGAGCATCGGAATAGTGTGCTCGGCCTGTCCGTTTGTCTGGGGATGGAATGATGTACTGAGATTCACTTGCGTCCCCAATCCCTTCTAGAGTCGCAATATTTCTCTAATACATAACCTTGCGTAATTCTCGAAAATATAAGTATTCTTGACTGGGCAGAAAATATGCTGACTTTGTAAGCCTATCAACAATTACCCAAAAGAGTCGAACTTACGTTGAGATTGAGGTAAACCTGTAATAAAATCCATATTAATTGCTCCCCATTTCCAAGTCGGAATGTCTATATCCTGAAACAAACCACCAGGTTTCTGGTGCTCAACCTTGACCTTCTGACAATTAGGGCATTGGGCTACAAACACAGCTATGTCTTTCTTCATGCCATTCCACCAGTAAACCTCTCTGATGTCATAGTACATCTTCATCGACCTAGGATGAATAGAATAGTGGGAATAGTGAGCCTCCGCCATAATCTACCGACGTAACACTACAACATCCGGAACACGCAATCTACCTTTGTACTTGAGGATTCCATCTCCAGTAACCTCAAATAGTGACTTCTCTTTCTATGGGGTTGTATCTCTATAATGAATCAATAAAGGATCCTCCTACTGGCACTCTTTCACCTCGGCTACTAAGGATGATGTCGCTGTGCCCTGAATAGTAACTCTTGTATCACTTGAGTCCAACAATCGGACTCCCAAAATAGCCAATTGATGGAGCTCATGATCTAACTCTCTCTTCTCGGCTCACAAATATGACAAGCTACCCATGGATCTGTAGCTAAGGGCATCGGCTACTACATTCGCCTTCTTGGATGGTACATAATATCAACATAATAGTCTTTCAGTAACTCTAACCACTGTCTCTGCCACAGATTCAACTCTGCTTGAATATATACCGGAGACTCTTATGATTTGTACAGATATCAACTTGAATGCCGTACAAGTAATGCCTCCAGATCTTAAGTGCATGAATCGCTGCCGCTAACTCCAAGTCGTGGGTAGGATAATTTTTCTCATGCTTCCTCAGCTGCCTCGAAGCATAGGTAATTACTTTGTCGTGCTACATCAATACACAACCTAACCCGACACCTGAAGTGTCATAATAAGCAACATAGCCCTTCAACTCCTGAAAACTTTGCTCACAAGTGTCTGTCTACTAGAACTTAACTACCGCCTCAGTAAGCTTCGTCAGTGGTGCTGAAAGAGAAGGAAAGCTCTCTAAGAATCTTCTGTAATACCCTGCATAACCCAAAAAACTACAAACCTCTATAGGTATAGTGGGTCTAGGCCAAGTCTTCAAGATCTCTATGTTCTGAGTATCAACCCTGATGCCCTCATCTGACACAATATGCCCCAGGAATGCCATGGAATTTAACCAAAACTCACACTTAGAGAACTTCACATATAGCTTCAGATCCTGCAGAACTCTAAGTACTGCATGAAAATGATCCGCATGTTTTGCATCTGATCGAGAATATAGCAGAATATCATCTATAAATAAAATCACGAATAGGACCAAGAAGAATTTGAATATGTTGTTCATCAAGTCCATGAACACTGTTGGCGCATTAGTCAACTCGAAAGACATAACGAGAAACTCAAAATGACTGTATCTAGTCCTGAATGCTGTTTTCAGGGTATCTTTCTCCCTGACCCTAACCTGATATAAACCTATCTCAAATCAATCTTCGAGAAACATTTGGTGCCCTGTAACTGATCAAATAAATCATCAATCCTCGAGAGTGGGTACTTGTTCTTTATCGTCACCTTGTTTAGCCACCTAGAGTCAATACACATCCACAATGAGCCATCTTTCTTTCTTACGAATAATACTGATGCCCCCACGACAAAGTATTGGGATTGATGAAACCTTTCTCGAGCAAAAACTTCAACTGCTCCATTTAGTCTTTTAACTCAGCAGGAGCCATCCTATAAGGAGGGATAGATATTGCCTGAGTATCTGATAACACATCTATAGCGAAATCAATCTCTCGCTCTGGTGGACTGCTTAGAATCGCATCCAGAAATACATCTGGGAATTCATTAACTACAGGGACATATTGAAGAATCTGCGGTTCTGCCTCTACATTCTGGACTAGAACAATATGGTAGATACAACCCTTTGAAATCATCTTCCTCACTTTGAGATAGGAATTAAACCTACCTCTCAGTGAAGCTGTATTGCCTTTCCACTCCAGAACTGGTTCCCCTGAAAAGTGGAATGTGACAATCTTTGTCTAGCACCCAACATTAGCATAACTAGATGCAAACCAATCCATAACCATAATAACATAAAAATCGACCATCTGTAACTCTATAAGATCTGCTAGGGTCTGACGATCACAAACAACTACTAAATAACCTCAATAAATCTTCCTAGCAATAAAAGTCTCACCAACAGGTGTAGTTACAGAAAATGGCTCACTCAACAACTTTGGTACTATACCAAGCTTCCTCGCAAGAAACAGAGTGACATATATAAAATTAGACCCCCTATCTATCAATGCATAAATATTATATGAACAGACTGTTAATTTAACTATCACAAAATCCGGAGAGGACTCCAAATCCTGACGACCTGCTAAGGGATAAATGCGATTTTGAGCACTGCCTGATCCGAAAGCTCCGTCTCTACCTCTGCCGCTACCGCTGGTGAGTGAGACCCGCGCGCAGAAGGACGCACTGATCCAGACGGAACATAACAATTTGATCGATATCCCTAGAGCTAAGGTGGTAGTGGCCTAGGTGGAATACCTTGATACTAGGGTCTGTAACTCCCTCAAGTGTCACCCTCCTGACCAATGGTCCTTGCCATCCTATGGTGCTCCCTCTCGATCCTCTCAGTAACCAACTGCTAGCTTCGATGGTCCTTGCAATTCCGTACAAATGGCTGAATCCGAGCAATATCCATATTATCGTTCTGTGCAGCAGTGGTACAAACCTCAACATAATCTAGGTGTAACCTCACTACAAATCCATGGATCCTGGCCCTCATCGAATCAACCATGAATGGAGCTGTCACGACCCAGCCCCGTGGGCCATGACTAGTGCCCGAGCTGGACACTCGTATACGTACCGGTTAGATATAGTCAAACTGAATCTAAGAACAATATGGAAACTTGCAAAAGAACTCCAAAGGTTCATGACGCCGTCATATGTATATATCCAGATAACGTGTTTCCAGGCTGCCACTACATATCAATACCATACGCAAGCCGACAAGGCTGCCACTACAGACGAACATATCCATAGCACATCGTATAGACAAAGCTGAACAAAACTTATACACAACCCACACATGTATCGACAGACCTCTAAGAGTATCGACAGTAAAATATGACGGGACAGGGCCTCGCCGTACCCCTGGATAAACATATATACATCAAAAGATCTGTACCAAAAGTCTAGGCTCCAGAACAATGGAGCCCTCCAAGACAGCTAAGTAGAAATCCTAAGCTGGAGGATCACCAAATCGAGTATCTGTACCTGCGGGCATGAAACGCAGCCCCCCAGAGAAAGGGGATCAGTACTACATATGTACTGAGTATATAAAGCATGAAACACAATAAAGAGGATCATGACTAAAATAGAGATCACAGGAGACAAGTATGACATTCGAAATACCAATACACTTGCCTTGTGAAATGTAGATCATGCATATCAATATCATATATCACACCCGGCCCATTATGGGACTCGGCGAATAAAGTCATCACATGCCATCCTTGGCACCATAAACACATCATCATATCATCATATCGTCACATCATCATATCATCATATACATATATACTGTACCCGGCCCTCTAGTGAGGGACTCAGTGAACAATGCAGTGAAACTGTGCACGAAAACATACCCGGCCCGAGACTCGGTGAAAGATATATTACGGCATGCACGAGCAGAGTAGTGAGCAACCATATGCAAACTAAATCATATCTGAGACACAATAGAATAGTCAAAATGAACTATAATTTGAAAATCAAGACTATAGTCATATCAAGTGCCCTTCGAATGTCATATGGATTATATCAAAATAGGATGCCTGAAATCATAGACATGTATCAAGACATAATAAAATAAGTTCTGGGAATCAAGAACATTAGTCATCCTAGTGTCTCTAAGAATAGGAGCTTCTTTAGAGTCATATATACGTCGTCTGTTTCTTTCATAAAGGTCATGCCAAAAAGAAGGAAGGGTTAGCTTTACATACCTTGTTCGCTTCTTAAGCTAATCCAAACCTAAGTCTCGGGCTTCCCAAGATCTACAACAATGTCAGTACATACCAATCATTAGCTATAGGTTCTTATGAACCCAACCCTAAGCTAGCACGTCACTTAACAAAATTCGGGCTGCATTTCCTTCATAAATTCATCAAACCCCGAGGATTAAACTCGGCCAAATTCTCAACAATAACAACTAGAACAATCCTGCAAGTATTTATGTATCAATAACAAGATACCGTGCAGTAAGAATAAGTCATAAACATTTCACGACGAGCGACAAGCTCGGATACAATTATCAAATATACTTCTCCAGTATTTTCTTTCCTTCAAAATACGTATCAATCACAACAACAACAATAACTTATCTAATTTCCCGCAATTAATTCCATATTTCTCATTCCACTATTTATCTATGACCTAGACGAATTTAAATATATCTAGGAGAGGGTAATTCTTACCTTATATGCCAAGAACTAATCTTCCTCCACCTTACTTCACTTCGAAGAAATCTCCGATTTGCTATCATTCGGAGGAAACTGACGTGGGCATGATCTCCATGTCATTATTCGCATTTTCCTAAATCATAGAACTTAATATATTTTGTTGTTGGGAAAAAAAAATATAACTTATACCCCAAAATGGAGGAGAACGTTGCTGCTCCCAAAATAAATCCTTATTGATCCTTCAAAGAAATAATCATGTTGTTATCTTTAAAAAAAATGAATCATATAGCTTCCTTAATTAGTAAGTAACCTTGCATAAAGTTGCTAGCCAAATATCACCTACTTGTTAATAAGAGATAGCTGCTGCCAACACAATGACGTTTCAGCAAATGCATAGAATGATATGCTACTCTCTAAAATGAATTCTCAATATGTAGTACTTTTATTTAAAGATATAGACCCACCATTTAATCATATATCGTAAGATGCCACTTATACTGTTATATCCCGTATTTTGCATATTCGGAAAAATTTGAAATAATTGTGACTAGTAAGAGATAAGGCAATATTTTGATTTTATTTAATATATATGTTATTCATGAAAAATATTGATGTGGAAATATCGAGGAAGGCTAAGGGAAAAATTGAAATTTCGGAACTTAGTTTCATGAATTATAAATATTAACCACAAGAAGTTGGGCTTGGAAAATCAAAAAAAAAAAAAAAAAGGGGCCCAACATGGTGGCCGACCATATAGCAATGGCCCAAGCCCATGAAAAATTAAATCCAAGACAAATAAAAGGGAAGGGGCCACTAGTCTTCAACACATATTAGAACATTCAAGAAACAAAAGAAGAGTGAGAGCAAGAAGCAAGAAAATTCGGCCAAGCTAAAAAAAAATAAAAAAATTTGAAGCTTCCAATCTTTGATCCAAAAATTTATTTCTTCTTGAATCCCTACTAAGTTCAAGACCCTCTTGAACGTGATATAATTATTTAAGCAAGAAAACCACTTTAGTGGCAAGTGAAAATTTTAGAAAAGGTAAGAATTCTATCCTTTATATGTTATGGAAGGTTTATATATATGTTGTAGTGAGTAGAATTGAATGAAAATCATGGAAATGTCGTATGTTGTTTGTGGGCCGTGTGGGTATGTGTGAGTGTATGTGGCCGTGTATGTGTGTGTAGTGTAGGGAAGATGAACTAATTTTTATGTAGTAATTTGGTCGTTGTTGATATGTATTCTATGATGAAAATGAGAATTCGGTGATTCGAGTTGAAGTTGTGATGATTGTGGGCTGTTTTGGAAGCCACCATGGTCATTAATGTAGTTCTTGTATTTGCGGGAATAACATTGCTAACGTATGAATTGTTGTTGTAGTTTATGAATTCGAAAGAAGAAAATGCATCGTCGTAGTTTCGTTGCATTTGTAGAAGTTTCGGTTGGAATATGGTGTTAGTGGGAATGCTTGAATATTGTACAAATTGTTCAAAGTGTTCTTGAATTGTGTTTGAATGATCTTGGATTAGTAATGAATATGTGAGCGTTGATATTGGCTTGAAAATACGTAGTTAAATTGAATGTGATAAGCTACGTAGAGATAGAAGGTTACTAATATTAGAATGCGCTTTAAATTGATTCTTGATGTTATTGGTATGGTTGTTGGTATTGTTGGTATGGTTGTTGATGAATTTGGCCGAGTTAAATTCTCGGGGATGTTGAATTTACAGGGGAGATGCTGCCAAAATTTCTGTAGACAAGTACTAGTTAGAATTGAATTTCTAAGTACTTGTAGCTAATGTTTGGTAATTGATAAGGTTATTATAGATATTGGTGAGCCCGAGACTTGAGTCGGGATTTGGTTAGCAAGCGATCGAGGTATGTAAAGCCTACCTTTCCTTCTTTTAAAATGAACAAAAACGTATATGTATGCTTATAAAGAAAATCCTACTCTTAGAGCCACTAGGATGGCTAACATCTTTGACTTCCGTAAGCTATTTAATATGGCTTGATACATACTTGTGATATTCGAAGACTCTAGTTGTTATGTTTCCGAATGTTGTTCGAAAGAAAAATCGAGAGGACTAAGTCTTTGATGAATATTTTGGTACGTAAATATGGTGCAAAAGTCTCCATTTGATTTGATCCATAATGTTATTCGAAAGTTTCCTAATATGAATATTTCATCCATAGTGATGTTCGAAAGTTTTCTAATAGGAATGATACTTCAATTTCCAAGTATGGCTTATGAAATATTTTTAGAAGGTTCTGTACTTCAAAAGCTCGTAACTTTCTTCTACTAATTTCGATTGACCCGAATCTTATTTTTGAGCCTTCAGATTTTGGTAAATATATTTGTCCATCGCGTTTTGAAATTTATTTATGCACTTATATGCATATGGTTTCCTCACTACTCTGCTCGTGCATACTACTATGATATCGTTCGCCGGATCCCGGGCCAGTTTTGTGATCGTGCGTACTATGTTATATTCGGCAGTATGATGTGTTACGGTTCCCGAGACCTCACTATAGGGTCGGGTACCGCTTATATACGACATTATGATGTGATACGGCATATGATGTGTTTGATGTTGTGATATGTTATGATGATACGATTTGTTTGGGGATTGTACAGAGATTTTAAACCTTCTGGAGTATGATGTGTTGTGGCGCCAGTGTCGGAGTGGCAACCATGTTCCTCAGCCCTATGCATGATTTTTATTTGCATTATTTATATTTTCATCACAGGTTTTGATATACTAATTCTGTATCTATTTTCTGTACTTCTCGCTTCAGTTATGATTCGGATTACTGTGCTTCATGTTTTACATACTCAGTACATATTTTGTACTGACCCCCTTTCTTCGAGGGCTGCGTTTCATGCCCGCAGGTACAGACGTTCGTTCTGGTGACCCACCAGTGTAGGACACTTATTCTGCTATTTGGAGTACTCCTTTGATCCGGAGCTCATATTTTGGTACATATATATTGTCATACATATTTCTGTATATATGACTATTTGAGGGTACGGCGGGGCCCTATCCCGTCATATGTTTCTGTTATGGTTTGTAGAGGCTTATAGATATATGTATGGGTCATGGGTCATGTTTGTTCGATTATGTTTGTGATTTGTGCCTTAAGCGGTCCCGTTTGCTATTATGGCCAAACCGGCCCACCTGTTTGTATATGTGTGTATATTCGGGCGATGTGTATTCCGCCAGCCTGCCGGCTTTTGGTATGATATTTTTGTTACAGGTGACCGCTTAACATGACGTCTGTTTCTCAGTATCCGTATAAATAACGTATGTTAAATTTGAATAAGTCTTTGATATGTCGATCTGGTAATCAAGTCTGTATGGGTGTCCAGTTAGGGCACTAGTCACGGCCCACGGGGCTGGGTCGTGACAAAAGTGATATCAGAGCGGTTTGTCCTCGGAATATCTACAGGTCGTGTCTAGTAGAGTCTTGTTTATCAGTGTGTTGTGCACCACATCTATAAACAGGAGGCTACAGGACATTTAGGGTGTTACCTTTCTTTGGAGCTTAGATCGTGCGATGGAGCTGTGCTATTAGGATGATTTCATTCTAACCGATTGTTATGTTTACAGTGATGCCTCCGAAGAAGACGACGACTGCCCAGAAGGGCAAAGCAGTGGCAGGAGAGACCAGTCAGATACAGAGGGTCACTCGGGCTCGTGCTCAGACTATGCCCGATATTGCGCTCCAGTCAGCGGGTTCTGCTACACCCCCACCATCAGAGGAGCCTGGAGCGGCTCCACCATTAGCTCCGGAGGCTCCAGCGCCCGAGCCTCCAGCTCCCCAGCCAGGGGCGGAGGACAGGGCGATGAGAGAGGCTGTGCAGTTATTGACGACATTAATTGGAGGGCAGGCTCGCAGACGCGGGCTAGGGGGTGATGATGGTGACAGACGTGATAGTTTGAGAGTCCTTGATTTCTTGACTTGTAATCCCCCAGAGTTCTTCGGGTCTAAGCCCGAGGAGCACCCCGAGGATTTCATTCGACAGATGCAGCGCACACTGAGACTGGTCAGGGCTTCCGAGACTGAGTCTGTCGAGCTGGCTTCACACAGATTGCGGGACGTAGCGATTAATTGGTATGAGACTTGGGAGCTGTCCAGAGGCGAGGATGCTCCTCCTGCTGTGTGGGATGAGTTTACAGCAGCTTTTCTCAGCCACTTTTTGCCTCCAGAGTTGCGGCGGGCGAGAGTGGACAGATTTTTACAGCTGAGGCAGAGAGGCAGGAGTGTCCGAGAGTACAGCTTAGAGTTTGATTCTCTGGCCAGATATGCACCTACCATTGTGGCGGATATGGCTGACAGGATGCATCGGTACGTGATAGGGATGGATCATTACTTGGTGGATAGCTGTATGACGATGGCGTCGCAGACTGGGTGGACATTGCCTAGTTACAAGCATATGCGCAAGGAATGGAGGACCGGCACAGAGGGCGTCAGCCCGATAGAGACCGTGACAGGAGGCAGCCCAAGAGGGCTAGGTCAGCTGGTTATTCTGGGGAGTCTCGAGGCGGGCAGCCTCAGCAGTAGTATAGCAGATATCCTCCTCAGTTAGGCCGGAGTGCACATTCACAGCCTACAGGTAGACGGTTTGATGGTGCAGGGCACTCAGGAGTAGGCCAGAGTTCCAGAGCCTCAGGTTCGCAGGTGAGCAGAGGTTCCAGCCAGGCGAGGCCACCTATGCCTCGATGTTCCTATTGTTGGAGGTCTCATCCAGGAAAGTGCTATCGAGCTACAGGTGCCTGTTTTTCTTGTGGCCGCCAGGGCCACATTATGAGAGATTGTCCGTTGGCGGGTAGTTCTTGTGGTGTAGCTCAGCCGACGGGATCAGCTGCTAGTTCGTCTTCAACTCCTTCAGCTATGCGCCCTGCGGGGCGGGGTATGCCAGCGCTAGCGGGCCGCGGTAGAGGCTGTGGCGGGGTTTCCGATTCTAGCGGTCCTTCCAACCACATATATGCATTGGCTAGCCGACAGGATCAGGAGGCGTCGCCAAATGTGGTCACAGGTACATTATTGGTTTTCTCTCGAGTTGTATATGCATTGATCAATCCAGGTTCTACTTTATCATATATTTCTCCTCTCGTCGCTAGTAAAATTGCGATAACACCTGAACCTATAGAGCCGTTCGAGGTAGCTACGCTGGTCTGGGATTTTATTATAGCGAGGCAGGTATATAAGGATTGTTCTGTAATTATATGTGGCCGTTGCACTAAGGCTGATTTGGTAGAATTAGATATGATGGAATTCGATGTTATTATGGGCATGGATTGGTTAGCCTCTTGTTATGCTAATGTTGACTGTCAGAAAAAGGTGGTTCTTTTCCAGTTTCCAGGGGAACCAGTTATAGAATAGGCAAGAAATACAGCATCGCCGAGGGGTAAGTTTATTTCATACCTCAAGGCCAGGAATATGATTCAGAAAGGGTGTATTTATCATTTGGTCCGTGTGCATGATACTAAAGCAGAAACACCTACTCTCCAGTCAGTCCCGGTTGTTAATGAATTTCGAGATGTATTTCCGGATGAACTTCCAGGTCTTCCACCTGAACGGGAGATAGAATTCACGATAGATGTATTGCCAGATACCCAGCCTATATCTATTCCTCCTTACAGAATGGCACCTGCAGAATTGAAAGAGCAGTTGAAAGACCCATTAGAAAAAGGCTTCATCAGACCCAGTACGTCACCTTGGGGAGCACCGGTATTGTTTGTAAGAAAGAAAGACGGGTCGCTGCGGATGTGCATTGATTACAGACAGCTGAATAAGGTGACTATAAAGAATAAATATCCCCTTCCCCGGATTGATAATTTATTTGACCAGTTGCAAGGTGCTAAATATTTTTCGAAGATAGATTTCCGCTCGGGCTATCATCAGGTGCGGGTACGAGAGGCAGATATTCCCAAGACTACTTTCAGGACCCGATACGGGCATTATGAGTTCAGAGTGATGTCTTTTGGGCTAACTAATGCTCCAGCAGTGTTTATGGATTTGATGAATCGGGTATTCAGGCCGTTTTTAGACATGTTTGTGATCGTATTTATTGATGATATTCTGGTTTATTCCCGATCAGCAGAGGAGCATTCAGATCATCTGAGGACAGTACTTGGCACACTTCGGCAACAGAAATTATATGCTAAGTTCTCCAAGTGTAAATTCTGGTTAACCTCAGTGGCATTCTTGGGGCATATCGTCGGAGCAGATGGTATTCGGGTCGATACACAGAAGATCGAGGCTGTACAGAATTGGCCTAGGCCTACGTCACCGACTAAGGTATGTAGTTTTTTGGGATTGGCCGGATATTACAGGAGATTTGTGGAGAATTTTGCTTCTATTGCAGCACCATTAACGAAACTAACTCAGAAGGCAGCAAAATTTCAGTGGACCGATGCTTGTGAACGCAGCTTCCAGTTGCTGAAGGAAAAATTGATTACAACTCCAGTTCTAACTCTTCCAGAGGGGTCAGGCGGGTATGTTATCTATTGTGATGCTTCCGGTATCAGGATAAGTTGTGTATTAATGCAACATGGTCGAGTTATAGCCTATGTTTCCCGGCAGCTCCGACTGCACGAGAGAAATTATCCTACTCATGATCTGGAACTTGCCGTGGTAATTTATGCTTTGAAGATATGGCGGCATTACTTATATGGGGTTCATGTTGATATTTATATGGATCATAAAAGCCTTCAGTATATTTTTAAACAAAAAGAGTTGAATTTGCGGCAAAGAAGGTGGCTCGAATTATTGAAAGATTATGACGTCGACATTTTATATCATCCGGGAAAAGCCAATGGTGTAGCAGATGCACTTAGCTGCAAGTCTATGGGTAGTTTGACCGACGTGCAGCCAGAAAGGAAAGAATTAGTTCGTGAGATTCATCAGCTAGCCAGTCTTGGGGTCCGTTTGGCCGACTCTGGAAATATTGGGGTTTCTGTTCGAGAAGTTGCTGAATCATCTATTATGGAAGAAGCAAAACGACGTTAGTTCGAGGATCCTATTCTGGTACAGTACAGAGATGCGGCCCTTGATAAGGAAAAGACCTAGTTCGAAATTTTACCTGACGGGGTATTATTATATAGAGGCAGGTTATGTGTACCTAACGTTGCAGGGCTGCGGCGGCAGATATGGGAGAGGAACATTATGCTCGGTATTCTGTTCATCCTGGATCCACAAAAATGTACCATGATCTCAGATGTTTATATTGGTGGGATGGTATGAAAAGAGACATTGCAGAGTTCGTTGCTCAATGTCCAAATTGCCAATAGGTTAAAATCGAGCATCAGAAGCCCGGTGGATTGTTACAGGAAATGGAAATTCCAGCTTGGAAATGGGAAATAATTAATATGGATTTCATTACAGGTTTGCCGCGCACTTCTTGGAAGTATGATTCTATATGGGTTATTGTTTATAGGCTGACAAAATCGGCCCATTTTCTTCCGGTCAGGACTACTTATTCGGCTGAGGACTATGCCCGGTTGTATATTAGAGAGATAGTAAGACTTCACGGAGTTCCTATATCTATTATAACCGACAGGGGTTCCCAGTTTACGGCTAACTTCTGGAGGTCATTTCAGGAAGGATTAGGGACTCAGGTGAGTCTAAGTACAGCATTTTATCCTCAGTCTGACGGACAGGCCGAGCGCACTATTCAGACGCTGGAAGATATGCTACAGGCCTGTGTTATTGATTTTAGAGGTAGTTGGGATGATCATTTGCCGCTTATTGAATTCTCTTATAATAATAGTTATCATTCCAGTATTCAGATGGCGTCGTATGAAGCTCTATATGGTACAAAATGCAGGTCTCCGATTGGTTGGTTCGATGTGGGTGAAACTAAATTGATTGGTCCAGATATGATCCAGCAAGCAGTCGATAAGGTGAAACTCATTCGGGAGCGGTTATTAGCAGCCCAGAGTCGACAGAAATCATATGCAGATAAACGACGTCGACCTTTAGAGTTCCAGATTGGTGACTGGGTATTTCTGAAAGTGTCACCTATGAAAGGTGTAATGCGATTCGGCAGAAAAGGAAAGCTCAGTCTAAGGTATATTGGGCCTTATCAGATTGTTCAAAAAATAGGCGAGGTCGCCTATGAGCTAGACTTACCATCCGATCTGGAAGCAGTACATTCGGTATTTTATGTATCAATGCTCCGAAAGTGTATTGGTGATCCTTCCAGGGTATTCCCCATAGAAGATATCCAGATAACAGAGGAACTGTCCTATGAAGAACAGCCTGTAGCTATTTTGGATCGTCAGGTGAGGAGACTGCGCACCAAAGATGTGCCTTCTGTTAAAGTCTTGTGGCGGAACAATAACCGGGAAGAAATTACTTGGGAAGCGGAGGACGAGATGAAGAAGAAGTATCCTCACTTGTTTCCTATACCTACAGGTAATCTAAGTTTCTTAATTGGTTATATTGATTGGTAAATGATTTATATGTGCTACCCATAAAAAAGAAACTCCCTCGAAATGCATGTAAGACCCTATAAGGCTAATTTAACGTTCGAGGATGAATGTTTTAAAGGGGGGAGGATGTTATATTCCGTATTTTGCATATTCGAAAAAATTTGAAATAATTGTGACTACTAAGAGATAAGGCAATATTTTGATTTTATTTAATATATATGTTGTTCATGAAAAATATTGATGCGGAAATATCGAGGTAGGCTATGGGAAAAATAGGAATTTCAGAAATTAGTTTCACGAATTATAAATATTAACCACAAGAGGTTGGTCTTGGAAAATCAAAAAAAAAAAAAAAGAAGGGGCCCAACATGGTGGCCGGCCATATAGCAATGGCCCAAGCCCATGAAAAATTAAATCCAAGACAAATAAAAGGGAACGGGCCACTAGTCTTCAACACATATTAGAACATTCAAGAAACAAAAGAAGAGTGAGAGCAAGAAGCAAGAAAATTCGGCCAAGCTAGAATTTTTTTTTTTGAAGCTTCCAATCTTTGATCCAAAAATTTATTTCTTCTTGAATCCCTACTAAGTTCAAGACCCTCTTCAACGTGGTATAATTATTTAAGCAAGAAAACCACTTTAGTGGCAAGTGGAAATTTTAGAAAAGGTAAGAATTCTATCCTTTTTATGTTATGGAAGGTTTATCTATATGTTATAGTGAGTAGAATTGAATGAAAATCATGCAAAATGTCGTATGTTGTTTGTGGGCCGTGTGGGTATGTGTGAGTGTATGTGGCCGTGTATGTGTGTGTAGTGTAGGGAAGATGAACTAATTTTTATGTAGTAATTTGGTCGTTGTTGATATGTATTCTATGATGAAAATGAGAATTTGGTGATTCGAGTTGAAGTTGTGATGATTGTGGGCTGTTTTGGAAGCCACCATGGTCATTAATGTAGTTATTGTATTTGCGGGAATAACATTGCTAACGTATGAATTGTTGTTGTAGTTTATGAATTCGAAAGAAGAAAATGCGTCGTCGTAGTTTCGTTGCATTTGTAGAAGTTTCGGGTGGAATATGGTGTTAGTGGGAATGTTTGAATATTGTCCAAATTGTTCAGAGTATTCTTGAATTGTGTTTGAATGATCTTGGATTAGTAATGGATATGTGAGCGTTGATATTGTCTTGAAAATACGTAGTTGAATTGAATGTGATAAGCTACGTAGAGATAGAAGGTTACTAATATTAGAATGCGCTTTAAATTGATTCTTGATGTTATTGGTATGGTTGTTGGTATTGTTGGTATGGTTGTTGATGAATTTGGCCGAGTTGAATTCTCAGGGATATTGAATTTATAGGGGAGATGCTGCCGAAATTTCTGTAGACAAGTACTAGTTAGAATTGAATTTCTAAGTACTTTTAGCTAATGTTTGGTAATTGATAACGTTATTATAGATATTGGAGAGCCCGAGACTTGAGTCGGGATTTTGTTAGCAAGCGATCGAGGTATGTAAAGCCTACCTTTCCTTCTTTTGGCATGACCCTTTTGAAATGAACAAAAACGTATATGTATGCTTATAAAGAAAATCCTACTCTTAGAGCCACTAGGATGGCTAAGATCTTTGACTTCCGTAAGCTATTTCATATGGCTTGATACATACTTGTGATATTCGAAGACTCTAGTTGTTATGTTTCCGAATGTTGTTCGAAAGAAAAATCGAGAGGACTAAGTCTGTGATGAATATTTTGGTACGTAAATATGGTGCAAAAGTCTCCATTTGATTTGATCCATAATGTTATTCGAAAGTTTCCTAATATGAATATTTGATCCATAGTGATGTTCGAAAGTTTTCTAATAGGAATGATACTTGAATTTCCAAGTATGGCTTATGACATATTTTTAGAAGGTTCTGTACTTCAAAAGCTCGTAACTTTTTTATACTAATTCCGATTGACCCGAATTTATTTTTGAGCCTTCAGATGTTGGTAAATATATTTGTCCATTGAGTTTTGAAATTTATTTATGTACTTATATGCATATGGTTTCCTCACTACTCCGCTCGTGCATACTACTATGATATCGTTCGCCGGATCCCGAGCCGGTTTTGTGATCGTGCGCACTATGTTATATTCGGCAATATGATGTGTTACGGTTCTTGAGACCTCGCCATAGAGTCGTGTACCGCTTATATACGGCGTTATGATGTGATACGGCATATGATTTGTTTGATGTTATGATATGTTATGATGATACGATATATTCGGGGATTGTACGGAGATTTGAAACCTTCTGAAGTATGATGTGTTGTGGCGCCAGCGTCGGAGTGACGACCACGTTCCTGAGCCCTATGCATGATTTTTATTTGCATTATTTATATTTTCAGCACAGGTTTTGATATACTAATTCTGTATCCATTTTCTGTACTCCTCACTTCAGTTATGATTCAGATTACTGTGCTTCATGCTTTACATACTCAGTACATATTTCGTACTAACCCCCCTTTCTTCGGGGGCTGCGTTTCATGCCCGCAGGTACAGACGCTCGTTCTGGTGACCCGCCAGTGTAGGACACTTATTCTGCTATTTGGAGTACTCCTTTGATCCGGAGCTCATATTGTGGTACATATCTTTTGTCATACATATTTCTGTATATATGACTATTTGAGGGTACGGCGGGGCCCTGTCCCGTCATATGTTTCTGTTATGGTTTGTAGAGGCCTGTATATATATGTATGGGTCATGTTTGTTGGATTATGTTTGTGATTTGTGCCATAAGCGGTCCCGTTTGCTATTATGGCCAAAACGGCCCACCTGTTTGTATTTGTGTGTATATTCGGGCGATGTGTATTCCGCCAGCCTGCCGGCTTTTGGTATGATATTTTTGTTACAGGTGACCGCTTAAGATGACGTCTGTTTCTCAGTATCCATATAAATAACGTATGTTAAATTTGAATAAGTCTTTGATATGTCGATCTGGTAATCAAGTCTGTATGAGTGTCCAGTTAGGGCACTAGTCACCGCCCACGGGGCTGGGTCGTGTGTCACGACCCGACTAGGGTGCCACGACGAGCACCCGGTGCTACCCCACCCGGGCACCCCCTTATCATGCATATCATAACATGTAGGTGAACCATAATTCATTTCATGCATTTTAAATCATTAATCAAGCTAGTCCCATTGGACGACCATCATCAATTAACATATCATGGGCATCTATGCCATGTCAAATATACAAGGCCGACGAGGCCAACAAAAGATATACAAAACATAGGCCGACATGGCCAAACATCTCTACCCACATACACATGACTACGAGCCTCTAAGAGTATGACATATCATGAGCGGGACAGGACCCCGCTATGCCCATAATTATATACACAAAAGAATGAGTACCCAAAAGATATGGCTCCGAAGGAAATGGGGCTCTCTATGAAATCTTCAAATAGGCAGCTATGGGTCAAGTCTGTCTCCCTGTGCACCTGCGGGCATGACGCAGCGTCCACAAACAAAAGTAAGTCAGTACGAAGAATGTACTGAGTATGTAAAGCATGATTAACATTGATATACAACATAATGAACAATATATGGAATAGCATAGGAGGGGAGACAATAATATCATCATCATCATGTCGCTTACTTACTCACATCGTCATTCGTGCCCCATAATAAAACTCGTACCATGCTTGTGCTCGTATTAGTGTACATGTCCTCATTCGTATTCTTATACATAGTCTAATCACATTCTTTTACATAATATATACATACATAGTCATTTCGTATACATGGCATTTACATAGCGTACCCGACCTTATTGGATCAGTATTTCATATACATACTTGGCCAACCAAGGCTCAATGTTACTCATACCTGGCCCTACCGAGGCTTCAGGGTTATCCGTATCATCTGCAGATGTGTGCGCGCATTTCGTAATCGTATACATATTCTATACATATTCATACAAATATATTCTACCCGGCGTTATAAGCTCGGGGTTTCATTATAGCCCTTCATAGGCACGTATGAGTATAACAGCCCGTAGGCACCTTTAGCATCATTATTATCACCATCATCATTACTATCATTATCGTTATTGTTACTTCTATATCGTAGTCTTACTCGTCACCTGAGGTGCGTAGCGCATTCGTAGTACCAATCAAGGATAGTGAGCTTATGAGCTCGGAATGTGAAACATTTGTAGTCAACATGCTCATATAGATGGATTAGGAGTTTGGCCAAAGAACCATGCCTTATGAAAGAAGGGTTAGCCTTACATACCTCTTTGTCGAATTATTCTACACTTGCACGTACTCCTTCGATGCTCACTTTTCTACCTTCATTAAGGCCATACTATCATTAGTATCGATAACTAGTGCACATGGCTAGAACTAGAGAAAATTGGACAGCATCTCCTTTATCTATACAACATTTGTCCATATCATAATTCAACCCCAAACGTCAACAACACATTTATAATATCATTTCCATGGCCATTAATCATCTACATTATCCACATTCTCAATTCACTTCCATTTGTCCCTATTTATGGTCACAACACCCAACTTCGTTCATCCATATACAATGTCTATTTCATGATCTTAACGTCATTTATAACACACTCATATCACAATACAACAACAATCATGATTCAATTCAAACTATGTCTCAAAAACGTCACTATTCATCATTCATGCCCTAGTGGACCATGTTTTCTACAATCCATGCATTTTAATTCTCCAATACCGTAAGCATCATATAAAAATCATGAATCTTACCTTAGAAGTTGTAGGGACAAGCTTTTGTTGATAATACTCCACTTTGAGTAAAACCCTAGTTTTTCTCCATTTGGGTTTCTTGACTTTAGATGATCCTTGATGGGTTTCTACCTTGGATTTACTTGTTTAATGTGGTTGATGGATTAATACCCTTGAAAACTTGTACAAAAGTTGTAGAGAGATGTTTTAGAGAGAGAGAGAGAAAATGTGGAAATGATTTTCATGAACTTGGTCTGTATTTATTAAATCATCACTGAACTGTCGGGTTCCATTATACGGTCCATTATACGGTCAGTATAATGGTTATACGGTCCGTATAATAGACCGTGAAATGGGTCTGCTCAGCACCCCTTCACTGTGACTACTTGACGGTCCGTTATACGGTCCGTAAAACAGTTTTACGGTCCGTATAACTGACCGTAAAACGTTACCAGTGAGCAACCTTTCACTGTGACCATTCGACGGTTCGTTATACGGTCCGTATAAATTTTATACGGTCCGTATAACTGACCGTAAAATTCCACCAGCAACCAACCTTCACTGTGATGGTTTTACGGTCCACTATACGGTCCGTATAACATTATACGGTCCGTATAATGAGCCGTAGAACTCATCAGTCACTGAACTTAGTTTCGCCACTACGTTTGATCTCTGATCCTCATGGAACCTTCTTAACACTTGTTTAACACTTCAATACCAATCTAAGGGACGTTATAACTCTTTCCCAAAATGACCTTAAGTCATCATTAACCCGATACTCGTATTTCGCTAGTTCATTCACTTGCGTACCAACGGAAGATTTTTCCGAGGTGTAACATTCTCCCCCCCTTAAGAACATTCGTCCTCGAATGTTGAGAAAACCCGGGATTTTATAAAAATTTCGCCAGAGTTTCCCCTATAACATGGCACTAGCAACCTGTCACAACAACCCATAATATCGATGCCACACAGGGCCACATCATAACAACATGAAAATTTTGGCCACACACGACCCAGAAGCATAAAAGGAAAACATCCATACCTTATGATTTTGACATCTCATCTTGGACTTCTCCCAAGGGCTGAAATAAATGCGGGTACTTGGATTGCATATTTTCTTCCGCTTCCCATGTCATTTCCTCTCGATTGTTATTTTTCCACAAAACTTTAACTGAGGCCACTTCCTTGTTTCTAAGCCTCCGTACTTGCCTATCTAATATGACAATGGGTATTTCATCATAAGTTAACTTTTCTGTCACTTGAATATCATTCACTGGGACGACCCTCATAGGATCTCCAACACACTTCCGAAGCATCGAGACATGGAAAACCGGGTGAACTGACTCCAAGTCTGGAGGTAAGTCTAATTCATAGGCCACTTTGCCTATCTTTCGCACAATTTCATAAGGCCCTATATACCGGGGACTAAGCTTCCCCTTTTTGCCAAATCTCATAACGCCCTTCATCGGCGACACTTTCAAAAACACCCAATCCTTAACTTGAAACTCTAAGTCCCTTCGACGATTATCCGCATAAGACTTTTGGCGACTTTGAGCCGCCAACAACCGATCTTGTATGAGCTTGACTTTCTCTATGGCTTGTTGGACCAAATCGGGCCCCATTAACTTGGCCTCTCCCGTTTCAAACCACCCAATCGGGGATCTACACTTTCGCCCACATAAAGCTTCATATAGTGCCATTAGGATGCTGGAGTGATAACTATTATTGTAAGCAAACTCAATGAGTGGCAAATGGTCATCCCAATTTCCCCCAAAATCTATCATGCATGCCCGTAACATATCTTCAAGAGTCTGGATGGTGCGTTCAGCTTGCCCATCGGTCTGTGGGTGAAATGCCGTGCTAAGGTGCACTTGGGTCCCTAGACCCTCTTGAAAGGACTCCCAAAATTTGGCCGTAAACTGAGTTCCTCTATCGGAGATAATAGACACTGGGACACCATGGAGTCTCACTATTTCTTTAACATAAAGCCTTGCATAATCTTCTGCCACATAGGTCGTCCTGACCGGTAAGAAATGAGCTGATTTAGTGAGTCTATCCACAATCACCCATATGGAATCATACGTGCGTCGAGAACGAGGTAGCCCTGTAATGAAATCCATATTAATCAATTCCCACTTCCAAGTTGGGATTTCTATATCTTGCAATAAGCCACCCGGCTTTTGGTGTTCTATTTTTACTTGTTGGCAATTGGGACATTGGGCTACAAACTCCGCTACATCTTTCTTCATCCCATTCCACCAATATATAGACTTAAGATCATGATACATCTTCGTTGTTCCAGGGTGAACGGAGTAACGGGAACAATGAGCCTCTCTCAAAATCTGGTGGCCTAAGTCTGCCACATCGGGGACACATAGCTTGCCTCGGCATCGGAGGGCTCCGTCTCCCGAAATATCAAATGGTGACCCCTCTTTCTGAGCGAGCGTATCTCTGTACTGCATTAGCCTGGAATCCTCACCTTGCCGCTCTTTTACTTCCACTACTAGCGACGGAACTGCCGAATTCTGAATGGTAGCTCTGCTACTACCTGAGTCCACTACTCGGACCCCTAGGCTGGCTAGCTGCTGAAGCTCACGGGTCATTTCTCTCTTTTCTTGTCGCACATCGCATAAGCTTCCCATAGACCTGCGGCTAAGAGCATCGGCCACAACATTTGCCTTTCCGGGGTGGTACAGGATTTCGACGTCATAGTCTTTTAGCAACTCTAGCCATCGTCGTTGCCGCAAATTTAACTCTTTCTGCTTGAAGATGTACTGGAGACTCTTATGATCTGTATAAATATCCACGTGGACACCATATAAGTAATGTCTCCATATCTTTAAAGCATGGACCACCGCGGCCAATTCTAAGTCATGGGTAGGATAATTCTGTTCATGTTTCCGTAATTGTCTAGAAGCATACGCGATCACCTTACCATTTTGCATCAATACACAGCCTAGCCCGACGCCTGAAGCATCACAATAAACAACATACCCTTCCACTCCCTCTGGAAGTGTCAAGACTGGGGCAGAAGTCAATCTGTCTTTCAACTTTTGGAAACTACGTTCACAAGCATCTGTCCATAGAAACTTAGCTGACTTCTGAGTCAACTTTGTGAGCGGTGCAGAAATAGAAGAGAAACCCTCAACAAATCTTCTGTAATACCCGGCTAAGCCCAAAAAGCTACGAACCTCTGTAGGGGTTGTGGGCCTTGGCCAAGTTTTCACTGCCTCGATCTTTTGACTATCCACTCGAATACCATCAGCTGCAACAATATGGCCCAGGAATGATACCGAGTTCAACCAAAACTCACATTTGGAGAATTTTGCAAACAACTCTCGAGCTCGAAGAACTCTAAGGACGGTTCGCAAATGCTCCGCATGCTCAGCCTCGGATCTAGAGTACACTAGGATATCGTCGATGAATACAATCACGAATAGGTCCAGAAAAAGCCTGAAGACATTGTTCATTAAGTCCATAAACACTGCCGGTGCATTAGTTAGCCCAAACGACATTACTCGGAACTCGAAATGGCCATATCTTGTTCTAAAAGCTGTCTTAGGGATATCTTTCTCCCTAACTCTTACTTGGTGATACCCGGACCTCAAATCAATCTTTGAAAACCATTTGGCACAATGCAATTAATCAAATAAATCATCAATCCTCGGGAGGGGATACTTGTTCTTAATTGTCACTTTATTCAATTGCCGATAATCAATGCACATTCTCAAGGAGCCATCCTTCTTCCGGACGAACAATACGGGTGCTCCCCACGGGGATGAACTAGGCCGAATGAAGCCTTTTTCAAGCAAGTCTTTCAATTGCTCCTTCAACTCTTTCAACTCTGCGGGTGCCATCCTATAGGGAGGAATAGATATGGGATTAGTGTCTGGCAACACATCAATCGCAAAATCTATCTCTCGCTCGGGAGGAAGGCCTGGAAGCTCTTCCGGGAACACATCCGGAAATTCGTTCACTACCAGAACTGATTGAAGAGTCGGCGACTCAACTTCTACATCTTGAACTCGCACTAGGTGATAAATACACCCTTTAGTGATCATCTTCCTCGCTTTTAGATAGGAAATAAACCTACCCTTTGGTGACGCCGTATTCCCTTTCCATTCTAAGACTGGTTCGCCCGGGAACTAGAAACGAACCATCTTCGTTCTACAATCAACATTGGCGTAGCAAGAAGCCAACCAATCCATGCCCATAATAACATCAAAATCTACCATTTTTAGTTCATGCAAATCAGCTACTGTACGGCGGTCACATATCACCACTACGCAATCTCTATACACTCGGCTAGCTATCACCGATTCGCCAACGGGCGTAGACACCTCAAAAGGCTTAATAGACTCCGGCTCAATTATAAATCGACCCGCAATATATGGAGTAACATAAGACAATGTGGATCCCGGATCAATCAAAGCATATACATCATGAGAGAATACCGATAATATACCTGTGACCACATCAGGAGAAGACTCAAGATCTTGGCGTCCAGCCAAAGCATAAATACGGTGCTGAGGACCGCTGGAACTGGGAGCTCTGCCTCTACCTCTACCATGGCCAACCGGCGCATATGAACCTGGCCCCATAGGGCGTGCAGATGCTGAAGACCCGGCTATCGACCCTGATGGCTGGGCCCTACCTCTACCCTGTACTGAGGGGCAATCACGCATAATGTGGCCTGGTCGACCACAAGAATAGCAAGCATCTGAACCTGATCGGCACTGACCCCAATGCAACTTCCCACACTGGGAACATCGTGGCACGGGTGGTCTAGACTGGCCTGAATCATCTCTATACTGAGGCCCTGAATAACTCGGGCTCGGCCCTGAATGAGCAGATCTATCCAATCTCTGGCCTGAAAACCGTGGGGGCGCACTGGTCATAGAGTAGCCTGCATGCCTAGGGGGCTGCTGCCGGTGCCCACCTCTGGACTCACTCATCGGCCCCGAAGATCTAGCCCTCTTGCTATGTCCCCTATCCTGTTCACGTTCATTCCTCCGCTGCTGTAGGTGTTCCTCCAATTCCTGAGCATGCGCCTGAATACGTGCAATATCCATGCCATCCTGAAGAGATGCAGTCAAGCATTTATCCATCAAATGTGGCCCTAGGCCCTTCACAAATTGGTGCACCCGATCGCCCATATCCGCTACCATGGCCGAAGCATACCTAGCCAAGGAATTGAAGCGGAGACTATACTCTGTAGCACTCATGCTACCTTGCCTCAGATTCAAGAATTTATCGGCCCTAGCTCGCCGAACTTCTGGAGGCATGTAGTGACGGAGAAAAGCATCGACAAACTCTTGCCATACCGGCGGAGGTGCATTAGCTCCCTGCGAAGCCATCCAAACCGTGTACCACTGGATTGAGACATCCCTCAATCTGTATGACGCTAGCTCCACCGATTCGGTGTCTGAAGCATGTATCAATCGGAGCGTCCTTAGCATACCATCAACAAAGTCCTAGGGATCCTCCTCCAGTTTCGACCCAAAGAATTCCGGGGGTTTCAAAGCAATGAAGTCACGGGCCCTTGTGCTAACAGTCCTGTCACCTTGCCCCACGCTTGGCCTCTGAGTCTGGGCCGCAACCAACTGAGTCAACAAATTAATGGCCTCTCTTACGTCTTGGCCTGAAGCATTCGACGGAGGAGCTGGAGCTGGGGCTGAGGCTCCCACGTGCTCCTCAGTAATAGGCACTGTCTGGGAGGACTGAGATTGAGCCGCACTCTGGGACCCATCTTCCTCTACTACCGGTGGCGGTGCTCTTTCAGCCCGCTTTTCTGCCACCGTCTTGCCCCTTTGGGCTGCTGTAGCCTTTTTCTTTTTAGACATCTCTGAAATACACAACACACGATTTAAGAACAAGAATTTCTTACATCATAGCTTTATCGCACGATTCTTATGAAGAAAGAAGGTCATATATTCCTAAGATGTCCGCAGCTTCTCATTTATAAGTGTGGCGCGCAACACACCCATAACCAAGACTCTACTAGACACATCCTAGGACTGAGCTGCTCTGATACCACTTTTGTCACAACCCGACTAGGGGGCCACGACGAGCACCCGGTGCTACCCCACCCGGGCACCCCCTTATCATGCATATCATAACATCTAAGTGAACCATAATTCATTTCATGCATTTTAAATCATTAATCAAGCTAGTCCCATTGGACGACCATCATCAATTAACATATCATGGGCATCTATGCCATGTCAAATATACAAGGCCGACGAGGCCAACAAAAGATATACAAAACATAGGCCGAAATGGCCAAACATCTCTACCCACATACACATGACTACGAGCCTCTAAGAGTATGACATATCATGAGCGGGACAGGACCCCGCTATGCCCATAATTATATACACAAAAGAATGAGTACCCAAAAGATATGGCTCCGAAGGAAATGGAGCTCTCTATGAAATCTTCAAATAGGCAGCTATGGGTCAAGTCTGTCTCCCTGTGCACCTGCGGGCATGACGCAGCGTCCACAAACAAAAGGACATCAGTACGAAGAATGTACTGAGTATGTAAAGCATGATTAACATTGATATACAATATAATGAACAATATATGGAATAGCATAGGAGGGGAGACAATAATATCATCATCATCATGTCGCTTACTTACTCACATCGTCATTCGTGCCCCATAATAAAACTCGTACCATGCTTGTGCTCGTATTAGTGTACATGTCCTCATTCGTATTCTTATACATAGTCTCATCACATTCTTTTACATAATATATACATACATAGTCATTTCGTATACATGGCATTTACATAGCGTACCCGACCTCATTGGATCAGTATTTCATATACATACTTGGCCAACCAAGGCTCAATGTTACTCGTACCTGGCCCTACCAAGGCTTCAGGGTTATCCGTACCATTTGCAGATGTGTGCGCGCGTTTCGTAATCGTATAGATATTCTATACATATTCATACAAATATATTCTACCCGGCGTTATAAGCTCGGGGTTTCATTATAGCCCTTCATAGGCACGTATGAGTATAACAGCCCGTAGGCACCTTTAGCATCATTATTATCACCATCATCATTACTATCATTATCGTTATTGTTACTTCTATATCGTAGTCTTACTCGTCACCTGAGGTGCGTAGCGCATTCGTAGTACCAATCAAGGATAGTGAGCTTATGAGCTCGGAATGTGAAACATTTATAGTCAACATGCTCATATAGAGGGATTAGGAGTTTGGCCAAAGAACCATGCCTTATGAAAGAAGGGTTAGCCTTACATACCTCTTTGTCGAATTATTCTACACTTGCACGTACTCCTTCGATGCTCACGTTTCTACCTTCATTAAGGCCATACTATCATTAGTATCGATAACTAGTGCACATGGCTAGAACTAGAGAAAATTGGACAGCATCTCCTTTATCTATACAACATTTGTCCATATCATAATTCAACCCCAAACGTCAACAACACATTTATAATATCATTTCCATGGCCATTAATCATCTACATTATCCACATTCTCAATTCACTTCCATTTGTCCCTATTTATGGTCACAACACCCAACTTCGTTCATCCATATACAATGTCTATTTCATGATCTTAACGTCATTTATAACACACTCATATCACAATACAACAACAATCATGATTCAATTCATACTATGTCTCAAAAACATCACTATTCATCATTCATGCCCTAGTGGACCATGTTTTCTACAATCCATGCATTTTAATTCTCCAATACCGTAAACATCATATAAAAATCATGAATCTTACCTTAGAAGTTGTAGGGACAAGCTTTTGTTGATAATACTCCACTTTGAGTAAAACCCTAGTTTTTCTCCATTTGGGTTTCTTGACTTTAGATGATCCTTGATGGGTTTCTACCTTGGATTTACTTGTTTAATGTGGTTGATGGATTAATACCCTTGAAAACTTGTACAAAAGTTGTAGAGAGATGTTTTAGAGAGAGAGAGAGAAAATGTGGAAATGATTTTCATGAACTTGGTCTTTATTTATTAAATCATCACTGAACTGTCGGGTTCCATTATACGGTCCATTATACGGTCAGTATAATGGTTATACGGTCCGTATAATAGACCGTGAAATGGGTCTGCTCAGCACCCCTTCACTGTGACTACATGACGGTCCGTTATACGGTCCGTAAAACAGTTCTACGGTCCGTATAACTGACCGTAAAACGTTACCAATGAGCAACCTTTCATTGTGACCATTCGACGGTTCGTTATACGGTCCGTATAAAATTTATACGGTCCGTATAACTGACCGTAAAATTCCACCAGCAACCAACCTTCACTGTGATGGTTTTACGGTCCACTATACGGTCCGTATAACATTATACGGTCCGTATAATGAGCCGTAGAACTCATCAGTCACTGAACTTAGTTTCGCCACTACATTTGATCTCTGATCCTCATGGAACCTTCTTAACACTTGTTTAACACTTCAATACCAATCTAAGGGACGTTATAACGCTTTCCCAAAATGCCCTTAAGTCATCATTAACCCGATACTCGTATTTCGCTAGTTCATTCACTTGCGTACCAACGGAAGATTTTTCCGAGGTGTAACATCGTGACATATACAACCTAATGCATAGCCAATTTAATGTGTTCTCACATGATGACACGTGGAAAGGTCGTGCCATTCATCACTTTATCCATTAACTTGTTTGATTATTTATTTCCACTACAATCCATTATTCAACCAATTACACGCATAATTAATTTCTTGATCTCAATTTACTTAAATATTGATCACCTTTAACATACTCCATATACCCATTACCATGACCATGTGATATAACACTAGTCCATAGCCTCATTTGCCACACATAAAATATTATTTTCAATCATCGTTTTCACACTTTTCCATCTTAAATCATTTCGGGACTACATTCCTTGTATACACCAAGTTCTTGATTTTCATGCTTGAATATGACCAAATTCTCCAAGCTTGGGTAAATTTGCTAATGTTTGACGGTTCAATTTCCCGGCCCAAAATACAGGATATTATAGCTTGGACCGTATTTCATTCAAATAAATTTCAAACCTCGACAAAACTTTTTTTTTGATTTGTTTAACTTCTAATATTTACAACACATCTATACCATCACTCTACCACTTATAAGCTTGAGGGCTAACCTCGCTTCCGTTACTAATGTCATTTAACTCGCACGCTTTCCACCACATGAAAACACGTGAAGTAACATCCTTCCCCCCTTTAGAACATTCGTCCTAGAATGTTAAACTAGTCCTGTATAAGTATACAGGTTATGGTGATCTTATGGCGAATCAATTGTACTCGAACTCATCTATCATGCTGTGCCTTTATTTACTTAGCCTAATGCCATTCTCCACTTGACATCTGTCAGTATTGAATTTCCAAAAAAGGTGGTCATAGTTCAGCTACTTTCGCAATTGACTGCAACTTATTATATCCATCTACATTTGAAGCTTAGGTCGAGTTTTTCTTGTTTTGGAGTCATCTTTCCAGTAACCTTGTAAAATAGGAGTTGTCTTTCCTTTGGGTATGTTTACCATCGCATATTGGTTCCTCCTGTTCTCTCTTCTCATTCTTTTAGGTCTACTTCCACTCCTTATGTAGGTCGCATAGTCCGCAGCGTACCTTCTTCTTGGAGTTATCATTTTAATCCTCTGATATGCATTATCTATAACATTCTCTTTGAATAGTTGAAAACGAGTTTCCTTCTTAGCTATGACTCTCGGTTGCAACACTTCCTTGATTTCTCAGGAATATCCTTTCAAGAGATATAAGCGAGTCACTTTCTTGATATGGTTCTTCTTGATACTTGAACTCGTCAATCCCCTTTTGCCGCAACTAGTCTAGAAACCTTTCGTCCCTATCGTTACTCCTTCCCATAATCCTGATCGTATAGTCACTACCTCTACACCCACATTATTAAATCAACCATGTGAATCATTTGTTACATACTGATATTATGTCATCTCTTAACCTATCGCGATTACGTAATAATCAGGTACCTTCTTCTTATCTTTAGAATCCTCTTCGGGTGTCTCTTCTCACTTAACTTATATCTAAACAAAGGTTAAAATACATGATGATCTTAAGGGGTTTTAAATCTTATGTTAATCATGTCCCATAATGAATCTCTCGAGAGTACTCTTTTGAGGTAAATACTCGTATCACATATTGAGTGAACACTTATATAGGCAATTTTCTCTATAACACCCCTATCATCACATTGAGGTAATAGCTCCCTTCTGTCCTATGCCCATTTTTCAAATCTGTTTCACAGTTTTCATCACTTTACGAAGTGCTATCTTGAAATTTTTCATCCCTCTTTTGTCCTTCGGTCCATACCTCTTACCGACATTCTTAAGTCTATGCATGTCGTATCACCTCATAATGTCAAAGGTTAATTTCCCTTCATTTTCCAATGTCTATAACTATCTCACTATAGGATAGGTGCCTTTGTCGTAGTGTTCTTTGCCACAAATTCATTGAGACCCATAGGTCATCTTACGCATTAGCCCTTTTATAGTAATATAGTGTTATAGCCCGTATTTTGTACGTTCGGACATCTTGCAGTAGTCGTGGTAAGTTAAGGGCAAGACCATTTTCCAAAATTATTTTAATGTACAAGTTGGTTATGGATATTATTTATGAATATTATTAGTATGGAAATATTGATAAAGGCTAAGGGTAAAAAGGAAAATTCGGAAAGTGGCTCAAGGTAATATTGTGGAAGGCTAGGGGCAAAAGGAAAATTTCGCAAAAGAAGAAAAATTTCTTGAAAGTTCATGAAGGGCCATCTATGGCCGTGTATGTGTGTGTGTGGGGGTGTGTGGGTCCCACCCCCTTGTTGGACCAATTAATTCAAGCCATGGTTAGGGGCATATGTCCTCCTTTCTATTGGTTGAAGCCTTATATATATATAGGAGGTATGATGAATATTTCATCTTTTCTTTCCACAACATAAGAAGATTAGAAAAAAAAAAAAAAAGGAGGGTTTCGGCCATGGCTCCCAAAAATTTAGCCATGGAAAATTGACCAAGAAAAATTATTTCTTCTAGTATTCCAAGAAATTTGAAGGTCCTCTTTAACATGGAATGGTTGTTGGAGCAATAAAACCATTTAATTGTGCAAGTTCACAACCCTAGCCAATCCAAGAAGTCAAGTGAAAAAGGTATGTATTCAATCTTCTTTCATGTGTTATGGATGATTGTGAGTATTGTAGTATGTAGAAAAGGATGAAATTGATGAAAAATGGATATGTTGGTGGTGGCCGAATATAGTGGTACTGTGTTGGACAAATGAATTGATTTTATTTAGTAATTTGATTGTTGTTGTGTTGTGGATTCTATGATGTAAAATAAGGATTCAATGGTTTGAAATGAAGTTGTAATCATTTGTGGATTATGGAAGAAGTTAATGTGATATTAGTATGGTTTCTTATGATTATAAGAATGAATGATATTGCTAAAGTATAGATTGTTGGTGTAGTTTATGAATTTGGAAGAAAAACAATATGTTGTTAGTGTTCTTGTGGAATTTGGAAGGTTTTGGGTGAAGTAAAATGTTGACTGGGTTGTTTGGAATATTATGTGAATTGTTGAAGTATTCTTGAATCATGTTAGAGTGATTTCGGGTAAATACTTGAATGTGGGATCACTGGTGTTAGTTTGAATATATGTGATTGAGTTGAATATAAATGAAATGTCGTTGAATTGTGTGACAAGAGTTGTTAATGATAGAATATATTTTGGATTGATTGTTGAAGATTGTTGGTATTGTTGTTGATAATTTGGCCGAGTTGAATTCTCGGATTGTTGTTGATAAATTGGCCGATTAAAATCCCGGGGAGGGTGTATTTATAGGGGAAATGCTGCCGAAATTTCGGCAGATTATAAGTGAGTTTACTTGAAAGATTAAGACAAGTGTGTGACAATGTGTCTGATGATTATGTAAATCTCCTTGAATGTAGACTAACGAGCTTGGACGAATAAACGTAGCTAATAGGACGTGGAGTAGGTATGTAAGGCTTACCCTTTCTTTCTTTTGGCATGATCCTTGTGAAACGAATAGACCATATGTATATGATTCCAAAGAAACTCCCATTCTTAGAGCCACTAGGATGGCTAACGTTCTTGATCTCCATAAGCTGTTTCATATGGTTTTGATGCATATCCATGATGTCCAAAGTTGTATTTGATATGTTTCCGAATGGCATTCGAAAGATAATTGATATGATTAAAGTTTTGATTTTCAAATGCTAGCACGTTCGATTATTCCATTGAGTCTTTGACATATTTTGATACGTGTATATGGTTCCGAAAGCTCTATTTGATTTGATCCATAACGATATCCGAAAGGTACTTGATATGATTGTTGCTTTGATTTTCCAAAAATGGCTTCTGAAACGTTCGTAGAAGGTTCTGTACTTAAAATGCTCATAACTTTCTTATACTAAGTCGGATTGACCCGAAACTTGTTTCTGAGCCTTCAGATGTCGGCAAGTATACTTATCTATCGAGTCTTGATTTATATGCATATAGTTTCTCACTACTCTGCTCGTGCACGCCTCAATATGTCTTTCACCAAGTCCCGGGCCGGGTATGTTATCGTGCGCACTCTATTGCATTGTTCACCGAGTCCCTCACTAGAGGGTCGGGTACGGTATATGTATATGATTATATGATGAGATGATGATATGTTATGGTGGCCAGGAGGGCATATGATGATTTGATTCACTGAGTCCCTCACTAAAGGGTCGGGTACGGTATGTATATGATATATGATGTTCACATGCATGATTCTATTCACCGAGTCCCTCACTAGAGGGCCGGGTACGGTATTTATATGTATATGTATATGTATGCATGATGATATGAAAGTATGATGACATGATTTTATCCACCGAGTCCCATAACGGGCCGGGTATGCCATGTGATAATGATATGCTTGATTAATGCTCTAAAGGCAAGAGTTTTTGTATTCTGGACATTGTATATGTTTCTGCACCCCTTATATCAGTTATGATTCTTTTACTGTGATTCTTTCCTTACATGCTCAGTACATTTTCCGTACTGACCCCCTTTCTTCGGGGGCTGCATTTCATGCCGCACAGGTACACCCAGATGAGTAAAGGACATTGCTAGAAGATGCTTCAGCTGGATTGGCGAGCTCCACTTCCTTGAGGAGTGTTGCCGAGTCAGAGTATATGTGTTATGATTTCTGATTAATGTTAGAGACTTCGCAGACAGAGTTGTGGGTATATAATGTCAGTTTTGTAAGCGGCTCCATCAGCCGATATGTCATTTTGTGTTATGTGATAAATTCTATACGGCTACAGATTCTGTTTGATTCGAGAACAACGAGAAAGAATATTTCTGAAAGTTTTGCTATGTATTTCATCTTTATTTGATTTAAAAGTCCAAAAAGATTATGTGTGCACTAAGGGTCTGAGGGTTCGCTCGGCCCTAAGTAAGGGTCGGGTGCCCATCACGCCCTAGGGAGATTAGGGTGTGACATATAGCTCATAACTAATCCTTCTGTTACAACCCAAACTTAAGGTGCCCGTCCTTTTGTTTGTTCTCTTTAAATTCACTGCCTTCTAGTAACCAGCTCGTTCTGATCGTTTCACTTAAACCATTTCACAGTTTCCCTTAATCCAACTTATAACACTTTCGGCACAATATGTCATGTCGTTTCTTATCATACTCCTTTCCCTTCCATTATTCACCCTTTGATTGTAGGAGATTTTTTTGTCCCTTTTCCTTTGCGACTTGTAATTCACAATATCATTAGCAAACAACTCTATTGCCAACATCTTAGCCTCTAATCCAGTATAGCATTGCTATCCTTTATAATATCTCTTAAGTTACTCGTTTCCATTCTCTTGTCGTATTCTTTCTTTTTATAAGCACCCACTTTCTAATGTCATATCATTCAAGACCTTTACAAGCGATTCTCAGCACTGTCTCAAATACCATCCTGACTTTTATCCATTTATTGGTGGCTTTCAGACCTTTCTAACTTGTTTCAGCAAGGGATCTCAATTGAAATTTAAGCATCTATATAAGATATATTTCAGTGCCAATTGTTTCCGTCTTACACCTGTATTTCTCTCACCCGCTTCCCCCCTTAAGGGTGTACTTATACCATTATCTGTTTATATTCTGCTCTATGTCCCTATTTCCAATCTCAAATTCACCTAATCCTTTGTTTTTTTTTTGACTCACTTGGTAAACTGAGCCATATCCATCTCTTTTCCTTATAATATATAACTTTGATTATCCACGTACGAAACCTTAACAAAATCATGAAGCGACGAGAACCTTTCTATATATATTACAAAATCTCATCTGATAATCCGTAATCGAGTAATCCAACCAATGTAGCAACTCATCCAAGGCCACATTCCACTAACTCCAATCAATAATTATTTAGTACTTGTAGTCGTTCCAAATTCTCAATTAGGTAGCACTTATTTTCCGATGATAAGTGTCCACAGCTTTCTTGTAACATTATCTTTATCCCAACCTGTATCATATGTTTCCTCTAATTAATTTACAATACATCGTTTGTTCTTCAAACCTACAGTCTTTGTTCCTTAAGGATTTCACTGTTTTCAAGGTGAAGTCATACACACGCAGTACTCCTTTATGCCTCATGCTCTTTTACCCTTGTTGTGTACACAGTACCGACTTCTAACTTACTCAAAATCATATCGAGTTCATCTTAATGACAGTGTTATCTTATCACCTTGTCGTCGTATTACACCTTTAAGTTCGTAACTATGTATTTCCCTTTTATTTCTCACTCGTACTCAATTAATAACGTCTATCTTGGGTGCTTTCTTTACTATTCCTTCCCATTTCTCCATTCTATGTCCATCTTTTATTCTGTACACGAGGAATCTCTTGCTACTCCTGTATCCTTCGGAAAACACTACTCCTACATAATCCCTTTCTCTTTTTCAAAGTGTATTCTGTTCATCCCTATTTTTTCTTATTTTCCCAGTCATTTTCTGGCACTCATTCTGCTTCGTTGTTCATCTTTTTATAGTTTGGTCTTTCACAGTTCTGTCACTTATATTACTCGTTTTCTTGGCTATATATGTCATAACCCATTACTACACTGTTATCCCGCTCGCTTTCTTCTTATTTCCTTCTTTCAGTTAACTCCTTCTTTTCTTGCGCTTGCTTTTATTTTCGTTATCACATAATCTCTATTCTGAACTTTCCCTACAGAACTTTATAAGTCTTTCTTATTCGTTCTATAGCTCACTTTTCCATTTCATACTTGCCTTTATACTCTAGTCGCATAGGTCACGTCATATCTTTTAGTCACTTCCTCACTAGGCTTTGCTCATTTTCATAACAATCCTTATTATATTCACATAATATCCTGTTCGTAATCAATCCTATAGTGTAACACTTCTTATCCTTATTCACGATTCTTACTATCGTTTAGTTACACTCTGTGGAGTAGGCGTACTTAACCTTTTACCCTTTCTGATCAATCTTATCCTTAATACCTCACAAGCTATCTTACCAATACATTCACATTCGTCACAATTCTTCCTCCTCCGTACTCTTTTCTCAATCACACCATTACTCATTTCAGCTATAAACTCGTCGTAATTTATCCCTGCTTATCCATTCAGTCGATACCTCAATATAACGCTCTATTAAGATTGCCACCCTTTTCTAAATCATCTTTTAGTATCACAAGCCCTTCCAAATTATCCTAGCATTTGTTTTTACCATATCGATATCGACCTCATGATACCATCAATTCAATAGTTAACTTTTTCTCGAAGTCAACTGTACTCACCATTTAGTCAATTCCTATCATTACTATTGACACGGCCTTTCAAGAATATTACGAACTTATATCTCATTCACTTTTTATTTCTAGGAAAATTTTGGCAGAGTTTCCTCTGTGTTTCTTACTATCTCAAAACCTGCACGCAGGAAATACCAACAATGCCTCACAGGGCCAACATATATACATATATATTATATCGTATCATAGCCGCATAGGGCTCCCCATATCAATCACAGTATGAAAATGACGAACTTACCTCGTATGTCCAACTCAAACTGTACCTGTTACACTTTCCTGTTTATTTTCCCTTTCAATCTTTAACTGCAGGTTTCAATCATACTTGCAACATTCACACTATATCCGACATATATTCTGCTTACCGTTACTGATTCCGTCAGCTTCTTCTGTGCGCACCTTATAACTGAACTTGTCAACAACATATATACATTCAATCCATTTTCTTACTATACTTACAATAACTTACCTTGATGATGGCCAGTTTGCCATTCTGTATATACAAATTTTGATAACGTAACCTTGATGAAATATCTTGCCTCTGTAACTCCCAGTAACATCATTTACCTTCTCTTGTCGACACCACCCTCCTGCAGAAATCAAAGGTTAGTATATAAAGGATACCATTTCCTATCTCTTGGCTCTATCGCACGATCTAGAATAAAAAGGAAAGGTAACATCCTAAATGTCCTGTAGCTTCCTGTTTATAGATATGGTGCACAACACACCGATAAACAAGACTCTACTAGACACGGCCTATAGACACTCCGAGGATGAACTGCTCTGATACCACTTCTGTCACGACCCAACCCTGTGGGCCACGACTAGTGCCCGAGCTGGACACTCGTATACGTACCTGTTAGATATAGTAAAACTGAATCTAAGAACAACATGGAAACTTGCAAAAGAACTCCAAAGGTTCATAATGCCGTCATATGTATATATCTAGATAACCTGTCTCCTGAGGAGTCACAACTAATCAATACATAATATGATGCACAAGCCGACAAGGCTGCCACTACATGTCAATATAATACGCAAGCCGACAAGGCTGCCACTACATATCAATACCATATGTAAGACGAAAAGGCTGCCACTACAGACGAACATATCCATAGTACATCGTATAGACACAGCTAAACAAAACTTATACACAACCCACATATATGTCTACAGACCTCTAAGAGTATCGATAGTAAAATATGATGGGACAGGGACCCGCCGTACCCCTGGATAAACATATATACATCAAAAGTTCTGTACTAAAAGTCTAGGCTACGGAACAATGGTGCCCTCCAAGACAGTTGAGTAGAAATCCTAAGCTGGGGGATCACCAAATCGAGTATCTGTACCTGCGGGCATGAAACGCAGCCCCTTGGAGAAAGGGGGTCAGTACGAGATATGTACTGAGTATATAAAGCATCAAATACAATAAAGAGGATCATGACTGAAATAGAGATCACAAGAGACAAGTATGACATTCAAAATACCAATACACTTGCCTTATGAAATGTAGATCATGCATATCAATATCATATATCATACCCGACCCATTATGGGACTCGGCGAATAAAGTAGACATGCCATCCTTGGCGCCATAATCACATCATCATATCATCATATCGTCACATCATCATATCATCATATACATATATACCGTACCCGACCCTCTAGTGAGGGACTCGGTGAACAATGCAGTGAAACTGTGCACGAAAACATACCCGGCCTAAGACTCGGTGAAAGATATATTACGACATGCACGAGCAGAGTAGTGAGAAACCATATGCAAACTAAATCATATCTGAGACTCAATAGAATAGTCAAATTGAACTATCATTTGAAAATCAAGACAATAGTCATATCAAGTGCCCTTCAAATGTCATATGGATTATATCAAAATAGGATGCCTGAAATCATAGAAACATATCAAGACATAATAAAATAGTTCTGGGAATCAAGAACATTAGCCATCTTAGTGTCTCTAAGAATAGAAGCTTCTTTGGAGTCATATATACGTCGTCTGTTTGTTTCATAGAGGTCATGCCAAAAATGTTACACCTTGGAAAATCCTTTGTATATGGACAGTGAATAGGCTAACAAAGGACATAGCGTACGCGATGTTTTGATGAGTAACAAAAAGTATTTGATGACCCTCGACGAGATTCCAAAGGCATGTGATGCAAGGAAAGAAAGTTTCCAAGGGAAGTGAACCATATGTGGTGTATCAGATAAGAATTTCGAGCAACGAGCCTATGATGGCACAATGCTGTCTTGGAGACAAGTAATCACATCCCTTAAATTGGTATTGCGATGTTAAACAAGTTCCAAGAAGGTTCCATAAGGATCGGAGATCAAACGAGACAACGAGAACGAAAACGGAACCACTGGGCATTATACGGCTCAACCTACGGACCGTATAAATTGTACCAGCCGTATGTTGGACCGTATAATTGGCCAAGGAGGTCACCAGCTAATGGACAAAATATACGGCCATACATACGGTCCGAATAAATAGTAGGGACCATATGTTGGTCCGTATAAAGATGGTCGGCCAGATTTTTAATTTAAGTAGAAGGGACCTCTTTCATTTCATTTCCATTCTACTTTCACTCTACACTTCAAGAAACATCTAGAACCCTCTATACTCTTTAACTACAAGATAAATCAAAGGAAAACCAATATTTACAATACCAAATCATGAAACAAAGTGTATGAAACCCAAGTGAAGGTCATCCAAATCAAGAAAACCCAAGGGAGGTGAAGTAGGGTTTTGGTGCTAGAGACGAAACTCCACTCAAGACTTGTTCAACCATAATAAAGGTAAGTATCATGAATAAACCATGTTGTTTAAGGTAATGGAAGATTAAGATACTTGAATTGTAGCAAGATATAGAAAATGGGTCATTAATGAGTGAATAGTGTCATGTTTGGATAGTAGTTGGATTGAATCATAAATGTTGGTGTGTTATGATTACGAATACATTATAAATGACATTTAGACCATGAAATAAGAGTGATACATGAGAAAACGTGATAGTAAGCTATAACCATAAATGTGGAGAAATTGAAGAGGAATGGTGGATTGTGGTCATTGTATATGAATGATGATTGTTGGTTGCTATATTGTGATTGTTGTTGTGAGTGTTGGGAGTTGATATAGAATATGGGGAGAGTAGTATAAACAAAGGAAGTGCTGTCCAACTTTCCCTAGCTTTAGAAAGCCCGTTCTTATAATTGATTAGCTAATGACAATATAAATTCTCTTGAAGGAAGAACGTGTGCATTAAGGAAGAAGACGCAAGCGATAGCTTAGTAAACGTCAAAGGTATGTAAGGTTTATCCCTTCCTTCAAAGGCATGAATCTTTCAAGCTTTCCATGATCCTCCTATATGATGAGACTTATGAGTCCTTAATATACTAAATCACATACGAGCATCATAATAATGATGATAAGTTAAAGTATAGAGATTCGATAATTCTTGATATGATGATCTCATAACGCTAATGATGTTATTACTGTTAACACTCACCTTATGCACTACTTCCTTCGAGGTGAGGCAAGATACTTCTAAATGTTCATAATATAATTGGGGGTTTATGACCTTACGTCACCCCGACATAGCTATGGTTGTCTTCAAAGTCTAATGGGTAATCCAAATGCTAGATGTGAAATAATGCTAAGTCACGATATGTTTACAAGATGATCAACAATGCTAACTTATAATATGCCTATGTTATATATGAAAATGCCAAGCTACAATAAGAATATGATACGTGCGTGGAAGGTGTAATAGTGATGGGTAATGATTGATTTTGTGATGATGAGATTCCACCATGCCTAGATGGCCAGGAATGTCACCGCTAAGGCTGGCTGCATATGATTCCACCTGGCCGGGCATGTCACCGCTAAGGCGGGCTGCGATGTTACACCGAGCCGAGAGGGCCGGGCATGATTACCACTAGTGGGCGGCATATGATGGTTACCCGGACGCGGGTTAACGATGAGATATGTGATGTAATGAGACATATGATGTGACGAGACATGTAATGTGACGAGACATGTGAGGTGATGACATACATACCATGATTAGGTGAAATATGATATATGTACGAAATATGTTTGCTTATGACACTCTTACAAGTTATATCTTTCTCTTATGGCTCATAATCCTCCTATTATATTTATTTCATTCCTTCCTAACATACTCAGTACAATGTTCGTACTGACATCCGTTTTCTTTGGACGTTGTGTTCATGCCCACAGGTTGACAGGGAGGAGAGCTGGACCCAGATTCGTAGTAGCTGTCAGCCGATTGAAAGCACTCCTTTGTTTCGGAAAGTGTTTGCTCATTCTTTTGTGTATATTTGTATATGTTGGGCTCGACGGGGTCCTGTCCCATCTATGCGTTTTGTACTTTGGTAGAGGCTCGTAGATACTCAATGTGGGTTATGTGGTCGGATGAATTCATTAGGGTATATTTGCGTATATTATTTTGATAGCCCAAAGGGCTTATGTATATGAAACTATTTATGTTTACAAATGAAACATGACTTTCCTATAATGTGAGTATAAAATCGATAAAAGAAGTAGCTAATGAGCATAATGAGTAGTAGGACGAGTGGTGCTCGGTGGTTAGCCCTGGGCACCCGTCGCGGCCCCTAGCTGGATCGTGACAAAAAAGAAGGAAGGGTTAGCTTTACATACCTTGTCCGCTTCTTAAGCTAATCCAAACCTAAGTCTCGGGCTTCCCAAGATCTACAACAATGTCAGTAGATACCAATCATTAGCTATAGGTACTTATGAACCCAACCCTAAGATAGCACGTCACTTAACAAAATTCGGGCAACATTTCCTTTATAAATTCATCAAACCCCGAGGATTCAACTCGGCCAAATTATCAACAATAACAACTAGAACAATCCAGCAAGTATTTATGTATCAATAACAAGATACCGTGCAGTAAGAATGAGTCATAAACATTTCAAGACGAGCGAAAAGCTCGGATACAATTATCAAATATAATTCTCTAGTATTTTCTTTCCTTCGAAATACGTATCAATCACAACAACAACAATAACTTATCCAATTTCCCACAATTAATTCCATATTTCTCATTCCACAATTTAGCTATAACCTAGACGAATTTAAATATATCTAGGAGAGGGTAATTCTTACCTTATATGCCAAGAACTAATCTTCCTCCACCTTACTTCACTTCGAAGAAATCTCCGATTTGCTATCATTCGGAGGAAACCGACGTGGGCATGATCTCCATGTTGTTATTCGTATTTGCCTCAATCATAGAACTTAATATATTTTGTTGTTGGGTAAAAAAAAAATATAACCTATACCCCAAAATGGAGGAGAACATTGCTGCTCCCAAAATAAATCCTTACTGATCCTTCAAAGAAATAATCACGTTGCTATCTTTAAAAAAATGAATCATATAGCTTCCTTAATTAGTAAGTAACCTTGCATAAAGTTGCTAGCCAAATATCACCTAATTGTTAATAAGAGATAGCTGCTGCCAATACAATGACGTTTCAGCAAATGCATAGAAAGATATGCTACTCTCTAAAATGAATTCTCAATATGTAGTACTTTTATTTAAAGAGACCCACCATTTAATCATATATCGTAAGATGCCACTTATACAACCTAATGCATAGTCAACTTAATGTGTTCTCACATGATGACACGTGGAAAGGTGGTGACATTCATCACTTTATCCATTAACTTGTTTGATTATTTATTTTCGCTACAATCCAATATTCGACCGATTACACGCATAATTAATTTCTTGATCTCAATTTACTTAAATATTGATCACCTTTAACATACTCCATATACCCATTACCATGACCATGTGATATAACACTAGTCCATAGCCTCATTTGCCACACATAAACTATTATTTTCAATCATCGTTTTCACCCTTTTCCATCTTAAATCATTTCGGGACTTCATTCCTTGTATACACCAAGTTCTTGATTTTCATCCTTGAATATGACCAAATTCTCCAAGCTTGGGTAAATTTGCTCATGGTGGACGGTTCAATTTCCCGGCCCAAAATACAGGATATTATAGCTTGGACCATATTTCATTCAAATAAATTTCAAACCTCAACGAAACTTTTTTTTTGATTTGTTTAACTTATAATATTTACAACACATATGTACTATCACTCTAACCACCTATAAGCTTGAGGGCTAACCTCGCTTCCGTTACTAATGTCATTTAACTCGCACGCTTTCCACCGCATGAAAACGCGAGATGTAACAGGAGCATATCGGGCTAGAGAATCAAATCGGAGGCAATAATCATGAACACTGGAATTACCCTGCTGGACAGCTAGAAACTAATCGACTCGAGCCTCTCGTATCTCTAATGGTAGGTAGTGATCTTAAAAGGGCTTTGAAAACACAGATCACACTGCTTGAGGTGCGTCAGAACCTCTGGAATGCTCCCACCCCTCATACCCTAAAATGGCTATATCTCAAAGTCTGAAAGCCGCTAACTCAACTGCCTCAATCTCTGAAGCATGCATCACCCTGAAAATACGGTGGAGTTGATCAATAAAATTCTGCGAGATCTCATCCATCCTGGTCCCTGTATACTCTGGGGGCTCTAATACCAAGAACTCTCAGACCCTCGAGCTACCGGGTCCCTCAGAAAATCCTACACCAGTCGGTACTGTCGGCTGTCTCTAAGTAGCCACTAGTTGTGTCAATAGATGCACTGCACTCTTAATATCCTGATCAGCCTGAATAGAAGGGGGTACTGGAGGTGCTGCTCCCCTCGGAAGCTTGTCAGAGGGTAGAAGAGTCGACGATAGCGGTGAAGGGGTCTCACCCTAGGCCTCAGACTGGGCTCCATCTGCTAGGTGTGCCCTCTTTGTCCCTCACCAGCGGCCGTATTATCTCTCCGGCAAGCTATGGTCTTTCTAGTCACCGGCATTGCTATACGCAAACACAAACAGGTAAGTTTAACTCAAATATCCTATAATTTAGATCTCAAAGAAGGGTAACCAAATCCTAAATACCCTGTAGCTCGCTGTTTAAATAATATGGTGCACAACACACCTATAAATAATACTTTACTAGACACGGCGCTTAGACTCCCTAGGACAGACCTGCTCTGATACCAAGTTTGTCACGCTCCAAATTTAGAGAGCCGTGGCCGACACCCGATGCCACGTTGGCCCGAGCGAACCACTCTACGCCTATAACTCTAGAGGGGTAACCCTACCTGAAAATAGACAATACCAACAAGCCCGCATTTTGAATATCTGAAATACTAGGTATCATATCTGAAAGGCCCTCAAATATAAATATATATATATATATATATATATATATAACTGTGCAGGCCGAAGAGGCAGCCATCAACCAACAATATCAAAATGGATAAGTACAAGGGCCGACAAGGCCACAACACTAACATATTATATACAGGACTCTCGTCTACAAACCTCTAAAGAGTAAACAATTATATCATGGTCGGGACAGGGCCTCGACCTACCCACCATATCTATATACATTAAAGAAAGACTCTAACTAGACATGGAAATTCCAGATAAATAGAGCTCACCAATCAGCTGATATCTGGTCCCGCCTACTAGGGAGGTCAAAATATGCTCGTAGTTGGTTTCAAACACTCCCTGGCAGGAAGGAACGCTAGATCCTTTGCCATTGTCACCTTTGCCTTTTGTTAGTCTAGGTGGCAGGTACCACATTTATATATTTCTTCAATATATACAATACACATATATATAGATTTTCCACCGAAGCTAGCGGGTGGCGTGGAACTCCCTCGGGCGTTAGTTTTTTTTATTTTTTAATCAAAACTACCAGTCAGATTGCCTGATAGTGCTTTTTAAAAAATCAAGTTCTGTACAAAAGCTAAAAATGCAGAAAATAAAGGAATATAATACATGAATCTAAACTAAAGGAAATCTAAAATCTTGTCTATTGCAAATCTTTTGGCCTTGACTGGATACCATGTTGACACCTCAAGCTCTCACCAGGTGCTTTGGATCCACAGTCCATTAAATTAAAATTCAGGCTTCAAGGATGGAATAGAATTTTTTCAAAAAGTTCCACATGTTCAGCTCTTTCTCTGTTTGATCCAGACTTATGCAGTGTTGACCTTTTCCTTCAAGAATGATTGAATAAAAGGATCCTTTGGAGATGTGACAATAGAATGAGCATGTAATCACACTAACACCGCTGTTGTAACCTGTCCAAAAGTCTTTATATTCAATCTGCTAAACCTGTTCTAGGCCTGATTACTGCAGGTTTGACATCCTGCAGAATCCTTATTGCATGTGTTAATCTGCTGGAATCTGATGATCTTTGGCTTGCCTAATTCTGATGTATGGCATCTGTGTTTTTTCAGTATTCAAAATCTGTCTTGCTTTCCTTGGAAGTGATTGGTAACTATTGAAATGATGTTCACCTGCAAAATCAAAAACAAAGTTAGTCAAAAAATCTGCCAATCCATTTCCTCTCCTCAGTGCATGCTCCACTCTCACTTCCTTATCCCTCTTCAACCTTTTAATATCCTTTACGATCAAAGAGATACTCCATGGTACTTCCCATTGTCCTGTAAAGATCATTTTAAGAGTCATTGAATCAGTCTCCACTATTACAGGCAATCGATCATTTGTCACACAGTATGTAATCCCCTTCTATAAAGCCATTGCTTCAGCAACTAAGTTTGATCCATATGATATTCTTCTAGCTGCAGCATGCACTAGGTCTTCCTCAGAGTCCTTAATACAAAATGCCACTGAGCTTGGCCCTGCATTGCCTCTAGAAGCACCATCTGAGTTACACTTAAACCAGCCTGGCATAGGGAAATTCCATCTCACTATCTGGCCCACTGTATGTGATTTGTATGTTTTAATCAGCTACATAATCTGTGGAAGAAATTTTGGTACTTGTATTCTTGGATTTCTAACTCTGCATATCTGATGTATGGTAAAATTTATTTCATATATCACCTTATTGATTGTCATCTTCCCTCCATGCACCACAGTGTTTCTCTACTTCCATATTTGCCACATTGTGATCACTGGTATGGCTTTAATAATAGATTTGAACTTAGATGAAAAATCAGCATTCCACCAGACTTGTATCACTTGTTTCACCTGACGCAAAGTTGTTGTGATTCCTACAACATCTTTAACATAGCTCCAAACCTGTGAAATAATTTTTCCTGTGACAAACAGATGGTCTACAGTTTCACATTGTTGAGGATCACAACAATATTATTTTCCTTCTGTATCAATCCCAATCCTTCTCACTATATCCCCTACTGGTAGTTTGCATTTCCAAAATCTCCAGAAAAAGAATGAGACTTTGAAAGGCAAACCTGGTATCCATATGCTTTTGTATATATCAGGCTTCCCAAATTTCTTTCTTAAGAGCTCCCATGCACTTCCAACTATAAATTTACAAGATGTTTTCATCATCCACCTTGGTTTATCCCATCTTTTTTAGATTCATGAAAGTCTAATTCTTCCAGTATATGATCAACAATATTAGTAGGAAAAAGTTGTTGTAGTTTACTCATATTCCACCCATCCTTATTTCTCAATTCCTTCACATCTTGTACTGTTTCATCCACAACAAACTCATCAGGAACTAAGTAGTATAGAGCTCCAAGTTTTGTCAAATTATCAAACCAGATATTAGCAGTTCCACTTCTTGGCTCCCACCACATTTCATGCTCCATGTTGTCTCTAGCTTCTAACATCATCTTCCAGACCTGCGAGCCTCCTTTCCAAGGCACAAACTGAGGGTAGTGCCTTTTACAATACTTGTTCCACAAAAATTTTTACCATAGAGTATTTGTAGTTCTGAATTTCCACCAGAGTTTAGCACATAATGCTTTAGAAACATCAAACAAGGATCTGAAGCCAACTCCACCTTCCTCCTTTGGCAAGCACAGATTCAACCATGAAGACCAATGTCTTCTTCTTCCTTCTTCACTATTATTCCAGAAAAATCTTGCAAACACCCTATGCAGATCATATATATGTTACGACCCAAACCGATTAGCCATGACTAGTGCCCGAGCTGGACACCCGTATATGAACCTGTTAGATATAATCAGAGAAAAACTAAAAAATAATATGGCAATTTTTAAAAGCATGTTGTAAAATCATCATGTCATATATCAAAATGAACCTGTCTCCTGAGAAGTCACAGCTAATCAAGAGATAGCAAATATGCAAGCCAACAAGAATGCCATTATACACGGGGGCATCCAAAACGAACTACATTGGTATAGCTGACCAAAGCATATATACACAACCCACATATGTCTACAGACCTCTAAGAGTATAACAGTGAAACCTGGCGGTACAGGGCTTCGCCGTACCCTTGAATATGCATAAGTCTATACCAAAAGGATCTGTACCAAAATGACTCAAGGTCCGGAACAATGGAGCTCTCCAAGCAGCTGAGTAGCAGTCCTAAGCTGGAGGATCACCAAACTGAGTATCTGTACCTGCGAACATGAAACGCAGCCCCCGAAGAAAGGGGGTCAGTACGAAAAATGTACAGAGTATGTAAAACATGAAGTACGATAAAGAAGATCATGACTGAGTAAAAAGGTGATAGGAGACAAGTATGACAATCTAGGATACCAATGCATCTGTGCCTTATGAGATGAGTCATACATATATATATATAATATACCGTACCCCGCCCATTATGGGACTCGGTGAATGAAGTCATATACATATATACCGTACCCGGCCCATTATGGGACTCAGTGAAATAATCATATACCGTACCCGACCCATTAAGGGACTCAATGAAATAATCATTTACCGTACCCGACCCATTATGGGACTTGGTGAAATATAATACATACCCGGCCCATTATGGGACTCGGTGAAATAATCATATACCGTACCCGGCCCATTATGGGACTCAGTGAAATATAATACGTACCCGGCCAATTATGGGACTCGGTGGAATATAATACGTACTCGGCCCATTATGGGACTCGGTGAAATATATATATATATATATATATATATATATATATATATATATATATATATATATATATATATAATGTACATACCCGGCCCTCTAGTGAGGGACTCGGTGAACAATGCACTGAAACTGTGCACGAATACGTACCCGGCCCTCTAGTGTTGGACTCGGTGAAGTGATACATTAACAATATACACGAATACGTACCCGGCCCTCTAGTGAGGGACTCGGTGAAGTGATATATTAACAATACGCACGAATACGTACCCGACCCTCTAGTGAGGGACTCAGTGAAATGATGTAATAACCGTGTGCCCAAGTAGAATATTATGAGCAATCATAAACACACTGAATCATCATTTGAGACTCGAAAGAATAGATAGAATGAACCAGCACTTGAGAATCAAAGATAGTTATCATGTCAAGTTCCACTGAGAACCAGAACTCATTGGAATAATGTATGTTCGTCGTTTGCTCTTTTTATGTAATTCATGACAAAAAGAAGGAAGGGATAATTTTACATACCCGAAAGCTTATCTATTAGCTCAACTTCTACTTCTCGAACTCTCAAAGTTACAATCAAGGGAATTCACACTATCGTTAAGCTCGTTATCAAGTGCTTATCCTAAGCTTTCAAGTTCACTCTTTCTAGGATATGCCGAAATTTCGGCAGCATCTCCCCTGTTTATATCCCTAGCCCAAAATCACAATACGAACAAAAACAACAATAGCAATACTAATATCAACAACATCATCATCAACACCAAAATATTCCATAAAACATCCCACACGATGTTTTTCAACATACAACAACAATGTACACCTCCTTTCTTCCCAATCAAAGAGCATAATCTCATCAACACACTAACAACATTAGATACCATCCATGTACATGTAGATCAGCCTAACCACATGGCCACAACATGCTCGAAATGGTCCATAGCACAACAACTACAACACAACACTTTATGACCTTTCCTCCATAACTATTTTCACTTTTAAGACTTGTTAAATCTTCAAATCAACTTAACATAAGAGATGGGGTGAAGAACATACCTTATACTTGAAGAAACTCAGCCACTCCAACTTCTTTCAACACCAAACTTACCACAACATCATGAAATATTCCCTTAAACATGCAAATGCGTTATATTCTTAAGTCATCCTTTAGGAAAGCTTCTCTATATCTGAGGCAACCATGTCAATATGACTACACACTTATCCCTTTATATGCCTTTCGAAAGATGAAAATCTCTTAGCATCGTTGCATGGCCTGATCATTCTTTCTCTTACTTCTAACCTGTAGTAAACAAAATAACTTCAACTTACCTGGTAACATTTATCACTTGAACTTCCCCACCCTGTTCGATCAATGCCTTCGGTATATAGAAGCGACGGTTGCTGGGGCGCACAAATCGGTTGACGTGGCCAAATATGGGATGTCATACACATACATACATATATATACTAACGCCTCGCTTCCAAAGTATTTCCGAATACCTTCCGAACTTATCCTAATTCTAAAGCTGTGATGCACCTTCTTTCTCTTTGCCGGTCTAGTCCGCCTCATCCTTCGCGATCTTTTAGAGTATCCAAAAACTCCACATACTCCAATTTCCCTTAGGTTACTCTAATTTCTCATCTTCCTCTTATGTTTGAATTTGAAGAGCTCTTAATATACGTCCCAGGGGGTCACCCATCCTAGTATTTCTCTCACCCAGCACGCTTATCCTTGAAACTCTGATGAAATCCGGTGCATTAGTGTTGGTATGATCGATCCACCTTACTGTGTGACCTTCCTCACATGACCTATAACGAGTTGAAGTTCTAACAGATTCCAATACATTCTCGTAATGCATCTCCCTCCGAATTAGAAAGGATCTCTTACTCTTCCGACTACACAAATACTATTTTCGCCTTTTCAATCCTCAATATTCACCTTTCATCTGCGTGTATAACTACCTTCCATCATAGATTTCAAAATTCCCAATGGTGGAAAAACACCTTGATCACCGTTACTTAGAAATTCTTAGTTATCGGTCCCTTTAGGTGTCACGACCCAACCGGAGGGCCGCGACGGGCACCCAGTGCTAACCTACCGGGGCACCCCTTATCATACTATTACATTTACATCTAGGTCAGCCACATAGTTGTCACGACCTGACTAGGGGCCGCGACGAGCACCCGGTGCTAGCCCACCCGGGCACCCCTTAGCGTACCTTTATGCTTACGTCGAGGTGAGCCACATATTTAAACATACCTTCCTATTCATCAATCATACGATTCCAATTGGACAACGATACCTTTATATCATCATTGGCATCTATGCCATACCAATGTACATAAGCTGACAAGGCTACAAAATGATATACAAAATATAGGCCGACAAGGCCAAACATATCTAACCATATACATATGTCTACGAGCCTCTAAGGAGAGTATGTCATAACATATAGGCGGGACAAGACCCTGCTATGCCTATAATTATGTAGACAGAAGAATAAGTACCCAAAAGCTATAGCTCCGAATGAAGTGGAGCTCTACTATGTAGTCTCTGGGAATGTAGCTATGGATTAAGTCTGTCTCCCTGGGCACCTGCGGGCCTGACGCAGCGTCCACAAACAAAAGGACGTCAGTATGAAGAATGTACTAAGTATGTAAAGCATGATCAATATCAATATAGGAGCATAATAAGCAACATAACAAATAGCATCAGATGGGAGATAGTAGCAACGTCGTCATAAGCACTTACTCGCTTGTCATAGGGACTTTCCATTTCAAGTGCGTATTCGTGTACATACATCCATATCCGTATCCGTACTCATATCCGTATTCATTTACATTGCGTCCATAATCGTATTCATATACATAGTCTTATTTGTATTCATATCCGTATCATGTTCGTATTCATACTCATATCTACATCATATACATAACCATATCATACACATAACATTTACATAGCAAACCTGACCACGAAGGTTCGGTGTTTCATACATACTTGGCCAACCAAGGCTTAAGGTTACACATACCTGGCCCTACCGAGGCTTCAGGGTTACATTTACTTGGCCCTACCAAATCTTCAGGGTTATCCGTACCATCTGCAGAGGTGTGCACGCGTTACGTAAATAGATACATATCCTACCCGGCCTCATAAGCTTGGGGTTCCATAATAGTCATACATAGATACACATACATAATAGCTCATAAGCATCTTACTATTATCATCACTATCATTATCGTCATCGTTATCGTCATCGCTATTATCATCGTTTTCATTATCGTTATCACTATCATCGTTGTTCATTACATCTATCCTTATAGGATTACTCATTATTGAGGAACTTAGTACAATCGTAATACATATCGAGAGTCATAAGCTTAGTAGCCTTTGAAGATAGAATCATTTGGAGTACGTCATAGACTTATAGAAGATTTAGATGATTGGCCAAAGAACCATGCCTTATGAAAGAAAGGGTTAGCCTTACATACCTTTCCGTTCGACTATTCCATCACTCGCACGTGCTTCTTCAATGCTCACGTTTCTACCTTCATTAGAGTGCATACTAACATTAGAGAATTGATAGTTTAGCATTCATGACTAAAGCTTGGGAAAATTGGACAGCATCTCCTTTATTTATATGACTTCCTCCATATCATATATCAACTCCTAAACATCAATAATAATATTCACAATATCATCACAATAGCCTTTATTCACATACATCATCCTTACTTCTCATTTCACCCCAATTCATCCATATTCATGGTCATATCACACAATTTCGTTCATTCATATACAAAGTCTATTCCACGTTCTCAATGTTATTTATCACATGATTATAATCATAATGTATCAAGAGTCATAACGCAATCCAAACATTTACTCAAAAGTGACACTATTCCCACATTCATGACCCATTTCCTATTTCCTCATATAATCCAAGTGTTTCAACTTTCAAGTACCTTAAACAACAAGGAAATGTCATAAAACATACCGTAGATGGTGTAGGAATTAACCTTGGGTGCAAACACTTCACTTGAGAAAAACCCTAGTTTCACCTTCACTTGGATTTCTTGCTTTGGATGAACTTTAATGGGTTTCTTACACTTGATTCACTTAGCTTGATGTAGATGATCACTAATATCTCCTGAATTTGTGTGGGAGAAATGTTCTAGAGAATTCTATAGAGAAGGAGTGAAATGTGGAAATAAAATAATAAACTTGGTCCCCTTCTTAATAACCCAAAAATCGGATCTGTCGGGACATTATACGGACATTTATACGGTCCGTATAAATGACCGTGAAATGGACCTTTCATTGACTCGCCTCTGTTACCATTATACGGTCCATTTATATGGGCCGTATAAATTTAGACGGTTCGTATAACTAACCGTATAATCCCACCAGTGAGTGATCTCCACTGTGATGGTTCTATGGTCTGTATAACATTATACGGTCCGTATAATGAGCCGTATAACCCATCAGTCCACTGAACTTGTTCTCCCTACTTCGTTTGATCTCCAATCCTTATGGGATGTTCTCACCACTTGTTTAACACTTCATTAACAATCCAAGGGACGTTATAACTCTTCCCCAAACATCATTAAGCCGTCATCCACTTGTTACTCATACTTCTCGTCCGATACCTATCGTATGCCTTGCCTTCTCTTGGCAACTTTCTCGTCTAACATCGGATGTCTTTGAAATTTTACTTAGGGTTATCAAATGTCATTATTTACTTATTGAAGTACCATACACTTCGTGCTCTTCGTTAGCCCATTCACTGTGCATCGACGGGAAATTTTCTGAGGTGTAACATTCTTCCCCCCTTAAGAACATTCGTCCTCGAATGTTAAGCACTCAGGGATTCTACAAAAATTTCGCCAGAGTTTACCCTATAATATGGCACTACCATCCCGTCACAACAACCCACGATAACAATGCCTCACAGGGCCTCAACATAATAACAATGGAATTTGGCCTGTGCCTTTCTCATGTATATATATCCCCAGCATCATAGGCCACTCATGGACCACTCATAGGCCACACCTTCACCCCCTGTCAAGCGTGCCTTTCACGTATAAAACGTAATATCACAGGTCACACTTTCACCCCCTGTCAAGTGTGCCTTTCACTCATACCCCTACGGACTGGAAGTGAATGCGTAGTGCAAGTAAAACAACAGGATTCTCAAAACAATATAATGAAAATTTGCCTCTCAATGGGCCTTACTTAAGGCATACTACTATGATAGGAAATCACAAGCTCTGTATTTGAGGAAAATACCATAGCCGGGGTACGGGAACACCAAAACTGTATTTCTCCTAGTGCTTATAAGAATAGAGTAATAGGGAAACTCGTTTACTCGTTTGTTCGTTCATATCATAGGATCATGCCAAAATGAAAGAAAGGGAAAACCTTAACATACCTTGAAATATATCCAATCGTCCACCTCTTATTCCTTGAACTCGTAAGTCTACAATTAAGATAACATAAGCCTTAATTAGGCTATTCACCATACTCACTAATCATCATACGTCACGACCCGGCTAGGGGCCGCGACGGGCACCCCTTAGCGTACCTTTACACTTACATCCAGGTGAGCCACATATTTAAACATACATTTCTATTCATCAATCATACTAGTCTCATTGGACAACAATACCTTTATATCATCATTGACATCTATGCCCATATCAATGTACATAAGCCGACAAGGCAAACAAAAGGAAATCCAAAGTTTAGGCTGACAAGGCCAAACACATCTAACCACATACACATGTCTACGAGCCTCTAAGGAGAGTATGTCATAACAAATAGGCGGGACAGGACCCCGCTATGCTCATAATTATGTCACAAAAGAATAAGTACCCAAAAGCTATAGCTCCGAATGAAGTGGAGCCTTGCTATGTAGTCTCTGAGAATGTAGCTATGGATCAAGTCTGTCTCCCTAGGCACCTGCAGGCATGACGCAGCGTCCACAAACAAAAGGACGTCAGTACGAAGAATGTACTGAGTATGTAAAGCATGATCAACATCAATATAGAAGCATAATGGCAATATGAGAAATATCATAGGAGGGGAGATAGCAGTATCAACGTCATAAGCACATACTTGCTTGTGATAGGGACTTTCCATTTGTAGCGCGTATTCGTGTACATACATCCATACCCGTATCCGTACTCATATCCGTATTTATTTACATTGCGTCTATAATCGTACTCATATACATAGTCTTATTCGTATTCATATCCGTATCATGTTCATACTCATACTCATGTCTATATCATATACATAACCATATCATATACATAAAATTTACATAGCTTGCCCGACCACGATGGTTCGGTGTTTCATACATACTTGGCCAACCAAGGCTCAAGGGTACACATACCTAGCCCTACCAAGGCTTCAGGGTTACATCTACCTGGCCCTACCAAGGCATCAGGGTTATCCGTACAATCTGCAGAGGTGTGCGCGCGTTACGTAAATAGATACATATCCTACCCGGCCTCATAAGCTCGGGGTTCCATAATAATCATACATAAATACACATATATAATAGCTCATAAGAATCTTATTATTATCATCACTATCATTATCATCATCGTCATCGTCATCGCTATTATCATCGTTATCATTATCGTTATCACTATCATCGTTGTTCATTACATCTATCCTTATAATATCACTCGTCATATGAGAAACTTAGTACACTCGTAATACATATCGAGGATCATGAGCTCAATAGCTCGAAAGATAGAATCATTTGAAGGATATCATAATCTTGTAGAAGGTTTAGATGACTGGCGAAATAACCATGCCTTATGAAAGAAGGGATAGCGTTACAAACCTTTCCGTTCAACTATTTACCACTTGCACGTTCTCCTCCGAAGGTCACGTTTCTACCTTCATTAAAGTCATACTATCATTAGAATCGATAGCTAGCATACAAGACTAAAACAAGAGAAAATCAGACAGCATCTCCTTTATTTATATGACATTCCTCTGTATCGTATATCAACTCCCAAACGTCAATAATACATTCACAACATCATAACAATATTCCTTATTCATCCACATTTCTCAATTCACTTTCAACCACCCATATACATAGTCTTGACGCACGACTATGTTCATTCACATACATTTCCTATCCCATGTTCTCAACCTCATTTGTAACCTATTTATATCACAACACATTAATAATCATGACTCAATTAAAACTATTACTCAAAATGGCACTATTCCACATTCATGACCCATTTTTCTATACCCTTCTACAATCCAAGTATTTCAACTCTCAAATACCTTAAACAATATAGAAATACCATAAATCTTACCTTAGATGTTGTAGTAACAAGCCTTGGTTAGTCATAGTTCACTTGAACAAAAACCCAAGTTTATCTCCAATGAGATTTCTTGACTTAAATGATCTTTAATGGGTTTTCTTGCACTTGATTCACTTAGTTTGTGTTGTTGATCACTAATATCTCTTAAATTCTTGTGGAATAAATGTAGAAAGATGTTTTATAGAGAAGGGTTCTGATATGGAAATGAAATGAAATGAACTTGTATCCCTCATTTAATAAACCAAAACCTATCCCCGACCAGATATACGGACCAACATATGGTCCGTACATTTTATACGGGCCGTATGTTTGGCCGTAAGTTTGGTCCAGAAAGGTATAACATTCAGGGCTGATTATACGGTCCCATCATTCGGACCGTATAATTTATACGGCCAATATGTTTGGCCGTATAATCCCCAGTGATTCCAAAGCTCGTTTTCATCGACTCGTTGATCTCCAATCCATATGTAACCTTCTTAACACTTGTTTAAGACTTCAATACCATTCTAAGGGTACTTGGATGGCATAATTTCTTCTGTTTCCCATGTCATTTCTTCTCGTTTATTGTTTCTCCATAAAACCTTAACTGAGGCCACTCCTTTGTTTCTAAGCCACTTTAACATCATTTATTGGCACGATCCTAGTAGGATCTCCAACACATTTTCGTAGCATCGAGAAATGGAAAACTGGATGAACTGACTCCAAATCAGGAGATAGATCTAATTCGAAAGCCACTTTGCCTACCTTGCGCACAATTTCATAAGGCCCAATGTATCGGGGACTAAGCTTCCCCTTTTTGCCAAATCTCATAACGCCCTTCATTGGCGACACTTTCAAGAATACCCAATATTTAACTTGGAACTCCAAGTCCCTTTGACGATTATCCGCATAGGACTTCTGATGACTTTGGGCTGCTAACAACCGATCTTGTATGAGCTTAACCTTCTCCATGGCTTGCTGGACCAAGTTTGGCCCTATCAATTTAGCCTCTCCTATTTCAAATCACCCAATTGGGGATCTACACTTTCGCCCATATAACGCTTCATACGGTGCCATTTGAATGCTAGAATGATAACTATTGTTATAAGCAAATTCAATGAGTGGTAAGTGATCATCCCAATTTCCTCCAAAATCTATTATACATGCCCGCAACATATCTTCAAGAGTCTGAATGGTACGCTCAGCTTGTCCATCAGTGTGCGGATGAAATGCCGTGCTAAGGCTCACTTGGGTCCCTATACCCTCTTGGAAAGACTTCCAAACATTGGTTGTAAACTAAGTTCCTCTGTCTGAGATAATAGATACTGGAACACCATGAAGTCGCACTATCTCTTTAACATAGAGCTTTGCATAGTCTTCTACCACATACGTCGTTCTGACTGGTAAGAAATGAGCTGACTTAGTGAGTCTATCCACAATTACCCATATGGAGTCATACTTACGTCGAGAACGGGGTAGGCCTGTAATGAAGTCCATGTTAATCACTTCCCACTTCCAAGTTGGGATTTCTATAGCTTGCAACAATCCGCCCGACTTTTGGTGCTCGATGTTTACTTGTTGACAGTTGGGACATTGAGCTACAAATTATGCTATATCCTTCCTCATCCCATTCCACCAGTAAATAAACTTAAGATCATGATACATTTTCGTTGCTCCGGGGTGAATAGAATGACGGGAACAATGAGCTTCTCTCAATGTTTGGTGGCGTAAACCTGCCACATCGGGAACACATAATCTGCCTTGGCATCGAAGAACTCCGTCTCCTGAAAGCTCAAATGATGACTCCTCCTTCTGAGGGAGTGTGTCTCTGTAATGCATTAGCATGGAATCTTCATATTGCCGCTCTCTCACTTCCGCTACTAGCGACGAGACTGCTGAATTCTGAATAGTAGCTCCCCTGTTACCTGAGTCCACTACTCGAACTCCTAGGCTGGCTAACTGTTGGAGCTCACGAGCCATTTCTCTCTTCTCTGGTCGTACATCACCCAAACTTCCCATAGATCTGCGGCTAAGAGCATCAGCCACAACATTTGCCTTTCTGGGGTGATATAGGATATCAACATCATAATCTTTTAACAATTCCAACCATCATCGTTGCCGTAAATTCAACTCTTTCTACTTGAAGATATACTGAAGACTCTTGTGATCTGTATAAATATCCACGTGGACAACATATAAATAATGTCTCCATATCTTTAATGCATGAACCACTGCAGCCAATTCTAGATCATGGGTTGGATAATTCTTCTCATGTTTCCGTAATTGCCTTGAAGAATACGCAATCACCTTACCATGTTGCATAAATACACATCCTAGCCCAACACCTGAAGCATCGCAATAAACAACATATCCTTCCAATCCCTCTGGAAGTGTCAGGACTGGGGCAGAAGTCAATCTACCTTTTAACTCTTGGAAGCTACATTCACAAGCATTTGTCCATTGAAACTTTGCTGATTTATGGGTCAAATTCGTGAGTGGTGCAAAAATAGAAGAAAAACCTTCAACAAATCTCCTGTAATAACCTGCTAAGCCCAGAAAGCTACGAACCTCCGTAGGAGTCTTGGGCCTTGGCCAAGTCTTCACGGCCTCAATCTTTTGGCTATCCACTCGAATACCATCGGCTGCAACAATGTGCCCCAAAAACGTCACTGAGTTCAACCAAAACTCACACTTAGAAAATTTTGCAAACAACTCTGGAGTTTGAAGAACTCTAAGGACAGTACGCAAATGATCCGCATGTTCTGCCTCGGGTCTAGAGTACATCAAGATATCGTCGATAAATACAATCACAAATAGATCTAGGAAGGGCCTAAACACTTTGTTCATCAAATCCATAAATACTTCTGGTGCATTAGTTAGCCCAAACGACATCACTCGGAACTCGAAATGACCATATCTTGTTCTGAAGGCTGTCTTAGGGATATCTTTCTCCGTGACTCTCACCTGATGATACCCAGACCTCAAATCTATCTTTGAAAACCGTTTGGCGCCTTGTAATTGATCAAATAAGTCATCAATCCTCGGAAGACGATATTTGTTCTTAATCGTCACCTTATTCAATTGCCGATAATTAATACACATTCTCAAGGAGCCATCTTTATTTCGGACAAACAATACGGGCGCTCCTCACAGGGATGAACTAGGCCTAATAAAGCCTTTCTCAAGCAAGTCTTTCAATTTCTCCTTCAACTCTTTCAATTCTGCGGGAGCCATTCTATATGAAGGAATAGATATATAGGCTTATTGTCCGGAAACACATCAATAGCGAAATCAATCTCCCGCTCAGGAGGGAGACCTGGAAGCTCTTCCGGGAACACATCCGAAAATTCATTTACTACAGCAACTGACTGAAGAAATGGCGATTCAGCTTCTACATCTTGAACCCGAACTAGATGATAAATGAATCCTTTCGTGATCGTTTTCCTTGCCTTTAGATAGGAAATAAACCTACCTTTTGGTGGCGCAGTATTCCCTTTCCATTCTAGAACTGGTTCTTCTGGAAATTGGAAACGAACCATTTTCATTCTACAATCGACATTAGCATAGTAAGAAGCAAACCAATCCATGCCCATGATAACATCAAAGTCTACCATTTTTAACTCATGCAAGTCAACCATAGTACGACGGTCACAAATCACAACTATACAGTTTCTATATACCCGGTTAGCTATTACCGATTCACAACGGGTGTAGAAACCTCAAAAGGTTTGATCGACTCCGGTTCGACTCTAAATCGACCCGCAATATATGGAGTAACATATGACAATGTAGAGCCCGGATCAATCAAAGCATATACATCATGAGAAAGTACCGATAATATACCTGTGACCACATCAGGAGAAGACTCAAGATCTTAGAGTCCAGCTAAAGCATAAACACGGTGCTGAAGACCGCTGGAATTGGGAACTCTCCCTCTGCCTCTACCATGGCCGACTGGCGCCTGTGAACCTGGCCCCATAGGGTGCATAGAAGAAGAAGATCCAGCTACTGACCCTGTAGGCTGGGTCCTACCTCTACCATGAACTGAGGGGCAATCACGCATAATATGGCCTGGTCGACCACATGAATTGCAAGCATCTGAACCCGATCGACATGGACCCCAATGTAACTTCCCACACTGGGAACATCGTGGCACGTGTGATCTCGCCTGACCCGAATCACCTCTAAACTGAGATCCCGAAAACTCTGACTCGGCCCAGAATGAGTGGATCTATCAGATCTCTGGCCTGAAATCCGTGGAGGCACACTAGTCGTGGGGTGGCCTGAATGCCTAGAAAACTACTATCTGTGCCCACCTCTGAACTCACTCATCGGACCCGAAGATCTGGCCTTCTTGCTATGTCCCTTATCATGCTCACGTTCACTTCTTTGCTATTGCAGACTTTCTTCTAAGTTCTGAACATGGGCCTGAATGCGTGCAATATCTATATTGTCCTAAAGAGACGCAGTCAAGCACCTATCCATCAAATGTGGCCCTAGGCCCTTCACAAATTGGTGCACTCGGTCACCCATATCCGCTATCATGGATGAAGCATACCTCGCCAAAGAATTGAAGCGGAGACTATACTCTAAAGCACTCATGCTACCTTGCCTCAAATTCAAGAACTTATGGGCTCTAGCTCGCCGAACTTTCGGCAGCATATAGTGTCGGAGGAAAGCATCAACAAACTCTTGCCATACCAGGGGAGGTGAATTGGCCCCCCGTGAAGCCATCCAAACTATGTACAAGTGGATCGAGACATCCCTCAATCTATATAATGCTAGCTCCACCGATTCGGTGTCCGAAGCATGTATCAATCGAAGTGTCCTTAATATACCATCAACAAAGTTCTGAGGGTCCTCATCCAGCTTTGACCTAAAGAATTCCGGAGGGTTCAAGGTAATGAAGTCACGGGCCCTTGCACTGACAACCCTATCACCTTGTCCTGAACCTTGCCGCTGAGTCTGAGCAGCAACCAATTAAGTAAGCAAATGTATTGCCTCTTTTACATCTTGGCCTGAAACATCCGGTGGAGGAGCCGAATATGCTGGAGCTGGGGCTGAGGCTCCCTCACGCTCCTCTAATATGGGTACTGAACGGGACGACTGAGATTGAGCCACACTCTGAGACTCACTTTCCTCTACTACCGGTGGCAGTGCTCTTTCAGCCCGCTTTTCTGCCAATGTCTTGCCCTTTTGGGCTGCTGTAGCCTTTCTCTTTACAGGCATTTCTGAAATACACAACACACGGTTAAGGAACAAGAAGTTCTTATATCATAGCTCTATCGCACGATTCGTATAAAGAAAGAAGGTCATTTATTCCTAAAATTCCCGCAACCTCTTGTTTATAAGTATGGCGCGCAACACACCCATAACCAAGACTCTACTAGACACGGCTCTTAGACACACCCTAGGACTGACTGCTCTGATACCACTTTTGTCACGACCCGACTAGGGGCCGCGACGGGCACCTGGTGCTAGCCCACCCAGGCACCCCTTAGCGTACCTTTACAGTTACATCTAGGTGAGCCACTTATTTAAACATACATTTCTATTCATCAATCAAATTAGTCTCATTGGACAACAGTACCTTTAAATCATCATTGACATCTATGCCCATATCAATGTACATAAGCCGAAAAGGCAAACAAAAGGAAATCCAAAATATAGGCCGACAAGGCCAAACACATCTAACCACATACACATGTCTACGAGCCTCTAAGGAGAGTATGTCATAACATATAGGCGGGACAGGAACCCGCTATGCCCATAATTATGTACACAAAAGAATAAGTACCCAAAAGCTATAGCTCCGAATGAAGTGGAGCTCTGCTATGTAGTCTCTGAGAATGTAGCTATGGATCAAGTGTGTCTCCCTGGGCACCTGCGGGCATGACGCAGCGTCCACAAACAAAAGGACGTCAGTACGAAGAATGTACTGAGTATGTAAAGCATCATCAACATCAATATAGAAGCATAATAGAAATATGAGAAATAGCATAGCAGGGGAGATAGCAGTATCAACGTCATAAGCACTTACTTGCTTGTCATAGGGACTTTCCATTTCTAGCGCGTATTCGTGTACATACATCCATACCCGTATCCGTATTCATTTACATTACGTCCATAATCGTACTCATATACATAGTCTTATTCTTATTCATATCTGTATCATGTTCGTACTCACACTCACATCTATATCATATACATAACCATATCATATACATAACGTTTACATAGAATGCCCGACCACGAAGGTTCGGTGTTTCATGCATACTTGGCCAACCAAGGCTCAAAGGTACACACACCTGGCCCTACCAAGGCTTCTGGGTTACATCTACCTGGCCCTACCAAGGCATCAGGGTTATCCGTACCATCTACATAGGTGTCCGCGCGTTACGTAAATAGATACATATCCTACCCGGCCTCATAAGCTCGGGGTTCCATAATAATCATACATAAATACACATATACAATAGCTCATAAGCATCTTATTATTATCATCACTATTATTATCATCATCGTCATCTTCATCGCTATTGTCATCGTTATCATTATCGTTATCACTATCATCGTTGTTCATTACATCTATCCTTGTAAGATCACTCGTCCTATGAGGAACTTAGTACAATCGTAATACATATCTAGGATCATGAGCTCATTAGCTCGAAAGATAGAATCATTTGAAGGATATCATAATCTTGTAGAAGGTTTAGATTATTGGCTAAAAACCATGCCTTATGAAAGAAGGGTTAGCCTTACATACCTTTCCGTTCAACTATTTACCACTTGCACATTCTCCTCCGAAGCTCACGTTTCTACCTTCATTAAAGTCATACTATCATTAGAATCGATAGCTAGCATACATGACTAAAACTAGAGAAAATCGGACAACATCTACTTTATTTATACGACATTCCTCCATATCGTATATCAAGTCCCAAACGTCAATAATACATTCACAATATCATAACAATATTCCTTATTCATCCACATTATCCATATTTCTCAATTCACTTTCAACCACCTATATACATGGTCATGACGCACGACTACGTTCATTCACATACATTTCCTATCCCATGTTCTCAACCTCATTTGTAACCTATTTATATCGCAACACATTAAGAATCATGACTCAATTCAAACTATTACTCAAAATGGCACTATTCCTCATTCATGACCCATTTTTCTATAACCTTCTATAATCCAAGTATTTAAACTCTCAAATACCTTAAACAACATAGAAATACCATAAATCTTACCTTAGATGTTGTAGGAACAATCCTTGGTTGGTAATACTTCACTTTAACAAATACCCTAGTTCATCTCCAACGAGATTTCTAGACTTGAATGATCTTTAATGGGGTTTCTTGCACTTGATTCACTTAGTTTATGTTGTTGATCACTAATATCTCTTAAATTCTTGTGGAATAAATGTAGAGAGATTTTTTAGAGAGAAGGGGTGTGATATGGAAATGAAATGAAATGAACTTGTATCCCTCATTTAATAAACCAAAACCTATCCCCGACCAGATATACGGACCAACATACGGTCCGTACATTTTATACGGGCCGTATGTTTAGCCGTAAGTTTGGTCCAGAAAGGTATGACTTTCTGGGCTGATTATACGGTCCCAATATACGGACCGTATAATTTATACGGCCAGTATGTTTGGCCGTATAATCCCCAGTGATTCCGAAGCTCGTTTTCGTCGACTCGTTGATCTCCAATCCTTATGGATCCTTCTTAACACTTGTTTAACACTTCAATACCAATCTAAGGGACCTTATCACTCTTCTCCAAGACATCATTTAATCCTCATTAAATCGTTACTCTTAATTCCTTTCCGTTACCTATGTATGCCTTGCCTTCTCTTGGCCAACTTTCTTCCCCTACTCTAACATCTTTGAAATCTCATCTAGGGTCATCAAATGTCATTTCTTACTTATCGAAATAGCGTATGCTTGTACTCTTCACTAGTATATCCACTTGTGCATCAAGGGAAAATTTTCTGAGGTGTAACATCATAATTACAAAAGAGCTTAACAACTATGGACAACATATCCCTGGAAAACGTAGAAAACCCTCAACTCCTAATTCCATCCAATCTCAACCACAATATCAATGATAACAATAATGGCAACACCTACATAACAAGATATACCGAAACACATCCCTCAATCGTCTCTTGACATAACCCAAAAGCACTATTTAACCTTTCATTGACTTATCACTTTCATAGCTATCTTTTCTTAACTCTAACTACTAAAAGTACCTTGGAGGGATTAAAATCTCAAACCCTAGCTTCAAATCCAACTCTTCAAGTTTCACAACTTCAATCAAACACTAGGAACAACCTTCCATATACTAGCCCGGGGTCACGGGGCTTGGAGTTTACCTAATCTTCACCAATGATGATGGGAAATGTTGGGAGAAAATATAATAGGGTTTCTCTGATCTGGGAATGAGAAAAATAGAAAATAAAGCCGTGGACCACGTATTTATACTTGGAGAATTAACTGCTTCAGTGGTCCGGTTCGATGAGCGGGTCGACGACCCGTCGACGTGTCGAGGGTCCGTCGACGTGCTCGTCGCCCTGCGCTTGCAGAATGCAGGGCTGCGAAACCCTGTCGACACCGCACAACGATGGTCTGTCGACATGTTTGATAACCCATAGATCATGACCGGTGTCTGCAGACTTTTCCAATTCGGTGCAGATCGCGTCGATTCGATTCGTTAACCTTCTAACCCTGTAAATCACCAGGAATTCCTGCTGGTACCATTGCACACGGGGTAGGACACTTTCTATCTCCAAAACTCGGGCTCGGGTCTCAATTCCCAAGGCATACCCAACTAGGAAATCATAAGTTCTACCACTACGAAAATGAGGGGTGTAACATTCTTTCCCCTCCCCCTTAGGAACATTCGTCCTCGAATGTTCGGACAATCTTGGGTTATAAAAATTTCGGCAAAGTTTTCCCTGTACTTATATCAATCCGTCCTGTACACAACAACCCAAAATAATGCCTCACAAGGACACATACTATAACATGCAATGCTAGGGCCTCACACGACCAATCACGATAACTGAAATCAAATAATACCTGAGAAAAGTGATGCCTCCGACTGCACCTCCTGTACTGCTGGGAAAAAATGCGGCTACTTAATATTCATCGCTTCTTCTGCTTCCCAAGTCATTTCTTCAACATTCTTATTTCTCCACAAGACTTGAATGGAGGCTACCTCCTTGGTTTGAAACCGACGAACCTGTCTGTCCAATATAGCCACTGGAGTCTCTTCGTATGATAACTGTTCGGTCACCTGGATATCACTAACTGGCACAACTCTTGAAGGATCTTCGACACACTTATGAAGCATAGATACATGAAATACTAGATGCACCGACTCTAACTCCGAAGGCAATTCCAGCTCATATGCCACTGTACCCACTATACGAATGATCTTATATGGTCCAATATATCGAGGGCTTAACTTACCCTTCTTACCAAACCTCGTCACTACCTACACAGGAGAAACTTTCAGGAACACCCAGTCGCCCATCTTGAACTCTATCTTACGTCGCCGATTATCCGTACAGGATTTCTGCCGACTCCGAGCTGTTAGGAATCTCATTCTAATCACCTTCACCTTATCAACTGTTTGCTGAATTAATTTTGGGCCTACTAACTGATTCTCCTCAATACCAAACCATCCTATGGGCGATCTATACCTCCACCCATACAAGGCCTCATAAGGAGCCATTTGAATATTGGAATGGTAACTGTTGTTATATGCGAACTCGATAAGAGGAAAATGATCCTCCCAATTTCCCTGAAAGTCAAGCACACAAGCTCTAAGCATATCCTCAAGGGTCTGTATAGTACGCTCTGCTTGCCCATCTGTCTGCGGGTGGAATGCGGTGCTAAGACTCACCTGAGTCCCCAATCCCTACTGGAAATACTTCCAGAATCTGGCTGTGAACTATGCTCCCCTATCTGAAATAATGGCGGAAGGAACACCATGGAGTTGTACAATCTCCTTAAGATAAAGCCTCGCATAATCCTCGGCTGCATAAGTAGTCCTGATAGGCAGAAAATGAGCTGACTTTGTGAGCCTATCAACTATGACCCATATCGAATCACACTTCTGCTGAGTACGGGGTAACCCTGTAATAAAGTCCATATTAATTACCTTCCACTTCCATGTCGGAATCTCCATAGCCTGCAATAGACCTCCAGGCTTCTGGTGCTCTATTTTGACTTGCTGACAATTTGGACACTGAGCGACAAATTCTGCTATATCTCTTTTCATACCATCCCACCAATAAACTTCCTTGCGATCATGGTACATCTTTGTTGAGCCTAGATGAATAGAATAGCGGGAGTAATGTACCTCTCCCATAATCTACTGACAGAGTCCTGCAACACTAAGGGCACACAATCTACCTCGATATCTGAGTACCCCATCACCTGTGATCACAAAGGGTGTCTTTTATTTCTTAGGGGTTGTATCTCGGTAATGAACTAAAACACGACCCTCATACTGACGCTCCTTTATCTCAACTACCAAGGCTGATACCGCTGTGTCTTGAATAGTAACTTCTGCATCACCTGAGTCTAGCAATCGAACTTCGAGGCTAGCCAATCGATGAACCTCACGGACCATTTCTTTTCTCTCTGGCGATATTTGAGACAAGCTACCCATAGATTTACGAATGAGGGCATAGGCTACCACATTAGCCTTCCCGGGATGATATAGAATGTCCACGTCGTAATCTTTTAACCTCAACAACGATCACCTCTGATGCAAGTTCAAATCCTTCTGCGTAAAGATGTACTGGAGACTTTTATGATCAATATAGATATCAACACGGACAACGTAAAAGTAGTGTCTCCATATCTTCAAGGCATGAATCACTGCCGCTAACTCAAGATCATGGGTTGGATAACTCTTCTCGTGCTTCTTCAACTATCTGGAAGCATAAGCGACAACCTTACCATGCTTCATCAATAAACAGCCCAATCCAACACCTGAAGCATCACAATATACCACATAGCCATCTGCAACTTTTGGATGAGTCAAAACTGGTGCTGAAGTTAGCTTATCCTTCAACGTCTGAAAGCTCTGTTCACAAGCGTCTGTCCATTGGAACTTAGTGGATTTCTGAGTCAATTTGGTCAATGGGGATGAAAGAGAGGAAAATCCTTCTACAAACCTTCTATAGTAACCTGCCAAGCCCAAGACACTACGTATCTCTGTTGGTGCAGTGGGCCTTGGCCAATTCTTCACAGCCTCAATCTTCTGGGCATCCACTCTAATGCCTTCCTCTTAAATAATGTGACCCAGAAAAGCCACAGAGTTTAACCAGAACTCACACTTGGAAAACTTGGCATACCACTCTCTACCTGGAAGAATTCCAAGCACTGTCCGTAGATGTTCTGCATGATCATCCTCTGACGACGAATAAACCAGAATATCATCTATGAACACAATAACGAACACATCTAGAAAAGGCCTGAATACACGATTCATTAAATCCATGAATACGGCTGGGGCATTAGTTAGCCCGAACGACATAACACGAAACTCATAATGGCCATATCTAGTCCAGAATGCCGTCTTTGGAATGTCGTCTTACTTTACCCTGACTTGGTGATATCCTGATCTCAAGTCTATCTTCGAGAAATATTTGGCACCTTGCAACTGATCAAATAAATCATCAATCCTCGGGAGCGGATACTTATTCTTTACAGTCGCTTTATTCAATTGCCTATAATCAATACACATTCGCAAAGATCCATCCTTCTTTCTCACAAATAACACCGATGCTCCCCATGGTGACGTACTAGGCCTGATAAAGCCCTTCTCGAGCAAATCTTTCAACTGTTCCTTCAACTTCTTCAACTCCGTAGGTGCCATCCTATAAGGAAGGATAGCTATTGGTGGAGTGTCTGGCAATAGGTCAATGGCTAAGTCAATCTCCCTCTCTGGGGGAATGCCTAGAAGCTCATCTGGAAACACTTCTGGAAACTCATTAACCACAGGAACAGATTGAAGAGTCGGCGACTCTGCTTGCACATCTTGAACTCGAACTAGGTGAAAAATTTACCCTTTTCTAATCATCTTCTCTTCCTTAAGGTAGGAAATAAACCTACCCCTCGGCGAAGTAGCATTACCCTTCCACTCTAGGACTGGCTCGCCAGGAAACTGAGATCTCAAACTATCTTTGTTCTGCAATCAACATTAGCATAACAGGAAGCCAACCAATCCATTCCTATAATAACGTCCAAATCAATCATATCTAGCTCAATCAAATCTGCTATAGTGTGGCGATCACAAACTATAACAACATAGTCCCGATATACTCGCCTAGCTATGATCGGATCGCCAACTGGCGTAGACACCTCAAATGTTTTAATCGACTCGAGTTCTACCCCAAACTTACTAGAGACAAATGGAGTAACATATGATAAAGTAGATCCTGGATCGATTAATGCATACACATCACAGGAGGACACTGATAATATACCTGTGACAACATCAGGAGACGACTCACGATCCTGCCTACCAGCTAATGCATATACGCGGTGCTGAGGATTGCTCGAGCTGGCTGCTCCACTCCTCCCCCCGCCTCGTCCTGTCGGTGACTGAAAAGCCTTTCCCAAAGGGCGCACTGCAGAAGAAGAAGAACCAGCTATAGACCCTGTCGGCTGAATAGTGCCCATGCCACCTCCTAACAGATAATTCCTCATCATATGACCTGGTCGGCCACAAAAATAACAGGCATTCGATCCCAATCGGCTCTGCCGGATGTGTAACCTACCACACTTGGCACACCGGAGTAAGGGTGGCCTCATCTGTCCTGACTCTGGTCGGTACTGGGAGCCTGATGCTCTAGAACTCTGGCCTCTCCGGAATAAAAAGACCGATGAAACCTCGAGCCTGAAAACCGTGGAGGTGCACTCCCTACCGAATGATATGAATACTGGGAATGCTGCTGCCTCTGTCCTCCCCTGGACTCACTTCCAATGTCGAAAGATCTAGCCCTCTTATCGTGGCCTCGATCACGGTCGCGCTTTGCCCCCCTCTGACGCTTGCGATCTTCTAGATTCTGTTCATATGCATGTATACCGGAGATATCCATGCCTAGCTTTAATGCATCAGTGGTACAAGCATCTATCAAATGTGGCCCAAGACTAGCCACAAAGCGGTGAACTTTTTCCTCCATCTTAACCACCATGGCTGGGGCATATCTAGCCATAGAATCGAAATACACACAGTACTCTTGGACACTTATGCTACCCTGCTCAATACGTAAAAATTCGTCTGCTCGGGCTCGCCTGACCTCAGGAGGCAAATAATGGCGGATAAAAGCATCTGCGAACTCTCGCCACACAGCTGGAGGAGCATTCTCTCCCCTAGATAACTCCCAAGTATGAAACCATTGTACTGCAATATCACAAAGTCTATACGAAGCTAACTCTACTGACTCAACCTCACTTGCATGCATAACCCTTAAAGTCCTCTTCTTACCATCAATGAAATCCTGGGGATCCATATTCTGCTTTATAACTGAAAATTCTGTAGGATCTAACTCAACGAAGGTCTTAACCCTCGAACTACCAGCACCCTGCCACTGAGCCTGAGCAGGTACTAATCCGGTCAATAACTGTACAGCATCCCGCACATCCTGGCCTGGTGCATCTGGCTGAGGAACTGGACGGGTGCTGGAGGCGGTGTATGCGATGTCTCGGACGGGCTCTCACTCTGAATCTCATCCTGAGCCCTAGTGGCCTGCCCAGTACGGCTAGTGGCCTCTCTTGTGGCTTTCTTGCCCTTCTGGGCAGCTTTATCTTTCTTGGGAGGCATTACTGAAATCATAACAATTCATTAGAAAGCGAACGCCTAACACATGGCTCTATTGCACAATGTAGGAGAGAAAGAATGACATCATCCTAATTGTCCTGTAGAATGCAGAGCTGCAGAACCCTGTCGACGCCGCATAACGATTGTCCGTCGACAGGTTCGACAACCCGTCAATCATGACTGGTGTCTGCAGAATTTTCCAATTCGGGTCAGATCACATCGATTCGATTCGTTCAACTTCTAACCCTGTAAATCACCAGGAATTCCTTCTGGTACCATTGCACATGTTGTAGGACACTTTCTATCTCTAAAACTCGGGCTCGGGTCTCAATTCCCAAGGTATGCCAAACTAGGAAATCATAAGTTCTACCACTACGAAAACCAGGGGTGTAGCATCCCACATGACATGCATAATCATGTCATATGTTTATTAATATTGAATCATAAATTGGTAATGAGATAGATAAACGAGTTAATGGAACATGGAATGATTCTAGACTAGATGCTTAGTGGTTGACCTTATGAGTTAGAAAGTGTATTTATCATATGTTGATGTTGTTAGGAAGTAAAGGAATGAGGTGATGTCATTGTTGTTATATTTTCCATGTTGGATATTAGTGACTAGTGGTATATCTTGATTATGATATTGTATCACCTTACTTGTTGGCATTGAGTTGAGGATTATGATCCTATTGTGGCTTATTGTGTATCCTTTTATTGATATTTTTGGTGTTCCCATCTGTGGTACAGTTGAGATTCCTTTGATTATATATATTGAACTCATACATTGCACGCATCTCATCCTTCATGATATACTGTTGATACATTGATAATATACAAGGAAACACTGTTCTGAGCTGGGCTCAGTAGGATGAAAGTGACATGTGGACCGATGTTCAGTGTTTATCCCAGAATCGAGGTATGAGTACTGGTAGCGATTGCACAGGTCTTTGCTGGAATCGTGAGGGTACATGGATTTCGCGGGTCCTCCGTGGGTTGTGCTGTCGAGATGTGATGTTCCACCATCAGAGTACATGTGTACGGTGCATATGCATCGCATCTATATTTCATACATTATTGCATTGCATTGTACCTTTTAGCTTCTTGTGATATGGTTCTGATATAGAGATTCAGATTGGATGTATTGAGACTTGACACAGTTAGGCTTAGTTGCTACAACCATAGGCCATGATCTTGAATTACATATATTTGATACTAGTTGGCCCTATTGTATAGGTTTGGCTTACTAAATTCAGGCGAATAACGAATATCAGAATGACGAGATAACTTCCGGATACTAAGAGTGAATAGTGTAATGGTAGTTGACTTGTGATACTTGAGCCAAATTGTCTATTGTAAGATAGATGACTTAGAAGGGAGTATAATGTAAGTTAAGCAAATGGATCACTAGGGAAGAGTTTATGAGAATAAGAATCTTTATTGGTTGAGACGAGCGGTAGGTAATATGTACTGTTGACCTAGTCTTACCTACCATGCTTTTTGTGAATTCTATTACTTTTATGTTCTACTAACCATTGTCAACTTATGATTCTTACCAGTACTAGTGTTGTTCTGATACTACTCTTACTACACCCTTTTTAGGGTTAGAATGTTTCAGGATATTGATTGATTGGATTTTTCCGGAAGATGCACGGTTCCTATCTTGAAGGCCTCCATCACTCTCATCCCGAGATAGAGGTTGGGTCTTAGATTTATTGTTGTATTCAGTGATCAATCTTAGTCACTCTTGTACTAGTCTAGACCAGATCATGGGAAAATGAGTCAGTGTATTTATTAAATTGTTGTAAACACTTCCGCTATTTCGTTTAAGTATATTGATTTGACTTCCAAATGTTTTGTTTTGGGTTGAGAGTTCACCTACCGAGGTGGGAATGATACGTGCCCACGCGATTCTTAAAATGGCTCGTGACAAGTGTGTATCATAACCTAGGTTTCCGGTCCGTGCCCATCCACGGGAGGCTATAGGACATTTAGGAAATTTTTCTGCTTTCATTCTAATCGTGCTACTTTGGTCAAATTGGTATCCCGGTGTGTCCAATTGGTATCTAAGTGATTCCGATTGGTATCATAAAATTTTAGATAAGTGGTGTGTTTGGACTCACCTAAACTTGATAAGCTCTCAATGCGGTTCCTAGAAGGATTCAAGAGAGTGGTAATTGGAGATGTGTCACTACTAGTGGTACCACAGAAGCAGCAAGTATATGTGCCAGTGGTGTTACACCTCGAAAATTTTTTATTTGTTGTGTTGTGACTGGATTAACGTGAGCTAAGGTGATTATGAAATCCTTACGAGATTAAGGGAAGTATTGGATAGCTCAAAGTGCGCACCATAAGATTTCAAAGTTGTATGAATATGAGCCTAAGTTCGTTGAAGGAAATGAAATGTAAGTCGTGTTCGAAAAGGTTTTCGCAATACTTGAGCTAATATTTATTTTGTAATGTCTTGAGGGGCCGCTATAGGGCCTATTGTATGGTTAATGAAGTGTTATATAAGTGCCAAGAATGTTCCACAAGCATTAGAAGTCAAACGAATCAACGAGAGAATGTTTCGGATAACTGTGAGTTATACGACCACTTATACGGTCCGTATAACTTTATACGGTCCGTATAAGGGATACGTCTAACATGACCCGTACAAAATGGGGTATTTTCATAGTGGTGTTATACGGTCCACTTATACGGACCGTATAAGTCCATCGGGCAGCTTTTTAATTTTTGTATAAAGTTATGACCCTTGTTCTTGTATTTCATTTCTCACATTTCCATAAGTCTTGAGAGCTCTAAACCCCTTCTCTAAGCATATTACACTCCAACCACAGAGAAAACAAAGATCAAATAGCAAGAATTGAAGTGTTGATGTATTAGAAAGCTCACTAGGGTTAGTAAACATCAAGAATAACTTGAGTATTGAAGCTAGGGTTTTCACCCAAGGTGATATGTTGCTCCAAGGCCCATTCTTATGAGATAAGAGGTTAGTTTTCATGCTTATTTCATATTATCAAGAATGCTTAGTTGTTGAACAACTTGGGTAGAAGAAGAAAGTATAAAATGAGGTCTAAATGTAGCTTTTATGATGTTTTTGAGTATTAAACTAACTTGAGTTGTGGTTCTTAGTATAATATGGATATAATATTGTTATTGAAGGTTATAATGGTGATAAGGAAGCGTTGTATGAAAATGCGCAAAAGTTTGGTATGAAGTTATTAGTATATGTTGAATATGAGAATGAATTTTGAAGACTCCATAAAATAGGATTACTTGATTATGATATTGTGGATGTTATTATGGTTGTTTGGGAGTTGTTTTGCAATATGGTGGAAGTTGGCGAAATAGGATAAATGCTGCCCAATTTTCACTAGATCATGAATTATTCTAGTTCAACTTTAAGAGTATCATTAAGGCTTAACTATGGTATGAATCCTTCTAAATGTAAATTGTCCAAGCTTCGACAGTAAATGTTAAGTAATTAAGAAGACAAAGAGGTATGTAAGGCTAACCCTTCTTTCATTAAGGCATGATTCCTTTGCTATATATCCCCTTAAGAGTTCCATAATGTATTCCAAATGACTCCATCCCTAGATTTACTAAAGCTCATGATTCTCGGTATTTTTACGATGCTATTACCCTTTTTATATGATAGTTGATCCTCTAAGGGAAGATGTAATGAAAATGATGAAGATGATGATGTTGATGATACTTATGGACACCTACGTATGCATGTATATCTATGTATGACTATTATGTAACACCGAACTAATATGGCTGGGTATGATACTTATCGCGCGCACACCACTGCAGTTGGGTACGGATAACACTGAGCCTTGGTAGGGCCAGGTATGTATAACACTGAACCTTATCATGGTCGGGTATGTAAGATATCGAACCTCTATGGTCGGGTATGATTCTTCTAAATATATAAATGTATGAAATGGAAGTTTCCCATTAGAAAGAGGGTAAGTAAATATGATGAATGTCGCTAGAGGTATACCTAGCTTTTTCATTTCATGACTCGTCTATCTTAGGTAATTTTTTATGCTTTCATAATGTTATTGATTATGCTTTACACACTCAGTAAATTATTTGTACTGACGTCCTTTTGTTGTGGACGCTGCATCATGCCCGCAGGTGGATAGGGAGACAGACTTGATCCATAGATTACTTGTTGAGGGACTGCACAAAAGAGCTCCATTTCTTCCGGAGCTACAGCTGTTGGTATTTTTATTTTATCTACATACATATGGGCATGGCAGGGCCCTGTCCCGTCTATATGATGTTACATACTCTCTTTAGAGGCTCGTAGTCAGTTGTATATAGCTAGATGTCCTTTGGCCTTGTCGACCTACATTTTGTATATTATTTTGTTAGCCTCGTCGGCTTGCGTATATGGATATGGGCATAGTTATTGATGATGCTATAAACGTGTCATTGCCCAATGAGATTATTATTATGGATGTATAGAAATCATGCGTAGGCCATGTGGCTCACCTAGATGTGAATATGAATGTGTGATAAGAGGTGCCTGGGTGGGTTAACACCGGGTGCCCGTCATATCCCTCCAGTTGGGTTGTGACAAAAGTGGTTTCAGAGCAGTTCTATCCTAGGGCGTGTCTACGAGCCATGTCCAGTAGAGTCTTGTTTATGGGTGTGTTGCACGCCACACTTATAAACAGGAAGTTGCTGGCATTTTAGGAATGAATGACCTTCTTATCTCATAAGATCGTGCGATAGAGCCAAAATATAAGGATTTCTCTTTCCTTAATCGTGTATTATGTATTTCAGAAAGGCCTGTAAAGCGGAAAGCTACGGCAGCCCAAAAGGGTAAGGCAGTGATGGAAAGGCGGGCTGAAAGAATACCACCACCAGTTATAGAGGGGGATGAATCCCCGAATGAGGTTCCGTTTAGATCCTTCCACTCAATACCCACTCCAGAAGAGCATGAGGGAGCCTCAGCCCCAGATCCTCCACCAGATGCTTCGGGCCAAAATGTGAAAGAGGCCATTCATTTACTCACACAGTTAGTTGTTGCTCAGACACAGCGGCAAGGTACAGGTCAAGGTGATAGGGCTGTTAGTGCAAGGGTCCGTGATTTTATTTGTTTGAACACTCCAAAATTCTTCGGGTCGAAGCTGGATGAGGACCCTCATAACTTTATTGATGGGATGTTGAGGACACTTCGATTAATGCATGCTTCAGGCATTGAATCGCTAGAGTTAGCATCCTATAGATTGCGGGATGTCGCGGTTCATTGGTAAACAGTTTAGATGGCTTCAAGGGGAGTGAATGCACCTCCCCCGGTATGGCAATAATTTGTGGATGCATTCCTTCGGTGGGCTAGAGTCGATAAGTTCTTGAATCTTAAGCAATGAAGCATGAGTGCTTTAGAGTATTGTCTCTACTTCAATTTTTTGGCTAGGTATGCTCTAGCCATGGTAGCGAATATGGGCAATTGAGTGCACCGATTTGTGAGTGGCTTGGGGCCACACTTAATGGATAAATGCTTGACTGTGTCCCTTCAGGACAACATAGATATTTCACGCATTCAAGCCCATGCCCAAAATTTAGAGGAAAGCCAACAACAACAAAGAAGTTAGCAGGACAGAGGGTATACCAAGAGGGCTAGATCTTCGGGTCCGACGAGTGAGTTTAGAGAAGGGAAAAGACAGCAGTTTTCTAGGCATTCAGGCCATTCTATGGCTAGTGCGTCTCCACGGTTTACGGGCCAGAGATTTGATAGATCTACTCACTTCGGGTCGGGTCAGAGTTTTAGGGCTTCAGCTGCTTATTCCAGAGGCGATTTGGGTCAGGCAAGGCCACCCGTACCACGATGTTCTCTGTGCGGGAAGTTGCATTAGGGCCAGTGTTGATTACGCTCAGAGGTTTGTTATACGTGCGGTTGGCCAGGCCATATCATGCGTGATTTCCCCTCGATTGGTGGTAGGGGTAGGATCCAGCCTTTAGGGTCAGCAGCCGGGTCTTTATCATCTATACGCCCTCTGAGGTAAGGTTTATAGGCACCGGTCAGCCATGGCAGAGGTAGAGGGAGAGCTCCCAGTTCTAGTGGTCCCCAGCATCGTATTTATGCGTTGGCTGGGCGACAAGATATTGAGTCTTCCATAGATATCATCACAGGTATACTATCGGTATTTTCTCATGATGTATATGCTTTGATAGATCCGGGTTCCACATTGTCTATTGTTACTCCATATATTGCGGGTCGATTTGGGGTCAAACCTGAGTCAATCAAACCCTTCGAGGTATCAACACCTGTTGGTGAACCGGTAATAGCTAGCCGTGTATATAGAAATTGTATAGTTGTGATTTTTTATCATCATTCTATGGCTGATTTACATTAGTTGAAAATGGTGGATTTTGATGTTATCACGGGCATGGATTGGTTGGCTTCTTGCGATGCCAATGTTGAATATAGAACGAAGATGTTTCGCTTCCAGTTTCTGGGAGTACCAGTTTTAGAATGGAAGGGAAATACAACGTCTCCGAGTGATAGGTTTATTTCCTACCTCAAGGCAAAGAAAATGATTGCAAAAGGTTGTATTTACCATTTAGTCCGGGTTCAAGGTGTAGAGGCCGAATCACCAACTCTTCAGTCTGTCCCCGTGGTTAATGTGTTTTCGGATGTATTCCCGGACGAGTTTCCAGGCCTTCCTCTTGAGCTAGAGATTGATTTTTCTATGGATGTGCTACTGGACACCAAGCCCATATGTATTCCCCCATACCGAATGGCTCCCGCAGAGTTGAAAGAGTTGAAGGAGCAATTGAAGGACTTGCTTGAAAAAGGTTTTATTAGGCCTAGTTCTTCCCCGTGGGGAGCACCTATGTTGTTTGTGAGGAAGAAAGATGGCTCCTTACGAATGTGCATTGACTATAGACAACTGAATGAGGTGACGATCAAGAATAAATATCCTCTCCCAAGGATTGACGATTTATTTGACCAATTGCAGGGTGCTAAGTGATTTTTAAAAATAGATTTACGATCCGAGTACCATCAGGTGAGAGTTAGGGAGAAAGATATTCCTAAGACGACCTTCAGAATAAGATATGGCCATTTCGAATTCCGAGTAATGTCGTTTGGGCTAACTAATGCACCTGCATTATTCATGGATGTGATGAACAATGTGTTCAGGCCTTTCCTAGATTTAATTTTTATTGTGTTCATTGATTATATCCTGGTATATTTTAGGTCCGAGGCAGAACATGCGGATCATTTGCGTACTATCCTTAAGATTCTCCAAACTCGAGAGCTATTTGCAAAATTCTCAAAATGTGAGTTTTGGTTGTAACTCAATGACCTTTCTGGGGCATATTATTTCAGCCGATGGTATTCGGGTGGATACCCAAAAGATTGAGGCTGTGAAAACTTGGCCAAGGCCTCCAACACCTACGGAGGTTCGTAGCTTTCTGGGCTTAGCAGGCTACTACAGAAGATTTGTAGAGGGTTTTTCTTCTATTTCTGCCCACTCATGATGTTAACCCAGAAATCAGCTAAATTTCAATGGACGGATACTTGTGAATGTAGTTTCCAAGATCTAAAGAATAGATTAACTTCTGCCCCAGTCCTGACACTTCCAGAAGGACTAGAAGGCAATGTTGTCTGTTGTGATGCTTCAGGCATTGGATTAGAATGTGTATTAATGCAGTATGGTAAGGTGATTGCCTACGCCTCAAGGTAGTTGCGCAAACATGAGAAGAATTATCCAACCCACGGTCTTGAATTAGCTGCAGTAATTCATGCGTTGAAGATGTGGAGACACTATTTGTATGGCATCCATATTGATATTTACACAGATCATAAAAGCCTTCAATATATTTTCAAGTAGAAGGAGTTGAATTTGTGGCAACGGCGATAGTTGGAGTTGTTGAAATATTATGATGTTAACATCTTATATCATCCCGGTAAAGCAAATGTTTTGGCTGATGCTCTTAGCCGTAGATCCTTATGCGATGTTCAGCCAGAGAAAAGAGAGATAGCCCGTGAGCTCCAGTTGTTAGCTAGCCTAGGAGTTCGAGTAGTGGACTCAGGCAGCATGGGAGCTACCATTCAAAATTCAGTGGTCTCGTCGCTAGTAGTTAAAGTGAAAGAGCATCCATACGAGGATCCCATGCTAATTCATTACAGGAGTACACTTCCCCAGAATAAGTAGTCATCCTTCGAGATCTCGGGAGATGGAGTTCTCCGATGTCGAGGGAGGTTGTGTGTTCCTGATGTTGCAGGGCTACGTCAATAGATTTTGAAAGAAGCCTATTGTTCCCGTTATTCTGTTCACCCCGGAGCAACGAAAATGTATCATGATCTTAAGTCTATATATTAGTGGAATGGGATGAGGAATGATATAGCAAAATTGGTGGCGCAATGTCCTAATTGTCAGCAAGTGAAAATTGAGCACCAAAAGCCAGGTGGATTGTTGCAAACTATAGAAATTCCAACTTGGAAATGGGAAGTAATTACATGGACTTCATTGCAGGCTTACCCCGTTCTCGATGTAAGTATGATTCTATATGGGTGATTGTGGATAGACTCTCAAAGTCAGCTCATTTCTTACCGGTCAGAACTACCTATGTAGCAAAATATTGTGTAAAGCTTTATGTTAAAGAGATAGTGCGACTCCATGGTGTTCCAGCGTCTATTATCTCCGATAGAGGGACTCAGTTTACAACCAATTTTTGGAAATCTTTTCAAGAAGTTTTGGGGACTCAGGTGAGTCTTAGCACAGCCTTTCATCCACAGACTAATGGGCAAGATGATCGTACCATCCATACGCTTGAGGATATGCCACAAGCATGTGTATTAGATTTTGGAGGTAGTTTGGATGACCACTTACCACTTATTGAATTTGCTTATAACAATAGTTATCATTCTAGCATCAAGATAGACACGTATGAGGCTTTATATGGGTGCAAGTGCAGATCTCCAATTGGGTGGTTCGAAGTAGGAGAGACTAAATTGATAGGGCCAGACTTGATCCAGCAAGCTATAGAGATACTCAAGCTTATACAGGATTGATTATTAATAGCTCAGAGTCGTCAGAAATCCTATTCAGATAATCATCGATGGGACTTAGAGTTCTAAGTGAAGAATTGGGTATTCTTGAAGGTGTCTCCAATGAAGGGCATCATGATATTTGGCAAGAAGGGAAAGCTTAGTCCCTGGTACATTGGACCTTATGAGATTATACGCAAGGTAGGCACGTGGCTTATGAATTAGATCTACCTCCTGATTTGGAGTCAGTTCACCCAGTTTTCCATGCATCGATGCTTCGTAAGTGCATTGGAGATCCTTCTAGAGTTGTACCAGTAGATGATGTACAAGTTACCAAATAATTGTCTTATGAAGAAGTTCCCACTGCCATTCTAGACAGGCAAGTACGGAGACTCAGAATAAAAAATGTAGGTTCAGTTAAAGTTTTATGGAGAAATAATAATAGAGAGGAAATGACTTGGGAAGCAGAAGAAGACATGAAGTTTCGGTACCCGCATTTATTTTGGCCTCCAGAGGATACTCCGGCAGAGACGCCATTATCCTCAGGTATGTAGTGCTTTCCTTGATGCTTTCGTGGTCGTGTGTGGCCATGGTTATTGATGTTATTGTTGTAGCCCTGTGAGGCAATGTATTTTGGGTCGCTGTTATAGGATGGTAGTGCCACATTATGGGGAAACTCTGGAGAAATTTTTATAGAACCCTCAAGAACCTAACATTCGGGGACTAATGTTCCTAAGGGGGGGGGGGGGGGGGGTGGAATGTTACACCTCGGAAATTACGAATTTGTTGTCTTGTGACTTGACTAATGTGAGCTAAGGTGATTATGAAATCTTTACGAGATTAAAGGAAGTATTAGATTGCTTAAAGTGCACACCATAAGATTTCAAAGTTGTATGAATATGTGCCTAGGTTCGTTGAAGTAAGTGAAATGTAGGTCGTGTTCAGAAAGGTTTTTGCTATAGTTGAGCTAATATTTATTTGTAATGTCTTGAGGGGCTGATATAGGGCCTATTGTATGGTTAATGAAGTGTTATATAAGTGCCAAGAAGGTTCCACAAGCATTAGAAGTCAAACGAATCAACGAGAGAAAGTTTCGGATAACTGTGAGTAATGCGACCACTTATACGGTCCGTATAACTTTATACGGTGCGTATAAGGGGGATCCGTATGACATGACCCTTACAGAATGGGGTATTTTAATGGTGGTGTTATACGGTCCACTTATATGGACCGTATAATATTATACGGACCGTATAGGTTTATCGGGCAGCTTTTTAATTTTTGTATAAATAGATGACCCTTGTTCTTTTATTTCATTTCTCACATTTCCATAAGTATTGAGAGCTCTAAACCCTTCTCCAAGCATATTCCACTCCAACCCAAGAGAAAACAAAAGTCAAATAGAAAAAATTGAAGTGTTCATGTATTAAAAGGCTCAATAGGGTTGGTGGACTTCAAGAATAACTTGAGTATTGAAGCTAGGGTTTTCACCCAAGGTGATATCTTGCTCCAAGTCCCATTCTTATGAGATAAGAGGTTAGTTTTCATGCTTATTTCATGTTATCAAGAATGCTTAGTTGTTGAACAACTTGGGTAGAAGAAGAAAGTAGAAAATGAGGTCTAAATGTAGCTTTTATGATGTTTTTGAGTATTAAACTAACTTGAGTTGTGGTTCTTAGTATAATGTGGATATAATATTGATAGAAGGTTATAATGGTGATGAGAAAGCGTTGTATGAAAATGTGTAAAAGGTTGGTATGAAGTTATTAGTATATGTTGAATATGAGAATGAATTTTGAAGACTCCATAAAATGGGATTGCTTGATTATGATATTGTGGATGTTATTATGGTTGTTTGGGAGTTGTTTTTCAATATGGTAGAAGTTGACGAAATAGGGGAAATGCTGCCCAATTTTCATTAGATCATGAATTTTTCTAGTTCGAATTTTATAATATCATTAAGGCTTAACTATGGTATGAATCCTTCTAAATGTAGATTATCCAAGCTTCGACGGTGAACGTTAAGTAGTCAAGAAGATAAAGAGTTATGTAAGGCTAACCCTTCTTTCATTAAGGCATGATTCCTTTGCTATATACCTTCTCATGAGTTCCATAATTTCTTTCAAATGACTCAATTCCTAGATTTACTAAACCTCATGATTCTCGGTATTTTTACGATGCTATTACCCCTTTTGTCTGATAGTTGATCCTCTAAGGGAAGATGTAATGAAAACGATGAAGATGATGATGTTGATGATACTTATGGACACCTACGTATGCATATATATCTATGTATGACTATTATGTAACACCGAGCTTATATGGCTGGGTATGATACTTATCTCGCGCACACCACTGCAGTTGGGTACGGATAACACTGAGCCTTGGTAGGGCCAAATATGTATAACACCGAACCTTATCATGGTCGGGTATGTAAGATACCAGACCTCTGTGGTCGGGTATGATACTTCTAAATGTATGAATGTATGAGATGGAAGTTTCCCATTAGAAAGAGGGTAATTAAATATGACGAACGTCACTAGAGGTATACCTAGCTCTTTCATTTCATGACTCGTCTCTCTTATGTCATTTCTTATGCTTTCATTATGTTATTGATTGTGCTTTACATACTCAGTACATTATTCATACTGACGTCCTTTTGTTGGAGACGTTGCGTCACGCCCGCGGGTGGACAGGGAGATAGGCTTGGTCCGTAGATTACTTATTTAGGGACAGCATAGAGGAGCTCAATTTCGTCCGGAGCTACAGTTGTTGGTATTATTCTTTTATGTACATACATATGGGCATGGCGGGGTCCTGACCCGTCTATATGATATTACATACTCTATTTAGAGGCTCGTCGATAGTTGTGTATATCTAGATGTCCTTTGGCCTTGCCGGGCCACATTTTGTATATTATTTTGTCAGTCTCGTCAGCTTGTGTGTATGGATATGGGCATAGTTTTTGATAATGATATAAACGTGTCATTGCCCAATGAGATTATTATTATCGATGTATAGAAATCATGCGTAGGCCATGTGTCTCACCTAGGTGTGAATATGAATGTACGATAAGAGGTGCCCGGATGGGTTAACACCGGGTGCACGTCATGGCCCTCCAGTTGGGTCGTGGCAAGCGGTCTCGCTCCTGCAAAGAGAGGATCGTTAGGGCTTTGTTTCTATTTATCACGTGCCGGTCCCACGTCAATCCATTTGCCTCAGGGCTGACGCTACAGTGGGGACTTGGCTGCTGAAGCGGATCCATCGTTTCCTTTCTCGATTGCTATAGTGCAGCAGTGGCCATCGAAGCATGACCGTTGCAGCGGAGACCCGACCGTTGAAGTGGTGTACCTGAAGCCTCAAACTATTAGCCATTCTACTGAATATCCAACCTATGAAATTCCAATCAAACTCAAACAATACAGCTATTTCACAAAAACCAGTAACATAAAACAAAGCCCAACAAGGGCAGAAAACCATCCAAAACTTATTACAAACCAGATTATCCAAAAAAAAAAACAAAAAGGAAAATTTTCAAACCATGGAACTAAACCACAAAACCAAATTAAACGTTGTTTGAGATAAAAAGCCATACAAGGGCAACCATAGTATCCTCATTAAAAAAAAGGGGGGGGGGGGGGGGGGGGGGAAGATCCCTAAGCAGTCCTCCTACTCGTGGCCCTTACATTATCAGAGTTGCTGGCATCCTCCACTGATCTGTTCTTCCCACCATCTCCCTTGGCCTTGCTCACGAACAAATACTACTCGGAGTCGTTATCATCCTGCTCGCGTATCTCCTCGCTGGGGTATATCTTCTTGCACAGGCCCTTGACACCTCTCCAGGCCTTGAGGTGACCCTTTTCACGGGACATGTTCTTGACCCTCTCCTTCTTAAAGTCACTACGAAGCGGGACATGATCTGCGGCCAGGGAGGTGTAGAGGGCCTGCAAGGTAGAGAGTGACTCACCCATCCCCTTCTGTGCCTCTATATACCCTTCATCTCCTTCCTCATAAAGTAACCCTCGACAGCACTGGAAGAACCAACCTCCATCGAAGGTCTCTGCATAGTCTAAAACATCGCCTCACCAGTCTTCCTCTTCTTGTTATGGACGGACCTACCATGACCAACCACCCATAGTGGGTGAAATTCAGCATCAAAATCAACCATGTTGTCCTCAGCCCTCCAGTGGGCTCCAGCCCTTTTACACAGTGAAGTGATCAATCACAGGAACATCAAACTCGACAGGCCATGCCTCATGAAATCCTTCCATTCTTCAATCACCTGCGAGCCTACATTCACAGGCACATTATCTAGGATGCATGAAATCAGAAGGGCCCTAGGATAGGTCATAGAGGTGACATTCTGTCACGCCCCAAACCATGTCCTGGGCATAACACGGTACTCGGTGCCTGACTGCATGTGACCGAGCGAACCATATAGCTTGCTGAATCTACATGGGGCATAAACATGAGAGGAATATAACATGAAACATGATGAGCCTTAACAAAACATGAGAAGTGTTACACCTTGGAAATTTCATGTCGTTCTGTAGTGAATGAACCAATGCGAGCTTAAGGGCAACAGGAAGTTCTTAAGACTATAAAACGGATATTTAGTGGTCTTAGAATGCATACGTTAAGATTTTGAAGTTATATGAATTGATGAAATAAGGATTGATAAGGATAAGTGGAGTATAAGTGGGGTTTAGGAAAGGTTTCGTAAATTATTGCGTTAAGGATTGTTTGGTAAGGCCTTGAGGACGAGTTATAGGGATGTTTAGATTGCTAATGAAGTATTAAACAAGTGTCAAGAAGGTTCCATAAGGATTGGAGATCAAACGAGTCGACGAGAACGAACTTCGGAGAGCTGGGCATTATACGGCCAAACATACTGGCCGTATAAAACATACGGACTGTATGTCCAACCGTATGTTCTGCCCAGAATGATGTCCTTCACTGGACCAAACATACGGTCCAGACATACGGTCAGTATAAAATATATGGATCGTATGTTCGTGTCGGGTCAGATGTTAAAACGATATAAGGACCCTCTCTCTCATTTAATTCATTTCATTTCCACTCTCCACACTTCAAGAACACTCTAGAATCCTGTCCACTCTTCACCTAAAAGAACCCAAGATAAATCTATGATCAACTTCATCAAACCTACAAAATCAAGTGTATGAAACATAACAATGTTCGTCTAAGCCAAGAAATCCCAAGAAAAGTTAGGTAGGGTGTCACGACCTAGCCCCGTGGGCCGCGACTGGTACCCTACCTGGGTACCCAGACCAAATCGCACATTCATTTACCGAATCCAAACTTATTTCAAAATTTCATAAAAGTCATATCAAACATAATTTATATCAAAATATGTCTTAAGCGGTCGCACATATCAAAATATCATATCGAATCCGAAAGGAGCGGCGGAATAGACATCGCCGGTCACAAGTGCAAATATAAGCATAAGGGCCATTTAGGGCCATCATAACAAACGGACTGCTTTAAGACCAAAAAAAAACAAAATCGAACAAACATATATAGGACCCTCGCCCCACATATATGACTACAGGCCTCTACGAATACAAAACTAAGACATATGGCGAGACAGGACCCCGCCGTACCCAAATAGTCAAATGTACAGAATATATACATAGCAAAAGAAGTCTGTACCTAAAGTGGACTCCGAGTCAAGAAGGAGTACTCCGAAATAGCAGAGAGTGAAGCCTACAGTGGAGGATCACCAATATCTGTACCTGCGGGCATGAAACGCAGCCCCCGAAGAAAGGGGGTCAGTACGAAATATGTACTGAGTATGTAAAGCACGGAGTACAGAAATATGGGCCAAAACTGAAATCAACCCGGATATCAAAGGGAGTACAAATCAGTATATCAAAATTCGTATCAAAATCATATACATATACATAATGCAAACGAAATCATAAAAAGCTCAAGAACGTGGTCACCACTCCGACGCTGGTGCCACACACATCATAACACCAGAAGGTTTCAAATCTCCGTACATCCCCGAACACATACATATGGGAGTGTATCGCATCACCAGCCATATCACAGCATAACTCCAAATGGAACCCAGCCCTATGGCGAGGCCTCGAGAACCGTAACACAACATACGGCCGAATTATCATAGGGCGCACGAATCATAACCGGCCCGGGAACCGGTGAACGAAGTCATAGTAAGGCACGAGCGGAGTCGTGAGCAAACAAATGTAAATCATATTTCAAAATAGCCTTTCATAACATAATGATTTCATAAGTCATTTTATAATCCAAAATGAACGAATACTTAGCTAATACGAAGGTTTACTTCACCAAAGTTTCCAAAGTAGTGCGTATGGCACAAAACGTAATTTAACATATCATAATAATCAAAACATATTTCATAAGGGGAAGTTCCAAAACCGAAGATTTCAAATCAAACTTTGTCCAATATGAGAGCCCAATAGGACAAATAGGGCGTCTCGGGGTTAGCGGGCCCACCTCGAGTCAAATTGAGGTGGCGAACATAATTTATGAACTTTTAAAGGCCAAAAGATCATACATAATGATTTCAAAGTGACCCGATCACATTTCGATAGGTTTCGAACATTTGGTTGCATTCTAGCCAAAATAGAGCCTTTAGGCTTCAATTGAATTGAATGAATAGTAGTTGTTTTATAGATCAGGTTTCGAGGAGCAAAATTGCTCCGAAGGTCCCAATATTCACCTAACATATTAAGACATGCCAAACGAAGAAGTGGGAAGCTTTACATACCTTATAGACGTCTTATGCTCTCCCTAAAATCAAATCCCGTTTCGTCCGGAATCTGCAAATGGTCAAAGTTACCAATTAGAGATTCTTAGGCTTAAAATCCCCATTAACTTGATTTTTGTCTACCGAAATTTCGGCAGCATTTCCCCTATAAATCTAACACCCCCGAGACTTAGCTCGGCTCAAAATACACCAACAACAACAACCCAAACATCATCAAACAACATAAACCCCAATCAAATCATTCTAGCTTCAAAGTTCTACCTTACTACACAAGTTGGCAACTTTCATTCAAACTTCACAATTCCAAACTTATGTCCACATTATTGTATTCATTCACTCATTCAAGATTATTCAATCACATCCCAAATATGTTCCAAACCATATACAAAATTTCCCGAAGTTCATTACTTTCCATATTCTATCCAAAACATCAAAATTTACGACAAACATTCTAACTTGCATTGTTTCATTCCGAATTCATTAACATCAACCATAAGTCACATTTAAAGTCTTTTAGTATAATAGATATACAATGATATACACAAATATACCAAAGGTATATACTTTCCGATAATGTTCCGAAATCATTTTCCAACTCCAATTCAATTTATTAAACGATCATTTACGTCATAAATGTCACAACGACGCAATAAACAAACTAACAAGATCAATTCGCATTTCTTTCTCCTTCCAAGTGCACACGGCCACAACACAACCCACACACACTCACACGGTTTTCTACACACATCAAAACTACGGGATTCTCGTCTATTCTCAATCCCTATCACGTTCCTACAAATTCCATAACAAACGAGTAGCAAAATTCTTACCTTTTCTTAAATTTCCGACTTGCCGCAAACGCGCACCTTTCGCCAAACTAATTGTACCCCGTCGGAGAGCGTCTTGAGTACTTTACAATATGTGAAGAACAAGAATTTTGGATCAACACAAAGGCTTGGGGAATTTTTTTTTCTTTCTCCTCAAAGGGTTCGGCCGAGAGTATTATTATTGTTCTAAGTGAGTTGTGATTTTATTCTTGAAGTTTCCTAAGAGCTACATTGATATATATCCAAACTTAAGGTCACATGCATAGCACATGACCATTAAAATGGGTTTTGGGTCATGCCAATATGGCCGGCCACCCCAAAGACTTGGGCCTCAATTTTGTATTCAATTTTCTTGGCCCATTTCATTAAAATCCCGTTTTGTAATTCCCGAAACTAATTTTCGAAATTCCAAATTTACCCTCGGCCTTCCCCGATGTCTTAACATTAATGATTTCATAACCAACATAGTCATATTCTCTAGAATCAAAATATTTCCTTATAACACACAAGTCTTATTCATTTTTCTCGATTTCCAAATATGCGAAAACACGGGACATAACATAGGGTTTTGGTACAAGAAGATAATTTCCACTCAACGCTTATTCCTCAATTATCTAAGGTGAGTTTTATGATTACTCAATGTTATTTAAGATATTGAAAAGTTAAAACACTTGGATTGTAGAAGGGTGTAGAAATTAGGTCATGAATTTCGGAATAGTGTCATTATGGAGTAGTAGTTTGGAGTGAATTATGAACATTGATATGTTGTGATTATAAGTATGCTATAAGCGACATTTAGAACATGGGATAAGTATTATATGTGAGAGAACAAGATAGTGAACGATGACCACGATTATGGAGGAATCGAAGTGAATTGTGAAATGTGGATAACGTAGATGAATGATGATTTTTATGTATAATATTGGAAATATTGTGATGGATGTTGGGAGTTGATATGTAAAAATGAGGAAATCTGTATAAACAAAGGAAATGCTGCCCAATTTTCTCTAGAAATAGTAACACGTTCTTATAATCGATTAGCTAATGTTGATGCGAATCCTCTTGAAGGTAGAAACGCGAGCATCGAAGGAGAATGATCAAGAGATAAAACTGTTAAACGAAAGAGGTATGTAAGGCTAGTTCCTTCTTTCGAAGGCATGAATCCTATGATATGATATTTCCTCCTTCTCCATGAATTTCCTACATTCTGGAAAAACTAAGAGCCCATGCTTATGAGTAGCCATATGAGTTAAGATAAGAGATATGCCATGGGAATGATAATGATGATGATGAGTTTAAGTATAAAGAATCCTAGAGTAAAGTAAGATGTCCATGAAGCTAATGATTCTAATTATGGTTCCATTGATGCTTTTCCTTGTGTACACTCACCTTAAAATGTTAGTTCTTCAAGGTGAGATATGATGTTCATGATTACTCCATAATATAATCGGGGGTTCATGACCTTATGTCACCCCGACATAGCCATAGTTGCCTTCAAGTTCTAATGTATGTTTTGATGATAAATGTATAATGATGCTAAGTCATGATATGTCTACGAGATGTACAATAATGTAAGTTTATGATATGCCTATGAGATGAGTAATAATGATGAGTATATGATTGATTGTATGAGGATACGATTCCACAGTGCCTAATTGGCCGGGCATGTCACCGCTAAGGCGGTCTGCATACGATTCCACCGTGCCTAAATGGCCGGGCATGTCACCGCTAAGGCAGGCTTCTTGTTTACACCGAGCCTAGAGGGTCGGGCATGATCACCACTAGTGGGCGGCATATGATGGTTACCTGGATGCGGGTTAACGATGATGATTATGATGCGATGATATATGCGCTATGATGATACATGTACTATGATTATATACACACACACACACACACATATATATATATATATATATATAAATATATATATACATATATATCTCTATATATATATATATATATATGATATGTATGTGAAATGTATTCACCCATAAAACTCACGTAGGTTATATCTTCATCCTATGTCTTATGATTCTTCTATTATGTTCATTTCATTCATGTCTTACATTCTCAGTGCAATGTTTGTACTGATGTCCGTTTTCTTTGGACGCTATGTTCATGCCCACAGGTAGACAGGGAGGTGATCCAGACTCGTAGGAGTTATCAGCAGATTTACAGAAGCACTCCATTACTCCGGAGGTGCTATTTGATTTATTCTTTTGTGTATGTATATATATATATATATATATATGTAAATGAATTTTGGGCACGACGGGGTCTTGTCCCATCCATATGTCTAGTACTCTACTAGAGGCTCGTAGATACGTAGGTGTGGGTGGCATGGTCTTACGATGTTATTATTGTATATACATATTATTATTTTGACGGCCGACGGGCTTATGTATATATATATAAATATATATATATATAAGAGTAATTATGTTTCCAAATGAAAAGTGTTTTTTCTATGATTTTATATAATTAATGAATGTACGTTTAATGAGCATGATGAGTAGTAGAATGAGTGGTGCTCGGTGGTTAGCTCCGGGTACCCGTCATGGCCCCTAGCTGGGTCGTGACAAAAGTGGTATCAGAGCAGTTCAGTCCTAGGAAGTGTCTACGAGCCTTGTCTAGTAGAGTGTTGTTTATGGTGTGTTGCGCGCCACACTAATAAACAAGAGGCTACAGGGCATTTAAAAAAAATGACCATCTTTCATCTTAAGAGATCGTGCGATAGAGCTGTGTTATAGGATTTTCTCCTCTTAATAGTGTGCTATGATTTCAGAAATGCTGCCAAAGGGAAAAGCTATAGCCGCCCAGAAGGGCAAGACTACAATGTAAAGGCGGGTAGAAAGAGAGCTGCCAACGAATGTAGAAGGTGGCGAGTCACATAATGAGGCCCCATCTAATACTTCCTCCACCCCGCACAATGTAGAAGGACAAGGAGGAGCCTCAGCTCTAGTTTCTCCACCAGTTACTTCGAGTCAACAAGTGACCGAGGGTATCCACCTATTGACACAGTTAGTTGCCGCCCAGGCACTGCGGCAGAATGCGGGTCCAAGTGATAGGGCAGCTAGTACAGAAGCCCATGATTTCATGAGTCTGAATCCTCCGGAGTTTTTCGGGTCGAAGCCAAATGAAGACCCGCAAAGTTTTATTAATGAAATGTTGAGGACGTTAAATATTATTCATGCCTCTGAAACTAAATTTGTGGAGTTGGCATCTTATAGACTCCTAGATGTGGCGGTATTATGGTATAATAATTAGATATCGTCAAGAAAAGAGGATGCGCCTCCTCCCCTTTGGCAAGAATTTGTAGATGCCTTCATCCGCCATTATTTGCCACCCGAGGTGCGCCGAGCTCAAGCGGATAAATTCTTAAATTTGAAACAAGGAAATATGAGTGCCCGGGAGTATAGCCTTCAGTTTAATTCTTTGGCTCGGTATGCCCTAACTATGGTGGCCGACATGGGAGATAGGGTGCATTGGTTTGTGAGTGGCTGAGGGCCACATTTATTTAAGGATTGCTTGACGGCTTCGTTGCAAGATGGGATGGATATTTCCCGAATTCAAGCCCATGCCCATAATTATAAGGATGACAGCATCTGCAAAGGGGTGATCGTGATATTGATAGAATGCAAAGCAAGAGGACCAGATCTATGGGGGCAGGTAGTGATTACAGAGGGGGATCGAGGCAGACATATCCCAGACATTCAGGCCAGTCGGTGACTAGTGCGCCTCCACGATTTGTAGATAACAGATTTGATCGCTCCTTTCTTTCAGGACAGGGTCAGAGTTCGAGAGCTTTGGGTTCTCAGTTTGGGGGTGATCATAGCCAGAGGAGACCACCAGTGCCGCGATGTAGTCAATGCAGTAAATTACATTCAGGGCTGTGTCACCAGGGCACAGATGCTTGCTATGTTTGTGGACAGACTGGGCACTTGATTCGAGATTGTCCCTTGAGGTATGGCAGAGGTGGGGTTCAGCCCACAGGATCAGTAGCTGGTTCGTCCTCAGTACGCCCGGTAGGGCAGACTTCCCAGATTCCAGCAGGTCGAGGTAGAGGCAGAGGGGGATCATCTACTTCAGGTGCCACTAAGGCCCGTATGTATGCATTAGCCGGACGACAGGATCTTGAGTCCTCTCCGAATGTGGTTACAGGTACATTATCCATATTTTCCACGATGTATATGCATTGATAGATCCGGGTTCTACCCTATCTTATATTACTCCGTATGTTGCTGGTCGTATTGGGGTGAGAATTGAGCCAATAAAACCTTTTGAGATATCTACTCCAATTGTTGATCCCGTGATAGCTAGCCAAGTGTATAAAAATTGTGTAATTGTGATATGCGACCGCCAGACTAAAGTTGATTTAGTTGAGTTGGAAATGTTAGATTTTGATATAATAATGGGTATGGATTGGTTGGCCTCATGTTATGCTAATGTTGATTGCCGAATGAAAGTGGTTTGATTTCAATTTCCGGGAGAGCCCGTGCTTGAATGGAAGAGTAATACATCATCTCCAAGGGGTAGGTTTATTTCCTACCTTAAGGAAAGAAAGATGATAGCTAAGGGCTATATTTATCATTTAGTCCGAGTTCATGGCACTGAAGAAAAGTTGCCAATTTTTCAATCTGTTCCAGTAGTAAATGAATTTTCGGATGTATTTCTAGATGAACTTTCAGGCCTTCCTCCGGAAAGAGAAATTGATTTCGCTATCGATGTGTTGCCGGACACCAAGCCAATTTCTATTCCTCCTTACCGAATGGCTCCGGTAGAATTGAAAGAATTAAAGGCACAGTTGAAAGATTTGCTTGAGAAAGGGTTTATTAAACGCAGTTCATCATCGTGGGGAGCGCCAGTCCTATTCGTGATAAAGAAAGATGGCTCCCTGCGAATGTGCATCGATTATAGGCAATTGAATAAGGTGACGATAAAGAACAAATACCCTTTCCCAAGGATTGATGATTCGTTTGATCAACTACAAGGTGGCAAGTGGTTTTCCAAAATAGACTCGAGGTCAGGTTATCACCAAGTGAGAGTTAAGGAGGAAGATATTCCCAAAATAGCTTTCCGAACGAGATATGGCCATTATGAATTCCGGGTGATGTCATTTGGGTTAACTAATGCTCCAGCAGTGTTCATGAATTTGATGAATAACGTATTCAGGCCACTCTTGAATTTATTTGTAATAGTATTCATTGATGATATTCTAGTATACTCTCGTACAGAATCAGAACATGCCGATCATTTACGCATTGTTCTTGGAATTCTTCGAACCCGAGAATTGTATGCACAATTTTCAAAGTGCGAGTTTTGGCTGAATTCTATGACATTTCTGGGTCATGTTATTTCAGATGATGGCATTCGAGTTGATACTCAGAAAATTGAAGTTGTGAAGACTTGGCCAAGGCCTACGACGCCTACAGAAGTTCGTAGTTTTCTGGGACTGGCAGGGTACTATAGAAGGTTCGTAGAGGGATTTTCCTCTATTTCAGCCTCGTTGACGAAGCTAACCCAAAAGTCAGCTAAGTTTCAGTGGAGTGATGCTTGTGAACGTAGCTTCTAAGAGTTGAAGGACAGATTAACTTCAGCTCTGATCTTACAGCTCCCAGAAGGGTCAGATTGCTATGTTGTGTACTGTGATGCTTCCGGTGTTGGGTTAGGATGTGTGTTAATGCAGCACGGTAAAGTCATTGCTTATGCTTCGAGACAACTGCGGAAACATGAAAAGAACTACCCAACTCATGATCTCGAATTGGCTGCAGTGATTCATGCATTAAATATGTGGAGACATTACTTGTATGGTGTGCATGCCGATATCTACACAGATCACAAGAGTCTTCAATACATTTTCAAACAGAAGGAGTTAAATATGCGGCAGAGGCGGTGGTTAGAATTATTGAAAGATTATGATGTGAGCATTTTATACCACCCCAGAAAGGCAAATGTATTAGCTGATGCGCTTAGCCGTCGATCAATGGGAAGCTTATGTGAAGTTCCTCTGGAAAAGAAAGAATTAATTCATGAGCTCCACCAACTAGCTAATCATGGAGTACGTTTAATTGATTCAGGAAGTGCAGGAATCGGTATTAATGATCCCACAGTTTCGCCCCTAAATATGGAAGTGAAAAAGCGTCAGTATGAAGATCCTCATTTGAGCCATTACAGAGACACATTTCATGAAAAAGAGAAGTCTCCATTTGAAATTTCCATGGATGGAATTCTTAGATACCGAGGCAGGCTATGTGTTCTGAACGTTGCAGAATTATGCCGTCAAATTCTAGAGGAAGCTCATTATTCTCGGTATTCGATTCACCCTGGTGCAACAAAGATGTATCATGATCTCAAGTCGCTATATTTGTTATATCCCATATTTTCATATATTGGGACGTTTTAAACTAAACGTGACAAGTTAAAGACAAGACTATTTTAAGATACGGAGTAGAGATTTTAACTTCCGGTTTCGTTTCAAGTCATAATTCAACTACAATTTCGTTTGGCATTGATATATTAATGAAAAGTGGGATTAAACTAACCATTAGTGGGATTGGGAACCAAAAAAAAATCTGCCCATATTGTTTTCCATGTGTAGCCTAGATTAGTGCCATGGTCAAAGGTTATTGACCCAAGATTAGTGTGGTACACATGTCCAAGTCTTGTAGGGAATACACATAATGAAAAATCAGATTTACTCCACAACTCACTACACCATTTCAACACTTACAAGTTAAGAACACATAGAGAGAGAAAAGGAAACTCTTGACCTAGAGTTAGTCTAAAGTGAGGTCCAAATTTGTTTCAAAAATATCAGTTTTCTTCCTCAAATCAACTCCTCATTTAGTGTACAAGAATATGTAGTAGTTGTTGAAACGAAACCAAGAAGTGAAGCACCTCAATAGTGTTGAAAATTCGTCCAAAGTGAAGAACAAGATTGTAAGGTAAGAATGCTTATTGTTCTTGTGTTTCATGACGATTTGAATGTATAGTTCATGCATGATTGTTGTTGGATTGTTGTTGTAGTTGAAGTAGAGAGTTAGCCATTAGTATTGGTGAAGTCATGGTTGATTTCATTTTGCTTGTATTGTTGATGAATTGAATATGTATCAACATAAGTATATGAACAAAGGTTGTAGAAGTTTGTTTGTGATGTGGCATGTTGGATATTGGACTGTTTTTCTAAAAATTAAAGTGAGCCATGGGTTGAAGACTCTAATGAAATCATGTCTAATCTTCTTGTACATGTATTGGAAATGGATTGAATGTGTTGTAGTTTTGGATAAAAGGATGAAAATCATGAAGTTGTTGGACTAGTGTTAAAGCCGTGTAAAGGGACTGTTTTAGGGGAGATTATGGACTGTTTTGTGCCACATTTTGATTTTTGTTGTTATGGACATTGTGGTGTATTGTATGCATGTTAAATATGTGAATTAAGGTGCTAAAGAAATGAATTATGTTGAAGCATACAAGCAGTCCAAAACAGTGGACTGTTTTAGTGCTAGAGGTGAAATTGTATGTGTTGAGTGTTGATTCTTGTTATGAACGTTTAGTGGAAGTGAAGCATAATGATTCAAGTTGAAATTGATATGAATTGTGGGCTGTTTTAAGAATGGAAATGATGCTAAAACAGTTCCAAGAATCATGAAAGTAATGTCATTAAACATGTTGTTGTCGTTGTAAGGTTTTTGTGTCGACAAGGTAGTTGTTTGCGTACGAATTTGGTGATATATTTATCGTGTGACTGCTGGTCGTATTTTACTGAAATTATATGAAATGAAGACATGAAATAATGTGTAAGAATCATATGTGGTTTGCTTGGTATGTTCGTAAACGTTTGCAAGAATTCCGGGCACCTTTATGTTGTTGGTTAGGGACTGTTTTAGGCGTGTTGTTGATTAGGGACTGTTTTGGACGTGTTGTGGTTAGGAACTGTTTTGGACATGTTGTATTCTTTAAATTGGAAATACTAATGATAGTTAAGAATATATATTGTATTTACGTTGTTTGGGTTGTTGTAAAGTTGTTACACGAAAACGTTAAGGCTACGGATTATTAGGAGTAACTTGAGAATGTAGTAGCCGTATGTGAATCGTTATGGAATGTTGTGAATGTGGGCTATTTGGAATGTTATGTGGGCTGTCCGGATTGGTATTGAACATATGATTATTGATGTTGGGGTGGTTGTATGTAGTTGATTTGAATGCGAACGAAACGTCGTCTAAATGTTTGAAAGGGATTGTTGACGTTAAAGTACGTATTGAATTCCCTCGTAGACTAATTGTAGCTCTTGATATCTTGATATAGGATAAGTGTTTTTGGGCAGCAAGTACAAGTTATAATACGACTAAACGCTAAAGGTATGTAAAGCCTATTCCTTCTTTCTTTTGGCATGTCCTAGACGTAAGTATGAAACGATATGAACCTTGGGGTAAATTCTATTCTCTAGTTCCATGTATGACTTATGATTCTATATTTTATTAAGGTTGTTGTCATGTACCTACAATATGAGTGACTAATGAATAATGCATGAAAGTTCCTATTCTTAAAGAATTGCACAACTAGAGACATACTTGACTTTTAAAAGCAACATCATGTTAAAGTGATACATGTACATGAAATCTGAAACGTTTCTTGTAATAGTTTGTTATGAGACTTAAAATGAACTGAATATGAATATTATTTTGACACTTTAGAGCTGGTTAGTTGCTTATCCATTGAGTCTAAAATGATGAATTGCATATATGTGGTTGCTCATTATTCTGCTCGTGCTTACCGCTATATCCTTCACTGAGTCCCGGGCCAGGACACGTTTTCATGCGCATGTTTACTACATTATTCACCGAGTCCCTCATTAAAGGGCCGGGACACGTTATATATATATATGATGATATGATGATATGATAATGTGATGATATTATGATATGGAGATGGCGGCCAGGAGGGCATATATTCCTTATTACCGAGTCCCTCATTAAAGGGCCGGGACACGTACATGTTTATGTTTATGATTCTATGATTATAATTACCGAGTCCCTCATTAAAGGGCCGGGACACGATATATATGTTATATACAGAATGATTATGCAGCTTTGATTACAAAACTCTATAATGACATTGATATGAGAATTATATAGATGGAATATGTTCAAAGGCAAGTTTTATGAAAATTCTGGTTGTTGCATTGAGTCCTACATACCTTGTCTCAATATAAGTCTATTATTATGTTTCAAGTTTTACATGCTCAGTACATATTCCGTACTGACCCCCTTTCTTCGGGGGGCTGCGTTCATGCCCACAGGTACAGACGCTCGTTTTGGAGATCCGTCGGCTTAGGATACCTATTCAGCTATTTTGGACTGCTCCTTTGTTCCGGAGCCTAGCTTGTGGTATAACTTCCTTTGTTGTATATATAAGTGTTTATTCGGGTACGGCGGGGCCCTGTCCCGCCATATGATACAGTCATTACTCTTAGAGGTCTGTGGACATCGGTGTGGGTCTGTTTGTAGTTGTTGATGCGTTTTACGTCTATGACTTATGTTTGGGGCGTACCCATTCATAATGGCAGCCTTGTCGGCTTGCATATGTATGTATGTTTGTTATTTTGTATATCGTGGCGGCCTTGTCGGCTTGCATATGTATGTATGTTTGTTATTTTGTATATCGTGGCAGCCTTGTCGGCTTGCGTAGGAATATATATATATATATATGTTGTTGTTTAAAAAGTGCAACTCCTCAGGAGACAGGTGCCTAAGACAAACAAAACTTGACAGCTTAAAAATAATGTCCTATTTTTTTTTTATGTACAAATGAGATCATGACATGCTAATTGCAAATGACTACAGTTAATAGATAATATGAGTGTCCAACTCAGGCACTAGTCACGGCCTACGGGGTTGGGTCGTGACAATATTGGTGGGATGGCATGAAGAGAGACATAGCGGAATTTGTAGCTTAATGTCTAAATTTCCAGCAAGTGAAAAGCGAACATCAAAAGCAAGGAGGATTATTGCAAGCAATGGAAATCCTTACTTGGAAATGGGAAGTGATCAACATGGATTTTATTGTGGGGTTACCTCGTTCCCAAGGCAAGTATGATTCCATATGGGTGATCGTGGACAGACTCACGAAAGCGGCTCATTTTATTCCAGTCAGAACCACATACTCGGCACAAGATTATGCAAGGTTGTATCTCAAGGAAATTGTATGACTCCATGGTATTCCAATATCCATTATCACAGATAGAGGAGTGCAATTTACAGCCAAGTTCTGGAAATCCTTCCAAGAAGGTCTAGGTACTCAAGTAAAGTTTAGCACGACATTTCATCCGCAGACTGATGGACAAGCCGAACGTACTATTCAGACCTTGGAAGATATTCTACGGGCATGTGTATTAGATTTCGGTGGTAGTTGGGATGATCACCTACCCCTTATTGAGTTTGCATACAACAACAACTACCATTCCAGTATCCAAATGGCTCCATATGAAGCTTTATATGGAAGGAAGTGTAGATCCCCAACTGGATGGTTTGAAATAGGAGAAGTACACCTAATAGGCCTTGAGTTGATTCAACAAGTAGTAGAGAAAGTCAAGGTGATCCGAGATCGATTGTTGATAGCCCAAAGTCGCCAAAAATCTTATGCGGACAACCGCCGACGAAACTTAGAATTTAAAATTGATGATTGGGTATTCTTAAAGGTGTCGCCAATGAAAGGTGTAATGAGATTCGGCAAGAAAGGTAAATTAAGTCCTCGATATATTGTACCCTATAAAATTATCCGCAAGGTGGGTCATGTAGCTTACGAATTGGACTTGCCTTCAGAACTTGAATTGGTCCATCTAGTTTTCCATGTCTGAATGCTCGGCAAGTGTGTGGGAGATCCTACGAGAATTATTCCAATAGATGATGTTCAAGTGACAGAAAAGCTAGCCTATGAAGAAGTGCCCATTGCCATATTAGACGGGCAAGTACGGAGACTTCGAAATAAGGAAGTAGCTTCAGTCAAAGTCTTGTGGAGAAATAACAACCGAGAGTAAATGACTTGGGAGGCGGAAGATAAAATGAAATCCACATACCCGTACTTGTTTGAACCCCTAGAGATCTAAGATGAAACACCAAGAGTATGAGGTAAGTATGCTTTCTTTTTAAATATATATGGGTCCTGTGTGACCAAATTTTAGTGCTATTGTGTTGTGGCCCTGTGAGGTGATGTTATTAGGGGTTGTTGTGATAGGATGTTAGTTCCATATTACAGGGAAAACTCTGGCGAAGTTTTTGTAGAATTCCCGAGTGCTTAACATTCGAGGACAAATGTTCAAAAAGGGGGGAAGAGTGTTACACCTTGTAAATTTCATGTCGTTGTGTAGTGAATGAACCAATGCTAGCTTAAGGGTAACAGGAAGTTCTTAAGACAATAAGATGGATATTTAGTGGTCTTAGAATGCATGCATTAAGATTTTGAGGTTATATGAATTGATGAAATAAGGATTGATAAGGATAAGTGGAGTATAAGTGGGGTTTAGGAAAGGTTTCATAAATTATTGCGTTAAGAATTGTTTGGTAAGGCCTTGAGGATGAGTTATAGGGATGTTTAGATTGCTAATGAAATATTAAACAAGTGTCAAGAAGGTTCTGTAAGGATTGGAGATCAAACGAGTCGACGAGAACGAACTTTGGAGAGCTGGGCATTATACGGCCAAACATACTAGCCGTATAAAACATACGGACCGTATGTCCAACCGTATGTTCTGCCCAGAATGAGGGCCTTCACTGGACCAAACATACGGTCAGTATAAAATATACGGACCGTATGTTGGTCCGTATGTTCATGTCGGGTCAGATGTTAAAACGATATAAGGACCCGCTCTCTCATTTAATTCATTTCATTTCCACTCTCCACACTTCAAGAACACTCTAGAATCCTCTCCACTCTTCACCCACAAGAACCCAAGAGAAATCTATGATTAACTTCATCAAACCCACAAAATCAAGTGTATGAAACATATCAAAGTTCATCTAAGCCAAGAAATCCCAAGGGAAGTGAGCTAGGGTTTTGGTGCAAGAAGAGAATTTCCACTCAAGGCTTATTCCTCCATTATCTAAGGTGAGTTTTATGATTATTCAATGTTATTTAAGATATTGAAAAGTTAAAACACTTGGATTGTAGAAGGGTGTAGAAATTGGGTCATGAATGTGGGATTAGTGTCATTGTGGAGTAGTAGTTTGGAGTGAATTATGAATATTGATATGTTGTGAGTATAAGTATGATATAAGTGACATTTATAACATGGGATAACTATTATATGTGAGAGAACTTGTGAAATGTGGATAACGTAGATGAATGATGATTTTTGTGTATAATATTTTGAATGTTGTGATGGCTGTTGGAGTTGATATGTAAAAATGAGGAAAGTTGTATAAACAAAGGAAATGCTACCTAATTTTCTCTAGAAATAGTAACACGTTCTTATAATCAATTAACTAATGTTGATGCGAATCCTCTTGAAAGTAGAAACGCGAGCATCGAAGTAGAACGATCAAGCGATAAAACTGTTAAATGAAAGAGGTATGTAAGGCTAGTCCCTTCTTTCTAAGGCATGACTCTTATGATATGATATTTTCTCCTTCTCCACGAATTTCCTACATTCTGTAAAAACTAAGAGCCTATGCTTATGAGTAGCCATCTGAGTTAAGCGAAGAGATATGCCACGGGCATGATAATGATGATGATGAGTTTAAGTATAAAAAATCCTAGAGTAAAGTAAGGTGTCCATGAAGCTAATGATTCTAAGTATGGTTCCATTGGTGCTTTTCCTTGTGTACACTCACCTTAAAATGTTAGTTCCTTCAAGGTGAGATATGATGTTGATGATTACTCTATAATATAATCGGGGGTTCACGACCTTATGTCACCCCGACATATCCATAGTTGCCTTCAAGTTCTAAAGTATGTTTTGATGATAAATTTATAATGATGATAAGTCATGATATGTCTACGAGATGTACAATAATGTAGGTTTATGATATGCCTGTGAGATGAGTAATAATGACAAGTATATGATTAATTGTATGACGATACGATTCCACCGTGCCTAATTGGCTGGGCATGTCACCGCTAAGGCGGGCTGCATAGGATTCCACCATGCCTAAATGGCCGGGCATGTCACCGCTAAGACGGGCTGCTTGTTTACCCAGAGCCTAGAAGGCCGGATATGATCACCACTAGTGGGCGGCATATAATGGTTACCTGGACGCGGGTTAACGATGATGATTATGATGCGATGATATATGCGCTATGATACATGTACTATGATTATATATATATATATATATATATCTTCATCTATAAAACTCACGCAGGTTATATCTTCATCCTATGTCTTATGATTCTTCTATTATGTTCATTTCGTTCATGTCTTACATACTCAGTACAATGTTCGTACTGACGTCCGTTTTCTTTGGACGCTATGTTCATGCCCACAGGTAGACAGGGTGGTGATCTGGACTCGTAGGAGTTATCAGCAGATTTACAGAAGTACTCCATTACTCCGGAGGTGCTATTTGATTTATTCGTTTGTGTATATATATATATGTATATGTATTTTGGGCACGACGGGGTCTTGTCCCGTCAATATATCTAGTACTCTAGTAGAGGCTCGTAGATACGCATGTGTGGGTAGCATGGTTTTATGATGTTACTATTGTATAAACATATTATTATTTTGACGGTCGAAGGGCTTATGTATATATATATATATATATATATATATATATATATATATATATATATATATATATATATATATATATATATATAAGAGTAATTATGTTTCCAAATGAAAAGTGGTTTTTCTATGATTTGTGTATATAATTATTGAATGAACGTTTAATGAGCATGATGAGTAGTAGAATGAGTGGTGCTCGGTGGTTAGCCCCGGGTACCCGTCATGGCCCCTAGCCGGGTCGTGCCAAGAGGTCATAATATTTAATAAAATACTTGTGTAAAACGTGAATGCGAAAATATCGTAAACAGACCCAAAGATGGCTACATAACTCTGAGTATTTGACATAACTGACTGACTAGTCTATGAAACCTATATCATGAATCTGAACTACAAAACATACTTGCTGGGACGTGGCCCCCAGCATACCTTAACTTGCTAAACATGACATGGAAATAATTAAGGATAACACCCCAAATGAGATGGGGCTCACTAACAAGCTGCTACGAGAAAATCCAATCGAGCAGATGTGTCGTCTTATAAATTTGTACCTCCATCGTGAAATGCAGGCCCCCGGGCAATAGAAAAGGGGATGTCAGCACATTGAATGTACTAGTATGTAAATCAACTGAATGAATAGACATGGCAAATGAAATAACATGATAAAAGTGAAACCGAAACTGAAACCTGGTCATGAATATGAATATCTGACATAAACATAAATACACACACACACACACACATATATATATGTGTGTGTGTAACATGAGTACAAATATATGTGGGAGAGCATTAGTATAACCGACATGTAACCACCACGTTAATACGTAGCGTCTGATCTCTGCCCGATCAGCTAAGCCGCCCTGCACCTTGCCGGGGTACAAGATGTGAACATGAACATGAATGGATCCAAATCCCTCAATGGGGAATATATGAAAGAATCGTCCTACTAGGCGGAGCGATTCTTATCCTTTGGCGGCAAACATAGTTTCAGGCTATCTGAGCCTTCTCGGTAATCTGTGCAACTCCCAAGAACATGAACATGAATATAGGCGACGTCTGAACCCATGGTTTTTCATAAACATGACTTGTAAATATGGATTGTAAGTATAATATAACATGAATATAATTAAATAATATAACATGCATAAAAACATGGGGACATGCAGGATTTCCATGAAGATAAACATAATATTTCATAACTTGCATGTAAGAACCCATGGAATACAAAGTATGGATTTTCATGGATTACGGATGGATTCCTAATATCCAAAATAGAAGATTGGGAATTCAATAACGAATTTATAATTCAAACATGGTAAATCATGCTACATGAACTTAGGGTTATCATAAACGTGACTAAAACCCTAGTTTTTGGTGAACTTTCATATAATCACAGAAGAACATGGCATGGGGAAGACCAAGATGTTCCCACATATAGATAAAAGCCCTACTTACCTGTAAACGCTCAGATCCAACGAACTAAACTGCTTCTCTAACGAATCTAGCTTTGAAAATCATATGTTTTGGTTGAAGAATCATGTTACAATTCATGAATTAATATTAGAATTATTTAGGAATCTTTAGAGTGATCTTAGCTTGACTTGGGAGGATGAGGAGAGGAGGAAAACGAAGTTGGAATGTCTGATAAATGAAATTTCGAGTTAAGTGTTAAATTTAGAGCATGGGGCATTTTGGACCCCCAGGCACGCCGAGCGTGGAATGTGGCTTGCCCCTACCTCTCTTTGAGGTGAGCTCAACGAGCTCCCTCATCCATTTTATACTTCGATGATTTTCTTGAGTATTTTCCACTTTTGGACCCCTACCTCGCTGAGTGCGGCCCAGGGCGAGTCCTGGCCTCGCTTTGGGGAGAGCTCAGCTCAGCGAACTCCCCTGACACTTTTACACTCCGTCGATAGTGTTCAGTAAAATGGACATAACTCTTAGCATAGAGCTCCCTTCAGGCTCTACAAAATACAGTTAGAAAGTTATCTCAAAAGGGTACAACTTTTATGTTTTAAGTTTTCTCAAATTATCAACGAATTTTCCTGTAATTGGGTTGGAAGGCAGAAGTATTGAAAACTTAGTCGATTCTGCCGAATCTTAAGAACCTCTCTAATAGCCATTTTGAGACGATCATATCTCCTTGACAAGGGGTTATGGGTGCCCGAACTAGGCTTGTCAACTACTTTTGTAATACGTACAAACTTTTAAATTTTTCGCTAAAACTCTAACAATACGAGTCTAAACTTAGTTCTAAGATACGGGTGTAACATCATCTCCCCCTTGGGGTCATTCGTCCTCGAATGATGGGTCATGGTTAAGCACATGGCTGGACATGGCTTGAATAGATGAACGTGAAGGAAACATGTCATGAGACATAGGGACTGAGCTGACATTGTCACGACCCGTCTAGGGGCCGTGACGAGTACCCGATACTTGTACCGAGCACCCCTTGTCTATCGGTTTACCTTTACCTCTTAGCAAGCCATGTAAACAGAGCAATTTTTTTTTTAACATTAACATTAGCGGCGTCATTCTGAACATAGACTAATAAACTTCGTTATCACTTATACATCAACATTAACATGCCAAAACACCATATATCTAACTGTACTTAACTGACTGTACATAACTGTCTACGAGCCTCTAGACGTAGTACACTTATACATAGAAAGGGCTGAGTACTGTCGTGCCCGAATATATATACACAAAATAGTACCAAGGAAGTGAGGCTCCGGAATAACTGGAGCACTGTCAACACTGCTGGTAGAGCTTCTAAGGATCAAATCCGCCTGTCTACAGACCTGCGCGGGATGAAACGCAGCGTCCACAAGAAGGGACGTCAGTACGAATAGTGTACCGAGTATGTAAGGCATGAATAGTAATATACAGAAAATATGAATCATGTATAATGACATAAGAGAGTTACAACACATGTCCTGGGATAGAAACATAACCTGTATATATATATACCCTTGGCAGGTGCTATGCGTACTTAGCTTTCCTTTAAGAATCTTTCCTTGTTCATATACATATACATATAAAATAGGACATCTCATATTGCTGAGGCGTCGGCAGCCGATCAATTTAACCATAAATACACACATCCCGCGTCCGGGCATCCCGCGTCCGGGACGATATCATATCATGTAATGCCAACTGATCAGGTGGATATGCGTTCATAACGCTCTGCCCTTACCTCCATTTCCCCCGTATACATATGCATATATCATGTACATATATCAACGTCTATAGCTCTCTAGCTCTTTTATCATATACATATACGTGTGTCATGTAGGTACATCAGCGTCTATAGCGTTCTGGTGCTTTTATCATATGCATATACGTGTATCATGTGCATGTATCAGCGTCTATAGCGCTCTAGCTCTTTCGTCATGTGCTTGTTTTAAAAATATATACACATATCTTACATACATTTACATGTCTTATATGCATTTACGTATCCTATATACATATGTCTCATAGGCACGCAGGAAAGCCCAAAGAAGAATCATATAGTCATCGGAGTGACGTAAGGTCGGTGACCTCCAATTATATTATAGAATACTCGTGATCGCTTTGTCTCACCTTGAAGGAACGAGTATTTTAAGGTGAGACTACCAACGGGGAATGATATTAAAGTAAACGTAGAATGAAATCGGGGCATCATAGATGACAGTTCATAGACTTTGAAATCTTTTAGAAAATAAAGTCATAGCTAGGAAATATAAATAAGATTCGAAAATTAGTTTATCATTTTCATGTTTACATAAGATACTTAGCTTAGTCATCTTAGTCATAGAGTCGTTCCGGTAGTACGTATCATAGGCATATTCTCTTATCTAACATCATTGTTATCATTATCGTCATGGACGTGCCCTCGTTAGAGGGGTCATAGTATTTATCATTTGGTATCGAAATCGGGATCAAAGGTTCCCTTTGGATTCACTTCAAGTAAGTCAAGCAAGAATGTAAGGAAAAATCCGAGAGTAGCGGGCCCACCTCGGGCCGGATGGGGTGACGTATATGATTTACATATATTACGTGTCATGTCATTACTTGTGAGGGTCCTAGGGTAATCGGGTCCCACTTATGCAAGTTCTAGGGGTTTAAGAGGTCTTTCTATCATTTGCACACTTTCTAGTTCAATTCTATTGAACAAAAAGTGGAAAACTTTAGGTGCGGATTCCGGGGAACCGAGTTGTCCCTGAGGCTCGTACCCAACTTATTTCAACTAAGACATGCCATAGAAAGAAGAGTGAAGCCTTACATACCTCTTTCCGCTTCTTTTGCTATTCCGAATTCACGTTGCAATCTCATCAAAATCTGCAAATTGGTCACATTTACCCAAACTTTCATTAGGGTACTTAGAGTTAGAATCTTAAGGAACCACTTGGCTACCGAAATTTCGGCAGCACTTCCTCTGTAAATATACCATCCTCAACATTCAACATAGCCAAATTCTCATTAATCACAATCCGGGAATTCAAACCCGGCCAAACTATTAACATAATTCAACAATCACACTAAAAATTCACATATTCCATTCAAGGTGCATTCCAACACTTCAATTAACATTCTACCTCCTTCAATACTCTCCAATTCCAATGAAACAACAATAACCTTATAATACATATATTCCAACAACATCATAGTAATACCATTACATGTCTTCCATACAAAAACATTATTTTCAATTTACACAAACTTCCAATTGCCAATACCTCACCAAACTTATCAAGTCTTTATTTGCGATATAACATCTACAACACAACGATTAAGATATTAATTACAACTCGCTCATTATTCTTTCACAACTCACCAATATACACGACTATACATCAAGTATACACGGCCACATATACCATGCACACTCACACGGCTCCAACATGTATACACCACTACAATCTCTCCAAACTCATTCAACTTCCATTTTCCACATATCATTCACAACAATAACAACTAAACACTAATTAAAATAATTGAAGCATGACTCCTACACACATATATATATACACGGCCATATACTATATTTCTCTCCTTCATGAATTTCATCCATTTTAGCATACTACAACACATATAAACCATATATAACACATAAAACAAGATCAAAACTCACCTTTCTTCTTCAACTTCTCACTTGACTACAACTTGGCAACTTGTATGATTTTGAATCTTTCTTGCTCTAACAATAACTCCACCTTGTTAAGCACCCTTTACTTGGTAGAAAATGATTTTTGGAGAATTTTTGCAAATTTTTCTTGTGAAAATTGCTCTTGGCCGAAATGGCCTTAAGTTTTTCTCCTCTCTCTTGTTCTTGCTTTTCTTGAAATTTCTAGAACATTATGTGGAATAAGATGACTTAGTCATCTTATTTATTGACCAAATTTTATTTAATATGGGCTTGGGCCATAACCATGGCCGGTTGGGCCTCACAAATTCGGGCCTTATTTTTTTTTTTGATTTTTTTGGGCCAACTCGGTTTGGTCCCGAGTTGGGCCTAGCCCACTGACCTTTCGACCTTAAAACGTTCATATCTCCTTGTACCAAAGTCACCTGGGCTCCCACGATCTATGGTTGGAAAGCTAATTCAATTATCTACAACTTCTATATCTTGATACTTTTCCAAATTCCAAACTTATAATACCGTTTTTTCCCCTTGAAGTCAGATCACCCGAAAACGTTTTCTTAAAAATATTCGTTTGGAGGACTTCCACTTTGATTTGGCCCAAGGGTCCTTCTTGAGTTGTGTTTAACTTCTCATATGTGATTCATATGAATTTTCAGATGTCCCAAAAAAATATCGATGTGTGGGTCCCACCTCAGCAATTAATCTGACGTTAAAAAAAACGGGATATAACAGACATGACATGATTACATGGAAACATGAATACTGAAGCATGAGACATGACTACTGAATACATAAATGTGAACGTGAAACATGGGACGTGAATATGTAAGGGACATGACATAGATAGGGAAGCCAACTACCTTGAGCATTCTCTGACGGTTCCTTAAACAAGTAAGGATACTTCGTCTCATATGTTCTTCGACTTCCCAAATAGCCTCCTTAACTTTCTGACTTGCAAACCCGATAATCAAGAATGGCTGCGGGGATCTCCTCATAGGTCAAACCATATTTAACCGCAATAGTATCAACAGGAACAACCAATGACGGGTTGGCCACACATTTCCTCAACATGGATACATGAAACACTGGGTGTACAACTGCCATATCTTGTGGCAACTCAAGGTCATAAGCTACTTGACCAACCCTCCGCAGGATTCTATGAGGTCCAATATATCTGGGACTAAGCTTTCCTTTCTTGCCAAAATCTCCTCACACCTTTCCTAGGTGAAATCTTTAAAAACACCCAATCATCAACTTGAAACTCTAAATCCCTTCTCCTCTCAATGGTATAGGACTTCTGGAGAATTTGAGCAAGTCTCAAATGCCCTTGATCAACTTAACCTTTTTTCCATAGCCTGATAGACCAAATATGGCCCTAACAACTCAACCTTCTACCAGCTAACCAGACCATAACACAAACTTCAAAGGGCATCATAACACACATGACATGGCATAACAGGGCATTGGAACATGAACGAGGCTAACATGAATACTAGACTAACATGAATACGTGAATGATAATTTTCATGAATCTCGATTTGACATTGTTATACCATGTATATTTATACGTCGAATTATTCGCAAGCAAATCGATTCAAGTTAAAGGCAAAATTATTTTCGGACATGAAATAGGAACCTTTAATTTTCAATTTTAATTATTACATAAATTGTCTATAAATTTTATTTAATGTAGAAATATTATTGGGGATTAGGGACTAATTAATTATGATTAGATTATTAAGTAAGAATTAGTGATTAATTAAAATTAATTAACTTAGTTTTAATTGTGGGCCCCACCCGAAATTTAAAAAAAATAAAAAAAATAATAATAACAAATCAACCAAATATTTGATGAGTCAACATGGAGGGCACGTGTAGGATTGGTGGGTTTCATATAAATAACAAGCTAAGGACCAAATTGAGTGTTCATTTTCACTTTGCAAATTAAAGCTTAAGGAAAAGAGAAAGAAGAGCATGAGCAGCCATGGCTGCTACTGCAGCCATGGTTGTTTAAAAAAAAAATTACTTTGATTTAATTCCAAGGTGAATTACAAGTTCAAGGAGGTGATAGCAACATTGGATATTGAATTGAGGAAGCATAAATTGTGAAATTGGAGCGATTAAGTGTAGAAAATTCCTCTGAGAAAATTAAGGTAAGATTTTCTTGTTTTGTAGTATAATTGTATTGATGGTATTGTAATGGAAGGATTAAAATTGGATTGGATGAAATTGGAAGTAAGAAATTGCATGAAATCGTTGTTATACGAAAGTGTGGGTTGAAAAGGATTAAAAAGGGTTATTGGATTGTTAGGGTTGTTTATGAGCTGAATTGTAAGGATTCTATATGAATAATTCTATTGTTGTCATTGTTGGTATTTCTGTGATAACAGGAGGATAATTGGAATTTCGGGCTAGGTGAATATATAGGGGAAATGCTGCCCGATTTCTGTTAAGTCCTTAACTAATAAAAAACCCTAATCGAGAAAGTATAAGTTAAAGAATAAGTTCTATAGGCGATTGGTCACAGATTTATGAGCTAGGAAGTATAGTTACTAACGACAGCGTTACTTGTATATTAAATAGGGTAAAGGGGCGACGAAGCGAACGAGATTACTAATAACCTTCAGCAGGTATGTAAAGCTGCCCCTTCTTTCTTTTGGCATGTCTTAAATTTAAGTGACGAATGATATGAGCTTTTGGGTAATTCTATTCATAAGTTTAGAGCGTGATTCATGATTCTTATTCACTTCTTGATGTTAGAACTCTTAAAATGATTGAGCTTCCCTCTTCAGTTTTCTATACGTTGGATAGTAGTCGATATATATATAAGCTCCTATTCTTAGAAACTCTACGATAGCTAATGTCCTTGACTTCCATAAGCTATTTCATACGATATTGACATATGTCTATGATTCCTAAGGCTCTTTTGATATTATTTATGATGACATTCGAGGGATATTTGATATGATTGTCGCTATTGATACTCAGGTGTTAATCCCTTCTTCTTATTCTATTTGAGTCTTGATAATGTTTTAAATTGCATATAGTTGCTCATTACTCTGCTCGTGCATGCCTCAATATGTCCTTCACCGAGTCCTGGGCCGGGTATGTTTTCGTGCACAGTTTCACTGCATTGTTCACCGAGTCCCTCACTAGAGGGCCGGAATATGATATATATATATATATATATATATATATATATATATACTGGAGTTATGCTGTGTTATGGGGTTATGCTGTGTTTATGGAGTTATGCTGTGTTATGGCGTTATGCTGTGTTTATGGAGTTATGCTGTGTTATGGCGTTATGATGTGTTTATGCAGATATGCTATGTTATGGCGTTATGCTGTGTTTATGGAGTTATGCTGTGTTATGGCTTTATGATGTGTTTATGGAGTTATGCTGTGTTATGGCGCCAAAGACGGGGTGGCGACCATGTTCACCAAGTCCCATAATGGGCCGGGTATGATATATGATATTGACATGCATGATTTATGTTTCAAAAGGGCAAGTGTTTTGGTATTCTGGACATTGTACTTGTTTTTTGTACTCCCTATTTCAGTTATGATCCTTTTTTCTGTATTTCATGCTTTATATACTCAGTACATATTCCGTACTGACCCCCTTTCTTTGGGGGGCTGCGTTTCATGCCCGCAGGTACAGATAGTCGGTTTGGTGACCCTTCAGCATAGGACTTCTACTCAGCTGTCTTGGAGAGCTCCGTTGTTTCGGAGTTTAGACTTTTGGTACAGATCTTCTGATATATATGTGTATGTTCATCCAGGGGTACGACGGGGCCCTGTCCCGTCATATTTCACTGTTAGTACTCTTAGAGGTCTGTAGACATATGTGTGGATTGTGTATAAGTTCTGTTCAGCTGTGTCTACACGTTGTGCTATGTATATGCTCGTCAGTAATGGCAGCCTTGTCGGCTAGCATATGACATGATATTGTTGTGTAGTGGTAGCCTTGTCGGCTTTTGGGTCATTTTATGATTTGATCAGTTTTGATTTCTCAAGAGACAGTTTGTCTGGACATATATATACGACGACATTATGAACCTCGGAGTTCCTTTGCAACTTTCCATATTGTTCTTAGATTCTGTATGGCTATATCTAACAGGTATGTATACGGGTGTCCAGGTCGGGCACTAGTCATGGCCCACGGGGTTGGTTCGTGACAGACATGAACATATAGGTACTGAAGAAAAAGAATACATGGATACTATACACGAGATTTGAGAAGAATTCGCAGGCACGAATGACATTAGTACTAGAACACTAGCATAGACATGACACGATTGCATGGACGTGATGAGCATGACATGGAACATGAATGCATGAATACTGACCGACGTGGATACATGAGTACTGAAGTGACATGAGATTTGAATGCGAGAACATGGATATCATAACATGAAACATCAATGTTCAAAAACATAAATGTTATGTTACAGCAGGAGATCTGTATACTGAGCGGAGATGGGATCCGAAAACTTAGAGGTTTGATCATAGATGTTCATATATCACTACAATAGACATATCAGGTAGGAGTACTACTTGGGATTTAAACGTAAGCACAACTCGGTGCGAATGAGACAGACTTGAGTCATATAACAGAAATGTGATCCTAACATATAGCATAAGCTCTATCGTGGGCATGACATTAATACGTTGAATCTGCGTAGAATACTTTTGAGATGCGTACTTGTGACCACATCTCCACAGGCCTCTGTATCTTGACGAGCTGCCAGTGTATACAAATAGTTATGACCACCGCCCGTATTAGCGGACTTTGCTGCTCCACGCCCCTACTGACCTTGATTGTTATGATGAGCTGCAAAATTTATGGACTGAGCCACATTGCCTCTGGTACCTTGCCTAGCTAACGAACAATCACTCTGAATATGGCCCTTATGGCCACAACCATAACATACATCCATACCCATACGACACTCACCTGGGTGTCTCTTACCACACTTGCTGCAAATCAGATTAGTATAAGCCTGCTGACCCACACTAGCCTGAGAGTAGGAACTTGCTGGTCTGAAATTCTATTTCTTCTGTTCATTTCTGAACTTTGGGGCTGGGGCACGGGCTGTGGATGGAGCGAGTCCTGCTAACCTATTCTTAAAGAACTGTCTACCTCCACCCTGATTAAAGTAACTTAAAGACATAGCCCTCTTGCTGAATTCCCTATCCTTCTCCTTCTACAGTGCTTTTTCTTTCTTTAGTGTCTCCTTATTACCTTGCACAAATGCCAACAACTTGGAAATAGTCATCTTGTGATTCTGACCAGCCGTATTAACATCCCTGTGCAATTCGAGTTTAAGCCCAAGCACAAACCTTCTAACCATGGCCCTCATATCGGGAGCCATGTGGGAAGCATATTTGGACAACGACACAAATTTGAGATTCCTGAACAGTCATGTTATTCTGCCTTAGCCTCTCGAACTCCATTGCTTTTTCTTCCCTAAGCTAAATTGGCATGAAATGGTAAATGAAGGGATCGACAAATTCATCCCAAGTAGCGGGATGTGCATTCTCCCCTCGGGGCTATTCCTAAGTCTCATACCAAATGTGAGCCACATCCTGCAACAAATAGGCTCTAAACTCTACTGCCTCTATTTCTGTGACATGCATAACACGGAACACCTTCTGTAGCCCATCAATCAAATTTTATGGATCCTCCACCTTCTTAGACTCCGTGAACACTCGAGGTTTCATGCGAAGAAACTCTTGGGTTCTAGAACTGGTTGACCCACCACTAGCACCTGAGCTAGGAGGCGTTTCCTGTCGTTGCACATGGTCAACAACGATCTGAGTGAGTGACTAAATAACTCCTCTAACATCCATGTCTGAAGAATTAGACGGTGTAGTTGTGGGAGCAGTTGGGGCTGCTGGGTCTGAAGTAGCTGTCTGAGTCTGAACATCTTCTTCCTGAGCTGTATCAGCGGCAACCCTTTGGGCGGTAGCTGAAGTCCTCTTCGTCAACTTTCTTTTTGGAGCCATTTTCTGAAATACGTAATTCGTATGATTTAGAAGAATTTCTGAAAGTACTGCTCTAACTGCATGATCAGGAGTATGGAAGAAGTGAGACAACCCTGAATGTCTTGGTGGTCAACTGTTTATATGTATGGGGCCGTCACGCATATAAAAGTGACCCCACTGGACACGGTTTCATAGACTCCCTAAGACACTTGAACCTAGGCTCTGATAACAAACTTTGTTACTCCCCTGTTATACCCCGTAAGAGTCCGTGCTATTTTAATTAAGACAAGGAAGAATGAGTTAAGAAAGTTCAAGGAAAGTTAATCGAGTTAGTAAGAATATCGTTATATATATATGGTTGCCTTAAGTATCCCGAGGTGACATCGTAACCTAAAGGATTTGAAATCGCGTTATGAGCGTATATGAGTATGTATATGTATGTATAAGAGGTTACATGAGGGTCGGAAGAGGATTAGAAGTTAAACGAAGCTGAACGAAATGAATCCAAACAACTTCAGAAAATATCTCGGACCAGATTTTTAGCCCATATTGTTGGAGGCATATCTCCTAGTATATGAGGAGTTTTAAGGTGTTTCGAAATTCTAAAATGAAGTTCATCGAGTATAGTTTCTAACGCAACAAACCGCTCGTCAAAACGATATCTGGATAAGCAGATATGGACGATGCAAGTTGGGCTGGCGGGGCAGAAAATTGTGACCCGATCCAAACATTCACATTTCGGCCCATGAGGCCCATTAACGTCAAGTATATAAGGAAAAATTATTTGAGGGCTTTTCATTTAACATAAAATCTTCCAAGAACATTAGAGTGAGAGAGAGAGAAAACTTCAAGGCTAAGAAGGTCATTTTGATCAAAATCCGAGCCCCGAATCCCGAAGCTCATGAAGAGAAAAGCATTGTACGTTGAGTTGCCTTCAATTTGAGCTAAATATTGGTCTTGGGGAATGCAATTTTCGTGTTTGAGCTGCTTCTAAGGTATTTATAAGATTCATTTTATGTTATTAAAGTGTTTATTTAGAGTTTTAACGAATTAGAACGGAGAACACAACATTATAAACTCGTTTGTTGTTTTGTTGAGATTTATGGATTAGGGGCTGTTTTAATTGAAATTGATGGACTGATTTGAATTAATATTTTGGTTGTTGTAATCATAGATTATGTGATGAGAATGAAGGAATTTGAAGGTTAGAGTTGGAGTTAAAAATTGTTGTGGGTTGTTGTAAGGATTATAGAGATAATAATGTGGTTTAGTTGCATATGAATAGATGATGTGGTGTCGTGTGGCTGCTGTTGTATTTCTCAGAAATTTGCTGAAAAGATTGCATGGAATAAGGTATAAGAAGTGCATACGGGCTGCTTGGTGTATTGCAAGTGTTCGTTAGAATTTCGGGCATCGTTATGTTATAGTTGGGGGCTGTTTTGATATGTTGTTGTTCTTGTTGAAATAAAAGAATTGAAGATATGGTTGTGTCCATATGTTATTGTTGGTATTTCTGTGTCAACAGGAGAGCAATTGGAAATTCGGATAGGCGAGTTTATAGGGGAAATGCTGCCGAAATTTCGGTAGGCAATTATGTGATTAAGCTTAGATTCTTGAAAAGCTTGAAATTGACAATTCGTCAACATGACCATTTGTAGATTCTGGACGAAATTGGAATTGAAGCCAAGCGAGCATAAGGCGCAATCGAGGTATGTAAAGGCTTCCCCTTTGTTCTTTGGCATGTCCTAGGTGTGCTAGGTGGAGATTTTAGCCTCGGGGGCAATTCTGCTCATCGGAAACCGAGATTGATTTCTTGGTACTATTCATTCAATTCAATTGAACTTCAAAAGGTGCTTTTGTTGAAAAAAAGTGGTTAAACCTCCATAACTTTCACAAATGTAATCCAATCACTCAGAAATTTTCCTGGATGACTCCGTAGAGTCTAATGGGCGTGATTCATGTCCGCCACCCCGACTTGACCCGAGGTGGGCCCGTTACCCCCGGCGCCCATCCTATGGTTTTGTTTGTCTCACTTCGGTGCGACAAGACTAGGGACTTATGGCTATTGTCCCGACTACTAAACGGGAGATATTTTATCTATCCTGAGACGGATTTTAATTATTATTGAACCAACTGCGGGGACAGAAACCCTGATATGTGTTGTATGGCTTTAGCCAATGTACTCTTGTCCGGAGTTCGAAGGTAACTCCTGGTTATTATGCTGTTTACTATACGATAGGTGTTATGACCACCTTCATGAGCGTTATAAAATGTTTTTGACATCTAAAACGTTTTGAAAACCTTACCCTGATAATTTGGATAAACTACTTATCTTCTGTATTTTCTGATATACGATTTTGGCATACCTGAATCTTGTGTGATGCATGATCCTGGCACGTGTGATTTATGTTTGGGAAGTAGTGATTTGGTATCCTGTATGGATGTTTTCTGTTTCACCGAGTCCCGGGCCGGTTATGTGAATATGCGCATATGTAATATTGGCCGCTGGACCCTCGACCGCGGCGTGTCTGACATTGACAGCTGGACCCTTGACCGCGTCATGCCGGACGTGTGGCATTGACTGCTGGACCCTTGACTGCGTCTGCCGCACTTGTGATTGTGCCTGACATAGACCGCTGGACCCTTGACCGCGGTATGTCAAATGTGTGATTGTGACCGCTGGACCCTCGACCGCGGAATGTGTGATTGTAACCGCTGGACTTTTGGTCGCGGTATGTGTGATTATAACCGCTGGACTTATGGCCGCGGAAATTGTGCGTTGATTCTTTTATATGTGTGAAACAAAAATGTTTTTCAAAAGAAAGTAAAGCATTTTGACATTCTAACTGCCGTATTTGCCTGCTGGAACCTCTTGGGTATGACTTGTGCACTAGAGGCGACCCTGTGGCGACCTGGTTATTCGTGCACACCCCAGTGCACTGTCCATTGCGCCCCTCACTAAAGGGCCGAAACCTGAGGTAAATGTATACTACCTGTGCTTGTGTAAGTTTATGATTCTGCATGCATGGTTCTGCCTGTTACATTTCTGGACAGCGGATTCGGAGAATGATTCTGTTGGTGTTGCTTCTGCATGATTGAGCCGGACTATGCTTCAGTCGGCTATAGTTCTACACCCCTAGCTTCGGTTGCGGGTATGTCAGTCGCACTCTGTGCCCCGATCCGCACGATGATCCTGCCAGTTAGGATTTGTACCTCTGTTTCATATCACGATTCAGACGGCTACACCCCGTGCTTATGATATATATCGCGGTCCTGGCCACACACTCTGTATTTCCATTTCGGACTCGGATCCGATACTACCTGTTCTAGTTCTATACTTCTGGCTCGGGTTTGCTTATATTGTTATATTTCCGCTTTACATACTCGGTACATTTCCGTACTGACCCCCTGTTCTTCGGGGGCTGCGTTTCATGCCGCGTAGGTAATCCTAGTTGAGATGAGGACAGATGGAAGATGTTCCAGTGCAGATGGCAAGCTCCATTTGTTCCCGGAGTGCTGCCGAGTCAGATTCTGTATGTTATGCTTTTGGGATCTTACTAGAGACTTTGCAGATAGTGTCGTGGGTATTGGTTGTCGGTTTGTATACGTAATGAATTTTGTATGATCACAAATTTGTTCGGCTTGAAATCCACGAGAAAGAATATTTCTGAAAGTAAAGTTTTGCTATGTACTTTATTATTTGTTTTAAAGAAAAAAAAAAGAGTTGACGTGATTTTATGTGCAGCGAGAGTCTGAGGGTTCGCTCGGCCCTAAGGAAGGGTCGGGTGCCCATCACACCCCAGCGAGGTCAGGGTGTGAAAGAGTGGTATCAGAGCAGGTCTGTCCTAGGGGTTGTCTGCAAAGTCGTGTCTGGTAGAGTCCTGTTTATGGTGTGTTGCGCGCCACATCTATAAACAAGAGACTACGGGGCATCTAGGGATTGTTGATCTTCTTTAAATCCTGGATCGTGCGATAGAGCCAGCTGTAGGAAAGGAATTTCCTTTTTACTAACCCTTGATTTCAGCTGAAGAACGGTATCGACAGAAGAAAGTGGCCGATGATATTGGAAGCTACACTGTACACAGGTAAGCAACGGTGCGAAAGGGGCATGTTGGATAATGTAAGAATATTGAGATATGAATGAAAAATAAGGTTGAAGAATGAAAGATAAGGTAGGTAGGAAAGTAAACAGGAAAGTGTAACATGTGCAGTTTGAATTAGACATGTGAGGTAAGTCTTGACATCTTTATACTTTTACTTGAAATTGTTAGGCCTGTGTGGCTATGATACGATATGATATATATACGTATATATGTTGGCCCTGTGAGGCATTGTTGGTATTTCCTGCGTGCAGGTTTTGGGATAGTAAGAAGTACAGAAGAACCTCTACCCAAATTTTCCCAGAAATATAAAAAGGGTAAGAATTCAATAACAATAGTGCAGTTGCAATATTTTGGATACGTCAAAGAAAGGTGTAAGGTGGTTTAAGGCAAAACTACAGAGACATCATTAGTACGGAGAGCAAAAGCCATAATTAGGCCCCGATACTATTGGAAGGTATGAAGGAAGAATGTAAAGTAAAACATAAAGACTAGTGAGACAACGCTAAGATATTTTCTGGGCTGATTTGAGTACCTACACATACTCATGTAAAGCTTGCAATAAGATGCATGATAGGAGAACTAAGAGCAAATCTGAGTAAAGAGGCAATAGAAGAGTTGAGTCAAAAATAGAGAAACGACACGAGATAATATGCTTAAAGTGTTATAAGTGGGATTAAGGGAAATTGCAAAATGACAGAAGTGAGATGGTCAGAACGAGCTAGTTACAAGAAGACAGTGAATTTAAAGAGGACGATCAAGAAGAACTCGACTTAAGCTTCAAGTGTAGATGGACATGGTAAGTTGCAGTCGATTACAGAGGTAGCTAAATAGTGTCTACTATATTTGGAAGATCAATATTAACAGATGTCAGGTGGAGAATGGAATTAGGCTAAGTAAAGAAAGGCACAGCATGATAGATGAGTTCAAGTTACAAATGATAGGTTATAACATCACTAGAAGCAGTATACTTATGTAGGACTAATTTGACATTCGGGGACGAATTTTCCTAAGGGGGGAAGGATGTTATACCCCGTAAGAGTCCGTGCTATTTTAATTAAGACAAGGAAGAATGAGTTAAGAAAGTTCAAGGAAAGTTAATCGAGTTAGTAAGAATATCGTTATATATATATGGTTGCCTTAAGTATCCCGAGGTGACATCGTAACCTAAAGGATTTGAAATCGCGTTATGAGCGTATATGAGTATGTATATGTATGTATAAGAGGTTACATGAGGGTCGGAAGAGGATTAGAAGTTAAACGAAGCTGAACGAAATGAATCCAAACAACTTCAGAAAATATCTCGGACCAGATTTTTAGCCCATATTGTTGGAGGCATATCTCCTAGTATATGAGGAGTTTTAAGGTGTTTCAAAATTCTAAAATGAAGTTCATCGAGTATAGTTTCTAACGCAACAAACCGCTCATCAAAACGATATCTGGATAAGCAGATATGGACGATGCAAGTTGGGCTGGCGGGGCAGAAAATTGTGACCCGATCCAAACATTCACATTTCGGCCCATGAGGCCCATTAACGTCAAGTATATAAGGAAAAATTATTTGAGGGCTTTTCATTTAACATAAAATCTTCCAAGAACATTAGAGAGAGAGAGAGAAAACTTCAAGGCTAAGAAGGTCATTTTGATCAAAATCCGAGCCCCGAATCCCGAAGCTCATGAAGAGAAAAGCATTGTACGTTGAGTTGCCTTCAATTTGAGCTAAATATTGGTCTTGGGGAATGCAATTTTCGTGTTTGAGCTGCTTCTAAGGTATTTATAAGATTCATTTTATGTTATTAAAGTGTTTATTTAGAGTTTTAACGAATTAGAACGGAGAAAACAACATTATAAACTCGTTTGTTGTTTTGTTGAGATTTATGGATTAGGGGCTGTTTTAATTGAAATTGATGGACTGATTTGAATTAATATTTTGTTTGTTGTAATCATAGATTATGGGATGAGAATGAAGGAATTTGAAGGTTAGAGTTGGAGTTAAAAATTGTTGTGGGTTGTTGTAAGGATTATAGAGATAATAATGTGGTTTAGTTGCATATGAATAGATGATGTGGTGTCGTGTGGCTGCTGTTGTATTTCTCAGAAATTTGCTGAAAAGATTGCATGGAATAAGGTATAAGAAGTGCATACGGGCTGCTTGGTGTATTGCAAGTGTTCGTTAGAATTTCGGGCATCGTTATGTTATAGTTGGGGGCTGTTTTGATATGTTGTTGTTCTTGTTGAAATAAAAGAATTGAAGATATGGTTGTGTCCATATGTTATTGTTGGTATTTCTGTGTCAACAGGAGAGCAATTGGAAATTCGGATAGGCGAGTTTATAGAGGAAATGCTGCCGAAATTTCGGTAGGCAATTATGTGATTAAGCTTAGATTCTTGAAAAGCTTGAAATTGACAATTGGTAAACATGACCATTTGTAGATTCTGGACGAAATTGGAATTGAAGCCAAGCGAGCATAAGGCGCAATCGAGGTATGTAAAGCCTTCCCGTTTGTTCTTTGGCATGTCCTAGGTGTGCTAGGTGGAGATTTTAGCCTCGGGGGCAATTCTGCTCATCGGAAACCGAGATTGATTTCTTGGTACTATTCATTCAATTCAATTGAACTTCAAAAGGTGCTTTTGTTGAAAAAAAGTGGTTAAACCTCCATAACTTTCACAAATGTAATCCAATCACTCCGAAACTTTCCTCGATGACTCCGTAGAGTCTAATGGGCGTGATTCATGTCCGCCACCCCGACTTGACCCAAGGTGGGCCCGTTACCCCCGGCGCCCCTCCTATGGTTTTGTTTGTCTCACTTCGGTGCGACAAGTCTAGGGACTTATGGCTATTGTCCCGACTACTAAACGGGAGATATTTTATCTATCCTGAGACGGATTTTAATTATTATTGAACCAACTGCGGGGACAGAAACCCTGATATGTGTTGTATGGCTTTAGCCAATGTACTCTTGTCCGGAGTTCGAAGGTAACTCCTGGTTATTATGCTGTTTACTATACGATAGGTGTTATGACCACCTTCATGAGCGTTATAAAATGTTTTTGACATCTAAAACGTTTTGAAAACCTTACCCTGATAATTTGGATAAACTACTTATCTTCTGTATTTTCTGATATACGATTTTGGCATACCTGAATCTTGTGTGATGCATGATCCTGGCACGTGTGATTTATGTTTGGGAAGTAGTGATTTGGTATCCTGTATGGATGTTTTCTGTTTCACCGAGTCCCGGGCCGGTTATGTGAATATGCGCATATGTAATATTGGCCGCTGGACCCTCGACCGCGGCGTGTCTGACATTGACAGCTGGACCCTTGACCGCGTCATGCCGGACGTGTGGCATTGACTGCTGGACCCTTGACCGCGTCTGCCGCACTTGTGATTGTGCCTGACATAGACCGCTGGACCCTTGACCGCGGTATGTCAAATGTGTGATTGTGACCGCTGGACCCTCGACCGCGGTATGTGTGATTGTAACCGCTGGACTTTTGGTCGCGGTATGTGTGATTATAACCGCTGGACTTATGGCCGCAGAAATTGTGCGTTGATTCTTTTATATGTGTGAAACAAAAATGTTTTTCAAAAGAAAGTAAAGCATTTTGACATTCTAACTGCCGTATTTGCCTGCTGGAACCTCTTGGGTATGACTTGTGCACTAGAGGCGACCCTGTGGCGACCTGGTTATTCGTGCACACCCCAGTGCACTGTCCATTGTGCCCCTCACTAAAGGGCCGAAACCTGAGGTAAATGTATACTACCTGTGCTTGTGTAAGTTTATGATTCTGCATGCATGGTTCTGCCTGTTACATTTCTGGACAGCGGATTCGGAGAAGGATTCTGTTGGTGTTGCTTCTGCATGATTGAGCCGGACTATGCTTCAGTCGGCTATAGTTCTACACCCCTAGCTTCGGTTGCGGGTATGTCAGTCGCACTCTGTGCCCCGATCCGCACGATGATCCTGCCAGTTAGGCTTTGTACCTCTGTTTCATATCACGATTCAGACGGCTACACCCCGTGCTTATGATATATATCGTGGTCCTGGCCACACACTCTGTATTTCCGTTTCGGACTCGGATCTGATACTACCTGTTCTAGTTCTATACTTCTGGCTCGGTGTTGCTTATATTGTTATATTTCCGCTTTACATACTCGGTACATTTCCGTACTGACCCCCTGTTCTTCGGGGGCTGCGTTTCATGCCGCGCAGGTACTCCCAGTTGAGTTGAGGACAAATGGAAGATGTTCCAGTGCAGATGGCAAGCTCCATTTGTTCCCGGAGTGCTGCCGAGTCAGATTCTGTATGTTATGCTTTTGGGATCTTACTAGATACTTTGCAGACAGTGTCGTGGGTATTGGTTGTCTGTTTGTGTACGTAATGAATTTTGTATGATCACAAATTTGTTCGGCTTGAAAGCCACGAGAAAGAATATTTCTGAAAGAAAAGTTTTGCTATGTACTTTATTATTTGTTTTAAAGAAAAAAAAAGAGTTGACGTGATTTTATGTGCAGCGAGAGTCTGAGGGTTCGCTCGGCCCTAAGTAAGGGTCGGGTGCCCATCACACCCCAGCGAGGTCGGGGTGTGAAATCCCCGAACCATGGCCTGGGCGTAACACGACACTCGGTGCCTGAATGCATGTGACCGAGTGAAAAACATGACTTGTTGAGTCAACATGGGGCATAAACATGAGTGGAATATAACATGAAACATGATGAGCCTTAACAAAACATGAGAAGTCAAAATATTTAATAATACCTGTATAAAACGTGAATGCGAAAATATCGTAAACAGAGCTAGAGATGGCTACACAACTCTGAGTATCTGAACTATAAAACATACTTGCAGGGACAAGGCCCTCAACATACCTTAACTTGCTAAACATGAGATGGAAATAAATAAGGACAACACCCCGAATGAGATGGGGCTCACCAACACGCTAATACGAGCAAATCCTACTGAGCAGATGCATCGTCCTGTAAATCCGTACCTGCATGGTGAAATACAGGCCCCCGGGCAATAGAAAAGGGGACATCAGCACATTGAATGTACTGGTATGTAAAGCAACTGAATGAAATAGATATGGCACATGAAATAACATGATAAGAGCTAAAACTAAAACTGAAACCTGGTCATGAACATGAATATATGACATAAACATAAATATATATATATATATATATATATCACGTGTAAAAATATATATGGGAGAGCATTAGTATAACCGACATATAGCCACCACATTAGTGTGTGGCGTCTGATCAGCTAAGCCGCCCTGTACCTAGCCCGGGTACAAGACGTAAACATTAACATAAATGGATCAAAATCCCATAATGGGGAATATATGATAGAATCGTCCTACTGGGCAGAGCGATTCTTATCCTACGATGGCTGTAGCGACCCAAACCGATGAGCCATGACGACTGCCTAACCTCTATTGACCAGACACCCTAATACTCGTACCTGGATCTCACTGAATAATAAGGTGGCCCATATCTGACTCATAACTGAACTATACTGACTCTCTAAGAACAACACCATGAACTCTGTATCAAGATCTCACAACCACCTGTGTGAATATATATATATACTGAAAATAAAAGTGCAAGCTGGCTAGGTTGCTACATAGGCTGTACCACAAAATAAGAGCCGACAAGGCTACATAACCTCCCAACTATATACAACTGTCTACAGACCTCTAATGGAATACAAAGAGGTAGAAAGAACAGGACAGGGCCCCGTCATACCCATATATACATGTCAAAAATAGCATACCAAAAATAGACTGTAGCTCCGAACCAAGTGGAGTGCACTGACTACTACTGGGTGGAAGTCTTACTGAGTTGGACCACCTCTCTATCTACCTGAACCTGCGGGCATGAACGCTGCGCCCCCGAGCAATAAGGGAGTCAGTACGAATAATGTACCGCGTATGTAAGGCATAAGAACAATATATACATGAGAACCATGAAAGATATCTTAAACATGAGAGCTAATCCAAACATCCGAAAGTGTCTGTGTACTCTGAATAACTGAAAGTGCCTCTGCGGCGTATGATACACATGCTTCTTTTCAAAATCATATACATATATCTTAGTATAACTGCTAGTGCTGTGGAATGTATAGCCCGATCCATATATCATGTCATCCCGCATCCGGGGTAATCTTATAATCTGCCCACTGCAGTGGTGTGCACATCTACGTGCTTGCCCGACCGACTATAGTGCGGCATGGTTTAAGAAAATAGTTGTACGTATATATAATGCATGAACGACTCATAAAAGGATACTCTGAACTCCTCGGTAACATAAGAAGCTAATATGACAGTATAATCGATCTCTCAAAACTATAGATATGGAACATAGGAGGCCAAGGATACGAATATACCTACACTATCTAAGAATAGAGTCTTTAGAACTCGCTGGTTTGCTTCTTTCATTTGTATCATAAAGATCATGCCAAAAGAATAAAAGGGATAGCCTTAACATACCTTGAAGCATATCTAATCGTCCAACGTCTACTTCTCGAACTCATAAGTCCATAATTAAGATAACATTGGCCATAATTAGACCATTTACATCACTTACTATCCAATTCAAGTACGAAAGGAGCTTAACGAATTTCGGACAGCATTTCCCCAATAATTTCCACTCCTATCCAACTTCCAAAACAGTCCACTACATACACAACATCATCAACAACAACAAAAACATCATATGGCAACATAAAAAAGTAAGAATCTCTCCAAAAATATAATAAAAAACAGCCCACAAGGCAACCATATCAACAAACTAGTTTATGCCTCCACAACACCATTTCCTTCACCTTAACCCACTAAAACTCTAGGTAGTTAACTAAAAAACAAAGGTAAGAATCATATACATACCATGAAGGAACTCGAACTCCCAAAAATCAAACTTCAACTCCAACTCCTAAGCTCAACAACTTCTATGGAACCCTAGGAACAATTTTTTCTTCAGTAGCTCGGGTTCACGGGGATCGAATCTTGCTAAAATCTCACCAATATAATGGAAAATGTTGAGAGGAAATATTTTAGGGTTTCCTCTAGGTGAGAAAATGAAAAGTGAGGATAAACACATGAGGGACTATATATATATAAGTGGAACAAAAAGTTCCAGTGCCTCAGGGTCGACGGCTCCTCAACACGTCGATGACCGTCGACTTTGCTCCGTTGTTCTACCACCCAGAGTTCAGGGGCCTCAGCATGTCGACGACGGGAAAGGATGTCACATCAAAATGTCAATGGACCATCCTTCGACTCGTATCAATTTAATTCGTTTAGCTTCTAATCCTATCGTATCGTAAGGAACATATACTAGTACTTCGGTATACGTGAAGCAGGGCACCTAATATCTCAAAACTTGGGTACAAATCTCTGTACTAAGGGTATACACAACTAGGAATCCATAGACTTTCTTAAGACAAAAACGAGAGGCCTAACATTCTCCCCCCCCCGTAAGAAATATTCGTCCTCGTATATTCATACAAGTCATGAGTTATAAAAATTTCGACAGAGTCTCCTCTATAACTATAACAATCCAACCTGTACACAACGACCCAAAATAATGCCACACAGGGCCACATGCTAAAAATATGCAACATTATGGCCTCACATGACCAATCACAATAGCTATAAATAAATCCAATACCTGGGGATGATGATGTCTTAAACAAGGCTTCCTGGGACAACGGAAAAAAGTGCGGATACTTAGTCTTCATCTCCTTTTTAGACTTCCAAGTCATCTCCTCGATATTATTATTTCTCCAGAGTACTTTAACAGAAGCCATATCTTTAGTTCGTAATCGACAAACTTGCCTATCTAATATAGCCACAGGGATTTTCTCATTTGATAACTTTTCAGTCACCTAAACATCATCTATCGGTATCTCCTATGCACTTACGGAGCATAGACACATGGAATACTGGATAAACAGACTCCAGATCAGAAGGTAGCTCTAACTCGTTTGCTACTTTACCCACGGTACGAATGATTCTATATGGCCCAATGTATCGAGGGCTTAACTTACCTTTCTTGCCAAATCTCATCACTCCCTTTATAGGCGAGATCTTCAGGAAGACCCAATCGCCTACCTCAAACTCTAACTTACATTGCCGATTATGTATATAGGATTTATATCAACTCTGTGCCGCTAGTAACCTTTCTTGAATCATTTTCACTTCGTCTACCGCTTACTAGATTAAGTCTGGGCCTACTAACTGATTCTCTCCAACATCAAACCATCCTATGGGTGATCTACATCTTCACCCATATAAAGCTTCATAAGGAGCCATCTAAATACTGGAATGATAACTGTTGTTATATGCAAACTCAATAAGAGGCAAATGATCATCCAGCTACCTCAGAAATAAATTACACAAGCCCTCAGCTTATCCTCAAGTGTCTGTATAGTACGCTCAGCTTGTCCATCTGTCTGCGAATAAAAGGCAGTATTAATACTCACTTGAGTCCCCAATCCGTCCTAGAAAGATCTCTCAAAATTAGCTGTGAACTGCGCTCCTCTATCTAAAATAATGGTTTTGGGAACCCCATGAAGTTGTACAATATCTCTAAGGTTGAGCTTCACATAATCTTCAGCTGAATAAGTAGTTCTAACCGGTAGAAAATAGGCTGACTTTGTAAGTCTATCAACTATGACCCATATCGATTCATACTTATGCTGAGTACGGGGCAAACCTATAATGAAGTCCATATTAATTACCTCTCACTTCCATGTCGAAATCTCAATTGCTTGCAATAAACCTCCAGGTTTCTGGAGCTCTATCTTAATTTGCTGACAATTCAGACACTGAGCGACAAATTCTGCTATATCCTTCTTCATACCATCCCACCAATAAACTTCCTTGATATCATGGTACATTTTTTGTTGTGCCCAGATGGATAGTATAGTGAGAATAATGAGCTCCCATAAGCTGCTAACGAAGCCCTGCAACATTAGGAACGCATAATCTATCTCGATACCTGAGTACTCCATCTCCTGTAATTACGAAGGGTGTTTTTTCTTTCTTAGGAGCCGTATCTCAGTAATGAACTAAAATAGGATCCTCGTACTGACGCTTTTTATCTCAGCTACCAAAGATGACATTGTTATATCCTGGACAGTGACTCCTATATCACCTGAGTCTAGCAATCAAAATCCAAGACTAGCTAACTGACAAATTTCATGGGCTAGCTCTCTCATCTGGCTATAAATGATAAACTACCATGGACTTACGACTAAGAGCATCGGCTACTACATTGGCCTTCCTATGATGGTACAGAATATCAACATCGTAATCTTTTAGCAACTCTAGCCATTGCCTCTGACGTAAGTTCAAATCCTTCTGCTTAAATATGTACTAGAGACTCTTATGATCAGTATAAATATCAACATGAGCACCATATAAATAGTGCCTCTACATCTTCAGAACATAGATCATTGCAGCTAACTCAAGATCATGGTTTGGATATTTCTTCTCGTGCTTCCTCAGTTGTCTAGAAGCATAAGCAACAACTTTTTCATGTTGAATCAATACATATCCCAACCCAATACCTGAAGCATCACAATATATCACATAGCCATTTTTTCCCTCTGGAAGAGTGAAGATGGGTGTTGAGGTCAACTTCTCCTTTAATATCTAAAAACTCTACTCGCATGCGTCCGTCTACTAGAACTTAGCTAAATTTGAGTTAGTTTGGTTAGTGGGGCTAAAAGAGAATAAAATCCCGCTACAAACTTGTAATGGCCCAACCTTGGTAAGGCGTGATTGGCACCCGACACCTTATTGGGTCCGAGCGAACCAAGTTTTAACTTGCATCTTCTATGTCTCGAATGGGAAAATAAGGCCAAGGAGGCTAACTATGAATATAATATCATGCATATGTATATGTACAATGGGCCCACGATGCCGACATAACCACTGAAAAGACATAACTAAGCTGTATACAAGAAACTGTCTGCAAAGCCTCTATGAACATGACTGAAGCATACAAGTCGGGATAGGGCCCCCGACATACCCGTAACACACAAAAATACATATACGAATCATGAATTGGCAATGCTCCAGGAAGAAATGGAGCCCACCAATTAAAACTAATACCTGGAGGCAGCCTACTGTGGAAGGTCCTCGTCTCGTCTGTCTATACCTTTTTGGTCGCTTTAACTTTAACTACTTAACGCTTGTCCTCCCAAGCTCGTAAATCTCAACAAAGGTTGGAAAAACTTGTAATCTTATTCATCTTTGATGGCCTCCTTTGATTTATCGAGATTCGTTGTTTAGAACAAGAACTACAAGACCTTACATGCTTCCCGAACCTAAATTCTGAGGTTTCACTTAATTTGGGCTAAAAGTTTTATGGAGGAAGTTGGAAGAATATTCTAGGGTGTTAGAGGGTTTCGGGAGGTGGTTGAATGAAAATAAGGGGTAAATCCCCTTTTTATAATGTTCTAGGGTTGGTTTGAACTGACATTGAACTTTCCGCGCACTGTAGTGCGCGTGTCACGCACTGTAGCTGCGCGTTTCTGCTATGCCAGCCTAACTTGTAAAATCTCTACTCCGATGTCGTATCGATGAGTGGTTTGTTGCATTGAAAACTAGACTTCATGAGCTTCAATTTAGGCTTTTGTTTTACTCCAAAACTCCTCATATACTGAAAGATATTCTTTCCTCAAGTTGGCTCATACTTTGTTGTTCAAAGTAACGCTCATCTTTTTCAAAAGTCATACTAACTCAACTCCTTCCACTCAATTCCTCATAGGTCCTTCCTGAATTCCTCATATGCATCATTTACTCATAAAATATACTTAATAATGCTTTGTCCCTTATACTCCAAAGTTTTTTTACTTAGCCATAATTCAACATACTTACGCTTAAATTTGATAAGTGTTTCTCCGCGAGTACGGGGTGTAACATCCTTCCCCTCTTAAAAAAATCCATCCTCCAATGTTGTAGCTTGCGAGCTTATGATTTTATCATTGATTTCTTGAAATGGTTGTCCTCCTTCCGGCCACTGCCTTGCCCTTATGAGCCGCTGTTGCTTTTCTCTTCGTAGGCATTGCTGAAATCACAACATATGGTCTAGAAAAAGAGAATCCTCATAACATATTTCTATCGCACGATCTAAGACGGGAAAGAAAGGAAATCTTCCTAAATACCTTACAACCTTCTTTTTATAAGTGTGGGGCACTGCTCACCATAAACAAGACTCTCCTAGACATGGCTTACAGACAACCCTAGGACAGACCTACTCTAATACCCCTTTGTCACGCCCCAACCTTGGTAAGGCGTGATTGGCACCCAACACCTTACTGGGGCCTAGCGAACAAAGCTATAACTTGCATCTTCTATGTCTCGAATGGGAAAAGAAGGCCAAGGAGGCTAACTATGAGTATAATATCATGCATATGTATATGTACAATGGGCCCACGATGCCGACATAACCACTGACAAGAGATAAATAAGCTGTATACAAGAATCTGTCTGCAAAGCCTCTATGAACATGACTGAAGCATACAAGTCTGGATTGTCACGATCCAAACCGATGGGCCATGACCAGTACCCAAGCTGGACACTCATATACGAACCTGCTAAAGATAATCAGACTGGAATTAAGGATAATAAGGAAATTTGTAAAGCCAAGCCATACACTCATAACGTCACATATCAGAATGAACCTGTCTCCTGAGGAGTCACAGCAAACCAAAACATAACAAAATATGCAAGCCAACAAGGCTGCCACTATATACAAGAATTTCCAAAACGGACTATGTCGATATAGCTGACCAATGCCCATATACAACCCACACATGTCTACAGACCTCTAAGAGTATAATAGTGAAATATGACGGGACAGGGCCCCGCCGTACCCCTGGATATGCATAAGTCAAGTCTATATCAAAGGATCTGTACCCAAAATGACTTAAACTCCGGAACAATGGAGCTTTCTAAGCAGTTGAGCAGAAGATTTAGGCTGGAGGATCGCCAGATTGAGTATTTGTACCTACAGCATGAAGCGCAGCTCTCGAAGAAAGGGGGGTCAGTACGAAAAATGTACTGAGTAAGTAAAGCATGAAGTACAATAAAAGAGATCATGTGTCACACCCTAATCTCGCTAGGGTGTGATGGGCACCCGACCCTTCCTTAGGGCCGAGCGAACCCTCTGACTCTTATTATATACATATTCTTTTCGGACTTTTAAATCAAATAGAATGAAATACATAGTAATACTTTCAGAAATATCCTTCCTGTTATTCTCAAATCAAACCAAAAGTCCATATTCATGTAGAATTTATATCATAATACAGGATGACATATCGGCTGATGGAGCCGCTTACAGAACCGACAACCAATACCCACGACTCTATCTGCAAAGTCTCTAACATTAATCAGACATCATAGCACGTATACTCTGACTCGGCAGCACTCCAGGAACAAGTGGAGCTTGCCAACTTCACTGGAACATCTTCTGTAATATCTTCCACTCATCTGGGTGTACCTGCGTGGCATGAAACGCAGCCCCCGAAGAAAGGGGGTCAGTGCGAAAAATGTACTGAGCATGTAAGGCAAAAATCACAGTAAAGGAGAATCATAACTGAAACAGAGATTTACCAGAATCAAGTATGAACTTTTAAAACATCAAAGCACTTGCCTTATTGAATTGGAAATCATGTATGTCATCATAAATCGTAAATGAAAATCATGTATGCCATCATCATGTGTCATATGTCATATAACGTGCCACGACCCTCCAATGAGGGATGCGGTGAGAAATTCATGCATGTCATTACCATATATCATATATAACGTGCCCCGGCCCTCCATTGAGGGACGCGGTAAATGAAATCATGTACGTCGTCATCATGTATCACATTTGCATATAATGTGCCCCGGCCCTCCAGTGAGGGACGCGGTAAATCATATATCATGTATGCATATAATGTGCCCCGGCCCTCCAGTGAGGGACGCGGTAAATAGAATCGTCACATGTCAATATCATGTATCATATATGCATGTAACGTGCCCCGGCCCTCTTTCGCGGGACGCGGTGAATAAATCATGTGCCATCCTGGCCACCACCCCGTCATCACATCATAATGTCATCATATCATATACATAGCATGCCCCGGCCCGCAAGTGAGAGGGACGCGGTGAACAATGCAGAGAAATACGCACGGGAACATACCCTGGCCAGGGACGCAGTGGAGGACATACTGAGACTTGCACGAACAGAGTAGTGCGAAACCATATGCACATAAATCAAGACTCGATATATACGTACACATACCGACCTTGAAGGATCATAAACATGTTTCAAGTCAATCGGAGTTAGTATGGGAAAGTTATGGACATTTTTACTACAGAACTTTTACGAACGTTTCAAAGCAAATCCAATATCATTTACGAAAGTTTGGGACATTAAAACTTACAGAACTCTTTCAGAAACAAAACTCTTTATACTCATCTCATTATTCAATCATGTAATAAGCTCGATCATATTAGACATACTTATATCAGAAGTGAATCAGAATCATAGGCAACCTTAGAAGCACATCAAACAGAGCTTCGGAATCATGGCTACATATCAAAACCATATGAAGTAGCTTATTCATTTATTAATCATACAATAGACTCAGCCATACGGTACATGCTCATGAAAAAATAGAATAAGCATCATAACCAAGCTCGGAATCAAAGAGTAGAGTTACCCCAAGGTGCGTGCCATGTCATACCTTACTGAGCTCTAGGACATGCCAAAAGAAAGAAAGGGTAAGCCTTACATACCTGTGCCACGCCTTATTAGCTACGCTTATTTATCCAAGCTTGCTATTCTACATTCAAGAAGATTTTAGATAATCATTAGATTCATTGTCATTCACTTGACTTAGCTCCTCAAACAAATTCACTTATAATCTGCCGAAATTTCGGCAACATTTCCCCTGTAAACACATCATCCCCGAGAATTCAACTCTGCCAAAAATACAACAACAAACCCGAGAATTTAACTCGGCCAAAATATCAACAACAATACCAACAATCATATCTTCCAACTTTAACAATTATTTCAAAATACATTCTAACATTAACAATTCTTTCTACACAATCCGACGGCATTCCATTTATACTCAATTCAATCACATGAAATCAAGCCAACATCAATGCTTACACATTCAAATACTTGCCCAAGACCTTACAACACAATCCAAGAATACTTCAAACAAGTCATGCAATATTCAAAACAATCTAGCCAATATGCCATTTCACCCGAAACCTTCCAAAAGTACCAAGAACCATAACAACACAATTCCTTATTTCAAATTCAATTTCAACAACCCAACTTACAATCTTCCAAACACATGTCTCACTTTCAAATTCATGAATTATGTTTTACAACCTACACATTAGCAATATCATTCCTACAAATATAAGAAACCATACTAATGTCAAATTAACTTCTTCAATAATGCACAACGATTTCAAATTCATTTCAAGCCACCAAACCTTCATTTTACATCATGGAATCCACAAAAAAATAATCAAACTACTAAATAAAATTATTTCATGTTTTCTACACAACACCACTATATTCGGCCACCCCTCACACATGCATATTTTATGAATTTCATCCATTTCCACATACTACAACACTCAACAACATGCATAGACAATCCATAACATATGAAAGAGAGTTAAACCTTACCTTTTCCTCTTAGCTCTTCAACTTTGCTAGAGTTGCTCCTTGTAAAAATGAATAGTTTCCTTGCTCCAACAACTATACCACGTTAAAGAGGACCATTGAATTGGTAGGAATACTAGAAGAAATAATTTTTTGGATCAAGATTTTTGGTCTTCAATTTCTCCCTCACTTGGCCGAATGGCCCTTGTTGTTGGGCTTCTCTTTTTCTCTCCAAGTTTCTTGATTATTCTAGTGTTGAAGATGACTTTGTCATCTTTTGTTGCATATATTTAACTCCCACATGGGCCTTGGCCCATTAGCTTGGCCGGCCACCTTGGCCATTTTCTCAAGCCCAAATATTTTTTTTTGTTTCAAGCCCATTTTGTTTCATAACCAATTTTCGTAATTCATGAAAACTATTTTCCTAATTTCCAAATTTGCCCTCAGCCTTCCTCAATATTTTCGCATCAATATGTTCATAGAAAACTTGTGTGCTAAACAAGATCAAGAACATAGCCTTGCTCTTAACTTCCCGCAATTATTTTTAATTATCCGAATGTACAAAATGCGGGATATAACATCATGAATGAGTAAAAGATAGCAGGAGACAAGTATGATAATCAAAGATACCAATGCACCTGTGCCTTATGAGATGAGATTCATGCATATCTACATAGTACACCGTACCCGACCCATTATGGGACTCGGTGAAATAATCATATATGTACCGTACCCGGACCTCTAGTGAGGGACTCAGTGAAATAATCATATCTATACCGTACTCGGCCCTCTAGTAAGGGACTCGGCGAAATAATCATATATATACCGTATCTGGCCCTCTAGTGAGGGACTCAGTGAACAATGCAATGAAACTGTGCACGAATACGTATCCGGCCCGGGACTCGGTGAAATGATGTAATAGCATTATGCACGAATAGAATATCAGTAGCAACCATATACAAATTAAATCATCATCTGAGACTCGATAGAATAATTAGAATGAACCATCACTTGAGAATAAAAAACAACTATCATGTCAAGTACCCCTGAGAATTTGAATTCATTGGAATTATGTACGTTCATCGTTCACTCTTTTTATGTAATTCATACCAAAAAGAAAGAACAGATAGCTTTACATACCTGACAATCTACCTAATCACCCAACTTCTACTCCTCGAGTCCGTATGTCTACAATCACGACGATAATATTATGATTAGACCATTTAGACTACTTACTATCTAATTTGTATACGAACGGAACTTAATGAAATTCGGGCAGCATTTCCTCTGTAAACTGGAAAATCCCGAAAATCCAATTCAATTGAATCATCAACAACAATACCAAACATTATTATACATCATAACTCAACTGATTCCATCCATTTAATCCAACTAAAACAGCCCCCGATCCATAAATCTCAACAAAACAACAAACGGGTTTATAACGCTATTTTCTCCGCTCTAATCCGTTAAAACTTTAAATAAACTTATTAACAATGAAAAAGGGACCTTAATCTTACCTTAAATATGCAGAAACCACGTCAACACTCGTCTTTTTGGCTAATTTTTAGCTCAAACTGAAGGCAACGCGACATAGAACGCTTTTCTCTTCATGAGCTTCGGGATTCGGGGCTCGAATTTTGATCAAAATGGCTTTCTTAGCCTAGAAGCTCTCTCCCTCTCTCTCTAATATCCTTGGAAGATCCTAGATGAAAATGACCAGCCCTAAACGAAATTTCCATATATATTAAGGTTAATGGGCCTCATGGGCCGAAATATACTTATGGGCCGAAATATAAATGCTTGGGTTGGGTCTCAACTTGCTGCCCCGCCAGCTCAACTTGCATCGTCCATAACTCCTTCATCCGATATCATTTTGACAAGATGTTTGTTGCGTTCGAAACTAGACTCGATGAACTTCATTTTAGGCTTTTGAAACACCTTCAAACTCCTCATATACTAGGAGATATGCCTCCAACAATATGGGCTAAAAATCTGGTCCGAGATTTTTACTGAAGTTGTTCCGATTCATTTTGTTTAGATTTGTTTAACTTCTAATCCTCTTCCAACCCTCATGTAACCTCTTATACATACATATACATACTCATACACATCTGTAACAATCCATACATGCGTCTTGAAGGGTCCGTAGAATCACAATAACCTCAAACATAACTAGAGAACTCACGAAGTTTCGACGAAACTCCAATCGCAAAAATACATTCATATCTTTTGTCCATCTTCTATATCATTAATAATAATCTCAAATACTTTAAAAGGGCACTCACATTACCTCGTATACATACTCATAACACGATTTCAAATCCTTTAGGTTGCCATGTCACTTCGGGATTCCTAAGGCAACCATATATATATAACGAAATTCTTACTAACTCGATTAACCTTCCATGAACTTTTTTAACTCGTTCATTCTTGTCTCAAGTCAAGTAGCACGGACTCTTACGGGGTGTAACATCATTACCCCTTTCGTAACATTCGTCCACGAATGTTGTACCTTGCGACCTTACAAGGCTTTTACTAGTTTCTTAAAATGGTTGTCCTTCTTTAGTTCCTGATATCCATGCTCTTATACTATGGGCTCGTTAGTCTTTTTTTTTTTATGTCCTTCCAATTCTCCATCAAACTCATTCATTAGTTCCATATCCTCATGTTCTTATGTATGTACTCAGTGGTCAATTGATATCTAGTTACTGTCCTGGGACCTGCTGCCATTAAGATGGTCTTAACTTATGATCGCTACGGCTCCCTACCGGTCTATGAGCACTCTTAACTGTTGTACTCTTTTGCCTTGTTCCTTATGTCTCTACTAGTAGACAAATTCCCTTGTTCAGATATGGCACTCTTCCTTTCTTGCTTCTTGGTTCTATTTTAGATCATCCCTTTTTGTACTCGTCGACCTTATGTACCTACCACATCATCTCCTTTTTAATTCCTTCATCGAACTCTTTAATTTCTTACAATATCATCCTATTCATACCTGAACTTTTTCTACAATTTCCTCTCCTCAGTTTTAGCATAATTGCAATACAAATTCATAAACATGGAACAAAGATAAAATCCTACAAATTCATAAACATGGAACTAAGATAAAATCCTACTTAATCATAACTTCCTTTTGATACGAGTATGCTTTCTTCTTAAGTCCTTAATTCTCTTGTACCGGTGATCATTTGAGACTTAAATTAGTTGATGTTCTTCTTAGACTCCCTATCGTTGTCCTTACACCATTTTTGTCGGCCATTGCATCAAGACGATTGTCTATACGGTTATATAACATATACTCTCATATTTGACATGACCAGTGACTTGAGACTCCACGACTTGCGAGGTACTTTCTAATCTTAGGTAGCATTGTTGTCTTGCTATTCATAGGCACACTATCTCCATTTCCTTTGGAGAATATTGAACTCCCTATACTTATTCCTCTTGCTAAAACTTTTATCTCTTCTAGTGCTAAGATTTCCCTTTTCCGGAGCTTCGAAATATTGTAGCTCATCTTAGAACTGAATTTGTTCTTCCCCTTTTTTTTAAAGAATGTTTTCATATACTGTAACCTCTAAGTGTTAACCGTCTTTGATTGTTATCTGACCAACCTTAGCGATCCTTCAACCCTCTATTCCATATAATGTCGGAGTTCTTTTCATCGCATGGTTTAACTTGTTTTCCTTTTTGCTAGTTGAGTGCTTGTATCAAATAAAAATGCTTGTACATATCGGATACAATCCTAACGGCTTCTTTATTGTCTTCTCACTTATACCTCTCATGACTAGTAGTCCCCTAGGTTAATGAATTAATAGGGACATCAGAATTCGTTAAGCCCCTTATGGAGTGTCTGACTATACCGCGCTCTTTTAGCATAGTCTTTCTCTACAGCTACCTTCTTAATATCCTTGAAACTCTCCTTGATCTAGGTTCCGAATTCATATTTATGTCTATACTATACCATTGAAATTTGATATTCAACACCATCCATTCCCACGACTCGTCCTTTCACTATCATAGCTCACTTGTCCCATAATCCTCCTTAACTACTCATTTGCATCGTAGCTATGCATCATAGTGCTTCTAGTATTCTGTCAGCTCTTGTTCTTAACATGAAATCCTCACAAAGTACACCTTTTCATTTCTTCTTTAGTCTTGTCTTCATCTTTCTTTATGATACTACAACTTGTGCACACACATACAAATTTGGTTTCATGATCGCATCATTACATCTTTTACATAACTATTGCCTTATAATTTCAATTTGTTTTCCCTTAGGCAAGCCTACTGATTCACTAACCTTCTCCTTGTTGGGGCAGCCACATAATTCCCTTTAACCATTTCATTGACACCTTCTCCTTCCTTTAGTCCTCATAGTGTCGTTTAATTGTACAATGCCTATTTCCATTAGTCATTCTTTACTCCTGGGTTAGGAAACTTTGGAGTGTTTCGTTACGAGTGCGAATCCCTTTTAACACTGAAAATCTCTTTTTGCCCTTAGTTTTCCTTCCATCTAGGTCTATACCGTACCATCCCGTCACTATTCCATGCCCTTCCATCCACTGTTAGTCCTTCTACCCATTTAACTCATTTACTCGCAATTCTTCCTAACTATGTGTTCGTGTTTCAGCCGTACATCAAGTTTTCCTAGTGTCCTACTACTTGCTCTTAGCACGAAATTCTTATAGTTTACACTCTCTCCATGCTTCATTCATCGAGCCTTTATCCGTATTTCTGACGCTATAGCTGAATTGTCTTCCATACATGTTCCTTACATTTCATTCTACTCCCTCTATGACCGAATCTCTCGGCCTTTACCGGAACGCTTGTCCCATGCCATTAATTTTCTAATCATTTGTGTCGTCCCATCATCCTCGTTCTTATTTCGACGATTGATCGATTTCTTACAGCTAAATCGTTAAAGCATCCGGTGTACCCCCGTGGTTAAAGATTTCCAGTTACTTTACTCCTAAATGCTCTCCTCCTTTTCTCATATTATAACATTGACCCTAAAGTTCATAGAATATCCTTTTTGAGTTGCAGATCCGTTTTATTTCCAAATGAACTTTTAGGAGGACTTCCACCCTTTTCAAGGTGATTATGTCTGCTTGGTCGTGCCTTTAGTTCTTCAATTGCTTCTCAAGAACAGGGAATCCCCGAACATTGTTACCGAACCTGTTTATTCTTCCTTACTTCGCCTTCTTATTCGTAGTTACTTCCCTTCAATCCTACTTATCAGTATTTGTTCTCCTAATTATGTACGTTCGTTTCCTGTCCGTGCTATCATACCCTATTTTTCTCACACACCTACTCCCAAATTTTATCCAAATAGTCCCTTGCTTTGCCTGTCATTTCTCTTGGAAGCTTCACTCCCCCTCATTTCTCATTTCTCTCCTCTTTTCTCAAGACATTCTAATCTCTTCTATTGCTATATATACTCACTTTCTTCCTTTCCCCGATGTTATTGCATTAGGACTTTTCAACTCTAACCTGCAGTAAGAATGTTAGACCTTGGAAAATTCCCCATTAACATACAGTGAATAGGCTAGAAAAGCGCACGATGTATATGATGTTTTGATGAGTAAGAAATAGCATTTGATGATCCTAATTGAGATTCAAAGACGTTCGACGAAATGGAAGAAGGCTGTTAAGGAAAGTAAAGGATATATTGCGTGTCGGGTAAGAACTATGAGCGACGAGTTAACGATGGCGTAATGATGTCTTAGAGAAGAGAGATAATTTCCCTTAGATTTATATTGAGGTGTTAAACAAGTGTCAAGAAGGTTCCACAAGGATCGGAGATCAAACGAGTCGACGAGAACGAAATCGGAACAACTGGGCATTATACGGCCCAACATACTGGCCGTATAAATTATACTAGCTATATGTTAGGCCGTATATTTAGCCAAGAGGGGCATCATTCTCTGGACCAAACATACGGCCACACATACGGCCCGTATAAAATGTACGGACCGTATGTTGGTCTGTATATCTCGGTCAGGACTGATTTCATGATTTAATATAAGGACCCCTCTCTCATTTATTTCATTTCATCTCACTCGTCCACATACCAAGAAACCTCTAGAACCTTATCCATTATTCATCCACAAGAAATTAAGGTAAAACCATGATCAACTACACCAAATCCACGAAATCAAGAGTATGAGACGTATTAAAAGTTCATCTACACCAAGAAAACTCAAGGGAAGTGAGTTAGGGTTTTGGTGCAAGAAGAGAAGTTCCACTCAAGGGTTGTTCATCCATCATCTAAGGTGATTTTTATGATTATTCTTGGTTGTTTAATGTGTTTAAAGTTAAAAACACTTGGATTGTAGAAAGATATAGGAAATGGCCAATAAATGAGTGAATAGTGACATTGTTGGGTGAAGGTTTGGATTGAATTATGAATGTTGGTATGTTGTGGTTGTAAGTATATTGTGAATGACATTTATACCATGGAATAAGTATTATATATGATAAAACGCAATAGAGAACTATAATCACAATTATGGAGAAATTAAAGAGGAATGGTGAAATGCGGATAATGTAGATAAATGATGATTGTTGTTAACGATATTGTGAATGTTGTTATGAATGTTTGGGAGTTGATATAGATTATCGAAGAAGTTGTATAAACAAAGGAAATTCTGCCCAATTTTCTTTAGCTTTAGTAAGCACATTTAAGTAATCGATTAGCTAATGTTCATGCGACTTCTCTTGAAGGTGGAAACGTGGGTATTGAAGGAGAACAAGCAAGCGATAGATTAGTTAAACGAAAAAGGTATGTGAGGATAGTCCTTTCTTTCTATGGCATGAATCCAATGGCATGATTTTTCCTTCTTCTCTATGAATTCTCTATATCTCGGAAAACTAATAGCCCATGTTCATGAATAGCCATATGAGATGAGAGAGATATTATGAGTTTAATAATGAAGATGATGATTTAAGTATAAAGATTCCAGAGTTCATGATATGATGTTCCTATAACGCTAATGATGTCGTATGTTGTATACACTCACCTTATATATTATTTCCTTCAAGGTGAGCCAGAGTACCTATTACACCTCGAAAAATTTTCTGTTGATGCCCAAGTAAATAGACTAACGAAGAGCACGAAGTATACGGTATTTCGATAAGTAATAAATGACATCCGATGACACTAATTAAGATTTCAAAGTTATTCGAGAAAGGGGGGAGAAAGTTGCCAAGATAAGGTAAGGCATACGATAGGTATCAGAAAGGAATTACGAGTAACGAGTTAGCGAGGATTTAATGATGTCTTGGAGAAGAGTGATAACTTCCCTTAGATTGGTATTGAGGTGTTAAACAAGTGCTAACAAGTGCTAAGAGTGATAACTTCCCTTAGATCAAACGAGTCGACGAAAATGAACTTCGGAACACTGGGGATTATACGGCCAAACATACTGGCCGTATAAAATATACGGTCCGTATGTTGGACCGTATAATCAACCCAAAATGACTCAATTGACTGGACCAAACACACGGCCAAACATACGGCCCGTATACAATGTACGGACCGTATGTTGGTCCGTATATCTGGTCGGGGACAGATTAGTTCATTAAATAAGGGATCCAAGTTTCATTTCATTTCATTTCCATATCACACCCCTTCTCTCTAAAACATCTCTCTACATTTATTCCACAAGAATTCAAGAGGTATTAGTGATCAACAACATAAACTAAGTGAATCAAGTGTAAGAAACCCATTAAGAGATCATCCAAGTTAAGAAATCTCATTGGAGATGAACTAGGTTTTTTGCTCAAGTGAAGTATTACCATCCAAAGCTTGTTCCTACAACATCTAAGGTAATATTTATGGTATTTCTATGTTGTTTAAGGTAGTTGAGAGTTGAAATACTTGGATTGTATAAGGATGTAGAAAAATGGGTCATGAATGTGGAATAGTGCCATTTTGAGTAATAGCTTGAATTGAGTCATGATTCTTGACATATTGTGATATTGATATGTTATAAATGATGTTAAGAACACGGGATAGGCAATATATATGAATGAACATAGTCGTGTGTTATGACCATCGATATGGGTGATTGGAAGTGAATTGAGAAATATAGATAATGTGGATGCATAAAGACTATTGTCATGATATTGTGAATGTATTATTAACGTTTGGGAGTTGATATATGGTACGGAGGAATGTCGTATAAATAAAGGAGATGTTGTCCGATTTTTCTCTAAGTCTTAATCGTGAATGCTAGCTATCGTTTTCCTAATGATAGTATAACTTTAATGAAGGTAGAACGTGCAAGTGTAGCATAGTTGAACGGAAAGGTATGTAAGGCTAACCCTTCTTTCATAAGGCATGGCTCTTTGGCTGATCTTCTAAATCTTTTATAAGTATATGATGTCCTCCAAATGACCCTATTTTCAAAAGCTATTAAGCTTATGATTCTCGATATGTTACGATTGTACTAAGTTCCTAATATGACGATGATAGTGATAACGATATGATAACGACGATAATAGAGATGACGATAATGATGATGATAATGATAGTGATGATACTTTTAAAGATGCTTATGAGGTATTATGTATATGTATGTATGTATGACTATTATGGAACCCCGAGCTCATAAGGCCGGGTAGAATATGTATATATTTATGTAACGCGCGCACACCTCTACAAATGGTACAGATAACCCTGAAGCCTTGGTAGGGCCAGGTATGTGTAACCTTGAGCCTTGGTTGGACAAGTATGTATGATAAACCGAGCCTAGCCATGGTCGGGTACGTGAAACACCGAACCTTCGTGGTCGGGCATACTATGTAAATGTTATGTATATGCTATGGATATGTATATGATATCGATTTGAGTATGAATATGGATATGATACGAATACGAATAAGAATATGTATATGATATGAATGTGAATAAGGATATGTATATGGATACAAGTATGGATACAAAATGTAATGAGTACGGATATGAGTACGGATACAGATATGGATGTATATAAACGAATACGCGCTAGAAATGGAAAGTCCCTATGAAAGGCAAGTAAGTGCTTATGACGTTGATACAGCTATCTCCTATCTTATGTGTCACAACCCAATCCCGTGGGCCATGACTAGTGCCCGAGCCGGACACTCATATACATACCTGTTAGGTATAGTTAAACCTAATCTATGAAACAATATGGAAACTTGCATAAGAACTCCAAAGGTTCATAACGTCATCATATATACACATACTCAGATAACCTGTCTCTTGAGGAGTCACAACTAATCAAAACATAACATGATAAGCAAGCCGACAAGGTTGCCACTACATATCAATATCATACGCAAGCCGACAAGGCTGCCACAACATATCAATATCCATAGCACATCGTATAGACACAGCTGAACAAACTTATACACAACCCACACATATGTCTACAAACCTCTAAGAGTAACGATAGTGAAATATGACGGGACAGGGCCCCGCCATACCCCTGGATAAACATATATATATCCAAAGATCTGTACCAAAAGTCTAGGTTCCGGAACAATGGAGCTCTCCAAGATGGCTGAGTGGAAATCCTAAGCTGGAGGATGACCAAATCGAGTATCGGTACCTGCGGGCATGAAACGCAGCCCCCCGGAGAAAAGGGGGGTTAGTACGAGATATGTACTGAGTATATAAAGCATGAAATACAATAAAGAGGATCATGACTGAAATAGGGATCACAGGAGACAAGTATGACATTCAAAATACCAATACACTTGCCTTATGAAATGTAAATTATGCATATCAATATCATATATCATACCCGGCCCATTATGGGACTCGGTGAATAAATTCATCACATGCCATCCTTGGCGCCATAATGACATCATCATATCATCATATCAACATATCATCATATCATATATATATATATATATATATATATATACCGTACCCGTCCCTCTAGTGAGTGAAACTGTGCACGAAAACATACCCGGCCTGGGACTCGGGGAAAGATACATTGAGGCATGCACGAGCAGAGTAGTGAGCAACCATATGCAAACTAAGTCATATCTGAGAATCGATAGAATAATCAAAATGAACCACCATTTGATAATCAAGACAACAGTCATATCAAGTACCTTTCAAATGACACTATGGATTATATCAAAATAGAACTTCTGGAATCATAGACATGTATCAAGACACAATGAAATAGCTTCGGGAAATCAACATCATTAGCCATCATAGTGTCTCTAAGAATAGGAACTTCTTTGGAGTCATATATACGTCGTCTGTTTGTTTCATAAAGATCATGCCAAAAAGAAGGAAGGGTTAGCTTTACATACCTGTTATAGATTAGCCGTAACCAAGTTTGCTTCGTCGCCTCTTTAGCCTATTTAATATGAAAGTAACACTATTGTTATTAAACTACAACTTTCTAGCTTATAAATGTACAACCAACCACTTACAGGAATCATTTCTTAGCTCATACCCCTTGATTAGGATTTTGATTAGTACAGAACTTGACGGAAATCGGGCAGCATTTCCTCTATGTTACCCACTCCAATCCAACTTTAAACAATTCCCAATTAATGATAACAACATTAGCAACAATCGTATATACAAGTTGCCATATCAAACCAAGTAAGAATTATGCCATAATCCCTTTTCAACTAATTCAAGAGCACAAAATCTCTTTCCTCGAGTTTTAGTCCAAATCTATATCGACAAATCTTCCATCAATTCTCTTTATAAACACATAGACATATATAGTAACATCAAGAACGTATTATTCATGCTATTTACCATAATTTCCATCCAAAACAACATCTACATAATCCACAAAGCAGTCCAACAAATAGCCCATGAGCCAACAAAAACACCAAATACGATTTACGGTATAATTTTCGTATTTATCATCCCACGATTTAGCTATGACTTCAATGAATTTAAATATACTTAGAAGAGGATAATTCTTACCTTATATATCAAGAAATGATCTTCTTCCACTTTACTTCCTTTCGAAGAAATTTTTCCGATTTGCTAGGATCCGGAGGAAACCAACATGGGTATAACCTCTATATCATTCTTCACGTTTTTGCCTCTGTGAAAGAGATTTATTATTTTTTTCCACGTTTCTGCCCCTTTCTCTACATGTTGAAAGAACATCTATATATATATCAAAATGTATCCAAAACGGTGCTGCCCATATCTTGTAATGAATTATCCTCCAAAGATGAAAATGTATGGCTGTTCATATGCTCTTGTTGCTGCTTTCACCATCCGTTTTCAGCCCCCTTCCCTCTATTTTATTTTCTTGTCAATATGAACTTTCATCATAGTAAAAAAATTTAATGGTCTTTGGTCCTTATACGTGTGGACCTATAGTTCCACCTAGTACTAGTCACTAATGTGACACTTAACTATACTATTTTGCTGCCACCCCATTTTGTTCACGTGGGAGTGTCCCCAACGTCACCCAATAATCCCAATCAATTTATTTACTTACACTATGATTTCCCCACTTAATCAATTACACACATAATTAATTTCTTGGTCTGAATTCACTTAAACATGAACCACTTTTAACATACTTCATATACTCATTATTATGCTCATATGATATGGCTCTAGTCCATAGCCTCATTTGCCACATATAAAATATTATTTCCAGTCATCGTCGTCACACTTTTCCATCTTAAATCATTTCGGGACTTCATCCCTTATATACACCAAGTTATTCATTTCATGCTTGAATATGATCAATGTTATAGCCCGTACTTTGTACGTTCGGATATTTCGAGGTAGTCATGGTACATTGAAGGCAAGACCATTTTCCAAAACTATTTTAGTGTGCAAGTTGTTTGTGAATATTATTTATGAATACTATTGGTATGGAAATATTGAGGAAGGCTGAGGGCAAATTTGGAATTAGGAAAATAATTTTCATGAATTACAAAAACAAAAAAAAAAGATGGGCTTGAAATAAAACGGCCATGTGGCCGTCCAAGTTATAGTGGGCCTTGGCCCATATGGAAGTTTAAAATAAATGGCCCAAAAGATGATAAGTATATCATCTTATTCATCTTCAACATTTGGGGAGATTCAAGAAGCTTAGAGAAAAAGAATGAAAAAGAAAGAAGAGGGAGTCCTTATTAACATGGAAATTCATCAAGAAAAATAGTTTTCTCCTAGTGTTCCAAGCAATCGGAAGGTCCTTATTAACATGAGGGAGTTGTTGGAGCAATTAAATCATTCATTTGTGCAAAACATGCCCCTAGCCGAGTAAAGAGATAAGGGGGAAAAGGTATGTGTTCAACCTTCTCTTACAAGTTTTATGGACGATTTGTGAGTATTGTAGAAGGTAGAAACGGATGAAATTCATGAAACATGAATATGGTGGTTGTGGCCGAATATAGAGTAATGTTGTATAGATATGATGAGTTGATTTTATTTAGTATTTTGATTGTTGTTGTTGAGGATTCCATAATAAAAATGAAGATTTGATGGCTTGAACTGAAGTTGTAATTGTTGTGGGAGTGTTGAAGAAATTAATTTGACATTAGTATAGTTTCTTGTCATTATAGGAATGAAGTTGTTAATGCATAGACTATTATTATAGTTCATGAATTTGGAAAGAAAGAATGTGTATGTAGTAAATATACTTCATGAATATTGGAAATGAGACATGTGTTGGAAGATTGTAAGTTAGGTTGTTGTAATTGAATTTGAAAGAATGAAGTGTGTTGTTATGGTTCTTGTTGCTTTTGGAAGGTTTCGGGTGAAATGGCATATTGGCTAGATTGTTTTGAATATTGCATGACTTGTGTGAAGTATTCTTGAATTGTGTGGTAAGAGTTGTTAATGTTAGAATGTATTTCGAAATAATTGTTGAAGTTGATAGTATGATTGCTGGCATTATTGTTGATGATTTGGCCGAGTTAAATTCTCGGATTGTTGATTGATAAATTGGCCGAGTTAGATTCTCGGGGATGGTGTATTTACAGGGGAAATGCTGCCGAAATTTCGGTAAAATATAAGTGAACTCATTTGGAATACTAAGACAAGTATATGTTGACGAGTCTAATGATTATGTAAAATCTTCTTGAATGTAGACAAGCAAGTTTGGGACAAATAAGCGTAGCTAATAAGGAGTGGCACGGGTATGTAAAGCTTACTCTTTCTTTCTTTTGGGATGATCCCTATGAAACGAGTATATGATGTATATATATGATTGCAAAGAGATTCCTATTCTTAGAGCCTCTAGGATGGCTAACGTTCTTGATTTCCATAAGCTGTTTCATATGGCTTTGATACGTATCCATGGTTTCCAAAGTTCTATTGGATATGCTTCCGGACGTGTCTACGATTCTTATTTGCCTATTGATATGAGCATACTTAGTATGGTTGAGGTTATGGACTGATTGGATAACAAGCCAGATATAAGAGTTCATGTCCTTAAAATGGTTCTGTAAGTATTAATGTTTCTAACTTTTGCATACAGTCTTGGATCGGGACGAACGTTCCTCGGCAGTAATATAATATAATTATGGATCGGGCTGCACGTTCCGCAGCAATATATTGTATGGATCGGGCTGCACGTTCCGCAACAATACACTGTTTGATGTTCTATAAGTATGCATGCGTGAATCTGTTATATGTATATATGATATATGATGTCGGCATATTGATTTGATCCATAATGATATTCGAAAGGTACTTAACATGATTGTTGCTTTGATGTTCCAAAAATGGCTTCTGAAACGTTTGAAGAAAGTTTTGTACTAAAACGTCCATAACTTTTTCATACGAACTCCGATTGACTTGAAACGTGTTTACGAACCTCAAGTGTTGGTTTATGTACTTACCTATCGAGTCTTGATTTGTGTGCATATGGTTTCTCACTACTCTGTTTGTGCAAGCTCAATATGTCTATTCACCGAGTCCCGGGCCGGGTATGTTATCGTGCGCACTCCTCTTCATTGTTCACCGAGTCCCTTAATGGGTCGGGTACGGTATATGTGTATATGATGATATGATGATGATGATGATGTGTTATGGCGGCCAGGAGGGCATATGATGATTTTATTCACCGAGTCCCTCACTAGAGGGACGGGTACGGTATGAGTATGATATATGATGTGCACGTGCATGATTCTATCTACCGAGTCCCTTAATGGGCCGGGGACGGTATGACTTCATTCACCGAGTCCCTCACTAGAGGGCCGGGTACGGTATATATGTATATGTATATGCATGCATAATGATATGAAAGTATGATGACATGATTTTATCCACCGAGTCCCATAACGGGCCGGGTATGGTATGTGATAACGATATGCATGATTTATGTTTTAAAGGCAAGAGTTTTGATATTCTGGACATTGTACATGTTTCTGTATTATTACTGTCAGTTCTGCCCCTTTTTTGTGATCTCTGCCTTACATGCTCAGTACATTTTCCGTACTGACCCCCTTTCTTCGGGGGCTGCGTTTCATGCCACGCAGGTACATACAGATGAGTAGAAGATTCGTCAGAAGATGTTTGAGCAAGATTGGCGAGCTCCATTTGCTTCTGGAGTGTTGCCGAGTTAGAGTATATGTACGTTCTGATTTTTTGATTGATGTTAGAGACTTTGCAGACAGGGTCGTGGGTATTGGAAGTCAGTCTCTAAGCGGCTCCATCAGCCGATGTGTCATTTTGTGTTATGATATAAATTCCATGTGATTACAGATTTTGTTGGATTTGAGAATGATAAAAAGAATGTTTCTCGAAAAAAAAATGTACCATGTATTCCATCTTTATTTGATTTAAAAAGTCTAAGAAGATTATATGTGCACTAAGAGTCTGAGGGTTCGCTCGGCCCTAAGTAAGGGTCGGGTGCCCATCACACCCTGATCAAGATTAGGGTGTGACAATCAAATCCTCCGGGCTCGAGTAATTTACTCATGTTGGACGATCCAATTTCCTAGTCCAAAAATACGGGGTATTATAGCTTGGACCGCATTTCATTCAAATAAATGTTGAACCTCGACGAAACTTATTTTCTTCGATTCGTTTAACTTCTAATATTTACTACACATCTATACCATTACTCTAACCACCTATAAGCTTGGGGGATAACCTCGTTTCCGTTACTAATTTCATTTAACTCGCACACTTTCCAACACATGAGAATACGGGATGTAACATCCTTCCCCCCTTCATAACATTTGTCCTCGAATGTTAAACTAGTCCTGCACTCCTAATACTTCTTTAAATGTTCTTTTATTGATTTATGCCCTTCACATTCCTCTTTCATTGGTCGATTCCCTTTAATTTACTATAGTGCATTCTAGATCTCTAGGTAACTATTCCCGTAATATTCCTTCTTGCTCTCGCCTATCGAGGTGATAATTCCACGTCGTTTTCTTTTACTCTCCTCTTCATTTCGCAGTTGGTTGACGGTTGTATTGCGAGCTCTTCCGCTGAAATCCTACTCTCTCCCTGGCGCACTTAGTCTTAACTCGACTCTTTCTTCTTCTATAGTTACTCCTTTAAGATGTATCGCTCACTTCACCTTACCTCTTAATCTTTAAATAAGATTTTTTAATGAGCAGACATCCCTCGTCAATTTATTAGACTTTACAATCCTTGGAGTATTTGATGCCTCTGGTAACCTGTAGACCCTTCACAGACTGTTACACCTCGGAAAATTCCCGTTGGTAGGCAACAGAACGAACTAGTGATGAATATGAGTGCATGATGTCCATGAGCAAGAAACAACGTTTGATGACCTTAGGCGAGATTTCGAAAGTATCCGATGTGAGACGAGGAAGTTGGCTAAGTTAAGATGAGATACAAGGTGAGCAATGCATGTGCATGGACGGGGGTGTATGAAATGAGAAATCTAAGAAATATGGGAAGTTACAGAATTGCAACTGCCCAGTGGTCGTATATTGCAAAATACGGACCGTAAAGTGCAATACGGTCCATAAACTGGCGGTCGTAAACTGCCATGCCAAGCCTCGACTTACTGCCAGCCGAGGAAATGGTTAAATACGACCTGGTGGACGGACCGTCAAGTGGTTTACGGCCCGTAAACCATGGTCGTAAACCACCATGAAGGCAGCCCAGCTTCTGGTTCTGGAAATGGCTAAATACGCCCATGGAGGACGAGCCGTATAGTGGAATACGGTCTGTAAACCTCCATGGACGACCACTGTCCACCCAGTACAGATTTTCCAATTCATAAAATATGAGGATCAAGACTTATTTTATTTCATTACAACATTACACCACGTCTCTCTAAAACTTCTCTCTACATTTATTATATGAGTTTTCAAGGATTATAAGCCCCCAATAACATTAGGACAAGTGAATCAAGGATAAGGGAATCATCAAGGATCATCCAAGTCAAGAAATCCAAATGGAGAAAAACTAGGGTTTTGCTCAAAGAAGAGTATTATCAACCAAAGCTTGTTCCTACAACTTCTAAGGTAAGATTCATGATTTTTACAAGATGTTTAAGGTATTGGGGAATTAAAATACATGAATTGTAGAAAATGTGGTCAACTAGGTCATGAATGATGAATAGTGACATTTTGAGAAATAGTTTGAATTGAGTTATGAATGTTGTTGTGTTGTGATATGAATGTGTTATAAATGGTATTAAGATCATGAACTAAACACTTTAGACGAACGGACGAAGATGGGTGTTATGACCATGAATGTGGGTGAATTAGAGGCAAATTGAGGAATCTAGATAATGTGGATAATGTGAATGACTAATGGCCATTGTTATGATATTAATGAAGGTATAAACGCTAGCATTGGAAGGGAACGTGCAAGTGTAGAATAGTTCGACGGAAAGGTATGTAAGGCTAACCCTTCTTTCATAAGGCATGGTTCTTGGCTAAATTCCTAATTCCCCTATATGAGTATGTTGTCTTCACATGGTTGACATTCCGAGCTCATAGGCTCACGACCCTAGATATGTACTATGATTATGATATGTTCCTCGTATGAAGAGTAAGTCCATAATGTAGATGTAACGATAACGATGAGGATAGTAATGATGATGAGAGTAAAATGAGATTAGAGATGCTTACGAGCTATGATATATGGATATGTATGCCTATGAAGGGCTATGATAAGACCCCGAGCTTATGATGCCGGGTAAGACTATATGTATATGACTATGTATAACGTATGTATACAATTACGAAACACGCGCACACCTCTGCAGATTGTACGGATAACCCTTATGCCTTGGTAGGGCCAGTATGTATGACCTTGAGCCTTGGTTGGCCAAGTATGTATAAGACACCGACCCTATGAGGTCGGGTATGCTATGTAAATGCTATGTATATGAAATGACTATGTATATAATATAAATATGAATGTGATAAGACTATGTATAAGAATACGAATAAGGACATGTATACGAATATGAGCACAAGTATGGTACGGGTATTATTATGGGATACGAACGACGATGTATGCAAGTAAGCGACATGATGATGATCATATTACTGTCTCCCCTCCTATACTATTTTCATATGATATCTATTATGCTTCTATATTGATGTTGATCATGCTTTACATACTCAGTACATTCTTCGTACTGGCGTCCTTTTGTTTGTGGACGCTGTGTCATGCCCGCAGGTGCACAGGGAGACAGACTTGATCCATAGCTGCTTATTCAAAGATTGCATAGCAGAGCACCATTTCTTTCGGAGCCGTAGCTTTTGGGTACTTATTGTCACGACCCAACCCTGTAGGCCGCGACTAGTGTCCGTGCTGGACACCTGAACGTACCCAATAACCCAAACCAGCATATAAGCAGAATATTTAAATGTAAAAGTCAATTGGCGTTATTAATTATCACAGATTAACGGATAAAGCACAAGGAAGCCGATCAGGCTGTCACAGATCATACCAACCCAAATCATATGCAGAACCCACATGTATGTCTACAGACCTCTACCGAACACATCAGAATCATAAGACGGGACAGGGCCCCGTCATACCCCTGAACAACTTACAAATGTACCATAGCAAGGACTGTACCAAACATAGGCTCCGAACAATAGAGCACTCCAAGAAGGCAGAATATAGTCCTAAACATGCGGATCAGCAAATCTGTAGTCTGTACCTGCGCGGCATGAAAACACAGCCCCCGAAGAAAGGGGGTCAGTACGAAATATGTACTGAGTATGTAAAGCATGGAACGTAGTAAACAAAGTCATAATCGAAGCAGACGATACAGAAAATGAACGGAATATCCAGATTAGCAAAGATGCTGATCATAAAGCATAAATAGTATTTGCAGAAAACGTATGTCAGACCTGGTCCCACTACGGGACAAAATCATAACCGAAACAGAACGTACAGAAAAGTGAGTGTGATATCCAGAGTATCAAATGCATATTTTCAAAACATGAAGAGTGTGTACAGAAACATATGCCATATCATATCCGGCCCCTGCCAAGGGACTCGGCAGACAGAACGTGGCCATCCCCCGACGCTGGTGCCACAACACATAAGGATCAGAAAAGGGGAATAACCCCGTAACATAGCATAACATAATAAATGGCTATATCAGATCAGATCATATCATGTCAGAATAGTGTACATGGCACAGCATACTCCACAACCCATGTACATATATACTTGCCCCCTCACATCAAGGCACGGCGAACAATGCAGTGGAAGACGCTTGAGAACATATCCTGGCCCGGGCTCAGTGTGGGAAACATTGAGGCATCCACGAATGGAGTAGTGAGAAACTAAATGCAATAAAATACTATGTATACTTCCAGAGACTCAATGAGGCATATCGAGTGACAAGTCAAAACAATGAAATCGGACCGAATCATAGTAAGTAAACTTCGGATGTCATAATGGGTTACGGAGGCATAATCTTGCTGAGATCGTTTCCAAGATCCAAAACAGTTTATAAGACTTAACGGAGTATTTAAAACAATTCTTTAGATAATAGTTAGAGGAGTAGTTAAGACATTTGCTTTAAAGCAGCTCGAAGACAAGTCATAAATACAAAAGGGGTAAAATTGGAAATAGTGGGCCCACCTCGGGACAAACGAAGCAGTGGGCTCAAATTACGTATTTTAAGCTTGTGGGGTCACCTATAGAGGTACTAGGGACATTTCATAACATTCTAATCAATTTGTGAAAGTTTGCCTAATTCTTCCAACAAAGCATACCTAAAAGGTTCAATTCTATTGAATGAAAAAGTGACAATTTCAAACGCGGATTCCGATGGACAGAATATATTCCGGGGCTCAAATCCGATCCTAGTACACCTAGGACATGCCAAAAGAAGAATCGGGATAGCTTTACATACCTTATATGCTCTTTACGCCTTTCCGAATTCAATTCCCGTTTCGCCCAAAATCTGCAATTGGTCACATTTACCAATTCTCAATTTCCAATCTTTAAGTATTCAATCTTTATTCATAATTGCCTACAGAAATTTGGGCAGCATCTCCCCTATACATATATCATCCCCGAGAATTTAACTCGGCAAAACAATCAACAACAACCCAACAACAACACCAACAACGACAACAATCAATATAGGACACAATATAACACAACTAGTCTTCTTTCCGACATAATGCAAGAACTTTCATTCCGACTTCCCATTTCCAAACCAATCTCAATGTTTTCATATTCATTATTAATCTAGATTATCACAATATAATTTGGAAGCAATTCATATCATTTCCAAAAAATATTCACAAGATATAAAAAATATACAAACTTTCCACCAAAGTCATAATTCATCCAAAACATCTAATATTCAACCTACATATCCATAACATATTTCCATCTTCCAATTTCATCAACCATAATCATAATTCACATCTTAACAAATTCATTTCCATAATATCACAAAATCATTCTAAAGTGACATAATCTTCTACATTCTAACTTCAACCAAAATTCATTCAACTTTCATTCCCAATATAATTTTCACCATAACCACAACTAGAATACAACATAAAATTCAACTCATATATGTATACAACGTACATACACTCACGGCTACATATATATATATATATATATACACTTTGTAAACTTCCATATTTCCATAGTTTCTACTCATTTCCATATACTACAAGACAAACAAACCTTCATAACATAATAAAAAGGTACGAATTCCTACCTTTTTCTCCAATCTTCTTCACTTGTCCAAAGTGTGAGATTGATGAAACTAATGCTCAATCTTCCAAAACAACTACACCAAGTTGTGGAGGGACCTTGAATTAGTAGGAATTCAACAAGAAAATAATTTTAGAGTCAAGATTTGTTTTAGGGTGATTTTTCTATGGCCAACCCGAAATGGCTCTTATGTTTGCTCTTGGTTTTTCTTCTTTCTCTTCTTTCTTTGTTTCTTGAAACTTCTATTAGATAGTGACCATTTATAATTAATTAGCACATGGAAATATTCATTAAAACCATGGGTTGGGCCTCAGTTGTCCGGCCACCCCTTAAACATTGGGCCTAAATTTTCATTTTATTTTTTTGGGTCAACTCGGTTGATCCCGAGTTGGGCCTAGCCCACTAGCCTTTCGACCTTAACACGTTCATATCTCCTTGTACCGACATCACCTAGGAACCCACGACCTATGGATAGAAAGCTAATTCAATTATCTACAACTTCTATTTCATGGTATCTTTCCAAATTTCAAACTTATAATACCGTTTGTGCCCCTCAAAGTCAGGTCACCCGAAAACGTTTTCTTAAAAATATTCGTTTGGAGGGCTTCCACTTTGATTTGGCCCAAGGGTACTTCATGAGTTGTGTTTAACTTTACATATGTGATTCATATGACTTTTCAGATGTTCCAAAAAAAAAAAATCTCGGTGTGTGGGCCCCACCCCAGCAAATAATCCGACGTTCAAAAATACGGGATATAACATCCTCCCCCCCTTTAGAACATTCGTCCTCGAATGTTAAATTAGCCTTATAGGTCTTACAAACACTCCGGGGGAGTTTCTTCTTATGAGTAGCACACATGAATTATTTACCAATTAATATAACAAGTTTAGAGATTTAGATCATCTGTAGGTGTAGAGAACAAGTGAGGGTACTTTTTCTTCATTTCATCCTCTGCTCCCCAGGTCGTTCCTTCTTTATTATTGTTTCGCCATAAGACTTTAACAGAGGGTATATCTTCGGTACGCGGGCTCCTCACCTGACGATCCAGAATAGCTACAGGTTGCTTTTCTTAAGAAAATTTCTCCATCACCTGAATATCATTCACTGGAAATGTTCTACAGGGATCACCAACACATTTGCGGAGCATGGACACATGAAATACCGGATGTATCGCTTTCAAATCAAATGGCAAATCTGGCTCATAGGCGACATTCCCAATCTTTCGAATAATCTGATAAGGTCCGATATATTGCAGACGGAGCTTACCCTTTTTGTCGCATCGCACCACGCCTTTTATAGACGATACTCTAAAAAATACACAATCACCGACCTGGAACTCCAAGAGTCGACGTCGTTTATCAGCGTATGACTTCTGTCGACTCTGAGTTGCTAATAGTCCCTCTCGGATAAGTTTCATCTTATCAACTGCCTGTTGGATTATACCTGGGCCTATTAGTTATGTTTCGCCAATATCAAACCAGCCGATCGGTGACCTGCCTTCTCTGCCAAACAAAGCCTCGTACAGAGCCATCTGGATGCTAGACTGGTAGCTGTTATTATAAGCAAACTCAATCAACGGCAGATGACTATCCCAGCTGCCTCTGAAATCAATAACACAGGCTCGCAACATATCTTCTAGCGTTTATATAGTGCACTCGGCCTGTCCGTCGCTCTGGGGATGGAATGTTATGCTCAGACTCACCTTAGTCCCTAATCTTTCCTGAAAAGATCTCTAGAAATTTGCCATAAAATGGGCACCTCCGTCAGTGGTAATAGATGTAGGAACTCCGTGGAGTTGCACTATTTCTTTAATATATAGTCTGGCATAATCCTCCGCTGAGTAAGTTGTTCTGACGGGAAGAAAGTGGGCTGATTTTTTATCGGCCTATCCACAATAATCCAAATAGAGTCATACTTCCGCGGAGTGCGAGGAAACCTGTAATGAAGTCCACTTGGCTTCTGATGTTCAATTGTTTTCATTTATGCTTACTTTACTTTCATTTGCTCCCCTTCTTTGGGGTTATACTTCTACCATATCCATGTCTTTTCTTTTTAACCTATAACTTGATTATCTTCGTACGAAATCTTAACAGAATCACGATTATATAGTACAAAATCTTATCCGATAGCTAGCACTCAAGTAATATAATTAATGTAGAAGTTTATCTCTTAGTAATCACATTCTTCCTTCATACCCATTCCTTATCTGTCGTTTTGTTTCCTCAATAATCGAATTATTTGATACTCACATGATTCATCGTTTCATGCCATAAGTTTTCCTTTGCCCTACACTATTTCATTCTAGTTCGTTTTCGCAATTAACATTCGTGCTTTGCCCGTCAACTCTTTTAAAGACTCTGCTTAACTATGTTTCTTACGGTTCACTTTTTCTGGTATTTGATCTCCTTACCCCGCACTCAATTATTCTCTTTTCTTTCCAAACATAGTTGTATTAGAATTTTCCAAACTCAACCAGTAGCAAAATGAGTATCGGTCTATTTCGTAACATTTGTACCATACCTTTCCCTTTTCCTCGTAAATTCTGCCCAGTTAATCCTTTCTATATATTACAACACTGGCTATTAGGGTTCACCAATCGATCGACATAGTCGTAAATGGGGGGTCCTACACATACGTACATATATCACTACCATTTCTTTCACCATACATCTTCAATCACCTGTTCAAATTTTTACTCTAATTCCAGAGCTGCGCTGCTTTTCCTTCCTTTTTACCAATCTAATCCGTCTCAGCTCACGTGACCCCTATAAGGTTTCTAACCATTCCACACATCCTAATTCCCTTTAGGTTACCCCGAATTTCCTATTCGTCTCTTATATCTATGTTTGCCAAAAATTTTGGTACATTTCCCAGGGGGTCACCCATCCCAAAAAATTTTCTGGCCCTAGCACGCTTAACCTTAAAACTTTAATACATTTAGGTGCGTTAAGGCCGGTATAATCACGTCAACTGCCCCGCGCGACCTTGGTCACGTAATTTAAGGCAAATCGGGGTCTTAACAACTTTCAAAACGTTCTCGTAGCGGGTCCCACCCCGATTTAGAGGGGATTCTTTTACTTTTCTAACTATATAGTTACCGTGTCGCCCCTGTAAATCCTCAATATTTACCTCCATGCGTGTGTATATATATACCTTTAGACAGCTCACGGGTTTAGGTTTTTATTCCACAGATCCCATCTCCAACCAGTCGATGAGAACTGATAAAATGTTACAAACTAGAATCCGACGAACTTCGCGGAATCTCTTAGCACTTAACTCACATAATTACTTCCATATTTGTGTATATGTATATTTTTGAGTCGTAAACGGACCACTCAATTTCCACTGCCTGTCATACACTTTGTATTCTTCCAATTAGAGGAAACTTAATCATTGGACATTTTTTGCCCTTCCACATATGCTGTCCTAAAGTAAAATGGGGTCGGAACATATTCCGGTTCGTTTAAATAAATTGCAAATCTGCTACTCATATATGCTTTCTCGAGATAAAATTTTCCAAATACGGATAATACTTCTTACGAATGACACGGAGGGTATCTCTCAAACTTTAATCCAACATAATGAATTCACCCTATCGGTATCGACCTTCAAGACATGTTAAGAATTTATATCTCATCTTCCTCTTCGTATTTCTAGGAAAATTTGGGCAGAGGTTCCTCTGTATTTCTTACTATCCCAAAACCTGCCCACAGGAAATACCAACCATGGCTCACAGGGCCAACACATATACGTATATACATATCATATCATATCATATCATATCATATCGCATCATAGCCACACAGGGCTGATAATTTCAAATAAAAAGTATAAATATGCCGAGGCTTATTTCACATGTCCAACTCGAACTGCACCTATTGCACTTTCCTGTTTACTTTTCATTACGATTTTAAACTTTATGTTTCAATCGTGCTTCAAATACCTTACCCAGCGTACGTCTTTCATACCATTGCTTACCTGTGTACTGTGTAGCTTCCAATATCATCAGTCACTGTCTTACGTCGATACCGTTCTCCAGCTGAAATCAGAGGTTAGTAAAAAGGAATTCATTTCCTACAGCTGGCTCTATCGCACGATCTAAGATTCAAAGAAAGGTAACACCCTAAATGTCCTGTAGCCTCCTGTTTTTTGATGTGGTGCACAACACACCGATAAACAAGACTCTACGAGACACGGTCTGCAGACACTCCGAGGACAAACTGCTCTGATACCACTTTTGTCACGACCCAACCCCGTAGGCCGCGACTAGTGTCCGCGCTGGACACCTGAACGTACCCAATAACCCAAACCAGCATATAAGCAGAATATTTAAATGTAAAAGTCAATTTGCGTTATTAATTATCACAGATTAACGGATAAAGCACAAGGATGCCGATCAGGCTGTCACAGATCATACCAACCCAAATCATATGCAGAACCCACATGTATGTCTATAGACCTCTACAGAACACATCAGAATCATAAGACGGGACAGGGCCCCGTCATACCCCTGAACAACATACAAATGTACCATAGCAAGGACTGTACCAAACATCGGCTCCGAACAATAGAGCACTCCAAGATGGCAGATTATAGTCCTAAACATGCGGATCAGCAAATCTGTAGTCTGTACCTGCGCGGCATGAAAACGCAGCCCCCGAAGAAAGGGGGTCAGTACGAAATATGTACTGAGTATGTAAAGCATGGAACGTAGTAAACAAAGTCATAATCGAAGCAGACGATACAGAAAATGAACGGAATATCCAGATTAGCAAAGATGCTGATCATAAAGCATAAATAGTATTTGCAGAAAACGTATGTCATACCTGGTCCCACTACGGGACAAAATCATAACCGAAACAGAACGTACAGAAAAGTGAGTGTGATATCCAGAGTATCAAATGCATATTTTCAAAACATGAAGAGTGTGTACAGAAACATATGCCATATCATATCCGGCCCCTGCCAAGGGACTCGGCAGACAGAACATGGCCACCCCCCGACGCTGGTGCCACAACACATAAGGATCAGAAAAGGGGAATAACCCCGTAACATAGCATAACATATCAAATGGCCATATCAGATCATATCATATCATGTCAGAATAGTGTACATGGCACAACATACTCCACAACCCATGTACATATATACCTGCCTCCTCATATCGAGGCACGGCGAACAATGCAGTGGAAGACGCTTGAGAACATATCCTGGCACGGGCTCAGTGTGGGAAACATTGAGGCATCCACGAATGGAGTAGTGAGAAACTAAATGCAATAAAATACCATGTATACTTCCAAAGACTCAATGAGGCATATCGAGTGACAAGTCAAAACAATGAAATCGGACGGAATCATAGTAAGTAAACTTCGGATGTCATAATGGGTTATGGAGGCATAATCTTGCTGAGATCATTTCCAAGATCCAAAACAGTTTATAAGACTTAACGGAGTATTTAAAACAATTCTTTAGATAATAGTTAGAGGAGTAGTTAAGACATTTCCTTTAAAGCAGCTCGAAGACAAGTCATAAATACAAAAGGGGTAAAATCGGAAATAGTGGGCCCACCTCGGGACAAACGAAGCAGTGGGCTCAAATTACGTATTTTAAGCTTGTGGTGTCACCTATAGAGGTACTAGGGACATTTCATAACTTTCTAAACAATTTGTGAAAGTTTGCCTAATTCTTCCAAAAAAGCATACCTAAAAGGTTCAATTCTATTGAATGAAAAAGTGACAATTTCTAACGCGGATTCCGATGGACAGAATATATTCCGGGGCTCAAATCTGATCCTAGTACACCTAGGACATGCCAAAAGAAGAATCGGGATAGCTTTACATACCTTATATGCTCTTTACGCCTTTCCAAATTCAATTCCCGTTTCGCCCAAAATCTGCAATTGGTCACATTTACCAATTCTCAATTTCCAATCTTTAAGTATTCAATCTTTATTCATAATTGCCTACAGAAATTTGGGCAGCACCTCCCCTATACATATATCATCCCTGAGAATTTAACTCGGCAAAACAATCAACAACAACCCAACAACAACACCAACAATGACAACAATCAATATAGGACACAATATAACACAACTAGTCTTCTTTCCGACATAATGCAAGAACTTTCATTCCGACTTCCCATTTCCAAACCAATCTCAATGTTTTCATATTCATTATTAATCTAGATTATCACAATATAATTTGGAAGCATTTCATATCATTTCCACAAAATATTCACAAGATATACAAAATATACAAACTTTCCACCAAAGTCATAATTCATCCAAAACATCTAATATTCAACCTACATATCCATAACATATTTCCATCTTCCAATTTCATCAACCATAATCATAATTCACATCTTAACAAATTCATTTCCATAATATCACAAAATCATTCTAAAGTGACATAATCTTCTACATTCCAACTTCAACCAAAATTCATTCAACTTTCGTTCCCAATATAATTTTCACCATAACCACAACTAGAATACAACATAAAATTCAACTCATATATGTATACAACATACATACACTCACGGCTACATATATATATATATATATATACACTTTGTAAACTTCCATATTTCCATAGTTTCTACTCATTTCCATATACTACAACACAAACAAACCTTCATAACATAATAAAAAGGTATGAATTCCTACCTTTTTCTCCAATCTTCTTCACTTGTCCAAAGTGTGAGATTGATGAAACTAATGCTCAATCTTCCAAAACAACTACACCAAGTTGTAGAGGGACCTTGAATTAGTAGGAATTCAACAAGAAAATAATTTTAGAGTCAATATTTTTTTGAGGGTGATTTTTCTATGGCCAACCCGAAATGGCTCTTATGTTTGCTCTTGGTTTTTCTTCTTTCTCTTCTTTCTTTGTTTCTTGAAACTTCTATTAGATAGTGACCATTTATAATTAATTAGCACATGGAAATATTTATTAAAACCATGGGTTGGGCCTCACTTGTCCGGCCACCCCTTAAACATTGGGCCTAAATTTTCATTTTATTTTTTTGGGTCAACTCGGTTGATCCCGAGTTGGGCCTAGCCCACTGACCTTTCGACCGTAAAATGTTCATATCTCCTTGTACTGACATCACCTAGGAACCCACGACCTATGGATAGAAAGCTAATTCAATGATCTACAACTTCTATTTCAAGGTATCTTTCCAAATTGCAAACTTATAATACCGTTTGTGCCCCTCAAAGTCAGGTTACCCGAAAACGTTTTCTTAAAAATATTCGTTTGGAGGGCTTCCACTTTGATTTGGCCCAAGGGTACTTCATGAGTTGTGTTTAACTTTACATATGTGATTCATATGACTTTTCAGATGTTCCAAAAAAAAAATCTTGGTATGTGAGCCCCACCCCAGCAAATAATCTGACGTTCAAAAATACGGGATATAACACTTATTCTTTTGTGTATATAATTATGGGCATAGCGGGGTCCTGTCCCGCTCATATGATATGTCCTACTCTTAGAGGCTCGTAGTCATGTGTATGTGGGTAGAGATGTTCGGCTATGTGGGCCCATTTTTTGTATATCTTTTGTTAGCCACGTCGGCCTTGTACTTATGATGTGGCATAGATGCCTATGATATGTTAAATGATGATGGTCGTCTAATGGGATCAATATGATTAACGATAAGAAAAGCACGAATTGACTTATGGTTCACCTAAATGTTATGTTATGTTATGTACGATGAGGGGGTGCTCGGGTGGGGTAGCACCGGGTGCTCGTCACGGCCCCCTAGCCGGGTCGTGACAAAAGTGGTATCAGAGCCAGGTTCAATCCTAGGATGTGTCTACGAGCCGAGTCTAGTAGAGTCTTGGTTATGGGTGTGTTGCACGCCACACTTATAAACGAGAAGCTGCAGACATTTTAGGAATATATGACTTTCTTTCTTCATAAGAATCGTGCGATAGAGCTCTGATGTAAGAAATTCTTGTTCCTAAATCATGTGTTGTGTATTTCAGAGATGCCTAAAAAGAAAAAGGCTACAACAGCCTAAAAGGGCAAGACGGTGGCAGAAAAGCGGGCTGAAAGAGTACCGCCACCGGTAGTAGAGGAAGATGAGTCCTAGAGTGCGGCTCAATCTCAGTCCTCCCAGGCAGTGCCTATTACCGAGGAGCACGTGGGAGCCTCAGCCCAGCTCCAGCTCCTCCACCGAATGCTTCGGGCCAAGACGTGAGAGAGGCAATTAATTTGTTGACTCAGTTGGTTGCCGCCCAGACTCAGAGGCCAAGCGCAGGGCAAGGTCTTACACCTCAGAAAATTTCCCGTTGGAACGCCAGTAAATGAACTAATGATGTGTGCAAAGAGTGCGAGTGTATAATGTTTCATGGGAAATGTATGTAAAGGGATGCGGATGATTAGAATGAAAAGTCGAGAAATGAGAAAAATTGAAAGTTGGCAAAACTGCCCAGTGGTCGTATAGTGAAAAATACGGACCGTAAAGTGCAATACGGTCCGTAAACTTGACGTCGTAAACTGGCATGTCCAACTTCAACTTTCTGCCAACTGAGGAAATGTCTAAATACGACCTGGTGGATGGACCGTAAAGTGATTTACGGCCCGTAAACCATAGTCGTAAATCACCATGCATGCATGCCAAAGTTTCTGGTTCTGGTTAAGCTTAAAAACGACCACGAGGGACGGTCCGTAAACTGAAATACGGACCGTAAACCTCCATGGACGACCACTGTTCACCCAGCACAGATTTTCCAATTCATTAAATATGAGGATCAAGACTTATTTTATTTCATTACAACATTACACCACTTCTCTCTACATTTATTATATGAGTTTTCAAGGATTATAAGTCATCCATAACATTAAGACAAGTGAATCAAGGATAAGGGAATCATCAAGGATCATCCAAGTCAAGAAATCCAAATGGAGAAAAACTAGGGTTTTGCTCAAAGAAGAGTATTATCAACCAAAGCTTGTTCCTACAACTTCTAAGGTAAGATTCATGATTTTTACAAGATGTTTAAGGTATTGGAGAATTAAAATACATGGATTGTAGAAAATTTGGTCAACTAGGTCATGAATGATGAATAGTTACATTTTGAGAAATAGTTTGAATTGAGTTATGAATGTTGTTGTGTTGTGATATGAATATGTTATAAAAGGTATTAAGATCATGAACTAAACACTTTAGACGAATGGACGAAGATGGGTGTTATAATCATGAATGTGGGTGAATTAGAGGCAAATTGAGGAATTCTAGATAATGTGGATAATGTGAATGACTAATGGCCATTGTTATGATATTAATGAAGGTATAAACGCTAGCATTGGAAGGGAACGTGCAAGCGTAGAATAGTTCGACGGAAAGGTATGTAAGGCTAACCCTTCTTTCATAAGGCATGGTTCTTGGCCAAATTCCTAAATTCCTCTATATGAGTATGTTGTCTCCACATGGTTGACATTCCGAGCTCATAATCTCACGACCCTTAATATGTACTATGATTATACTATGTTTCTCGCTTGACGAGTAAGTCCATAATGTTGATGTAACGATAGTGAGGAGGATAGAAATGATGATGAGAGTAAAATGAGATTAAAGATGCTTACGAGCTATGATATATGTATATGTGCCTATGAAGGGCTATAATGATACCCCGAGCTTATAACGCCGGGTAGGACATATGTATATGATTATGTATAAAGTATGTATACGATTACGTAACGCGCGCACACCTCTGCAGATGTTACGGATTACCCTGAAGCCTTGGTAGGCCCAGGTAGAAATAACATTGAGCCTTGGTTGGCCAAGTACGTACGAAACACCGAACCTTATGGTCGGGTACGCTATGTATGTATATAAGTGTATGGATGTGTATATCATATGAATATGAATGTGAAAAGACTATTTATATGAATGCGAATAGGGGCATGTATACGAATATTAGCACAAGTATGGTACGAGTATTATTATGGGATACGAACGACGTTGTATGCAAGTAAGCGATATGATGATGATGATATTACTGTCTCCCCTCCTATGCTATCTTCGTATGATATCTATTATGCTTCTATATTGATGTTGATCATGCTTTACATACTCAGTACATTCTTCGTACTGACGTCCTTTTGTTTGTGGACGCTGCGTCATGCCGCAGGTGCACATGGAGACAGACTTGATCCATAGCTGCTTATTCAGAGATTGCATAGCAGAGCTCCATTTCTTTCGGAGCCGTAGCTTTTGGGTACTTATTCTTTTGTGTATATAAAATTATGGGCATAGCGGGGTCCTGTCCCGCTCATACGATATGTCATACTCTTAGAGGCTCGTAGACATGTGTGTGTGTGGGTAGATGTGTTTGGCCTTGTCGGCCTATGTTTTGTATATCATTTTGTCGGCCACGTTGGCCCATGTATATTGATGTGGCATAAATGCCTATGATGATATAAATGTGCGGTTGTCCATATGGGACTAGTTGACGAATGAATGGAAATGCATGTATAATTATGTGGATCACCTAGATGTATGTATAAGAGTAAGCTAAGAGGGTGCTCGGGTGGGTTAGGACCGGGTGCTCGTCGCGGCCCCGAGTCGGGTCGTGACAAAAGTGGTATCAGAGCAGTTCAGTCCTAGGATGTGTCTACGAGCCGTGTCTAGTAGAGTCTTGGTTATGAGTGTGTTGCGTGCCACACTTATAAACGAGAAGCTGCGGACATTTTAGGAATATATGACTTCTTCATAAGAATCGTGCGATAGAGCTATGATGTAAGAAATTCTTGTTCCTAAATCGTGTGTTGTGTATTTCAGAGATGCGTAAAAAGAAAAAGGCTACAGCAGCCCAAAAGGGCAAGACGGTGGAAGAAAAGCGGGCTTAAAGAGCAACGCCACCGGTAGTAGAGAAAGATGAGTCCCAGAGTGCGGCTCAATCTCAGTCCTCCCAGAGAGTTCCTATTACCGAGGAACACGTGGGAGCCTCAGCCCCAGCTCCAGCTCCTCCACCGAATGCTTCGGGCCAAGACGTGAGAGAGGCCATTAATTTGTTGACTCAGTTGGTTGCGGCCCAGACTCAAAGGCCAAGCGGAAGGCAAGGTGACAGGCTGTTAGTGCAAGGGCCCGTGACTTCATTGCTTTGAAACCCCTGGAATTCTTTGGGTCGAAACAGGAGGAGGATCCCCAGGACTTTATTGATGGTATGCTAAGGACGCTCCGGTTGATACATGCTTCAGACACTAAGTCGGTTGAGATAGCGTCCTATTGATTGAGAGATATCTCGATCCAGTGGTATACAGTATGGATGGCTTAGCGGGTAGCCAATGCACCTCCGCTGGTATGGCAAGAGTTTGTCGATGCTTTTCTCCGTCACTACATGCCTCCAGAAGTTCGGCGAGCTAGGGCCGATAAATTCTTGAATCTGAGGCAAGGTAGCATGAGTGCTACAGAGTATAGTCTCCGCTTCAATTCCTTGGCTAGGTATGCTTCGGCCATGGTAGCGGATATGGGCGATCGGGTGCACCGGTTTGTGAAAGGCCTAGGGCCACACTTGATGGATAAATGCTTAACTGCGTCCCTTCAGGATGGCATGGATATTGCACTCATTCAGGCACATGCTCAGGAATTAGAGGAACACCTACAGCAACGGAGAAATGAACGTGAGCAGGATAAGGGCCATAACAAGAAGGCCAGACCTTCGGGTTCGAGGAGCGAGTCCAGGGGCGGATACGGATAGCAGTTTCCCAGCCATTAAGGCTATTCTATGACCAGTACACCTCCACAGTTCACGGGGCAGAGATATGACAGATCTACTCGTTCCGAGCCGAGTCAGGGTTATTCAGGGTCTCAGTTTATAGGTGATTCAGGCCAGCCAAGGCCAACCGTACCACGATGTTCTCAGTGTGGAAAGTGGCATTGGGGTCAGTGCCGATCAGGTTTAGACGCTTGCTATTCATGTGGTCGGCCAGGCCATATTATGCGTGATTGCCCCTCAGTACATAGTATAGGTAGGACCCAGCCATCAGGGTCGGTAGCCGGATCTTCGGCATCTGTACGCCCTACGGGGCCAGGTTCACATGCGCCAGTCCGCCATGGTAGAGGTAGAGGCAGAGCTCCCAGTACTAGCGGTCCTCAGCACCATATTTATGTTTTGGCTGGACGCCAAGATCTTGAGTCTTCTCCTGATGTGGTCACAGGTATATTATCGGTATTCTCTCATGATGTATATGCTTTGATTGATCCGGGCTCCACATTATCATATGTTACTCCATATCTTACGGGTCGATTTATAATTGAGACGGAGTCTATCAAACCTTTCGAGGTGTCTACACCCGTGGGTGAATCGGTAATAGCTAGCCGAGTATATAGGAATTGTGTGATTGCGATTTGTGATCGTCGTACCATGATTGATTTGCATGAGCTAGAAATGGTAGATTTTGACGTTATTTTGGGCATGGATTGGTTGGCTTCTTGTTACGCCAATGTTGATTGCCGAATAAAGATGGTTCGTTTCCAGTTTCCGGGAGAACCAGTCTTAGAATGGAAAGGGAATGCGGCATCACCAAAAGGTAGGTTTATTTCCTATCTAAAGGCAAGGAAAATGATCACGAAGGGGTGCATTTATCACCTAGTGCGAGTTCAATATGTAGAAGTTGAGTCGCCGACTCTTCAGTCAGTTCCGGTAGTGAACGAATTTCCGGATGTGTTCCCGGAAGAGTTTCCAGACCTTCTTTCTTCATAAGAATCGTGCGATAGAGCTATGATGTAAGAAATTCTTGTTCCTAAATCGTGTGTTGTGTATTTCAGAGATGCCTAAAAATAAAAAGGCTACAGCAGCCCAAAAGGGCAAGACGGTGGAAGAAAAGCGGGCTGAAAGAGCACCGCCACCGGTAGTAGAGAAAGATGAGTCCTAGAGTGCGGCTCAATCTCAGTCCTCCCAGACAGTGCCTATTACAGAGGAACACGTGGGAGCCTCATCCCCAGCTCCAGCTCCTCCACCGAATGCTTCGGGCCAAGACGTGAGAGAGGCTATTAATTTGTTGACTCAGTTGGTTGCGGCCCAGACTCAGAGGCCAAGCGCAAGACAAGGTGACAGGGCTGTTAGTGCAAGGGCCCGTGACTTCATTGCTTTGAAACCCCCGGAATTCTTTGGGTCGAAACTGGAGGAGGATCCCCAGGATTTTATTGATGGTATGCTAAGGACGCTCCAGTTGATACATGCTTCAGACACTGAGTCGGTAGAGCTAGCGTCCTATAGATTGAGAGATATCTCGATCTAGTGGTATACAGTATGGATGGCTTCGCGGGGAGCTAATGCACCTCCGCCGGTATGGCAAGAGTTTGTCGATGCTTTTCTCCGTCACTACATGCCTCCAGAAGTTCGGCGAGCTAGGGCCGATAAATTCTTGAATCTGAGGCAAGGTAACATGAGTGCTACAGAGTATAGTCTCCGCTTTAATTCCTTGGCTAGGTATGCTTCGGCCATGGTAGCGGATATGGGCGATCGGGTGCACCGGTTTGTGAATGGCCTAGGGCCACACTTGATGGATAAATGCTTGACTACGTCCCTTCACGATGGCATGGATATTGCACGCATTCAGGCACATGCCCAGGAATTAGAGGAACACCTACAGCAGCGGAGAAATGAACGTGAGCAGGATAGGGGCCATAACAAGAGGGCCAGACCTTCGAGTTCGAGGAGCGAGTCCAGGGGCGGACACAGACAGCAGTTTCCCAGCCATTCAGGGTATTCTATGACCAGTACACCTTCACAGTTCACGAGGCAGAGATTTGACAGATCTACTCGTCCCGAGCCGAGTCAGGGTTATTCGGGGTCTCAGTTTAGAGGTGATTCAGGCCAGCCAAGGCCACCTGTACCACGATGTTCTCAGTGTGGAAAGTTGCGTTGGGGTCAGTGTCGATCAGGTTCAGACGCTTGCTATTCATGTGGTCGGCCAGGCCATATTATGCGTGATTGCCCCTCAGTACATGGTAGAGGTAGGACCCAGCCATCAGGGTCGGTAGCCGGATCTTCTACATCTGTACGCCCTACGGGGCCAGGTTCACATGTGCCAGTCGGCCATGGTAGAGGTAGAGGCAGAGCTCCCAGTATTAGCGGTCCTCAACACCGTATTTATGTTTTGGCTGGACGCCAAGATCTTGAGTCTTCTCCTGATGTGGTCACAGGTATATTATCGGTATTCTCTCATGATGTATATGCTTTGATTGATCCGGGCACCACACTATCATATGTTACTCCATATATTGGGGGCAATTTATAATTGAGTCGGAGTCTATCAAACCTTTTGAGGTGTCAACACCCGTGGGTGACTCGGTAATAGCTAGCCGAGTATATAGGAATTGTGTGATTGTGATTTGTGATCCTCGTACCATGATTGATTTGCATGAGCTAGAAATGGTTGATTTTGACGTTATTATGGGCATGGATTAGTTGGCTTCTTGTTATGCCAATGTTGATTGTAGAAGGAAAATGGTTCGCTTCCAGTTTCCGGGAGAACCAGTCTTATAATGGAAAGGAAATTCAGCATCACCAAAAGGTAGGATTATTTCCTATATAAAGGCAAGGAAGATGATCACGAAAGGGTGCATTTATCACCTAGTGCGAGTTCAAGATGTGGAAGCTGAGTCGCCGACTCTTCAGTCAGTTCCGGTAGTGAATGAATTTCCGGATGTGTTCCCGGAAGAGCTTCCAGGCCTTCCTCCCGAGCGGGAGATTGATTTTACGATTGATATGTTGCCAGACACTAATCCCATATCTATTCCTCCCTATAGGATGGGACCCGCAGAGTTGAAAGAGTTGAAGGAGCAATTAAAAGACTTGCTTGAAAAAGGCTTCATTAGGCCTAGTTCATCCCCGTGGGGAGCACCCGTATTGTTCGTCCGAAAGAAGGATGGCTCCCTGAGAATGTGCATTGATTATCGGCAATTGAATAAAGTGACGATTAAGAACAAGTATCCCCTCCCGAGGATTGATGATTTATTTGATCTATTGAAAGGTGCCAAATGGTTTTCAAAGATTGATTTGAGGTCCGGGTATCACCAAATAAGAGTTAGGGAGAAAGATATCCCTAAGACAGCTTTCAGAACAAGATACGGTCATTTTGAGTTCCGAGTGATGTCGTTTGGGCTATCTAATGCACCGGCAGTGTTTATGGACTTAATGAACAATGTATTCAGGCCTTTTCTGGATCTATTTGTGATTGTATTCATCGATGATATCCTAGTGTATTCTAGATCCGAGGCAGAACATGCGGATCACTTGCGTATTGTCCTTGGAGTTCTTCGAACCTGAGAGTTATTCGCGAAGTTTTCCAAATGCGAGTTTTCGTTGAACTCAGTGGCATTTCTGGGCCACATTGTTGCAGCTGACGGTATTCGAGTGGATAGCCAAAAGATTGAGGTAGTGAAGATTTGGCCAAGGCCCACGACCCCTACGGAGGTTCGCAGCTTTTTGGGCTTAGCCGGTTATTACAGAAGATTTGTTGAGGGTTTCTCTTCTATTTCTGCACCGTTCACCAAGTTGACTTAGAAGTCAGCTAAGTTTCAATGGACAGATGCTTGCGAGCGTAGTTTCCAAGAGTTGAAAGACCGACTGACTTCAGCCCCAGTCTTGACACTTCCAGAGGGATTGGAAGGATATGGTATTTATTGTGATGCTTCAAGCGTTGGGCTAGGCTGTGTATTGATGCAAAATGGTAAGGTGATCGCGTATGCTTCTAGACAATTACGGAAACATGAGCAGAATTATGCTACCCATGACTTAGAATTGGCCGCGGTGGTCCATGCTTTAAAGATATGGAGACATTACTTATATGGTGTCCACGTGGATATTTATACAGATCATAAGAGTCTCCAGTACATCTTCAAGCAGAAAGAGTTGAATTTGCGGCAACGACGATGGCTAGAGTTGCTAAAAGACTATGATGTTGAAATCCTGTACCACCCCGGAAAGGCAAATGTTGTGGCTGATGCTCTTAGCCGTAGGTCGATGGGAAGTCTAAGTGATGTACGACCAGAAAAGAAAGAGATGGCCCGTGATCTTCAGCAGTTAGCTAGCCTAGGAGTCCGAGTGGTGGACTCAGGTAGCAGCGGGGCTACTATTTAGAATTCAGCAGTTTCATCGTTAGTAGCGGAAGTAAAAGAACGACAATATGAGGATCCCATGCTAATGTAGTACAGAGATACACTCCCTCAGAAGGAGGAGTAATCGTTTGACATTTCGGAAGACGGAGTTCTCCGATGTCGAGGTAGGTTATGTGTTCCCGATGTGGCAGGTCTACGCCATCAGATTTTGAGAGAAGGTCATTGTTCCCGTTACTCCGTTCACCCCGGAGCAACGAAAATGTATCATGATCTTAAGTCTATATATTGGTGGAATGGGATGAAGAAAGATATAGCGGAATTCGTAGCTCAGTGTCCAAATTGCCAACAAGTAAAGATCGAGCACCAAAAGCCGGGTGGCTTATTGCAAGCTATAGAAATCCCAACTTGGAAGTGGGAAGTGATTAATATGGATTTCATTACAGGGTTACCCCGTTCTCGACGTAAATATGATCCTATATGGGTGATCGTGGATAGACTCACAAAGTCAGCGCATTTCTTACCGGTCAAAATGACCTATATGGCAGAAGATTATGCCAAGCTTTATCTTAAAGAGATAGTGAGACTCCATGGCGTACCGGTATCTATTATCTCCGATAGAGGAACTCAGTTTACAGCCATGTTTTGGGGGTCTTTCCAAGAAGGTTTAGGGACCCAAGTACGCCTAAGCACGACATTTCACCCACAGACCGATGGGCAAGCTGACCGTGCTATTCAGACTCTTGAAGATATGTTACGGGCATGTATGATAGATTTTGGATGAAATTGGGATGACCATTTGCCACTCATTGAGTTTGGTTATAATAACAGTTATCATTCTAGCATTCAAATGGCACCGTATGAAGCTGTATATGGGCGAAAGTGTAGATCCCCAATTGGGTGGTTAGAAACCGGAGAAGCTAAGTTAATAGGGCCAGACTTGGTCCAGCAAGCAATAGAGAAAGTTAAGCTCATACAAGATCGGTCGCTAGCGGCTCAAAGTCGTCAGAAGTCCTATGCGGATAATCGTCGAAGAGACTTAGAGTTCGAGGTGAAAGATTGGGTATTCTTGAAAGTGTCGCCGATGAAGGGCGTGATGAGATTTGGAAAAAAGGGGAAGCTCAGTCCCCGGTATATTGGGCCATACGAAATTTTGCGCAAAATAGGCAAAGTGGCCTATGAGCTAGATCTACCTCCAGATTTGGAGTCAGTCCATCCAGTATTTCATGTCTCGATTCTTCGGAAGTGTGTTGGAGATCCTACGAGGATCGTCCCAGTGAATGATATTCAAGTGACAGAAAAGTTAACTTATGATGAAATACCCATTGCCATATTAGATAGGCAAGTACGGAGGCTTAGAAACAAAGAAGTGGCCTCAATTAAAGTTCTGTGGAGAAATAACAATCGAGAGGAAATGACATGGGAAGTGGAAGAGAATATGCGATCCAAATACCCACACTTATTTCGGCCCTTGGAAGAAGTCCAAGATGAGACGTCAAAATCATAAGGTATGCATGTTTTCCCTTTTATACATTCAGGTCGTGTGTGGCTAAATTTCTGGTGCTGTTGTATTATTGCCCTGTGAGGCATTGTTATTGTGGGTTGTTGTGACAGGGTGGTAGTGCCACATTACAGAGGAAACTCTGGCGAAATTTTTATAGAATTTCCCAAGCCTTTAACATTCGAGGACGAATGTTCCTAAGGGGGGTAGAATGTTACACCTCGAAAAATTCCCGTTGGTACGCAAGAGAACGAACTAGTGATGAATATGAGTGCTTGATGTCCATGAGCAAGAAACGACGTTTGATGACCTTAGGCGAGATTACGAAAGTATCCGATGCGAGACGAGGAAGTTGGCTAAGTTAAGATGAGATACAAGGTGAGCAATGCATGTGCATGGACGGGGGTGTTTGAAATGAGAAGTCTAAGAAATATGGGAAGTTGCCGAATTGCAACTGCCCAGTGGTCGTATATTGCAAAATACGGACCGTAAAGTGCAATACGGTCCGTAAACTGGCGGTCGTAAACTACCATGCCAAGCCTCGACTTTCTGCCAGCCGAGGAAATGGTTAAATACGACCTGGTGGACGGCCCGTCAAGTGATTTACAGCCCGTAAACCATGGTCGTAAACCACCATGAAGGCAGCCCAGCTTCTGGTTCTGGAAATGGCTAAATACGCCCATGGAGGACGAGCCGTATAGTGGAATACGGTCCGTAAACCTCCATGGACGACCACTGTCCACCCAACACAGATTTTCCAATTCATTAAATATGAGGATCAAGACTTATTTTATTTCATTACAACATTACACCACGTCTCTCTAAAACTTCTCTCTACATTTATTATATGAGTTTTCAAGGATTATAAGCCCCCAATAACATTAAGACAAGTGAATCAAGGATAAGGGAATCATCAAGGATCATCCAAGTCAAGAAATCCAAATGGAGAAAAACTAGGGTTTTGCTCAAAGAAGAGTATTATCAACCAAATCTTGTTCCTACAACTTCTAAGGTAAGATTCATGATTTTTACAAGATGTTTAAGATATTGGGGAATTAAAATACATGGATTGTAGAAAATGTGGTCAACTAGGTCATGAATGATGAATAGTGACATTTTGAGAAATAGTTTGAATTGAGTTATGAATGTTGTTGTGTTGTGATATGAATGTGTTATATATGGTATTAAGATCATGAACTAAACACTTTAGACGAACGGACGAAGATGGGTGTTATGACCATGAATGTGGGTGAATTAGAGGCAAATTGAGGAATCTAGATAATGTGGATAATGTGAATGACTAATGGCCATTGTTATGATATTAATGAAGGTATAAACGCTAGCATTGGAAGGGAACGTGCAAGTGTAGAATAGTTCGACAGAAAGGTATATTAGGCTAACCCTTCTTTCATAAGGCATGGTTCTTGGCCAAATTCCTAATTCCCCTATATGAGTATGTTGTCGTCACATGGTTGACATTCCGAGCTCATAGGCTCACGACCCTTGATATGTACTATGATTATGCTATGTTCCTCGTATGACGAGTAAGTCCATAATGTAGATGTAACGATAACGATGAGGATAGTAATGATGATGAGAGTAAAATGAGATTAGAGATGCTTACGAGCTACGATATATGCATATGTATGCCTATGAAGGGCTATGATAAGACCCCGCGCTTACGATGCCTGGTAAGACTATATGTATATGACTATGTATAATGTATGTATACAATTACGAAACGCGACCACACCTCTGTAGATGGTACGGATAACCCTGATGCCTTGGTAGGGCAAGGTATGTATGACCTTGAGCCTTGGTTGGCCAAGTATGTATAAGACACCGATCCTATGAGGTCGGGTATGCTATGTAAATGCTATGTATATGAAATGACTATGTATATCATATGAATATGAATGTGATAACACTATGTATAAGAATACGAATAAGGACATGTATACGAATATGAGCACAAGTTTGGTACGGGTATTATTATGGGATACGAACGACGATGTATGCAAGTAAGCGACATGATGATGATGATATTACTGTCTCCCCTCCTATACTATTTTCATGTGATATCTATTATGATTCTATATTGATGTTTATCATGCTTTACATACTCAGTACATTCTTCGTACTGACGTCCTTTTGTTTGTGGACGCTGCGTCATGCCCGCAGGTGCACAGGGAGACAGACTTGATCCATAGCTGCTTATTCAAAGATTGCATAGCAGAGCTCCATTTCTTTTCGAGCCGTAGCTTTTGGGTACTTATTCTTTTGTGTATATAATTATGGGCATAGCGGGGTCCTGTCCCGCTCATACGATATGTCATACTCTTAGAGGCTCGTAGTCATGTGTACGTGGGTAGAGATGTTCGGCCATGTGGGCCCATGTTTTGTATATCTTTTGTTTGCCACGTAGGCCTTGTACTTATGATGTGGCATAGATGCCTATGATATGTTAAATGATGATGGTCGTCTAATGGGATCAATATGATTAACGATAAGAAAAGCACGAATTGTCTTATGGTTCACCTAGATGTTATGTTATGTACGATGAGGGGGTGCTCGGGTGGGGCAGCACCGGGTGCTCGTCGCAGCCCCCTAGCCGGGTCGTGACACAGACTCTACGAATAAAATGAAATTTCCTAGGGTGTAACATTATTTTACTTCAATAACCTTACATTGCTCTACTGTACAGTCCATATTCTGGAATCTTCGGCCTCATGTATTACTCCTCGACTTCTTTAAAGGGTATTAACTGTAACTCTACTTTTTAGCATTTAATCTTAACCCTTAGAGTTGGCTATCAAGTAGCGCGGGAGTTTCCTCATATAATAACTTTACACAGCTGCTCTGTGATCTGACTATTGTTAACTGGTATAATTCTGAAAGAAGTTTTGATTTGCCATATAAATTCATTGTCATCCCGTAACCCGCTTGTTCTGATTGTCGCGCTTAAACCATTTCCCTTAGTCCAACTTCTAACACTTTAGGTGTATTATCTCGTATCGTTTCTTTATTTTTAATTCAAACCCTTCTATTGGGACTCTTTACTCAGATTTTGCTCTTAGTTTTTCTATCACACATTACGTTGTAATCTTTACAAGAATATGAGAAGGTGCTCAAATTAGCCCGAGAAATACCTTAAAGTCGTTTCACTAGTCTTTATGCTTTACCTTACATTATTCTCCCGTATCTTTCAATGGTATCGGGGCTCAGCTATGGCCATGTCCTATTTGCCCTCAGTACTAATTCTATCCCGGTAATTGGGCTCAAACCATTTTGCACTTTTCCTTAATGTGTCCAAAATATCACAGCCACATTATTATTACTGAATCCTTACTCTTCTTATCAAGTATTCAGTTAGTCTCATTCTCAGCATACAAATATTCGTAGGTTGCATAACTATTCTTGTACAACATGTAACAAATATCCAATCTTAGTCATAGTCTTTCCTTCTCCTGGTTCATTATGCTTTACATAACTCATCCGTACTAAATGTGCTCGTAGCCTATATTGTCATATTCCTTTCCCTTGATTCATCCTTTGATTTTTCTCATATCCTATTATAGGAGATTTCTATCCCTTCTCTTTTCTACCTATAAGTCGCTACATCATTAGCGCACAACTCTATTGCCAACCTCTTAGCATTTAACCTAGTATAGCCTTGCTATCTTTTATAATATCTCTTGAGTTACTCGTTACCATTCTTCTGTCGTATTCTTTCTTTTTATAAGCACCCACTTGTAATACCCCATCATTCAGGATCTTTACAGATTTTTCTCCGTACCATCTCAAATACCATCTTATCTTCTATCCATTCATTGCTGGCTTTCAGATCTTACTAACTTGTTTCAGCCAGGGATCTCACTTGAAGTTTAAGCATCTATATCAAATATATTTCAGTGTCTATTGTTTCCATCTTGCACCTACATTTCTCTCACTCGCTTCCCCCCTTACGGGTGTACTTATTATCTGTTTATATTCTGCTACATGTCCCCATTCCCAATCTCAAATTCATCTGATCTTTTTTTTTCAATTCACTTGGTATACTGTACCATATCCATATCTTTTCTTTATAATTTATAACTTTTATTATCCACGTATGAAACCTTAACAAAATCTCGAAGCGACGAGAACCTTTCTATGTATAGTACAAAATCTCATATGATAATCTATAATCGAGTAATCCAACCAATGTAGCAACTCATCCAAGGCCACATTCCACTTACTCCAATTAATAATTATTTAGTACTTATAGTCGTTCCAAATTCCCAATTAGATAGAACTTATATTCCGATGATAAGTGTCCAAAGTTCTCTTATAACATTATTTTTATTCCAACCTGTATCATCTGTTTCCTCTGATGAATTTACAATACATCATTTGTTCCTCAACTTACAGTCCATGTCCTTTTAAGGATTTCACTGTTCCCGAGGTGAAGTCGTATACATGTAGTACTCCTTTGTGCCTTATGCTCTTTCACCCTTGTTGTGTACCCAACACTGACTTCTAACTTACCCAAAATCATATCAAGTTCGTCTTAGTAATGGTCTTATCTTATCACCTTGTCGTAATACTACACCTTTAAGTTCGTAGCTATATATTTCCCTTTTACTTTACACTCGTACTCAATTAATTACGTCTATGTTGTGTGCTTTCTTTTAGAACTCCTTTTATTTCTCCAGTCTATATCCATCTTTTATTCTGTGCACGAGGAATCTCATGCTACCCCTGTATCCTTCGGAAACCACTACTCCTGCATAATCCCTTTCTCTTTTTCAAGGTGTATTCTGTTCATCCCTATTTGTTCTTATCATCCCAATCATTTTCTGGCACTCATTCTGCTTCGTTACTCATCTCTTTATAGTTTAGTCCTTCACTTTTCCGCCACTTATATTACTCGTGTCCTTGGCTATACATGTCATAACCTATTACTGCACTATTATCTCGCTCGCTTCCTTCTTATTTCCTTCTTTTAATTAACTCCTTCTTTTCTTGTGCTAGCTTTCATTTTCGTTATCACTAATCTCTATTCTGAACTTTTCCTATAGGACTTTGTAAGTCTTTCTTATTCGTTCTATACCTTGCCTTTCCATTTCACATTTGTCTTTATACTTTAGTCGCATAGATCACGTCATATCTTTTAGTCACTTCCTCGCTAGGCTTTACTCATTTCATCACAATCCTTATTATATTCACATTATCTGTTGTTCATAATCAATCCTATGGTAACTTCTTAACCTTATTCACGATTCTCACTATGGTTTAATTACACTCTGTGGAGTAGGCGTACTTAACCTTTTACTCTTTCTGATCAATCTTATCCTTAATATCTCACAAGTTGTCTTATCGATACATTCATATTCGTCACCATTCTTCCTCCTCCGTACTTTTATCGCAATCGTACTATTACTCCTTTTAACTATAAACTCGTCATAATTTATCCCTGCTGGTCAATTCAGTTGATTCCTCAATATAACACTCTATTAAGATTTGTCAGTCCTTTTCTAAATCATCTTTTATTATCACAAGCCCTTCCAAATTATCCTAGCATTTCCTTTTTACCATATTGATATCGACCTCATAATTACTATTACCATCAATTCAACAGTTAACTTATTCCTCGAAGTCAGCTGTACTCACCACTTTAGTCAAATCCTATCATTACTATTGACATGACCTTTCAAGACTTCTTACGAACTTATATCTCATCCTCTCTTTATTTCTAGGAAACTATTTGGCAGAGTTTCCTCTGTATTTCTTACTATCCCGAAACCTGCACGCAGGAAATACCAACAATGTCACACAGGGCCAATATATATACGTATATATCATATCATATCATAGCCACACAGGGCTCCCAATTTTAAGTAAAAGTATAAAGATGTCAAAAATTATCTCATATATCCCTCCTCGAGACGTACTTGGTCCTTTAGCGATCTTTCCTGTTATACCTTTCTATCTACCTTCCCTTTCATTCTTCAACCTTACATTTCAATCATACTTCAATATTCTTACATTATCCGACATGCATCTTTCGCACTGTTGCTTACCTGTGTACTTTGTAACTTCCAATATCATCGGTCACTTTCTTCTGTCGATGCCGTTCTTCAGCTGAAATCAAGGGTTAGTATAAGGAATTTCATTTCCTATGGCTGGGCTCTATCATACGATCTTAGATATGAAAGAATGTAACATCCTAAATGTCCTGTATCTTCCTGTTTATAGATGTGGTGCACAACACACCGATAAACAAGACTCTACTAGGCACGGCCTGTAGACACTCGGAGGATGAACTGCTCTGATACCACTTTTGTCACGACCCAATCCCTTGTGCCATGACTAGTGCCCGAGCCAGACACTCATATACGCACCTGTTAGGTATAGTCAAACCTAATCTATGAAACAATATGGAAACTTGCATAAGAACTCCAAAGGTTCATAACGTCATTATATATACACATACTCAGATAACCTGTCTCCTGAGGAGTCACAACTAATCAGAACATAACATGATACGCAAGCCGATAAGACTGCCACGACATATCAATATCATACGCAAGCTGACAAGGGTCCCACTACATATCAATATCATACGCAAGCCGACAAGGCTGCCACAACATATCAATATCCATAGCACATCGTATAGAAACAGTTGAACAAACTTAAGCACAACCCACACATATGTCTACAGACCTCTAAGAGTATTGATAGTGAAATATGACGGGACAGGGCCCCGCCGTACCCCTGGATAAACATATATATATATCCAAATATCTATACCAAAAGTTTAAGCTCCAGAACAATGAAGCTCTCTAAGACGGCTGAGTGGAAACCCTAAGCTGGAGGATCACCAAATCGAGTATCGGTACCTGTGGGCATGAAACGCAGCCCCCCGGAGAAAGGGGGTCAGTACGACATATGTACTGAGTATATAAAGCATGAAAAAAAATAAAGACGATCATGACTGAAATAGGGATCACAGGAGACAAGTGTGACATTCAAAATACCAATACACTTGCCTTATGAAATGTAAATCATGCGTATCAATATCATATATCATACCCAGCCCATTATGGGACTCGGTGAATAAAGTCATCACATGCCATCCTTGGCGCCATAATCACATCATCATATCATCAAATCATTATATCATCACATCATCATATCATCATATATATATATACCGTACCTAGCCCTCTAGTGAGGGACTCGGTGAACAATGCAGTGAAACTGTGCACGAAAACATACCCGGCCCGGGACTCGGTGAAAGATATATTGAGGCATGCACGAGCAGAGTAGTGAGCAACCATATGCAAACTATGTCATATCTGAGACTCAATAGAATAATCAAAATGAACCATCATTGGATAATCAAGACAACAGTCATATCAAGTACCTTTCGAATGTCACTATGTATTATATCAAAATAGAACTTTTGGAATCATTGACATGTATCAAGACACAATCAAATAGCTTCTGGAAATCAAAAACATTAGCCATCCTAGTCGCTCTAAGAATAGGAACTTCTTTGGAGTCATATATACATCGTCTGTTTGTTTCATAAAGATCATGCCAAAAAGAAGGAAGGGTTAGCTTTACATACCTGTTATAGATTAGTCGTAACCAAGTTTGCTTCGTCACCTCTTTAGCCTATTTAATATGAAAGTAACACTATTGTTAGTAAACTATAACTTTCTGGCTTATAAATTTACAATCAACCACTTATAGGAATCATTTCTTAGCTCATACTCCTTGATTAGGATTTTGATTAGTAAAGAACTTGACGGAAATCGGGCAGCATTTCCTCTATGTTACCTACTCCAATCCAACTTTAAACAATTCCCAATTAATGATAACAACATTAACAACAATCGTATATACAAGTTGCCATATCAAACCAAGTAAGAATTATGCCATAATCCCTTTTCAACTAATTCAAGAGCACAAAATCTGTTTCCTCGAGTTTTAGTCCAAATCTATATCGACAAATCTTCCATCAATTCTCTTTATAAACACATAGACATATAGTAACATCAAGAACGTATTATTCATGCTATTTACCATAATTTCCATCCAAAACAACATCTACATAATCCACAAAACAGTCCAACAAACAGCCCATGAGCCAACAACAACACCAAATACGATTTACGGTATAATTTTCGTATTTCTCGTCCCACGATTTAGCTATGACTTCAATGAATTTAAATATACTTAGAAAAGGATAATTCTTACCTTATATATCAAGAAATGATCTTCTTCCACTTTACTTCCTTTCGAAGAAATTTTTCCGATTTGCTAAGATCTGGAGGAAACCAACGTGGGTATAACCTCTATATCATTCTTCACATTTTTGCCTCTGTGAAAGAGATTTATTATTTTTTTCCACGTTGCTGCCCCTTTCTCTACATGTTGAAAGAACATCTATATATGTATCTAAATGTACCCAAAACGTTGCTGCCCATATCTTGTAATGAATTATCCTCCAAAGATGAAAATGTATGGCTGTTCATATGCTCTTGTTGCTGCTTTCACCATCCGTTTTCAGCCCCCTTTCCTCTATTTTATTTTCTTGTCAATATGAACTTTCATCATAGTAAAAAATTTTAATGGTCTTTGGTCCTTATACGTGTGGACTTATAGTTCCACCTAGTATTAGTCACTAATGTGACACTTACCTATACTATTTTGCTGCCACCCAATTTTGTTCACGTGGGAGTGTCCCCCAACGTCACCTAATAATCCCAATCAATTTATTTACTTCCACTATAATTTCCCCACTTAATCAATTACACACATAATTAATTTCTTGGTCTCAATTCACTTAAACATGAACCACTTTTAACATACTTCATATACTCATTATTATGCTCATATGATATGGCTCTAGTCCATAGCCTCATTTGCCACACATAAAATATTATTTCCAGTCATCGTCGTCACACTTTTCCATCTTAAATCATTTCAGGACTTCATCCCTTGTATACACCAAGTTATTCATTTCATGCTTGAATATGATCAAATCCTCCGGGCTCGAGTAATTTACTCATGTTGGACGATCCAATTTCCTAGTCCAAAAATATGGGGTATTATAGCTTGGACCGCATTTCATTGAAATAAATGTTGAACCTCGACGAAACTTATTTTCTTCGATTTGTTTAACTTCTAATATTTACACCACATATGTACCATTACTCTAACCACCTATAAGCTTGGGGGATAGCCTCATTTCCGTTACTAATTTCATTTAACTATCACACTTTCCAACGCATGAGAATACGGGATGTAACATTATGCTATTTCTCATGCTTTTCATTATACTTCTATACTGATATTGATTATGCTTTACATACAAAGTACATTCTTCGTACTGACGTCCTTTTGTTTGTGGACGCTGCGTCATGCCCGCAGGTGCCCAGGGAGACAGACTTGGCCCATAGCTGCATTTCTCAGGGACTACATAGCGGAGCTCCATTTCATTCGGAGCTATAGCTTTTGGTATTGATCCTTTTGTGTACATAATTATGGGCATAGTGGGGTCCTGTCCTGCCTATATGATATAACACACTCTTCTTAGAGGCTCGTAGACATATGTATATAGTTAGATGTGTTTGGCCTTGTCGGCCTATATTTTGGATTTCATTTTGTTAACCTTGTTGGCTTATGTACATTGATATGGGCATAGATATCAATGATGACATAAAGGTATCGTTGTCCAATGGGACTAGTATGATTGATGAATGAGAATGTATGTTTAAATATGTGGCTCACCTAGATGTAAGTGTAAAGGTACGCTATGGGGTGCCCGGGCGGGCTAGCACCGGGTGCCCGTCGCGGCCCTCCGATTGGGTCATGAACAAAGTGGTATCAGAGCAGTTCTCTCCTAGGGTGTGTGTACGAGTCGTGTCCAGTAGAGTCTTGGTTATGGGTGTGTTGCGCGCCACATTTATAAACAAGAGGCTGCGGGCATTTTAGGAATGATTGACCTTCTTTTTTCATAACATCGTGCGATAGAGCTATGATATAAGAACTTTCTTCTCCTTAATCGTGTATTGTGTATTTCAGAGATGCCTGTAAAGAGAAAGGCTACAGCAGCCCAGAAGGGCAAGACAGTGGCAGAAAAGCAGGCTGAAAGAGTACCACCAGCAGTTGTAGAGGAAAGTGAGTCCTAGAATGCGGCTCAATCTCAGTCCTCCCAGACAGTACCTATTTCTGAGGAGCGTGAGGGAGCCTCAGCTCCAGCTCCAGCACCTCCGGCTCCTCTACCGGATGCTTCAGGACAAGATGTAAAAGAGGCCATTGATTTGCTTACTCAATTGGTTGCTGCCCAGACTCAGCAACAAAGTACAGGGAAAGCTGATAGGGCTGTTAATGCAAGGGCCCGTGAATTCATTAACTTAAACTCTCCAAAATTCTTTGGATCAAAGTCGGATCAAAATTGATGGAATGTTGAGGACGCTTCGTTTGATACATGTTTTGGACACCGAATCGGTAGAGTTAGCATCATATAGATTGAGAGATGTATCGATCCATTGGTACATGGTTTGGATGGCTTCACGGGGAGCCAATGAACCTCCCCCGGTATGGCAAGAATTTGTTGATGCTTTCCTTCGACATTATATGCCTCCAGAAGTTTGGCGAGCTAGAGCCGATAAATTGTTGAATTTGAAGCAAGGTAACATGAGTGCTCTAGAGATGGTCTCTGCTTCAACTCTTTGGCTAGGTATGCTTCGGCCATGGTAGCGGATATGGGTGACCGGGTACACCAATTTGTGAAAGGCCTAGGGCCACATTTGATGGATAGGTGCTTGACTGCATCCCTTCAGGACAATATGGATATTTCACGCATTCAGGCCCATGCTCAAAATTTAGAAGAAAGTCTACAATAGCAAAGAAGTGAACGTGAGCATGATAGGGTACATAACAAGAGGGATAGATCTTCAGGTCCACTGAGTGAGTTTAGAGGCGGGCACAGACAGCAGCTTTCTAGGCATTCAGGCCATTCTATAACTAGTGTGCCTCCACGGTTTTCATGCCAGAGATTTGATAGATCCACTCATTCCGGGCCGAGTCAGAGCTTTTCGGGATCTCAGTTTAGAGGTTATTCGGGTCAAGCGAGGTCACACGTGCCACGATATTCCCAGTGTAGGAAGTTGCATTGGGGTCTATGCCGATTGGGTTCAGAGGTTTGCTATTCATGTGGTCGACCAGGCCATATTATGCGTGATTGCCCCTCAGTTCATTGTAAAGGTAGGACCCAGCCTTCAGGGTTGGTAGCCGTATCTTCAGCATCTGTACGCCCTATGGGGCCAGGTTCACATGCGCTAGTTGGCCATGGTAGAGGCAGAGGGAGATTCCCCAGTTCTAGCGGTCCTCAGCACCATATTTATGCTTTGGCTAGACGCCAAGATCTTGAGTCTTCTCCTGATGTGGTCACAGGTATATTATCGGTATTTTCTCATGATGTATATGCTTCGATTGATCCGAGCTCCACATTGTCATATGTTACTCCGTATATTGCGGGTCGATTTAGAGTCGAACCGGAGTCGATCAAACCTTTCGAGGTGTCTACACCCGTTGGTGAATCGATAATAGCTAGTCGAGTATATATAAGCTGCATAATCGTGATTTGTGACCGTCGTACTTTGATTGACTTGCATGAGTTAAAAATGGTAGACTTTGATGTTATTATGGGCATAGATTGGTTAGCTTCTTGCTATGCCAATATTGATTGTAGAATGAAAATGGTTCGTTTCCCATTTCCAGCAGAACCAGTTTTAGAATGGAAAGGGAATACTGCGTCACCAAAAGGTAGGTTTATTTCCTATCTAAAGGCAAGGAAAATGATCACAAAAGGATGCATTTATCATCTAGTTCGTGTTCAAGATGTAGAAGCTGAACCGCCGACTCTTCAGTCAGTTCCTGTAGTAAATGAGTTTCTGGATGTGTTCCCGGAAGAGCTTCTAGGCCTTCCTCCCTAGCGGGAGATTGATTTTGCTATTGATGTGTTGCCGGACACTAAGCCTATATCTATTCCTCCTTATAGAATGGCACCCGCAGAATTGAAAGAGCTGAAGGAGCAATTGAAATACTTGCTCGAGAAAGGCTTTATTAGGCCTAGTTCATCCCCGTGGGGAGCACCCGTATTGTTTGTCCGAAAGAAAGATGGCTCCTTGAGAATGTGCATTGACTATCGGCGATTGAATAAGGTGACAATTAAGAACAAATATCCTCTTCCGAGGATTGATGACTTATTTGATCAATTTCAAGGTGCCAAATGGTTTTCGAAGATCGATTTGAGGTCCGGGTATCATCAAGCGAGAGTTAAGGAGAAAGATATCCCTAAGACAGCCTTCAGAACAAGATATGGTCATCTTGAGTTCCGGGTAATGTCATTTGGGCTAACTAATGCGCCGGCAGTATTTATGGATTTGATGAATAACGTGTTCAGGCCATTCTTAGATCTATTTATGATCGCATTCATCGACGATATCTTGGTGTATTCTAGATCCGAGGTAGAACATGCGGATCATTTACGTGCTATCCTTAGAGTTCTTCGAACTCGAGAGTTGTTTGCAAATTTTTCTAAGTGTGAGTTTTGGTTGAACTCAGTGACATTTCTGGGGCACATTGTTGCAGCCGATGGTATTCGGGTAGATAGTCAAAAGATTGAGGCCGTGAAGACTTGGCCAAGGCCCACTACTCCTACTGAGGTTCGTAGCTTTCTGGGCTTAGCAGGTTATTACAGGAGATATGTTGAGGGTTTTTCTTCTGTTTCTGCACCACTCACAAAGTTGACCCAGAAATCAGCAATGTTTTAATGGACAGATGCTTGTGAACATAGTTTCCAAGAGTTAAAAGATAGATTGACTTCCGCCCTAGTCTTGACACTTCCAGAGGGATTGGAAGGATAAGTTGTTTATTGCGATGCTTCAGACGTTGGGCTAGGCTGTGTGTTGATGCAACATGGTAAGGTGATTGCGTGTCACGCCCCAAAACCCACCCTAGACGTGACCGGCATCCGACGTCATGAACAACATCGGAAGAACCTAAGAAACACCATAATAATACTTGAACCCGCCAGGTTCAACATTCGCCTCCAATAGTTTATAAAATAAAGGTAAACGAATCACGCATATAAGAATTAAATCAGCGGAAGTCTTTAGTTATCTATACTTGTCAAACATAACAGCGTGCCCAAGAGTTAATCATAACTCAATAACTACCCACAAATGTATACTAGGGAGCTTCTAAGACAAAGGATTAATAGTCTGACTCATCGGGACGCAGCCCGGAACACTAATGTAATAAATAAGTAAATCAATAGGGTGTCCCACGAACGAATGTGGGGGCTCACCAAATTATCCGCAACAGCAAGTCCTTCCTAAGCACCTGGATTATCAAGAACCTGCTCTTCTCCGTTACCTAACATACCATCAAAAACAACAATGGTATGCCTGAGTACTACGTACACAGTGAGTGCCTCGGGGACAATGAATAATACGAAAATAAGGTAAAAATAATACATGAAGAAATCAGTCTTGAAAATGATATGAAATCAATATACGGACAGTTATTCAGCTTAGGTATATCGATAATAAATGTCAAACCCCATTCATAAAGCCTATTGTCAAGTTACAACTTCAAATATGCCCTTTTAATCAATTAAGATAGTCATCAACAATTCCATAAGAGAATAAGAATGTCACACATGCCAATACAGGCCCAAGAATCAAGCATATCGCGCATAGCGCACCACACCGGAACATATAATTCTCGATGGCTATCCTTCCTCCCGAGTAGCTAGGCATAAATCACACCCCGGGTAGCGAATCCAGCGGTGGCCACTCTTCCTCCCGAATAGCTAGGCAATGACACACTAGGATCCATAGTGGCTACCCTTCCTCCCGAGTAGCTAGGCCAAACACAACAACAAAATTCATAGCATAGAAACCGATTCACAATTTGTCTCAAAGTAGTCACACCATCAAATATCATTAAAGTTCATTATGCCATTACGAAAATCTATAATTTCATAGATAATCTTGAAAACATTTCCACTTCTTTAAACAAGACTCTTTTGTCATAGTCCCTTTGTAAAATCGTCAATACCAAAAATTAAGCATCATCACTGATCATCTCTTAAAGAAGAAATTGATTCATAACATCACATACATATATAGGGTTTGTTACAATCTAGATTTAATGTGGGCTTGTCCCCTCACGCACATTAACCATTAATCAAAACATGTAATAAATTTCAAGAGTGTAAAACCAATTCATCACATCATTCAAAACATGCTTTTATAAATAATCAATCTTTCAAGAGAGTTTGCAAAAGAGACATATAAATTACCTTTATATTCAAAAAGGATTTTATTTGTAAAGAGACATACAAATCACAATAATGTTTTTAAAAGGGAGACATACCTTAACTTGTTAAACAAGATTTAACAATTCACTTTTTCTATTGAAGAACACCCAAAAACTAGCTCGAATCAGTTTGGAAGGAAATATGTTGCAAACCCTTAATTGCTCCAAAACTTGAATTAAAGACTTGAATTTTGGAGAAGATTTCCTAAATCTTGATTCTTGAATCTTGAGATGGGTTTTCTTGAAAACCCTAGATTAGGAATGATGATTTACTGATTAGATTACAAGGATATATATTAGAATTGAGTTGGAATAATTAGAATGGACTTACCTTGGTGTTCTTGATGTTGGAGGAGAGTAGGAGGTCGTTCTAGGGTTTGAAGGAATGAAAAATAATGAGTTGAACTGATATGGATGAATATATTGTTCTGTGAAAGTGAAATTTACGACCTGAACACTGCTGCTCATAAAGTCAGTTTACGGGCCGTAAATTGATTTACGGACCGTATTCTGCACTTTGGACTGCACTGTGTCGCTTCAGTAAAATGGCCACAACTCCTTGCACAGATGTCCGTTTGACCCCCGTAAGATACCGTTGGAAAGGTATTTCAATGCTCTACAACTTTCATCAAGGAAGTTTTCCCAAATTCGAAATACGTTTTGAAATACGGGCTGTCAAGTGAAATACGGTCCGTATTTAACCATATGACCTCAAAATGTCAAATTCCAGAATGTTCAGAAATTCTTGGTTTCAGTTTACGGGCACTGTTCGTGGTCGTAAATTGAAATACGATCACTGTTCATGCGCGTAAACCACCATATCACAACTGAACAGAAAAATTTCAATTTCCACATTCTTTATATGATATTCTAAGTCTAGGATCGTGGTCAAAACTTTCGTTAAAGGTACGGGGTGTTACATTATCCCCCCCCCCTTAAGATCATTCGTCCTCGAATGAGGATAGTATTCTAGGAAGGTAATTAACCAACACGAGGTTTAACCACACAAACCCCTTGCGCACAAATAGCTCAAAACTTAAGTCATACCTGAAATAGGGAACAAGTGAGGATATCTCTTCTTCATGTCCTCTTCCGCTTCCCAAGTAGCTTCCTCAGTATTATGATTTCGCCACAACACTTTGACCGACGCAACATCCTTTGTTCTCAACCTTCTAACTTGGCGATCCAAAATCTGAACTGGTTCTTCTTCATAAGATAAGGATTCATCAATCTCAACCTCTTCATAGTTCAACACATGAGAAGGGTCAGGTTTATACAACCTCAACATCGAAATGTGAAACACCGGATGAACCATGGATAGCTCAGCCGGTAATCTCAACTCATAAGCTACCTTTCCAACCCTTCTAGTAATCTCATAAGGACCAATGTAGCGAGGACTAAGCTTGCCCTTTTTGCCAAAACGCATTACCCCCTTCATAGGTGACACTTTCAAGAAAACCTTGTCACCAACAGCAAATTCCAATTCCCTACGCCTCATGTCCGTATAAGACTTTTGTCTACTCTGAGCGGTCTTTAGTCGTTGCACAATCAGATTTACCTTTTCGATCGCCTCATGAATTGAATCAGGACCCAACAACTCTACTTCCGTTGGTTCAAACCAACCAATTGGAGACCGACAACGCCTCCCATAAAGAGCCTCATAAGGAGCCATCTGAATACTAGCTTGATAGCTATTATTGTAAGCGAATTCCACCAAAGGTAGGTCTTCATCCCAACTTCCTCCAAAATCGATTGCACAAGCACGCAACATATCCTCCAAAGTCTGAATAGTTCTCTCTGCTTGCCCGTCAGTTTGAGGATGAAAGGCAGTGCTCAGTTTCACTCTAGTCCCCAAACCTTCTTGAAACGTCTGCCAGAAATGAGCAGTAAATTGCGTACCTCTGTCAGATATGATAGATGTCGGAACACCATGCAACCTAACAATCTCTTTCAGATATAACTTGGTGTACTCTGCAGCGGCATATGACGTCTTTACAGGAAGAAAATGGGCAGACTTCGTGAGTCTATCCACGATCACCGAAATTGAATCATACTTGTCCCTTGTGCGAGGTAAACCTGCAACAAAGTCCATATTTATCATCTCCCACTTCCATTGAGGAATCTCAATGTTCTGAGCCAAGCCACCAGGCCTTTGATGTTCAGCTTTCACCTGTTGACAGTTCAAACACTTAGCCACAAAGTTAGAAATATCAACCTTCATGCTCTTCCACCAATAGTGTTGTTTCAAATCCTTATACATCATGGTTGATCCCGGATGAACCGAATACTTGGAACTATGAGCTTCCATCATTAGTTCTTGTCGAAGACCATCAACATCGGGAACACACAATCGCCCTTACAATCGCAGAACACTATCGCCAGTCCCAACATTAAATGAAGTGTACTCACCCCTTTCCACTCCATCTCTCAACTTTGCCAAAAGTTCATCATCATATTGCTTGAATTTAATCCTTTCTACAATATCAGACCGTGATGGAGTGATTCCCACTAATTCTCCATCTTCAGTTTCATCAAGCCTAACCCCAAGGCTGGCGAGTCTTCGAATCTCTTTCCCCATGGGCATGTCATGAGCGCGCAAATAAGCCAACGTGCCCATGGATTTTCTACTCAAAGCATCAGCAACCACGTTAGCCTTGCCAGGATGATACAAAATATTCAAGTCATAGTTTTTTAACAACTCCAACCACCTCCTTTGCCTGAGGTTCAACTCTCGCTGCTTGAAGATATATTGTAGACTCTTGTGATCAGTAAAAACATCACAATACTCACCATACAGGTAATGACGCCAAATTGTCAAAGCAAATACCACAGCAGCCAACTCCAAGTCATGAGTCGGATAGTTCTTCTCATGCTTCTTCAACTGACGCGAAGCATAAGCAATCACCTTACCGTTCTGCACCAACACACAACCCAAACCAATTCTAGAAGCATCACAATACACCACATATCCACCAGACCCCGAAGGTAACGTCAAAATAGGAGCCGAAGTCAACCTTGCCTTAAGCTCTTGGAAACTCCTTTCACAAGATTCAGACCACTGAAACTTAGCAGTCTTCTATGTCAATTTAGTTAGTGGAGAGGCTATTGACGAAAAACCCTCCACAAACTTTCGGTAATAACCTGCCAAACCCAAGAAACTACGAATTTCAGTTGCACTAGTGGGTCTAGGCCAATCCTTTACTGCTGCAATTTTCTGAGGGTCTACTTTAATGCCGTCCCCGGTCACCACATGGCCCAAGAAAGCCACAGAATCAAGCCAGAATTCACACTTAGAGAATTTTGCATACAACTCGTTCTCCTCAAGTGTTGTCAAAGTTATCCTCAAATGATTAGCATGATCCTCACGATTCTTAGAGTACACCAAAATGTCATCAATAAATACAATAATGAAGCGGTCTAGATACGGCTTAAACACACGGTTCATTAAATCCATGAATGCGGCAGGCGTATTAGTCAACCCAAAGGACATGACTAGAAACTCAAAGTGCCCATAACGAGTACGGAAAGCAGTTTTTGGGATATCCTCTTCCTTTATCTTCAATTGATGATATCCAGACCTCAGGTCAATCTTCGAAAAGAATTTAGCACCCTGAAGTTGGTCAAACAAATCATCTATTCTAGGCAAAGGATACTTATTCTTAATGGTTACTTTATTAAGCTGACAGTAGTCAACACACATTCTCAGGGAACCATCCTTCTTCCTAACAAACAAGACTGGAGCACCCCAAGGTGAGGAACTTGGTCGGATGAAACCCTTATCCAACAAGTCCTTCAATTGATCCTTCAATTCCCTTAGCTCCGCTGGAGCCATACGATAAGGTGGAATAGAAATAGGTTGGGTGTCGGGGATAACGTCAATCCCAAAATCAATAACCCTATCAGGAGGAATACCAAGGAGATCTTCAGGAAATACTTTGGGATAATCACTGACTATGGGAACAGATGCAAATTCGGGTACTACGGCTTTTGTATCATTCACAGCAACTAAATGGTAAATACACCCCTTAGTAATCATCTTATGGGCCTTAAAATAGGAAATAAATCTACCTTTTGGCTTAGCAATTTCACCCTCCCACACAATAACAGGCTCATCGGGAAAGGCGAAACGAACTAACTTATGACGACAATCCACATTAGCATAACACGCAGACAACCAGTCCATCCCCATGATTACATCAAAATCCACCATCTCAAGTTCATACAAATCAGCCATGGTCTCACGACCTTTAATCACAACAACACAATTTCTATACACTCTAGAAGCAATAACAGGAACACCCGAAGGCGATCAACAGCAAAGGGTTCCAACAAAGGTTCGGGTTTCATACCCATATCAAGAGCAAAATAAGGAGTCACATAGGATAAATTTGAACCCAGATCAATCAATGAGTAAGCATCATAAGAACAGATGGTAAGGATACCTGTCACCACAGCGTCAGAAGCCTCAGCTGCCTCCCTACGAGTCAGCCCATAGAGTCGAGCTGTCCCTCCACCAGAAGTATTAGCAACTTCCTTTCCTTTGCCGTTGTTACGAGCATTATGACTATTATTGTTATCATTAACAGTAGGCAGATTTCTAGCAAATGCAGAAACAGACGAAACATTCTTTTGGTTATTCATAGCAGCCACCTCACGTAGCCACTTTCTGCATTCCCTCTTGATGTGTCCTCTAATCCCACAATGATGACAAATACGCTCTTCCCACCTTGGCGGACGACTACTTCCCTGCGAAAACTTACTATTATTATTATTTTTCTGGCCTTGCCTACCAGAAGGCACGCTAACATGGGAAGGAGTGCCAGAATGAGCAGGTGTAGAATACCCTTTACTCTGCCCTCCCTTATAATTATTACCACTAAAACCACCTGCTGATCGGGCCTTCTTGGGCTGATCTCGATCCACCCTCTCTTCATTTTTCCAACTTTCTTGTTGTTCAGCAAACCCAACCAGAGATGAGAAAGTGCAAGTAGGAGACATAGCAACGGCAACACATGCAGACTTGATACGTGGTACCAAGCCTTTCACAAAACGAGTCAACTTATGCTTTTCAGTCGGAAGCATGTATAAAGCATACTTTGACAGACGGGTGAACTCCAAACTATACTCGCGAACTGACTTGTTACCCTGCTCCAGCTTTTCAAATTTCGTAGCCATAGCAATTCTTTCCTCATCAGACAAAAACCTTTCCATGAATGCCTCCTCAAATTCAGCCCACGTCGGAGCTAAAGCAGCGTCACCTCTCTCAGATTCCCATATCTCAAACCATACGTGAGCAACATCCTTCAACTGATACGAAGCAAGCCTCACGGCTTCTGAATCCTGGGCATCCATTGCCCTCAATGCCTTAAAGGTCTCATCTAAAAAGTGTTGGGGGTCGTCCACCTCTCGTGACCCAAAGAACTCTGGTGACTTTAAGTCTAGGAACTTCTTAAATCTGCCACCACCATGAGGTCCCACACCTCCACGCTGCTGTTGAGCCGCAACCAAAGCAGTCAACATTTGAATCGCTGTTTGCATAGTACCAATCTCAGGCACACCCGCAACAGGAACAGCACGAGCAGGCGGTGCTGGGGGTGGTGCTTGATTTCCAGCATCATTTCCATTACCAGCATTTGAGCCTCCAAGATTTCGGTTAGCTTTCGCGGGACGTCCTTGTTTACCACTTTTGGATCGCGTCAGAGTCATTTCTGCAAGGCACGAATTACGAGCGAATTAGAATGATCCTAAAAAGGACTTTAAGCTCTACAGCACAATCTAGAATCAAGAAGAACATGAAACACCTATAAATGTCCTGGGAGTTTCTCAATCATGCAGGTGATCAAGCTGCACAAGGAAAACTCCACTAGACACAACTCCACAGACACAGACAACTCCTAGGACATATTTAAACCTAGGCTCTGATACCAAGCTTGTCACGCCCCAAAACCCACCCTAGACGTGACCGGCATCCGACGTCATGAACAACATCGGAAGAACCTAAGCAACACCATAATAATACTTGAACCCGCCAGGTTCAACATTCGCCTCCAACAGTTTATAAAATAAAGGTAAACGAATCACGCATATAAGAATTAAATCAGCAGAAGTCTTTAGTTATCTATACTTGTCAAACATAACAGCGTGCCCAAGAGTAAATCATATCTCAATAACTACCCATAAATGTATACTAGGGAGCTTCTAAGATAAAGGATTAATAGTCTGACTCATTGGGACGCAGCCCGGAACACTAATGTAATAAATAAGTAAATCAACAGGGTGTCCCACGAACGAATGTGGGGGCTTACCAAATTATCCGCAACAGCAAGTCCTTCCAAAGCACCTGGATTATCAAGAACCTGCTCTTCTCCGTTACCTAACATACCATCAAAAACAACAATGGTATGCCTGAGTACATCGTATTTAACCATATGACCTCAAAATGTCAAATTCCAGAATGTTCAGAAATTCTTGGTTTCAGTTTACGGGCACTGTTCATGGTCGTAAATTGAAATACGATCACTGTTCATGGGCGTAAACCACCATATCACAACTGAACAGAAAAAATTCAATTTCCACATTCTTTATCTGATGTTCTAAGTCTAGGATCGTGGTCAAAACTTTCGTTAAAGGTACGGGGTGTTACATTGCGTATGCTTCAAGGCAATTACGGAAACATAAGAAAACTTATCCAACCTATGATCTAGAATTGGCCGCAGTGGTTCATGCATTAAAGATATAGAGACATTATTTATATGGTGGCCATGTGGATATTTATATAGATCATAAGAGTCTTCAGTATATCTTCAAGCAGAAAGAGTTGAATTTACGGCAACAACGATGGGTCGAATTTCTAAAGGATTATGATGTTGATATCCTATATCACCCCAGAAAGGCAAATGTCGTGGCTGACGTTCTTAGTCGCAGATCTACGGGAAGTTTGAATGATGTACGACTAGAGAAAAGAGAAATGACTCGTGAACTCCAGCAGTTAGCTAGCCTAGGAGTTCGAGTAGTGGACTCAGGTAGCAGGGAACTACCATTCAGAATTCAGCAGTCTCGTCGCTAGTAGCGGAAGTGAAAGAGTGACAATACGAAGATTCCATGCTAATGCATTACAAAGATACACTCCCTCAGAGGGAGGAGTCATCAGTCAAGATTTCAGAAGATGGAGTTTTGTGATGCCAGGGCAGATTATGTGTTCCCGATGTGGCAGGTCTACGCCACCAAATATTGAGAGAAGCTCATTGTTCCGGTTATTCTGTTCACCCTGGAGCGACGAAAATGTACCATGGTCTTAAGTCTATATATTGGTGGAATGGGATGAAGAAAGATATAGCGAAATTCATAGCTCAATGTCCCAACTATCAACAAGTGAAAATAGAGCACCAAAATCCTGGCGGATTGCTACAGGCCATAGAAATTCCAACTTAGAAGTGGGAAGTAATTAACATGGATTTCATTACAGGCTTACCCCATTCTCGACGTAAGTATTATTCTATATGGGTGATTGTGGATAGACTCACTAAGTCAGATCATTTCTTACCAGTCAGAACGACATATGTGGCGGAAGATTATTCAAAGCTTTATGTTAGAGAGATAGTGTGACTCCATGGTGTCCCAACATCTATTATCTCGGATAGAGGGACTCAGTTTACAGCTAATTTTTGGAAGTCCTTCCAAGAGGGTATAGGGACCTAAGTGATCCTTAGCACGGTATTTCATCCGCAGACTGATGGACAAGCTGAACATACTATTCAGACTCTTGAAGATATGTTACGGGCATGTATGATAGATTTTTGGGGTAATTGGGATGATCACTTGCCACTCATTGAATTTTCTTATAACAATAGTTTTCATTCTAGCATTCAGATGGCACCGTATAAGGGTCTATATGAGCGAATGTGTAGATCCCCAGTTGGGCGGTCTGAGGTAGGAGAGACTAATTTGATAGGGCCAGACTTAGTCGAGCAAGCCATAGAGAAACTCAAGCTCATACAAGACCGGTTATTAGCAGCCTAAAGTCGGCAAAAGTCCTATGCGGATAATCGTCGAAGGGACTTAGAGTTCCAGGTGAAAGACTGGGTATTATTGAAAGTGTCACCAATGAAGGGTGTAATGAGATTTGGCAAAAAGGGGAAGCTTAGTCCCCGTTACATTGGGCCTTATGAGATTGTATGCAAAATAGGCAAAGTGGCCTATGAGTTAGATTTACCTCCTGATTTGGAGTCAGTTCACCCAGTTTTTCATGTCTCGATGCTTCTTAAATGTGTTAGAGATCCTACTAGGAACGTGCCAGTAAATGATGTTCAAGTGACAGAGACGTTGACTTATGAAGAGGTACCCATTGCCATACTAGATAGGAAAGTACGGAGGCTTAAAAACAAAGAAGTGGCCTCAGTCAAGGTTTTATGGAGAAACAATAAACGAGAAGAAATCACATAGGAAGCGGAAGAAATTATGCGATCCAAGTACCCGCATTTATTTCAGCCCTTAGAAGAAATCCAAGATGAGACATCAAGATCATAAGGTATGTATATTTTCCTTTTATGCTTTTGGGTCGTGTGTGGCTAAATTATATTGCTATTATGTTGTGGCCCTGTGAGGCATTGTTATTATGGGTTGTTGTGACAGGATGGTAGTGCCATATTATAGGGGAAACTCTGGAGAAATTTTTATAGAATCCCCGAGGACTTAACATTCGAGGACGAATGTTCTTAAGGGGGGAAGAATGTTACACCTTGGAAAATTTTCCGTTGATGCCCAAGTGAATAGATTAACGAAGAGCACGAAGTATACAGTATTTCGATAAGTAAAAAATGACATCCGATGACCCTAATTAAGATTTCAAAGATATTCGAGAAAGGGGGGAGAAAGTTGCCAAGAGAAGGCAAGGCATATGATTGGTATCGGAAAGGAATTACGAGTACCGAGTTAGCGAGTATTTAATGATGTCTTGGAGAAGAGTGATAACGTCCCTTAGATTGGTATTGAGGTGTTAAACACGTGCTAACAAGGTTCCATAGGTATTGGAGATCAAATGAGTCGACGAAAACGAAATTCGGAACACTGGGGATTATACGGCCAAACTGTCACGACCCGGCTAGGGGCCGCGACAGGTACCCGGGGCTAACCACCGAGCACCGCTCGTTCTATTGCTCATTATACTCACTCAACGTTCCTTTATAAATTTCATACGCAAATTATAAGAAAACATCTTTCATTTGAAAACATAAATACTTTTATATACTTAAGCCCTTCGGCCATCAAAATAATATATATACATAGTAGCAACCTCGTGAGACCACATGACCCACACTGTGTATCTACGAGCCTCTAATAGAGTACTAGACATAAGGACGGGACAGGACCCCATCGTGCCCAACATATACAAATATACACAAAAGAATAATCAAGCACCTCCGGAACAAAAGAGTGCTTTCAATCAGCTATCAGCTCCTACGAGTCTGGATCGAGCTCGCCTCCCTATCTACCTGTGGGCATGAACACAGCGACCAAAGAAAACAGACGGCAGTACCCATCATCATTACACATCTCATGAACATATCATAATCTTATCATAGCTTGGCATTTTCATACATAACATAGGCATATTACAGGCTAGCATTATTGATCATCTTATAGACATATCATGACTTAGTATCATTTCACATTTATCATTAGGAGCATACATTATATTTTGAAGGCAACCATGGCTACGTCGGGGTGACGTAAGGTCGTGAACCCCCGTTTATATTATGAACATTTATGAGTATTCTGCCTCACCTTGATGGAAATAGTGTATAAGGTGAGTGTTAACAATACTGACATCATTAACGTTATCGGATCATCATACCATGAACTCTCAAATCTCTATACGTTAACTCATCGTCATCATTACCATGCTAGAATGTAGTTTGGTATATTTACGAACTCATAAGCTCCATCATATAAGAGGATCATGGAAAAACTTGGAAGATTCATGCCTTTAAAGGAAGGGATTATCCTTACATACCTTTGTCGTTTAACTAATCTATCGCTTGCTTGTTCTCCTTTAATGCACATGTTCTACCTTCAAGAGAATTCGTTCCGACATTAGCTAACAATTATAAGAACGTACTTACTAACGTTAGAGAAAATTGGGCAGCACTTCGTTTGTTTTTACTACTTTTCTCATGTTCTATATCAACTCCCAAATGTTCATATCAACATTCACAATATCGCACACGACAATCATCATTTATCTACATTTACCACAATTCACCATTTCCCTTCAATTTCTCCACAATTATGGTTATGACTCCCTATCAAATTTTCTCACATATTGTTATATCCCGTATTTTTATACGTCGAGTTATTCGCAAGAGAATCGACTCAATTTAAAGACGGGATCATTTTCGGATACGAAATAGGAACTTTTATTTTCAATTTTAATTAGAACATAAATTGTTTATAAATTTTATTTAGTGTAGAAATATTATTAGAGATTAGGGATTAATTAATTGTGATTATATTATTAAGTAATAATTAGTGATTAATTAAAATTAATTAGTCCTAATTACTAATAGTGGGCCCCACCCGTTTTAATATATATAAAAAAAATGAAAAATGACAATTCAAGAATTGATTAGTGAGTCACAAAGGGGGGGGGGGGCACGTGTCTAGCTATAAGCAACTATATATATAGGAAATAAAGTGAACAAAATTTACAATTTACTTTCATTTTCAAGAAAATTAAGTTAAGAAAAATTACAAAACCTCTATGGCTGCTCCAGCCCAGCCATGGTGTTGAAGAAAAACTTGGGTTCTTGAATGTTTTGATCAAATTTCAAGTGCATTACAAGTTCAAGGAGGTGATAGAAACATTGGATATTGAGTTGAGGAAGAAGAAATTGTAACATTGGAGCAATTGAGTGTAGAAATTCCTCCGAGAAAATTTAGGTAAGATTTTCTTATTTTGTGGTATAATTGTGTTAATTGTGTTGAAATGGAATTATAAAAATTGGATTGGACGAAATTGGAAGTAAGAAAATGCATGAAATTGTGGGTTGAAAAGGATTCAGAAGGGTTGTTGGATTGTTAGAATTGTTTATGGGCTGAATTGTAAGAATTTTGTATCTATATCTCTATTGCTGTTATTATTGGTATTTCTGTGATAACAGGAGGATAATTGAAAATTCGGGTAAGGCGAATATATAGGGAAAATGCTGCCCGATTTCCATTAAGTCCTTAACTAACGAAAAACCTTAATCGAGAAAGTATAAGTTAAAGAATGAGTTCTATAAGTGATGGGCTACAGATTTACGAACTAGAAAGTATAGTTACTAATGATAGCGTTACTTTTATATTAAATAGGCTAAAGGGGCGACGAAGCGAATGAGATTACGATAAATCTTTAACAGGTATGTAAAGTTGTCCCTTCTTTCTTTTGGCATGTCTTAGATATAAGTGACGAATGATATGAGCTTTGGGGTAATTCCATTCATAAGTGTTATATCCCGTATTTTGTACGTTCGGATATTTCAAGGTAGTCGTGGTAAGTTAAGGGAATGACCATCTTCCAAAATTATTTTAATGTACAAATTGTTTATTAGTATGGAAATATTGAGAAAGGTCAAGGGTAAAAAGGGAAATTCGCAAAATGGTTCATGGTAATATTGTGGAAAGTCTAGGGGCAAAATGGGAATTTCAAAAAATATTCAAGAAAGTTCATGAAAAAGGCAAGATGGCCGTGTGGCATGTGCCCACACTTTTATTTGATGGGGCAAATTGTGCATATGGACAAAGCTTGAATGGCAAGCCATTAGTCTTCTTTGTTTTAACTTAAGAAATTTCAAGAAAAGTGTAGAAGGGACATGTGTCCCTTTGGTATTGGAAGGAGATATATATATATATATATATATATATATATATATATATATATATATATATATATATATATGTAGAGAGATGACCAAAGTAAGACCATTATTCATCTTTACCATTCAAGAAATTTCAAGAATAAAACATAAGAGACCATTCGGCCACCATGGCCAAAATTTGAGTCCATGAAATTGATCAAGAAAAATTATTTTCTTCTAGTATTACAACTAATTTCAAGGCCCTAATTAACATGGAGTGATTGTTGGAGCAAGCAAAGCATTTGTTGTGCAAGTTGGAAACCTTAGCCAAGCCAAGAAGTTGAGTGAGAAAGGTATGTGTTCAATCCTCTTTTACATATGTCATGGATGGTTGTGTATGTTGTAGTGTGTAGAAATGTATAAAAATCATGAATTTGGTATGTTGGGGTGTTGGCTGAATATAGTTGCATTGTGTAGAACAAATGAATTGATTTTATTAAGTATTTTGATTGTTGTAGTTGTGGATTCTATGATGTAAAATGAGGATTTAATGGTTGGAAATGAAGTTGTGAGTGTTTGTGGATTATGGAAGAAGTTAGTGTGACATTAGTATGGTTTCTTATATTTGTAGGAATGATATTGCTAATGTGTAGGTTGGAAATATAATTCATGAATTTGGAAGTGAGACATTTGTTTGGAAGATTGTAAGTTGGGTTTTTGTGATTGAATTTGAAAGAAGGAAATAGGTTGTTATTGTCCTTGTTGGAATTGGAAGGTTTCGGGTGAAGTAGTGTGTTGATTGAGTCGCTTTGAATGTTATGTGAATTGAATTGAATATAAATGAAATGTCATTAAATTGTATGACAAAGGTTGTTAAGGTTAGAATGCGTCTTGAATTGATTGTTGTTGTTGTTGGCACGATTGTTGGTATTGTTGTTGATAGTTTGGCCGAGTTGAATTCTCGGATTGTTGATTGATGATTTGGGCCGAGTTAGATTCTCGGGGATAGTGTATTTACAGGGGAGATGCTGCCTAACTTTCGGCAGATTATAAATGAATTCATTTGAAGGATTAAGACAAGTATATGACGACGAGTCTAATGGTTATGTAAATCTTCTTGAATGTAGACTAGCGATAGCGAGCTTGGACAAATAAGAGTAACTAATAGGACGTAGGACAGGTATGTAAGGCTTACACTTTCTTTTTTTTGGCATGATCCTTATGAAATAAGCAGATGACGTATATGTATGATTTCAAATAAATTCTTATTCTTAGAGCCACTAGGATGACTAATATTCTTGATTTCTATAAACTACTTCAAATGATTTTGACACGTATTTATGATTTCCGAAGCTCTATTTGATATGTTTCCGAGTTTGCCTATGATTCTCATTCACTTCTTGATATGAGTATTCTCAATATGATCAAGTTTATTATATGATTGGATAATGAGATGAGCATAAAGAGTTTTATTAATAAAGGAGTTCTGTAAGTTTTCATGTCCCTAACTTTTGTAAATAACCTCGGATTGCTTTGAAACGTTCGTAATGGTTTATGTACCAAAATGTCCATAACTTTCTCATACTAAACCGGATTGGCTCGAAACGGGATTATGATCTTACTCTATGTTGTCTTAACGCTGGTATTCGTTGCTAGTCTCATCTTATAATAATCGTTCCTTCAAGGTGAGACAAAGCGACCATGGTTATTCCATAATGTAATCGGAGGTTACCGACCTTACGTAACTCCGATAGATACATGACTTTCTTTGGGTTCTCATGCATGCTTCTTATATGATATATGTATATGTATATGGGGGATATGGGGAAAAGGGCCATATGTTGCGCTATAGACGCATTGGCACCTGGTCAGTTGGCATAATATCATCCCGGACGCGGGATGCCCGGACGCGGGATGCCTGGACGCGGGACATATGTGGGGGAGCCGACGTATTCGGCGCTATGATATGATATGCTCTATTTTCCATATATATGAAAAGAAATGTTTTTCAAAGAAAGCCAAGCATGAATGGCATCCGCCCTAAGAGGCACTCATATGTACAGGTCACTCTTTCATCTCACCATATGCCCCATATTTCCTTTGTGTCATCACCCATGCTATGTGTCCCTCATATGTTATTATTCATGCCTTACATACTCAGTAAATTGCTCGTACTGACCCCTTTTCTTCGGGGGCTGCGTTTCATGCCGCGCAGGTACACCCAGATGAGTTGAAGCCATGGTAGAGGATGTTCCAGCGGAGTTGGCAAGCTCCATTTGCTATGGAGTGTTGTCGGGTCAGAGTACTATGCTATGATGTCTTGTCCGAAGTTAGAGACTTTGCAGACAGAGTCGTGGGTGTAGTTTGTCAGTCTTGAAAGCAGCTTAACTATGGTTTTTCATTTCTTATTGATGTAAGAATCTAAAGAGATTAAGTTTGTGATAAGGGTCAGCTGGTTCGCTCGGCTTCGAATAGGGGTCGGGTGCCCATCACACCCTAGTAAAGTCGGGGTGTGACAAAGTGGTATCAGAGCAGGTCGTCCTAGGGGTTGTCTGCAAAGTCGTGTCCAGTAGAGTCCTGTTTATGCGTGTGAAGCCGGCCACATTTATAAACAGGAGGCTGCGGGGCATCTAGGGATTGTTCACCCTCTTTCTGTCTTAGATCGTGCGATAGAGCCAAGTCATAGGAAAATGGAATTCCTTATACAAGCCTTACCTACGACGGAAGAAGGCGAGAAGCGATATGGAAAGTCACAGGGGTAAGTATTGATATTCTGTTCTGTTACCTGAAACTGGAGGCTCTGGATGGCTGTGATGTGTCGTATACATATGTATGCCTGGCAAGGTATTGTCGATATTTGCTGCGTACAGATTTGGAATAGTAAGGATTGCAAAGTAGCTTCTGTTAGAATTGTTCAAAAATCAGGTCATTTAGTTAAGTACGTCTAACAGAAGGAAGCGTGGAAAGGGAATATCGTAAACGGACGATAAGTAGGATGAGTTGTTTCAGAAAGTTTATGGATTTGGTATGACACGAAGAATAATAGCGAGAAAGACGATTAGCAGCCCAGAGGATTAAAATGGATAACGTTCGAGGCTTAGTAGGAGCAAGGTCTGCTAAAGGATTCAGAGAAAGTCGACAATTAGTTTTGTTGAGGGTTATTAGGTAAGGATGGTGAGTGGAAGTCCGAACTGGCTGATAATCGGGTATGCTTAAGTAACGGCGACGAAGGTATATTCGTTACCATCAGGAATCTGGGAATCTAGGACGAAAGGTAGTGGTACACGAAGGTGAAGAGTAAAATAGTAATTGTAAAGGGAAGGGCGTGTTATGGGAATGTCTCGGAATGTCACGACCCAGCTAGGGGCCGCGACTGGTACCTGGAGCTAGTTACCGAGCACCGCTCACTCTACTACTTGTCTCGCTCATTTAATACTCTTTTATCAATTTTACATACCAATTGTAGGAAAATCATATTTAATCAAAATATAAATACTTTATATACATTTGCCTCTTGGCCATCAAAATAATATACATACATATGAAAACATCTTGTGAGACCATCTAACCCACACTGCGTATCTACAAGCCTCTACTAACATAATGAATACATAGACGGAACAAGACTCCGTCATGCCCAAAATATGCATGTATGAATGTACATCAAAAGAATAGCCATAAGCACCTCCGAACAATGGAGTGCTATCTATCAGCTGACAGCTACTGAGGACCTGGGCCAAGATTTCCTCCCTGTCTACCTGTGGGCATGAACACAGCGTTCGAAGAAAGGACGTCAGTACGAATATTGTACCGAGTATGAGAGGTATACATAATGAAAGGAAACATCAATAATATGAGGATAACATCAACATGAGACATCTGGACCTGACTGATAATCATAAATGAAGTAATGCATGCTATCTTACTCATACTCATCATCATGACATGTATGCATCATATGCAAGCTGCCCGTCCATGTTGGAACGGTGTGATAATCAATAATATTAGCCCGTGTCCAGGCCTCCCGCGTTCGGGGTACCATCTCATGCCGCCCACTAGTGGTGTCTGCCCACGCCCGTAGGTCGTGGTGTATCCGTATCGCCGCCCGCCGAAGCGGTGTCTGCCCGGCCAACTAGGCCCGGTGTGAAATGCTCATGACATGCTCAATGTAAATGCTCATAGTAATATGCTTATCATAAAATACTTATCTTATCATAATGCGTATATAAGACTCATGATCAACTTTACTCTATCGGGGTGACGTAAGGTCGTGATCCCCCGATTACATTATGGAACCATTATGGACATTCTGCCTTACCTTGAAAGGACTAGTACATAAGGTGAGTGTAGGCAAGGAATAACATCATCATCATTCTAGTGTCATCATATTGCATAACTTATCTCATATAGACATTCATAGGTATAAGCTTTCAACTTCTTAGAATGCAAGAACTCATGAAAGGAATAGGGATTCAAGCTAAAGGATTCATGCCATTAGAAAGAAGGACTAGCCTCACATACCTTGGTTGTTTAGCTAAGATATCGCTCACTTGTTCTCCGTCGATACCACGTCGTTACCTTCATAAGAGAATTCGTATCAACATTAGTAACTAACTATAAGAACGCGTCGCTAATTCTAGGAGAAGTCGGACAACGCTTCCTTCGCTCATACCACTTTTCTCATGTTTTATATCAACTCCCAACATTCATAATATTACTCGCAATATCATCAGCGACAATCGTCATTTACGTACATTTGGCAAAATCCACCATTTTCCTCCAATTTTTCCTTATTTCTACTTCTAGCTCATCCTTGCGTTTTCATGCATTTAATGCTTGTTTCATGACATAAACATCATTTATAACATATTTGTACTCACAACCCTTCAATATTCATTGTTTAATTCCACTATCAATCATTTATGTCACTACTCACTCAAAAATGACCAATTTCTATGTTCTTCTACATTTCAAGTGTCTAAGCTTTCCAATACTTCAAACAACATGGAATAATCATGAAACTTACCTTGTATGATGGTTGGAAAATCCTTAAGGCGAAATACTTCAATTAGCCAAAACCCTAGTTCCACCTTCTTGGGAATTTCTTGACTTAGAAGATCCTTTGATGTGTTCTTACACTTATTTTCATGAATTTAGTGGTGATGATCTTGATATTCCCTTTGATTCTCTTGAATTCTTGTGGAGGAAATATTTGGAGAATTCTAGAATGTTCTTGAGTTGTATGGATGGATAATGAAATGAATTGAAGTCCAGGTCCCTTTTAATAATCACAAAATCTGATCTTTAATGAATTCTTGTCGGGATGAACAGTGGTCGTAAACCACCATATACGGACCGTATTTTGATTTACGGTCCGTCCTCCATGGCCGTATTGTCATTACCCAACCCCGTAGGCCATGACTAGTGCCCGATCTGGGCACTCAAACGCATTCTAGTATATGGCAGAAGCCGACAAGGCTTTATTTCAAATTTAGCTAATTTTTAGAAAAATTTCGGCAGAGTTTCCTTTGTTTTACGGACTATCCCATATATCCTGCACGCAGAAAATACCAACAAAGGCCTCACAGGGCCAACAAAGCAACATCTAAATATATGCGGACCGGCCGCCGCGGCAAATGGGATCGCCCAAACACAACATAAGCACCCAACTGTACAGAAAGATCCCGACCCACAACATGTCCACAGACCTCTAACAAACCGACAGAATCATATGACGGGACAGGGCCCCGCCGTACCCATGAACGAGAATATACATATATAGAAGTGACAGACTATACCAAAAGATGGCTCTGAATAAAAGAGCGCTCCAAGAATAGCAGAATGAGATCCTAAGCAGACGGATCAGCAAACCTGTCATCGGTACCTGCGCGGCATGAAAACGCAGCCCCCGAAGAAAGGGGGTCAGTACGAAATATGTACTGAATATGTAAGGCCTGGGTTGCAGAAACAAAATCATAACTGGTGCAGAACATACAGAAAGTAAACGGAAAATCCAAAGTATCAGATACATATTTCCAAAACATGCAGAGTGTGTACAGAACATATGTCATATCAAATCCGGCCCCTGCCAAGGGACTCGGCAGACAGAACGTGGCCACCCTCCCGACGCTGGTGCCACAACACAGAAGAATTAGAATAGGGGCATAACCCCGTAACATAACATGTCATATCAGATGGCCATAGTAAATCATATCAGAACAAACGTACATGGCACAACATACTCCACAAACCCATGTACGCATATACCTGCCCCCTCACATCGAGGCACGGCGAACAATGCAGGGGATTACGCTTGACAACATATCCTGGCCCGGGCTCAGTGTGGGAAACATTGGGGCATCCACGAATAGAGTTGTGAGAAACTAATGCAAGTAAAATATCAGAAATGTTTCCATAGACTCGATGAGGCATATCAAAGACAAACCGATCCGATGAAGTCAGAAGGAATCATAGTAAATGAGTTTCGAGTATCAAAACAATTTATCAGACTTAATGGAATATTTAAAACCATATTAGTTAGGTAATTAAAAGGGTAGTCGAAACGTTTCTTTCAAAAAGCGTTCAAAAAGGGGACTTTAGTACATTAAGGGCAAAACTGGGAATAGCGGGCCCACCTCGGAACAAGCAAGGCGGTGGGCTCAAATTACGCCCTTTAAGCTTATGGGGTCACCTATAAAGGTTCTACGGACATTCTATAGCTTTTCAAGGAGTTTAGAGAAAGACTACATACTTTCAGGAAAAGCATATCAAAATGGTTCAATTCTACTGAAGGAAAAACTGAGATTTTCTCTTGCGGATTCCGATGGCCAAGAAGGTCTTTTGAGGCCCGAATCCGATCCTAAAACACTTAGGCATGCCAAAAGAAGGATCGTGGTAGCTTTACATACCTTTCAAGCTCCTTACGCCTTCCCAAACTCACTTCCAGTTTCGTCAAAAATCTGCAAATGGTCAAGTTTGCCAATTGTAAGTTATAGATGCTACAAATTCAATTCAACTCTTATTTGTCTACCGAAATTTCGGCAGCACTTCCCCTATACATATAGCACCCCCGAGAATTCAACTCGGCTCACAGTCATCAACAACAACCCAAACAACAACATCAACATCAACAACAAACACTAGAAACACAATATGGCACAACTAGTTCTACTTGCCGACATAATGTCATAACCTTTACTTTAACCTTAACTCTCAAACTATTCTCAACAATTTCACATTCATTATCAATCTAGATTACCACAACATAGTTTAAAAGCATTTCATATCGTTTTCCACAAGATATTCATACGATATACATAATATACAAACTTTCCGCCAAAGTCATAACGCATTCGAAACTTCTAATCTTTGACTTACGTATTCATAACATGATTCCATCTTCCAAATTCATCAATACCCGTCATAATTTGCAACCTAATAACTTCATTTTCATAATGTCGCAAAATCATACTTAATTGACATAAGTTTTCTACATTCCATTTCAAAGCAAACTCATATCGTTTTACTTTCATTTACATTGCAAGAATCACAATAACACAATTAACACACTAGCCAAAATTAATCCGTTTCCATTCCACACACCCCATACCACACGGCCAAACACCCCACTACCAACTACTATCCAATTCATTCAATTTTCATTTCCAAGATGCATTTCATCCCAACCACAACTAGAATATGATATAAATTCAACACCTTACAATTATACACATACATATATATACACGGCCACATGCCTATATACATATCCACTTGGTAATCTTCTATTTTTCCGTACAATCAACTCATTCTCACATACTACAACACAAACAAAACTTCATAACACAATAAAAAGGAATGAATCCTTACCTTTTTCTCTAGTCTTCTTTACTTGAACTAGTGATCAAATTGAGGAACCAAGTGCTTCTTCCTCCAAGACAACTACACCAAGTTGAAGAGGCTACCCAAATTAGTAGGAAAACCACAAAATATAAATTTTTGAAGCAAGATTTTTGTGGCTTATTTTTGCACTCCAAACCCGAAACCCTCTTCTCTTTCTCCTCTATTGCTTTGTTTTTCTTGTCTTCTAAGTTTTTCTTGACTTTCCAATGTATATAATAGCCCCTTAATTAAATTGTCACATGGTTGCCATGTGACTTGGGTTTGGGCCAAGTATGTTGGCCGGCCACCCCATTTGAGTTGGGCCCAAATTTTTTTCTTTCAATTATTTGGGCCCAATGGATTATAATTCCCGTTTTGTAATTCCCGAAACTAATTTTCGAAATCCCAAATTTGCCCTTAGCGTTCCTCGACACTTCCATATTAATATTCTTTCATAACAACTCAAGGGTTACATAAATTCAATTATGACCTTATTTCATACAAGTCCAAATTATTTCCAATTTTCCAAAGGTGTGAAAACACGGGATATAACATCCTCCCCCCCTTTAGAACGTTCGTCCTCGAATGTAAAATTAATCTTATAGGGTTTGAAAACACTTTGGGGGAGTTCATGGTTACAAGCAACACATATGACATACGATTGGCATTGAAATGAAATTAAGTAGGGATTCAAGGTTACCTGTGGGCATAGGGAACAGATGAGGATATTTCTTCTTCATTTCTTCCTCGGACTCCCAGGTCATTTCCTCCCTATTCTCGTTCCGCCACAGTACCTTAACAGAGGCTACATCCTTATTACGGAGTCTCCGTACCTGACGGTCCAAAATAGCTACGGGCTGCTCCTCATAAGATAACTGCTCCGTCACCTGAATATCATCCGCAGGGAATATTCTGGAGGGATCACCAATGCATTTGCGGAGCATAGACACATGGAATACCGGATGTACCGCTTCCAAATCAGATGACAAATCTAACTCATAGGCGACATTCCCAATTTTTCGCACAATCAAATAAGGCCCAATATAACGCGGGCTAAGTTTCCCCTTTCTGCCGAACCGCATCACGCCCTTCATAGGCGATACCTTCAGAAATACCCAATCACCAACCTGGAATTCCAAAGGACGACGCCGTTTATCAGCGTATGATTTCTGTCGACTCTGGGCTGCCAATAGTCGCTCCCGGATAAGTTTCACCTTATCAACTGCCTGCTGGATCATATCTGGGCCGATTAATTCTGTCTCGCCAATATCAAACCAGCCAATAGGTGACCTGCATTTCCTACCATATAAAGCCTCGTACGGAGCCATCTGGATGCTGGAATGGTAGCTGTTATTATAAGAAAATTCAATCAATGGCAAGTGATCCTCCCAGCTACCTCTGAAATCAATAACACAGGCTCGCAACATATCTTCAAGCGTCTGGATAGTGCGCTCGGCCTGTCCGTCACTCTGAGGATGAAAAGCTGTGCTCAGGCTCAGCTGAGTCCCTAATCCTTCCTGAAAAGATCTCCAGATGTTCGCCGTGAACTGAGCACCTCTGTCAGTGATAATAGATATAGGAACTCCATGAAGCTTCACTATTTCTTTAATATAAAGCCTGGCATAATCCTCGGCGGAATAAGTAGTCCTGACGGGGAGAAAATGGGCTGATTTTGTCAGCTTATCAACAATAACCCAGATGGAATCATACTTCCGTGGAGTGCGAGGCAACCCTGTAATGAAGTCCATATTAATGATCTCCCACTTCCACGTCGGAATTTCCATTTCCTGCAACAGTCCACCCGATTTCTGGTGTTCAATCTTGACCTGCTGACAATTGGGACACTGTGCGACGAACTCTGCGATATCCCGTTTCATGCCATCCCACCAGCATAAGCATCGGAGATCATGGTACATCTTCTTAGACCCAGGATGGACCGAGTAGCGAGCATAGTGTGCCTCGCTCATAACCTGCTGCCGAAGACCTGCAATGTCAGGTACACACAACCTGCCCCTGAATAATAAAGTCCCATCCGGAGTGAACTCGAACGGAGTCTTCTCCTTATCATAGGCTGTGTCTCTGTATTGTGCCAAAACAGGATCTTCATATTGATGCCGTTTGATATCTTCCTTAATAGATGATTCAGAAACCCCTCGGACAGAAATCTGTGTACCTCCAGAATCGGCCAGACGAACCCCAAGATTAGCCAACTGATGAATGTCACGCACTATCTCTCTCCTGTCTGGCTGTAAATCGACCAAGCTGCCCATACATTTCCGGCTAAGCGCATCTGCAACAACATTAGCCTTGCCCGGATGATACAGAATATCCACATCATAGTCTTTCATGAGCTCCAGCCACCTCCGCTGCCGCAAATTAAGCTCTTTCTGCCTGAAAATATACTGGAGACTCTTATGATCTGTATAGATATCAACATGAATGCCATATAAATAATGTCTCCATATCTTCAGGGCATGGATCACCGCTGCACGCTCCAGATCGTGAGTAGGATAATTCTTTTCATGCTTTTTCAATTGCCGAGAAGCATAAGCTATAGCTCTGCCGTGCTGCATCAATACACAGCCCAATCCCACGCCAGAAGCGTCACAATAAATAACATATCCATCGGGTCCCTCTGGAAGAGTCAGAACTGGGGCTGTGGTCAGCTTCTCTTTCAGCAATTGGAAGCTTCGTTCACAAGCATCAGTCCACTGGAACTTGGCTCCCTTCTGAGTTAGCCTTGTCAAAGGCGCTGAAATCGAAGCAAACTTTTCCACAAATCTTCTGTAATAGCCAGCTAACCCCAGGAAACTACGTACCTCTGTGGGCGTCGTGGGTCTGGGCCAATTTTTCACGGCCACAATCTTCTGTGTATCCACCCGGACACCATCAGCTGCAATAATATGCCCCAGAAATGCCACTGAAGCCAGCCAGAATTCACATTTAGAAAATTTTGCATATAATTCCTGATGCCGAAGTACCCCCAATACCGCTCTCAGATGATCTGCGTGCTCTGCCTCGGACCGAGAATAAACCAGAATATCATCGATAAATACAATTACGAACATATCCAAGAATGGCCTGAATACCCGGTTCATTAAATCCATAAATACTGCAGGAGCATTAGTCAGCCCAAAAGACATAACTCTGAATTCATAATGCCCATATCTGGTCCGGAATGCTGTCTTAGGAATATCGGCCTCCCGTACCCGTACCTGATGATAGCCAGACCGAAGATCTATCTTCGAAAAATACTTGGTGCCCTGCAACTGATCAAACAAATCGTCAATTCTGGGGAGGGGGTATTTATTCTTTATGGTTACCTTATTCAGCTGTCGATAATCAATACACATACGCAACGACCCGTCTTTCTTACGCACAAATAATACCGGGGCTCCCCAAGGCGAAGTGCTGGGTCTAATGAAGCCTTTTTCTAACAGATCCTTCAACTGCTCTTTCAGTTCTTTCAATTCTGCCGGTGCCATTCTGTACGGGGGAATAGATATCGGTTGAGTATCTGGAAGCAAATCAATAGTAAAATCTATCTCCCGCTCTGGAGGAAGGCCTGGAAGCTCTTCTGGGAACACATCTGGAAATTCATTAACCACGGGAACTGACTGAAGAGTCGGCGTTTCTGCTGTCAAGTCTTGTACCCGAACCAGATGATAAAAATAACCCTTTCTGATCATTTTCCTTGCCTTAAGGTATGAAATAAACTTACCTTTCGGCGATGCTGTATTACCGGCCCATTCTATAACTGGCTCCCCAGGAAACTGGAAACGAACTACCTTATTTTGGCAATCAACATTAGCATAACAGGAGGCTAGCCAGTCCATTCCCATAATAACATCGAACTCGACCATATCTAACTCCACCAGATCTGCCTTAGTGTCACGGCCACATACAATTACAGAACAGTTCTTATATACCTGTTTGGCTACAATAAAGTCCCCAATCGGTGTGGCTACCTCAAACGACTCTATAGGCTCAGATGTTATACCAATTTTACAAGCAACCAGAGGCGAAATATAAGACAAAGTCGAACCTGGATCAATCAATGCATACACAGACCGAGAGAAAACCAATAATGTACCTCTAACGACATTAGGCGATGCCTCCTGATCCTGGCGGCTGGACAGAGCACAAATGCGGTTCGAAGGACCGCTAGTACTAGAAGCTCCACCACGGCCTCTGCCGCGACCCGCTGGTGCTGAAGTACCTGGCCCCGTAGGGCGCATAGCCACTGATGAAGATGAAGACCCGGCGGCTGATCCGGCAGGCTGCGCTGCACCACCCGAACTACCCTTATACGGGCAATCTCTCACAGAATGGCCCTGACGGCCACAAGAAAAACATGCACCGGTGGCTCTGTAGCACTCCCCAGGATGGTATCTGCCACAATAAGAACACTGAGGCCTAGGTGGCCTCGTCTGACCAGAACCCCTGTCTGTCCGCGAACCTGAAGCCTTGGAGCTCTGACCTGCTCCTGAATAGCCTGGGCTATCAAATCTGCGACCTGTAGGCTGTGGAGGTGCGCTCTGTGCCGGCTGGGATAGATGTCTGCTAGGCTGCTGCGGCTGCTGAGGCTGCTGAGGCTGCCTGCCCCGAGAATCTCCAGAATACCCAGATGATCTGGCCCTCTTGGGCTGTCTCCGATCCTGGCTCCTATCAGGCTGACGCTCCCTATGACGGTCCTCCATGCCCTGGGCGTGGGCCTGAATCCGGGCAATATCCATGCCGGGCTGAGCAGCCAATACCAAACAACTATCGACAAAATAACGGTCCAGCCCCATAATGTACCTGTGCATCCTGTCAGCCATAGTAGCCACCACAGCAGGTGCGTATCGGGCCAATGAGTCGAACTCCATACTATACTCTCGAACACTGCGACCCCTCTGCCTCAGCAATAAGAATCTGTCAGCCTTGGCCCGCCGTAACTCCGGAGGCAGAAAGTGGCTAAGAAAAGCCTGAGAAAAATCATCCCAAACTGCTGGGGGAGCGTCGTCGCCTCTGGATAACTCCCATGACTCGTACCAATTTGCCGCTATATCATACAACCGGTAAGAAGCCAATGTGACTGACTCTGTCGCGGAAGCATTAATAAACTGTAAGGTGCGCCGCATCTTCCTGATGAACTCCTCGGGATCCTCCTCGGGCTTTGTTCCGAAGAACTCTGGAGGGCCACAAGTCAAGAACTCACGGGCTCTCGAACTGTCACACCTGTAAGCCCGGTCACCTCCCAGTCCGTGCCCCTGAACCTGTCCTGCCACAAGTCTAGTCAATAGCTGGACTGTCTCTCTCATAGTCTGATCCTCAGTCCCTGGCCGTGGAGCTGGAGGCTCAGGTACTGGAATCTCGGGAGCTGGCGATGGAGCCGCCCCTCAACCTGCAGCCGCTGCTGCTCCAATATCCTCTACGTGTGGCGAGGTGGAAGAGCCCTCTGCCGGGGGCAAAATATCAGGAGCAATATGAGCATGGGCCCTGGTAACCCTCTCGGTCCGACTAGTCTCTCCCACAGCTGCTGCCTTGGCCTTTTGGGCCGCTGTCGCCTTTTTTGGAGGCATAACTGCAAATGTACCAATTCGTTAGGGAGGAATCATCCTGATAACACAGCTCTATCGCACGATCTAAGACAGAAAGAAGGGTAGTATCCTAAATGCCCTGTAGCCTCCTGTTTATAGGTATGGTGCACAACACACCGATAAACAAGACTCTACTGGACACGGTCTGTAGATATTCCGAGGACGAACCGCTCTGATACCACTTTTGTCACGACCCAACCCCGTAGGCCATGACTAGTGCCCGATCTGGGCACTCAAACGCATTCTAGTATATGGCAGAAGCCGACAAGGCTTTATTTCAAATTTAGCTAATTTTTAGAAAAATTTCGGCAGAGTTTCCTTTGTTTTACGGACTATCCCATATATCCTGCACGCAGAAAATACCAACAAAGGCCTCACAGGGCCAACAAAGCAACATCTAAATATATGCGGACCGGCCGCCGCGGCGAATGGGATCGCCCAAACACAACATAAGCACCCAACTGTACAGAAAGATCCCGACCCACAACATGTCCACAGACCTCTAACAAACCGATAGAATCATATGACGGGACAGGGCCCCGCCGTACCCATGAACGAGAATATACATATATAGAAGTGACAGACTATACCAAAAGATGGCTCTGAATAAAAGAGCGCTCCAAGAATAGCAGAATGAGATCCTAAGCAGACGGATCAGCAAACCTGTCGTCGGTACCTGCGCGGCATGAAAACGCAACCCCCGAAGAAAGGGGGTCAGTACGAAATATGTACTGAATATGTAAGGCCTGGGTTGCAGAAACAAAATCATAACTGGTGCAGAACATACAGAAAGTAAACGGAAAATCCAAAGTATCAGATACATATTTCCAAAACATGCAGAGTGTGTACAGAACATATGTCATATCAAATCCGGCCCCTGCCAAGGGACTCGGCAGACAGAACGTGGCCACCCTCCCGACGCTGGTGCCACAACACAGAAGAATCAGAATAGGGGCATAACCCCGTAACATAACATGTCATATCAGATGGCCATAGTAAATCATATCAGAACAAACGTACATGGCACAGCATACTCCACAAACCCATGTACGCATATACCTGCCCCCTCACATCGAGGCACGGCGAACAATGCAGGGGATTACGCTTGACAACATATCCTGGCCCGGGCTCAGTGTGGGAAACATTGGGGCATCCACGAATAGAGTCGTGAGAAACTAATGCAAGTAAAATATCAGAAATGTTTCCATAGACTCGATGAGGCATATCAAAGACAAACCGATCCGATGAAGTCGGAAGGAATCATAGTAAATGAGTTTCGAGTATCAAAACAATTTATCAGACTTAATGGAATATTTAAAACCATATTAGTTAGGTAATTAAAAGGGTAGTCGAAACGTTTCTTTCAAAAAGCGTTCAAAAAGGGGACTTTAGTACATTAAGGGCAAAACCGGGAATAGCGGGCCCACCTCGGAACAAGCAAGGCGGTGGGCTCAAATTACGCCCTTTAAGCTTATGGGGTCACCTATAAAGGTTCTACGGACATTCTGTAGCTTTTCAAGGAGTTTAGAGAAAGTCTACATACTTTCAGGAAAAGCATATCAAAATGGTTCAATTCTACTGAAGGAAAAACTGAGATTTTCTCTTGCGGATTCCGATGGCCAAGAAGGTCTTTTGAGGCCCGAATCCGATCCTAAAACACTTAGGCATGCCAAAAGAAGGATCGGGGTAGCTTTACATACCTTTCAAGCTCCTTACGCCTTCCCAAACTCACTTCCCGTTTCGTCAAAAATCTGCAAATGGTCAAGTTTGCCAATTGTAAGTTATAGATGCTATTCAATTCAACTCTTATTTGTCTACCGAAATTTCGGCAGCACTTCCCCTATACATATAGCACCCCCGAGAATTCAACTCGGCTCACAGTCATCAACAACAACCCAAACTACAACATCAACATCAACAACAAACACTAGAAACACAATATGGCACAACTAGTTCTACTTGCCGACATAATGTCATAACGTTTACTTTAACCTTAACTCTCAAACTATTCTCAACAATTTCACATTCATTATCAATCTAGATTACCACAACATAGTTTAAAAGCATTTCATATCGTTTTCCACAAGATATTCATACGATATACATAATATACAAACTTTCCGCCAAAGTCATAACGCATTCGAAACTTCTAATCTTTGACTTACGTATTCATAACATGATTCCATCTTCCAAATTCATCAATACCCGTCATAATTTGCAACCTAATAACTTCATTTTCATAATGTCGCAAAATCATACTTAAACGACATAAGTTTTCTACATTCCATTTCAAAGCAAACTCATATCGTTTTACTTTCATTTACATTGCAAGAATCACAATAACACAATTAACACACTAGCCAAAGTTAATCCATTTCCATTCCACACACCCCATACCACACGGCCAAACACCCCACTACCAACTACTATCCAATTCATTCAATTTTCATTTCCAAGATGCATTTCATCCCAACCACAACTAGAATATGATATAAATTCAACACCTTACAATTATACACATACATATATATACACGGCCACATGCCTATATACATATCCACTTGGTAAAATTCTATTTTTCCGTACAATCAACTCATTCTCACATACTACAACACAAACAAAACTTCATAACACAATAAAAAGGAATGAATCCTTACCTTTTTCTCTAGTCTTCTTTACTTGAACTAGTGATCAAATTGAGGAACCAAGTGCTTCTTCCTCCAAGACAACTACACCAAGTTGAAGAGGCTACCCAAATTAGTAGGAAAACCACAAAATATAAATTTTTGAAGCAAGATTTTTGTGGCTTATTTTTGCACTCCAAACCCGAAACCCTCTTCTCTTTCTCCTCTCTTGCTTTGTTTTTCTTGTCTTCTCAGTTTTTCTTGACTTTCCAATGTATATAATAGCCCCTTAATTAAATTGTCACATGGTTGCCATGTGACTTGGGTTTGGGCCAAGTATGTTGGCCGGCCACCCCATTTGAGTTGGGCCCAAATTTTTTTCTTTCAATTATTTGGGCCCAATGGATTATAATTCCCGTTTTGTAATTCCCGAAACTAATTTTCGAAATCCCAAATCTGCCCTTAGCGTTCCTCGACACTTCCATATTAATATTCTTTCATAACAACTCAAGGGTTACATAAATTCAATTATGACCTTATTTCATACAAGTCCAAATTATTTCCAATTTTCCAAAGGTGTGAAAACACGAGATATAACACGTATTTAACCATTTCAAAGATAGAAAGTTTTGGCTGATGGACATGGCAGTTTACGACTAAGGTTTACGGTCCGTTAACCAGTTTACGGGCCATCCTCCAAGTCGTTTTTAACCATTTTCACAATTTACAGAGAGTTGAGATTTTGGACAAGCTGGAGGACGATAGCACTATACGGTCCGTAAATCACTTTACGGGCCGTATAGTGCCATATACGACCACTGGGCTGAAAATTTTTCCGCGACTTTCTTATTTCCAAAAATTCATAATTAGCCATTCCCATCTTAACAAAACACCATGCACTCAAACTTTTCATCATTCCACTCATCATACAAGTAAGGAGAAATTTTCGAGGTGTAACATTTTTTCCCCCTTTTGGAACATTCGTCCTCGAATGTTCGACACTCGGGGATTCTAGAAAAATTTTGCCAGAGTTTCCTTTGTAATTTGGACACTACCTTTCCATTACAACAACCCACAATAACTTCGCCTCACAGGGCTATATCACAATATCAACACATTTATGGCCACACACGACCAAAAACATAAAATTAAAACATACATACCTTACACCATCGACGTCTCATCTTTAATATCTTCTGGGGATTGGAACAAATGGGGGTACATAGATTTCATCTTCTCCTCCGCTTCCCAAGTCATTTCTTCCCGATTATTGTTCCGCCATAGAACTTTAACTGAAGCAACCTCTTTATTCCGAAGGCTTCGTACTTGTCTATCCAAAATGGCAATGGGAATTTCCTCGTATGTTAGCTTCTCTGTTACTTGCACATCATCAACCGGAACTATTCTCGTTGGGTCTCCAATACACTTGCGAAGCATCGAAACATGGAACACTGGATGCACGGATTCGAGCTCTGAAGGCAAGTCCAATTCATAGGCTACTCGACTCACCTTGCGAATGATTTGGTAGGGTCCGATATATCTGGGACTTAGCTTTCCCTTCTTTCCAAATCTCATCACTCCCTTCATCAGCGATACCTTCAGGAACACCCAATCGCCCATTTGAGATTCCAAGTCTCGTCGGCGATTATCTGCATAAGACTTTTGGCGACTTTGAGCGGTTAACAGTCAGTCTCGAATCACTTTAACCTTTTCAACTGCTTGTTGGATCAAGTCGGGGCCTATCAATTGTGCTTCTCCGGTTTCAAACCATCCAATTGGAGATCTGCATTTTCTTCCATATAAGGCTTCATACGGGGCCATTTGAATACTGGAATGATAGCTGTTGTTATAGGCAAATTCAATAAGAGGAAAATGCTCATCCCAACTACCACCAAAGTCCAGCACACACGCTCGTAGCATATCTTCCAAGGTCTGAATAGTACGCTCGGCTTGTCCGTAGGTCTGCCGATGGAACGCCGTGCTGAGCTTAACTTGAGTACCTAGACCTTCTTGAAAGGACTTCCAGAACTTGGCTGTGAACTGCGCCCCTCTGTCTGTGATAATGGCCAAAGGAATACCGTGAAGTCGTACAATCTCCTTGAGATACAATTAAGCACAATCTTCCGCTGAATATGTGGTTCTAACAGAGAGAAAATGAGCTGCTTTCGTGAGTCTATCCACGATCACCCATATAGAATCGTACTTCCCTCGCGTACGGGGTAATCCTACCACAAAATACATGTTAATTTCTTCCCATTTCCACGTAGGAATTTCCATCGCTTGCAATAAGGCTCCTGGCTTTTGATGCTCGGCCTTCACTTGCTGGCAATTTGGGCACTGTGCTACAAATTCTGCTATGCCTCGCTTCATGCCATCCCACCAATATATCGATTTGAGATCGTGGTACATCTTGGTTGCACCTGGATGAATAGAATACCGGGAATAGTGTGCTTCCTCTAAAATCCGTTGGCGCAAGTTTGCCACATTTAGTACACATAGCCGGCCTCGATATCTAAGAACCCTTTCTATGGAAACTTCGAATGGAGACTTTTCCTTTTCCTGAGATAGATCTCGATAGTGGCTTAACTGAGGATCTTCATATTGTCGTTCCTTCACTTCTAGATTCAATGATGAAACTGTGGGGTCATTGATGCTAATACTTGCATCTCCTGAATCAACGGGTCGTACGCCGAGACTTGCTAACCGATGGACCTCACGAACCATTTCTCGCTTTTCCGAAGGAACTCCACATAAACTACCCATCGATCGGCGACTAAGTGCATCTGCTACTACATTCGCCTTCCCTGGATGATATAGAATGTTCACATCATAATCCTTCAGTAATTATAACCATCTCCTTTGCCGCAGGTTTAACTCCTTCTGTTTGAAAATATATTGAAGGCTTTTGTTATCCGTATAGATGTCCACGTGCACACTATATAAGTAGTGTCTCCACATTTTCAATGCATGAATGACCGCAGCTAGCTCAAGATCATAAGTGGGATAATTTTGTTCATGTTTTCGCAACTGTCTTGAAGCATATGCAATAACTTTCCCATTCTGCATCAATACACATCCTAATCCCACAACTGAGGCGTCACAATATACTACATAGCCATCTGATCCTTCCGGAAGTGTTAGCACCGGCGCCGAGGTCAACCTGTTTTTCAACTCTTGGAAGCTACGCACACAGGCATCACTCCACTGGAATTTAGACAACTTCTGGGTTAACTTTGTCAATGGGGCTGAAATAGATGAGAAGCCCTCTACAAATCTTCTATAATATCCTGCTAACCCAAGGAAACTACGAACTTTCGTGGGCGTTGTAGGCCTTGGCCAAGTCTTCACAGCTTCTATTTTCTGAGTGTCGACTCGGATACCATCATCTGAAATAATATGACCCAGGAATGCAACAGAATTAAGCCAAAACTCGCACTTTGAAAACTTTGCATACAATTCCCGATCTCGAAGAACGCCAAGAACAATTCTTAGATGATTGGCATGTTCTGACTCTGTGCGAGAGTACACCAAAATATCGTCGATGAACACTAGCACAAACAGGTCCAAAAACGGCCTAAACACATTATTCATTAAATTAATGAACACTGTCGGGGCATTCGTCAACCCGAACGACATTACTCGAAACTCGTAATGACCATATCTTGTCCTGAAGGCAGTCTTGGGAATATCTACTTCCCTAATTCTCACCTGATGATAACCCGATCTCAGATCTATCTTGGAGAACCATTTAGCACCTTGCAATTGATCGAACAAGTCGTCAATTCTAGGAAAGGGATATCTGTTCTTCACCGTCACTTTGTTCAGCTGTCTGTAATCAATACACATTCGTAACAAACCGTCCTTCTTCCTTACGAACAAGACTGGTGCTCCCCATGGCGAGGAACTAGGCCTTATAAACCCCTTCTCAAGTAAATCTTTTAGCTGTGCTTTTAGCTCTTTCAGTTCTGCTGGAGCCATTCGATACGGAGGAATAGAAATAGGCTCGGTGTTTGGTAGTACATCAATATCAAAGTCGATCTCCCTTTCTGGAGGAAGGCCTGGTAACTCGTTGGGAAACACATCTGGGAATGCATTCACTACCGGGACAGACTGGAAAGTTGGCACTTCGTCTTCCGTGTCATGAACCCGAACTAGATGACAAATATAACCTTTGGCTATCATTTTTCTCGCCTTAAGGTAGGAAATAAACCTACCCTTTGGGGAAGCTGTATTACCCTTCCACTCGAGTATGGGCTCTCCCGGAAATTGGAATCGAACTACCTTTGTCCGGCAACAAACATTAGCATAGCATGATGCCAACCAGTCCATACCCATATTTACGTCAAAATCTATCATCTCAAGTTCAATCAAATCCGCTGTCGTCTGGCGATCACATATAATGACTACACAGCCCTTATATACTTGCCTCGTTATTACAGGATCACCAACCAGAGTGAATTCCTCGAAAGGTTTAATCGGCTCGGGTCTCACCCAACCACAATCAGCGATATACGGAGTAATATATATGAAGGTAGAACCCGGATCAATCAGAGCATATACGTCACGGGAAAATATAGTCAAGGTACCTGTGACAACATCTGGGGAAGACTCAAGATCCTGTCGCCCAGCTAAGGCATATACACGGGGCTGAACAGCACCTGAAGTGGATGCTCCCCCTCTGCCTCTGCCTCTGTCTGTTGTAGTCTGAGGAATCTGTGCTGTCGGGCGCGTTGAAGACCCCACTACTGAACCTGTGGGCTGACTCCCCGCTCTATCTCTCGCTGAAGGGAAATCTCTCATCATATGACCAACCTGCCCGCAAGCATAACAAGCATCCGAACCCTGACGACACTGTCCGGAATGTAATTTGCCACACTGGCTACACCGCGGTACTGAAGGTCTCCTCTGGCTAAAGTCTCCCCTAGACTGCGAATCTGAGACCCTCGAACTCTGCCCCTGGCCTGACTGAAAAGAACGGTCAAATCGCCTACCGAGAATCTGGGAGGTGCACTGGTCGCTGACTGACCTGAGTGCCTAGAATGAGTCTATCTCGGTCCCTCTCGGTACTCACTACTCTCCCCCATAGATCTATCCCTCTTACCTTGTCTTCTGTCACCATCACGATCACTTCTCTGCTGTCGTTGTCGTTCCTCGAGGTTCTGGGCATGGGCCTGTATTCGGGAAGTATCCATCCCGTCTTGCAAAGAGGTTGTCAGACAATCTCTGAACAAGTGTGGTCCTAAACCACTCACAAATCTATAGACTCGGTCTCCCATGTCAGCCACCATAGTCGGAGCATACCGGGCCAATGAGTTGAATTGCATACTATACTCTCGGGCACTCATGCTTCCCTGTTTCAAATTCAAGAACCTGTCCGCTCTAGCTCGGCGGACTTCAGGTGGCAAGTAATGACGAATAAAAGCATCTACAAACTCTTGCCACACGGGAGGTGGTGCATTCTCCCCTCTTGTTATCACCCAATTCTTATACCATAGTACCGCCACGTCGCGAAGTCTATATGAGGCCAACTCCACAGATTCGGTCTCAGAAGCATGCATAAGTTTCAGAGTCCGCAACATCTCATCGATAAAACCTTTTGGGTCCTCATCAGGCTTCGACCCGAAAAATTCTGGAGGGTTTAGAGTAAGGAAATCACGGGCTCTTGTACTAGCCGAACAATTACTTGGGCCCGCATTCTGTCGTTGTGCATGAGCGGCAACCAACTTTGTCAATAAATGTATAGCCTCGGACACTGTCGACCCGAAGCACCCGGTGGAGGAATCGGAGCTGAGGCTCCTGCCTACTCTTCTACATTAGGCGCGGCCTCACTTTGCGATTCACTTTCCTCTACCTCCGCCGGAGGCTCCCTTTCTGCCCGCTTCTTCGTCGTAGCTTTGCCTTTCTGGGCAGCTGTACCTTTTCCTTTCGGCGACATTTTCTGAAACCATAACGCACTTTTAGGAATAACAGAATCCTAGGCATGGCTCTATCGCACGATTTCATGAGAAGAAGGATGGTCATTTTCCTAAATGCCCTGTAGCCACTTGTTTATTAGCGTGGCGCACAACACACCATAAACAAGACTCTACTAGACACGACTCGTAGACACTTCCTAGGACGAACTGCTCTGATACCACTTCTGTCACGACCCAGCTAGGGGCCGCGACGGGTACCCGGAGCTAGTTACCGAGCACTGCTCACTCTAATACTTGTCTCGCTCATTTAATACTCTTTTATAAATTTTACATACCAATTGTAGGAAAATCATATTTAATCAAAATATAAATATTTTATATACATTTGCCTCTTGGCCATAAAAATAATATACATACATATGAAAACATCTTGTGAGACCATCTAACCCACACTGCGTATCTACAAGCCTCTACTAACATAATGAATACATAGACGGAACAAGACTCCGTCATGCCCAAAATATGCATGTATGAATGTACATCAAAAGAATAGCCATAAGCACCTCCGAACAATGGAGTGCTATCTATCAGCTGACAGCTACTGAGGACCTAGGCCAAGCTTTCCTCCCTGTCTACCTGTGGGCATGAACACAGCGTCCGAAGAAAGGTCGTCAGTACGAATATTGTACCGAGTATGAGAGGCATACATAATGAAAGAAAACATCAATAATATGAGGATAACATCGACATGAGACATCTGGACCTGACTGATAATCATAAATGAAGTAATGCATGCTATCTTACTCATACTCATCATCATGACATGTATGCATCATATGCAAGATGCCCGACCATGTCGGAACGGTGTGATAATCAATAATATTAGCCCGCGTCCAGGCCTCCCGCGTCCGGGGTACCATCTCATGCCGCCCACTAGTGGTGTCTGCGCACACCCGTAGGTCGTGGTGTATCTGTATCGCCGCCCGCCGAAGCGGTGTACGTCACCCCGGTGTGAAATGCTCATGACATGCTCAATGTAAATGCTCATAGTAATATGCTTATCATAAAATACTTATCTTATCATAATGCGTATATAAGACTCATGATCAACTTTACTCTATCGGGGTGACGTAAGGTCGTGATCCCCCGATTACATTATGGAACCATTATGGACATTCTGCCTCACCTTGAAAGGACTAGTACATAAGGTGAGTGTAGGCAAGGAATAACATCATCATCATTCTAGTGTCATCATATTGCATAACTTATCTCATATAGACATTCATAGGTATAAGATTTTAACTTCTTGGAATACAAGAATTCATGAAAGGAATAGGGATTCAAGCTAAAGGATTCATGCCATTAGAAAGAACGACTAGCCTCACATACCTTGATCGTTTAGCTAAGATATCGCTCACTTGTTCTCCGTCGATACCACGTCGTTACCTTCATAAGAGAATTCGTATCAACATTAGTAACTGACTATAAGAATGTGTCGCTAATTCTAGGAGAAGTCAGACAACGCTTCCTTCGCTCATACCACTTTTCTCATGTTTTATATCAACTCCCAACATTCATAATATTACTCGCAATATCATCATCGACAATCGTCATTTACGTACATTTGGTAAAATCCACCATTTTCCTCTAATTTTCCCTTATTTCTACTTCTAGCTCATCCTTGCGTTTTCATGCATTTAATGCTTGTTTCATGACATAAACATCATTTATAACATATTTTTACTCACAACCCTTCAATATTTATTGTTTAATTCCACTATCATTCATTTATGTCACTACTCACTCACAAATGACCCATTTCTATGTTCTTCTACATTTCAAGTGTCTAAGCTTTCCAATACTTCAAACAACATGGAATAATCATGAAACTTACCTTGGATGATGGTTGGACAATCCTTAAGTCGAAATACTTCAATTAGCCCAAACCCTAGTTCCACCTTCTTGGGAATTTCTTGACTTAGAAGATCCTTTGATGTGTTCTTACACTTATTTTCATGAATTTAGTGGTGATGATCTTGATATTCCCTTTGATTCTCTTGAATTCTTGTGGAGGAAATATTTGGAGAGTTCTAGAATGTTCTTGAGTTGTATGGATGGATAATGAAATGAATTGAAGTCCAGGTCCCTTTTAATAATCACAAAATCTGATCTTTAATTAATTCTTGTCGGGATGAATAGTGGTCGTAAACCACCATATACGGACCGTATTTTGATTTACGGTCCGTCCTCCATGGCCGTATTTAACCATTTCAAAGACAGAAAGTTTTGGCTGATGGACATGGTAGTTTACGACTGAGGTTTACGCTCCGTAAACCAGTTTACGGGCCGTCCTCCAAGTCGTTTTTAACCATTTTCACAATTTACAGAAAGTTAAGATTTTGGCCAAGCTGGAGGACGATTGCACTATACGGTCCGTAAATCACTTTACGGGCCGTATAGTGCCATATACGATCACTGGGCTGAAAAATTTTCCGCGACTTTCTTATATCCAAAAATTCATAATTAGCCATTCCCACCTTAACAAAACACCATGCACTCAAACTTTTCATCATTCCACTCATCATACAAGTACGGAGAAATTTCCGAGGTGTAACACAGAATCTATAAGGCCTCGACTTGCTCCAGATCATGTAATAAAGGTCATGCGAGGAAGTGGACGCGGTTATATCAGCATTAAGGCACCGGATTTCACCAAAGTTACGAGGTTAAGCGTGCTAATGTGGGAGCAATTTTAGGATGGGTGACCCCCCTGGGAAGTGAACTAAAAGTTCTATAAATTGAGACATAAGCGACAAATGAGAAGCTAGAGTAGCCTAAGGGAAACTAAAGTATACGGGATGATTGGAGACCATAAGAGGTCGCGCAGGACGAGGTAGGGTAGACTGAAGAAGAGACAGAAAGTACTTCACAGCTTTGGAAATTTGGATAGGCTTGAATAGCATTTGGAAGTATTTTGTGGGCTAGTTGATAGTAAATATAAATATATATATATATGAATGCGTAGGATATCCCACATATGATTGTATCGGTGGACATGTGAGTTCCAACAACCGGCGCTACGGTAAGGAAGGCATTGATCACGCAAGGGTACCGAAGTTCGAGGGACGGCAAAAATAAATTGTACCAATGTTACGAGGTAAGCTGCTATTATTTTTACTACAGGTTAAGATCGGAAATTCTAGTATAACGATATTTGGAAAGGAAAGAGAGTGAATAGATGGAAAATAAAAAGATGAAAGTGTCGGAGGGAGGTGAAAGGTAAGAAACCTCAGTAAGTGAAGCTCCCGAGAGAAATTACCGGCAAAGTACGAGACTATTTGGATAAAAATTCAAAGGTAGGCATGTGAAAAGGATAAAGTATGGTAATATGGAACAAAAGAGGAGTATATGAGGTTCGAGAACCAATTTCAATAAGTGAGGCTAAAGGAATAGTGACTAAGACAAGGAATGTAAAGTAAGAGAGAGAATGACTAAGCTTAGTGACGATGTTATAAGACTTTGGCCTTGAAAGGTATATAAAGGAAGGTTAAGGATGAAAGTAGGAAAAGTATACGAATGGATTGGTCAAGGGAAGAGGAGAGCATTTAGGCGTAGGGCAATTGGAAATCTTTAACTATAGGAATAGGAAGGATACCTTAACGAGTTAGTGATAGGGACCCGATTACGCACCAAGGAAAGAATAAGGATAATGGGTCGACATTGTTGATTCGGAAATTAATGGTATGGAATGAGAAATCATGCGAAGTCTGAAGGTTTTGACCTTAGAAGAAATGGAAATGAAATGTAAGGAACGTGCGTGGGAGACCGCTCGGTCATAATATCATAAATATAGTTAAAGGTTTAATGAGCGAAGATAGAGAAAGTGTAACTTGTAAGGATTCTGTGGTAAGAGCAAAGGTAGCAGGATGCTCGAGACAATATGGACGTACAGCTGCAACGTAAAGGCGTAGTTAAGGAAAATTTCGAGTAAGTGTGCTAAATGGATGAAAGGGACTAATAGTGGATAGGAAGATATGAGAATATTGACAAGAATGATGATATAGGCCCAAAATGAAAGGAAAACTTATGGTGAGAAGTTTCGATATGTTATGCACATAACTGGAAAGAGAGATGAGGAATAAGGTATAAATGAAGACTTCATAAAAGGACTGTTGGCATATAAGGAGCCCCTTAAAGGGGGGGGGGGGGAGACCATATTATATTAGGCCAAAAAAGGATCACAATATTTTCAAGTACCAGAAAAGGAAACCCATGACATGGAATGAGGACTCGTGTAAAGACCCAGGAGTTCGAGTATATGGAGAATAGGGTGAAGGATAAGGAATGGGCATAAAGAGAAGAACGACTATAAAAGGGGCCCTCCCGAAGTATTATGACACCCCATAAGATCAGTTGAACATTCGAGGACGAATGTTCTGAAGGGGGGAGGATGTTATATCCCGTATTTTGTACGTTCGAATATTTCAAGGTAGTCGTGGTAAGTTAAGGGAATGAACATCTTCCAAAATTATTTTAATGTACAAGTTGTTTATTAGTATGGAAATATTGAGAAAGGTTAAGGGTAAAAATGGAAATTCGCAAAATGGTTCATGGTAATATTGTGGAACGGCTAGGGGAAAAATGGGAATTTGACAAAATATTCAAGAAAGTTCATGAAAAAGGAAAGATGGCCATGTGGCATGTGTGTGGCATGTGCCCACATTTTTATTTGATGGGGCAAATTGTGCATATGGACAAAGCTTGCATGGCAAGACATTAGTCTTCTTTGTTTTAACTTAAGAAATTTCAAGAGAAGTGGAGAAGGGACATGTGTTCTTTTGGTATTGGAAGGAGATATATATATATATATATATATATATATATATATATATATATATATATATATATATATAGAGAGAGAGAGAGAGAGAGAGATGACCAAAGTAAGACCATTATTCATCTTTACCATTCAAGAAATTTCAAGAATAAAACATAAGAGACCATTCGGCCACCATGGCCAAAATTTGAGTCCATGAAATTGATCAAGAAAAATTATTTTCTTCTAGTATTCCAACTAATTTCGAGGCCCTAATTAACATGCAGTGATTGTTGGAGCAAGCAAAGCATTTGTTGTGCAAGTTGGAAACCTTAGCCAAGCCAAGAAGTTGAGTGAGAAAGGTATGTGTTCAATCCTCTTTTACATATGTCATGGATGGTTGTATATGTTGTTGTGTGTAGAAATGGATAAAAATCATGAATTTGGTATGTTGGGGTGTTGGCCGAATGTAGTTGCATTGTGTAGAACAAATGAATTGATTTTATTAAGTATTTTGATTGTTGTAGTTGTGGATTCTACGATGTAAAATGAGGATTTAATGGTTGGAAATGAAGTTGTGATTGTTTGTGGATTATGGAAGAAGTTAGTGTGACATTAGTATGGTTTCTTATATTTGTAAGAATGATATTGCTAATGTGTAGGTTGGAAATATAATTCATGAATTTGGAAGTGAGACATTTGTTTGGAAGATTGTAAGTTGGGTTGTTGTGATTGAATTTGAAAGAAGAAAATAGGTCGTTATTGTCCTTGTTGGAATTGGAAGGTTTCGGGTGAAGTAGTGTGTTGATTGAGTCGCTTTGAATGTTATGTGAATTGAATTGAATTGAATATAAATGACATGTCGTTAAATTGTATGACAAAGGTTGTTAATGTTAGAATGCGTCTTGAATTGATTGTTGATGTTGTTGGCACGATTGTTGGTATTGTTGTTGATAGTTTGGCCGAGTTGAATTCTCAGATTGTTGATTGATGATTTGGGCCGAGTTAGATTCTCGGGGATGGTGTATTTACAGGGGAGATGCTGCCGAAATTTTGGCAGATTATAAATGAATTCATTTGAAGGATTAAGACAATTATATAACGACGAGTCTAATGGTTATGTAAATCTTCTTGAATGTAGACTAGAGATAGCGAGCTTGGACAAATAAGCGTAACTAATAGGACGTGGGACAGGTATGTAAGGCTTACGCTTTCTTTCTTTTGGCATGATCCTTATGAAATAAACAGATGACGTATATGTATGATTTCAAAGAAATTCTTATTCTTAGAGCCACTAGGATGGCTAATATTCTTGATTTCTATAAACTACGTCAAATGATTTTGACACGTATTTATGATTTCCGAAGCTCCATTTGATATGTTTCCGAGTTTGCCTATGATTCTCATTCACTTCTTGATATGAGTATTCTCAATATGATCGAGTTTATTATATGATTGGATAACGAGATGAGCATAAACAGTTTTATTACTAAAGGAGTTCTGTAAGTTTTCATGTCCCTAACTTTTGTAAATAACCTCGGATTGCTTTGAAACGTTCATAATGGTTTATGTATCAAAATGTCCATAACTTTCTCATACTAAACCGGATTGGCTCGAAACGGGATTATGATCTTACTCTATATCGTCTTAACGCTGGTATTCGTTGCTAGTCTCATCTTATAATAATCGTTCCTTCAAGGTGAGACAAAGCGACCATGGTTATTCGATAATGCAATCGGAGGTTACTGACCTTACGTCACTCCGATAGATACATGACTTTCTTTGGGCTCTCATGCATGCTGCTTCTATGATATATGTATATGTATATGGGGGATATGGGGAAAAGGGCCATATGTTGCGCTATAGACGCATTGCCACCTGGTCAGTTGGCGTAATATCATCCCGGACGCGGGACATATGTGGGGGAGCCGACGTATTCGGCGCTATGATATGATATGTTCTATTTTCCATATATATGAAAAGAAATGTTTTTCAAAGAAAGCCAAGCATGCATGGCATCCGCCCTAAGAGGCACTCAGATGTACAGGTTACTCTTTCATCTCACCATATGCCCCATATTTCCTTTGTGTCATTACCCATGCTATGTGTCCCTCATATGTTATTATTCATGCCTTACATACTCAGTACATTGCTTGTACTGACCCCTTTTCTTCGGGGGCTGCGTTTCATGCCGCGCAGGTACACTCAGATGAGTTGAAGCCATGGTAGAGGATGTTCCAGCGGAGTTGGCAAGCTCCATTTGCTCTGGAGTGTTGCCGGGTCAGAGTACTATGCTATGATATCTTTTCCGAAGTTAGAGACTTTGCAGACAGAGTCGTGGGTGTAGTTTGTCAGTCTTGAAAGCGGCTTCACGAGTCGATGTGTCTTTATATATTATGTTACCGATTCCACATGACCGCAGATTTTGTTTGAATTGAGTACAAATAAAAGAAAGATTCTGAAGGCTTAACTATGTTTTTCATTTCTTATTGATGTAAGAATCTAAAGAGATTAAGTATGTGATAAGGGTCAGCGGGTTCGCTCGGCTCCGAATAGGGGTCGGGTGCCCATCATACCCTAGTAAAGTCGGGGCGTGACAATAAGTTTCGAGTGTGATTCATGATTCCTATTCACTTCTTGATGTTAGAACTTTTAAAATGATTGAGTTTCCCTCTCAAGTTTTCTATCGTTGGATAGTAGTCGATATATATAAGTTCCTATTCTTGGAAGACTCTACGATAACTCATGTCCTTGACTTCTATAAGCTATTTCATATTATATTGATACATGTCTATGATTCCTAAGGCTCTTTTGATATAATTTATAATGACATTCTAGAGATACTTGATATGATTGTCGCTATTCATACTCAGGTGTTAATCCCTTCTTCTTATTCTGTTTGAGTCTTGATAATGTTTTAAATTGCATATGGTTTCTCACTACTCTGCTCGTGCATGCCTCAATATGTCCTTCAGCGAGTCTCGGGCCGGGTATGTTATCGTGCACAGTCTCACTGCGTTGTTCACCGAGTCCCTCACTAGAGGGCCGGAATATGATATATATATATATATATAATGGTGTTGTGCTGTGTTGGCGTGATGGTGTGATGACGTGATGGTGTTATGCTGTGTTATGGCGTTATGATGTGTTTATGGTGTTATGCTGTGTTATGGCGCCAAGGATGGGGTGGCGACCATGTTCACCGTGTCCCATAATGGGCCGGGTATGATATATGATATTGACATGCATGATTTATGTTTCAAAAGATCAAGTGTTTTGGTATTCTGGACATTGTAATTGTTTTCTGTACTCCTTATTTCAGTTACGATCCTTTTTACTGTATTTCATGGTTTATATACTCAGTACATATTCCGTACTAACCCACTTTCTTCGGGGGGCTGCGTTTCATGCCCGCAGGTACAGACGCTCGATTTGGTGGTCCCCAAGCTTAGGATTCCCTTTCAGCTGTCTTGGAGAGCTCCATTGTTCCGGAGCCTAGATTTTGGTACAGACCTTCTGATATATATATATATATATATATATATATATATATGTTTGTCTAGGGGTACGACGAGGCCCTGTCCCATCATATTTCACTATTGATACTCTTAGAGGTCTGTAGACATGTGTGTGGGTTGTATACAGATTATGATCAGCTGTGTCTATATAGTTATTGTGGAAGTTCTGTTGTTGTAGCAGCCTTGCCGGCTTGCATATGTTATCATTTCGTAGTGGCAGCCTTGTCGGCTTGCGTAGTATACTGATATGTAGTGGTAGCCTTGTCGGCTTGTGCTACGAAATGATAACATATGCAAGCCGGCAAGGCTGCTACAACAACAGAGGAACCTAGGGCAGCAACAGTTCCGGGTCAGGGGGCGGCACCACCGCCAGCTCCCGAGGTTCCAGCACCTGAGCCTCCAGCTCCTCAGCCAGGGGCGGAGGATAGAGCCATGAGAGATGCAGTTCAGTTGCTCACCAGATTAGTGGCAGGACAGGCTCGCAGGCATGGACTAGGGGTTGACCAGACGGATAGACATGACAGTTTGAGAGCCCGTGAATTCTTAAGTAGTAATCCTCCAGAGTTTTTCGGGTCAAAGACCGAGGATGACCCACAGGAGTTCGATCGGCAGATGCAGCGTACATTGAGGATAATTAAGGATTCTGAGACTGAGTCTGTCGAGTTGGCTTCGTATCGATTGTGGGATGTAGCTGTTAATTTGTATGAGTCATGGGAGTTGTCTAGGGGCGAGGGTGCTCCTCCAGCAGTGTGGGATGAGTTTGTGGAGGCCTTCGTTGGCCACTTTCTGCCTCCAGAGATGCGGCGAGCTAGAGTTGATAGATTCTTACAGTTGAGGCAGAGGGGCAGGAGTGTTCGAGAGTATAGTCTTGAGTTTTACTCGTTGGCTAGATATGCGCCTACTATTGTGGCAGATATGACAGATAGAGTGCATTGCTTTGTAAGGGGATTGGACCATTACTTGATTGATGGTTGTATGGCAGTGGCCCTTTAGTCAGGTATAGATATTGCTCGGGTACAGGCATATGCACAGGGGGTGGACCATCGACACAGAGGGCGTCAGCCAGATAGAGATCATGACAAGGGTTAGCATAAGAGGGCTAGATCGGCTGGTTATCCGGGTGAGTTTCGAGGCAGACAGCCTCAGCAGCATATTAGATTTCCTTTCCAACCCGCACAAAGTGCACCTCCACAGTTCACAGGTAGAAGGTTTGACAACACAGGGTATTCAGGAGCCGGTCAGAGCTCCAAGGCTTCGGGTTCGCAAATAAACAGGGGTTCCAGTCAGACGAGGCCACCTTTGCCTCGGTGTTCTTGGTGTGGTATGTGTCATTCTGGAGAATGTTATCGTGCTACCGGTGCTTGTTTTTCTTGCGGCCGTCAAGGCCATATTATGAGGGAGTGTCCATATAGCGGTGGTCCGGGCGGTGTGGTTCAGCCCACTGGGTCGGTTGCTGGTTCATCTTCTTCTGTAGCTATGCGCCCTATGGGGTAGGGTGTTCAGGTACCAGCAGGCGGTGGTAGAGGTCATGGCGGAGCTTCCAGTTCTAGCGGTCCTTCTAACCGCGTATATGCTTTGGCTAGTAGACAGGATCAGGAGGCGTCACCAAATGTGGTTACAGGTATACTATCGATTTTCTCTCGAGACGTATATGCATTGATAGACCCAGGCTCCACCTTATCGTATATTTCGCCCTTTGTTGCTAGTAGAATTGGGATAAAACCTGAATTGATAGAAGCTACACCGGTAGGAGATTCTGTTATTGCAAGGAAAATATATAGAGATTGTTCGGTGATTATATATAGTCGTTGCACCAAGGAAGATCTGATAGAGTTAGATATGATTGAGTTCAATGTTATTATGGGTATGGATTGGCTAGCCTCTTGTTATGCCAACGTTGATTGTAGAGGAAAGGTAGTTCGTTTTCAATTCCCGGGAGAGCCAATTATAGAATGGATGGGAAATACAGCATCACCGAGGGGTAAGTTTATTTCATACCTCAAGGCAAAGAAGATGGTTAGTAAGGGGTATATATATCGTCTGGTTCGGGTGCATGACCTAAAGGCAGAGGCGCCGACTCTTCAGTCAGTGCCGATAGTTAGCGAATTTCCAGATGTATTCCCAGATGAACTTCCAGGCCTTCCTCCTGAACGGGAGATAGAGTTTACTATAGATGTGCTACCAGATACTCAGCCCATATCTATTCCTCTTTATAGGATGGCACCTGCAGAACTGAAAGAGTTGAAGGAGCAATTGAGAGATTTATTAGAAAAGGGCTTCATCAGGCCCAGTACATCACCTTGGGGAGCACCGGTACTCTTTGTGAGAAAGAAAGATAGGTCGCTGCGGATGTGTATCGATTATAGGCTGCTGAATAAAGTGACAATAAAGAATAGATATCCCCTCCCCAGAATTGATGATCTATTTGACCAGTTGCAGAGTGCTAAGTGTTTCTCGAAGATAGACTTGCGGTCAGGCTATCACCAGGTGCGGGTAAAGGAGGCATATTGCTATATCCCGTGTTTTCGCATAATCGGAAATCGTGAAAATAATTAAGACTTGCATGTTATAAGGAAATAATTGATCTTAGTTAAAAATGTCTATGTTGTTTATGGAAATATTGGTGTGGAAATGTGAAGGAAGTCCAAGGGCGAAAATTGGAATTTCGGAAATTTGTTTCGGGAATTACAAAACGAGATCTTAACGAATTGGGCCAAGAAAAATTTGATGAAAAATTGGGGCCCAAGTTCTAGGAGTGGCCGGCCAAAGGCTTGGCCCAAGCCCCATTTTAAGTGGTCATGTGATTATCACATGACCCTTAATCTAGTATATATCTATATCCCCTTTAGAATTTTCAAGAAAAGCCAATCAAAACAAAAAGAAATTGAACAACACCTCAAGGGAGGCTCTCGGCCGAACCCTCTTCAAGCAAAAAAAAAAAATTCCCAAGCCTTTGTTTCTAATCTAAAAATCGTGCCCTTCTTGTAGTTGTAACAAGTACAAGACGCTCTCCGACGCGATACAATTAGTTTGGCGAAAGAGCGGCGTTTGCGGCAAGTCGGAATTTAATAACAAAAGTAAGATTTCTATGTTTGTATGTTAGGGAATGGATATATATGTTATAGTGATTAAAGTGGCATGAAGATTATGGAATTTTGTGGTGTTTGTGAATGGCGTGTGTGTGTATAGAGGGTGTGTTTGGCCGTGAGGCATGATAGTGTGGAAGGGAGGTGAATTTGATTTTGTTTAGTTGTTAATTGCGTCGTTGTGGCATTTATGGCGTAAATGAATGTTTAACGAGTTGAATTGGCATTGGAAAATGGTTGCGGGTTCTTATGGGAATTTATATGATTTTTGTATATTCTTATATAATTGTGAAAGTAAGACTTTAAATGTGGATTATGGTTGTTGTTAATGAATTTGGAATGAAACAATGCGAGTTAGTATGTTCGTCGTAGTTGTTGACGTTTCGGATGGAATATGGAAAGTGATGAATCATTCGAACTTGTGTATATCGCTCGGAATATTATTGGGATGTGTTTGAATAACCTTGAATGAGTAAATGAATACAATAATGTGGACATTAGTTTGGTATTGTGAAGTTTGAATGAAAGTTGTCAATGTATGTAAGAAGAAAGAATATTGACGTTAGACTTATTTTGTTGCGACTTATGATGTTTGTGATATGATGGGTTGTTGTGTTGTTGTATATGGAGCCGAGCTAAGTCTCGGGGTGTTATATATATAGGGGAAATGCTGCCAAAATTTCGGTAGGCAAATATGAGATTAAGTGCATTCTTAAGTATTGAAATTCCTAATTAGGTAACTCTGACCATTTGCAGATTCTGAGCGAAACGGGACTTGAGTTTTGGGCGAGCGTAAGACGTATATAAGGTATGTAAGGCTCCCCACTCTTTCTTTTGGCATGTCTTAGTATGTTAGGTTGATATCGGAACCCCGGGAGCAGTTCTGCTCCTCGAAATCCGAATTAGAGAATGGCTACTATTCATTCAATTCAATTGAAGCTTAAAGACCCTATTTAGACTAGAAAGTAACCAAACGTCCGAAACTTATGCAAACGTAGTCGGATCACTTCGAAACCTTTATGTATGATCCCATAGACCCCAAATGTCCGTAATTCATGTTCGCCACCTCGACTTGACCCGAGGTGGGCCCGTTAACCACGAGATGCCTTATTTGTTCTATTAGGCTCTCTTTTCGGAAAAGTTTTGATAAGGGATCGTCGGTTATGAAATTGTCTTCTATGAAAGAATGTTTTGATTACTATAATGTACTAAACTATATTTTGAGCCATACTTACCACTTTGAGAACACCTTTGTGAAATGAACTTCCGTACTAACAAATTATTCGACTACTTTGACTAATGAGATGACTTATGATGTAATCAAGTTTCGAAAGACTATTTTGATATACAAATTGCATTGTTTGCTCACGACTGCGCTCGTGCCCTTATTATGACTTCGTTCACCGGTTCCTGGGCCGGTTATGATTCGTGCGTACTATGATAAATTCGGCCGTATGCTGTGTTACGGTTCCCGAGACCTCACCATAGGGCCGGGTTCCGTTTGGAGTTATGCTGTGATATGGCTGGTGATATGTTATGCTTATTTGTGTGCTCGGGGATGTACGGAGATTTGAACCTTCTGGTGTTATGCTGTGTGTGGCACCAGCATCGGAGTGGTGACCACGTTCCTGAGCTTTGCATGATTTTATTTGCATTATGTATATATGTTTTGATACAAATTTTGAAATATCGTTCAGTACTTCCCTTTGTATCTGTTTGCTTTCAGTTGTGGCCCATATTTCTGTACTTTATGCTTTACATACTTAGTACATCTTTCGTACTGACCCCCTTTCCTCGGGGGTTGCGTTTCATGCCCGCAGGTACAGACACAGGTGATCCTCCACTGTAGGCTCCACTTTCTGCTATTTCGGAGTACTCCCTTTGATCCGGAGTCCACTTTTGGTACATACATCTTTCGCTGTGTATATATATTTCTGTATATCCGACTATTTGGGTACGGCGGGGGCCCTGTCCCGTCATATGATTCTGTCGGTCTGTTTAGAGGTCTGTGGACATGTTTGTGGGTTAGGGTGTTTCTGTATGGATATGTGTATATGTTGTTTGGGCGATCCCATACGCCGAGGCGGCCGGTCCGCATATGTTTATACGTTGCTTTGTTAGCCCTGTGTGGCCTTTGTTGGTGTTTGTTGTGTACAGGGTTATTTTGGATAGTCTGTAAAACAAAGGAAATTAACTAAATTTGGATTATAGCCTTGTCGGCTTCTGCTATTTACTTGAACGCATTTGATAGATGGGTTCGGGTGCCCAGATCGGGCACTAGTCATGACCTACGGGGTTGGGTCGTGACACATATATTCCGAAGACTGTATTTCGGACCCGATACGGGCATTATGAGTTTAGAATGATGTCTTTTGGGCTGACCAATGCTCCAGTAGTATTTATGGATTTGATGAACCGAATATTCAAGCCGTTCCTAGATATGTTTGTGATTGTGTTTATCGATGATATTCTAGTCTACTCACGATCAGAAGAGCAGCATGCGGACCATCTGAGGGCGGTGCCTAGAGTACTCCAGCGCCAGAAGCTATATACTAAGATTTCTAAGTGTTAATTCTGGCTAACTTCAGTAGCATTCTTGGGGTATATCAGTGGAGCTGATGGCATTCGGGTAGATACACAGAAGATTGAGGCGGTGAAGACTTGGCCTAGACCTACGACACCTACCGAGGTACGTAGTTTTCTGGGACTAGCAGGGTATTATAGGAGGTTTGTAGAGAAATTTGCCTCAATTGCAGCGCCTTTAACAAGGCTAACACAGAAGGCAGCTATGTTTCAGGGGACCGATGCTTGTGAGCAAAGCTTCCAATTACTGAAGGATAAGTTGACTACGGCTCCAGTTCTAACACTTCCCGAGGGGCCAAATGGCTATGTTATTTATTGTGAGGCCTCAGGCGTTGGGTTAGGTTGTGTGTTGATGCAGCATGGCAGAGTTATAGCCTATGCCTCCCGACAGCTCAGAAAGCACGAAAGAAATTATCCCACTCATGATCTGGAGTTAGCAGCGATAATTCATGCCTTGAAGATATGGAGACATTATTTATACGGCGTGCATGTTGATATTTATACGGATCATAAGAGTCTCCATTACATCTTTAAGCAGAAGGAGCTGAATTTGAGGCAGAGGTGGTGGCTAGAGTTGCTGAAGGACTATGATGTTGACATTCTATACCACCCAGGGAAATCAAATGTTGTAGCAGATGCACTCAACCGTAAATCTATGGGTAGCTTGGCAGATGTACAACCATAACGGAAGGAGATAGTCCATGAAATTTTCCAGTTAGCTAATCTTGGAGTCCGTTTGGCCGATTCTGATAACGGCAGAGTTTCTGTTCGAGGAGTTGCTGAGTCTTCTATCATAGAAGAGGTAAAGAGACGCCAGTACGAGGACCCTATTCTTGTACATTACAGAGATGCAGCTCTTCAGAAAGAGGAGACCCCATTCAAAGTTGCACCTGACGGAGTGCTACGATACATAGGCAGATTATGTATACCTAAGGTTGCAGGGTTACGACAACAGGTTATGGGAGAGGCACACTGTTGCTCCCAAACGCACACGCAAGTAGACGTGGTCGTACAAGTAATATAGACTGTTAAGTCCAGATATCGATCCCACAGAGACTTAGATTATACTGTTAAACTAATTCAAATTCGAATGAAACTATTCAAGAAAGTGAAAATCAAGATTGTTTGTGGTACGAAACTAAAATTGAAAAGTAAACAATTTGCGATGGGTGTTTTTATGACTGGGACTACGTCAACAAGGACTGTAAGAATTATCAGATGAGAGAAAGATCTAGGGTTATGGCTTTCGACAATCCAGTTGATCTTCAGACAATTCCACCTATTTTATTTCCTGGATTACTAGTTAACGGGTTAATTATGCTTTATGATATTCTCTCGAACTACTCACAAGCTTGTAGATGTTACTATAACGCCTATATCTCTATGGTCATCAGAGGTAACAAGAACACGTTTATTTCTCCGTTTTCAACTAAGTAGGGCTAAAGGGTATATCTCTATCCTCATTAGCGAAACGATTAAATCGACCAAACTCTATTTATTCTTATTACGTACGTGAATTCCCTTTCTCAAGTTTAATTCACGCACCACATATAGTGTCTAACTATTGGCCAGATAATCAAACAATTAAAACCAAGAATAAATAAGCAACCCACAATATGGAAAATCAATAGATAATAATTGTCATCAAATCAACCTTCAAGTGTTTCGCCACAACCCTAGAACTAGGAGATTTAGCTACTCATGATTCGATCATAGACAACAGAAGCCATGAATAAACTAGGGTTGAAAAAGATGAAAATTAAAATAACCTAGAGAGAGAAAAAAGGAGAACGGTGGCTTACAAATCCTTGAATAATCCCCGAATACCATTCTCAGCTATCAAAACGTATATATATAGGCTAGGGTAAAAATAATAAATAAGGAATCCAAATCCTAGTCTAATCGGGAAAACATCCGCAGGTCCTCGCTTTCCTTCCGCATCGCGGAAGGATCGCCTGATGTTTTGCAGGTTCTCGCTTTCCTTCCGCGATGCGGAGGGATCGCGAGATGGTGATGACTGAGCTGGTGTGTCCGCTTTCTCCATGCGATGCGGCTAGATCGGTTGATATTCTGAGGCTTCCGCGATGCTTCCGCATCGCGGAAGAAAGGCGGGGATCTGCAGTCGAATTAATCTTCTTTTAGTTCATCCTTTGTGGCCTTCGACTCGTCACCTCATCTAATCGTCATATGCTACGAAATCAAATCATTTTAAGCACAGTTTTCATCATTTGTCGTCATCATACCTATACACATGAAATATAACGACATAAGTTTAAATACGACGATTGCATCATGAATTAAGTGGTAAAAGTAATAAGATTAGGATGTAATATGACACAAAACATGATATTTGTGCCAAATATCACCACCCCCCCACTTAGACTTTGCTCGCCCTCGAGCAAACATAAACCAACACCAGTCTACACTTCTATCTCAACTCACTCAAACAGGTCTGCAGCGCGATTCGGCTAGTATGGCTATCTCTTGAAGAAAGATTTTCAAAAACAAACCAACGACCCAGATTGCGAAAGCCATGCCAAAGGTTTTAAAAACAAAACTCAACGAAAACATTCAAAATCAGTTGACTCAACGACACCACTTTAACGCATATAAGCAACCTTATGATCAAGAAATCAACACTTCACCACTCTATTGCTAATTATGTGCCCTCACCACAACAAAGTAGTCCATATCTCATCAAGAATCACATAAGTTTAAACCAATGGACCTAAAGTCAATAAGTATGCTCACTCTCACAAAGAACATCACATGTAAAATACGACATGCCATAGGCTTGCCCGTAGTGTAACCACTCTACTAATACAAGTAAGACGAGCCTGGAATCAAGTAGGACTTCGAGGGTTGTAATGTAGGCTACGGGACGGGTAGAAATTATTTGGATAGTAGTGACTAACCTCCCTAAGAACTTTAATACTCATACATTCGTCATTCTTGCACGATTTCTTTATTAGCCCTTATTCAACACCAACCAACCTTTAAATTTCTCCCAATTCACCCCATTTTCTTTGTTTAAGCACCACTCTTTTTAAAATCACACAAGTTAGAAGGGAAACTTTTTCGCTACATTTTTGTTTTTTGACTTTTTCAGATTTCTTTCTTTTCTCTTTTTTTTTCCCTTTTTTTTTTCAATTCCCAAATAACACGTGAATTAGTTCTGTTCATTCGGTGCTCCCATTGTCTTCCTAGATTACAGTTAACAACCATTTCCCCTCTTTTCGCCTCCCAACTCCCATTATGCATGTAAATTGATTAAAGTGCTTCAGGAGTGTTTTGGATCAAACATTGAGTGCTGTAGAAAGAAGGGGTAAGGCTAATTAACTGCTATCAAAGAAAAAGGCTAACGGCTCACGGGGTTAACTAGGGTGTTATTTGCACGCTGGTAGGATAACTTTTGAGGCTTTTAAGTGATTAATCAAAGAAACGCCTCTATCACTTTCTAGGCTCAACCAAACTTCATTTCGCTTTGTGCACACACAGGGCAAGTTCTAGATGTCAATACCAAACATGGATTTCAAAAAACGAAACCTTACTCACACATGACACATAATCAACGCAAGAAGGATCCGGTTGTCCCTCGAAACAATCAAACACAATGGAAATCAACAATGCCAAGTGGGTCATACGAGTCAACACAAAACCATTTTCTAGTGTTTCCAAGAAAAGTACTACAGTTTCACGGCATGCTTTCACAAAACATTTCAAGATCGCTCATATGCCAAGACTTCACCTATCCCGTGCACCTAGGCATTTGAATGTACCTAGACTACGGACTAATTTTCCCTCAAGCAGGTTGTCATCCACCCGTCATCAGGAACAGCCCTTCCTATGACTAAAAAAAAAAATCTACCTACGCCCGGTTCAAAGGCCCCCCCTCGGGAAAGAATCGAGGCCATAAGAAAACCAAAGGGGGTGGATGATGAATGCCTACTAATGAGGGGCTTAAGAAGTTATCAAAGAAAAATAAAATCTTTTTGAAAATTTTCCACTTTTTTTTTTTTTATATATATATATATTTTTTCGACACTAAGATGCAAAACGAAAAAAAAAACTAAGGCATACTAATCATCATCCGCAACCTCAAAACATGTTGTTACAAACCAGGGACGTATTTTCCCACCCCACACTTAAAACTGTGCAATGCCCTCAATGCATGTATATTTGAAATCAAATAAAGCTCCAGCAATGTAAGAAATACTCCCTGGGGCCCACTAGGGCCTAGCTAGCAACATGCTCTCATCATCAAGGGGCGAATGACCTCACACTTAAAACTCTGGCATGCTCCTCAGCTTTCAACTTTGGGTACTCAGACTTCCCCTAATCGTCATGGTATGACATGAATCAACTTTTTCCTCCACCTCGAACTTATGAATTTCACCCCTAATTTTGCATCCAATTTTCTATCACGCTTCTGGGGCGGTGGTGTGAAAATAAAAGAATCAATCAATAGATATCGTTTCTTGAACTTCTTGGCCCTTAAGTGAGGAATGTCGCTTTGTCTTTTCGGTATGGCAAATTTCAGGATGTAAGGCTCTTGTTTCTCATCTCTACAATTCTTCATCGGTGTGGAGGGCTCGATTTCCATGTCGCCAACCAAACATAATGTAGAAAAGTGTTTAGAATGAGGACCAACACGCCCCAACTCTAAAACTGCATTATTTTTTACATCCTCACTTTTGTACACTTCCTCAATAATGACATCATCAACAAAGATCTGATCGAATGGTTGGAGTTCCTCTATCTGCTTCACATGCGGGCCACTATCCAAGGTAATATGTAGTTGGGCATCAGACGCCTGAACCTTTTTATTCATTTGTACCTGCAAGCCATGGATATCTGAGCCAAATTGGTCTATCTATTGTTCGAGCTCAGTTCTACCTTCCTTCAGTTGTGTAGCCATGTTTGTAAGACCATCACGGAGAAACCCATGAAATTTCATTTGTTGAGCTTGTTCTGTTAGCCAAGATTGGCTCATTATCTCTGCTTCTTCAAAGCTATCTACTTGTGGGAACTCGCTCTCTTCTTCTGTTTGAGGTTCGTCTTGAGTATTGGCTAAGCCTGTAATTTGTAGATCATTACAAGTTTCGGCCTCGGCCTGCATCTCTGTGAGGTTGGCACGAATCCTCTCTATGGCTTTCCACATTTTTGCGTTTTGCTTTCTCATTAATGTATCATGCTCCATCATTTGCTCCCCTATTTGCTTCATCATATCACTAACCCAAGCAAGACTTTCCGCATCCTCCACTTCGTTACTACTGTCAACATCACAAATAACAGGAGAATCATAATATGGGCTCGGGGATGGGGAGTGAGAGTTAGGACAACCATTCCAATGACCGTCTTGACCACCACATATATTACAAATATTCCGCTCAAAAGATTGGGAAGGTGCACACAACCCATTCCCGGAAATATTTTGACAGTGTTGCCACAAGTGTGGTCCCCCACAAATCAAGTAAGGATCACCAAAATAGGAAAAACCAATATTCGACCAATTTTTACTCCAAGATGCCATATCAAGCAAACTAACCAAAATATTAAATTAAAAATAAAATAAAATAATAATAAATAAATAAAAACTTGAATAGAAATTCTAAAATCCAAATTAGAAAAACAGTAATATTGCTAAGTCCCCGGCAGCGGCGCCAAAAACTTGTTGCTCCCAAACGCACACGTAAGTATACGTGGTCGTACAAGTAATATAGACAGTTAAGTCCAGATATCGATCCCACAAAGACATAGATTATACTGTTAAACTAATTCAAATTCGAATGAAACTATTCAAGAAAGTGAAAATCAAGATTGTTTGTGGTACTAGACTAAAATTGAAAAGTAAACAATTTGCGATGGGTGTTTTTATGATTGGGACTACGTCGACAAGGACTGTAAGAATTATCAGATTAGAGAAAGATCTAGGGTTATGGCTTTCGACAATCCAGTTGATCTTCAGACAATTCCACCTATTTTATTTCCTGGATTACTAGTTAACGGGTTAATTATGCTTTATGATATTTGTTATAGCCCGTATCTTGTGTGTTTGGAAATTCCAAAGTCGTCGTGGAAAGTTAAGGGCGAGACCATTTTCAAAAATTATTTTAATGTACAAGTTGGTTATGGATATTATTTATGAATATTATTGTATGGAAAAATTTAGAAAGGTTAAGGGTAAAAAGAGAAACTCACAAAATGGTAATTTCACAAGTATTCAAGAAAATGGAAGAATTCCCTAGGAAATAAAAAAAAAAGGAGCATGTAATCATTTTATAAGTGAAGGGGGAAAAGTATAAATATGGATGGACTAAAGTGTAAAAGGGAAGACACTTGGTCTTCTTTGACCAAGTGAGAAAAGTCAAGCAAAGAAAAGTAAAAATCAAGAAAATGGAAGAAATTTCTAGAGAGGGATCATGTGGCTATATTCTTATTTTGAGGGGCCAAATTATAAATATGGAAAATTGGTGGAAGACATGTATATATATAAATATAAGAGTCATCTTTTAATGGAAGGAACTAGAAAGGAAGAAAGAAAGAAAAAGAAAGAAGAAGAGAGGGAGAGAGATTCGGCCATGGTTGGCCATGGAAGGTGACCAAGAAAAAAAAATTATATTCTTCTAGCCTTCCTACTAAATGGAAGGTCCTTTACAACACGGAAGAGTTGTTGGAGCAAGAAAATCCTTCACTTGAACAAATCCATAACCTTGACTAAGAGGAAGCTTGAGAGGAAAAGGTAAGAACTTAACCTTCTTTTATATGTTATGGGTGATTATGAGTGTGGTAGAATGAAGAAATCCATGAAATTCATGAAATATGAATATGTATGATGTTTGGCCGAAAATGTGTTGCATGGTATAGAAAAGATGAATTGATTTTATTTTGGTAGTTTGATTGTGGTGTTGTGAAATCCATAATGTAAAATGAATGAAAAACCATGAATGTAATATGTTGGAATGGTAGCCGTATGGAGTAGTGTTGGCCGTGTATATATGTTGTATTGAAGAGAAGATTGAGTTAATTCTATGTAGTATGTTGCTTGTTGTTGTAATGTATAGAAACCATGGAAAATTTCATGAAAATATGAATGTAGTTGTTGTAGCCGAATGGGGTATGCTTTGGCAAGTTGTGGATCCTTAACTCTAATTGATATTTTAGTGTTGTTGTTATGGATTCTATGATGAAAAATGAGAATTTAATGATTGAAAATGAAGTTGGAGTCGGTTGTAAGTTGTTGGAGGAGATAATGTGATTTTCATATAGTTCTGGTGTTATTGTGGTTAATGTTGTCAATGTGCGGAATGTTGATGTAGTTTATGAATTTGGAAGGTGTTGGACGAAATAGTATGTTGATTAAAGTGCTTTGAAAGTCATATGAATTGAATTGAATTGAATCGAGTTGAATTGAATTGAATAGAATTGAATGTTGAAGTGTTGCTAAAATGATTGCTAGTATTGTTGTTGGTTTGGCCGGGTCAAATTCCCGGATTGTTGTTGATTGAAATTAGTCATATTAGATTTTTGGGGATGGTGTATTTACAGGGGAAGTGCTGCCGAAATTTCGGCAGACAAAGTGTTTCTTTGAGAATCAACTTTCAAATGCTTTAACCAAGGTTTGGTAAATGTGACCTAATTGTAGATTTTGGCAAATTTGGAACGTGAATTTGGAGAAGCGTAAGGAGCGGAAAAAGGTATGTAAGGCTTCACCCTTCTTTCTATGGCATGTCTTAGACGTAATATGTTGGTTAAGAACCTCGGGGACCCTTCTACCCTCCAGAATCCGCCTCTAAAGTTTCTCTTTTTTCAATCAGTAGAATTGAATTAAAAAGTGTGCAAAATGTTGGAAGAATTTCCTAAACCTCTAGAACTCGCATAAATAGGACCCGACTACCCTAAAACCCTCACAAGTAACGCCATGACATGTAACATATGTAAATTTGGTACGCCGCCTCATTTCATCCGAGGTGGGCCCACTGTTTCCCGGATTTACCTTATTATTCCGCTTGACTTACGTTGAAGCTGAATCCAAAAGAAACTTTCGATCCTTATTCCATTACCAAATGACAAGTATTGTACCTATCCCAACGAGAATACTTCCATGATGATAATGATAACGATGATGTCAGAAAAGAGAATATGCCTATGATAAGTACGACAAGAATGATTCCATGACTAAGAGTCTTGAGCTAAGAATCCAATGTGAATATGAAAGTGTTATACTAGTTCTTGAACCTTAATTCTATTCCGTAGCTATGACACTAGTTTCTAAAACACTTCAAAGCATATGAATTGACGGTTATAATGCCTATGATCTTATTCTATGTCTCCTCTTAAAGTTATCTTTCGTTGATAGTCTCGCCTTATAATTATCGTTCCTTCAAGGTGAGACAAGTGACCCGAGTAATCCATAATGTAATCGGAGGATTTCGACCTTACGTCACTCCGATGGACACATGCTTTTTTCTTTGGGCTCTCGTGCATCCCAATTGTATAACATATGTGTATGAATGTGAATATGTATATGTATATATATATATGGGGAAAAGGGGAAGGGCCACTGTTATATCACCACCTGATTCAGCTGGATTTCGTCCCGGACGCGGGATGCCTGGACGCGGGATAGGGGAGAGCCGGATACGGCGTCTGTATTTGTGACATACATATAATATGTTGGGACACTGTTGGGGAGGGGGTGGGAGAGCCGATGTACTCGGCGTCTGTGAATGTAAATGAAGGACACCGTTTTCTGAAATGTTCTGTTTTCTGTATATGTAAATAAGAAACATCGTTTTTCTGAAAAAGAAACTAAGCATGCATGATATCTGCAGAAAGGCAATCATATGTACAGGTTACATCTGTCCCAGGGTTAAGCTCCATATGTCTATTCTGTCATTATTCATTCTGCATATTCCTTTATTATGTTACTATCCATGCTTTACATACTCAGTACATTGCTCGTACTGACCCCTCTTCTTCGGGGGCTACGTTCATACCGCGCAGGTACTCCCAGATGATTAGAAGATTTTACTGAAGATGTTCCAGCGGAGATGGCGAACTCCCTTTGTCCCGGAGAATTGCCAAGTCCAAGTATATCCTATGATGTTTTGTTCTACGTTAGAGACTTTGCAGACAGAGTCATGGGTACTGGGTGGTCAGTCCGTAAGCAGCCGATATGTTATTACGCTTCATGTCACGAGTCTTACATGATGTCGGAGTTTACTTATGAAAAAAAAAATATTAGAGAGCTTACTATGTATTTCTTTCTTTACTGATTCCGGAGTTTATATATGTAACAAGAGTCAGCGGGTTCGCTCGGCTCCGGATATGGGGTCGGGTGCCCATCACACCCTAGTAAAGTCGGGGTGTGACAAAGTGGTATCAGAGCAGGTCGGTCTAAGGGTTGTCTGCAAAGTCGTGTCCAGTAGAGTCCTGTTTATGGGTGTGAAGCCGGCCACATTTATAAACAGGAGGCTGCGGGGCATCTAGGAAATGTTGACCTTCTTTCTGTCTTAGATCGTGCGAGAGAGCCAAGTCATAGGAAATAAGATTCCTTATACTAACCGTCGATTTTCGCAGACACTTAGTGGTGACGAAAGAAGACAAGTGACGAGATGGCAAGTTACAAAGGTAAGCCTGGATAATTGTTCTGTTACTTGGGACAGGAAGTCCTGAATGGCTGGAATATGTCATACAGCCGTATGTTCTGTAAAGTATCGTTGATAATTGTTACGTACAGACTGTGAAGAGTAGGAATGGTAAAGGAGACTCTGTAAGAATGGATACGCCTAACAGGAAGGCGTGTGGAAAGGAAATATTGCAAACCGGCAATAGGTGAGATGCGTTGTTCCAGAAAGGTCGTGGATTTGGTATGGCAACGGAGGTGTGAACGTTACTATCGAGAATCTGGAAATCCAGGATAGGGGGTAGCCATATACACAGGTGGAAGGTGAACATTGGAAATGAAGGCCCAGACATGGTTCAACAGGCTGTTGATAAAGTAAAGCTTATTCAGGAGAGGTTACTGGAAGCCCAGAGTCGATAGAAATCATATGCAGATAATCAACGTTGACACTTAGAATTTCAGGATGGTGATTGGGTGTTCTTGAAGGTGTCACCCATGAAGGGTGTCATGAGATTCGGCAAGAAAGGGAAGCTAAGCCCGAGGTACATTGGGCCTTATCAGATTATCCGTAGGGTAGGCCGGGTTTCCTACTAGTTGGACCTACTGTCTGATTTGGAAGCAGTACATCCAGTCTTTCACGTGTCAATGCTTCACAAATGTATAGGCGATCCCTCCAGAGTATTTCCCGTGGATGAGGTCCAGGTGACGGAGGAGTTGACCTACGAGGAGCAACCTATAGCCATACTTGATCGGCAGGTCAGGAGATTGCGTACCAAGGACGTGGCTTCCGTCAAGCTATTATGGCGAAACAAAAATAGAGAAGAGATGACCTGGGAAGCCGAGGAGGAGATGAAGAATAAGTACCCTTACTTGTTCCCTACATCTACAGGTAACTTGAACTCCTCACTTGATTATATTGATTGACCGATGAAACTATATGTTATAACGATAAGAGAGACTTTCCCAAAATTCTTATAAGAGCTTGCGGGACCAATTGAACATTCGAGGATGAATGTTCTAAAGGGGGGGGGGGGGGGGGGGAAGGGTTTTATATCCTGTATTTTTATACGTCGAGTTATTCGCAAGAGAATCGACACAAGTTAAAGACGGGATCATTTTCGGATACGAAATAGGAACTTTTAATTTTCAATTTTAATTAGAACATAAATTGTTTATAAATTTTATTTAGTGTAGAAATATTATTAGAGATTAGGGATTAATTAATTATGATTAGATTATTAAGTAAGAATTAGTGATTAATTAAAATTAATTAGTCCTAATTACTAATAGTGGGCCCCACCCATTTTAATATATATAAAAACAAAATGAAAAATGACAATTCAAGAATTGATTAGTGAGTCACAAGGGAGGGGGGGGGGGCACGTGTCTATCTATAAGCAACTATATATATAGGAAATGAAGTGAATAAATTTACAATTTACTTTCATTTTCAAGAAAATTAAGTTAAGAAAAATTACAAAACCTCCCTGGCTACTCTCGGCCAGCCATGGTGTTGAAAAAAAATTTGTGTTCTTGAATGTTTTGATCAAATTTAAAGTGCATTACAAGTTCAAGGAGGTGATAGCAACATTGGATGTTGAGTTAAGGAAGAAGAAATTGTAAAATTGGAGCAATTGAGTGTAGAAATTCCTCCGAGAAAATTTAGGTAAGATTTTCTTATTTTGTGGTATAATTGTGTAACTAGTGTTGAAATGGAATTATAAAAATTGGATTGGACGAAATTGGAAGTAAGAAAATGCATGAAATCGTTATTATATGAAATTGTGGGTTGAAAAGGATTCAGAAGGGTTGTTGGATTGTTAGAATTGTTTATGGGCTGAATTGTAAGAATTTTGTATCTATATCTCTATTGTTGTTATTATTGGTATTTCTGTGGTAACAGGAGGATAATTGGAAATTCGAGTTAGGCGAATATATAGGGAAAATGCTGCCCGATTTCCATTAAGTCCTTAACTAATGAAAAACCTTAATCTAGAAAGTATAAGTTAAAGAATGAGTTCCATAAGCGATGGGCTACAGATTTACGAACTAGAAAGTATATTTACTAACGATAGCGTTACTTTTATATTAAATAGGCTAAAGGTGTGACGAAGCGAATGAGATTACGATTAATCTTTAACAGGTATGTAAAGTTGTCCCTTATTTCTTTTGGCATGTCTTAGATATAAGTGACGAATTATATGAGCTTTGGGGTAATTCCATTCATAAGTTTCGAGTGTGATTCATGATTCCTATTCACTTCTTGATGTTAGAACTCTTAAAATGATTGAGCTTCCCTCTCAAGTTTTCTATCGTTGGATAGTAGTCGATATATATAAGCTTCTATTCTTGGAAGGCTCTACGATAACTCATGTCCTTGACTTCTATAAGCTATTTCATATTATATTGATACATGTCTATGATTCCTAAGGCTCTTTTGATATAATTTCTAATGACATTCGACAGATACTTGATATGATTGTCGCTATTGATACTCAGGTGTTAATCCCTTCTTCTTATTCTGTTTGAGTCTTGATAATGTTTTAAATTGCATATGGTTGCTCACTACTCTGCTCATGCATGCCTCAATATGTCCTTCACCGAGTCCCGGGCCGGGTATGTTATCGTGCACAGTCTTACTGCATTGTTCACCGAGTCCCTCACTAGAGGGCCAGAATATGATATATATATATATATATATATATATATATATATATATATGATGGTGTTATGCTGTGTTATGACGTTATGATGTGTTTATGGTGTTATACTATGTTATGCAGCCAAGGATGGGGTGGCGACCATGTTCACCGAGTCCCATAATGGGCCGGGTATGATATATGATATTGACATGCATGATTTATGTTTCAAAAGGGCAAGTGTTTTGGTATTCTAGACATTGTACTTGTTTTCTGTACTCCCTATTTCAGTTACGATCCTTTTTATTGTATTTCATGCTATATATACTTAGTACATATTCTGTACTGACCTCCTTTCTTTGGGGGGCTGCGTTTCATGCCCGTAGGTACAAACGCTCGATTTGGTGGTCCCCCAGCTTAGGATTCCTTTTCAGCTGTCTTGGAGAGCTCCGTTGTTCCGGAGCTTAGATTTTGGTACAGACCTTCTAATATATATATATATATATATGTTTGTCTAGGGGTACGACAGAGCCCTGTCCCGTCATATTTCACTGTTGATACTCTTAGAGGTCTGTAGACATGTGTGTGGGTTGTATACAGATTATGATCAGCTGTGTTTATGTAGTTATTGTGGAAGTTTTGTTGTTGTAGCAGCCTTGCTGGCTTGCATATGTTATCGTTTCGTAGCGGCAGCCTTGTCGTCTTGCGTAATATAATGATATGTAGTGGCAGCCTTGTCGGCTTGCGTAGCATAATGATATATATATATATATAGTGGCAGCCTCGTCGGCTTGCGTATGTTATTTGTTGTGATTGATTGAGGACCTATAGTATCAGTCCGACTATGTTTAACAAGTACATATGGGTGTCCAGCTCGAGCACTAGTCATGGCCCACGGGGCTGGATCGTGACACATATAATACCTATTCCATGGTCTAAATGTCATTTATAACGTATTCACGATCACAACATACCAACATTCATCATTCATCCCAACCACTATTCAACAATGACACTATTAACTGATTTATGACCCATTTTTCTATGTATTTCTACAATTCAAGTGTCTTAGCCTTCCAATACCTTAAACAACATTGTATGGTCATGAAACTCACCTTAGATGATGGATGAACAAGCCTTGAATGGAATTACTCTTTTAGCACCCAAACCCTATTTCTCTCACCTTGAGTTTTCTTGGTGTAGATGAACTTTGGCTAGGTTTCATACACTTGTTTTCATGGATTTGGTGTTGTTAATCTTGGTTTTCCCTTGAATTCTTATGGATGGATGATGGAGAATATTCTAGAGGTTTCTTGAAGTGTAGAGAGTGGAAATGAAATAAAATGAAATGAGAAAGGGTCCCTTATATTAAATTGAAAGTGGTCCCGACCAACTTATACGGACCAACATACGGTCCGTACATTTTATACGGACCGTATGTGTTTCCGTATGTTTGGTCCAGAGAGTGGTGTCCCTCTTGGCTAATTATACGGCCTCACATACGGCCAGTATAATTTATACGGTCCGTATGTTTGGCCGTATAGTGCCCAGTTGTTCCGTTTTCGTTCTCGTCGACTCGTTTGATCTCCGATCCTTATGGATCCTTCTTGACACTTGTTTAACACCTCAATACCAATCTAAGGGACATCATTACTCATCTCTAATACATCATTATGCCATCATTAACTCGTCGTCCAAAATTCCTACCTGACGCATAACATATCCTTTACTTTCTTTGCCAAACTCCTTCCTTTTTGTCAAATGTCTTTGAATCTCGATTGGGGTCATCGAATTCTATTTCTTACTTATCCAAATCACCGTATACCTCATGTTCCTTGCTAGCCTATTCACTGTACGTTAACAGGGAATTTTCCAAGTGTAACATTCTCCCCCCCTTTTGGAACATTAATCCTCGAATGTTAAACACTCGGAATTCTACGAAAATTTCGCCAGAGTTTCCCCTGTAATATAGCACTATCATCCTTGTCACAACAACCCATAATATCATTGCCTCACAGGGCTTCAACACAATATCAACTTATCTTTGGCCACACATGACCAAAAGCATAAAAGTAAGCATACATACCTCATAGTGTTATTGTTTCATCTCGAATCTCTTCTGAGGATTGAAATAAGTGCGGATAGGTGGATTTCATCTTCTCTTCCGCTTCCCAAGTCATTTCTTCCCGGTTGTTGTTTCACCACAAGACTTTGACTGAGGCTACTTCCTTATTTCGAAGTCTTCGCACTTGCCTGTCTAGAATGGCAATGGGCACTTCCTCATACGTTAGCTTTTCTGTCACTTGCACATCATCAATCAGAACAATCGTCATGGGATCTCTAACACACTTGCGTAGCATCGAAACATGGAAGACCTGATGGACTGATTCAAGCTCTGAAGGCAAGTCCAATTCATAGGCTACATGACCCACCTTGCGGGTAATTTCATAGGGCCCAATGTATCTAGGACATAACTTCCCTTTCTTGCCAAATCTCATCACCCCTTTCATTGGTGACACTTTCAAAAATACCCAATCATCAACCTGAAATTACAAGTCTCGTCGGCGAGTGTCCACATAAGAGTTTTGGCGACTTTGGGCTGTTAGCAATCGATCTTGAATCACCTTGACTTTTTCTACCGCTTGCTGAACCAATTCAGGGCCTAATAGTTGTGCTTCTCCTATTTCAAACCATCCAATTGGAGATCTGCACTTCTTTCCATATAATGCCTCATACGGAGCCATTTGAATACTGGAATGGTAGCTATTATTGTATGCAAACTCAATAAGGGGTAAATGATCATCCCAACTACCACAAAAATCCAGCACACATGCTCATAGCATATCTTCAAAGGTCTGAATAGTAGGCTTGGCTTGCCCATCAGTTTGCGGATGAAATGCCGTGCTAAGCTTCACTTGGGTACCTAGACATTCTTGAAAGGACTTCCACAATTTGGCTGTGAACTGTGCTCCTCTATCTGCGATAATGGATAGAGGAATACCATGAAGTCGCATAATTTCTTTGAGATACAATCTCGCATAGTCTTCTGCTGAGTAGGTAGTTCTAACCGGAAGAAAATGAGCTGCTTTCGTGAGTCTGTCCACAATCATCCATAAGGAATCATACTTGCCTCGGGAACGGGGTAATCCCACGATAAAATCCATATTGATCACTTCCCATTTCCAAGTAGGGATTTCCATGACTTGCAATAATCCTCCTGGCTTCTGATGTTCGATCTTTACTTGTTGGCAATTTGGACATTGGGCAATAAATTCTGCTATGTCTCTCTTTATGCCATCCCACCAATATATCAATTTGAGATCATGATATATCTTGATTGCACCTGGGTGAATAGAATACCGAGAATAATGGGCTTCTTCTAGAATTCGCCGGCGCAATTCTGTGACATTAGGCACACATAGCCTGCCTCGGTATCTAAGAATTTCATCCGTGGAAACTTCAAATGGAGACTTCTCTTTCTCATAAGATATGTCTCTGTAATGGCTCAACTGAGGATCTTCATATTGCCACTCTTTCACTTCCATATCCAAGGACGAAACTGTGGGATCATCAATACTAATCCCTGCATTACCTGAATCAATTACACGTACTCCAAGATTAGCTAGTTGGTGAAGCTCATGAATCATCTCTTTCTTTTCCGGAGGGACTTCGCATAAGCTGCCCATTGATCGGTGGCTAAGCGCATCGGCTACCACATTTTCCTTTCCGGGATGGTACAAAATGTTCACATCATAATCTTTTAACAGTTCTAACCACCGCCTCTGCCGCAGATTTAACTCCTTCTGCTTGAAAATGTACTGAAGACTCTTGTGATCTATATAAATATCAACATGCACACCATACAATAAATGTCTCCACATTTTTAATGCATGAATGACTGCAGCTAATTCGAGATCATGAGTTGGGTAGTTCTTTTCATGTTTCCGTAACTGCCTCGAAGCATAAGTAACGACTCTACCGTGCTGCATTAACACGCATCCTAACCGAACACGGGAAGCATGATAGTACACCACGTAACCATCTTACCCTTCTGCAAGTGTTAAGACTGGAGCTGAGGTTAATTTGTCCTTCAACTCCTGGAAACTACGCTCACAAGCATCATTCCACTGAAATTTAACCGACTTCTGGGGTAGCTTCGTCAATGGGGCTGAAATAGACAAAAATCCCTCTACGAATCTTCTATAATAACCTGCCAATCCCCAAAAACTACGAACTTCTATAGGCGTCGTAGGCCTTGGCCAAGTCTTCACAACTTCAATTTTCTGAGTGTCGACTCGAATGCCATCATCTGAAATAACATGGCCCAGAAATGTTAAAGAATTTAGCAAAAACTCGCACTTTGAAAATTTTGCATATAACTCCCGGGCTCGAAGAATGCTAAGAACAATTTGCAAATGATCTGCATGTTCTGATTCTGTGCGAGAGTATACCAGAATATCATCAATGAATACTATCACAAATAAGTCCAAGAGTGGCCTGAACACATTATTCATTAAATTCATGAACACTGCCGGAGCATTAGTCAACCCAAACGACATTACTCGGAATTAATAGTGGCCATATCTCGTTCTGAAAGCTGTTTTGGGAATATCTCCTTCTCTAACTCTCACTTGATTATAACCTGACCTCAAGTCTATTTTGGAAAACCACTTGCCACCCTGTAATTGATCGAATAGGTGTGGCCTGAACCTGTGGGCTGAACCCCACCTCTACCATACCGCGAGAGACAATCTCTCATCAAATGCCCAGTCTGTCCACAAACATATCAAGCATCTGTGTCCTGGCGACATGGCCCCGAGTGTAATTTCCTACACTGGCTACATTGTGGAACTGGTGGTCTCCTCTGACTATAATCACACCCAAACTAAGAACCCGAAGCTCTCGAACTCTGACCCTGTCCTGAAGGAAAAGAGCGATCAAATCTCCTATCTGCAAATCGTGGAGGCGTGCTAGTCACTGACTGGCCTGAATGTCGGGAATAAGTCTGCCTCGATCCCCCTCTATAGTCGCTACCTGTCCCCATAGATCTGGCCCGCTTGCTTTGCCTTCTATCAATATCACGATCACTCCTTTGTGGTTTCTATCGTCACTCTAAGTTCTGGGCATGGGCTTGTATTCGGGAAATATCCATCTCTTCTTGCAACGAAGCCGTCAAGCAATCTTTGAACAAATGTGGCCCCAAACCACTCAAAAATCTATGTACCCGATCTCCCATGTCGGCCACCATAGTCGGGGCATAACTAGCCAAAAAATTAAATTGAAGACTATATTCCCGAGCACTCATATTTCCTCTCTTCAAATATAGGAATCTATCCACTCTAGCTCAGCGGACCTCGAGTGGAAAATAGTGACCGATAAAAGCATCTACAAATTCTTGCCACACGGGAGGAGGCGCATTTTCTTTTCTCGACTCTATCCAATTATTATACCACTATACTGCCACATCTCGGAGTCTAGACGATGCCAACTCCACGGATTCAGTCTCGGAGGCATGAATAATCCTTAATGTTCTTAGCATCTCATTAATAAAACCATGCGGGTCTTCATCCTGCATTGACCCAAAAAACTCCGGATGATTTAGACTCATAAAATCACGGGCTCTGGTACTGGGTGCCTGATCACTTGAACCCACATTTTACCACTGTGCCTGTGCGGCAACCAATTGTGTCAATAAATGAATGGCCTCGGTCACTTGTTGACCCGAAGCAACCGGTAGGGGAATTGGAGCTGAAGCTCCCCCTTGTTCTTCCACATTAGGCGGGGTGGAGGAAGTATTAGATGGAGCCTCATTTTGTGACTCGCCCTCTTCTATATTCATCGGAGGTTCTCTTTCCACCCGCCTTTTTGTCGTAGTCTTGCCCTTCTGGGCGGCTGTAGCTTTTCCCTTTGGCGGAATTTCTGAAATCATAACACACTATTAGGAGGGGAAAATCTTATAAGACAGCTCTATCGCACGATCTCTTTAGAAGAAAGATGGTCGTTTTTCCTAAATGCCCTGTAGCGTCCTATTTATTGATGTGGCGCGCAACACACCATAAACAAGACTCTACTAGACACTTCCTAGGACTGAACTGCTCTGATACAACTTTTGTCATGACCTAGCTAGGGGCCGCGAAGGGTACTCGGGGCTAACCACCGAGCACCACTCATTCTATTACTCATTATACTCACTCAACGTTCCTTTATCAATTTCATACCCAAATTATAAGAAAATTATCTTTCATTTGAAAACATAAATACTTTTATATACTTAAGCCCTTCGGCCATCAAAATAATATATTTACATAGTAGCAACCTCGTGAGACCACATAACCCACACTGCGTATCTACGAGCCTCTACTGGAGTACTATACATAAGGACGGGACAGGACCCCATCATGCCCAACATATACAAATATACACAAAAGAATAATCAAGCACCTCCGGTACAAAGGAGTGCTTTCAATCAGCTGTCAGCTCCTACGAGTCTGGATCGAGCTCGCCTCCCTGTCTACCTGTGGGCATGAACACAGCGTCCAAAGAAAATGGACGTCAGTACGAACATTGTACTGAGTATGTAAGACAGGAATGAAATAAATATAATAGAAGGATTATGAGCCATAAGAGAAAGATATAACCTGCACGAGTTTCATAGGCAAATACATTTCGTACATATATCATATTTTACATAATCATGGTACATATGTCATCACATCACCCATATCACCACATCATAATCCTTATCGTTGACCCGCGTCCGGGTAACCATCATATGCCGCCCACTAGTGGTGATCATGTCCGGCCCTCAAGGCTCGGTGTAAACATAGCAGCCCGCATTAGCGGTGACATGCCCGGCCTTTTAGGCACGGTGGAATCATACGCAGTCTGCCTTAGCGGTGACAAGACCAGCCATTTAGGCACGGTGGAATCGTATCGTCATATAGTCAATCATAACCCATCAACATTACACATCTCATGAACATATCATAATCTTATCATAGCTTGGCATTTTCATACATAACATAGGCATATTACAGGCTAGCATTATTGATCATCTTATAGACATATCATGACTTAGTATCATTTCACATTTATCATTAGGAGCATACATTAGATTTTGAAGGCAACCATGGCTACGTCGGGGTGACGTAAGGTCGTGAACCCCCGATTATATTATGAACACTTATGAGTATTCTGCCTCACCTTGAAGGAAATAGTGTATAAGGTGAGTGTTAACAATAATTACATCATTAACGTTATCGGATCATCATACCATGAAATCTCGAATCTCTATACTTTAACTCATCATCATCATTACCATGCTAGAATGTAGTTTTGTATATTTACGAACTCATAAGCTCCATCATATAGGAGGATCATGGAAAAACATGGAAGATTCATGCCTTTGAAGGAAGGGATTAGCCTTACATACCTTTGTTGTTTAACTAATCTATCGCTTGCTTGTTCTCCTTTAATGCACACGTTCTACCTTCAAGAGAATTCATACCGACATTAGCTAACAATTATAAGAACGGACTTACTAATGCTAGAGAAAATTGGGCAGCACTTCCTTTGTTTATACTACTTTTCTCATGTTCTATATCAACTCCCAAACGTTCATATCAACATTCACAATATCGCACACGACAATCATCATTTATCTACTTTACTTTCTTTGCCAAACTCCTTCCTTTTTGTCAAATGTCTTTGAATCTCGATTGGGTTCATCAAATGCTATTTCTTACTTATCCAAATCACTGTATACCTCGTCCTTGCTAGCCTATTCACTGTACGTTAACGGGGAATTTTCCAAGGTGTAACACAAATATACTGGTCGTATAAAATATACGGTCTGTATGTTGGACCGTATAATCAGCCCAGAATGACTCACTTCACTGGACCAAACACACGACCAAACATACGGCCCGTATAAAATGTACGGACCGTATGTTGGTCCGTATATCTGGTCGGGGACAGAGTGGTTCATTAAATAAGGGATCCAAGTTTCATTTCATTTCATTTCCATATCACAGCCCTTCTCTCTAAAACATCTCTCTACCTTTATTCCATAAGAATTCAAGAGGTATTAGTGATCAACAACATAAACTAAGTGAATCAAGTGTAAGAAACCCATTAAGAGATCATCCAAGTCAAGAAATCTCATTGCAGATGAACTAAGGTTGTTTGCTCAAGTGAAGTATTACAATCCAAAGCTTGTTCCTACAACATCTAAGGTAAGATTTACGGTATTTCTATGTTGTTTAAGGTATTTGAGAGTTGAAATACTTGGATTTTATAAGGATGTAGAAAAATGGGTCATGAATGTGGAATAGTGCCATTTTGAGTAATAGCTTGAATTGAGTCAAGATTCTTGACGTATTGCGATATTGATATGTTATAAATGATGTTAAGAACACGGGATAGGCAATATATATGAATGAAGCTATTAAGCTTATGATTCTCGATATGTTACGATTGTACTAAGTTCCTCATATGACGATGATAGTGATAACGATACGATAACGACGATAATAGCGATGACGATAATGATAGTGATGATAATAGTAAAGATTCTTATGAGCTATTATGTATATGTATCTATGTATGACTATTATGGAACCCCGACCTTATAAGGCCAGGTAGAATATGTATATATTTATGTAATGCGCACACACCTCTGTAGATGGTACGGATAACCCTGAATCCTTGGTAGGGCCAGGTATGTGTAACCTTGAGCCTTGGTTGGCCAAGTATGTATGATAAACCGAGCCTAGCCATGGTCGGGTACATAAAACACCGAACCTTCGTGGTCGGGCATGCTATGTAAATGTTATGTATATGCTATGGATATGTATATGATATAAATATGAGTATGAATACATATATGATACAAATAAGAATAAGAATATGTATATGAGATGAATGTGAATAAGGATATGTATATGGATACCAGTATGGATACGAAATGTAAATGAGTACGGATACATATATGGATGTATGTACACGAATACGCGCTAAAAATGGAAAGTCCCTACGAAAGGAAAGTAAGTGCTTATGACATTGATACTGCTATCTCCCATCTTATGTTATTTCTCATGTTGCTTATTATGCTTCTATACTGATATGGATCATGCTTTACCTACTTAGTAAATTCTTCGTACTGACGTCCTTTTGTTTGTGGACGCTGCGTCATGCCCGCAGGTGCCCAGGGAGACAGACTTGGTCTATAGCTACATTTCTCAGGGACTACATGGCGGAGTTCCATTTCATTCGGAGCTATAGCTTTTGGTACTGATTCTTTTGTGTACATAATTATGGGCATAGCGGTGTCCTGTCCAGCCTATATGATACGTCACACTCTTTTTAGAGGCTCGTAGACATGTGTATATGGTCAGATGTGTTTGGTCTTGTCAGCCTATATTTTGGATTTCATTTTGTTAGCCTCATCGGCTTATGTACATTGATATGGGCATAGATGTCAATGATGATATAAAAGTGTTGTTGTCCAATGGGACTAGTATGATTGATGAATGAGAATGTATGGTTAAATATCAGGCACACCTAGATGTAAGTGTAAAGGTACGCTATGGGGTGCCCGGGTGGGCTAGCATAGAGTGCCCGTCGCGGCCCCTCCAGTTGGGTCGTGACCGTACCATAAAGTGAATGATGCCGTATATTGTATACACTCACCTTATATACTATTTCCTTCAAGGTGAGGCAGAATAGCATTAAGTTAATGATGTCAGTTATTGTATACACTCACCTTATATACTATTTCCTTCAAGGTGAAGCAGAATACTTATAAATGTTCCATAATCGAATCGGGGGTTCACGACCTTAGGTCACTTCGATAAAGTATAGCCATCTTTGAGTTATTATAAATGCATTATGATGAGTATATGTTGATCATATTACACCGTGCCTATGTGGACGGGCAGACAAACCACTGCAGTGGGCAGGTTATACCCCGGACGCGGTAGGCCTGGATGCTGGTTAATTATTATCACACCGTACCTATATGGACGGGCAGCTTATACTTATACACTTATACATTTATACATACATGATATGATGATGATTATGAGTAAGCCAACATGTGTTACTTCTTTTATAATTGACAGTCATATACAGTTGCTCCTTATTGATGCCTCATTTATCTTATTGATTTATTTTCACTACTTATGCCTCTCATACTCAGTACAACATTTGTACTAACGTCCGTTTTCTTTAAACGCTGTGTTCATGCCCACAGGTAGACAGGGAGGTGATCTTGATCCTGACTCGTAGGAGCTGTTAGCTGATTTGAGAGCATTCCATTGTTCCGGAGGTGCCTTTGACTATTCTTTTGTTTATATATGTATATTTTGGGCACGACGGGGTCCTGTCCCATCCTGATGTCTAGCACTCTAGTAGAGGCTCGTAGATACGCAGTGTGGGTTATATGGTCTCACGAGGTTGCTATTATGCATATACATATATTATTCTGTTAGCCGAAAGGCTTATGTATATAAAAGTAATTATGTTTTCAAAAGAAAAATGATTTTTCCTATGACTTGAGTATGAAATTGATAAAAGAACGCTTAATGGGTATGATGAGTAGTAGAATGAGTGGTGCTCGGTGGTTAGCCCCGGGTACGCGTCGTGGCCCCTAGTCGGGTCGTGACAAAAATGGTATCAGAGTTGTTCAGTCCTAGCAAGTGTCTACGAGCTGTGTCTACTAGAGTCTTGTTTATGGTGTGTTGCGCGCCACACTAATAAACAGGAGGCTACAGGGCATTTAGGAAAAATGACCATCTTTCATCTTAAGAGATCGTGCGATATAGCTGTATTATAAGATTTTCCCCTCTTAATAGTGTGTTTTGATTTCAGAAATGCCGCTAAAGGGAAAAGATACAGCTACCCAGAAGGGCACGACTACGACGAAAAGGCGGGTAGAAAGAGAGCCGCCAATGAATGTAGAAGAGGGCGAATCACATAATGAGGCCCCATCTAATACTTCCTCCACCCAGCCCAATGTAGAAGAACAAGGGGGAGCTTCAGCTCCAGTTCCTCCACTAGTTGCTTCGGGTCAACAAGTGACCGAGGTCATTCATCTATTGACACAGTTGGTTGCCGCCCAGGCACAGCGACAGAACGTAAGTTCAAGTGATTGGGCAGCTAGTACCAGGGCTCAAAATTTCATGAGTTTAAATCCTCCGGAGTTTTTCGGGTCAAAGCCGGATGAGGACCCGCAAGGTTTTATTGAGGAGGTGCTGAGAACATTGAGGATTATTAATGCCTCCGAAACTGAATCTGTGGAGTTGGCATCCTATAGACTCCGAGATGTGGCGGTATTGTGGTATAATAATTGACTAGCATCAAGAAATTAAAATGCGCCTCCTCCCGTGTGGCAAGAATTCAGAGATGCTTTCATCCATCACTATTTGCCACCCGAGGTCCGCCAAGCTAGAGCGAATAGGTTCTTAAGTCTAAAGCAAGGAAATATGAGTGCCCGGGAATATAGCCTTCAATTGAACTCATTGGATAGATATGACCCGACCATGGTGGCCAATATGGGAGACAGGGTACATAGGTTTTTGAGTGGCTTGGGGCACATTTGTTCAAGGATTGTTTGACGGCTTCGTTGCAAGATGGGATGGATATTTCCCGAATACAAGCCCATGCCCAGAACTTAGAGGGACGACAACAACCACAAAGGGGTGATCGTGATCGTGATAGTGATAGGAGGCAAAGCAAGAGGGCCAGATCTATGGGGGCAGGCAGTGATTATAGAGGCGGATCAAGGCAGACACATTTTAGACACTCAGGCCAGTCGGTGACTAGTACATCTCCTTGATTTACAGGTAGGAGATTTGATTGCTCCTTTCGTTCAGGACAGGACCAGAGTTCGAGGGCCCCAGATTCTCTGTTTGGAGGAGATTATAGGCAGAGGAGACCCCCAGTACCGCAATGCAGCTAGTGCGGTAGATTATATTCTGGACAGTTTCGTCAGGGCTCAGATGCTTGCTATGCCTGTGGCTGAGTTGGGCATATGACGCGAGATTGCCCGTCGATGAGTGGTAGAGTAGGGGTTCAGCCCACAGGATCAGTGGCTGGTTCATCTTCAGCGCGCCCGGTAGGGCAGACTCCCCAGATATCAGCAGGTCGAGGTAGAGGCTGAGGGGGAGCATCTACTTCAAGTGCCACTCAGCCCCGTTTGTATGCTTTAGCCGGACGACAGGATCTTGAGTCCTCCCCGGATGTGGTTACAGGTACATTATCCATATTTTCCCATGATGTATATGCCTTGATAGATCCGGGTTCTACACTCTCTTATATTACCCCCATATGTTTCTGGTCGTATTGGGGTGAAACCTGAGCCAATTAAACCTTTTGAGGTATCTACTCCGGTTGGTGATCCCGTGATAGCTAGACAAGTGTATAAAAATTGTGTAATTGTGGTATGCGATCGCCAGACCAAAGCTGATTTAATTGAGCTGGAAATGTTAGATTTTGACGTGATTATGGGAATGGATTGGTTAGGCTCATGTTATTCTAGTGTTGATTGCCGAATGAAAGTGGTTCGATTTCAATTTTCGGGAAAGCCCATGCTTGAATGGAAGGGTAATACAACATCTCTGAAAGGTAGGTTTATTTCCTACCTTAAGGAAAGGAAGATGATAGCTAAGGGATACATTTATCACTTAGACCGAGTACATGACACCGAAGCAAAGTCGCCAACTTTCCAATCCGTTCCAGTAGTGAATGAATTTCCGAATGTATTCCCAGATGAACTTCCAGGCCTTCCTCCAGAAAGAGAGATTGACTTCGCTATTGATGTGTTGCCGAACACCAAGCCTATTTCTATTCCTCCTTACCGAATGGCTCTAGCAGAATTGAAAGAGCTAAAGGCACAATTGAAAGATTTGCTTGTGAAGGGGTTTATTAGACCCAGTTCATCACCGTGGGGAGCACCAGTCTTGTTCAGAACAAGATATGGCCATTATGAATTTCGGGTGATGTCGTTCGGGTTGACTAATGCTCCGGCAGTGTTTATGAATTTGATGAATAATGTATTCAGGACACTCTTGGACTTATTCGTAATAGTTTTTATTGATGATATTCTGGTATACTCTCGCACAAAATCAGAACATGCAGATCATTTACGTATCGTTCTTGGAATTCTTCGAGCCCGAGAATTATATGCAAAATTTTCAAAGTGCCAGTTTTGGTTGAATTCTGTAACATTTCTGGGCCATGTTATTTCAGATGATGGCATTCGAGTCAACACTCAGAAAATTGAAGCTGTGAAGACTTGGCCAAGGCCTACGACACCTACAGAAGTTCAAAGTTTTCTGGGATTGGCAAGCTACTATAGAAGATTCGTAGGGGGATTTTCCACTATTTCAGCCCCATTGACGAAGCTAACCCGAAAGTCAGTTAAATTTCAGTGGAATGATACTTGTGAACGCAGCTTCCAAGAGTTGAAGGACAGATTAACCTTAGCTCCAGTCTTAACACTTCTAGATGGCTATGTGGTGTACTGTGATGCTTCCGGCGTTCGGTTAGGATGCATGTTAATGTAGCACGGTAGAGTCATTGCTTATGCTTCGAGACAACTACGGAAACATGAGAAGAACTATCCTACTCATGATCTCGAATTGGCTGCGGTTATTGATGCATTGAAAATGTGGAGACATTACTTGTATGGAGTGCATGTCGATATTTATATAGATCACAAGAGTCTTCAATACATTTTCAAACAGAAGGAGTTAAATCTGCGGCAGAGGCGGTGGTTAGAGTTATTGAAAGATTACGATGTGAATATTTTGTACCACCCCAGAAAATCAAATGTAGTAGCTGATGCGCTTAGCCGCCAATCAATGGGCAGTTTATGCGAAGTCCCTCCAGAAAACAAAGAATTAGTTCATGAGCTCCATCAACTAGCTAATCTTCGAGTACGTGTAATTGATTCGGGTAATGCAGGATTTGATATAAATGATCCCACAGTTTCGTGCGTGAATGTAGAAGTGAAAGAGTGTCAGTATGAAGATCCTCACTTGTGCCATTACAGAGACATATCTCATGAAAAAGAGAAGTACCCATTTGAAGTTTCCATGGATGGAATTCTTAGATACCAAGGCAGACTATGTGTTCCGAATGTCGCAGAATTGCGCCGTCGAATTCTAGAAGAAGCCCATTACTCTGGGTATTCTATTCACCTAGGTGCAACCAAAATATATCATGATCTCAATAGAACCACATACTCAGTAGAAGATTATGCGAGGTTGTATCTCAACGAAATTGTGCGGCTCCATGGTATTCCACTATCCATTATCACAGATAGAAGAGCCCAATTTACAGCCAAGTTCTAGAAGTCTTTTCAAGATGGTCTAGGTACTCAAATGAAGCTTAGCACAGCATTTCACCCGCAGACGGATGGACAAGCAGAACATATTATTCAGACTTTGGAACATATGCTACGGGCTTGTGTTCTAGATTTTGGTGGTAGCTGGGATGATCACTTACTTCTAATCGAGTTTGCATACAACCATAGCTACCATTCCAGTATCCAAATGGCTCCGTATGAAGCTTTATATGGAAGGAAGTGTAGATCCCCAATTGGATGGTTTGAAATAGGAGAAGTACAGCTAATAGGCCTTGAATTGATTCAGCAAGCAGTAGAAAAAGTCAAGGTGATCCGAGATCGATTGTTGACAGCCCAAAGTCTCCAAAAATCTTATGTGGACAACCGCCGACGAGACTTGGAATTTCAAATTTATGACTGGGTATTTTTAAAGGTGTCGCCAATGAAAGGGGTGATGAGATTTGGCAAGAAAGGGAAGTTAAGTCCTCGATACATTGGACCTTATAAAATCATCCGCAAAGTGGGTCATGTAGCCTATGAATTGGACTTGCCTTCAGAGATTGAATCAGTCCATCCAGTCTTTCATGTCTCGATGCTCCGCAAGTGTGTTGGGGACCCAACGAGGATTGTTCGGATTGATGATGTCCAAGTGACAGAAAAGCTAGCATATGAAGAAGTGCCTATTGCCATTTTAGACCGGCAAGTACGAAGACTTCGAAATAAGGAAGTAGCTTCCGTCAAAGTCTTGTGGCGAAACAACAACCGGGAAGAAATGACTTGGGAAGCATAAGAGAGTATGAAGTTCAAGTATCCGCACTTATTCCCAACCCCCAGGAGAGATTCAAGATGAAACACTAACATTATGAGGTATGTATACTTACTTTTCATGCTTTTGGTCGTGTGTGGCCAATTTATAGTTCTATTGTGTTGTGGCCCTGTGAGGCAATATTATTATGGGTTGTTGTGACAGGATGGTAGTGCCAAATTACAGGGGAAACTCTGGCAAAAGTTTGTAGAATTTCCGAGTGTTTAACATTTGAGGAAGAATGTTCCAAAAGGGAGGAAGAAAGTTACACCTTGGAAAATTCCCCATTAACGTACAGTGAATAGGCTAGAAAAAGGTACGACGTATACGATGTTTTGATGAGTAAGAAATAGCATTTGATGATCCTAATTGAGATTCGAAGACGTTTGACGTAATGGAAGACAGTTGTTAAGGAAAGTAAAGGATATATTGCGTGTCAGGTAAGAATTATGAGCGACGAGTTAACGATGGCGTAATGATGTCATAGAGAAGAGAGATAATATCCCTTAGATTGGTATTGAGGTGTTAAACAAGTGTCAAGAAGGTTCCACAAGGATCGGAGATCAAACGAGTCGACGAGAACGAAATCGGAACAACTGGGCATTATACGGCCCAACATACTGGCCGTATAAATTATACTGGCCGTATGTTAGGCCATATATTTGGCCAAGAGTGGCATCATTCTCTTGACCAAACATACGGACACACACACGACCCGTATAAAATGTACGGACCGTATGTTGGTCCATATATCTCGGTCGGGACTGATTTCATGATTTAATATAAGGACCCCTCTCTCATTTATTTCATTTCATCTCACTCCTGCACACACCAAAAAACCTATAAAACCTTTTCCATTATTCAGCCAAAAGAAATTAAGGTAAAACCATGATCAACTACACCAAATCCACGAAATCAAGAGTATGAGACCTATTAACAGTTCATCTACACTCAAGGGAAGTGAGTTAGGGTTTTGGTGCAAGAAGAGAAGTTCCACTCAAGGGTTGTTCATCCATCATCTAAGGTGAGTTTTATGATTATTCTTGGTTGTTTAAGGTGTTGAAATTTAAAAACACTTGGATTGTAGAAAGATATAGGAAATGAGTGAATAGTGACATTGTTGGGTGAAGGTTTGGATTGAATTATGAATGTTGGTATGTTGTGGCTGTAAGTATATTGTGAAGGACATCTAGACCATGGAATAAGTATTATATATGAGAAAACGCAATAGCAAACTATAATCACAATTATGGAGAAATTGAAGAGGAATGGTGGAATGCGGATAATGTAGATAAATGATGATTGTTGTTTACGATATTGTGAATGCTGTTATGAATGTTTGGGAGTTGATAGAGATTATGGTAAAAGTTGTATAAACAAAGGAAATTCTTCCCAATTTTCTTTAGCTTTAGTAAGCACGTTTAAGTAATCGATTAGCTAATGTTCGTGCGACTTCTCTTGAAGGTAGAAACGTGGGCATTGACGGAGAACAAGCAAGCGATAGATTAGTTAAATGAAAAAGGTATGTGAGGCTAATCCTTTCTTTCTATGGCATGAATCCAATGGCATGATTTTTCCTTCTTCTCCATAAATTCTCTATATTTCGGAAAACTAATAGCCCATGTTCATGAATAGCCATATGAGATAAGAGATATATTATGAGCTCAATAATGATGATGATGAGTTATGTATAAAGATTCTAGATTTCATGATAAGATGTTCCTATAACGCTAATGATATCGTATGTCGTATACACTCACCTTATATATTATTTCCTTCAAGGTGAGGCAGAGTACCATAAAGTGAATAATGTCGTATATTGTATACACTCACCTTATATACTATTTCCTTCAAGGTGAGGCAGAATAGCATTAAGTTAATGATGTCAGTTATTGTATACACTCACCTTATATACTATTTCCTTCAAAGTGAGGCAGAATACTTATAAATGTTCCGTAATGGAATCGGGGGTTCACGACCTTAGGTCACCTCGATAAAGTATAGCCATCTTCGAGTTATTAAACATGCATTATGATGAGTATATGCTGATGATATTACACCGTGCCTATATGGACGGGCAGACACACCACTGCAGTGGGCATCTTATACCCCGGACGCGGGAGGCATGGACGCAGGTTAATTATTATCACACCATACCTATATGGACGGGCAACTTATACTTATAATACATACATGATATGATGATGATTATGAGTAAGCTAGCATGTGTTACTTCTTTTATAATTGACAGTCATATACAGTTGCTCCTTATTGATGCCTCCTTTATGTTATTGATGTATTTTCATTACATATGTCTCTCATACTCAGTACAAAGTTCGTACTGACGTCCGTTTTCTTTGGATGCTGTGTTCATGCCCACAGGTAGACAGGAAGGTGATCTTGATCCTGACTCGTAGGATCTGTTAGCTGATTTGACAGCACTCCATTGTCTCGGAGGTGCCTTTGACTATTCTTTTGGGTATATATGTATATTTTTGGCACGACGGGGTCATGTCCCGTCCCGATGTCTAGCACTCTAGTTGAGGCTCGTAGATACGCAGTGTGGGTTATATGGTCTCACGAGGTTGGTATTATGCATATACATATATTATTTTGTTAGCCGAAAGACTTATGTATATAAAAGTAATTATGTTTTCAAAAGAAAAATGATTTTTCCTATGACTTGAGTATGAAATTGATAAAAGAACGCTTAATGGGTATGATGAGTAGTAGAATGAGTGGTGCTTGGTGGTTAGCCCCGGGTACCCATCGCGGCTCCTAGTCGGGTCGTGACAAAGAATAACATTAACTTACCCTGTAACATTCGTACCATTTTCGCCACTTGAACTTCGTTACCTTATTCGATTAATGCCTTCCATATGACGCAACATCGATTTCAGGGATACACATACCCGATGCAACGTCGATTTCAGGGATACACATATCCGTTATTACAACCACATATGAGATATCATACGCATACGCATATATTTTCTAATGTCTTGGTCACAATTACATCCGAATACTTTTCAAACCTATCTTAATCCTAAAACTGTGATGCGCCTTCCTTCTCTTTGCCGATCTAGTCCGCCTCATTCTTCACGATCTTTTAGAGCCCCTAACCACTCCACATACTCCAATTCCCCCTTAGGCTACTCTAATTGCCCATCTTCCTCTTATGTCTGACTTCGTAGGATTTCTAATACACTTCCCAGGGAGGTCACCCATCCTAGTTTTTCTCTCACCCCAGCACGCTTAACCTTGAAACTCTGATAAAATTCGGTGTGTTAGTGCTGATATAACTGTACCCACCTTAATGCATGCCCTTCATCACCTAATCTCGAGTAAGTTGATGTCTTAACAGATTCCAAAACATTCTCGTAACGTATCTCCTTTCGAATTAGAAAGGATCTCTTATTCTTCCGACTACACAATTACTACCTTGGCCTTTTTCTATCCTCAAAATCCAACTTTCACCTGTATGTATGACTACTTTCCATCCTAGATTTCAAAATTCCCCATGGTGACGAAAACACCTTGGTCGCCGTTACTTATAAATACTTGGTTGTCGGCCCCTTTGATTTCCGCTCGTCGCTATTAGGTAATAATCTACAGCAAATGCACATACATAAGAAATTTGAATAAAGTCTCATATACCTGTAGTCAATCGGTCTCTGGTCTGATCTTGTGATCTATAAGGTGAAGTGTACTCCTCGTCATCGTTTACCCACCATTCGCTCATCTGGCCTTCATCATCTCTCTCATCTGAGTCCGAGGAATGTCGATAACCGAGCAACTCCTGGTTTACCGACAGTCAGGATAGGGGGCTGGAGTAGTCCGTAACACTTACCGGGGTAGCTAGTCTAACGTAGTGCTCTTCCATGGGAGTAACTCGTACAGCCTCGGGGATCTCCTCCTCTGGTGTCCCAGACGAATACTTAGACGAATCTGTGTCATAACTGTCCCCTGGGGGGTCCTCCTCCCTGGATGTCAAAAACTTTGGAGGAATCGTTGCTAGGTCCTCTGAAGGATCAGTCTCAATGGAATAACAAAGGCTCCTCCTGCTCGGTCCTGGAGCTTGGGGTCTTGAATCTACTCTAGGGGCCTTCTTAGCGCCCTCACTATCTGAAGTTGTTCTCTTCATCTCTCGTCAGTCTGCACCTACCTACAGGAAAAGAGGTCAGAAGCGATCTTTCCTAGACTCAGGCTTTATCGCACGATATAAGGCAGAAGGAAAGATGACATCCTAAATGTCCTGTAGCTTCCTGTTTATAGATGTGGTGCACAATACACCGATAAACAAGACTCTACTAGACACGGTCTGTAGACACTGCCAAGGATGAACTGCTCTGATATCACTTCTGTCACGACCCAAACCGATGGGCCATGCCCAGTGCCTGAGATGGACACTCGTATACGAACCTACTAAAGATAATCAGACTGGAACTAAGGATAATAAGGAAATTTGTAAAGGCAAGCCATAGACTCATAACGTCACATATCAGAATGAACCTGTTTCCAGAGGAGTCACAACTAACCAAAACATAACAAAATATGCAAGCCCACAAGGCTGCCACTATGTACATGAATATCCAAAACAAACTATGTCGATATATCTGACCAAGGCCCATATACAACCCACACATGTCTACAGACCTCTAAGAGTATAATAGTGAAATATAACGGGACAAGGCCCCGCCATACCACTGGATATGCACAAGTCAAGTCTATATCAAAGGATCTTTACCCAAAATTACTTAAGCTCTGGAACAATAGAGCTCTCCAAGCAGCTGAGCAGAAGTCCTAGGTTGGAGGATCGCCAGACTGAATATCTGTACCTGCGAGCATGAAACGCAACCCCCGAAGAAAGAGATGTCAGTACGAAAAATGTACTGAGTAAGTAAATCATGAAGTACAATAAAGAAGATCATGACTGAGTAAAAGATAACAGGAGACAAGTATGATAATCAAAGATACCAATGCACCTGTGCCTTATGAGAAGAGAGTCATGCATATCTACGTAGTACACCGTACCCGGCCCATTATGTGACTCGGTGAAATAATCATATATGTACAGTACCCGGCCCATTATGTGACTCGGTGAAATAATCATATATGTACCGTACCCGGCCCTCTAGTGAGGGACTCTATGAAATAATCATATATATACCGTACCCGGCCCTCTAGTGAGGGACTCGGTGAAATAATCATATATATACCGTACCCGGCCCTCTAGTGAGGGACTCGGTGAAATAATCATATATATATCTGTTATATCCCGCATTTTTGCGCATTCGGATAATTTAAGATAATTGCGGGAGATTAAGAGCAAGACTATAATTTTGATCTTGTTTGGTGTACAAGTTGTTTATGAAAATTTTGAAGCGGAAATATTAAGAAAGGTCAAGGGCAAAGAGATAAACTTGCAATATGACTCGTGGAAATATGGAGGAAGGCGAAGGGCAAATTTGGAAATTGGAAAAAAATTAAAATTTGTCATGAAATGCAAAAAAAATGGGCTAGATCACTTTGGGCCAAGGTCAACTTCCTTCTTGGTGGGCCAAGCCCATATGGTGGCCAAATTAAATAGGTCAAAAGATGACTTATTAGTCATCTTATTTGCCATAACTCTCTAGAAATTTCAAGAAACCAAAGAAGGAGAAAACCATAAGGGGCTATTCGGCCACCCCTATTCCCACAAGAACCTTGAACAATTCTTCACCAAAAATTATTCTTTTCCATCCAAACACTCCATTGAAGGTTCCTTAGCAAGGTGGAGTATTCATTGGAGCAAGAAAAACATTTATTTCATAAGTTGGAAATTCAAGCAAGTTGGAGAATCAAAGAAGGAGGTAAGAATTCATTCTCTTTTCATGTTATGGATATTTTTGCATGTTGTTGTACACAAAAATGAGTGAAATTCATGAAGAATATGGAAGTGGGGGTGGTGGCCGTGAGGTGTAGCATATGTTTGTGTGGCCGTGTGATATATGTGTGTGTGTAGAAATTATGTTTTAATTATTTGATCTAGTGTTTGGTTGTTATTGTTGTGGATGCTATGTTAGTAGTTGGAAGTTGTGTAAATTGAAAATAATGTTCTTGTATGGATGGTATGTAATGATATTGGTATGATGTTGTTGGAATATGTATTATAAGATTGTTGTTGTTTTATTGAAATTGGAAAGTCTTTAAGGGAGTAGAATGCTACTTGAAGTGTTGGAATGTACCTTGAGTTGAATATGGAAATTGCTAGTGTGGTTGTTGAGTTATGTTGATAGTTTGGCCGGGTTTGAATTCCCGGATTGTGATTGATTAAAAATTTGACTAAGTAGAATGTTGAGGATGGTATATTTACAGAGGAAATGCTGCCGAAGTTTCGGTAGCCAAGTACTATCTTAAGATTTCCAATGTTAAAAGTTCTAATAGAAGTTTGGTAAATTTGACCAATTTGTAGATTTTGGCGGATTTGCGACTCGAATTTGGAATAACAAAAAGGGCGGAAAGAGGTATGTAAGGCTTCACCCTTCTTTCTATGGCATGTCTTAGACGTAATAAGTCGGGTACGAGCCTCGGGGACAACCCTATTCCCCGGAATCCGCACTTAAAGTTTTCCCTTTTTCCTTTAGTAGAATTGAACTAGAAATTGTGCAAAATGTTGAAAAACCTTCTTGAACCTCTAGAACTTGCATAAAGAGGACCCGATTACCTTAAAACCCTCACAAGTAACGCCATGACACGTAACATATGTAAATTTAGTACGCCGCCTCATTTGACCCGAGGTGGGCCCATTGTTCCCGGATTCTTCCTTAATGTTCAGTTATTACCCGATAAGTGTTACAATTATTCTAAAGAGAGTATTCTATGATAAAAATGATAGCAGTGATGTTAAGAAAGGAATATGTCTATGATGAGTATGACAAGAGTGATTCTACGACTAAGAGACTTAAGTTGATGACTCAAAATAAGTATGAAAATGTCAAGCTAGTTATTGATCTTTAATGCTACTCCTTGGTTATGACTCTAATTTCTAAAGACTTCAAGTAAGTGACTTATGAAGATGATGACCTTGTCCTATGTTTTCCCTTAACGCTATTCTTCGTTGATAGTCTCGCCTTATATTACTAGTCCCTTCAAGGCGAGGCAAAGTCATGATGATTAATCCATAATGCAATCGGAGGCTTCCGGCCTTATGTCACTCCGATAGGGTTGTAGCTTTCACTTGGGCTCTCATGCATGCTTTATACTTATGTATTATTTATTTTATGACACCGTGCCGTCCCACGGGCGGCCGGACAGATATACACACCACTATAGTGGGCAGCTTATACCCCGGACGCGGGAGGCCTGGACGCGGGCTCACACACCATTCCTATATGGGCGGGCAGTCTATACACCGTTCCTATTGGGACGGGCAGCATTACACCGCACCTATATGGTCGGATAGTTTACTTACAGATTTTTACATATTATTTTTAAAGCTAGCATGCATGGCATTCGCCCTAAGGGGCATTCAGATGAACAACTTATTCCTTTACCCCATGGTATGCTCAGATAAAGTTACACCGTACCTCTATGGTGGGGCAGCACTACGCCGTACCTATGGGGTCGGGCAGTATTACACCGTACCTACGCGGTCGGGCAGTGTACTTGAGATGACTATATGTTATTTCTAGAGGTAAAGTTAAATTGCATAAGCATCTGCCTTAAGAGGAAAACAGAGGTACAGATTATATCCCTCCTTCTCTATGCTATGTTTTGTGCTTTCTAGTATGATCTTATTTTACTATTCATGCCTTACATACTCGGTACACTATTCGTACTGACGTCCCTTCCTGCGGACGCTGCGTTTCATGCCGCGCAGGTAAGCAGGTTGGCGGACTTGATCCTTAGGAGCTCCACCAGCGGTATATTGAGAGTGCTCCAGTTCTTTCGGGGCTTCAGCTATTCGGTACTACTTTTGTGTACATGTCCGGACTCGGCAGTATCCGGTCCTTTTCGAGATGCTATGTATTATACTTAGAGGCTCGTAGACAGATATGTACAGTCAGGTGTTTTGTGCTTTTGTGATTCTCATCACTGTAGAAGGTGCTAATAAAGTTTAATGGCCTGTATTTATAATTATGCTGCTAATGCTAATGTTAATGTTAAGTAACAAAAAAAAAATATATATGGTATAGTTCATATGGCCACCTAGTAATAAGAATATGACACGAGATAAGGGGTGCTCGGTACAAGTATCGGGTACTCGTCACGGCCCCTAGTCGGGTCGTGACAATATCGTACTCTGCCGTCTAGTGAGGGACTCGGTGAAATAATCATATATATACCGTACCCGACCCTCTAGTGAGGGACTCGGTGAACAATGCACTGAAACTGTGCACGAATACGTACCCGGCCCGGGACTCGGTGAAATGATGTAATAACATTATGCACGAATAGAATATCAGGAGCAACCATACACAAATTAAATCATCATGTGAGACTCAATAGAATAATTAGAATGAACCATCACTTGAGATTCAAAGAAAACTATCATGTCAAGTACCACTGAGAATTTGAATTCTTTGGAATTATGTACGTTCATCTTTCACTCGTTTTATGTAATTCATACCAAAAAGTAAGAAGGGATAACTTTACATACCTGACAATCTACCTAATCACCCAATGTCTACTCCTCGAGTCCGTATGTCTACAATCACGATGATAATATCACGATTAGACTATTTAGACCACTTACTATCTAATATGTATACGAACGGAACTTAATGAAATTCGGGCAACATTTCCTCTATAAACTGGAAAATCCCGAAAATCCAATTCAATTGAATCATCAACAACATCAACAAAAATACCAACCATTATTATACATCATAACTCAGCTGATTCCATCCATTTAATCCAACTAAAACAGCCCCGATCCATAAATCTCAACAAAATAGCAAACGAGTTTATAACACTATTCTCTCCGTTCTAATCTGTTAGAACTTTAAATAAACTTATTAACAATGAAAAAGGGACCTTAATATTACCTTAATTATGCTGGAACCACGTTAACACTCCTCTTTGTGGCTGACGTTTAGCTCAAACTGAAGGCAACGCGACGTACAACGCTTTTCTCTTCATGAGCTTCGGGATTCGAGGCTCGGATTTTGATCAAAATGGCTTTCTTAGCCTAGAAGCTCTCTCCCTATCTCTCTAATATCCTTGGAAGCTCCTAGATGAAAATGAGCAGTCCTCAAACGAAATTTCAATATATATTAAGGTTAATGGGCCTCAAGGGCCGAAATATACTTATGGGCCGAAATATAAATGCTTGGGTTGGGTCTTAACTTGCTGCCCCGCCAGCACAACTTGCATCGTCCATAACTCCTTATTCCGATATCATTTTGACGAGCAATTTGTTGCGTTGGAAACTAGACTCGATGAACATCATTTTAGGCTTTTGAAATACCTTAAAACTCCCCATATATTAGGAGATATGTTACACCTCGAAAATTTATCTGTTGATACACAATGAATAGACTAACGAAGGGCACAAAATATACGATATTTCAATAAGAAATAAATAGCATTGATGACCCTAATAGAGATTTCAAAGACATTTGAGGCAAGATAAGAAAGTTTGCCAAGGAAAGCAAGGTATACGTTATGTATTGGAAGAGATTTGTCACGACCCAGCCCCGTGGGCCGCGACTGGCACCCTACCTGGGTACCCAGACCGAATCGCACATTCATTTGCAAATCCAAACTTATTTCATAATTTTTCGAAATCATATCGAACATAATTTATATCAAAATATGTCTTAAGCGGTCGTGCCAAATCAAAATATCATATCAAATACAAACTGAGCGGCGGAATGGACATCGCCGGTCAAAAGTGCAAATATAAGCATAAGGGCCATTTGGGGCCAGCATAACAAACAGACCGCCTTAAGACCAGAAAACGGAATCAGACAAACATACATAGGACCCTCGCCCCACATATATGACTACAGGCCTCTACAAACTCAAAACAAAGACATATGGCGAGACAGGGCCCCGCCGTACCCAAATAGGCAAACATACCGAATATATACAAAGCAAAAAGAGTCTGTACCAAAAGTGGGCTCCGGATCAAATAGGAGTACTCCGGAATAGCAAGGAGTGAAGCCTACTGCGGAGGATCACCGATATCTGCACCTGCGGGCATAAAACGCAGCCCCCGAAGAAAGGGGGTCAGTACGAAATATGTACTGAGTATGTAAAGCACGGAGTACAGAAATATGGATCAAAACCGAAAGCAAATCAAATGTCAAAGAGGAGTACAAATAGGTATGTCAAAATATGTATCGAAATCATATACGTATACATAATGCAATTGAAATCATGCAAACGCTTAGGAACGTGGTCGCCACTCCGACGCTGGCGCCACACACAGCATAACACCAGAAGGTTTCAAATCTCCGTACATCCCCGAACACAAACATAATCATCGGTGAGCGTATCGCATCACGAGCCATATCACAGCATAACTCCAAACGGAACCCGGCCCTATGGCGAAGCCTCGGGAACCGTAACACAGCATACGGCCGAATTATCATAAGGCGCACGAATCAAAACCGGCCCGGGAACCGGTGAACGAAGTCATAATAAGGCACGAGCGGAGTCGTGAGCAAACCAATGCAATTCGTACTTCAAAATAGCTTTCCAAAACGAAGTAAACCCATAAGTCATATCATAATGCAAAATAGTCGGATACTTAGCCGATATAAAGTTTCATTTCACAAAACATTTCTAAATAGTACCTATAGCTCAAAACGTAACTTAGCGTATCATAATATTCAAAATACATCTCATAGGAGGGGGTTTCACAATCGAAAGTATCGTATCCAACTTTATTCACAAAGATAGCCCAATAAGGCAAATAGGGCTTTTCAGGGTAGCGGGCCCACCTTGAGTCAAAGTGAGGTGGCGAACTTATCTTTACGAACATTTATATGCCAAAGGTCATACATGGTCGTTTCTAGGTTACCCGACCACATTTCGATAGGTTTCGGACGAGTGGTGGCATTCTAGCCAAAATAGAGCCCTCAGGCTTCAATCGAATTGAATGAATAGTAACTTTTCTGTGGATCGGGTTTCGAGGAGCAGAAATGCTCCGGAAGTTCTCATATTCGCCTAACATACTAAGATATGCCAAATAAAGGAGTGGGAAGCTTTACATACCTTACAGACGTCGTATGCTCTTCCAAAAGTCCAATCCCGTTTCGTCAAAAATCTGCAAATGGTCAAAGTTACCAATTGAGATTCTTAGGCTAAAAATGCCTTTAACTCCATATTTGCCTACCGAAATTTCGGCAGCATTTCCCCTATAAATCTAACATCCCCGAGGCGTAGCTCGGCTTAAATTAACCAACCACAACAGCCCACACATCAACCAAACAATATACACAACAATCAAGTCACCCTAGCTTCAAGGTTCTACATGACTTCTTCAGTTGGTAACTTCCATTCAAACTTTCAAAATCCCAATTCTATATTCACATAATTGTATTCATTTACCCATCCAACACTAGTTAAACACATTCCAAATTCAATCCAAACCATACACAAAATTGCACCAAAATCCATTAGTTTCCATAATTCTTCAAAACATTAAAATTCACGACGAACACTCTAACTAACGTCGTTCCATTCCGAATTCATCAATATCATTGTAGAGTCATATCTAAGTCTCTAGCACCCAAAATATACATTGATATACATAGTGATACCGAAAGTATACGCTTTCCGATAATATTCAAAATCATTTTTCAACGCCAATTTAGTTCAGTAATCAATCATTTACGATATAAGGATCACAACAACACATTATGCCAACTTAAACAAGATCAATTCACACCAATTTTTCCTCTCTATGGCTCACGGCCAAACACACTACACACACACACCCACGACTTTCTATTTACGTTAAAAATTACGGGATCTCCATCTACTTCCAATGCTTAACACATTCACATCAATTCTATAACATAAAAGGGTAAGAATTCTCACCTTTTCTTGAAAACCCGACTTGTCGAAAACGTCGTCCTCGTGCCAAACTAATTATACCACGTCGGAGAGCGTCTTGAGTACTTCACAAATATGTAGAAACTAGGATTTTTGAATAACCACACAAGCTTGGAATTTTTCTTTCTCTTCCTCTTTGAGTTCGGCCGAAGCCCTTCTTTGGGGTGTTCTTGATTTATGATTTGTTCTTGAATATTACTAAGTGTATTCTCATATATATCCACTTAGGGGTCATGTGCATAGCACATGACCCTTTTAAAATGGGTTTGGGCCAATGACAAGGGGCCGGCCACCCTACAACTCTTGGGCTTATTTTGTATTGAATTTTTCTTGGCCCAATTCGAGAAAAGTCCCGTTTTGTAATTCCCGAAACTAATTTCTGAAATTCCAAATTTATCCTCGGCCTTCCCCGGGGTCTTAACATTAATAATTCCATAACCAACATAGTCATATTCACTAAAATCAAATTATGTCCTTATAACACACAAGTCGTAATTGTTTTCTCGGTTTCCAATTATACGAAATCACGGGACATAACAAGATTTACGAGTACCAAATTAATGATAAATTAATGATGTTGTGGAGAAGAGTTATAACGTCTCTTAGATTGTTAATGAGGTGCTAAACAAGTCTTAAGAAGGTTCCATAAGGATTGGAGATCAAACGAGTCGACGAGAACGAGTTCAGAAAAGCTGGGCATTATGCGGCCCAACATACTGGTCGTATAAAATATACTGGCCGTATGTTAGGCCGTATATTCTGCCTAGAATGGCAGCCTCTCTGGACCAAATCTACGGCCAGACATACGGTCCATATAAATTATACGGACCGTATGTTGGTCCGTAGAACTGAGACGGGGCAGATTATGGGTTATTAAAAAAGGGGACCCAAGTTCATTTCATCTTCACTCCCCTTCTCTCAAGAACTCTCTAGAAAAATTTCTCCACACCTCTCCCACAAGAACTCAAGAGAAATTGATGATCAACTTCATCAAACCAAGAGAATCAAGTGCAAGAAACTCATTAAGGTTCGTCCAAGACAAGAAATACAAGTGGAAGTGGAACTAGGGTTTGCTCAAGTGAAGTGTTTCCACCCGAAGTCCATTCCTGCACCATCTAAGGTAAGTTTAATGGTCATTCCATGTTTTTTAATGTATTGAGAGGTTGAAAGTCTTGGATTGTAAAAGGAGATAGAAAATGGGTCATGAATGTGAGATTAGTGGCATTTTGAGTAGTAGTTTTGGATGAGTCATGATTATTGATATGTTGTGATTATAATTATGCTATAATTGAGATTAAGAACATGGGATAGACATTGTATATGTGTGAATGTAATAGTGTGCCATGACCATGAATATGGATGATTTGCAGTGAATTGAGAAATATGGATAATGTAGGTGAATAAAGGTTATTGCTTATGATATTGTGAGTGTTATTATAGACGTTTGGGAGTTGATATATGATATAGAGGAAGTTGTATAAACAAAGGATATGCTTCCCAATTTTCTCTATCTTTAGTCAAGTATGCTAAGTTATTGATTATCTAATGTTAGTATAAACTTTAATGAAGGTAGAAACGTGAGCATTAAAGGAGAACGTTCAAGCGATAGAATAGCTAAACGAAAAGGTATGTAAGGCTAACCCTTATTTCGATAAGGCATGGTTCCTTGGCTATATATCTAGTTTTTTCATTAGGCTATATTGACCTCCAAATGATTCTACTAAATTCCTTATATGATGGGTGATCCTCTAAGATGTAATGAAACGACGATAGTAATGATGTCGAAGATGCGTATGGGCTCTTACGTTTATGTGTCTATGTATGACTATTATGTAACACCGAGCTTATATGGCCGGGTATGATATTTATTGCGCTGCAGTTGGGCACGGATAACCCTGAGCCTTGGTAGGGCCAGGTATGTATAATCACCGAGCCTTGCCATGGCCGGGCATGTGAAACACCGATCCTTCGTGGTCGGGTATGCTATGAATACGAATATGAATACGATTATGAATATGAATATGAATATGGATATAAAAATGTACGTAAATACAGATACGAATACAGATACAGATATGGATGTATGGATATGCACACATGTATGTACACAAGCAAGCATTAGAAATGGAAGGTCCCTATAAAAGGCTAGTAAATGTTTATGACGATGGTTCTACTACCTCCCCTCTTATGTTGTTCCTTATGTTGTCTATTATGCTTCTATAATGAAGTTGATTATGCTTTACATACCCAGTAGATTCCTCATACTGACGTCCTTTTATTTGTGAACGCTGCGTCATGCCCGCAGGTGGCCTGGGAGACAGGCTTTATCCATAGCTTTATTACTCAAGGACTACGTAGCGGAGTTCCATTTCATTCGGAGCTACAGCTTTTGGTATCTATTCTTTTGTGTACATACTTATGGGCATGGCAGGGTCTTATCCCGCCTATATGATGTGACATACTCTTCTTAGTGGCTCGTAGACATGTGTATATGGTTAGATGTCTTTAGCCTTGTCGGATTATATTTTGTATATCATTTTGTTAGCCTCGTCGGCTTATGTACATTGATATGGGAATAGTTGTTGATGGTGATATAAATGTATTGTTGCCCATTGGGATTAGTATGAATGATGGATAGAAATTATGATTAAGCTACGTGGCTCACCCAGATGAAAAGGTGAATGTATGATAAGAGGTGCCCAGGTGGGTTAGCGTCGGGTACCCGTCATGGCCCTCCGGTTGGGTCGTGACAAAAGTGGTATCAGAGTAGTTCTGTCCTAGGGTTTGTCTACGAGCCGTGTCCAGTAGAATCTTATTTATGGGTGTGTTGCATGCCACACTTATAAACAAGAGGCTGCGGGCATTTTAGGAATGAATGACCTTCTTTCTTTATAAGATCGTGCGATAGAGCCATAATATGAGGATTCTCTTTTGCTTAACTGTGTATTGTGTATTTCAGAGATGCCTGTAAAGAGAAAAGCTACCGCAGCCTAAAAGGGCAAGACAGTGGCAGGAAAGCGGACTGAAAGAGCACCGCCAACGGTTGTAGAGGATAGTGAGTCCCAGAATATGGCTCCATCTCAGTCCTCTCATTCAGTGCCTATTTTTGAGGAGCATGGGGGAGCCTCAGCCCCAGCTCCAGCACCTCCAGCTCCTCCACCGGATGCTGCAGGCCAGATGTAAAAGAGGCCATTCATTTGCTTACTCAGTTGGTTGCCGCCCAGACTCAGCGGCAAGGTACAGGGCAAGGTGATAGGGCTATTAGTGCAAGGGCCCATGATTTTATTAGCTTGAACCCTCCGAAATTCTTCAGGTCAAAGCAGAATGAGGACCTTCAGAATTTTATTGATGGGATGTTGAGAACACTTCGGTTGATACATGCTTCAGACGTTGAATCGGTGGAGTTAGCATCCTACAGATTGAGGGATGTTGCAGTTCATTGGTACACAGTTTGAATGGCTTCACGGGGAGCCAATGCGCCTTCCCTGGTATGGCAAGAATTTGTAGATGCCTTCCTCCGACATTACTTGCCTCCAGAGGTTCGACGAGCTAGAGCCGAAAAATTCCTGAATCTTAGGCAAGGGAGTATGAGAACTTTAGAGTATAGTCTCCGCTTCAATTATTTGGCTAAGTATGCTTCGGCCATGGTAGCAGATATGGGTGACCGAGTGCACCGATTTGTGAGAGGCCTAGGGCTACATTTGATAGATAGGTGCTTGACTGCGTCCCATCAGGACAACATGGATATTTCATGCATTCAAGCTGATGCCCAAAACTTAGAGGAAAGCCAACAACAACAAAGAAGTGAGCGTCAGCATGATAGAGGGTATAACAAGAGGGCTAGATCTTCGGGTCAGATGAGTGAGTTTAGAGGCGGGCACATACAGCAGTTTTCTAGGCATTCAGGCCATTATATGACTAGTGCGCATCCACAGTTTACAGGCCAAAGATTTGATAGATCTACTCATTCCGGTTCGAGTTAGAGTTTTTTCGGCTCTCAGTTTAGGGGTGATTCGGGTCAGGCAAGGCCACCCGTGCCACGATGTTCCCAGTGTTTGAAGTTACATTTGGGCCAGTGCCGATTAGGCTCAGAGGTTTGCTATGCATGTGGCCGGCTAGACCATATTATGCGTGATTGCCCCTCGGTTGGTGGTAGAGGTAGGACCCAACCTTCAGGGTCGGTAACCGGATCTTCATCATCTGTACGCCCTATGGGGCCAGGTTCACATGCACCAGTCGGCCATGGTAGAGGCAGGGGGAGAGTCCCCAGTTTTAGCGGTCCTCAGCACCGTATTTATGCTTTGGCTGGATACTAAGATCTTGAGTCTTCTCCTGATGTTGTCACAGGTATATTATCGGTATTTTCCTATGATATATACGCTTTGATAGATCTGGGCTCCACATTATCATATGTTACTCCATATATTGCGGGTCGGTTTGAATTCAAATCGGAGTCGATCAAACCTTTTGAGGTGTCTACACCCGTTGGTGAATCGGTAATAGCTAGCCGAGAATATAGAAATTGTGTAGTTGTGATTTGTGACCATCGCACTATGGTTGACAACATGGGTGAAAAATGGTGTATTTTGATGTTATCATGGGTATGGATTGGCTGGCTTCTTGCTACGCCAATGTTGATTATAGAATGAAAAAGGTTCGCTTCTAATTTCCGGGAGAACCAGTTTTAGAATGGAAAGGAAATGCTGCGTCACCAAAAGGTAGGTTTATTTCCTATCTAAAGGCAAGGAAAATGATCACAAAGGGTTGTACTTACCATCTAGTTTGGGTTCAAGATGTAGAAGATGAACCGCCAACTCTTTAGTCTGTTTCAGTGGTGAATGAATTTCCGGATGTATTTCCAGATGAACTTCCCGGCCTCCCTCCAGAGCAGGAGATTGATTTTGCTATAGATGTGCTACCAGACACCAAGCCTATATCTATCCCTCCTTATAGAATGGCTCCCGTATAGTTGAAAGAGTTGAAGGAGAAATTGAAGAACTTGCTTGAAAAAGGCTTTATTAGGCCTAGCTGATCCCCGTGGGGAGCACCCGTGTTGTTTGTCCGAAAGAAAGATGGCTCCTTGCGAATGCGCATTGACTATCGGCAATTGAATAAGGCGAAGATTAAGAATAAATATCCTCTTCCGAGGATTGATTATTTATTTGTTCAATTACAAGGCGCCAAATGGGTTTCAAAGATAGATTTGAGATCCGGGTATCATCAAGTGAGAGTTAGGGAGAAAGATATCCCTAAGACAGCCTTCAGAACCAGATATGGCCATTTTGAGTTTCGGGTGATGTCATTCGGGCTTACTAATGCACCGGCAACATTTATGGATTTAATGAACAATGTGTTCAGGCCCTTCCTAGATTTATTTGTGATTGTGTTCATCGACGATATCTTGATATATTCTAGGTCCGAGGCAGAACATACGGATCATTTGCGTACTTTCCTTAGAGTTCTTCAAACTCGAGAGTTATTTGCCAAATTTTCTAAGTGTGAGTTTTGGTTGAACTCAGTGACATTTTTGGGACACATTGTTTCAGCCGATGGTATTCGGGTAGATAGCCAAAAGATTGAGGCCGTGAAGACTTGGCCAAGGCCCACGACTCCTACGGAGGTTCGTAGTTTTATGGGGTTAACAGGTTATTACAGGAGATTTATAGAAGGTTTTTCTTCTATTTCTGCACCGCTCACAAAGATGACCCAAAAATCAACAAAGTTTCAATGGACAGATGCTTGCGAACGTGGTTTCCAAGAGCTAAAGGATAGGTTAACTTCTGCCCCAGTCCTGACACTTCCAGAGGATTAGAAGGTTATGTTGTTTACTGCGATGCTTTACGAATTGGGCTAGGTTGTGTATTGATGCAACATGGTAAGGTGATTGTGTATGCTCAAGGCAATTACGGAAGCATGAGAAAAATCATCCAACCCATGACCTTGAAGTGGCTGGAATGATTCATGCATTAAAGATGTGGAGAAATTATTTGTATGGTGTCCATGAGGATATTTATACAGATCATAAGAGCCTTCAGTATATCTTCAAGCAGAAAGAGTTAAATTTACGGCAACGACGATGGCTGGAATTGCTAAAAGACTATGATGTTGATATCCTGCATCATCCTGGAAAGGCAAATATTGTGGCTGATGCTCTTAGCCTTAGATCTATGGGAAGTTTGTGTGATGTTCGTCCAGAGAAAAGAGAAATGGCTCGTGAGCTCCAGCAGTTAGCTAGCCTAGGGTTCGAGTAGAGGACTTAGGTAGTATGGGAGTTACCATTCAAAATTCAGCAGTCTCATCGCTAGTAGTGGAAGTGAAGAAGAGACAATATGAAGATCCCATGCTAATTCATTACAGAGATACACTCCCTCAGAAGGAGAAGTCATCATTTGAGATCTCAGGAGATGGAGTTCTCCGATGCCGAGGCAGATTATGTGTTCCCGATGTGGCAGGATTACGCCGCCAAATATTGAGAGAAGCTCATTGTTCCAATTATTCTGTCTCCCCAGGAGCAACAAAAATGTATCATGATCTTAAATCTATATATTAGTGGAATGGAATGAAGAAGGATATAGTGAAATTTGTAGCTCAATGTCCCAACTGTCGACAACTGAAAATCGAGCACCAAAAGCCAGGCGGATTGTTGCAAGCTATAGAAATTCCAACTTGGATGTGGGAAGTAATTAACATGGACTTCATTATAGGCTTACCCCATTCTCGACGTAAGTGTGATTCTATATGGGTGATTGTGGATAGACTCAAGTAGTCAGCTCATTTCTGGCCAGTCAGAACTACATACGTGGCAGAAGATTATGCAACGTTTTATGTTAAAGAGATAGTGCGACTTCACAGTGTTCCAGTATCTATTATCTCTGATAGGGGAACTCAGTTTACAGCTAATTTTTGAAAATCCTTCCAAGAGGGTTTGGGGACTCGGGTGAGTCTTAGCACAGCATTTCACCCACAGACTGATGGACAAGCTGAGTGTACCATTCAGACCCTTGAGGATATGCTACGGGCATGTATACTGGATTTCGGGGGTAGTTGGGATGATCACTTATCACTTATTGAATTTGATTATAACAATAGTTATCATTCTAGCATCCAAATGGCACCGTATGAGGATTTATATGGGCAAAAGTGTAGATCCCCAATTAGGTGGTTTGAGTTAGGAGAGACTAAATTGATAGGGCCAGACTTGGTCGAGCAAGCCACAGAGAAAGTTCAGCTCATACAAGATCCGTTATTAGCGACTCAAAGTCATCAAAAGTCCTTTGCGGATAATCGTCGAAAGGACTTAGAGTTCTAAGTAAAAGATTAGGTATTCTTAAAGGTGTTGCAAATGAAGGGCGTTATGAGATTTGGCAAGAAGGAGAAGCTTAGTCCCAGTACATTGGGCCTTATGAGATTATACGCAAAGTAGGCGAGGTGGCTTACAAATTAGATCTACCTCCTGATTTGGAGTCAGTCCATCCACTTTTGCATGACTCAATGCTCCGTAATTGTGTCGGAGATCCTACTAGGATCGTGCCAGTAGATGATGTTCAAGTGACAGAAAAGTTGACTTATGAAGAGGTACCCATTGCCATATTAGATAGGCAAGTACGGAGGCTTAGAAACAAAGAAGTGGCCTCAGTGAAGGTTTTGTGGAGAAACAATAACCGAGAAGAAATAACTTGGGAAGTGGAAGAAAGTATGAAGTCCAAGTACCCACACTTATTTCAATCCCCGGAAGAGATCCAAGATGAGACATCAAGATCATGAGGTATGTATATTTTCCGTTTTATGCGTTTGTGTCGTATGTGGCCAAACTCTATTGCTATTATGTTGTGGCCCTGTGAGGCATTTTTATTATGGGTTGTTATGACAGGATGGTAGTGCCATATTACAGCGGAAACTCTGGCGAAATTTTTATAGAATCCCCGAGAACCTAACATTCGAGGACGAATGTTCTTAAGGGGGGCAGAATGTTACACCTTGGAAAATTCTCAGTTGATGCACAGTGAATAGACTAACGAAGGGAACGAAGTATACGATATTTCAATAAGAAAGAAATAGCATTGATGACCCTAATTGAGATTTCAAAGACATTTGAGGCAAGAGAAGAAAGTTTGCCAAGGAAAGGAAGGTATACGTTATGTATCGGAAGAGATTTACGAGTACCAAATTAATGATGACTTAATGATGTTGTAGAGAAGAGTTATAACGTCCCTTAGATTGTTAATGAGGTGTTAAACAAGTGTTAAGAAGGTTCCATAAGGATAGGAGATCAAACAAGTCGATGAGAATGAGTTCGGAAAAGCTGGGCATTATGCGGCCCAACATACTGGCCGTATGTTAGGCCGTATATTCTGCCTAGAATGGCAGCCTCTCTAGACCAAATCTACGACCATACATACGGTCCATATAAATTATATGGACCGTATGTTGGTCCGTAGAACTGAGACGGGGCAGATTATGGGTTATTAAAAGAGGGGACCCAAGTTCATTTCATCTTCACTCCCCTTCTGTCAAGAACTCTCTATTTTACGACCAACTGGGTCGAAGTTCAAATCTGTATCTTTCTCATTTCCAAAATTCATAAATAGTCATTCCCTACTTAGTAAAATATCGCACACTCATACACTTCGTTGGTCTACTCGATGTACTTTCACAAAGAAATTTCTGAGGTGTAACAACAATGATTGAATCAGATTCTCTTTCTATGATAAACATTATTCAAGGAATATGGGAGATTCCATAGAAGATTAGTCTGGATGTTAAGAAGATTAATGTCACACCCTAATCTCCATAGGGTGTGATGGGCACCCGACCCTTATTTAGGGCCGAGCGAACCTTCTGACCCTTAGTGCACACATAATATTTTTGGACTTTTAAATCAAATAAAGATGAAATACATAGTACAACCTTCAGAAATATTCTTTTTCGTTGTTCTCAATTCAAACAAAATCTGTAATCATATGAGATTCATATCATAACACAAAATGACACATCGGCTGATGGAGCCGCGTATAGAACTGACATTCTATACCCACAACTCTATCTGCAAAGTCTCTAACATCAATCCAGAAATCATAACATACAAACTCCGACTCGGCAACGCTCCGGAAGGAAGTGGAGCTCGCCAATCCTGCTGGAACATCTTCTAGTAATATCTTCTACTCATCTGGGTGTACCTGTGTGGCATGAAACGCAGCCCCCGAAGAAAGGGGGTCCGTACGGAATATGTACTGAGCATGTAAGGCATGGAATACAGAAAACAGAAACATAACCGGAACAATGGTACAAAAATAAGCACAGTAGCCATAATACCAAGGTGCTTGTTTTCCGAACATAAATCATGCATACCGACGTCATATGTCAGAAGAAGTACAGAAAAATGAGTAGATCCTCCAGAGTACCAAAATACTTACTTTCCGAACACAGATCATGCGTGCCGACATCATATGTCGTCATATACATATACATATAATAGATCCCGGCCCTTTAGTGAGGGACGCGGTGGATGGAATCATCATGTATGCTGACATCATATATCATATACACATATAACAGATCCTGGCCCTCTAGTGAGGGACGTGGTGAATGGAATCATCATATATCATATATGCATATAACAGATCCCGACCCTTTAGTGAGGGACGCGGTGAACAAAATCATCAATGGATGACAAAATCGTGTATCATATATGCATATAACAGATCCCGGCCCTCTATTGCGAGATGCAGTGAACAGAATCATCACATGCCATCTTGGCCGCCATCCCCATATCATAATGTCATCATATACAGATGTACATATAACAGAACCCAGCCCGCAAGGGAGAGGGACGCGGTGAACAATGCAGAGGAAGACGCACGATAACAGAACCTGGCCCGGCGCGCAGTGAAGGACATACTGAGGCTTGCACGAACAGAGTAGTGCGAAACCATATGCACATAAATCAAGACTCGATAGACAAGTATACTTACCGACACCTGAAAGCTCAGAAACAAGTTTCGGTTCGATCCGACTTAGCATAAGAAAGTTATGGGCGTTTTAGGTACAGAAGCTTCTACGAGCATTTCAGAAGCAATTTTTGGAAAATCAAAGCAACAATCATATTAGGTACCTTTCGAATATCGTTATGGATCAAATCAGATAGAGCTTTTGGAACCATATGTACGTATCAAAATATATCACAGACTCAATGGAATACTCAAACGTGCTATAATTTGAAAATCAAGACATTAGTCATATCAATTATCTCTCGAATGCCATTCGGAAGCATATCAAATAGATCTTCGGACATCATAGATACGCATCAAAATCATATGAAATAGCTTATGGAAATCAAGAACGTTTGCCATCCTAGTGGCTCTAAGAATGGGAGTTTCTTTGAAATCATACATATAATTTGTCATGTTGGTTTCACAAAGATCATGCCAAAAGAAAGAAAGGGTAAGCCTTACATACCTTCTCCGCTTCTTAAGCTAATCCGAACATAAGTCTCGGCTTTTCCAAAATCTAAACCAATATTAGTGAATACCAAATATTAGCTACCGCTACTTAAGAATCCAATTCTAAACTAACACTTTATCTACAGAAATTTCGGCAGTATTTCCCCTGTAAATACAACCAACCCCGAGAATCCAACTCGGCTAAATTATCAACAACAATCCGAGAATTCAACTCGGCCAAATTATCAACAACAATACCAATAGTATTAACATCATTTCCAACACCAACGTATGCCATAGAACAGCCCACACACTGTTTTCTAAATTTCTCAACCAACCAATTTGCGGTATAACTATTTAGTAATTTTATTTCTGTAGAGAAGCTGAAATCAATACCAATAAGATTAATAACAACATCCTACAAGAAATATATATATATATATATATATATATATATATATATATATATATATATATATATTATCCAAAGTTCTCCTCAAACTCAAACCATAATTCAACAACATCAACAAACAAATTTATATCGCTATTTTCTCCGTTCTAATCTGTTAAAACTTTAAATAAACTTGTTTATAATGAAAAGGGATCTTAATCTTACCCCAAGTGTGCAGCCATCACGTCCATTCTCTTTTTATTGATTGATTTTTAGCTCATATTGAAGACAACGCAGCGTACAACACTTTTCCCTTCATGGGCTTCGGGATTCGGGGCTCAGATTTTGGTCAAAATTGGTTTTTATTCTCTCCAAGGCTCCTCTTTCTCTTTTTTCAGAATTTTCTGGTGTTTTGGTATGAAAATTGAGGAGAAAAGGGCTGAAGTTTCACTTAAATAAACATGGGTCATGGGCCTAACCCGGTTGTGCTCGGATTGGGCCTAGCCCACTAACCTTTCTGCCTTAAAACGTCCATATCTCCTTTTCCCGACGTCACCTGTGGACCCACGACCTATGGTTGGAAAGATAATTCAATTAACTACAACTTCTATTTATTGGTATTTTTCTGAATTTCAAACTTATAATACCGTTATTTCCCCTCGAAGTCAGATCACCCGAAAACGTTACTTAAAAATATTTGTTTGGAGGACTTCCACTTCGATTTGGCTCAAGGGTCGTTCTTGAGTTGTGTTTAAATTCTCATATGTGCTTCATATAATTTGTCACATGTCCAAAAAAAATCTCGACGTGTGGGCCCCACCTCAGCTTACAAATAATCCGACGTACTAAATTACGGGATACAACACTATCAACATGAGTTTAAATTATGTAGCAACAACATAATTTTCAATCAATTTTTTTTTAGGAAGCACGTGTCATGCTCATGCTCTGAAAATGCGGGGTATAACATCCTCCCCCCCTTTTAAAACATTCGTCCTCGAATGTGTAGGTAGACGTCAATGTTCTTACTTATACTTGTTAGTAATTACTTTACTTACTTTCTCATTGAAACCGAATTTATCCAAATTATGAAGTCTATTTTTCTTCTTTTGTGGCCAAAATTTTATGCCTGTACTCAAAATCGTCCCTTTTCGCATTATATGTGTGTCTACTAACTGTTTATACTTTATCGTTCTCATTGCCTCTTCAGCTTTCGTTGTTTACATTCTTGCATGCCCTTTCATGCCATATTTACCATATACTTTTATCCAATCCTTTTGTTTCATCTTCTTTTTGTTTCCTTCAATCTCCACATGTCTTCCTTACGAATATGATTGGGCATTGCTTCACGTTGATGATTCGTATAATTTCATAGCGTATATTCTCATGTCCCGTATCATTAATGGTCCATGAACTATTTTCTAGTATCCGATGAACCCTTTTATTTCGTTCATAGGCACTGCGTTCTTTCATTCTTTTAAAAATTCCCAAACTACCAATTGTCGATACTTTCGTTATGATAGTCATCGTCGTTCAACAAATCCCTTAAATTTTATCATTTTCTCAATCATCCGTTATAGACTTAGCTTGTAGCCCTTTTCCTTGCTTTCTTCGATACTGCGCGATTTTTGCTCGATACGGGGGATTCAAATTATGGTCTAACCCTATCATGATTCATATCAGCATGAAGCATTCTCTTAGGGTGTCTTCCTTTCTTTCCCTTTATGTCGGCCTCACGGTACACTTATTGTCAACTCGTTTCTATTTCTTTCATGTATCCTCTTGATATGCCGATATGTTTTGAATTCTGGCCCCGATCTAATAAATTTCTTTTTCTGGCGCTTGAAAATGTTGTGATTCCTTTTTACGCCTAATATAATATGTTCTCCCTCCCCCCCCCCCCCCCCCCCCCTTCCTTTTTAAGGGGCTCCTTATACACCAACAGTCTCCGAGTGTCCTTCCATTTCATTCCATTTCCTCTAAGATCAAATCTCTCAGACCTCACATGAATTCTTATTCCATACCACTAACTTCCCAATTAGCAGTGTCGACTCATCATCCTTAACCGTTCTTGGGTTTTCTTCTTCCTCGAGCACTCTTCTTCTCTTACCATTTGTGGCTTCGGCTCTGAAGTTCATGAAATATTACTTTAGATGCGCGATTCTGTTTCACTTCTAAGTCATCTTTTCAGAAAAGTACCTCCATGTCCAAGGCAACCACATTAATATGGCTGCACATTTATTCCTTTATATATCTTTCAAGGGCCTAAATCTCCTAGCAACGTCGCAAGGCTTAATCATTCTTTTCTCTTTCTTCACATTCCTTGTCGTGGTCACTATTCCTTTAGCCCTACTTATTAGAATTGGTTCTCGAACCTCACACATTCCTCTTTTGTTCCATATTGCCACACTTTATCCTTTTCATATGCCTATCTTGAGTTCTTACCCAAATAGTCTCGTGCTTTGCCAGTAGTTTCTCTCGGGAGCTTCACTCACTAGGGTTTCTTACCTTTCACCTTTTTCCGACGTTTTGATCTCTTTGCCTTCCATTTACTTACTCTCTTTCCTTTCCAAATATCATTGTATTAGAACTTTCCAATCTTAACCTGTAGTAAAAATAATAGCAGCTTACCTTGTAACACTTGTACCATTTATTTTTGTTGTCACTCGAACTTTGGTACCCTTACTTGATTAATGCCTTCTTTACCGTAGCGCCGGTTGCTGGGACTCACATGTCCACCGATACAATCACATATGAGATATCATACGCATTCATATATATATATATATATAATTACTATCAACTAGCCAACAAAATACTTCCAAACGCTATTCAAGCCTATCCAAATTCCAGAGCTGTGACGCACTTTCTGTCTCTTCTCCAGTCTAGCCTGTCTGGTCCTATGTGGCCTTTTATGGTCTCCAACCATCCCGTATACTCTAGTTTCCCTTAGGCCACTCTAGCTCCTCATTTGTCTCTTATGTCTGGATATATAGAATTTCTTACACACTTCCCAGGGGGTCACCCATCCTAAAATTTCTCCCACCTTAGCACGCTTAACCCCGAAATTTTGATGAAATCTGGTGCCTTAATGCTGATATAATCGCGTCAACTTCCTCGCATGACCTTTATTACATGATCTGAAGCAAGTCGAAGTCTTACAGATTCCGAGATATTTTCGTAACACGTCCTTTCCTTTACAATTACTATTTTACCCTTTTCAATCTTCAATATTCACCTTCCACCTGTATGTATGACTACTTCCTGTCCTGGACTTCCCAGATTCCCGATGATAGCAGATATACCTTCATCGCCATTACTTATGAATACTTCGAGTATCAGCCTACTCGGATTTCCACTCACCATCCTTACATAATAATTTACAGCAAAACTGATTGTCGACTTTCTCTGAATTTTCCAACAAACTTTGCTCCTACTAAACCTCGGATGATATCCATTTTAATCCTCTGGACTGCTAATCGTCTTTCTCGCTATAATTATTCATGTCATACCAAATCCATAACCTTCCTGAAACAACTCATCCCACTTATCGTCTATTTACGACATTTCCTTTCCACGCTTCCTTCTGTTAGGCGTACTTACCTAAATGACCCGACTATTGAACAATTCTGGCAGAATCTCCTTTGCAAACCTTACTATTCAAAACGGCACGCAGCAATTATCGACAATACCTCACAGAACATACGGTTGTATGACACATTCCAGCCATCCAGAGCTTCCAGTTCTAGGTAACAGAACAAATATATCAAGACTTACTTCTATAACTTTCTATATCATCACTTACCTCCTTCCGTCGTATGTAAGGCTTACATAAGGAATTTCATTTTCCTCTGACTTGGCTCTATCGCACGATCTAAGATAGAAAGAAGGTCAACAATCCCTAGATGCCCTGTAGCCTCCTGTTTATAAGTGTGGCCGGCTTCACACCATAAACAGGACTCTACTGGACACGACTTTGCAGACAACCCCCATAGGACGAACTGCTCTGATACCACTTTGTCACACCCTAATCTCCCTAGGGTGTGATGGGCACCCGACCCTTATTTAGGGCCGAGCGAACACTCTGACCCTTAGTGCACACATAATCTTTTTGGACTTTTAAATCAAATAAAGATGAAATACATAGTACAACCTTCAGAAATATTCTTTTTCGTTGTTTTCAAATCAAACAAAATCTGTAATCATATGGGATTCATATCATAACACAAAATGACACATCGGTTGATGGAGCCGCGTACAGAACTGACATTCTATACCCATAACTCTGTCTGCAAAGTCTCTAACATCAATCCAGAAATCATAACATACAAACTCCGACTCGGCAACGCTCCGGAAGGAAGTGGAGCTCGCCAATCCTGCTGGAACATCTTCTAGTAATATCTTCTACTCATCTGGGTGTACCTGCGTTGCATGAAACGCAGCTCCCGAAAAAAGGGGGTCAGTACGGAATATGTACTGAGCATGTAAGGCATGGAATACAGAAAACAGAAACATAACCAGAACAATGGTACAAAAAGTAAGTACATTAGCCAGAATACCAAGGTGCTTGTTTTCCGAACGTAAATCATGCATACCGATGTCATATGTCAGAAGAAGTACAGAAAATGAGTAGATCCTCCAGAGTACCAAATTACTTACTTTCCGAAAACAGATCATGCGTGCCGACATCATATGTCGTCATATACATATACATATAATAGATCCTGGCCCTCTAGTGAGGGACGCGGTGGATGGAATCATCACGTATGCTGACATCATATATCAAATACACATATAACAGATCCCGGCGCTCTAGTGAGGGATGCGGTGAATGGAGTAATCATATATCACATATGCATATAACAGATCCCGACCCTTTAGTGAGGGACGCGGTGAACAGAATCATCAATGCATGTCAAAATCGTGTATCATATATGCATATAACAGATCCCGACCCTCTATTGCGGGACGCGGTGAATAGAATCATCACATGCCATCCTGGCCGCCATCCTCATATCATCATGTCATCATATACAGATGTACATATAACAGAACCCGGCCCGCAAGGGAGAGGGACGCGGTGAACAATGCAGAGGAAGACGCACGATAACAGAACCTGGCCCGGCGCGCAGTGAAGGACATACTGAGGCTTGCACGAACAGAGTAGTGCGAAACCAATATGCACATAAATCAAGACCCGATAGACAAGTATACTTACCGACACCTGAAATCTCAGAAACAAGTTTCAGGTTGATCCGACTTAGTATAAGAAAGTTATGGGCGTTTTAAGTACAAAACCTTCTACGAGCGTTTCAGAAGCCATTTTTGGAAAATCAAAGCAACAATCATATTAGGTACCTTTCGAATATCGTTATGGATCAAATCAGATAGATCTTTTGGAACCATATGTACGTATCAAAATATATCACAGACTCATTGGAATACTCAAACGTGCTATCATTTGAAAATCAAGACATTAGTCATATCAATTATCTCTCGAATGCCATTCGGAAGCATATCAAATAGATCTTCGGACATCATAGATACGCATCAAAATCATATGAAACAGCTTATGGAAATCAAGAACGTTAGCCATCCTAGTGGCTCTAAGAATGGGAGTTTCTTTGAAATCATACATATACTTTGTCATGTTGGTTTCACAAAGATCATGCCAAAAGAAAGAAAGGGTAAGCCTTACATACCTTGTCCGCTTCCTAAGCTAAACCGAACTTAATTCTCGGCTTTTCCAAAATCTACAACAATATTAGTGAATACCAAACATTAGCTACCGCTACTTAAGAATCCAATTCTAAACTAACACTTTATCTACAGAATTTCGGCAGCATTTCCCCTGTAAATACAACCAACCCCGAGAATCCAACTCGGCTAAATTATCAACAACAATCCGAGAATTCAACTCGGCCAAATTATCAACAACAATACCAATAGTATTAACATAATTTCCAATACCAACGTATGCCATTGAACAACCCACACACTGTTTTCTAAATTTCTCAACCAACCAATTTGCGGTATAACTATTTAGTAATTTTATTTCCGTAGAGACGCTGAAATCAATACCAATAACATTAATAACAACATCCTACAAGAAATATAAATATTTTTTATCCAAAGTTCTCCTCAAACTCAAACCATAATTCAACAACATCAACAAACGAATTTATATCGTTATTTTCTCCGTTCTAATCTGTTAAAACTTTAAATAAACTTGTTAACAATGAAAAGGGATCGTAATCTTACCCCAAGTGTGCAGCCATCACATCCATCCTCTTTTTTCTTGAGTGATTTTTAGCTCATATTGAAGACAATGCAGCGTACAACACTTTTCCCTTCATGGGCTTGGGGATTCGGGGCTTAGATTTTGGTCAAAATTGGTTTTTCTTCTCTCCAAGGCTCCTCTTTCTATTTTTCCAAAATTTTCTGGTGTTTTGGTATGAAAATTGAGGAGAAAAGGGATGAAGTTTCACTTAAATAAACATGGGTCATGGGCCTAACCCGGTTGGGCTCGGATTGGGCCTAGCCCACTGACCTTTCTGCCTTAAAACGTCCATAGCTCCTTGTCCGGACGTCACCTGTGGACCCATGACCTATGGTTGGAAAGCTAATTCAATTATTTACAACTTATATTTATTGGTATTTTTCCGAATTCAAAACTTATAATACCATTGTTTCCCCTCGAATTCAGATCACCCGAAAACGTTACTTAAAAATATTTGTTTGGAGGACTTCCACTTCGATTTGGCTCATGGGTCCTTCTTGAGTTGTGTTTAACTTCTCATATGTGCTTCATATAATTTGTCATATTTCCAAAAAAAATCTCGACGTGTGGGACCCACCTCAGCTTACAAATAATCCGACGTACTAAAATACGGGATACAACACTATCAACATGGGTTTAAATTATGTAGCAACAACATAATTGTCAATTAATTTTTTTTTTGAGGAAGCACGTGTCATGCTCATGCTCTGAAAATGCGGGCTATAACAATTAACTTCTGGAGGAATAAGGGACAAGTGCAGTTTGCTCATATCCTTAGGGAAGGCAATGCACTTGCTGATTTTTTAGCTAACCTGGTTTTTGATTTTGCAGGTACAGATCATTTTCATTCATTTGCTGAGTTGCCAGCAGGTGCAAAGAAGATTCTCAATGCTCACAAGATGATGATTCCTAATTACATAAGCAAGATCTACAGAAATAGAGAACCAGACTGATCATATGCATCTGGTCTTTATATACATGCCAACAAGTGATGACACAAGATTCAGTTACACAAGGCAGTAAAGGTTCTTGATAACAGTTTCATAGGATTGTTGTAGTCCTGGTTGGATGACTAAGGTTATCCTTGTTAGTGTGTGTTATTAACAGAAATGTTCAGCCTATTAACAGGATCTCCTTAGTTACCTAGTCCAGCTACAAACATTCAAAATGATTTCATGTGTAAGATTGATCAGAGACATTGGACATCAAAGCACAGCATCCATTAGGAGCTTCATACCACACTTCTTCTTGAAAGATTTTCAGTGAGATTAGATACCATAGCACCTGGTGAGAGCTTGAGGTGACTAATAATGGCATCAATCCAAAGAAGGAGTGTTCTTGTTTGCAGTTTTTCATTGTTTCACTTGGCTGTTCAAACAAGGCTTAGACTTTATTATCATCTCCTAGGATAGAGTGGTATAGCTTTTTTCATCTTTCTTTCATTTCTTTTCATTTTCATTTTACTTCCTTTTGTTCTGTAAATACCTTTATTTATTTTAATATAATCCAACAGCATCAGGCTGATTGGCTTTGATAAAAAAAATAAAAAATCACAACATATCAATATTCATAATTCACTCCAAACTACTACTCCATAATGACACTATTCCCACATTCATGACCCAATTTCTACACCCTTCTACAATCCAAGTGTTTCAACTTTTCAATATCTTAAATAACATGGAATGATCATAAAACTCACCTTAGATAATGGAGGAATAAGCCTTGAGTGGAAATTCTCTTCTTGCACCAAAAACCTAGCTCACTTCCCTTGGGATTTCTTGGATATGTTTCATACACTTGATTTTGTGGGTTTGATGAAGTTGATCATAGATTTCTCTTGGGTTTTTGTGGGTGAAGAGTGGAGAGGATTCTAGAGTGTTCTTGAAGTGTGGAGAGTGGAAATGAAAAGAATTAAATGAGAGAGAGGGTCCATATATCGTTTTTACATCTGACCCGACACGAACATACGGACCAACATACGGTCCGTATATTTTATACTGACCGTATGTTTTGTCCAGTGAAGCCCCTCATTCTAGGAAGAAAATATGGTTGGACATACGGTCCGTATGTTTTACACGGCCAGTATGTTTGGCCGTATAATGCCCAGCTCTCCGAAGTTCGTTCTCGTCGACTCGTTTGATCTCCAATCCTTACGGAACCTTCTTGGCACTTGTTTAATACTTCATTAGCAATCTAAACATCCCTATAACTCGTCCTCAAGGCCTTACCAAACAATCCTTCACACAATAATTTACGAAACCTTTCCTAAACCCCACTTATACTCAACTTTTCCTTATCAATCCTTATTTCATCAATTCATATAACTTCAAAATCATAACGTATGCATTCTAAGACTACTAAATATCCGTCTTATAGTCTTAAGAACTTCCTGTTACCCTTTAGCTCACATTGGTTCATTCACTACACAACGACACGAAATTTCCAAGGTGTAACAATTGTAGTGTGATTGTAGAACCTTGGGAATTACGTTTGAGCGGGATTTGAGGTTTGTCTAGATTTCCAAAATCTTCCTTGAAGTATGTCTAGATTTCCAAAAATCTTTCTTGAAGTATGTCTACTTTTAAAAATCTAACTTTGAAGTATGTTGTCTTGCTTGAAACGTGTGGATGATTGTTTGTGCCTTGAAATCTTCCTTTAAAATATGAACATGATTATAACTCTTATGTGGTGGAAGTTCTTTTGGAATTAAAAATGCTTTCTTTTAAACAAGTTCATGTGTGTGTAGGGTCAAGCCCATATCGAACCTTATACGAATTATACTACTTTGTGAAACTCATTTTTTTCCCATTATTGGATGATTGAACTCAGTTTTCTAAAGGTTGAACCTTAAACTTGTTTTGCTGTTGAATGGATTTCTTGAACTTGAAAATTGAATAAGAGATTTGAATAAGATTCTAAATCGGCTATGACTTGAAATGCCTCTATTTTGGGATGATGACTTGAGAAGTGAGATTCGGCTCTAAGCCATGATTGATGATTCAGTAATATGCCATCATTTCTATTTTGTTTGTGTTTGGGCCTTTATAGGCAAGTTGTGCTAGTCCAGAGAACGATTAGCCATTATGGATCCTAACGTATCGATACGAGTATTGTTGTGTCAGTGCAGAGGATGATTGACCTTCGTTGCTTCCTAGCCCGGAGTATCTATTGCTGTGTCAGTCCAGAGGACGATTGACCTCCGTTCCTTCCTAGCTCGGAGTATCTATTTTTGTGTCAGTCCAGGGGACAATTGACCTTCGTTGCTTCCTAGCTTGGAGTATCTATTGCTTTGTCAGTCTAGAGGACGATTGGCCTCGAGGTATGTTGCCCTGTGCATCTGTTGTTGTGCTTGTCCAGTGGACGATTAGCGTCCGTGTCTTCTTAGCCGGAGTATTGAGTGATTGATATTTTGTTGCCTGTGAGTGGCTTGTGGTGATATTGAATTCGTTAGTGAAATACGTGGCATGGTAAATGGTAAGGAGTTAAGTTAATGTGTCCTCTGTTGTTGGATTCTCTGATGAATCTTTAATGTTGCTGACTTACTTTATTCCTGGGTTTGAAATGTTATTTTCATTGATATCATTTTATTGATTTTATTCATCATATCTTGTTTTGTTAACTATTGCCCCTTAGACACTGTCTGAGTACGTAGTACTCAGACATACCATTGTTGTTTTTGATGGTATGTTAGGTATCATTGAGGAGCATGTCCGTGATACACCTACGACTTAAGTGAACTTGCTGCTTTCGAGACTATTTGGTGAGCCCACTTGATTTTTCGTGGGGCACCATTTTATCTTTACTTTTCGTATTTTAGTTTTGGGCTGCGTCCCGATTTTTTTTTTTTTTGACAAAACTTATTATCTTAGAAGCTCCATAGGTAATACACATTCTTGTGGGTAATTGTCGAGTTGTTTAACTCTTGGGCACGTGATACGTTTGATTTAGTTTTATAATTATAAAGACTTCTGCTAATTTAATTCATATCTCATGATTCGTTTGAATTTATTTTATAAACTGTTGGAGGTGATTATTGAACCTGGTGGGTTCAAGTGTTATTATTGCATCTTTTAGGTTCTTTCGATGTTGTTCATGACGTCGGATGCCGGTAACGTCTAGGGTGGGTATTTGGGGCGTGAAAACTAGTATGGGATCCTCGTATTGACCCTCTTTCACTTCGACTACTCACCATGATACAGCTGAATTCTGAATGGTGTCTCCCATATTTCCTGAGTCCATTACCCGAACTCCTAGGCTAGCTAACTACTGGAGCTTATGAGCTAACTCTCTTTTCTCTGGTTGCACATCACATAAGCTATCCATTGATCTACGGCTAAGAGCATCAGCCACAACGTTCTCCTTCCCGAGATTATATAGGATGTTAACATCATAATCTTTCAACAACTCCAACCATCGCCGTTGTCATAAATTCAATTCTTTCTGCTTGAAAATATACTGAAGGCTCTTGTGATCCGTATAAATATCCACATAGATACCATACAAATAATGTCTCCACATCTTCAATGCATGAATCACCACAGCTAACTCAAGATCATGAGTTGGATAAATTTTCTCATGTTTCCGCAGTTGCCTTGGAGCATAAGCAATCACCTTACCATGTATCATCAACACACACCCTAACCCAATGCTTGAAGCATCACAATTGATAACATAGCCTTCCGATCCCTCTGGAAGTGTCACGATTGGGGCAGAAGTTAATCTGTTCTTCAACTCCTGAAAATTGCGCTCACAAGCATCCGTCCATTGAAATTTAGCTGATTTCTGAGTTAGCTTCGTTAGTGGCACCAAAATAAAATAAAATCCTTCTATAAATCTTCTGTAGTAACCTGCTGAGCCCATAAAACTACGAACCTCCATAGGTGTTGTGGGCCTTGGCCAAGTCTTCACGACCTCAATCTTCTGGGTGTCAACCAGAATACCATCGGCTAAGATAATATGCCCCAAAAAGGTCACCGAATTCAACCAAAATTCACACTTTGAAAATTTTGCAAATAACTCTCGAGACTAGAGTACTCTAAGAATGGTACGTAAATGATCCGCATGTTCTGCCTCGGACCGAGAATATACCAAGATATCGTCAATGAACACAATCACAAATAAATCTAAGAAAGGCCTGAACACATTGTTCATCAAGTCCATGAATACTGCCGGTGCATTAGTTAGCCCAAATGACATTACCCGGAATTCAAAATGATCATATCTTGTTCTAAAGGTCGTCTTAGGAACATCTTCCTCCCTAACTCTCACCTGATGATACCCGGATCTCAAGTCTATCTTTGAAATTCATTTGGCACCATGCAATTGGTCAAATAAGTCATCAATCCTTGGGAGTGGATATTTGTTCTTGATCGTCACCTTATTCAGTTGCCTGTAGTCAATGCACATTAGCAAGGAGCTATCTTTATTTCTTACAAACAACACGGGTGCTCTCCACGGGGATGAACTAAGCCTAATGAAGCCTTTTTCAAGTAAGTCCTTCAATTGTTCTTTTAAGTCTTTCAACTCTGCAGGACCCATTCTATAAGGAGGAATAGATATAGGCTTAGTATCTGATAGTACATCGATAGCAAAATCAATCTCCCGCTCTGGAGGGAGGCCTGGAAGCTCATCCAGTAATACATCTGGAAACTCATTCACTACGGGGATAGACTGAAGAGTTGGCTATTTGGCTTCTATATCTTCAACCCGGACTAAATGATACATACAACCTTTAGCAATCATTTTCCTTGCCTTGAGATAGGAAATAAACCTACCTATCAGAGGCGCTGTATTTCCCTTCCATTCCAAAATCGGTTCTCCCAGAAACTGGAAGCGAACAATTTATCTTCTACAATCGACATTGGCATAGAAAGAACCCAACAAATCCATGCCCATAATAATATCAAAGTCCACCATCTTCAAATCATGCAAATCAGCCATAGTACGATGATTACAAATCACAACTACACAATTTCTATATACTCGGCTAGCTATTACCGGCTCACCAACGGGTGTAGATACTTCAAAAGGTTTAATTAATTCAGATTTCAACCTAAATCGACCAGCAATATATGGAGTAACATATGACAAAGTGGAGCCTCGATCAATTAAAGCATATACGTCATGAGAAAATACCGATAAGATATCTGTGACGACATCAGGGGAGGACTCAAGATCCTGTCGTCCACCCAATGCATAAATACGGTACTGAGGACCACTAGAACTGGGAGCTCCTCCTCTACCTATACCATGGCTAACTGGCATCTGTGAACCTTGCCCCGGAGGGCGTATAAATGATGAAGAATCGACTGCCGACCCTAAAGGCTGGACCCTACCCCTACCACTAATCGAGGGACAGTCACGCATGATATGGCCTGGCCGGCCGCATGCATAGGAAACATCTAAGCCTAACCGACATTGGCCCCAATGTGACTTCCCGCACTGAGAACAACCTGGAATGGATGGCCTTTCCTGACCCGAGTAACCTCTGTAATGAGAACCTGAAGCTCTAAAACTCTAGCTCGGCCCGGAGTGAGTAGATCTATCAAATATCTGGCCTGTAAACCGTGGAGGCACACTATTCATAGAATGGCCTGAATGCCTAACAAACTGCTGTCCTTGCCCTCCTCTAAACTCACTAGTCAGACTCAAAGATCTAGCTCTCTTGTTGTAACCTCTGTCAAGCTCATGCTCACCTCTTTGCAGTTGTTGGCTTTCCACCAAATTCTGGGCATGGTATAAATGAATGTATTTGGAAGACTAAGGCAAGTATGTGATGATGTGTTTAATGATTGTGTAATCTTCTTGAATGTAGACTAGCAAGCTTGGACGAATAAGCATAGCTAATTGGACGTGGGACAGGTATGTAAGGCTTACCCTTTCTTTCTTTTGGGCATGTCCTAGAGCTAAGTAAGGTATGATACGTATCTTAGAGTAATTCTATTCTTGATTCCGAGCTTGTTTACGATTCTTATTCACTTCTTGATATGAGTATGCTTAGTATAGTCGAGATTATTATATGATTGAATAACGAGCAAAGCATAAAGGGTTCTTGTTTTTAAAAGAGTTCTATAAGTATTAATGTCCCTAACTTTCGTAGACAGTCTCGGATTACTTTAAAACGTTCGTAGAGGTTTCTATAATGAATAACGTTCCTAACTTTCGTATGCTAACTCGGATTGTTTTGGAAACGAAGCGTAACGATACCCATAATGGAGCCATTCCTAGATGTAGGATATCCTGAGTTCTTCGACCTCTTAAGCCCGAAGGGGCATTCTCAAGTTGTGCGATTTCATAATGTTGTCTAAATCCCGAAGGGGACGTTCATAAGGTCTTTCTCTTAACTATGCATTTTACATTTAACTTTGTGAGTCTCGAAGGAGACAAATGAAAAGGGTTTGATTGCATACATGATGTCCATAATAGTTTTTTTTCTAGATGATTTCATGACGCGACTGAGCGTGCTATATAACGTATGGCCTCGGCTTAAGTCTGAGTGTGCTATGGCCTCAGCTGATCACTGAGTGCGCTATGGCCTCAGGTTATGTCTGAGCGTGCTGTATAGCATATGGCCTCAGTTTACGTTATGTCAATTGAGTTGTGCATATGGTTTCACTAATAATTTCGAGGAAATTAGTTTTATACTAAAGGAAACATAAAGTTAGATTTGAATAATGTCCATAACTTTCTTATGCTAACTCGGATTGACTTGAAACGTGTTTATGATTTTACTAATGATTTCGAGAAAACTAGTTTTATACTAAAGGAAATATAATGTTTGATTTCCAAAACCACTCCGAATGGGGTGCGATATTTTACTATTTACACTTTCAAAACCACTCCGAAGGGGGTGCGAGATTTTACTAATTAATTTTTCAAAACCACTCCGAACGGGGTACGAGGTTTTACTGTTTCATTCCATTTACGACTTATGTTTACATTTCATGCCATCATTATTATTATTATGCCCGAAGGGGCCAGGATCATTATTATTATTATGCCCGAAGGGGCCACCATCATTATTATTATGCCGGAAGCGGCTGCCCGAAGGGGCCATCATTATTATTATGCCGGAAGCGGCTGCCCGAAGGGGCCATCATTATTATTATGCCGGAAACGGCTGTCCGAAGGGGCCATCATCATTATTATGCCAGAAACGGCAGCCCGAAAGGGCCATCATTATTATTGAGCCGGAAGCGGCCGTCCGAAGGGACTATTGTGATATTATATTTATACTGTGGGTTCTAGAATTTGTGTATGCTATGTTTATGTTTTGTATGCTAGAGATTGTGCAAAGTACTATATGGCATGGTTCAAAATGTTGTTCCAGGTACTCCCGGGTTGCTTCTAAACTTGTTTACTGTTATGCCTCTCCTTGTTTATGATTCAACAATGCTTTACATATTCAGTACATATTCCGTACTGACCCCCTTTCTTCGGGGGCTGCGTTTCATGTCGCGCAGGTGCATACAGATGAGTAGAGGATATTGCCAGAAGATGTTCCAGTTGAATTGGTGAGCTCCATTTCCTCCCGGAGTATTGCCGAGTCAGAGTACTTACGCTATGGTATTTCGTCTAGATTAGAGACTTTGCAGACAGCGTCCTGTGGTACGTTTGTCGAGATGTCGACAGAATAATGTCAGCTAAACCGTTTGTGTATGTTAAAAGAGCATGTATTTTAGATGATTTCAATTGGGTTAAAGTACTTATTTGATTGAAAGTTTTCATAATCTGTATAAAGATAATGACCTCTATTTGGAAAAGTTTCATGTTTTTAAAAGTTTTTGAAATAACAGGTCTTGGTAAAGCGAATGTTTAAGGGTTCGCTCGACTGTGAAGAGAGTCGGGTGCCCATCATGCCCTATCAAGATGAGGGTGTGACAAAGTGGTATCAGAGCAGGTCGTCCTAGGGGTTGTCTGCAATGTCGTGTCTAGTAGAGTCTTGTTTATCGGTGTGTTGTGCACCATATCTATAAACAGGAGGCTACGAGACATTAATAGGGTGCCATTCTTTCTTTCATATCTAAGATCGTGCGATAGAGCCCAGTCTTAGGAACTGAAGTCCCTTGTACTGACTTTTGATTTCAGCTAAAGGACGACATTGACAGAAGAAAGCGACCGATGAAATTAGCAGTTACAGAGTACAGCGGTAAGTAACGGTGCGGAAGAGGCATGTTGGATAAGGTAAGAATATTGAAATATGATTGAAATGTAAAGTTGGGGAATGAAAGTGAAGGTGAATATTGGGAATTAAAAAGGGTAAAATAGTAATTGTAAAGGGAAAGACGTGTTACGAGAATGTATTGGAATCTGTAAGACTTCGACTTGCCCCAGATCATGTAATGAAGGTCATGCGATGAGGTGGATACGAATATACCAGCATTAACGCATCGAATTTCATCAGTGTTTCGAGGTTAAGCGTGCTAGGGCGAGAGAAATTTTGGGATGGGTGACCCCTTGGGAAGTGTACTAAAAGTTCTATAAATGTAGATATAAGAGACAAATATGAAGAACATGTGGGAGTACGAAGGACAAGGATAATAAGTTGGCGCAGTTGATTAGAAAACCCATGACATGGAATGAGCATCCACGTGAAGACCGAGGAGTTCGATTATAAGGAAAACAGGGTGAAAGATAAGGAATGGATATGAAGGAAAGGACAACTATAAGAGAAACCCTCCCGAAGTATTATAACACCCCCATAAGGCCAGTTGAACATTCAAGGACGAATGTTCTAAAGGGGGGGAGGATGTTATATCCCGTATTTTGCATATTCGGATAATTCAAGATAATTGCGGGAAGTTAAGGGCAAGGCTATATTTTTGACCTTGTTTAGCACACAAGTTGTTCATGAAAGTTTTGATGTGGAAATATTAAGAAAGGCTAGGGGGGAAAACGGGAAATTCGCAACATGGCTCATAGAAAAATAGAGGAAGGCCAAGGGAAAATTTGGAATTTGGAAAATAAATTTTCATGAATTTCAAAAAAAAAAAAAAACAGATTGGGCTTGGATAATTTGGGCCAAATTGGCCGGCCGTGTTGGAGTGGGCCAAGGCCCACATGGAAGTAAAATAAATAAGTCAAAGATGACTTATGGAACACATTTTCATTCTCATCTTTTGGAACTTTGAAGAAGCTTGGAGAGAAAGTAAAAGAACAAGGGCCTATTCGGCCATGGGAGGAAAAAAAATTGAAGTCCAAAAATTTTGATCCAAAAATTATTTTCTTCTAGCTTTCCTACCAATTGGAAGGTCCTCTATCACATGGAGTAGTTGTTGGAGCAAGTAGATCATTCTTTGTTGCAAATTCACAACCAAAGCCAAGTGAGAAGTTAAGGGAAAAAGGTAAGATTTAATCTTCTTTTATATAGTATGGATGGTTGTGTATGTTGTAGTATGTAGAAATTGGGTGAAATTCATGAAAATTTGGATGTTGGTTGTGGCCGTGTATATGTGTGTTGTGTAAGAAGCTGAGTCAATTATTTTATTTAGTGTTTTGATTGTTGTTGTTTTGGATTCTATGTTAAGAAAGAAAGTTTAATGATTCTAGTGAAGTTGTATTGGTTGGAGAGTTGCTTTAGAAGTTAATGTGATTTGAGTATAGTTTTCTTGTAATTATGGAAAACAATGTTTTTAGTGTGTGGATTGTTGGTGTAGTTCATGAATTTGAAGGAAGAAAATGTGTCGTTATTGTTCTTGTTGCATTTGGGAGGTTTCGAGTGGTATTGTGCATTGGTTGGGTTGTTTTGGTCATTGCGCGGATTGTTTGAAGTGTTCTTGAGTCTTGTTTGTAAGGTCTTGGGCAAGTATTTGAACGTGTGAGCATTTATGTTGGCTTGATCGTATGTGATTGAATTGAATATAAATGAAATGTCGTCGAATTATGTAAAAGGAGCTACTAATGTTAGAATGTATTTGAAATAATTGTTGAGTTGGAGATATGATTGTTGGTATTGTTGTTGATAGTTTGGCCTAGTTGAATTCTCGGATTTGTGTTGATAAATTGGCCGAGCGAGATTCTCGGGGATGGTATATTTACAGGAGAAATGCTGCCGAAATTTCGGCAGATTATAAATGAATTTATTTGGAAGACTAAGGCAAGTATGTGATGATGTGTTTAATGATTGTGTAATCTTCTTGAATGTAGACTAACAAGCTTGGACGAATAAGCGTAGCTAATTGGACGTGGGACAGGTATGTAAGGCTTACCCTTTCTTTCTTTTGGGCATGTCCTAGAGCTAAGTAAGGTATAATACGTATCTTGGGGTAATTCTATTCTTGATTCCGAGCTTGTTTACGATTCTTATTCACTTCTTGATATGAGTATGCTTAGTATAGTCGAGATTATTATATGATTGAATAACGAGCAAAGCATAAAGGGTTCTTGTTTTTAAAAGAGTTCTATAAGTATTAATGTCCCTAACTTTCGTAGACAGTCTCTGATTGCTTTAAAACGTTCGTAGAGGTTTCTATAATGAATAACGTTCCTAACTTTCGTATGCTAACTCGGATTGTTTTGGAAACGAAGCGTAACGATACCCATAATGGATCCATTCCTAGATGTAGTATATCCTGAGTTCTTCGACCTCTTAAGCCCGAAGGGGCATTCTCAAGTTGTGCGATTTCATAATGTTGTCTAAATCCCGAAGGGGACGTTCATAAGGTCTTTCTCTTAACCATGCATTTTACATTTAACTTTGTGAGTCTCGAAGGAGACAAATGAAAAGGGTTTGATTGCATACATGACGTCCATAATAGTTTTTTTTTTCTAGATGATTTCATGACGCGACTGAGCGTGCTATATAACGTATGGCCTCGGCTTAAGTCTGAGTGTGCTATGGCCTCAGCTGATCACTGAGTGCGCTATGGCCTCAGCTTATGTCTGAGCGTGTTGTATAACATATGGCCTCAGTTTACGTTATGTCAATAGAGTTGTGCATATGGTTTCACTAATAATTTCGAGAAAATTAGTTTTATACTAAAGGAAACATAAAGTTAGATTTGAATAATATCCATAACTTTCTTATGCTATCTCGTATTGACTTGAAACGTGTTTATGATTTTACTAATGATTTCGAGAAAACTAGTTTTATACTAAAGGAAATATAAAGTTTGATTTCCAACACCACTACGAAGGGGGTGCGAGATTTTACTATTTACACTTTCAAAACCACTCCGAAGGGGGTGCGAGATTTTACTAATTAATTTTTCAAAACCACTCCGAACGGGGTACGAGGTTTTACTATTTCATTCCATTTACGACTTATGTTTACATTTCATGCAATCATTATTATTATTATGCCCGAAGGGGCCAGGATCATTATTATTATTATGCCCGAAGGGGCCACCATCATTATTATTATGCCGGAAGCGGCTGCCCGAAGGGGCCATCATTATTATTATGCCGGAAGCGGCTGCCCGAAGGGGCCATCATTATTATTATGCCGGAAGCGGCTGCCCGAAGGGGCCAGCATTATTATTATGCCGGAAGCGGCTGCCCGAAGGGGCCATCATCATTATTATGCCGGAAGTGGCTGCCTGAAGGGGCCATCATTATTATTGAGCCGGAAGAGGCCGTCAGAAGGGACTATTGTGATGTTATATTTATATTGTGGGTTCTAGAATTTGTGTATGCTATGTTTATGTTGTTTATGCTAGAGATTGTGCAAAGTACTATATGGCATGGTTCAAAATGTGGTTCCAGGTACTCCCGGGTTGCTTCTAAACTTGTTTACTATTATGCCTCTCCTTGTTTATGATTCAGTAATGCTTTACATATTCAGTACATATTCCGTACTGACCCCTTTTCTTCGGGGGTTGCGTTTCATGCCGCGCAGGTGGATACAGATGAGTAGAGGATATTGCCAGAAGATGTTCCAGTTGAATTGGTGAGCTCCATTTCTTCTCGGAGTGTCGCCGAGTCAGAGTACTTACGCTATGGTATTTCGTCTATATTAGAGACTTTGCAGACAGCGTCCTGTGGTACGTTTGTCAAGATGTCGACAGAGTAATGTCAGCTGAACCGTTTGTGTATGTTAAAAGAGCATGTATTTTAGATGATTTCAGTTGGGTTAAAGTACTTATTTGATTGAAAGTTTTCATAATCTGTATAAAGATAATGACCTCTATTTGGAAAAGTTTCATGTTTTTAAAAGTTTTTGAAATAACAGGTCTTGGTAAAGCGAATGTTTAAGGGTTCGCTCGACTTTGAAGAGAATCGGGTGCCTATCATGCCCTATCAAGATGAGGGTGTGACAGTTTGAATAGTACGCTCGGCTTGTCCATCAGTCTGTGGATGAAATGTCGTGCTAAGCTTCACTTGAGTGCCTAGACCTTCTTGGAAGGACTTCCAGAACTTGGCTGTAAATTGTGCTCCTCTATCTGTAATAATAGATAATGGAATACCATGAAGTCGTACAATTTCCTTGAGATATAACCTCGCATAATCTTCGGCTGATTATGTGGTTCTAACTGGAAGAAAATGGGCTGCTTTCGTCAATCTATCCACGATCACCCATATAGAATCATACTTTCCACGGGAACGAGGAAACCCCACAATAAAATCCATGCTGATCACTTCCCATTTCCAAGTAGGGATTTCCGTTGCTTGCACTAAGCCTCCTGGCTTTTGATGTTCAATCTTCACTTGTTGGCAATTTGGACATTGGACTACAAATTCTGCTATATCTCTTTTCATGTCGTCCCACCAATATATTTGTTTAAGGTCATGATACATCTTGGTTGCACCTGGGTGAATAGAATACCGAGAACAATGTGCTTCTTCTAGAATTCGTTGGCGCAATTCCGCCACATTCGGCACACATAACCTGCCTCGGTAGCTAAGAACTCAATCCATAGAAACTTCAAATGAAGACTTCTTTTTTCCATAAGATGTGTCTCTGTAACGACATAATTGAGGATCTTCATATTGTCGTTCTTTCACTTCCATGTCCAAGGACAAAATTGTGGGATCATTGATACTAATCCCCACATTACCCGAATTGATTACACGTACTCCAAGATTAGCTAGACGGCCGAGCTCATGAACCATCTCTTTATTTTTTGGAGGGACTTCACATAAACTGCCCATTGATCGGCGGCTAAGCGCATCGGCTACTACATTCTCTTTTCCGGGGTGGTACAAAATGTTCAAATCATAATCCTTTAACAATTCTAACCACCGCCTCTACCGCAGGTCCAACTCCTTTTGCTTGAAAATGTATTAAAGGCTTTTGTGATCTGTATAAATATCGACATGCACACCATAGAAATAATGCCTCCATATTTTTAAGGCATGAATAACCGCAGCCAATTCGAGATCATGAGTTGGATAATTCTTTTCATGTTTCTTTAATTGTCTCGAAGCATATGCAATAACTTTACCGTGCTGCATCAATACACATCCAAATCCGACACCGGAAGCATCACAATATACCACATAGCCATCTGACCCTTCTGGAAGTGTTAAGATCGGAGCTGAGGTCAATTTGTCTTTCAACTCCTGGAAACTGCGCTCACAAGGATCATTCCACTGAAATTTGGCTGACTTCTGGGTTAGCTTCGTCAATGAGGCTGAAATAGACGAAAAGCCCTCTACGAATCTTCTATAATAACCTGCCAAACCCAGAAAACTACGAACTTCTGTAGGCGTCTGTCACACCCTAATTCCGCTAGGGTGTGATGGGCACCCGACCCTTACCTAGGGCCGAGCGAACCCTCAGACTCTTGCTGCACATAAAATCATGTCAAACTTTTCAAATCAAATGAGATGAAATACATCGTAATTTTTTTTTTCCAGAAATATTCTTTCACGTAGCTTCCAAGCATAACGAATCAATAATCATACAAAATTCAGTACATAAGACAGACCGACATTTTGGCTGACGGAGCCGCTTACAGACTGACAACCAATACCCACGACGCTGTCTGCAAAGTCTCTAACGTAATCCAGAAAGCATAACATACCAACTCTGACTCACCAGCACTCCGGGAACAAATGGAGCTTGCCATCTGCACTGGAACATCTTCTATACTGTCTTCAACTCACCTGAGAGTACCTGCGCGGCATGAAACGCAGCCCCCGAAAAGAGGGGGTCAGTACGAAATATGTACTGAGTATGTAAAGCATACAACACAGAAAGCAAAGTCACAACTGAAATACGATATATAGAAAGCGAGCACAATAGCCAGCATACTAAGGAGTCGTATCCGGCGTACAACAGGCAAAAGAAGTTCCGGAGAAATCAACACGACAATCGGGATGACAAAATGTTTGCTTTCTTTTGGAAAACATCTTTGTTTCACACACATAGAAGAATCAACGCACAATTTCCGCGGCCATAAGTCCAGCGGTCACAATCACACATACCGCGGTCAAGTATCCAGCGGTTTTCTATCACAAGTTCGACATACCGCGGTCAAGGGTCCAGCGGTCTATGTCGGCATAATCACAAGTGCGGCAGACGCGGTCAAGGGTCCAGCAGTCAATGCCACACGTCCGGCATGATGCGGTCAAGGGTCCAGCAGTCAATGTCGGGCACGCCGCGGTCGAGGGTCCAGCGGCCAATATCACATATGCGCATATTCACATAACCGGCCTGAGACTCGGTAACACAGAAGATAACCAGACAAAATGCAAAATTATCACTTTCCAAACATAATCACACATGCCAGGATCATGCATCACACAGGACTCAGGTATACCAAAATCGTATATCGGAAAATAAAGAAAATAAGTAGTTTGTCCAGAATCTCAGGGTAAGATTTTTAAAAACGCTTTAGATGTCAAAAACATTTTATAATGCTCATGAAGGTGGTCATAACACCTATCATATAGTGAACAGCATAATAACCAGGAGTTACCTGCGAACTCCGGACAAGAGTACATTGGCTAAAGCCGTACATCACATGTCAGGGTTTCGGTCCCCACAATTGGGTCAATAATCATTAAAATCCGTCTCAGGATAGATAAAATATCTCCCGTTTAGTAGTCGGAACAATAACCATGAGTTCCCTTGACTTACCGTACGGGAATAAGACAAACAGAACAATAAGAGAGGCATCGGGGATAGCGGGCCCACCTCGGGCCAAGTTGAGGCGGCGGACGAGAATCACGCCCATTAGACTCTACGGAGTCATCCAAGAAAGTTTTAGAACGATCGGGTTACATTTGTAAACGTTTTGGAAGTCCAACCACTTTTCTAGTAAAATGCACCTTTTATAATTCAATTCTATTGAATGAATAGTAACGAAAACTAATCTCGGGTTACGATGAGCAGGATGGTCCCCGAGGCCGAAATCTCAACCTAGTAGACCTAGGGCATGCCAAAGAAGGAAAGGATAAGCTTTACATACCTTTCGCGCTACTCACGCTTGTCCAAACTCAATCTCCGTTTCGCCCAAAACCTACAAATGGTCATTTTTACCAATTGTTAACTATAAGGCTTTTGGTATTCAATCTTTAACTCATCACTTGTCTACAAAAATTTGGGCAGCATTTCCCCTATAAACTCGTCTATCCGAATTTCCAATTGCTCTCCTGTTGACACAGAAATACCAACAATAACATATGGACACAACCATATCTTCAATTCTTTTATTTCAACAAGAACAACAACATATCAAAACAGCCCCCAACTGTAACATAACGATGCCCGAAATTCTAACGAACACTTGCAATACACCAAGCAGCCCATATGCACTTCTTATACCTTATTTCATGCAATACTTTCAGAAAATTTCAGGGAAATACAACAGCAGCCACTCGACACCACATCATCTACTCATGTGCAATAAAACCACATTATTATCTCTATAATCCTTACAACAACCCACAACAATTTAACTCCAACTCTAACCATTAAATTCCTTCACTCTCCTCACATATCCATGATTACAACAACCAAAATATTAATTCAAATCAGTCCATCAATTTCAATTAAAACAGCCCCTCACCCATAAATTTCAACAAAACAACAAACGAGTTTATAATGTTGTTTTCTCCGTTCTAATTCGTTAAAACTCTAAATAAACACTTTAATAACATAAAAGGAATTTTATAAATACCTTATCAGAAGCTCCACCACGAAAATTGCATCCCCCAAGACCAATATTTATCTCAAATTGAAGGCAACGCAACGTACAACGTTTTTCTATTCATGAGCTTTGGGATTCGGAGCTCGGATTTTGATCAAAATGGCTTCCTTAGCCTAGGATCTCTCTCTCTCTCTCTCTCTAATGTTTTTGGAGGATATTAGCTGAAAATGATCAGCCCTCAAGTGAATTTGCCATATATATTAACGTTAATGGGCTTCATGGGCCGAAACATTAGTGTTTGGGTCGGGTCCAAACTTGCTGCCCTGCCAGCCCAAATTGCATCGTCCATATTGCCTTATCCAAATATCATTTTGACGAGCGGTTTGTTGCGTTGGAAACTAGACTCGATGAACTTCATTTTAGGCTTTTGAAACACCTTAAAACTCCTCATATACTAGGAGATATGCCCCCAACAATATGGGATAAAAATCTGGTCCGAGATTTTACTGAAGTTGTTCCGATTCATTTTGTTTAGATTCGTTTATCTTCTAATCCTCTTCCAACTCTCATGTAACCTCTTATACATACATATACATACCCATATACATACATAACAATCCATACACGTCTCGAAGGGTCCGGAGAATCACCATAACCTTAAACGTAACTGGAGAACTTACGAAGCTTCGACGAAACTCCAATCGCAAAAATATATTCATATCTTTTATCCATCTTCTATATCATTACTAATAATCTCAAATACTTTAAAAGGGCACTCACATTACCTCATATACGCTCATAACGCGATTTCAAATCCTTTAGGTTACGATGTCATCTCGGGATACTTAAGGCAACCATATATATAACGATATTCTTACTAACTCGATTAACATTCCTTGAACATTCTTAACTCATTCTTTCTTGTCTTAATTAAAATAGCACAGACTCTTACGGGGTGTAACAGCGTCGTAGGCCTTGGCCAAGTCTTCACAGTTTCAATCTTCTGAGTGTCAACTCGAATGCCATCATCTGAGATAACATGGCCCAGAAATGTCACAGAATTTAGCCAAAACTCGCACTTTAAAAATTTTGCATACAATTCTCGGGCTCGAAGGATGCCAAGAACAATTCGCAAATGATCTGCATGTTCTGATTCCGTGCGAGAATACACCAGAAAATCATCAATAAATACTAACAGAAATAAGTCCAAGAGATGCCTGAATACGTTGTTCATCAAATTCATAAACACGATCGGAGCATTAGTCAACCCAAACGACATCACTCGGAATTCATAGTGGCCATATCTCGTTCTGAAGGCCATTTTGGGAATATCCGCTTCTCTAACTCTCACTTGATGGTAACTCACTTGGCACCTTGCAATTGATCGAATAATTCATCAATCCTTGGGACAGGATATTTGTTCTTTATTGTCACTTTGTTCAATTGCGTGTAATCAATGCACATTCGTAGGGATCCGTCTTTCCTTCTCACGAACAAGACTGGGGCTCCCCACGGTGATGAACTGGGTCTAATAAACCCTTTTTCGAGAAAATCATTCAACTGTGCCTTTAACTTTTTCAACTCTGCTGGAGCCATTCGATAAGGAGGAATAGAAATAGGCTTGGTATCCGGCAACACATCAATGGCGAAGTCAATCTCTCTTTCTGGAGGAAAGCCTGGAAGTTCATCTCGAAACACATCTGGGAATTCGTTCACTACCGGAACTGATTGGAAAGATGGCGACTTTGCCTCGGTGTCATGAACCCGAACTAAATGATAAATATAACCCTTGGCTATCATCTTCCTTGCCTTAAGGTAGGAAATAAACCTACCTTTTGGAGATGCTGCATTACCCTTCCATTCAAGCATGGGCTCTCCTGGAAATTGGAATCGAACCACTTTGGTTCGGCAATCAACATTAGCATAGCATGAGGCTAACCAATCCATACCCACAATCACATCGAAATCTATCATTTCTAGCTCAATTAGATCAGCTTTAATCTAGCGATCACATATCACAATCACACAATTCTTGTACACTTGTCTTGCTATTACGGGATCACCAACCGGAGTGAATACCTCAAAAGGTTTAATTGGCTTGGGTTTCACCACAATATAACCAACAACATATGGAGTAATATAAGAGAATGTAGAACCCGGATCTATCAATGCATTCACATCACGGGAAAATATAGACAGTGTACCTGTAACCACATTAGGAGAGGACTCAAGATACTGTCGTCCGGCTAAAGCATATACACGGGGCTGAGTGGCACCTAAAGTAGATGCTGCCCTTTGCCTCTACCTCGGCCCGCTGACATCTGGGGAGTCTGCCCTACCGGGCGCACTGAGGAAGAACCAGCTGCAAAACCTGTGGGCTGAACCCCACCTCTACCATACCACCAGGGACAATCTCGCATCAAATGCCAGTCTGTCCACAAACATAACAAGCATCTGTGTCCTTACGACATGGCCCTGTAATCACCCCCAAACTGAGAACCCCTATCCGCGAACTCTGACCCTGTCCTGAAGGAAAAAAGCGATCAAATCCCCTATCCGCGAATCGTGGAGCCGCACTAGTCACTGACTGACCTGAATGTCGGGAATAGGTCTGCCTCGATCCCCCTCTATAATCACTGCCTGTGCCCATAGATCTAGCCCTTTTACTTTGTCTTCTATCACTGTCGCGATCACCCCTTTGTGGTTGTTGCTGCCCCTCTAAGTTCTGGGCATGGGCTTGTATTCGGGAAATATCTATCCCTTCTTGCTAAGAAGTCGTCAAGAAATCCTTAAACAAATGTGGCCCCAAGCCACTCACAAATCGATGTACACGATCTCCCATGTCAGCCACCATAGTCGGGGCATATCTAGCCAAGGAATTAAATTGCATGCTATACTCTCGGGCACTCATATTTCCTTGCTTTAAATTTAGAAATCTATCCGCTCCAGCTCGACGGACCTCGGGTGGAAAAGAGTGACGGATAAAAGCATCCATAAATTCTTGCCATACAGGTTGGGGCGCATTCTCTTATCTCAAAGCTATCCAATTATTATACCACAATACGGCCACATCTCGAAGTCTATATGAGGCCAACTCCACGGATTCAGTTTCGGAGGCATGAGTAATTTTCAGTTTTCTCAACATCTCATCAATAAAGCCTTGCGGATCTTCATCCGGATTTGACCCGAAGAACTCCGGAGGATTCAAAGTCATGAAGTCACGGGCTCTAGTACTAGCTGACCAATCACTTGGGCCCGCATTCTGCCGCTGTGCTTGTGCGGCAACTAACTGCGTCAATAGATGTATGGCCTCAGTCATTTGTTGACCCGGAGCAACCGGGGGAGGAATTGAAGCTGGAGCTAGCCAATAACTCAGAAAGAAAGGTCCCTCTCCCTGTAGGTCGAGCCTCCTTTTCAGTCGCCCTCTCACTTCGTTCGAGCTGAATGAAATCCTCCCTCCTTCTTGTTCTCCCACATTAGGCAGGGTGGAAGAAGTATTATATAGGGCCTCATTATGTGACTCGCCCTCTTCAATATTCATCGGAGGTTCTCTTTCTACCCGTCTCTTTGCCGTAGTGTTTCCCTTCTGGGCGGCTGTAGCTTTTCCCTTTGCCGGCATTCTTAAATCACAACATACTATTAGGGAGGATAAAATCTTATACACGGCTCTATCGCACGATCACATAAGAAGAAAGATGGTTATTTTCCCTAAATGCCCTATAGCTTCTTGTTTATTGATGTGGCGCGCAACACACCATAAACAAGACTCTAGTGGACACGGCTCGTAGACACTTCCTAGGACTGAACTACTAAGATACCACTTTTGTCACGACCCAGCTAGGGGCCGCGACGGGTACCCGGGGCTAACCACCGAGCACCACTTCTTCTATTACTCATTATACTCATCCGACGTTTCTTTATCAATTTTATACTCAAATGATAAAAAAATCATATTTCATATGGAAACATACTTACTTTTATATACATGTGCCTTTCGGCCATCAAAATAATATATACATCTAATAGCATCTCGTGAGACCATCTAACCCACACTACGCATCTACGAGCCTCTACTGGAGTACTAGACATATAGATGGGACAGGACCCCGTAGTGCCCACATATACAAATGTACACAAAAGAATAATCAAGCACCTCCGGAACAAATGAGTGCTTTTAATCGGCTAACAGCTTCTACGAGTCTGGCTCAAGCTCGCCTCCCTGTCTACCTGTGGGCATGAACACAGCGTCCAAAGAAAACGGACGTCAGTACGAATATTGTACTGAGTATGTAAGACAAGAATGAAATAAATATAATAGGAGGATCGTGAGCCATAAGAGAAAGATATAACCTGCAAAAGTGTCATCAGCAAATACATTTCGTACATATATCATATTTTACATAATCATGGCACATATGTCATCACATCACATATCTCGTCACATCACAATCCTCATCGTTATCCCGCGCCCGGGTAACCATCATATGCCGCCCACTAGTGGTGATCATGCCCGGCCCTCTAGGCTCGGTGTAAACATAGCAGCCCGCCTTAGCGGTGATATGCCTGGCCATTGAGGCACGGTGGAATCATATGCAACCCGCCTTAGCGGTGACATGCCCGACCATGTAGGTGCGGTGGAATCATATCGTTAGATCGTCAATCATAATCCATAATTTTTGCACATCTCATGAACATATCGTAATCATATCATAGCCTGGCATTTTCATACATAACATAGGCATATTATAAGCTAGCATCATTTATCATCTTATAGACATATCATGACTTAGCATTATTTCACATTTATCATTAGGAAAATACATTAAATTTTGAAGGCAACCTTCACTACATCGGGGTGACATAAGGTCGTGAACCCCCGATTATATTATGAATATTTACGAGTAACCTGCCTCACCTTGAAGGAAATAATACATAAGGTGAGTGTGAGCAATAATATCATAAACTCTCGAATCGCTATACTTTAACTCATCATCATAACTATCATGCTAGTATGTAGTTTAGTATATTTACGGACTCATAAGCTTCATCATATAGGAGGATCATGGAAAAACTTGGAAGATTCATGCCTTTGAAGGAAGGGATAAGCCTTACATACCTTTTACGTTTAACTAAGCTATCGTTCGCTTGTTCTCCTTCAATGTCGCATTTCTACCTTCAAGAGGGAATTCGCATTAACGTTAGTTAGTCGACTATAAGAACGCGCTACTATTTCTAGAGAAAATTGGACAGCACTTTCTTTGTTTATACTACTTTCCCCACATTCTATATCAACTATCAAACGTTCATAACAACACTGTCAGTATGATAGACAACACTCACCATTCATTTACAACATCCGTATTTCACAATTTATCTTCAATTTTTCCATAATCATGGCAATGGTTCATCGTTGCATTTTTCTCACATAGGACACTTATTCCATGTTCTAAATGTCATTCGTAACATTTTCATAATCACAAATTATTAATGATCATGGCTCAATTCAGACCTTTACTCAACATTGCTACTATTCACACTTTCATGACCCATTTCTTACATCCTTCTATAATCTAAATGTTTTAACTCTTCCATACCCTAAATAACATGTAAATGCCATAAAACTTACCTTAGATGTTGTAGGAACAAGCCTTGAGTGGTATTACACTTCTTGCACCAAAACCCTAGTTTGCTTCTCTTGAAATTTCTTAACTTAGATGAACCTTGATGAGTTTCATACAGTTGATTCACTTGGATTCTTGATATTGATCTTTGATTTCCTTTGTTTTCTTGTAGATGAAGAGTGGAGAATATTCTAGATGTTTCTAGAGAGGAGCATCGTGGAAATGAAATGAATTTAACGAGCTTGGGTCTCCTTTTAATGACTTAAAATCTGATTCGGAATGAACAGTAGTTGAAGTGCACAGTGGTCGTAAACCCAGTTTATGGTCCGTTTTCCAGTTTACGGGCCGTATTTCATGGTCGTATTTAAGCATAACAAAACCAGAAAGGTATGCTGGGGATCATGGTGATTTACGATCGCAGTTTACGGGCCGTATTTCAATTTACGGTCCGTATTCCAAGTCGTATTTAACCATTTGAACATTTAGCAGAAAGTTGAATTTTTTTGAAGTTGGAATATGACATGGCAGTTTACGGGTCGTATACCACTTTACAGTTCGTATTTCATTTTACGATCGACTGGGCCAAAGTGCAAATCTGCAACTTTTTTTCACATTTTCAGGACCCATAAGTAGTCGTTGTGGAGCATAACCTATCTCTTATTGCAATTACCTTTGAAATCTTACTCAGGGTCGTCAAACATCGTCCCCTTCTTATTAAAACATCATATACTCGTATTCTTTGTTAGTCTATTCATTGTACATTCACGGGGAAATTTCCGAGGTGTAACATCAAGCCTGTCTCCTTGTCCACCCGTGGGCATGACGCAGCATCCACAAACAAAAGGACATCAGTACGAATAATGTGCTGAGTATGTAAAGCATAATCAACATCATAGTAGAAGCATAATAGACAGCGCAAGAAATAACATGAGATGGGAGAATCAGGAGGTAATAGAGTCATTTGTACCTCTAGTGGCCTTCATGATATCTACTTACTTGTCTTTCATAGGGACCTTCCATTTCTAATGCTTACTCATGTACATATATACATATACATATTCGTATTCGTATTTATTCATACTCGTATCCATATCATACCCGACCATGAAGGTTCGATGTTTCACATACCCGGCCATGACAAGGCTCGGTGATTATACATACCTGACCCTACCAAGGCTCAGTGTTATCCGTACCCAACTCCAGTGGTGTGCGCCCTATAGGTATCATACCCGGCCATATAAGCTCGGTGTTACATAATAGTCATACATACTTAGACACGTATACATGAGAGTTCATAAGTATCATCAACATCATTACTATCATCGTTTTCATTACATCTATCGTTAGAGGATCAACTATCATACAAGGGAGGTACTAGTAACGTGAAAGTATTGAGAATCATGAGCTTTGGTAATCTTAGAGATAGAATCGTTTGGAAGACATTATGGAACTCATGAAAGGATATATAGCAAAGTAACCATGCCTTAATGAAAGAAGGTTTAGCCTTACATACCTCTTTGTCTTCTTAACTATTTAACGTTCACCGTCGCAGCTTGAATAATCTACATTTAGAAGGATTCATACCATAGTTAAGCCTTAATGATACTCTTAAATCTACTAGAATAATTCATGATTTAACAAAAATTGGACAGCATTTCCCCTATTCCATCGACTTCCACTATACTACAATACAATTCCTAAACATCCACAATAACATCCACAATATCACAATCGAGTAATCACATTACATTAAGCCTTCAATATTCACTCTCATATTCAACTCGTACTAGCAACTTCATACCAACTTTTGCACAGTTTCATACAACGCTTCCTCATCACCATTATTACCTTCCATAAAAAGATTATATCCATATCATACTAAGAATCATGACTCAAGTTAGCTTACTACTCACAACATCATAAAAGCTACATTTAGACTTCATTTCCTACTTCCTTCTTCTACCCAAGTTTTGCTACAACCAAGAATTCTCAATAACATGAAATAAGCTAGGAAACTAACCTTTTTATCCCATAGGAACAAGCTCTAGAATAGCTATCAACTTGTGCAAAAACCCTAGCTACAATGCCCAAGTATTTCTTGAAATCTACCAACCCTAGGAAGCCTTCTAACACACAAACACTTGATTCTCTCTATTTGATCTTTGTAATCCCTTGCATTTGAGTGAAATATGTTTAGAGAAGGATTTTGGAGCTTTGGAGAGCTTGGAAGAAATGTGGGAAATGAAAATAAAGTGGGGGTCGACCTTGTATATAAAAAGAAAAATCTAACCCGACACGGTTATATGGCCGATTATACGGGCCATATAATTTATACGGTCCGTATAATCGGACCGTATAATCCTCGCATGTTGCACCCTACTCTGGAACAAATCTACGGACAATTATACGGGCCGTATAATTTATACGGTCCATACAAATGGTCGTACCACTTGAAATTTTCTGAATTCCATTCTCGTCGACTCGTTTGACTTCCAATCCTCGTGGAACCTTCTTGACACTTATGTTGCACTTCATTAACCATACAATTGGCCCTATATCAGCCCCTCAACATAATCCTAAATAAATATTAGCTCAATTATAGCGGAAACCTTCCGAACATGACTTACATTTCACTTCATTCAACAAACTAAACTTCACCTATTCGTATGACTCGAAATCTTATAGTATGCACCTTAATCCATCTAATACTTCCCTCAATCTCATAAGGATTTCATAATCATCCTAAGCTCACACTAGTCTACCCAAGTCAACACATCCGGATTTTTCGAGGTGTAACATTCTCCCCCCTTTAGGAACATTCGTCCTCGAATGATAGGTTCTTGGGGATTTTATAAAACATTTGCAAGAGTTTCCCCTATAATATGGAACTACTGTCCTACAACAGCAACCCAAAATACATCGCCTCATAGGGCTACAACAACAACATCAATAACCAGGGCCACACACGACACGGAAGGCATCAAGGAAAACACTACATACCTGAGGATAATGGCGCCTCTGCCTGAGTCTCCTCTGAAGGTGGAAATAAATGCGGGTACCTGAACTTTATGTCTTCTTCGGCTTCCCAAGTCATTTCCTCCCAATTATTATTCTTCCATAAATCTTTAACTGAAGCTACCTCTTTGGTTTTGAGCTTCCGTACTTGCCTATCGCCTATCTAAAATAGCAATGGGGACTTCTTCATAAGACATTTGTTTGGTAACTTGGACATCATCTATTGGTACAATTTTAGAAGGATCTCCGATGCACTTACGAAGCATCGATACATGGAAAACTGGGTGAACTGACTCCATGTCCGGAGGTAGATCTAATTCATAAGCCACTTGACCTAACTTGCGTACAATCTCATAAGGCTCAATGTACCGAGGGCTGAGCTTGCCCTTCTTGCCAAATCTCATTACGCTTTTCATTGGCGACACCTTCAGAAATACCCAATCTTTCACTTGAAACTCTAAGTCTCTCTGACGATTATCTGCATAGGATTTTTGGCGATGCTGAGCAGTTAATAATCTATCTTGTATAAGTTTGATTTTCTCTATAATTTGCTGGACCAAGTCCGGCCCTATCAATTTGGTCTCTCCTACTTCGAACCACCCAATTAGAGATCTACATTTTCGCCCATATAAAGCCTCATACGGAGCCATTTGGATGCTAGAATGATAGCTATTGTTATAAGCAAACTCAATAAGCGATAAATGATCATCCCAACTACCTCTAAAATCCAATATACATGCCCATAGGATATCCTCAAGGGTCCGAATGGTACGTTCAGCTTGTCTATCAGTCTGTGGGTGAAATGTCGTGCTAAGGCTCACCTGAGTCCCCACACCTTCTTCGAAAGATCTCCAAATATTGGATATAAAATGAGTCCCCCTATCAGAGATAATTGTTACATCCCGTGTTTTGTACATTCGGAAACATTTAAGAAAAAAATATATATATATATTTTGTGACTTGTAAGAGATGAGGCAACATTTTGATCTTATTTAATATGTATGTTGGCCATGAAAAATATTGATATGGAAATACGGAGGAAGGCCAAGGGCCAAATCGGAATTTCGGAAATTAGTTTCGGGAATTACAAAATGCGGTCCATAACTAGTTGGGCTAAAAAAAAAAGAACAAAAAGGCCCAAGGGTGTAAGGTGGCCGGCCATAGCTTCTTTGGCCCAAGCCCATAATTAATTAAATCCATGCGAGTTAAATAGAAGACCACCCCTTATTTTTCTTCATAACTCAAGAAGCTTCAAGAAGATAAGATTTTGGAGAACAAGACTAAGGCCATTCGGCCAAGTCCATAGGAAATTGAAGATCTTCAATCTTGGTTCAAAATTTTATTTCTCTTAGTATTTCTACTAATTCAAGGGTCCTCTTCAACGTTGTATAATTGTTGGAGCAAGAAAACCACTACTTGTCACAAAGTCACAACCCTAGCCAAGTGAAGAGTTGAAGGAAAAAGGTAAGGATTTCTCTTCTTCTATATGTTATGAATGTTTGTGCATGTTGTAGTGTATGAAAATGAATGGAATTCATGAAGAACATGAATATAGAGGCGGTGGCCGTGTGGTGTATATTATATGTATAGCCGTGTATATGTGTTGAATTATGAAGGATTGGTGAGCAAGTTTTATTAAGTATTTTGGTTGTTGTGTTGTGGGTTTTTTTGTTGCAAGTAAGAGCTTAATTAGCTTAGTGAAGTTTAGTAGTTGGAGGCTTGTCTTGGAAGATTATGTAAATTAAATATGATGTTCATGCATGTAAGGGAATATAATGTTGTTAATGTGAAGTGTCAGTGCGTAAATTATTAATTTGTTATTGTTTTTATTGGAGTTGGAAGGTTTTGAAGGAAGTAGTATATTGATTGAGTTGTTATAATGTATCTTGGATTGAATATGGAAATTGTTAGTATGGTTGTTGACATTATGTTGATAGTTTGGCCGGGTTGAATTCCCGGATTGTTGTTGATTAAAAAATTTGCTAAGTTGAATGTTGGGGATGGTGTATTTACAGGGGAAATGCTGCCGGAATTTCGGTAGCCAAGTATTATCTTAAGATTCCAATTCTAAATGCTCTAATCAAAGTTTGGTAAATGTGACCAATTTGTAGATTTCAGCGGATTTGCAACTTGAACTTGGAATAGCATAAGGAGCGGAAAGAGGTATGTAAGGCTTTACTCTTCCTTCTATGGCATGTCTTAGACGTAATAGGTCGAATATGAGCCTTGGGGACAACTCTATTCTCCGGAATCCGCACCTAAAGTTACCCCTTTTTCATTCAGAAGAATTGAATTAAAGATTGTGTGAAATGTTGGAAAAACTTTCTAAACCTCTAGAACTTGCATAAATAGGACCCGACTACCTTAAAATCCTCACAAGTAACGCCATGACATGTAACATATGCAAAATGTGTACGCTACCTCATTCGGCCCGAGGTGGGCCCATTGTTCCCTGATTTTCCTTATAGTCCCGCTTGACTTATTTTGAAGCAGAATACAAAGGAAACTTTTGACCCTTATCCCGATTATCAAACGATAAGTACTGTACCATTCTAATGGAAATATGTCTATGATGACTATGATAACGATGATGCTAAGAAAGAGAATACGTCTATGATAAGTATGACAAGAATGATTCCATGACTAAGAGTCTTAAGCTAAGGATTCAATATGAGTATGAAAGTGTCCAACTAGTTCTTGATCTTTAATTCTATTCCTTGGCCTTGACACTAATTTCTATAGATTTCAAAACATGAATTGATGTCTATGATGCCCCTGGTTTCATACTATGTTTACTTCTGATGCTAGTCTTTGTTGATAGTCTCGCCTTAAAATACTCGTTCCTTCAAGGCGAGACAAAGCGATCACGGTTGTTCCATAATGTAATCGGAGGTTACCGACCTTACGTCCCTCCGATGGATACATGATTTTCCTTGGGCTCTCCTGCATGCTTATATGATATATGTATATGTACATAGGGTGGGGGAAGGGATATATGGGGGATGGGAAGGGAAACATGTTTCATTGCCACCTGGTCAGCTGGCTTATCATCCCGGACGCGGGATGCCCGGACGCGAGATATATGGGCGAGCCGATGTATTTCGGTGCTATGTGGGCGAGCCGACATTGTTCGGTGCTATGGTATGACCTGATATGATATGACATGCTATGCTATGACCTGATATGATATGACATGATATGCTATGACCTGATATGATATGACATGATATGCTATGACCTGATATGATATGACATGATATGCTATGACCTGATATGATATGACATTATATGCTATGACCTGATATGATATGACATGATATGATATGACAAGATATGATATGACATGATCTCATATGATATGATATGATATGATATGATAAGACATGACATGATATAAGTTCTATTTTCTATGCCTATGAAAAAGAAATGTTTTTTTTAAAAGGGAAAGATAAGTATGCATGGTATCCGACCTGAAAGGGTATTCCTATGTACAGGTTACTTTCTTATTTCACTATATGTCCTATGATCCCATGATATTGTTAATCATACCTTCTGTTTCCGTTTGTATTATCTTCCACGCCTTACATACTCGGTACACTATTCATACCGACATCCCTTCTTGTGGACGCTGCGTTTCATGCCGCGCAGGTCAGCAGGTAGACAGATTCGACTCCTAGGAGCTTCGTCAGTAGTATCGTAGCAGCGCTCCAGTTGTTCCGGAGCCTCAGTTCCTTGGTACTGTTTTTGTGTATATATTCGGGCATGGCAGAACCCGGCCCTTCCTATGTATATGTGTGCTATGTTTAGAGGCTCGTAGACAGATATGTACAGTCAGATGGTTTGTACTTTTGTTCGTTTGGGGTTGTATAACATGCTAGCAGATTTTATTAACACCTGATTATGGTTATGCTATTAATGATAGGAATAAGTAAAGAAACAACGGTATTACCAATCTGGCCCACTTAGTAATAAGAATGAGATACGAGTTAGGGGGTGCTCGGTACAAGTATCGGGTATCCGTCGCGGCCCCTAGTTGGGTCGTGACAATAATAGACACAGGAACAAGGTGAAGTCGCACTATCTCTTTAACATAAAGCTTTGCATAATCTTCTGCCACATATGTTGTTCTGACCGATAAGAAATGAGCTGACTTCGTGAGTCTATCCACAATCACCCATATAGAATCATACTTACGTCGAGAACGGGGTAAGCCTGTAATGAAGTCCATGTTAATTACTTCCCATTTCCAAGTTGGAATTTCTATAGCTTGCAACAATCCTCCCGGCTTTTGGTGCTCAATTTTCACTTACTGACAGTTAGGACATTGAGCCACAACTTTCGCTATGTCTTTCTTCATCCCATTCCACCAATATATAGATTTAAGATCATGATACACTTTCGTTGCTCCGGGGTGAACGGAATAACGGGAAAAATGGGCTTCTCTCAATATTTGGTGGCGTAATCCTGAAACATCAGGAACACATAACCTGCCTCGGCATCAGAGAACTCCATCTCCAAATATCTCGAATGATGACTTCTCCTTCTGAGGGAGTGTATTTTTATAATGAATTAGCATGGGATCTTCGTATATACGCTCTTTTACTTCAACTACTAGTGATGAGACCACTGAATTCTGAATGGTAGCTCCCATATTGCCTGAGTCCACTACCCGAACTCCTAGGATAGCTAATTGCTGGAGCTCATGAGCTACCTCTCTTTTCTCTTGCTGTACATCACATAAAATTCCCATGGATCTACGGCTAAGAGCATCAGCCACCACATTTGCATTCTCGGGATGATATAGGATGTCAACATCATAATCCTTCAACAACTCCAACCATCGCCGTTGCCGTAAATTCAATTCTTTCTACTTGAAGATATACTGAAGGCTCTTATGATCTGTATAAATATCAACGTGGATGTCATACAAATAATGTCTCTAAATCTTCAATGCATGAATCACTACAGCCAATTGAAAATCATGGGTCAGGTAATTCTTCTCATGTTTCCGTAACTGCCTTGAATCGTACGCAATCACATTACCATGTTGCATCAACACACGGCCTGGCCCAACGCCTGAAGCATCACAATAGACAACATAACCTTCCGATCCCTCTAGATATGTCAGGACTGGGGCAGAAGTTAACCTATCCTTTAGCTCTTGGAAACTGCGCTCACAAGCATCTGTCCATTGAAATTTAGCTAATATCTGGATTAACTACGTGAGCGGTGCAGAAATGGAAGAAAAGCCTTCTACAAATCTCCTATAATAACCTGCTAAGCCTAGAAAACTATGAACTTCCATAGGGGTTGTGGGCCTGGCCATGTTTTCACGGCCTCAATCTTTTGGGTATCTACCCGAATGCCATTAGATGAAATAATATGCCCCAAAAAGGTCACTGAGTTCAATCAAAATTCACACTTAGAAAATTTGGTAAATAACTCGTGTTTGAAGAACTCTAAGAACAGTATGCAAATGGTCCGCATATTCTGCCTCAGACCTAAAATACACCAAGATATCATCGATGAATACAATCATAAATAAATGTAGGAAGGGCCTGAACACATTGTTTATTAAATCCATAAATACTGCATGTACATTAGTTAGCCCAAATGACATTACCCGGAACTCAAAATGGCCATATATTTTTCTTAAGGCTGTCTTAGGAATATCTTTCTCCTTAACTCTCACCTGATGATACCTGGATCTCAAATCTATCATTGAAAACTATTTGGCGCCTTATAATTGATCAAATAAATCATCAATCCTCGGAAGAAAATATATATTCTTGATCGTCACTTTATTCAGTTGCCGATAGTCAATGCACATTCGCAAGGAGCCATCTTTCTTTCAGACAAACAACACGGGTGCTCCCCACGGGGAAGAGCTAGGCCTAATAAAGCCTTTCTTAAGCAAGCCCTGCAATTGCTCCTTCTAACTCTTTCAACTCTGCGGAAGCCATTCTGTAAGAAGGAATGGATATGGGCTTTGTATCCGATAGCACATCTATAGCAAAATCAATCTCCCGTTCTGGAGAGAGGCCTAGAAGTTCTTCCGGGAATACATCCGGAAACTCATTCACCACGGGAACAGATTGAAGAGTTGGCGTTTTAGCTTCTACATCTTGAACCCGAACTAGATGATAAATACAACCTTTTGCGATCATTTTCCTTTCCTTCAGATAGGGGACACGGTATTTTCTTTCCATTCTAAAACTGGTTCTCTCGGAAACTGGAAGTGAACCAATTCCATTCTACAATCAACATTGGCATAGCAAGAAGCCAACCAATCCATGCCCATGATAACATCGAAATCCACCATTTTTAACTCATGTAAATCAACCATAGTACAATGGTCACTAATCACAACTACACAATTTCTATATACTTGACTAGCAATTACCGGTTTACCAACGGGTGTAGATACCTCAAAAGGTTTGATCGACTCCGGTTTTACCACAAACCGACCCGCAATATATGGAGTAACGTATGACAATGTGGAGTCCGGGTCTATCAAATCATATACATCATGAGAAAATACCGATAATATACATGTGACGACATCGGGAGGAAGACTCAACATCTTGTCGCCCCGCCAAAGCATAAATACGATGCTGAGGACCACTAGAACTGAGAGCTCTTCATATACCTCTACCATGGCTGACTGGCACCTATGACCCTGGCCCCATAGGGCGTATAGATGATGAATACCCCGCTGCCGATCCTGAAGGCTGGACCCTACCCCTGCCAGCAACCGAGGGGCAATCACGCATGATATGGCCTAGCCGGCTGTATGCATAGCAAACCTCTGAACCTAGTCGACACTGGCCCCAATGTAACTTCCCACACTGGGAGCATCATGGCATGGGTGGCCTTGCCGAGCAGAATCATCTCTGAACTGAGAACCTGAAGCCCTGGAAGTTTGACTTGGCCCGGAATATGTAGATATATCAAATATCTGGCCTGTAAACCGTGGAGGTGCACTAGTCATAGAATGGCCTGAATGCCTAGAAAACTACTGTCTTTGCCAGCCTCTAAACTCACTCGCCGGGCCCAAAGATCTAGCCCTCTTGTTATACCTTCAATCATGCTCACACTCACTTCTTTGTTATTGTTGGCTTTCCTCTAAATTCTAGGGGTGGGCTTGAATGCGTGAAATATCCATGTTGTCCTGAAGGGACGCAGTCAAGCACCTGTCCATCAAATATGGCCCTAGGCCTCTCACAAATCGATGCACCTGGTCACCCATATCCGCTACCATTCCTTTCAAACCGGTAAAAATAAAGCCCTTATCCATCATTACATTATGGGAATTTCCATCCTATTACTGTCCTATCCCCTGCTTTTCAACCTTTTCTTATCTCTCTTTGTACTTTTTTTTTTCTGTCTTTTCAATTCTTTTCTTTCATAGCTGGAGTATACCTAGCCAAAGAATTAAAGCGGAGACTATACTCTAAGGCACTCATACTTCCTTGCCTAAGATTCAAGAATTTATCGGCTCTAGCCCGCCGAACCTCAGGAGGTAAGTAATGTCGGAGGAAGGCATCCACAAATTCTTGCCATACCGGGGGATGTTCATTGACTCCCCGTGAAGCCATCCAAACTGTGTACCAATGAACCGCAGCATCCCGGAGCCTATAGGATGCTAACTCCAACGATTCAACGTCTGAAACATGTATTAACCGGAGTATCCTCAACATCCTAGCAATAAAATTCAGAGGGTCCTCTTCCGGCTTTGACCCAAAAAAATTTGGAGGGTTCAAGATAATAAAATCGTGGGCCCTTGCACTAACAAGCCTATCACCTTGACCTATACCTTGCCGCTGATTCTGGGCGGCAACCAACTGAGTAAGTAAATGAATGGCCTCTTTTACATCTTGGCTTGAAGCATCTGGTGGAGGAGCTGGAGGTGCTGGAGCTGAGGCTAAAGCTCCCTCATGTTCCTCAGAAATAGGCACTGAGTGGGAGGACTGAGGTTGAGCCGCATTCTGGGACTGACCCTCCTCTGCAACCGTTAGCGGTACTCTTTCATCCCGCTTTTCTGCCACTATCTTGCCCTTTTGGGCTGCCGTAGATTTCCTATTTACAGGCATTTCTGAAATACATAACACACGGTTAAGGAAAAAGAAGTCCTTATATTATGGCTCTACCGCACGATCTTATGAAGAAAGAAGGTCATTCATTCCTAAAAATGTCTGTAGCCTCCTGTTTTAAGTGTGGTACGCAACACACCTATAAACAAGACTTTACTGAACACGGCTCGTAGTCACACCCTTGGATAGAACTGCTCTGATACCACTTTTTTCACGACCCAATCGGAGGGCCATGCCGGGCACCCAGTGCAAACCTACTCGGACACCTCTTATCATATATCCACATTCGCATGTAGGTGGACCACATGGCTTACTCATAATTTACATACATCAATAGTGCTAATCTCGTTAGGCAACAACGCATTTATATCATCATCAATAACAATGCCCATATCCGCATACACAAGTCAACGAGGCTATCAAAATGATATACAAAATATGAGCCGACAAGGCTACAAGACATCTAACCATACACAACTGTCTACGAGCCTCTAAGAAGAGTATGTAACATCATATAGGCGGGACAAGATCCCACCGTGCCCATATGTATGTACACAAAAGAATAATACCCAAAAGTTGTAGCTCCGGATGAAATGGAGCTCCCCTATACAGTCACTGAATAGGAAATCTATGGATCAAGCCTGTCTCCCTGTCGGCCTGCGGGCATGACGCAACATCCACAAACAAAAGAATGTCAGTACGGATAATGTACTGAGTATGTAAAGCATAATCAACATCATAGTAGAAGCATAATAGACAACATGGAGAATCAAGAGGTAATAGAGACATTTGTACCTCTAGTGGCCTTCATCATATCTATTTACTTGTCTTTCATAGGGACCTTCCATTTCTAATGCTTACTCATGTACATATATACATATACATATTCGTATTCGTATTTATTCATACTCAAATCCATATCATACCCGACCATGAAGGTTCAATGTTTCACATTCCCGGCCATGACAAGCCTCGGTAATTATACATACCCAGCCCTACCAAGGCTCAGTGTTATCCATACCCAACTGCAGTGGTGTGCGCACGATAGGTATCATATCCGACCATATATGCTCGGTGTTACATAATAGTCATACATACTTAGACACGTATACATAGGAGTTCATAAGTATCATCAACATCATTACTATCATCGTTTTCATTACATCTATCCTTAGAGGATCAACTATCATACAAGAAAGGTACTAGTAACGTGAAAGTATTGAGGATCATAAGCTTAAGTAATGTTAGAGATAAAATCGTTTGGAAGATATTATGGAACTCATGAAAGGATATATAGCAAAGGAACCATTCCTTAATTAAAGAAGGGTTAGCCTTACATACCTCTTTGTCTTCTTAACTATTTAACGTTCATTGTCGAAGCTTGAATAATCTACATTTAGAAGGATTCATACCATAGTTAAGCTTAATGATACTCTTAAATCTACTAGAATAATTCATGATTTAACAAAAATTGGGCAGCAAATCCCCTATTCCATCGACTTCCACTATACTACAATACAACTGCCAAATATCCACAATAACATCCACAATTGCACAATCGAGTAATCACATTAGATTAAGCCTTCAATATTCACTCTCATATTCAACTCGTACTGGCAACTTCATACCAACTTTTTCACATTTTCATACAACGCTTCCTCATCACCATTATTACCTTCCATAACAAGATTATATACATATCATACTAAGAATCATGACTCAAGTTAGCTTACTACTCACAACATCATAAAAGCTACATTTAGACTTCATTTCCTACTTCCTTCTTCTACCCAAGTTTTTGTACAACCAAGCATTCTCAATAACATGAAATAAGCATGGAAACTATCCTTTTTATCCATAGGAACAAGATTTGGAGCAGCTATCAACTTGTGCAAAAACCCTAGCTACAATGCCCAAGTATTTCTTGAAATCTACCAACCCTAGGAAGCCTTCTAACACATGAACACTTGATTCTTGCTATTTGATCTTTGTAATCCCTTGGGTTTGAATGAAATATATTTGGATAAGGGTTTTGGAGCTTTGGAGAGCGTGGAAGAAATGTGGGAAATGAAAATAAAGTGGAGGTCAGCCTTGTATATAAAAAGAAAAATCTAACCCGATCCGGTTATACGACCGATTATACGGGCCGTATAATTTATACGGTCCGTATAATCAGACCGTATAATCTTCCCAGGTTGAACCCTACTCTGGAGAAAATTTACGGACCATTATACAGGCCGTATAATTTATACGGTCCGTACAAATGGCCGTACAACTGGAAATTTTCCGAATTCCAGTCTCGTCAACTCGTTTGACTTCCAATCCTCGTGGAACCTTCTTGGCACTTATGTGGCACTTAATTAACCATACAATAGGCCCTTTATCAGCCCTTAAAGATAATACTAAATAAATATTAGCTCAATTATAGCAGAAACCTTCTGAACACGACTTACATTTCACTTCCTTCAACAAACTAAACTTCACTTATTCGTATGATTCGAAATCTTATAGTATGCACCTTAAGCCATCTAATACATCCCTTAATCTCATATGGATTTCATAATCATCCTAAGCTCACACTAGCCTACCCACAAGGCAACACATCCGAAATTTCCGGGGTGTAACAGTTCGAAGTAAGAATTATTGTGGGAATAAGATTAAGAAAATCTGAAGGCAAGTCAGCAAATGAATAGAGTAACTAAAAAGTATATTTTGAGACTGGACTAAAAATACTTCGTGGGGAAGAAAAGAAATTGAACGATATTCCAGTAGGGTAACTTAATGTCCACAAAATAGGAAGGATATGACAAGAAAATAGAAGGGAATGCAAGGGAGTTTTATGATAGCCTTGGTGTGTATGAAGAATGGTTTATAAGGAAGATAATTAGTAGTCCGAAGGATTAAAATGGGTTACATTCGAAGTTTTATAGGAACAAGGTCTATTGGGGGATTCAGGGAAAGTTGACAAATGAGTTCTTCTGTGGCTTAATACAAAGAGAAGGTTTTCACGACTAACTCAAAAGAAATGATTTATAGAAAGGATTATGGAACTGATTATATGTCAAGGTTGAGTTAAATAATGTCATAAAGATATGGGTTGTTCCTATTATACTTTAGGATACTGGAGATATTAAAATGATTTTATATAAGTTAGATTAGTGAATTGGGGTTACTTAGTTCCTACAGATCGGGAGTTGTCGGGAAAACTAAGTATAGTCAGACTAGTTTAAACATTCGAGGACAAATGTTTCTAAGAAGGGAAGAATGTTACATCCCGGAAAATTTTGTGTTACCAAGACTGTAGATGGATTAGTATGAGCTCAAGGGAGAGAAACTTTATACAAGGATCAGGGATGAAGATTATATGATCTGAGTATAAGAATATATATATGACATTGGGAGACCGTATGGAGTAAATCAGTTAACACGTTACTTGATGAATAGCCCTCGTAACCGTAGGTTAAGGTGGGGCCCACGTGTCGGAGTTTTATAAAGGACATATGAAAAGTGATATGAGTAGTAAATGGGAGGTTAAGCATGTCTTAAGAAGGACCCATAAGCAAAATATGTGCATAAGCCCTCCAAAACGATGATTTAAGGATACGTTTTCGGATGATCAGACTTGGAGGGGCTAAAACGCTATTATAAGTTTGGAATTTGGAAACACACCAAACCAGAAAGTTGAAGATAATTGAAAGAGCTTTCTAACCATAGGTCGTGGGCCCTCTTAAAATATCAGGATCAAACGTTATGGCCATTTTAAGATAACGACTCCAAGCTGCCAAATGGCTTCCGCGTGTCCCACTTGAGATGTTCGGTGGAACCGACTTATGAGGGGTATAAATACCCCATTAACTCCATTTTTTCCGTACCTTGCATTCTCAATTTTCCTAAAAACTTCCCAACACAACCCCCAAACATTTATAGCCCATTAAATCAAGAATTTAACAAGATTACACCAAACTAGTCCATGAAAGGTGATTGTTCTTGCTTCTACTTGATGTTGTGGTAAGTTTTGTCTTGAAGAAAGTTGGTGTGGCTGAATTTATTCAAGTATAAGGTATGTTATTCATCCTATCTCTTGTGTTGATTTGATTTGAAGGTTTAGCAAGTCTTACAAGTTAAAATAGTTATGGAGGAAAGGTCATAAAATGTCGTGTTGTAGTTGTTGTGTTTATGGACTGTTTTGAGCATGTTGTGGCCGTAAGGCTGGGGTGATTTACATGTATAGAGATGGTATCTAATTGTTTTGGTGTGTTGATGAGATTATGCTCGTTGATTGGGAAGAAAGGAAGTGTATATTGTTGTTGTATGTTGAAAAACATCATGTGGGATGTTTTATGGAATATATTGGTATTGATAATATTGTTGTTGTTATTGTTGGTTGCTAGATTGTGATTTCGGGCTAGGCATATAAATAGGGGAGATGCTGCCCAAATTTTGGCCGATTATAAAGGAGTTCGGTTTAAGGACTTGAGATAGGCATAGGACGATATGTCTAACGGTAGTATAATTTCTCCTGAATGTAGATTTTCAAGTTCGGGAGAATAAGCGTTAATTGGTAGGAGATCAATCAGGTATGTTAAGGCTCGTCCCTTTTCTTTCAAAGGCATGATTCCTATGTTATGATTCCATAAATGTTTCCATAACCTCCTTGTTTTCAAAAGCTAAAAGTTCATGATTTCCTCAATTTATTTCATTGTTGTTTGTCTCACCTTATAATAATTGTTCCTTCAAGGTAAGATAAGGCGATGATAATTGTTCCATAATATAAATCGGAGATTACCGACCTTACGTTACTCCGCTAAAGTTGTAGCTTATGTTTGAACCCTCATGCATGCTACGAGTATAATATATGAATATAGCTATTTTGTGACATTACAGAGTTCTATTATTTCATTTTTCTTATGCACTGCACTCATTCTCATTCTTCATGTACATATATAAGGCACAGTGATAGGTGGTGACGCTATGGCCTTTGTTGTGATGTATATATATAAGGCACAGTTGACAGAGGGTGACACTGTGGCCTATAATGTGATGTTTATATATATAAGGCACAGTTGACACGGGGTGACGTTGTGGCCTATGATGTGATGTTTATATATATAAGGCACAGTTGACAGGGGGTGACGCTATGGCCTTTGTTGTGATGTATATATATAAGGCACAGTTGACAGGGGGTGACGCTGTGGCCTATGATGTGATGTTTATATATATAAGGCACAGTCGACAGGGAGTGACGCTGTGGCCTATGATGTGATTTATATATATATAAGGCACAGTTGATGGGGGTGACGCTGTGGCCTTTGATGTGATGTTTATATATATAAGGTACAGTTGACAAGGGGTGACGCTGTGGCCTATGATGTGATATTTATATATATAAGGCACAGTTCACAGGGGGTGACGATGTGGCCTATTATGTGATGTTTTTAGGGATGACGAGGTGGCCTATGTTGTGGCATTTCTATAGATAGATGTGTTTTGTTGATATAGCCATAATGATTTATTTATCTTTGCACATTTATTGAAATGTTTCAGATGTCTTCCATGATTTTATGTACATATTGATTTAAAAAGGTTAAAGTTGAATGTATGGTATCCGCCTTAAGAGGCAATCAAATGTACATGTCATCTTTATCCCCTGTTATGTTCTATATTTCTTATTATGTTGTTATTCATGCCTTACATACTTAGTACAATGTTCGTACTGACATCTCCTTCTTGTGGACGCTGCGTTTCATGCCACGCAGGTATATATAGATGAGTAGAAGACATTGGCTAAAGGATGTTCCCGGGCTATCAGCTGGATTGGTGAGCTCCATCTTACTTCGGATTGTTGCCGAGTCAGAGTACTTATGCTATGGTATCTCGTATATGTTAGAGACTTTTGTAGACAGTGTCCTGTGGCTAGTGCATCGAGATGTCGACCCCTTTGCACCACCAAAGTTGACTGGTTTCCTAGTTCCTTGAGGTTCTCCGACTCGCATCGATTCTATTCGTTTAGCTTCTAATCCTATCGTATCGTAAGGAACATATACTTGTACTTTGGTATATGCGAGGTGGGGCTCCTAATATCTCAAAACTCGGGTACAAATCTCCGTACTATGGGTATACACAACTAGGAAGCCATAGACTTTCTTATATCGAAAACGGGAGGCTTAACAGTGGCAAACGTAGTTTCAGGCTATCTGAGCCTTCTCAGTAATCTGTGCAACTTCCAAAAACATGAACATGAATATAAGTGGCGTCTGAGCCCATGGTTTTTCATAAACATGACTGTAAACATGGATTACAAGTATAACATAACATGAATATAATTACATAATATAACTTGGATTACAAGTATAATATAACATGAATATAATTACATAATATAACTTGCATGAAAACATGGGGACATGTAGGATTTCCATGAAAGTAAACATAATAGTTCATAACTTGCATGTAAGAACCCATGGAATGTAAAGTATGGGTTTTCATGGATAATAGATGGATTCTCAATATCTAAAATAGAAGATTAGGAATACAATAACGAATTTATAATTCAAACATGGTACATGAACTTAGGGTTATCATGAACATGTCTAAAACCCTAGTTTTTGGTGAACTTTCATATAATCATGGAAGAACATGGCGTGGGGAAGAACAAAGATATTCCCATTCGTAGGTAGAAGCCCTACATACCTGTAAATGCTCTAATCCAACGAACTAAACTATTTTTCTGACGAAGAACACCAAAACTCTAGTTTCGGAAATCCTATGTTTTAGTTGAAGAATCATGTTACAATTCATGAATTAATGTTAGAATTACATAGGAATCGTTAGAGCGATCTTACCTCAGAACGACTGCTTAGGGATTTAGAACGAAGTTGGAATGTCTGATAAATGAAATTTCGAGTTAAGTATTGACTTTATAGCATTGGGCATTTTGGACCCCAGGCTCGCCGAGCGCGATCTATGGCTTGTCCCTGCCTCACTTTGGGGAGAGCTCAGCGAGCTACCTTGTCCATTTTACACTTAGATAATTTTCTTCAAATATTTCCACTTTTGGACCCCTACCTCGCTGAGCACGGCCCAAGACAAGTCATTTCGTTGGTTTTGGGTGAGCTCAGCTAGCCCTTCTGACACCTTTACACTCCTAGCACAGAGCTCTGTTCGGGAACCTTAATATACCGTTGGAAATCTATTTCAAAGGGCTAAAACTTTCATGCTTTAAGTTTTCTCAAATTATCAACGGATTTTCCTGTAATTGGGCTGGAAGGCAGACGGATCAAAAACTTAGTCGATTCTACCGAATCTTGAGCACCTCTCTATTAGCCATTTTGAGACGATCATATCTCCTTGCTTCGAACTCTAATTGGCCTGGCCCTTATATGCCTGAAAAGGACTTTCTACGTACTGCAACTTTCATTAAGGAACCTTTTCCAAATTCTCAATGAATCAAGGAGTTTTGGGTGTCCGAAGTAGGCTTGTCAACCACTTTCGTAATACATATAAACTTTCAAATTTTTTGCTAAAACTCTAACGATACGAGTCTAACCTTAGTTATACAATGCGGGGTGTAACCATTCCTCGAGGGACGGACCCAACGGGAGATGATGTTCAGCCAGCTCCTTGCCTCCGCAGTAAACTTATCGCTCCCTATCCCCACCTTGGACTGACCCTAAGTAATAGAAGCCCTATCCTCCTCAGCCACTAACTTAGACACCAACCATTCTCCATTGTCAATAGTATTTTTAGACTCCAAAAGCTCCACCGGATTATTATCCACTTTATGCACACGATTTATTGTCACGACCCGACTAGGGGCCGTGACGAGTACCCGGTACTTGTACCGAGCACCCCTTATCTTGTCTCATATCCTTATTACTAAGTGGGCCGTATGACCTATACCATTTTTTTTCTTTGTTACTTAACATTAACATTAGTAGCATAGTTATGAACATAGGCGAACAACCTTTACTAACACATTATACATCGACTAGGACTGCTAAAAGTACAAAACATTTAATTGTACACATCTGTCTACGAGCCTCTAGACATAATACACATATACACAAGAAGGGCCGAGCACTGTCATGCCCGAATATATATATACATAAAAGTAGTACCAATAAACAGTGGCTCCGGAACAACTGGAGCACTCTCTATGAACCGCTGGTGGAGCTTCTAAGAACCAGACCCGTCTACCTGCTTACCTGCGCGGCATGAAACGCAACGTCCACAAGAAGGGACGTCAGTACGAATAGTGTACCGAGCATGTAAGGCATGAAAATAGTAAAGAGAGGAATATAAATTGCAACCCATAACATAATGAAATCATTGGACATATAGAGCGATAATAGAGAAACCTGTACATGTATGTGCCACCCAGGGCAGATGCCATGCATGCTAAGCTGTCTTTAAAAAAAACATTTCGTGTTCATATATGAATATAAAACATAATGTATTGCCGAGGCATCGGCAGCCGATCCATTTAGCCATGAATGTGTGTAAATATCCCGCGTCCGGGCATCCCGCGTTCGGGACGATATCAAGTCAAATACGGCTACACGTACCATGTGTATATCCCAGCGTCTATAGCGCTCTGCCCTGCTCCCTTCTTCCCCGTATACATATACATATATACATATATATCATAGCATGAAAGGGATCCCAAAGAGAAGCTATAACGTTATCGGAGTGACGTAAGGTCGGTAGCCTCCGATTACATTATGAAATCGTCATGGTCGTCAGGTCTCACCCTGAAGGAACAATAATTATAAGGCGAGACTATCAATAAAGAATAACATCACGAGAGAACATAGAACAGGATCATAAGGTATCGTTTCATGTACTATGGAATCTTTAATCATGGAATCATCATTGTCATATTCATCATGTAAACATTTTCTTTCCTGACATCATCCATGTCATTGTAGAACATACTCATCGTCATTGACAAAAAAACTTACTTTGCCATAACCTTTGTTTTGGGAAAATGCGGGCGTTTGGAAAACATTTACGAGCTATTGGGGAGAAGATCATACCTTAGGATCAATAGATTAGTTAAACAACTATTGTTTAGTAGTCGGAATAGTAACTAAAAGTTTCCCTTAATTATAGTACGGAAATAAGCTAAATGGAACAATAGGAGGGAATTTGGGAATAGTAGGCCCACCTCGGGTCGACCGGGGTGGCATACCCAAATTGCATATAATAAGTTTCATGGAGTCACTTATGAAGGTTTTGTTATAATCCAGTTTCATTTGGCAAGTTATAGAAGTAGGAGCCATTGTTTCAACAAGATATGAAAAATTTAAGTCAATTCTATTGAATGAAAAAGGGTTAATTTCAATCTCGGATTTCTAGGAATAGGATCATCCCCGAAGTTTGTATTCAACCCTATTACGTCTAAGACATGCCGAAGAAGGAAAGTGAGACCTTACATACCTCTTTCCGCTCCTTTGGCTATCCCGAATTCAACTCGCAAATCCGCCAAAATCTACAAATTGGTCAAGTTTACCAAACATGATTAGTGCCTTTAGAATTGAATTCTTAAAATGATACTTGGCTACCGAAATTTCGGCAACACTTCCCCTGTGAACTACTCCATCCCACCAAGTTCAACTTGGCCAATTTCAATCAACAACAATCCGGGAATTCGACCCGGCCAAACCAACAACACAATATCAACGACCATACTAAAAATTTCCATATTCATTCCAAGTTACATTGTAACAACTCAATCAATATACTACTTCCTTCAAAACCTTCCAACTCCAATAAGAACATTAACAACATTATAATTCATATACCAACAACACCACTCTAACAACATTATCTTCCATACATGCAAGAACATAGTATTCAATTTTAAATACTCCAGCCGCAAGTCTCCAACTTCTTCAACTTCACAAGATTATTATGCATTCATCAACAACATAGTATCCGCAACACAACGACAACCAAAACACTAAATAAAATTGGCTCATCTTCTTTCACTACTTAACACATATATACGGCCTATGCATATAATACACTACACGGCCACCACCCTACATACACAACTACAACCTTTCCAAAATCATTCAACTTCCATTATCCACATAACATTCACAACAACAACAACCAAATACTAAACAAAATAATTACAACATAATTTCTACACACACACATATATTACACGGCCACACACACCCACTTCCATATTCTTCCCAATTTCACTTATTTTTGTACACTACAACATGCAAAATCTTCCATAATATATAAGAAAGATTTAAACCTTACCTTTTTCTTCAATTCTTCACTTGGCTATATGTTGGTAGCTTGAAAGAATATAAGTTTTTCTTGCTCCAAAACCACTTCACCTTGCTAATCACCCTTCAATGGATTTCTTAGGTAGAAGAAAATAATTTTTTTTTAAGAAAATTTATCCAAGATTTTGTTGGTCTTTCTCCATGGCCGAATGGCTTGGAGTTTTTCTCCTTCTTGTCTTGCTTCTTATCTTCTTGAAATTTCTAGAGGATTTAATGAACAAGATGACTAATTAAGTCATCTTATGGTCTTATAAATTTTGTGCTCATATGGACTTTGGCCCATTTACTATAGGTGGCCCAAATGGCCCCTTTTTCTTCCAAGCCCATATTTTTTTATTGTGCACTTCATGAAAAATTATTATTATTTTTCCACATTCCAAATTTACCCTTCGCCTTCCTCCATATTTCCACGAGTGATGTTGCCAATTTACCTTTTTGCCTCTAGCCTTTCTTAATATTACCACTTCAAAATTTTCATAAACAACTTGTATGCCAATCAAGATCCAAATTATAGTGTTGCTCTTAGCCTTCCGCCATTATCTTAAATTATCCAAATACGCGAAAATGCGGGATGTAACATTTATTGCCCTAGCCCCCACTTCCACGGAGACCCCCAGAATCACAATCCTCGGGTCAAGAGAATCCGAATCGAATGTAGGCAACATGGCTTAGAACTCCCTTACCCAATTCTCATTGTATCGCCCGGGATCCTTAACCAAACACATCCACGTTATCGCTTGCAACCTCTCCAAAAACTCCGGGGCACGTCTCACCACGTTACTCATGTCGAAACCCCTCTCCAATAGTAGGGGCATACGCCTTTGCTCCAAGAAATGACCCTTTCATTGAGGGCTAACGAAGATTTGATAGTTGGGCACTTGCTCTTCTTGTTGTTCTTGTAGCGCGACTTCTTGACTTTTGGCCATTATACCTGCGAGGAACAGTAGATGATGAGAATTCGTGTTACTAGGTTTAAAAAATTAAAAGCTTGCATTCTATGCCCTAAAATCTTAGTGGACTAAGATGTATTTAAAAAAAATTCAAGTTGCAGTTTCTGGTGCAGGAACCGCTGCAGTGGAGCCACTATAGCGGGAAGGATGACCACTCCCGTGGCCCCTTCCGTTCCTTTCTCAACCGTTTTTGTGACCCCATAGGTGCTAAAGAGGAGTCGCCCTAGCAGTCCCTTGACCGCTGAAGCGGGGTCGTCTTCTCCAACAGACCCCGATTTCCCCCAGAACCCAAATGCCTCAAAAACTTATTTTTATGTACAGATCGAGCAGATATCAAGCATGTATGATGTTTACAACCTTTGGGAAACAATTTCTAGCAACAACAACCCCAAATTCGATGAAAGCCAACACCCTTTTTCAAGCAAAAATTCTTTACTATGTTCAAGTTTCCCCACCCAAATCTATGCACTAAATACGCAATATTCGATGTAAGGATTATTCTAACGCTAGACAAGTTGTGTATTCCAGTTTATCAACACCCATTGAGTTCATCAACCAAAACCCAAAAATGCCAACTTTGGAGTTACAAATCCATTTATTGAAGCATGAAAACTTAAAAATTCAGTTCAATTATCCTTTTATAAGTCGAGGAGATTGATTTCTTACCTTACAATTGAAGATCCGAGTGAGGTTGGTGTTGATTGCGAATGGCCCTTTGAAAGTCCCTTTTTGCTTTCTTAGAGAGCAAATTGTATGTTACACCCCGTATATTCAAAGAAGCACTTATCAAATTTGAAACATAAGTACGTTGAGTTAGGGTTAAGTAAAACCACTTTCGAATATAAGGAGCAAGCATTATTAAATATATTTAATGAGTGAAGGAAGTATATAAGGTATACCGGAAGGTTTTATGAGGAAATGAGAGTAGGAAATGGAGTAGTATGACTTTGGAGAAAGGATGGGTAATGTTTTGTGTGAACATTTTGGTCTAACATGGGGGACGAATATCTCTGAGCATATGAAGTGTTTTAAGGTGAAACAAAAGCCTAAAATGAATTTCGTCGAGTCTAGTTTCCAACGCAACAAACTGCTCGTCGATAGGATATCGGACTAGAGTATTATGGACGTTACAAGTTCGGCTGACAGAGCAGAAACGCGTGCTACAGTACTGCTACAGTGAACCCGACCTGAATTTGACCGTTATAAAAAGGGTAAGAACCCCTTTATTTCATCAGATTTTCCTTGAAAATTCCAGAAATTCAAGAGAGAGAGAAGGGGAAACAAAAAGTGAGCAATTTTTAAGTCGCGGAGTAGTGGTTTATGTCCGGGTAAAGCATGGTTGTGATTTTAGTATTGTTTTGCGATGGATTTTAGCGTGGATATTGAGGATATTGCTGTCGTAACAAGAAAAAAGGTATGAATCTTTCTCTTTTGGTATTATTTAAGGCTTATTTACGGAGATAAAGTCGCTAAACAATCGTGTAGTAAGTTTGTTAGTTATGGAAGTTGGAAAACAGCGTGTGGGATGTTTTATGGTACATATTGGTGTTGGAAGTGATGTTATTGATGTTGGTATTTTTGTTTTTGTTGGTTGTTGGATTGTGATTTCAGGCTAGGCATATAAATAGGGGAGGTGCTGCCCGAATTTCGACAGATTCTAAACGGAATTAAATTGAAGGCTTAAGATGAGCGTATGACATTGAGCCTAATAATAGTATGAATGATTTATATGAATATTTACGAGCTTGGAAGGATAAACATTGAACGACTAAGGCGACCAAAAGGTATGTTAAGGCTCGTCCCTTTCTTTCAAAGGCATGATTCCTATGGTATGATTTCATAAATGTTTCCGTAACCTTCTTGTCTTCAAAAGCCAAAAGTCCATGGTTCTTAAAGCTTCTCATGATGTCTAGGATAAGAATGATTTTATGATGGTGACAACGATAATGATGATTTTGTGTTTATGATTTCAAAGCGAATAGGAAAATGTGGAGCTACTTCTAGATGTTCTCAATTTTATTCATTGATGATGAGTCTACCTCTAAAGGCTCCAAGGTGTATGTAAAGTTACCCCTTCTTTCTTTTTGGCATGAACTACGTAAAGTGAGCGAACGACGAACAAACATGACTCCAATAAACTCTAATTCTCAGTGGTACTTGACATGATAATTGTCTTTGATTCTCCAGTGTTGGTTTATTCTAATTATTCTATTGAGTCTCAGATGATGATTTAGCTTGCATATGATTTCTCATGATATTTTACTCGTGCATACCGTTAATATATCATTCACCGAGTCTCAGGCTGGGTACGTAATCGTGCATAGTTTCGTTGGATTGTTCACCGAGTCCCTCTCTAGAGGGCCGGGTATGGATTACATTTCACCGAGTCCCTCACTAGAGGGCCGGGTACGTATTACATTTCACCGAGTCCCTCACTAGAGGGCCGGGTATGTATTATATTTCACCGAGTCCCTCACTAGAGGGTCGGGTACGGTATATGTATGATTATTTCACCGAGTCCCTCACTAGAGGGCCGGGTACGATATATTATATATGTATGCATGACTCATCTTATAAGGCAGATGCATTGGTATCTTTGATTATCATACTCGTCTCCTGTCGACTTTTTGCTCAGCTATGATCTTCTTTATTGTACTTCATGCTTTACATACTAAGTACATTTTCCGTACTGACCACCTTTCTTCGGGGGCTGCGTTTCATGCCCGCAGGTACAAATACTCAGTTCGATGATCCTCCAGCTTAGGACTGCTACTCAGCTGCTTTGGGAGCTCCATTTTTCTGGAGCTTGAGTCATTTAGTACAGATCCTTTGGTAGAGGCTTTGTTATACTCTTAGAGGGCTGTAGACATATGTGGGTTGTGTATTCATGTTTTTGTCAGCTATATCGATGTAGTTCGTTTTGGATATTCCCGTGTATAGTGGCAGCTTTGTCGGCTTGCGTCTTTTGTTATGTTTGGTTAGTTGTGGCTTCTCAAGAGACAAGTTATTTTTGATGTATGACATGATGAGTTTACAGCGTGCTTTTACAGATTTTCGTAATGATTCCAGTTTCGGTCTGATTATATTTAGGAGGTTCGTATACGGGTGTCTAGTCCGGGCACTAGTCATGGCCCATCGGTTTGGGGTCGTGACAAAAGTTGTATCAGAGCAGTTCGTCCTAGGGGTTGTCTACAGACCTTGTCCGGTAGAGTCCTGTTTATGGGTGTGAAGCCGGCCACACTTATAAACAGGAGGCTGCAGGCCATTTAGGAATCGTTGACCTTTCCTTCTATCATGGATCATGCGATAGAGCCAGAGTCTAAGGAAGATTGCTTCTGACCTCTTTTCCTGTAGGTAGGCGCAGACTGACGAGAGATGAAGAGATCAGCTTCAGATAGTGGGGGGTGCTAGGGGTGCTAAGAAATCCCCTAGAGTATCTCCAAGACCGAGCAGGTGGAGCCTCAGTAATTCTATTGAGACTGATCCTTCAGAGGACCCAGCGACGATTCCTCCAGATTTTTTGATTTATAGGGAGGAGGATCCCCCTGAGGACAGTTATGACACGGATCTGTCTGAGTATTTGTCTGGGACACCGGAGGAGGATATTCTCGAGGCTTTACCAGCTGCTCCTATGGCAGAGCACTACGTCAGACCAGCCTCCCCGGTGAGTGTTACGGATTACTCCAGCCCCCTATCCTGGCTGTCGGTAAACCAGGAGTTACCCGGTTATGTATATCCCTCGGATTCAGATGAGAGAGATGACAAAGGCCAGACGAGCAGATGGTGGGTAGACGATGAGGAGGAGCACACTTCACCTTATAGTCCACCAGATCATACTAGAGACCGATCGGCTACAGGTATATGAGCCCTTATGGGAATTTTCTATGTATGTGTATTTGCTGTAAGATTATTACTTAATAGGGGCGAGCGAAAATTCAAGGGTCGATAACCAAGTATTTATAAGTAACGGCGATCAAGGTGTTTTCGGCACTAGTGGGAATTTGGAAATCTAGGATGAAAGGTAGTCATACACATAGGTGAAAGGTGAATATTGGGGATTAAAAAGGGCAAAATAGTAATTGTGTAATCACAAGAGTAAGAGACCCTTTCTAATTCGAAGGGAGACACGTTACGAGAATGTTTTGGAATCTGTTAAGACTTTAACCTGCTCCAGATTATGTGATGAAGTTCATGCGGTGAGGTGGATGCGATTATACCAACCTTCACCGGATTTCATCAGAGTTTCGAGGGTAAGTGTGCTGGAGTGAGAGAAATATTAGGATGGGTGACCCCCTGGGAAGTATATTAAAAGTCCTATAAAGTCAAACATAAGAGACAAATGAGAAGCTAGAGTATCCTAAGGGAAAGTAGAGTGTGCGGAACGGTTGGAAACCTTAAGAGGTCGCGTACGACTAGGCAGACTAGACCGGTGAAGAGAAAGAAGGTGCATCGCAACTCTAGAACTAGGATGAGGCTAAGTAGAATTTGGAAATACCCTGTAATCGAGGCGTTAGAAAAAAAACAATATATATATATATATATATATATATATATATATATATATATATATGAATGTGTATGATATCCCGTATACGGCTGTATCAACGGGTAGGTGTATCCCAGCAACCGACGCTGTGGTATACGGAAGGCATTGATCGAACAGGGTAATAAAGTGCAAGTGACGGGAGAACGTTACCAAATAAGCTGATGTTATTTTCACTACAGGTTAAGCTTGGAAAGTTCTAATACAATGATATTTGGAAAAGAAAGAAAGTGAGTAGATAGAAGGTAAGGAGATCAAAGTGTTGAAAAAGTAAAAAGTAAGGAACATGAGTGAGTGCAGCCTCCAAGAGGGACGACGGGCAAGCACAGGACTATTTGGGTAAAAAAAAAATTGAAGGTAGGCATGCGAATTGGATAAAGTGTGGCAGTATGGAACAAAAGAGGAATGTGTGGGGTCATAGAATAGGCTTCGATATGTGGGGATAAAAGAATAGTGACCATGACAAGGAATGTGAAGTAAGAAAAAAAATGGTTAGGCCTTGTGACGATGTTAAGAGATTTCCAGCTCTTCAAAGGTATATAAAGGGATAGGTGTGTGGTCAATTAACACGGTTTCCTCGGACATGGACAAGCTTTCCAAAAGGATGACTTAAGAATAGAATGGATTTGCACGTTTAAAGGAATATTTCACGAACTCCAGACCCGATACCATAAATAACAAGAGAAGAAACGTGCTCGAGGAGGAAGAAACCCAAGGAAGGTTAAAGATAAAAGTAGGAAAGGTATGCTAATGGGTTAGTCAAAGGAAGAGGAGAACATTTAGGAGTAGTGTAACTGGAAATCTTTAACCATGGGAGTAAGAAGGATACTTTGACGAGTTAGCGGTAGGACACCGATTGCTCATCGAGGAAAGAACAAGGATGATGAGTCGACACAATTGATTAGAAAATTAATTTCATGGAGTAAGAATTCATGTGAAGAGCGAGAGATTTGATCATAGAGGAAATGGAATGAAATGTTAGGAACGTGCATGGAAGACCACTCAGTCGTAGCATCATAAAGATAGATAAAGGTTCGATGAACGAGGATTGAGAGAGTGTAAACTGTAAGAATTCTGTGTTAAGAGCAAAAGTAGCAGGACGCTAAAAAAACATGGATGCACAACTGCGACATAAACGCGTAGTTAAGAAGGATTATGAGTAAGTGAGCTAAGCGGGTGAAAGGACTAGTAGTGGATGGAAGGGTATGGAAATTTTGAACAAAAAAAAATGATGTTGTAGACATAAATAGAAGAATAACTCAAGATAAGAAGAATTCTAGATATGTTATAAGCAAAGTCGGGAATAGATAAACAAGGAGTAAGGTATAATCGAAGACTTCATAAAGGACGTGGTGAATCTCGATGTCCCCATTAACTTGCAGGTCCGGAAAACCGTTAGTCATAAAAAGACAGAGGTGTGAAAAGACGGAAAAGAAGGCATCGGAATTGGATCTAACCCTTATAAGTATTCCGATTGGATACAAGACTGTAACTAGCAAGAAGATAGGCAAGTCAGACCATACGATGATGGAACCCCGACCCTAAGAAGATTGTGAAGTGCAGCAGATAATTATCAAAGACGACGGTTACTCGAAGGCTATGGGCATATAAGGACCTCCTTAAAAAGGGGGGAAGAACATACTAGACTTGAAAGGAGCTATGACATTTCAAGCCCCAGAAAAGGAGATTTATTAGCTCAGGGCCAGAGTTCGGGGCGTATTGGCATATCGGGAAGGTAACAGAATGAAGTAGAAACGAATTGACAATAAGTGTACCATGAAGCAGACATAGGGAGAAAGTATGGAAGATAACTCAAGAGAGCACTTTACGCCAAGATGAACTACGATATTTTTAGACCATGATTTGAATCCCTCGTATCGGGCAAAAATTGTGCCATACCTAAGTATGCAGTGACATGCCCTAAAGGGTAATGAAAAGAGCAAGAAAGGTCTCTAATCTAGATTTACAAAGGGTGTTAGAGAGGATGACGAACCCAAAGAACACTTGGGATGACAATGACAATTGTAATAAAAGGAACAACGATTGGTAGTTTGGAAATTTTTGAAGGAAAGAAAGAACACTGCTCCTATGAATGGAAATAAAAGAGTTCACCGGATATTAGAAAATAGTTCATGGACCACTAATTATACAGAACATGAGAGCATATGCTATGGAATTATATGAACCGTCAACGTGAAGCTATGCCCAACTACAATTGTAAGAAGGCCACACCGGAAAGCCAACAAGGAATAACGACTGACGAAATGATCGCCGATACAAGGAAATTGAAGATAAGTATACTTGCGTTGCAAGATAGTCATAATAGAAGAGTTGCTGTAGTCCTATGCTTCTGGGATTGTATTGATAGATGTGAGGGAAGGAAGTAAAGAAAAAGTTGTAGCAGGAGCTCAAAGATGTTCTGAACTATGAAATTAGTTGAACTCGGATTATAAGTCTACCATAAGTGTAACTGGACTGCGAAGGATAATAAATGGCGAAGAAACATTAGGTATATACGTATTTCAGATAATGATATAACTGGCCTTAGAAAGGAACATAACCATTAGGTTCACTAGCGACAAAGTTGTGTTGGGTAAACATTTGGAATGTAAGGGTAAAAGAGATGGCGACAAGGATGTAAGGATTACAGAGCCTGATTAATGGACTACAAAAAAATCGGTACAGTGTATATCTAAGATCAACGGGTACAAAAAGGATAGCCCGAGATGGTACCGAAGGAGTAAACGCAAAGAGGGAGCCTTAGAGAGAGAAAGGTAGCTTCCCATTAACAAGGAAACAAGGAGCGAGAAAAAAAAAAAGGAGTACTTACAGGACGATGAATAGTTATGGCACGGCAAGTCAAGACTACCATAATGAAGAAAGAACAAGAACGGGATGCTAGTTAATTTCCGATCATGTACATGAGGACAAAGAATTGAAAGAATATAACTGAAGGCAGTAAAAGAGCTACGAAATAATGAGAAGAGACTGACCCAAGTTATAGTTTAAGCAAATTGTAATCGGACCCGAAAGGAAAAATAACTGTTCTAATGAATCAAAGATGGTTTCATGGTTAGGCAATACTACAACATTCGAGGACGAATGTTTTTAAGGGGGGAAGAATGTTACACCCCGTAACTTCAAAGAAGGACTTATCAAATTTGAAACATAAGTACATTGAGTTAGGATTAAGTAAAACCACTTTGGAATATAAGGAGCAAGCATTATTAAATATATTTAATGAGTGAAGGATGTATATAAGGTATACCGGAAGGTTTTATAAGGAAATGAGTGTAGGAAATGGAGTGGTATGACTTTGGAGAAAGGATGGGTAATGTTTTGTGTGAAAATTTTGGTCCAAATTGGGGGACGAATATCTCTGAGCATATGAAGTGTTTTAAGGTGAAACAAAAGCCTAAAATGAATTTCGTCGAGTCTAGTTTCTAACGCAACAAAATGCTCATCGATAGGACATCGGAGTAGAGAATTATGGACGTTACAAGTTCGGCTGACAAAATGGAAACGCGTCTACAGTACTGCTACAGTAACCGACTTGCTACAGTAATGATTTATATGAATATTTACGAGCTTGGAAGGATAAACATTGAACGACTAAGGCGACCAAAAGGTATGTTAAGGCTCGTCCCTTTCTTTCAAAGGCATGATTCCTATGGTATGATTTCATAAATGTTTCCGTAACCTTCTTGTCTTCAAAAGCCAAATGTCCATGGTTCTTAAAGCTTCTCATGATGTCTAGGATAAGAATGATTTTATGATGGTGACAACGATAATGATGATTTTGTGTTTATGATTTCAAAGCGAATATGAAAATGTGGAGCTACTTCTAGATGTTCTCAATTTTATTCATTGATGATGAGTCTACCTCTAAAGGCTCCAAGGTGTATGTAAAGTTACCCCTTCTTTCTTTTTGGCATGACCTACGTAAAGTGAGCGAACGACGAACATACATGACTCCAATGAACTCTAATTCTCAGTGGTACTTGACATGATAATTGTCTTTGATTCTCCAGTGTTGGTTTATTCTAATTATTCTGTTGAGTCTCAGATGATGATTTAGCTTGCATATGGTTTCTGATGATATTATACTCGTGCATATGGTTAATATATCATTCACCGACACCCGGGCCGGGTACGTAATCGTGCACAGTTTCGTTGCATTGTTCATCGAGTCCCTCACTAGAGGGCCGGGTACGTATTACATTTCACCGAGTCCCTCACTAGAGGACCGGGTACGAATTATATTTCACCGAGTCCCTTACTAGACGGTCGGGTACGTATTATATTTCACCGAGTCCCTCACTACAGGGCCGGGTACGGTATATGTATGATTATGTCACCGAGTCCCTAACTAGAGGGCGGGGTACGATATATTATATATGTATGCATGACTCATCTTATAAGGCAGATGCATTGGTATCTTTGATTATCATACTCGTCTCCTGTCGACTTTTTGCTCAGCTATGATCTTTTTTATTGTACTTCATGCTTTACATACTCAGTACATTTTCCGTACTGACCCCCTTTCTTCGGGGGCTGCGTTTCATGCCCGCAGGTACAGATACTCAGTTCGGTGATCCTCCTGCTTAGGACTGCTACTCAGCTTCTTGGGGAGCTCCATTGTTCTGGAGCTTGAATCATTTAGTACAGATCCTTTGGTAGAGGCTTTGTTATACTCTTAGGGGTTTGTAGACATATGTGGGTTGTGTATTCAAGTTTTGGTCAGCTATGGCGATGTAGTTCGTTTTGGATATTCCCGTGTATAGTGGCAGCTTTGTCGGCTTGCGTCTTTTGTTATGTTTGGTTAGTTGTGGCTTCTCAAGAGACAGGTTATTTTTGATGTATGACATGATGAGTTTACAGCGTGCTTTTACAGATTCTCATACTGTTTCCAGTTTCGGTCTGATTATATTTAGGAGGTTCGTATACGGGTGTCTAGTCCGGGCACTAGTCATGGCCCATCGGTTTGGGGTCGTGACATTGTAGTGGTGTGAAGTTGGGTTTAGGTGTAGAATTAGGTGTGAGGATGTTAAGGAGGCTTTTATTGTGTCTAAGAGGGAGATGGGAAGTCGTGTACTGGTAGGAGACGGAGAGCCATTCGGGGTTGGGGGAGCGTATTTGAGGAAGTGGGGAAGCGGAAGGGAATAAGGCCTTTTATTTTTCTAAATTCATGATGACCACTCTAGCTGTTGATTGACCGCTCCCGCGGTACCGCTGCAGTGCTACTTCAGGCTACTGACAGTGTCGTTCATAACATCGGATGTTTGTTACGTCCAGGGTCGGGTTTGGGGCGTGACAAGTTCAAAATAATTGATAACATTTAATGAACATCCAGTATAAGTCAATGATGAAGACATAATCACTTGCAATCCTTATGTCATTCTCATCACCTTAAGTTCTTAAAAAAAACAGTTTGAAATTCAATGATAGAATAAGTCAGTAACCTTAGTAGAATCACCACTAAAAGACAATAACATCGAAATATATCAGTTTCAACTTATTACACCATTCATCACGTTAAGTATTTTCAATTATGAACCCAAGATCATCAACGATCCACTCACAAGAAACCAAAGTATATCACATGCTAATACAAGCCTATGTCAATATAACGAATGGATAGCCATTTAAGGTTCCCTAAACTGCATAGAAGCACCACATGGAGGCTATCAACTCGCGATAGCTACCCTTCGTCCTGAATAGCTAGGCAAAGACCATACTGGGGCTACCAACCCTCGCTGACCACTCTTGCTTCCGAAGGGCTAGGCATGAACCACACCGGGGCTATTTGTCACGCCCCGAACCATGGCCTAGGCATAACACGATACTCGGTGCCTTGCTGCATTTGACCGAGCGAACCACATGGCTTGCTGAATCAACATAGGGCATTTACTGATACAAAATATAATATAACATGCATGGTGAGAATGAAGCATAGGTTAAGTAATCATAAGTCTGAAATTAAATGATAAATGCTGAGCCAATACTGGTTATATGACTGTGAATATCTGACATGATATAACCGAACTAGTGTAGTGTATGAAACCTCTAACATGAGTCTGACTACTAAACTGTTTACCGGGACAAATCCCCCGGCATACCTTTACTGCATAACTGACAATAAATAAATAAATATAAAACCCCGAATGAGATGGGGCTCACCTTAGTTGGTATGTGAAAAGACTAACGAGCTGATCCGCGTCCTGTAAATCTGCATCGTGAAATGCAGACCTCAGAAAAATAAAATGGGACGTCAGTACATTTAAATTGTACTGGTTTGTAAAGCAATTGAATGAAATAAGCATGGCAAATGAAATAATCGAACTGAAACTGAAACTGTATCTGTAATCTGAACATGAACATGAATATCATCTGACATGAATATGTATAACATGAATAAGATATTTTAAGTCTGTAAAGATATCTGTGGGAGAGCATTAGTATAACCGACATATAACCACCACGTAAGCATGTGGCGTCTGATCTCTGCCCGATCAGCTAAGCTATCCTGTACCTAGTCAGGGTACAAGACATGAACATGACATGAATGGATCCAATAACCCATAACTGGTAAACATGAAGAAATCATCCTATCTGGGCGGAGTGATCCTTGTCCTATGCTGGCATACGTAATTTCAGTTATTCAACCTTCTCGGTAATCTGTGCAACTCCCAAAACATGAACATGGATATAATTGGCTAAGTAGCCCATGAATTATATAAACGTGATTGTAAACATGATTCATGATTGTATGGTAACATGAAGATAGATATATAGTATAACTTATATGAAAACATGGAAGCATGTAGAAGTTCATGAAAATAAACATAAAAGTTCATATCATGCATTTAAGAACCCATGGAATGCAAAGTATGGGTTTTCATGGATTATGAACAGATTCTCAATAACCAAAAGGGAATATTAAGAACATAATAACGAACTAATAAAGCAAATATGGTATATCATGGTAGATGTACTTAGGGTTATCATGAACATGTCTAGAACCCTAATTTAGGTAAACTTTCGTATAATCATGGAAGAACGTGGCCTGGGGAAGAACAATGATGTTCCCGAACATAGATAGAAACCCTACATGCCTATTAATGCTCCAAATATTGTAACTAATAGTCTGAACTTGGAGAAGAATCCAAAAGCCTTAATCTTGAATTCCTTAGATGGGTTTTCTTGAAAACCCTAGGTTAGGAAAAATGGATTCTTGTTTAGAAATCGTGGATACATGTTAGAATTCACTTGAAAGGCTTACCTTAATGTATCTTGATGGTAGGAGGAGAAAAACTTCATCCTAGGGTTTGAGAATATGAAAAGTGGGATTAAAAATTAAACCCACGTATTTATACTTTTACTGAACAGGGGAGAAGTACGAGCACAATGTACGGGCCCGCACATTATTGTATGTCCCCTACATTGTGGACGTACCTCACATGCCAATTTACAGAAGCTACAATTTTTAGTCTGTGAGGTACGTGATGAAAAATACGGCTCGTACTTTGAAGTACGATCGGTATAAAATGTACGTGAGGAAAGTACGGCATGTACTTAAAAGTACGCCCCGTATATTCTACACGTACCTGGAATGTCAAATTTTAGTGACCTCTGATTTTTCCCATGCGAGGTACATCTAAAAATTACGGATACGGCCCATACAATTTGTTGTAAGGCGTATTTTCACCGTCTAAGGGAAACTTTAATCAAAACACTTCCCGTCTAGGTTTCTAAGTCTTGAATCATGAACATAACTTAGTTCGGAGGTGTCACACTATTGACCCTCGATGACCACTCTTTCTCTCAAATGGCAAAGCAAGTGTCACTAGGATCCATAGTGACTACCCTTCTTCCCGAGTAGCTAGGACAAACACAAAAATATAAATCATGGCAAAAACAACCGAATCACAATCATAGCATAGAAGCCAAATCGCTCCATATTGATTATGTTTATCATCTCGTTATTAGGGGTACATAAAATCATCAATGGGTTTAGAACTAAATTCAAGTCATTAAATGAGTTTCAAGCTCCACACAATCCATTCATAGAGCAAAAAACATGAAATATCCAAGCTTTCCGAAATCAAGTTTAAGCATCCCATTTTGGGGTGGTTCATGTTCAAAGATCAAAGCTTTCTTTTTCAATTTCAATCATCCTCTGATGAGGGAAAATCACGTATACATAAAGGTTTAATGCGGGCTTGTCCCTCACACACACACAAACCTTGCCAAAGAGCCACTTAAACGTTTGAAAAAGAGACATAAATCAATTCCCGCTAAAATGCTACCAACCGGATTTTCTGAGATTCAACAATCTCTCTACAATTGATTTAGATAATAAAGATTAGAACTTTAACCAATTTCTAAGAGTTCCTACTGTTATCGAAAACTATGGATTTTCGTGCCCAAAAAATGTGTTCTTGAATTCCCCATGAATCATCCATGAATTCTTATTATTTCTAATACCTTACACTAGTCCCATCCCTCTCAATAACCCCAGTAAGAATCATAGAACATACTTTTACGAAGTTTCCCAAAGTGTCCTTCGACTTCTCTTTCTTCAGTTTTCAAGAATCTATGGTTTGAAGGATGAACTAGGGTTAATTTGATGTTAGATTGATGTAGTAATGATGGGAATTTATCAATAACTTACCTTAGATATTTTGGGAGGCTTTAGGGTTGGTTCCTCTCAAAAGTCGACCAAAACGAAGTAGGGAAAAGTTTAAACGAAGTTTTAAGCTTATAGGGTTCGAAACCCAAAAAAGGGTCGTACGCTTCCCTTGAATCATGGACCCCACATGGGTCACGCCACCTGAACCACCCCTATATCATAGGGCTTCTACACAAGGGAAAGAAATTAGCAGAGACGGGATCTACTCGCGACGTGACAGGAGGACATCGTCCAGTAAAACGGGCATAACTTATGTATGTAGCTCCGTTTGAGATCCACCATCTATGGTTTGAAATGTATTTCAAAGATATACAACTTTCATGTTTTGAGTTTTCTCAAATTCCTAATGAGAAGTCCCTCAGACTTAGATGAATTTAAGAGCTCTTATGAACTTTCAAAACTTGGTTCGACTTCAAAACGGCTAATTTTCACCCAAATTCATCCCGAAAGGATTCATAAAGCTAAAATGTCATCATAAACCCAATTTTACACATTCACATCTAAGTGAAGGTAATACGGCCTGAGTGTCATTAACAGCAACTAGATGGTAACTTCGCCCCTTCAAAATCATCTTACAAGCTTTAAGCTTTGAAATAAATCTACCCTGAGGCTTAGCTATGTCACCCTTCCATTCGATAACAAGTTCATCAAGAAATTCAAGCCTAACTATTTTGGATCGGCAAGCCAAAGCTGCATAATATTTGGAAAGCCACTCTATCCCCGTAATCATACCAAATTCTCCATTCTAATCTAATCAAATCAGAAGTAGTCTCACGACCCTTAACTACAACTACATAGTCTTTATAGATTCTAGAAGCAATAATGAAGATACTAGCAGGGCTATTCAAAGAAAAAAATTCTAACAATTGTTTAGGTTCCACACTAAAATCAAAGGGAAGATACTGAGTCACATATGAAAGATTCAAACCTGGATCGATTTATGGATATGCATTAAGAGAACAAGTAGTTAGAATACTTATGACCACAGCGTCTGAGGTTTCAGCTGCCTCCTTACGAGCCAAACCACAAAACATCTACTACAGAATTCCAACTTTATATCATCCATCAAATTATACATCATAACCAATGTGCACCTCATAGATCCATTATTCACTAGGTTAGAACTACAACACTAGTTAAAGCCATTTCTGAGAGGCACGAATTAATGACCACATCAGAATGATCCTAAAGGAAGTTCAAGCTCTCTGCACAATCTGGAATCAAGAAGAAAGAGAAAAACCTATACATTTCCTTTTTCAATAACCTCAACAACCTCAGTAAGAATCATAGAACATACCTTTAAGAAGTTTTCCAAAGTCTCCCTCAACTTCTCTTTCTTCGGTTTTCAAGAATCTATGGTTTTAAGGATGAACTAGGGTTAATTTAATGTTAGATTGATGTCGTAATGATAGGAATTGATCAATAACTTTCCTTACATGTTTTGGGGAGGCTTTAGGGTTGTTTCTTCTCAAAAGGTCAGCCAAAAACAAGTGAGAAAAAGTTAAAATAAACTTTTAAGCTTGTAGAGTTCGGAACCAGAAAAACTGGTCGTGCGACACCCTTGCATCGGGGACCCATCATGGGTTACCCCACCTGCACAACCCCTGCATTGTAGGGTTGCCGCACAAGGCAAAAAAAATTAACAGAGACGGCATCTGGTCGCGCCACCCTCGTGACGTGACAGGCAAACATCGTTTAGTAAAACTGGCATAACATTTGTACGTAGCTCTGTTTGAGCTCCATCATATATGGTTGGAAAATATTTCAAAGATCTACAACTTTCATGTTTTGATTTTTCTCAAATCATAACATAACTACCTAAAAACTTGGCATAAGTGAGAAATCCCTCAGACTTAGATGAATTTAAGAGCTCTTATGAACTTCAGAACTTGGTTTGACTTCAAAATGATTAATTTTCACCCGAATTCATCCCGAAAGGATTCATATAGCTAAAATGTCATCTTAATACTAATTTTACACATTCACACCTAATCCGAATTTACGGGATATTACACATAGTTAGAATGTATTCGTTTCAGCTTACGATCAATAGGCTTCAACAAACGTGGGTTTCGGGAGAAGTAGAATTTGAGGATCTAGTGAAGGTCATAATTGTCACGCCCCAAATCTGTAGAGGCATGGCTAGCACTCAGTGCCACACTCAGCCCGAGCGCACCACTCTGAATCTATAACCCTGGAGGGGTAACCCTCAACTTAGGCCGATAGGGCCTACTTGCACACAGACAATACCACAATCTGGATATACTTAAACACTGGCTATCTCGTCTGAACTGGGCACACACACACACACACATATATATATATATATATATATATATATATAAAGCAAGCCGATGAGGCTACTATGATCGTGCCAAACCAACAATACCAAAATAGACATATGCAAGCCAGCGAGGCTATCACACTGGCACACTATATATAGGACTCGTCTACAAGCCTCCAAGGAAGACCGTAACTGTATCATGGTCGAGACAGGGCCTCGCCTACCCATCAAGTCTGTAATGTCACGACCCAACCGGATGGCCATGAGGAGGATCCGGATCTAACCTACCAAGCACCACAGGACATACATGCATTACATAATCATACCTGAGTGTGGGCCATTGTCACGACCCAACCCCGTGGGCCGCGACCAGTGCCCTAGCTGGGCACCTATACGTACCCGATACCCAAATTAGCATATTAACAAAATAATATAATAATAATATTAGTGGACGCTACAGAATTTAGCATAAAAAGCAGACTTGGCACACATAGGCCGATAAGGCCATCATAGGACAAAGTATCCCAAACATATGTACAGAACCCATACAGATATATCCACAGACCTCTACAGAACATAACATAATCATAAGACGGGACAGGGCCCCGTCATACCCAGAACAATATACATATCCAGATAGCAGTGACAGACTGTACCAAAAAGTGGGCTCTGAAGAAGAGAGCGCCCCAAAATAGCAGAAGTGGGATCCTAAACAGATGGATCAGCGAACCTGTCGTCTGTACCTGCGCGGCATGAAAACCCAGCCCCCGAAGAAAGGGGGTCAGTACGAAATATGTACTGAGTATGTAAAGCACGGAACATAGTAAACAAAGTCATAATCGAAGCAGAAGATACAGAAAATGAACGGAACATCCAGGTTAGCAAAATGCTGATCATAAAGCATAAATAGTACTTGCTGAGAACATATGTCGTACCTGGTCCCATTACGGAACAAGATCATAACCGAAACAGAACTTACAGAAAAGTGAGTGTAATATCCGAAATTTCAAATGCATATTTTCAAAACATGAAGAGTGTGTACAGAAACATATACCATATCATACCCGGCCCCTGCCAAGGGACTCGGCAAACAGAATGTGGCCACCCCCCGACGCTGGTGCCACCACATATAAGGAGCAGAATAGGGGATAACCCCGTAACATAACATATCATATCAGATGGCCATATCAGATCATATCATATCAGAATGTGTGTACATGGCACAGCATACTCCACAACCCATGTACATATATACCTGCCCCCTCACATCGAGGCACGGCGAACAATGCAGTGGAATATGCTTGACAACATATCCTGGCCCGGGCTCAGTGTGGGAAACATTGAGGCATCCACGAATGGAGTAATGAGAAACTAAATGCAATAAAAACACCATATATATTTCCAGAGACTCAATGAAGCATATCGAATGAGTTAGAATATTTCATAAAAAACATGCTCGAAGACAAGTCATAAACACAAAAGGGTAAAATCGGAAATAGTGGGCCCACCTCGGGACAAACGAAGCGGTGGGCTCAAATTACGTATTTTAAGCTTATAAAGTCACCTACGGAGGTTCTGGGGACATTCCATAATTTTCTAGACAATTTGCGGAAGTTTGCACAATTCTTTCAATAAAGCATACTTATAGGGTTCAATTCCATTGAATGAAAAAGGGGTATTTTCAAATGCGGATTCCGATGAGCAGAACGCTTTCCGAGGCTCAAATCCGATCCTAGTACACCTAGGGCATGCCAAAAGAAGAATCGGGATAGCTTTACATACCTTATATGGTCTTTACGCCTTTTCGAATTCAATTCCCGTTTCGCCCGAAATCTACAAATGGTCACGTTTACCAATTGTTAGCCATAAGACTTAAGTCCTAAATCTTGAGTCAACATTTTCTACAAAAATTTGGGCAGCATCTCCCCTATACATATAGCGCCCCCGAGAATTCAACTCGGCCAAAACAATCAACAACAACCCAACAACAACACCAACAACAACAATAATCACTACAAAACACAATATAGCATAATTAGTCATCTTTCCAACATAACGTCGTAGCCTTCATTCCAACTTCGTATTTTCAAATCAATATCGACATTTTCATATTCATTACTAATCAAGATCATTACAACATAATTCGGAAGCATTTCATATCATTTCCACAAAATATTCCCAAGATATACAAAATATACAAACTTTCCACCAAAGTCATAATTCATCCAAAACTTCTAATATTCAACCTACATATCCATAACATACTTCCATCTTCCAATTTCATCAACCATAATCATAATTCACATCTTAACAACTTCATTTCCATAATATCACAAAATCATTCTAAAGTGACGTAATCTTCTACATCCCAACTTCAACCAAAATTCATTCAACTTTCATTCCCAATATAATTTTCATCATAACCACAACTAGAATACAACATAAAATTCAACTCATATATGTATACAACATATATACACTCATGGCTACATATATATATACATACCCACTTTGCAAACTTCCTTATTTCCATAATTTCTACTCATTTCCACATACCACAACATAAACAAAACTTCATAACATAAGAAAAAGGAATTGATTCTTACCTTTTTCTACAAACTTCTTCACTTGAACAAGTTGTCAACTTGAAGAAATAAGTGTTCCTTCTTCCAAAACAACTACACCAAGTTGTAAAGGACCCTTGAATTAGTAGGAATACCACAAGAAAATAATTTTTGAAGCAAGATTTGGAGGGTTGAATTTTCTATGGCCAAACCCGAAATGGTCCTTTTTTTTGCTCTTGTTTTGTTTGTTCTTTCTCCTTCTAAGTTTCTTGAATCATCTAAGGGATAATGATCCCTTTATAATTAATTTGTCACATGGAAATTAATTAATTTGGTGGGCTTGGACCAGGTATGGCCGGCCACCCTCTCACCTTGGGCCTAAATGTTTCTTTTCATTTTTTTGGGCCAACTCGGTTGGTCCCGAGTTGGGCATAGCCCACTGACCTTTCGACCTTGAAACGTCCATATCTCCTTGTACCGACGTCACCTAGGAACCCACGACCTATGGTTGGAAAGCTAATTCAATTATCTATAACTTCTATCTCTTGGTTATTTTCCAAATTCCAAACTTATAATACAGTTTGTTCCCCCCAAAGTCAGGTCACCCGAAAACGTTTTCTTAAAAATATTCGTTTGGAGGACTTCCACTTTGATTTGGCCCAAGGGTCCTTCTTGAGTTGTGTTTAACTTCACATATGTGATTCATATAATTTTTCACATGTCCCAAAAAAAAATCTTGACGTGTGGGTCCCACCTCAACTTACAATTAATCCGACGTTCAAAAATACGGGATGTAACATCCTCCCCCCCTTTAGAACATTCGTCCTCGAATGTTCAACTAGCCTTATGGGGTATTATAATATGTCGGAGAGGTCTCTTTCTTTCCTTCAAATTTCCCAAACGTTACTATTACTATCCTCTTTTTACGTACTCGTTTTCTTTCTATTTCTGAACATCGTTGTGCTAGAACGTCCCGGCCTTAGCTGGCGACGGAACTAGTGTCAGTTTACTTGTAATATCTGTACCATTTCTTTCGCTTTGTCTCTCAAATTCTGTTCTGTTAATATCTTTCATACCTCGCGACACTGGCTACTGAGGTCCACCTGTCGGTCGGTACAATCATGAATGGGGTGTCATATGCACACATACACATTTACTACCATTTTGCTTACAAAACAATTCCCAAATGCTTGTTCAAACTTACTCTCATTCCCAAGTTGCATTGCGCTATCTTCTTCCTCGCCAGCTTATCTTGTCTTAGTCTACCCGACTTCTTGAGGGTTTCTAATCACTCCGCATATTCTAATTTCCTTTAAGTTACCTCAAATTTCCCATTCGTCCCTTATTCCTATACTTGTGAAAATTTTAGTTTACTTCCCAGGGGGTCACCCATCTCAGAATTGCTTTGGCCATAGCACGCTTAACCTTACAACTTTAATGCATTTAGGCACGTTAAGGCCGGTATAATTACACCAATTGCCCCGCACGTCCTTTGTTACGTAATTTAAGACAAGTCGGGGTCTTGACAACTTTTCAAAACGTTCTCGTTGCGGGTACCACCCCGACCTAACGAGAATTCTTTTACTTTTCTGACTATATAGTTACCATGTCGCCCCTTGTAAATCCTCAATATTTACCTTCATGTATATATATAAAATTCTAGACAGCCCACGAGTTTATGTTTTTATTCCACAAATTCCATCTCCAATCCGTCGATGAAAACTGATGGAATGTTACTGTAAGGCATCTTCCGACCACCAGCAAAAGAAAACTAGAGTCCGACGAACTTCGCGGAATCTTTTAGTACTTAATTCACATAATTACCTCCATATTTATATATATATTTTTGAGTCGTGAGCGAACCACTCAATTCCCAACTGCCTGTCATACACTTTGTATCCTTCCAATTAGAGGAAACTTAATCGTTGGACATTTTTGCCCTTCCACATATTTTTGCCCTTCACATGGGCTGTGCTAAAGCAAAATGGGGTTGGAACATATTTCTGGTCCATTTAAATAAATTGCGAATTTGCTACTCGTATATGCTTTCTCGAGATAAAATTTTCCAAACAAAGATAATGCTTCTTACGAATGCTATGGAGGGTATCTCTTAAACTTTAATCCAACATAATGGGTTTGCCCTATCGGTATCGACCCTCAAGACATGTTAAGAATTTATATCTCATTTTCCTCTTTATATTCCTAGAAAAATTTGGGCAGAGGTTCCTCTGTATTTCTTACTATCCCAAAACCTGTACACAGGAAATACCAACCATGCCTCACAGGGCCAACACATATACGTATATACATATCATATCATATCGCATCATAGCTACACGGGGCTAACAATTTCAAATAAGAGTACAAAGATGTCGAGGCTTACCTCACATGCCCAACTCAAATGGCACCTGCTACACTTTCTTGTTTATTTTTCTTTTTAATCTTCAGCTTGTGTTTCAATCGTACTTCAAATACCTTACCCAGCATACGTCTTTCATACCATTACTTACCTGTGTACTGTGCAGCTTCCAATATCATCAGTCGCTGTCTTACGTCGATACCGTCCTCCAGCTGAAATCAAGGGTTAATAAAAAAAAGAATTCATTTCCTACAGCTGGCTCTATCGCACGATCTAAGATTCAAAGAAAGGTAACACCCTAAATGCCCTGTAGCATCCTGTTTATAGATGTGGTGCACAACACACCGATAAACAAGACTCTACTAGACACGGTCTGTAGACATTCCGAGGATGAACCGCTCTGATACCACTTTTGTCACGACCCAACCCCGTGGGCCGCGACCAGTGCCCTAGCTGGGCACCTATACGTACCCGATACCCAAATTAGCATATTAACAAAATAATATAATAATAATAATATTAGTGGACGCTACAGAATTTAGCATAAAAAGCAGACTTGGCACACATAGGCCGATAAGGCCATCATAGGACAAAGTATCCCAAACATATGTACAGAACCCATACAGATATATCCACAGACCTCTACAGAACATAACATAATCATAAGACGGGACAGGGCCCCGTCATACCCAGAACAATATACATATCCAGATAGCAGTGACAGACTGTACCAAAAAGTGGGCTCTGAAGAAGAGAGCGCCCCAAAATAGCAGAAGTGGGATCCTAAACAGATGGATCAGCGAACCTGTCGTCTGTACCTGCGCGGCATGAAAACGCAGCCCCCGAAGAAAGGGGGTCAGTACGAAATATGTACTGAGTATGTAAAGCACGGAACATAGTAAACAAAGTCATAATCGAAGCAGAAGATACAGAAAATGAACGGAACATCTAGGTTAGCAAAATGCTGATCATAAAGCATAAATAGTACTTGCTGAGAACATATGTCGTACCTGGTCCCATTACGGAACAAGATCATAACCGAAACAGAACTTACAGAAAAGTGAGTGTAATATCCGAAATTTCAAATGCATATTTTCAAAACATGAAGAGTGTGTACAGAAACATATACCATATCATACCCGGCCCCTGCCAAGGGACTCGGCAAACAGAATGTGGCCACCCCCCGACGCTGGTGCCACCACATATAAGGAGCAGAATAGGGGATAACCCCGTAACATAACATATCATATCAGATGGCCATATCAGATCATATCATATCAGAATGTGTGTACATGGCACAGCATACTCCACAACCCATGTACATATATACCTGCCCCCTCACATCGAGGCACGGCGAACAATGCAGTGGAATATGCTTGACAACATATCCTGGCCCGGGCTCAGTGTGGGAAACATTGAGGCATCCACGAATGGAGTAATGAGAAACTAAATGCAATAAAAACACCATATATATTTCCAGAGACTCAATGAAGCATATCGAATGACAGATCAAATCAATGAAATCGAACGGAGTCATAGTAAGTGAAATTCGAATGTCAAAATGGGTTACGGAAGCATAATCTTTCTGAGATCGTTCCCAAGTTCCAAAACAATTCATAAGGCTTAATGAAATATTAAAACAATTTTTATTTAGTAGTTAAAAGAGTAGTTAGAATATTTCTTAAAAAACATGCTCGAAGACAAGTCATAAACACAAAAGGGTAAAATCGGAAATAGTGGGCCCACCTCGGGACAAACGAAGCGGTGGGCTCAAATTACGTATTTTAAGCTTATAAAGTCACCTACGGAGGTTCTGGGGACATTCCATAATTTTCTAGACAATTTGCGGAAGTTTGCACAATTCTTTCAATAAAGCATACTTATAGGGTTCAATTCCATTGAATGAAAAAGGGGTATTTTCAAATGCGGATTCCGATGAGCAGAACGCTTTCCGAGGCTCAAATCCGATCCTAGTACACCTAGGGCATGCCAAAAGAAGAATCGGGATAGCTTTACATACCTTATATGGTCTTTACGCCTTTTCGAATTCAATTCCCGTTTCGCCCGAAATCTACAAATGGTCACGTTTACCAATTGTTAGCCATAAGACTTAAGTCCTAAATCTTGAGTCAACATTTTCTACAAAAATTTGGGCAGCATCTCCCCTATACATATAGCGCCCCCGAGAATTCAACTCGGCCAAAACAATCAACAACAACCCAACAACAACACCAACAACAACAATAATCACTACAAAACACAATATAGCATAATTAGTCATCTTTCCAACATAACGTCGTAGCCTTCATTCCAACTTCGTATTTTCAAATCAATATCGACATTTTCATATTCATTACTAATCAAGATCATTACAACATAATTCGGAAGCATTTCATATCATTTCCACAAAATATTCCCAAGATATACAAAATATACAAACTTTCCACCAAAGTCATAATTCATCCAAAACTTCTAATATTCAACCTACATATCCATAACATACTTCCATCTTCCAATTTCATCAACCATAATCATAATTCACATCTTAACAACTTCATTTCCATAATATCACAAAATCATTCTAAAGTGACGTAATCTTCTACATCCCAACTTCAACCAAAATTCATTCAACTTTCATTCCCAATATAATTTTCATCATAACCACAACTAGAATACAACATAAAATTCAACTCATATATGTATACAACATATATACACTCATGGCTACATATATATATACATACCCACTTTGCAAACTTCCTTATTTCCATAATTTCTACTCATTTCCACATACCACAACATAAACAAACCTTCATAACATAAGAAAAAGGAATTGATTCTTACCTTTTTCTACAAACTTCTTCACTTGAACAAGTTGTCAACTTGAAGAAATAAGTGTTCCTTCTTCCAAAACAACTACACCAAGTTGTAAAGGACCCTTGAATTAGTAGGAATACCACAAGAAAATAATTTTTGAAGCAAGATTTGGAGGGTTGAATTTTCTATGGCCAAACCCGAAATGGTCCTTTTTTTTGCTCTTGTTTTGTTTGTTCTTTCTCCTTCTAAGTTTCTTGAATCATCTAAGGGATAATGATCCCTTTATAATTAATTTGTCACATGGAAATTAATTAATTTGGTGGGCTTGGACCAGGTATGGCCGGCCACCCTCTCACCTTGGGCCTAAATTTTTCTTTTCATTTTTTTGGGCCAACTCGGTTGGTCCCGAGTTGGGCATAGCCCACTGACCTTTCGACCTTGAAACGTCCATATCTCCTTGTACCGACGTCACCTAGGAACCCACGACCTATGGTTGGAAAGCTAATTCAATTATCTATAACTTCTATCTCTTGGTTATTTTCCAAATTCCAAACTTATAATACAGTTTTTTCCCCCCAAAGTCAGGTCACCCGAAAACGTTTTCTTAAAAATATTCGTTTGGAGGACTTCCACTTTGATTTGGCCCAAGGGTCCTTCTTGAGTTGTGTTTAACTTCACATATGTGATTCATATAATTTTTCACATGTCCCAAAAAAAAATCTTGACGTGTGGGTCCCACCTCAACTTACAATTAATCCGACGTTCAAAAATACGGGATGTAACAGCCATGATGCTAACTGATAGATATCATAAACTGAGAGGAGCACAAGCTCAAAGATATATATATATATATATATATATATATATATGTAATCAACTAAGACCAAGTATACAAGCCGATAAAGCTATCTGATGATACAACTAAATGGAGACTGAGATGGCCATAGAGCATCTAACTGTGCATATCTGTCTATGAGCCTCTACTGGAGTGCATAACATAATAAGGACAGGACAGGAACACGCCATACCCATATGTACCCAAAAGAATCATACCTAGATAAACTGCAATTCCGAAACAAGTGGAGTGCTCCAATACAAGCGCTGAGAAGACAGCCTAAGGGTTTGAACCGTCTCCGTGTCAACCTGCGGGCATGAACGCAGCGTCCACAAACAAAAGGACGTCAGTACGAATAATGTACCGAGTATGGAAGGCATGGAAAATAACATAATAAAGACATGAAAGTAAGATGAGATTAAAGAGAAACAACCTATATATCGGAATGCATCTGAAGGTGGATGACATGCATGCTTTCCTTTTTTTGAAAAAAAAATATTTTTCATACATATATCTATATATAAGGCACACTATGGGTTGCATCATCATCATTGGGCCACTCTTAGGGCCATCATCATCATACCATACCCACTGTAGTGGTGTGCATAATAGGTGTCGTACCCGGCCGACTATAGCGTGGCTCAGTGTCATAAAATAGCTACCTATATATATAAAGCACACATGAGAGCTCAAAGAAATGTTATGACTCTATCGGAGTGGCGTAAGGTCGGTATACCTCTGATTACCGTAATGGAGCTAACATGGTCGACATATCTCACCTTGAAGGATCAAAACCATATGATGAGATCAACAATCATAAAACAAGATCAATAACCATAAGATAAGATCAGTAATCATGGGACAAGACCAATAACATCATAAGAAGATCAAGAATATAACCTTCTAATATTTCTAGGAATGGAGTCAGTATGGATGTCATTCGTATATGTTCGTATCAATATGATCATGCAACAAGAAAGAAGGGACAACCTTAACATACCTCAAGTCGTCCAAGTAATCCAACAACAAGCTTATCACCACTAGAGCGCCACCACTATAACCAAGAACATATACGACTTAGATGGCGCTTGTATAGATGGAGCTTGTATATCATATATATCAATGATAACTCGATTCTGAAGTAAAATGGACAGCCTTTCCCCTATTTCTTATCCATCACCACAAAATCCACAACTAACAATTTACATAACAACTCCATATGATCTCCTATAACTCATATTCACAACATTTAAAGATAAACCATTGAGCAGCCCTATATACACTTTTATACAACACTTCCTCAACATTGCTATTATCCCTTATAACAAAATTATGCTCAAAACATGCTAACAATCATAGCTCAAGTTAAATTACAACTGAAAATAACGTCAAGTTAATGTTTGAACCTTTCCTCCAATTTCTTTCCCTCAAATCTTAGCATATTTACTGCATAAATGTCATTACCTGACTAGAGGCCGCGACGGGTACCCGGGGCTAACCACCGAGCACCGCTCATTCTATTACTCATCATACTCATATAACGCTCTTTTATCAAATTTATACTCAAATCACAAGAAAATCATTTTCACTTTGAGAACATAAATACTTTTATATACATAAGCCTCTCGGCCAACAAAATGATAATATACACATATATACATATATATACAGTAGTGACCTTGTGAGACCATATAACCCACACTGCGTATCTACGAGCCTCTACGGAAGTGCTAGACATAAGGATGGGACAAGACCCCATAATGCCCAAAATACATATACATGAATATATGCAAAAGAATGAACTAAGTAGCACCTCCGGAACAATGGAGTGCTCTCAAATCAGCTGACAGCTACTACGAGTTCGGATCAGGCTCACCTCCCGGTCTACCTGTGGGCATGAACACAGCATCCAAAGAAAATGGACATCAGTACGAATATTATACTGAGTATGTAAGACATGCATGAAATAAACATAATAGAAGGATCATGAGCCACAAGAGGAAGGTATAACCTGCATGAATTCTATAGATGAGCACATTTCATACATATATCATATATATTTATATAATTATGGAACATGTATCATCATGGGACATATATCATCACATCATCATCGTCATCGTTAACCCGCCTCCGGGTAACCATCATATGGCGCCCACTAGTGGTGGTCATGCCCGGCCCTCTAGGCTTGGTGTAAACATAGCAGCCCACATTAGCGGTGACATGCCCGGCAATCTAGGCATGGTGGAATCATATGCAGCCCGCCTTAGCGGTAACATGCCCGGCCCTCTAGGCACGGTAGAATCATATCGTCATACATTAAATCATAGCTTCATCATTACTACACGTCTCATAGGTATAACATAATCTTATATTAACGATCATCTCATAGATATATCATGACTTAGCATCATTATACATTTATCATTAAAGACATACATTAGGATTTGAAAGTAACTATGGCTATGTCGGGGCGACATAAGGTCGTGAACCCCCGATTATATTATGGAGTAATCATCAACATCATATCTCACCTTGAAGGAACTAACAATCTAAGGTGAGTGTACGCAAGGAGAAGCATCGATGAAAAAATACTTAGAATTATTAGCTTCATGGACATCTTTTATTGTACTAGGATTTGTCATGCTTATGTTCATCATCATCATTATCATGCTCGTATCGTATTTCCTTTCTTAATCACGTGCGTATGTCGCTTCGTATATTCGTGGACTCATAGTCTCCATCATATAGGAAGATCATGGAAAATTCGAAAGTTTCATGCCTTAGAAAGAAAGGTTTGGTCTTACATACCTTTTTCGTTCAGCTATTATATTGCTTGAACGTTCTCCTTCAACGCTCACATTTCTACCTTCAAGAGAATTCGCATTAACATTAGCTAATCAATTACTTAAACGTACTTACTAAAGCTAAAGAAGATTGGGAAGCATTTCCTTTGTTTATACAATTTTCCTCATATAGTATATCAACTCCCAAACATCTATAATCACATTCACCATATTATAAGCAACAATCATCATTCATCCACCTTATCCATATTTCAAAATTTCACTTAGATGTCTCCATAATCACGGTCATAGTTCACTATTATGTTCTCTCACATTTAATGCTTAACCCATGTTCTACATGTCATTTATAACATATTTATAACTACAATATCTCAATAGTCCTGATTCATTTCAACTATAACTCAAGAACTTCATTGCTTTCATCTTTGTGACCCATTTCCCATACCCCTTCTACAATCCAAGTGTTTCGACTCCTCATTTCCTTAATCAACATGGAAAGATCATAAACCATACCTTAGATAGTGTAGGAATAAGCCTTGAGTATGAATACTCTTCTTGCACCAAAACCCTAATTCACTTCCATAGGAATTCCTTGACTTGGATGAACTTTAATGTGTTTCTTCCACTTGATTCTTGTTAGTTTGATGAAGTTGATCACCAATCTTTCTTGAGTGCTAGTAGATGAAGAGTGGAATTTTCTAGAAGTCCTGAGAGAGATTGAAAAGTGTGGGAATGAAATAAATGAAGTGGGAACATCAATATATAATTGAACTTAGTTCAGCCTGTCGGGACTTCCACGGACACTTTCACGGTCCATGGAACACTTCACGGTTCGTGGAACTGGTCGTGGTTCACCACTGGCAAGTCATCATCTCTGTTGGGTATTCCACAGACCAATATACGGTCCGTGAAACATGGCTGTGGAACTCACAGTTTTTCCCGACGCTGCTCTCGTCGTTTCGTTCGATCTCCAATCCTTATACAACCTTCTTAACACTTGTTTAATACTTCATTAATGATCTAAACATCCCGATAACACGTCCTCAAAACCTTACCAAACACTCCTTAGCACAATAATTTACGAAACCTTTCCTAAACCTCACTTATACTCCACTTATGCTTATCAATTCTTATTTCATCAATTCGTATAACTTCAAGATCTTTAACATACGTATTGTAAGACCACTAAACATTCGTCTTATAGTAATAAGAACTTCATGTGACCCTTAAGTTCGCGTTGGTTCATTCACTGTGCAACGACATGAAATTTCCGAGGTGTAACATTCTTCCCCCCTTTTAGAACATTCGTCCTCGAATGTTAAACACTCGGGAATTCTACGAAAATTTTGTTAGAGTTTCCCCTGTAATATGGCACTACCATCCTATCACAACAACCCATAATAATATTGCCTCACAGGGCCACAACACAATAGAACTATAATTTGGCCACACACGACCAATAACATGAAAAGAAAGCATACATACCTCATAGTGTTAGCGTTTCATCTTGAATCTCTTCTGAGGGTTGGAATAAGTGCGGGTATGTGGATTTCATTCTCTCTTCCGCTTCCCAAGTCATTTCTTCTCGGTTGTTGTTTCGCCACAAGACTTTGACTGAAGCTACTTCTTTATTTCGAAGTCTTCGTACTTGCCTGTCTAAGATGGCAATGGGTAATTCTTCATATGCTAGCTTTTCTGTCACTTGCACATCATCTATCGGGACAATTTTTGTGGGATTCCCAATACACTTGCGGAACATTGAGACATGGAAGACTGGATGAACCGATTCAAGCTCGGAAGTCAAGTCCAATTCATAGGCTACATGACCCATCTTGCGGATAATTTTATTGGGTCCAATGTATCGAGGACTTAACTTCCCTTTCTTGCCAAATCTCATCACCCCTTTCATTGATGACACCTTCAAAAATACCGAATCATTAACCTGAAATTCCAAATCTCGCCGGCGGTTGTCCGCATAAGAGTTTTGGCGACTTTGGGCTGTTAACAACCGATCTCAGATCACCTTACCTTTTTCTACCGCTTGCTGAATCAATTTAGGGACTATTAACTGTACTTCTCCTGTTTCAAACCATCCAATGGGAGACCTGCACTTTCTTCCATATAAAGCTTCATAGGGAGCCATTTGGGTACTGGAATGATAACTATTGTTGTATGCAAATTCGATTAGAGGTAAGTGGTCATCCCAACTACCACCGAAATCTAGCACACATGCGCTTAGCATATCCTCCAATGTCTGAATAGTACGTTCGGCTTGCCCATCCGTCTGTGGATGAAATGTCGTGCTAAGCTTCACTTGAGTACCTAGACCCTCTTGGAAAGACTTCCAGAACGTCGCTGTAAATTGTGCTCCTCTATCTGTAATAATGGATAGGGGAATACCATGGTGTCACACAATTCCTTTGAGATACAACCTTGCATAGTCTTCTGATGAGTATGTGGTTCTGACTGGAAGGAAATGAGCTGTTTTTGTTAATCTGTCCACAATTACCCATATAGAATCATACTTGCCTCGAGAATGAGGTAACCCCACAATAAATTCCATGTTGATCACTTCGCATTTCTAAGCAGGAATTTCCATTACTTGCAATAACCCTCCTGGCCTTTGGTGCTCGATTTTTAATTGCTGGCAATTTGGACATTGAGCTACGAATTCTGCTATGTCTCTTTTCATGCCATCTCACCAATATATCAACTTGAGATCATGATACATTTTGGTTGCACCTGGGTGAATAGAATAACGAGAATAGTGGGCTTCTTCTAGAGTTCATCGGCGCAATTCTGCCACATTCGTCACACACAGCCTGCCTCGGTATCTGAGAATTCCATCCATGGAAACATCAAATGGGGACTTCTCTCTTCCATAAAATGTGTCTCTGTAATGGCACAATTGAGGATCTGCATACTGGCGCTCTTTTACTTCCATATTCAGGGATGAAACTGTGGGATCATTAACACTAACTCCTGCACTACCTGAATCGATTAGACGTACTCCAAGATTAGCTAGCTGGTGAAGCTCATGAGTCATTTCTTTCTTTTCCGGTGGAACTTCACATAGGATACCCATGGATCGGCGGCTAAGCGCATCGGCTACAACATCTACTTTTCCGGGATGGTACAAAATGTTCACATCATAATCTTTTAATAATTCTAACCACCGCCTCTGTCGCAGATTCAACTCCTTTTGTTTGAAGATGTACTGAAGACTCTTGTGATCTGTGTAGATATCAACATGCACGCCATACAAGTAATGTCTCCACATCTTTAATGCATGAATAACTGCAGCTAATTCAAGGTCATGAGTTAGGTAGTTCTTCTCATGTCTTCGCAGCTGTCTCGAAGCATAAGCAATGACTCTGTCGTGCTGCATTAACACACATCCTAACACAACACCGGAAGCATCACAGTACATCACATAACTATCTGGCCCTTCTAGAAGTGTTAAGACTGGAGCTGAGGTCAATCTATCTTTCAACACTTGGAAGCTACACTCACAAGTATCGTTCCATTGAAATTTAACTGACTTCTGGGTTAATTTCATCAATGGGGCTGAAATAGAGGAAAACCCTTCTACGAATATCCTATAGTACCTTGCCAATCCCAGAAAACTACGGACTTCTATAGGCGTCGTAGGCCTTGGCCAAGTCTTTACAGCTTAAATTTTCTGAGTATCGACTCGAATGCCATCATCAGAAATAACATGGCCCAGAAACGTTATGGAATTCAGCCAAAACTCGCACTTTGAAAATTTTGCATACAATTCTCGAGCTCGAAGAATTCCAAGAACTATACGTAAATGATCTGCATATTCTGATTATGTGCGAGAATATACCTGAATATCATCAATGAATACTATCACAAATAAGTCCAAGAGTGGCCTGAACACATTATTCATCAAATTCATGAACACTGAGCATTATTCAACCCGAACGACATCACTCGGAACTCATAGTGGCCATATCTCGTTCTGAAAGCTGTTTTGGGAATATCTTCTTCTCTAATTCACACTTGATGATAACCCGACCTCAAGTCTATTTTAGAAAACCATTTGGCACCCTATAGCTGATCAAATAAATCATCAATCCTTGGAAGAGGATATATGTTCTTTATCGTCGCCTTGTTGAACTGCCTATAATCAATGTACATTCGTAGAGAACCATCTTTCTTTCTCACGAATAAGACTGGTGCTCCCCACGGTGATAAACTGGGTCTAATAAACCCCTTCTCAAGAAAATCTTTCAACTGCGCCTTTAGCTCTTTCAATTCTGCCGTAGCCATTCGATAAGGAGGAATAGAAATAGGCTTGGTGTCCGGCAACACATCAATAGCAAAATCAATTTCTCTTTCTGGAGGAAGACCTGGAAGTTCATCTGGAAATACATCCGAAAATTTGTTCACTATCGGAACGGATTGGAAAGGTGGTGACATTGCTTCTGTATCATGAACTTGGACCAGGTGATAAACATAGCCTTTAGCTATCATCTTTCTTGCCTTGAGGTAGGAAATAAACCTACCCTTTGGAGATGCTATGCTACCCTTCCATTCAAGCACGAGCTCTCCCGGAAATTGAAATCGAACTACTTTCATTCGGCAATCGACATTAGCATAACATGATGCCAACCAATCCATACCCATAATCACATCAAAATCTAGCATTTCCAGCTCAATTAAATCAGCTTTGGTTTGGCGATCACATATCACCAGTACACAATTTTTATACACTTGTCTTGCTATCACGGGATCACCAACCGGAGTAGATACCTCAAAAGTTTTAATTGGCTCAGGTTTCACCCCAATACAACCAGCAACATACGAAGTAATATAAGAGAAAGTAGAACTTGGATCTATCAATGCATACACATCACGGGAAAATATAGATAATGTACCTATAACCACATCCGGGGAGGACTCGAGATCCTGCCGTCCGGCTAAAGCAGATACACGGGGCTGAGAGGCACCTGAAGTAGATGCTACCCCTCTGCCTCTACCTCGATCTGCCGGCATCTAGAGAGTCTGCCCTATCGGTCACACTGAAGATGAACCCGCTGCTGATCCTGTGGGCTGAACCCCACTTCTACCATACCTCGAGGGATAATCTCGCACCAAATTCCTAGTCTGTCCGCAAATATAGCAAGCATCTATGCCCTGGCGACATGACCCCGAGTGTAATTTTCTGCACTGGCTACATCGTGGAACTAGTGGTCTCCTCTGACTATAATCACCCCCAAACTGAGAACCCGAAGCTCTCGAACTCTGACCCTGTCCTGACGGAAAGGAGCGATCAAATCTCCTATCTGCAAATCGTGGGGGCGCACTAGTCACTGACTGGCCGGAATGTTGAGAATAAGTCTGCCTTGATCCCCCTCTATAATCGCTACCTATACCCATAGATCTGGCCCTCTTACTTTCCTTCTATCAATGTCGCGATCACCCCTTTGCGGATGTCGTTGTCCTTCTAATTCTGGGCATGGTTTTGTATTAGGGAAATATCCATCCCTTCTTGCAACAAAGTCATTAAACAATCCTTGAACAAATGTGGACCCAAGCCACTCACAAAGCGATGCACTCTATCTCCCAGGTTGGCCACCATAGTCGGAGTATATCTAGCCAAGGAATTAAATTGCAGGCTATACTCCCGGACACTCATATTTCCTTGCTTCAATTTTAAGAACCTATCCGCTCTAGCTCGGCGGACCTTGGGTGGCAAATAATGGCGAATGAAAGCATCTACGAATTCTTGCCAAACGGGAGGAGGCACATTCTGTTTTCTCGATGCTATCCAGTTATTATACCACAATACCGCCACATCTCAGAGTCTATAAGATGCCAACTCCACAGACTCGGTTTCGGAGGCATGAATAATCCTCAATGTTCTCAGCATCTCATCAATAAAACCTTGCAGGTCTTCATTCGGTTTGGACCCGAAAAACTCCGGAGGATTCAGACTCATAAAGTCATGGGCTCGGGTACTAGCTGACCGATCACTTGGGCCCGCATTCTGCCGCTGTGCCTTGGCGGCAACCAACTGTGTAAATAAGTGAATAGCTTCGGTCATTTGTTGACCCGAAGTAGCCGGTGGAGGAATTGGAGCTGAAGCTCTTCCTTGTTCTTCTACATTGGGTGGGGTAGAGGAAGTATTAGATAGGGTCTCATTATGTGACTCGCCCTCTTCTACATTCATTGGCGGTTCTCTCTCTACCCGTCATTTTGTCGTAGTCCTCTCCTTCTGGGCATCTGTAGCCTTTCCCTTTGGCGGAATTTCTGAAACCATAGCACACTATTAGGGAGGATAAAATCTTATACACGGCTCTATCGCACGATCTCATAAGAAGAAAGATGGTCATTTTCCCTATATTTCCTATAGCCTCTTGTTTAGTAGTGTGGCGCGCAACACACCATAAACAAGACTCTACTAGACACGGCTCGTAGACACTTCCTAGGACAGAACTGCTCTGATACCACTTTTGTCACAACCCGAACATCTATAGTATATCAACTCCCAAACATCTATAATCACATTCACCATATTATAAGCAACAATCATCATTCATCCACCTTATCCATATTTCAAAATTTCACTTAGATGTCTCCATAATCATGGTCATAGTTCACTATTATGTTCTCTCACATTTAATGCTTAACCCATGTTCTACATGTCATTTATAACATATTTATAACTACAACATCTCAATAGTCCTGATTCATTTCAACTATAACTCAAGAACTTCATTGCTTTCATCTTTGTGACCCATTTCCCATACCCATTCTACAATCCAAGTGTTTCGACTCCTCATTTCCTTAATCAAAATGGAAAGATCATAAAACATACCTTAGATAGTGTAGGAATAAGCCTTGAGTAGGAATACTCTTCTTGCACCAAAACCCTAATTCACTTCCATAGGAATTCCTTGACTTGGATGAACTTTAATGTGTTTCTTCCACTTGATTCTTGTTAGTTTGATGAAGTTGATCACCAATCTTTCTTGAGTGCTAGTAGATGAAGAGTGGAATTTTCTAGAAGTCTTGAAAGAGATTGAAAAGTGTGGGAATGAAATAAATTGTTATATCCCGCATTTTGTACATTCAGATAATTTAAGATGATTGCGGGAGGTTAAGAGCAAGCCTATATTTTTTATTTTCGTTTGGCACACAAGTTACTTAAGAGAAATCTTGATGTGGAAATGTTAAGAAAGGTTAGGGGTAAAAAGGGAATTTCACAAGATGGCTCATAAAAATATGGAGGAAGGCCAAGGGAAAATTTGGAATTTGGAAAATTATTTTTCATGAATTACAACACAAAAAAAAAAGTGGGCTTGACTAAATTGGGCTAGGGTGGCCGGCCAAGGTGGTGGCCCAAGGCCCAAAATGGAGAAAAATAAATAAGTCCAAGAGGGGACTTATTAGTCATAATTCATAGAAGATTCAAGAAATTAGGAGAAAAAAAAAAAGACAACAACAAAGGGCCATTCGGCCATGGGCATGGAAAATTAGCCCCTTGAAATCTTGATCAAAAAAATTATTTCTTCTAGTATTCCTACTAATTTGAGGGTCCTCTTCAACGTGGTATAATTATTATAGCAAGAAAGCTACTCTTGGTTGCAATTTCATAATTCAAGACAACAAGAAAATCAAGGGAAAAAGGTAAGAATTAGTCTTCTCTTATGTGTTATGGAAGGTTTGTGTATGTTGTAGTGTGTAGAAATAAATGAAATTCATGAAAATATGGATATAGTGTGGTGGCCGTGTATGTATGTGGTGTGTAGGAACAATGGTTCAATTATTTTATTTAGTGTTTTAGTTGTTGTTGTTGTGGATTCTATGTTGATAATGAAAAGTTGATGATTCTAGTCCAAGTTGTAATTGTTGGAAAATTGTTTTAGAAGTTAAGGTGAATTGAATATAGTGTTCTTGCACATATGGAAAATAATATTGTTAGTGTGTGAATTGTTGGTAAAGTTCATGAAATTGAAGAAAGAAAATGTGTTGTTATTGTTCTTATTCCATTTGGAAGATTTCGGGTGGCATAGCATATGGGTTGGATTATTTGAATATTGTATGGATTGTTTGAAGTATTCTTGAATATTGTTTGAATGGCATCGGATTAGTACTAGAATGTATGAGCAAATATGAATTGAACGTAAATGGAAAATCGTCAAAGTTTGTAGAAAGAAGTTGTGAACGTTGGAATGTGTTTTGAATTGATTGTCGATAGTGTTAGAATAATTGTTGTCATTATTATTGATATTTTGGCCGAGTTAAATTCCCGGATTTGTTGTTGTATGTTTGGCCGAGTCGAAATCTAGGGGATGTTGCATTTACAGGGGAAATGCTGCCGAAATTTCTGTAGAATAAATGTTGGTTTAGAATTGGACTCTAACTGACTATGGCTAATGTTTTGGCACATATGAATATTGTTGTAGATCTTGCGAAGCGAAAGACTTAAGTTCGGACTAGCATAGAAAGCGGGCAAGGTATGTAAGGCTTAACTTTTTCTTCTTTGGCATGATCCTTATGAATTAAGTATGTGACGTATATATATATGACTTCAGAAAGTCCTTATTCTTAGAGCCACTAGGATGGCTAACGTTCTTGGCTTCCCATAAGCTGTTCCGTATGGTTTTGATATGTATCCATGATGTCTGATAATGTGTATCTACGATGTCCGAAGTTTGGCTAATATGTAACCGAATAACGTTTGAGAAACAAATGATATGACTATAGTTTTGACCTTCCAAATGTTAATACATTCGATTGTTCCATCGAGCCTTTGATATGTTTTGATATGTACATAAGATTCAAAAATTTCCATTTGATTTGATCCATAATGATATCTAAAGGATTTTGACAGGATTATGGTTGTGATTTTTCAAAAATGGCTCCTGAAACGCTCATGGAACGTTCTGTACTTCAAAAGCTTGTAACTTTCCCATACTAACTCCGATTGACTTGAAACTTCTTTCTGAGCCATCAGATGTCGATAAGCATACTTGTCTAGCGAGTCTTGATTTACGTGCATATGGTTTCGCACTACTCTGTTCGTGCAAGCCTCAGTATGTCCTTCACTGAGCCCGGGCCAGGATATGTTATCGTGAGTATTCCCTTGCATTGTTCACCGAGTCCCTCGTTAGAGGGCTGGGTATGGTATATGTATATGATGATATGATTATGGCACCGAGTCTCATGATGGGCCGGGTACGGTATATGTGCACATGATTTCATTTACCGAGTCCCTTAATGGGCCGGGTACGGTATGACTTCATTCACGGATCCCCTCACTAGAGGGTCGGGTACGGTATGTATATGTATATGCATGCATGATAATATGAAAGCAGGATGACATGATTCTATCACCAAGTCCCTTAATGGGCCTGGTACGGTATGTATATGATATATGATGTTCGCACGCATGATTTCATTCACCGAGTCCCAGGATAGGCCGGGTACGGTATGTGATATGAGAATGTTTGATTTTGTTACGTACTGCACAGGTACAGTGGTTTCTTGATTATGATACTTGACTCCTGGAATCTCTGTTTCAGTTATGATCTTTTCAGTTGTATTTCATGCCTTACATACTCAGTACATATTCCGTACTGACCCCCTCTTCTTCGGGGGCTGCGTTTCATGCCCGCAGGTACGGACGTTCGTGTGAGAGACCCGACAGCTTAGGTTATCTATTCTTCTGCTTTGGAGTGCTCCCTTGTTCTGGAGCCCATATTTTGGTACATACTCTTCCGTTATGTATATGTATGTGTATATTCAGGGGTACGGCGGGGCCCTGTCCCGTCATATGATTCTGTTATGTTTGTTAGAGGCCAGTAGACATATATGTGGGTCGTGGGTCGCTATTGTTCGGTTACGTCTGTGGTTTGCGTTTAGGTGATCCTATTTGCTATGACGGCCTCAACGGCTTGTATGTATACATGCTTATGTATATGCATCGGTATGATATATACGACATATGCGACCACTTCAAAGTAATATCTGTATAAATTATTATATGTTGGATATGAATAAGATACGGCTATGTCGATTTGGTAAACAGGTGTATACGGGTGTCCAGCTCGGGCACCAGTCATGGCCCATGGGGTTGGGTCGTGACAAAAGTGGTATCAGAGTGGTTTGTCCTCGGAATGTCTACAGGTCGTGTCTAGTAGAGTCTTGTTTATCGGTGTGTTGTGCACCACATCTATAAACAGGAGGCTACTGGACATTTAGGATGTTGCCTTTCTTTCGATCTTAGATCGTGCGATAAAGATGTATTATTAGGATGGCTCCTTTCTGACGAAATGTTATGTTTTTAGCGATGCCTCCGAGAAAAGCGAAAGCTGCCCAGAAGGGCAAGTCAATAGCAGTTGGAGAGACTAGTCAGGCTCAGAGAGTTATTCGGGCCCGTGCTCAGACTATGCCCGAGATTATACCCCAGTCAGCGGGCCCTGTTACACTATCATCATCAGAGGAGCCTGGAGCAGCAGCCGCTGCCGCTGTGGACCAGGAGGCGGCTCCACCAGTAGCTCCAGAGGCTCCAGCGCCCGAGCCACCAGCTCCTCAGCTAGGAGCAGAGTACAGGGCGATGAGAGATGCTGTACAGTTACTGACGAGGTTAGTAGTAGCGCAGGCTCACAGGCCTGGACCAGGGGGTGATTATGTGGATAGACGCGACAACTTAAGAGTTCGCAACTTTTTGACTTCCAATCCTCTGGAGTTCTATGGGTCAAAGCCCGAGGAGGATCCCCAGGACTTTATCCGACAGATGCAGCGTACGCTGAGATTAGTCAGAGCTTCTGAGACTGAGTCTGTCGAGCTGGCTTCATATAGACTGCGTGATGTAGCGGTTAATTGGTATGAGTCCTGGGAGCTGTCCAGAGGCGAGGATGCCCCTCCAGCTGTTTGGGACAAGTTTACAGCCGCCTTCCTCGGCCATTTTCTGCCTCCCGAGATGCGGCGAGCAAGGGTTGATAGATTTTTACAGCTAAGACAGAGTGGCCGGAGTGTTCGGGAGTACAGCCTAGAGTTTGACTCCCTGGCAAGATATGCACCTACCATCGTAGCCGATATGACTGACAGGATGCACCGGTACGTGATGGGACTGGATCATTATCTGGTGGAGAGTTGTATGGCGGTGGCATCCCAGTCCGGAATGTATATTGCACGGTTGCAGGCATACGCACAAGGAATGGAGGATAGACATAGAGAGCGTCAGCCCGATAGAGATCGTGATAGGAGGCAGCCCAAGAGGGCCAGATCAGCTGGATATTTTGGGGAGTCTCGAGGCGGCCAGCCTCAGCAGCAGCACAGCGGACATTTTTCTCAGCCAGCCCGTAGTATGCCTTCACAGTCTACGGGCAGGCGATTCGATAGTACTGGGCACACAGGAGTAGGCCAGAGTTCCAGGGCCTCAGGCTTGCGGGTGGACAGAGATTCCGATCAGACAAGGCCACCTTTGCCTCGGTGTTCTCGCTGTGGTAGGCCCCATTTCGGGGAATGTCATTTTGGTACGGATGCTTGCTTTGCTTGCGGCCGTCCAGGCCATGTTATGAGGGAGTGCCCATTTAGGGGTGGTCCAGGTGGTTCAGCTCAGCCCACCGGATCAGTTGCTGGCTCATCTTCCCCTTCTGTAGCTATGCGGCCGACACCGGCGGGTCATGGTAGAGGTCGAAGCGGAGCTCCCGGTTCTAGCGGTCCTTCGAACCGCTTATATGCTTTGGCCAGCCGATAGGACCAGGAGGCGTCACTAGACGTGATTACAGGTATACTGTTAATTTTCTACTGAAATGTATATGCATTGATAGATTCAGACTTTATTTTATTATATATTTCCCCCCTGATTGTCATAAGAACTGGAATAAAAACCCAAAATTGATAGGACCGTCTGAGGTAGCTATACATGCAGATGAAAAGTGAATGTTGAGAATTTAAGAGGCTAACTCAGAAATTGCGCAGTCAGAAAAATAAATGATCCTCTCTAGATCGGAGTGGGACCCGCTACGAGAACCTTCTGAAAATTGTTAAGACCCCGACTTACCTTAAATTACGTGATAAAGGTCGTACGGGGTAGTGGATGCAATTATACCGGCATTAACGCATCGAAATGCACTAAAGTTTCAAGGTTAAACTTGCTAGGGCCAGAGCAATTTTAGGATGGGTGACCCCCTGGGAAGTGTACAAAATTTTCACAAATATAGATATAAGAGACAAATGGGAAATTTGGGGTAACCTAAAGGAAATTAGAATATGCGGGGTGATTAGCAACCTCAAAGGAGTTGAGTAGGTTAAGGTAGAATAGGCCGGTGAAGCAGAAGAAAGCGCAACGCAGCTTTGGGATGAGAGTAAGTTTGAATAAGCGTTTGAGAAATGTTTTGTAAGCGAAATGGTAGTAAATGTATGTGTATGCATATGACATCCTATTTATGACCATACCGATCGACCGGTGAATCATAGCAACCAGTGTTGCGATGTATAGAAGACACTAACTGAACGGAATTCAAGAAACAAGCAAAAGGTATGGTACAGACGTTATGAAATAGACAAATACTGATTTCACTACAAGTAAGATTAGAAAATTTTAATACAACGATATCTGGGAAAGAAAGAGAGTAAGTAGATGGAAGGTAAGGAAACCGAAATGTCAGAAAAGTGACAAGTAAGAAACATAATTAAGCAGAGCCTCTAAAAGGACCGACGGGCAAAGCATGAAATTATTTGCGTGAAAATTTGAAGGACAGATCTGTAAAGGAATTAGGATGTAATAGTATAGGACAAAAGTGACAAACTTGAAAAAGGTTAACGGTGGGAATAGGACAAGCATATGAAAGTACGGAAGACGTTATAATAAGCTGGTGATAGTCGACTGACTACTTATCAAAGGAAAGATAAGTACACAGCCATGTTGATACAGTTGATTTGAACATAAGAGAAGCCCTTCTGGAGGGTGACTTAAGAATAGAACCGATTCGCGCAAATAGAAGTAATATCTTACGAGCTTCGGAGTCGATGCTACAAACGACAAGAGAAGAAGCTACTCCCTAAGAAAGGACTTCAATGGTAAGAAAAATCGCGGAGGGCGATGGTTACTTAAAGATCATAGGTGTATATAGACCCTCTTAATAAAGGGGGGGAGACCAGCAGGAAGCAATAAAGAAAGTAAGAATAATTAACATGAAATAATGCCTAATTATAAGGAGTACACGTTGGAGAGCCAACAAAGAATGACGACTGATGGAACGATCACCAATCCAAGGAAGTTACAGACAGGTATACTAACGTTAAGGGACATGAGGAAATAAAGAAAAAGTTGCGGCAAGAACCCCAAAAGTGTTGCAAGTTAAGAAATTAACTTAATTCGAATCATAAGTTGTCATGAGTATAGTCGGACTGTGAAGGACGAGAAATGGCAAAATAATATCATGCATATACATTTTGAATACTGATATGACTGGCCTGGGAAAGGGATATAACCATTATGCTCGTTAGCGACAAAGTCATTATTGGATAAGCACTTAGAATGTAACATTTGGAGGAAAGCCCAAATGGGGTACTGAAGAGATGAACGCAAAGAATATGGAATATGTCATAAGGTATCGCGGTAAAACAATAATAGAGGGGAGACGACCTGGGAAGCCAGGAAAAAGAAACGAAGAGGAAGTGTTCCAAATTATCTCCTACGCCTACAAGCAATTTAAGCTTCTAAGACATGAATATTAAATGATCATATATGACAATTATAGAGGAGACCTCCCCGAAGTATTATGATACGCCATGAGGCCGGTGACGAATGTTCTAAAGGGGGGGAGGATGTCATATCCCGCATTATGTACATTCGGATAATTTAAGATGATTGCGGGAAGTTAAGAGCAAGCCTATATTTTTTATTTTCGTTTGGCACACAAGTTACTTAAGAGAAATCTTGATGTGGAAACGTTAAGAAAGGTTAGGGGCAAAAAGGGAATTTCACAAGATGGCTCATAAAAATATGGAGGAAGGCCAAGGGCAAATTTGGAATTTGGAAAATTATTTTTCATGAATTACAAAACAAAAAAAAAAGTGGGCTTGACTAAATTGGGCTAGGGTGGCCGGCCAAGGTGGTGGCCCAAGGCCCAAATGGGAGAAAAATAAATAAGTCCAAGAGGGGACTTATTAGTCATAATTCATAGAAGATTCAAGAAATTAGGAGAAGAAAAAAAAAAAAAAAAGACAACAACAAAGGGCCATTCGGCCATGGGCATGGAAAATTAGCCCCTTGAAATCTTGATCAAAAAAACTTATTTCTTCTAGTATTCCTACTAATTTGAGGATCCTCTTCAACGTGGTATAATTATTATAGCAAGAAATCTACTCTTGGTTGCAAGTTCATAATTCAAGACAAGAAGAAAATCAAGGGAAAAAGGTAAGAATTAGTCTTCTCTTATGTGTTGTGGAAGGTTTGTGTATGTTGTAGTGTGTATAAATAAATGAAATTCATGAAAATATGGTTATAGTGTGGTGGCCATGTATGTATGTGGTTTGTAGGAACAACGGTTCAATTATTTTATTTAGTGTTTTAGTTGTTGTTGTTGCGGATTCTATGTTGATAATGAAAAGTTGATGATTCTAGTCCAAGTTGTAATTGTTGGAAAATTGTTTTAGAAGTTAAGGTGAATTGAATATAGTGTTCTTTCACATATGTAAAATAATGTTGTTAGTGTGTGAATTGTTGGTAAAGTTCATGAAATTGAAGAAAGAAAATGTGTTGTTATTGTTCTTATTCCATTTGGATGATTTCGGGTGGCATAGCATATGGGTTGGATTATTTGAATATTGTACGGATTATTTGAAGTATTCTTGAATATTGTTTGAATGGCATCGGATTAGTACTAGAATGTATGAGCAAATATGAATTGAACGTAAATGGAAAATCGTCAAAGTTTGTAGAAAGAAGTTGTGAACGTTGGAATGTGTTTTGAATTGATTGTCGATATTGTTGGAATAATTGTTGGCATTATTATTGATATTTTGGCCGAGTTAAATTCTCAGGTTTGTTGTTGTATATTTGGCCGAGTTGAATTCTCGGGGATGTTGCATTTACAGGGGAAATGCTGCCGAAATTTCTGTAGAATAAATGTTGGTTTAGAATTGGACTCTAACTGACTATGGCTAATGTTTGGCACATATGAATATTGTTGTAAATCTTGCGAAGCGAAAGACTTAAGTTCGGACTAGCATAGAAAGCGGGCAAGGTATGTAAGGCTTAACCTTTTCTTCTTTGGCATGATCCTTATGAAATAAGTATGTGACGTATATATATATGACTTCAGAAAGATCCTTATTCTTAGAGCCACTAGGATGGCTAACGTTCTTGGCTTCCCATAAGCTGTTCCGTATGGTTTTGATATGTATCCATGATGTCTGATAATGTGTATCTACGATGTCCGAAGTTTGGCTAATATGTATCCGAATAGCGTTTGAGAAACAAATGATATGACTATAGTTTTGACCTTCCAAATGTTAATACATTCGATTGTTCCATCGAGTCTTTGATATGTACATAAGATTCCAAAAGTTCCATTTGATTTGATCCATAACGATATCTAAAGGATTTTGACAGGATTATGGTTGTGATTTTTCAAAAATGGCTCCTGAAACGCTCATGGAACGTTCTGTACTTCAAAAGCTTGTAACTTTCCCATACTAACTCCGATTGACTTGAAACTTCTTTCTGAGCCATCTGATGTCGATAAGCATACTTGTCTAGCGAGTCTTGATTTACGTGCATATGGTTTCGCACTACTCTGTTCGTGCAAGCCTCAGTATGTCCTTCACTGAGCCCGGGCAAGGATATGTTATCGTGCGTATTCCCTTGCATTGTTCACCGAGTCCCTCGTTAGAGGGCCGGGTATGGTATATGTATATGATGATATGATTATGGCACCGAGTCCCATGATGGGTCGGGTACGGTATATGTGCACATGATTTCACTTACCGAGTCCGTTAATGGGCCGGGTACGGTATGACTTCATTCACGGAGCCCCTCACTAGAGGGCCGGGTACGGTATGTATATGTATATGTATATGTATATACATGCATGATGATATGAAAGCAGGATGACATGATTCTATCACCGAGTCCCTTAATGGGCCGGGTAAGGTATGTATATGATATATGATGTTCGCACGCATGATTTCATTCACCGAGTCCCAAGATGGGCCGGGTAAGGTATGTTGTTATATCCCGTGTTTTCGCATAATCGGAAATCTTGAAAATAATTAAGACTTGTATGTTATAAGAAGATAAATTGATTTTAGCCATTATGCCTATGTCGTTTATGAAAATATTGGTGCAAATACATCGGGGAAGGCCGAGGGCAAATTTGGAATTTCGGAAATTAGTTTCGGGAATTACAAAACGGGATTTTTAATGAATTGGGCCAAGAGAAATTGGAAGACAAATTGAGGCCCAAAGACCATGGGGTGGCCGGCCATATGGCAAGGTCCAAGCCCATTTTTAATGGTCATGTGATATACATGTGATCATTAGAACAAGATATATATCAATGATCCCTTAGAGTTATCAAGAAACCAAGTCAAACACAAGAAATTGAAGAACACCCCCTAAAGGAGGCTCTCGGCCGAACCAAAGAAAAAAAAAATTCCCAAGCCTTGATTCTAATCCAAAAATCTTATTCTTCCCATATTTGTAGAGTACTCAAGACGCTCTTCAACGGGGTACAATTAGTTTGGTGAAAGGAGCACGTTTGTGACAAGTCGGAATTTCAATTAAAGGTATGAATTTTGCTACTTTAATGTTATGGAATTGGTATGAATATGATAAGGATTGAGCATAGACGAGAATTTCGTAGTTTTGGTGTGTGTATGAAACCGTGTGTGTGTGTGTGGTTGATGTAGTGGTCGTGGGCCATAAGGAGTGTAAGGCAACGTGACTTTGATTTGTTTAGTTGGTTAGTTGCGTCGTTGTGACATTTATGACGTAAATGAATGTTTAACGAATCGAATTGGCATTGGAAAATGGTTGCGGATTATTATGGGAAAGTATATGATTTCGGTATATTTGTGTATATCCTTGTATAATTATGATATTAAGACTTCAAATGTGACTTATGGTTGTTGTTAATGAATTTGGAATAAAACAATGCGAGTTAGTAAGTTCGTCGTAGTTGTTGACGTTTGGGATGCAATATGGAAAGTAGCGAATTGTTTGAACTTATGTATATTGCTTGGAATATTATTGGGACGTGTTTGAATAATCTTGAATGAGTAAATGAATACAATAATGTGGATGTTAGTTTGGTATTTCGAAGTTTGAATGAAAGCTGTTGATTTATGTAGAAAGAAAGAATATTGAAGTTAGAATGATTTAGTTGTGGCTTATGATGTTTGGGTTGTTGTGTTGATGTTTATTGAGCCGAGCCAAGTCTCGGGGTTGTTAGATATATAGGGGAAATGCTGCCGAAATTTCGGTAGACAAAAATGAAGTTAAGGAAATTCTTAAGCCTTAGAATCTCTAATTGGTAACTTTGACCATTTGCAGATTCTGGACGAAACGGGATTTGAGTTTGGGGTGAGCATAAGACGTTTATAAGGTATGTAAAGCTCCCCACTTCTTCTTTTGGCATGTCTTAGTATGTTAGGTTGATACCGGAACCCCGGGAGCAATTCTGCTCCTCGAAATCTGATCTATAAAATGGCTACTATTCATTCAATTTAATTGAAGCCTAATGACCCTATTTTGGCTAGAAAGCAAGTAAGCGTCCGAAACTTATGCAAATGCAATCGGATTACTTCGAAATCTTTATGTATGATCCCATAGACCCTAAATGTTCGTAATTTATGTTCGCCACCTCGACTTGACCCGAGGTGGGCCCGCTAACCCGGAGATGCCTTATTCGTTCTATTAGGCTCTCTTTGTTTTGGATAAGTTTCGATAAAGATCTTCGATTTTGAAATTGTCCTCTATGAAATAATGTTTTGATTGCTATGATATACTAAGCTATGTTGTGAGCCATATGTACCACTTTGGAAACATTTTTGTGAAATAAACTTCCGTACTAACTAATTATCCGACTACTTTGGTTAATGAAATGACTTATGAAGTACTCAAGTTTTGAAAGGCTATTTTGATATACAAATTGCATTGTTTGCTCACGACTCCGCTCGTGCCTTATTATGACTTCGTTCACCGGTTCCCGGGCCGGTTATGATTCGTGCGTACTATGATAAATTCGGCTGTATGCTGTGTTACGGTTCCCGAGACCTCGCTATAGGGCCGGGTTCCGTTTGGAGTTATGCTGTGATATGGCTGATGATATGTTATATTGATTTGTGTGCTCGGGGATGTACGGATATTTGAACCTTCTGGTGTTATGCTGTGTGTGGCACCAGCGTCGGAGTGGTGACCACGTTCCTGAGCTTTGCATGATTTTATTTGCATTATGTATATATGTTTTGATACAAATCTTGATATATCATTCAGTACTTCCCTTTGTATCTGTTTTCTTTCAGTTGTGGCCCATATTTCTGTACTCTATGCTTTACATACTCAGTACATCTTTCGTACTGACCCCCTTTCCTCGGGGGCTGCGTTTCATGCCCGCAGGTACAGACGCCGGTGATCCACAATGTAGGTTCCACTCTCTGCTATTTCGGAGTACTTCCTTTTGATCCGGAGTCTACTTTTGGTACATACATCTTTTGCTATGTATATATATTTCTGTATATCTGACTATTTGGGTACGGCGGGGGCCCTGTCCCGTCATATGATTCTGTCGGTCTGTTTAGAGGTCTGTGGACATGTTTGTGGGTTAGGGTCTTTCTGTATGGTTATGTGTATATGTTTTTTGGGCGATCCCATACGCCGAGGCGGCCGGTCCGCATATGTTTATATGTTGCTTTGTTAGCCCTGTGTGGCCTTTGTTGGTGTTTGTTGTGTACAGGGCTATTTTGGATAGTCTGTAAAACAAAGGAAACTCTGCCAAAATATTTCTGGAAATTATCTAAATTTGGATTATAGCCTCGTCGGCTTCTGCTATTTACTTGAATGCATTTGATAGATGGGTTCGGGTGCCTAAGTAGGGTACCAGTCGCGGCCCACGGGGCTGGGTCGTGACAAAAGTGGTATCAGAGCGGTTTGTCCTTGGAATGTCCACAGGCCGTGTCTCGTATAGTCTTGTTTATCGGTGTGTTGTGCACCACATCTATAAACAGGAGGCTATAGGGCATTTAGGGTGTCACTTTTCTTTAGAATCTTAGATCGTGCGATAGAGCTGTGCTATTAGGATGATTTTGATCTGATTCGTTATTGTGTTTGCAGTGATGCCTCCGAAGAAGGCAACGGCGGCCCAGAAGGGCAAGGCGAGGATGGGAGAGACCAGTTAGGCACAGCGAGCTACCCGGGCTCGTGTTTATGATTTGCCTGAGGTCGTGCCCCACTCAGAGGGGTCCGCTACACCACCATTGGTACAGCCTGGAGCAGGTCCATCAGCAGCTCCAGAGGCCCGAGTACCCGCTCCTGAGACTCCAGCTCCACAGCCAGGGGCGGAGGACAAGACCCTGAGGGAGGCTGTACAGTTGTTGACCACATTGGTAGCAGGGCAGGCTCGCAGACGCGGGCGGAGGGACGATGATGATGACGACAGGCGTGACAGCCTGCGGGTTCGAGAGTTCTTATTGTGTGGCCCTCCAGAGTTTTTTGGGTCTAAGCCTGATGAGGACCCCCATGACTTTATTCGGGGGATGCGGCGCTCACTAGACTTGGTCAGGGCTTCAGAGACCAAGTCTGTTGAGTTGGCTTCGCATAGACTACGGGATGTTGCTGCTCACTGGTATGAGTCCTGGGAGCTATCTAGGGGTGAGGGTGCTACCCCAGCTACTTGGGACGAGTTCGTGACTGCTTTCACTCACCACTTTTTGCCCCCAGAGTTACGGCGGGCGCGGGTTGACCGATTTTTGCATCTGCAGCAGAGGGGTCGGAGCGTCCGTGAGTATAATATGGAGTTTGATTCTTTGGCCCGGTATGCACCTGCCATAGTAGCAGATATGGCCGATCGGATGCACAGATACGTGATGGGGTTAGACCGCTATTTGATTGATAGCTGTATGGCGGTGGCGTTGCAGGCAGACATGGATATTGCCCGACTACAGGCTTATGCCCTGGGTATGGAGGACCGACATAGAGCTGATTATTCTAGCAGAGATCGGGACAGGAGGCCGCCCAAGAGGGCCAGATCCGCAGGTTATTCTGGAGATTCTCGAGGCGGACAGCCTCAGCAGCAGCAGTCAGGCAGACATCCTCCTCCGTCAGGCCGGGGTACACAGCCAGCGGGTAGGAGATTTGACAGTGCAGGACAGTCTGGGGCCGGTCAGAGCTCCAGAGCATCAGGGTCACAGATAGCTAGAGGTCCCAGCCAGTCCAGACCACCCAGGCCCCGTTGTTCCCATTGCGGGAAGTCGCACCCGGGAGAGTGTTATCGACTTACTGGAGCCTGTTTTTCATGCGGCGGTCAGGGCCATATTATGCGAGATTGTCCGTTGGCGAGCGGTTCTGGTAGTGTAGCTCAGCCGACGGGATCAGCCGCTGGTTCATCATCTGCTCCATCAGTTGCACGCCCTGCGAGGCGAGGTATGCCTGCACCGGCGGGACGCGGTTGAGGTCGTGGCAGTGCTTCAGGTTCTAGCGGTCCCTCGAACCACATATATGCATTAGCCAGTGGCCAGGACCAGGAGGCTTCGCCGAATGTCGTCACAGGTACATTATTGGTTTTCTCCAGATCTGTATATGCACTGATTGATCCTGGTTCTACTTTGTCATATATTTCCCCGCTCGTTGCTAGTAAAATTGGGATAGTGTCTGAGCCTATAGAGCTATTTGAGGTCGCTACACCGGTTGGGGATTGTATTATAGCGAGGCAGGTATATAGGGATTGTTCTGTGACTATATGTGATCGCCGCACTAAAGCTGATTTGATAAAATTAGATATGCTGGAATTCGATGTCATTATGGGTATGGACTGGTTAGCTTCCTGTTATGCTAATGTTGACTGCCAGAAAAAGGTAGTCCGTTTTCAGTTTCCAGGGGAACCAGTTATAGAGTGGTTCGGGTCTACAGCATCGCCGAGGGGTAAGTTTATTTCGTACCTCAAGGCTAAGAAGATGATTAAAAAAGGCTATATCTATCACTTGGTTCGTGTGCACGACACTACAGCTGAGACACCTACCATTCAGTCTGTTCCGGTCGTTAATGAATTCCCAGACGTATTTCCTGATGAGTTTCCGGGTCTTCCGCCCGAGCAGGAGATAAATTTCACTATAGACTTGTTGCCGGATACGCAGCCTATATCTATTCCTCCGTACAGAATGGCACCGGCTGAATTGAAGGAATTGAAAGAGCAGCTGAAAGATTTGTTGGATAAGGGTTTTATCAGACCCATCACATCACCCTGGGGAGCGCCGGTATTATTTGTAAGAAAGAAAGATGGGTCACTGCGCATGTGTATCGATTACCGGCAATTAAATAAGGTGACTATAAAGAATAAATATCCCCTCCCCCGGATTGATGATTTGTTTGATCAGTTACAGGGTGCTAAATATTTTTCAAAGGTGGATCTGCGCTCAGGTTATCATCAGGTGCGAGTGCGAGAATCTGATATCCCAAAGACTGCTTTCAGGACCCGGTACGGGCATTATGAATTCAGAGTCATGTCTTTCGGGTTGACTAATGCTCCAGCAGTATTTATGGACCTGATGAATCGGGTATTTCGGCCTTTCCTGGACATGTTCGTGATTGTGTTTATCGATGATATTTTGATTTATTCACGATCAGCAGAGGAGCATTCGGATCATTTGAGGACAGTACTTTGCACTCTCCGTCAACAGAAATTATATGCTAAATTTTCCAAATGTGAATTCTGGTTAACTTCTGTGGCTTTCTTGGGGCATATTGTCGGAGCAGACGGTATTCGGGTCGATACGCAGAAAATTGAAGCTGTACAGAATTGGCCCAGACCTACTACACCGACAGAGGTGCGCAGTTTTCTGGGATTAGCCGGATATTATCGCAGGTTCGTGGAGAATTTTTCTTCTATTGCAGCACCACTGACGAAGCTTACTCAGAAAGCAGCGAAATTTCAGTGGACCGATGCCTGCGAGCGCAGCTTTCAGATGTTGAAAGAAAAGTTAGTTACAGCACCAGTTTTGACTCTTCCAGAGGGATCAGACGGGTATGTTATTTTCTGTGATGCCTCTGGTATTGGGATAGGTTGCGTGTTGATGCAGCACGGTCTAGTCATAGCCTATGCTTCCCGGCAGCTCAGACCGCACGAGAAGAATTATCCCACTCATGATCTTGAGTTAGCCGCGGTGATTCATGCTTTGAAGATTTGGCGGCATTATTTATATGGGGTCCACGTTGATATTTATACGGACCAAAAGAGTCTCCAATATATTTTTAAACAGAAAGAGCTGAATTTGCGGCAGAGAAGATGGCTTGAATTATTGAAAGATTATGACGTTGATATTCTGTATCATCCTGGAAAACCCAATGTGGTAGCGGATGCACTTAGCCGCAAGTCCATGGGCAGTTTAGCTGATGTACCATCTGATAAGAAAGACTTGGTTCGTTAAATTCATCAGTTGGCCAGCCTTGGAGTTCGTTTGGCGGATTCTGGAGATTCTGGGATTTCTGTTCGTGCAGTTGCTGAATCATCTATTATAGAAGAGGTAAAGCAGCGTCAGTTTGAAGATCCTATTCTGGTTCAGTACAGAGACGTGGCCCTTAATAAAGAAAAGACTCCGTTTGAAATTTCGCCTGAAGGGGTATTATTATATGAAGGCAGATTCTGTGTACCGGATGTTGCGGGCCTACGGCGACAGATCATGGGCGAGGCGCATAATGCATGGTATTCTGTTCATCCTGGTTCCACTAAAATTATCATGATCTCAGATGTTTATATTGGTGGGACGGTATGAAGAAAGATATTGCTGAATTCGTTGGTTAGTGCCCAAATTGCCAGCAAGTAAAAATTGAGCATCAGAAGCCCGGTGGATTATTGCAGGAGATGGAAATTCCAGCCTGGAAATGGGAGATGATTATAATGGATTTCGTCGTTGGGTTACCGCGCACGCCACGCAGGTATGATTCTATTTGGGTTATTGTTGACAGATTGACGAAATCAGCCCATTTTCTTCCAGTCCGGACTACTTATTCGGCTGAGGACTACGCTAGATTGTACATCAGAGAGATAGTCAGACTTCACGGAGTCCCTGTATATATTATTACTGACCGAGGTGCCCAGTTTACGGCAAATTTCTAGAGGTTATTTCAGGAGGGATTAGGGACTCAGGTGAGCCTCAGTACAGCTTTTCACCCTCAGTCCGACGGGCAGGCTGAGCGCACTATTCAGACACTGGAAGATATGTTGCGGGCCTGCGTTATTGATTTCAGGGGCAGCTGGGATGATCACTTGCTGCTTATTGAGTTTTCTTATAATAACAGTTATCACTCCAGTATTCAGATGGCGCCGTACGAAGCCCTTTATGGTAGAAAATGCATATCTCCTATTGGATGGTTCGACGTGGGCGAGACTAAGTTAATTGGGCCAGATGTGATCCAGGAAGCAGTGGATAAGGTAAAACTTATTCGGGAGCGATTATTGGCTGCACAGAGTCGACAGAAAGCATATGCAGACAGACGACGTTGACCATTAGAGTTCCAGATTGAAGACTGGGTATTTCTGAAGGTGTCGCCTATGAAAGGTGTTATGAGATTCGGTAAAAAGGGTAAGTAGAGCCTGCGGTATATCGGGCCATATCAGATTGTTCGGAAGATAGGCGAGGTCGCCTATGAGCTAGACTTACCATCCGATTTGGAGGCCGTACACCCGGTATTTCATGTGTCTATGCTGCGGAAATGTATTGGTGATCCTTCCAGGATATTCCCAGTTGATGATATTCAGGTAACGGAGCATTTATCTTATGAAGAGCAGCCTGTAACTATTCTGGATCGGCAGGTCAGGAGATTACGCACTAAGGAAGTGCCTTCTGTTAAAATCCTATAGAGCAACAACAACCGGGAAGAGATGACCTGGGAGTCAATTGTGATGTGGTGTGTGTGACCCGTGTGTATGTGTGTGTGTTTGTGTGGCCGTGTGACACCAATCATCAAGGGAGATGGATTAAATTTATTTAGTATATTAATCGTGTTGTTATGGCCTTGGAACGTAAATAGAAGATAAATGGTTCTTGTTGTTATGGAAAATTTGTTGTAAGGTTGTTGTAGGAAAATATGCAAATATATTGTAGTTTATGTAAATATGGAAGTGAAAGTGGTAAGGTGCAAATTATGATTGTTATTAATGAAATTGGAAGGGAAAAAAATGTATTGTGAATGTTTATGTCGGAGGTTGGAAGTTTTGGATGAATTATGGTTTCGGTGGAATTTTTGTATACTTTGTAAGAATAATGTGAAATGCTTCCGAATTGCGTTGGAATGGTTTTGAGTTAGCGCATGAATATAAAAATGTTGGTAATAGCTTGGAAGTATGAAGTTGGAGTAGAAGTTGTGGCATTATGAGGAAAGGAAGACTATTTATGTTAGAATGTGTTTTGTAGTAATTGTTGATGCTTTTGATATTGTTATGGGTGTTGTGTTGATATTTTGAGCCGAGTTATATACTCGGGGCGGCGAAATTTTAGGGGAAATTCTGCCCAAATTTTTGTAGACAAGTAATGAACTAAAGATTTGAATGCTAAAAGTCTTACTATTGACAATTGGTAAATATGACCATTTGTAGATTTTGGGCGAAACGGGAATTGAATTTGAGCGAGCGTAAGGCGCAGCTAAGGTATGTAAAGTCTTTCCCTTCATTCTTTGGCATGTTCTAAACATAATAGGCTTGGACGTGAGCCTTAGATACGACTCTGTTCTTAGAAATCCGAGATTGGAATTGGCCCCATTTCATTCAGTAATATTGAACTAGTTCCTTATAATTTGTCGTTAAAGTAACCTATATGTATGTAACTTTCCTAAACGGAGTCGGGATGCCTTAAAACGATCATGGACGACCTCATAAGGTCTATTATCCATAACTTACGTACGCCACCTCGATTTGGTCCGAGGTGGGCCCACAAAGTCCCGATACTTTCCGTATGGCTTTAATTGACCTATTTCTATCCGATCTTCACAGGCAACATCTGGGTTATTATTCTGTTTACTATACGATAAGTGTTATGACTACCTTTATGAGTCTTATAAAATATTTTTGACATCTGGAACGCTTCTGGAAATCTTATTCTGATGTAATCTGTCGTACCATCCCAAATGACATATATGAGTATTATCCGATTGCTTTGATTTGACCCACCGTTTGGCCTACTTCAGTTCCATTGAGTCTGTATAATGATCTGTATGCATATGGTTTCTCATTAATCTATTCGTGGATGCCTCAATGCTTCCTTCACTGCGCCCGGGCCAGGTTCTGTTATTCGTGCACATTCCACTGCATTGTTCACCGCGTCCCTCGGTGTGCGGGCCGGGATCTGTTTACATCTGCATATGATCTGATGATGTGATGGTATGGGGATGGCGGCCAGGATGGCATATGATCTGTCTGTCCACCGCGTCCCGTACTAAGAGGGCCGGGATCTGTTACCGCGTCCCTCACTAGAGGGTCGGGATCTGATATATATATGTTATCTGTATTTGTATATGCTTATGATTCTGTATGCATGATTCTATCTGTTACACTTCTATATGTCTGATTTGGATTATGACTCTGTCTGTTACACTTCTGGAAATCTGATTCGGGCTATGATTCAGTCTGTTACACTTCTGTACTTCTGATTCTACTTACGATTATGTCAGCCACACTCTGTGCCCCTGATCCGTACGATGATTTTGCCAGCTATACTCTGTACCTCTAATTCATATTACGACTCTGTCGGCTACACCCCGTACTTATGATACATATTGTGGTTCTGTCCGTGCACTCCGTATTTCTGTTTCAGATTCGGGTTCGATTCTGTCCGCTATATTTCTATACTTCTGGTTCGGACTATGATTATATTTGTTACATTTTCGCTTTACATATGTCACGACCCAACCCCGTAGGCCGTGACTAGTACCCGATCTGGGCACCCAAACACATCTATCCAATGCTATCTCAAAGGTTATCGAACGCATTCAAATATAAAGCAGAAGCCGTCAAGGCTATATTTCAAATTTGGATAATTTTGGCAGAGTTTCCTTTGTTTTACAGACTATCCAAAATAACCCTGCGCACAGAAAATACCAACAAAGGCCACACCGGCCAACAAAGCAACATATAAACATATGAGGACCGGCCGCCGCGGCGAATGGGATCGCCCCAAACACAACCTATACACACATCCGTACAGAAAGACCCTAACCCACAAACATGTCCACAGACCTCTAAACAAACATACAGAATCATATGACGGGACAGGGCCCCGCCGTACCCGGAGTTACCATACGTACAGAATATACAAATGTCAAAAGATATATACCAAGAGTACACGCTCTGGATCAAAGGAGCTCTCCAAAAACAGCAGAATCAGGACCCTAGACTGGTGGCGTGTCACCGGGTGCGTCTGTACCTGCGGGCATGTAACGTAGCCCCCGAAGAACCGGGGGTTAGTACGAAATATGTACTGAGCATTTAAAGCGGAAACATAACAAACATAATCATAGTCTGAATCAGAAGAACAGAAGTATAGCAAACGGAATCGTAATCCAACGAACAGACAGAGATATACAGGACAGAGTCGTAGTTCAGACAGACAGACGGAAGGATACTGGACAGAATCATAATAGGGCACAAGAACGTGGTCTCCACTCCTGCCTTTGGCGCCACAACATATCATATTTCAGAAGATTTCATATCTTCGAACATCTCCGTCACATAACACATCATATCATAACCACGGTAACCCCGGGGACAGATCACACGCCGGGAAACCGGACACATCATACTTCGTAACATATACACGGTAACCGGGAACGACATGTACCACAGTACCCCGGAACCGAACACATCATACTTCGGAATTCATACATGGGACCCGGCTCCCGACAAGGGACTCGGCGGCCCATCCGCACGATATCAACCGGCCCGGGATCCGGTGAAAGGAATCATAGCACATGCACGAACTGATTAATGAGAGACCACATACATACAGATCATTATACAGACCCAATCAAATTGAGGAAGGCCATATGGCGAGTCAAATCAGAGTATTCGGATAGTGTTCATAATACGCGCCTCTATCCTACTTGGGAAGGCACGACAGATTATTATCAGGATCAGATTCTCAAATGTCCAGAAATCATTTTGTAAGATTTGCATAAAAATAGTCATTTCATAATCACAATAATAGTCCAGATGTTTTCTGAGAAAATCGGACAGAACCAAAGTAATTAAGATTATACAGAAGGCATCGGGCCTTGTGGGCCCGCCCCGGACCAACTCGAGGCGACATATGTAAATTACTGATAATAGACCTTATGAGGTCATCCATAATCATTTGGAAGTATTCCGACTCCGTTTAGGAAAGTTTTATACAAAGGTTCACTTTAGGGACAAGTTATAAGAGAAATGATTCAATCTTACTGAAGGAATTGGAGCGGATTTCCATCTCGAATTCCGAGGAACGGAGTCGTATTTAAGGCTCGCGGCCGAGCCTATTACATCCAGAACATGCCTAAGAATAAAGGGGAAGGCTTTACATACCTCGATTGCGCCTTACGCTCGCTTGGCTTCGATTCCAATCTCGTCCAGAATCTACAAATGGTCATGTTTGCCAAATGTCAAATTCAAGCTTTTCAATAATCCAAACTTATTACATACTTGCCTACCGAAATTTCGGCAGCATTTCCCTTATACATATAACATCCCCGAGACTTAGCTCGGCTTAATATATCAACACAGCAACCCAACAACAACATCAATAACAACAACAAGTATCACAAAACACATAGTATAGCCTACTAGCCATCTTTCCGACATAACATAACATCTTTCATTTCAACCTTACACTTCCCAACCAATCCTACCATTTTCATATTCAACACTTATCAAGATCATTACAACATATTTCAGGGGCATATCATACCATTTTCACAAGATATACACAAGATATACGCAATATACAAGTTCCCTACCACGGGCATATTTCGCCCACAACTTCCAATCTTTTAGCATAAACATCCATAACGTATTCTTACCCTCCAACTTCATCAATGGTAACCATAATTTGCATCTTCCTTCTTTCACTTCCGCATTTACCTAATTATAATAAACTTGCATGTTTTCCTACAACAACTTAATAACCATTTTTCCATGACAACGAAGACTATTATCTTTCCATTCACTTCACTACAACACAATTAACATATTAACAAAATTTAGTTCACCTCCCATCATCAACATACACCACACGGCCACATACTATATTCTCCAACTTCCATTAATTCCTTCACTTTCATTTCTAATACAATTCCCACATTAACTACAACTAGATTACAACATAATTTCAAGTCACTATAGACATTCAACATATACATACATACGGCCATACACACCCATTCACAACCCACAAGATTTTCATGCTTTTCATTCATTTACACACACTACAACATACATATACCTTCCATAACACAACAAAAGCATAAAATCCTTACCTTTCTTCAAGTTCTTCACTTGGGGTTAAGGTTGTTTTCTTGCCAATATAATTATGTCACATTGTAGAAGACCTTGAACTTAGTAATAATCTCACAAGGAATGAATTTTTGAACCAAGGAATTGGCTCCAAGAATTTGTTTCTTTCTCCCTTCTTTCTCTCCTCTTCACCCGAATTGCCTCTCTTCTTTTTTCCTCTTGTTTGTTCTTTGCTTTTCTTGAAGTTTCTAAGGATATAGATGAGTATATATTGGCACATGGAAATTAATTAATTCCATGGGCTTTGGGTCATAAATGGCCGGTTGGGCCTTCCCATTTTGGGCCTCATTTCTCTTATTATTATTTTTTTTATTCCAATTGGCTAAATATTGTGATTCATGGAACAAGTTTCCAAAATTCCAATTTTTGCCCTTGGCCTCCTTTCGTAATTCCACACCAATGTATTCATAACCAACACATTCATATCAAGTAAGGTCCAATTATGGCCTTATTCATTACAAGTCAAGTTATCACAAATTTTTCGAATATGCAAAAATGTCGGATGTAACAACATACTCGGTACATTTTCCGTACTGACCTCCTGTTCTTCGGGGGCTGCGTTACATGCCCGCAGGTACAGACGCACCCTGTGATACGCCACCAGTCTAGGATACCGGTTCTGCTGTTTGGGAGTGCTCCTTTTGATCCGGAGCGGGTATTTTTGGTATCTATCTTCTGTTATTTACATATTCTGTATATATGGTAACTTGGGGTAAGGCGGGGCCCTGTCCCGTCATCTGATTTTGTTATGTCCGTTAGAGGCCTGTAGACATGCATGTGGGTTATGGGTTGCTACTGATCAGGTAGGTATGTACGAGTTTGTGACTCTGTCTGCTATGATAGCCTCAACGGCCTATGTGTAAGTATAAGTATGTTTATGTATTTCCGTGCGCTGTATTTATATTGGTTTGACTCCGTGTACATCTAATACGAATTAGTTGTTGGTACGCCAATTCGGTTAGGTAAGTACGTACGGGTATCCAGTTAGGATACCAGTCGCGGCCCACGGGGTTGGGTCGTGACAAAAGTGGTATCAGAGCGGTTTGTCCTCGGAATGTCTACAGGCCGTGTCTAGTCGAGTCTTGTTTATCGGTGTGTCGTGCACCACAACTATAAACAGGAAGCTACAGGACATTTAGGATGTTACCCTTTCTTTGGATCCTAGATCGTGCGATAGAGCTGTGCTATTAGGATAACTCTTTTCTGATCGGTTGTTGTATTTTTCAGTGATGCCTCTGAAGAAGGCAACGGCTGCCCAGAAGGGCAAGGCGGTGATGGGAGAGACTAGTCAGATGCCGAGAGTTACACGGGCTCGTGCTCAGACTATGCCCGGTGTTGTACTTCAGTCAGAGGGTTCAGCCACACCCCCCCCCCCCAGAGGAGGCTGGAGCAGGCCCATCAGTAGCTCCAGCGGCTCCAGTGCCCGAGCCTCCAACTCCTCGGTCAGGGGCGGAGGACAGGGCAATGCGGGAGGCTGTACAGCTGTTGACGACGATAGTAGCAGGACAGGCTCGCAGACGCGGGCTGAGAGAGGATGACGATGACAGACGTGATAGTCTGAGGGTCCGTGACTTCTTGACATGTAACCCCCCAGCGTTTTTAGGGTCTAAGCCCGATGAGGACCCCCATGACTTCATTCGGGGGATGAGGCGCTCATTGGGACTGGTCAGGGCTTCAGAGACCGAGTCCGTTGAGTTAGCCTCGCACAAGTTACAAGATGTTGTTGCTAATTGGTATGAGTCCTAGGAGATGTCCTAGGGTGAGGGTGCTCCCCCGGGTACTTGGGATGAGTTTGTGTCCGCTTTTCTCCGCCACTTTTTGCAACCAGAGTTACGGCGGGCGCGGGTTGATCGATTTTTGCAGTTGCGGCAGAGGGGTCGGAGTGTTCGTGAGTATAATTTGGAGTTTGATTCTCTGGCCCGATATGCACCTACCATCGTAGTTGATATGGAGGCCAGAATGCACCGGTATGTGATGGGGTTGGACGATTACCTGGTTGATAGTTGTATGGCGATGGCGTCGCAGACTGATATGGACATCGCCCGGTTACAGGCTTATGCGCAGGGCATGGAGGACCGGCACAGAGGACGCCAGCTGGATAGCGATCAAGATAGGAGACGGCCCAAGAGGGCCAGATTCACGCGGAATTCCGGAGATTCCCGAGGCGGATGGCCTCAGCAGCAGTCCGGTAGATCCCTTCCTCCGTCAGGCCGGGGTACACAGTCCGCCGGCAGACGTTTTGATGGCGCAGATCCGTCTGGGGTCGGCCAGAGTTCCAGAGCATCAGGCCCGCAGACGAGTAGGGGTTCTGGTCAGTCTAGGCCACCTATGCCCCGGTGTACTTATTGTGGGAAGCCCCATCCGGGGGAGTGTTATCGTGCTACGGGCGCCTGCTATTTTTGTGGCAGTCAAGATCATATTGTTAGGGAGTGCCCGTACAAGGGTGGTTCAGGTTCAGCCCAGCCTACTGGGTCAGTTGCTGGCTCATCTTCTCCTTCGGTAGCCATGCGCCCCACGGGGCGAGATATGCCGGCACCAGCGAGCCGTGGCAGAGGTCGTGGCGGAGCTTCCAGTTCCAGCGGTCCTTCGAACCGCGTATATGCTTTGACCAGCCGGCAGGACCCAGGAGCGTCGCCAAGTGCAGACCCAGGTATATTATTACTCTTTTCTTGAAGAGATATGTGTATGGATAGATCTATACTCTATTATATTACGTGATTTTCTTCTTCTGGGTGTTAGTAAAAGTAATGTACCAGTTGAGATAGCTATATATACAGATGGAAATGGACATTGAGGATTCAGAAGGGCGATATGATAATTGTATGGTTTAGACTGGGGTGGGACCCGCTACGAGAACTTTCCGAAAATTTACTAAGACCCCGATCTGCCCTAAATTGCATGACAAACGTCGTGTGGGGCAGGCGACGCAATTATATTAGCATTAACGCATCAAAACGCATCAAAATTTCAAAGTTAAGCGTGCTGGGGCCAGAGCAATTCTGGGATGGGTGACCCCCTGGGAAGTATACCCAAATTTTCATAAATGTAGATATAAGGGACAGATGGGAAATATAGGGTAACCTAAAGAAAAATAGACCGTACCAGCGATTAAAAACCTTAAATAGGTGGAGTAGGCTATGGTACAGGGTAAGTAAAGTTCCATAAGGATACAAACTTATTTTCTATAGTCGATTGGATGCTTTGATGAAATAACTCGAGGTACAAGGATTAGAGTGAGTAATGAAATGCTGACAGGAAAATTTTCGTAAGTCACTGAAGCATTAGTGAAAGTGGGATTTCGATAACATTGCAAGGAACCGAGAAGTGTGACGAGGGCATCGGATGAGAAACAAGATGAAAGAATGTTTTGCAAATTTCAGAATCGATGCTACAAGCAACAAGAGAAACAGGGGTTAGAAATGAATGCCTTAAAAATATTCTGACTAGGGACGAGAACGTAACTAACTGGAAGACCTCCCCGAAGTACTGTACTACCCCATAAGGCTAATTTAACATTCGAGGACGAATGTTTTAAAGAGGGGGAGGATGTTATATCCCGCGTTTTTGCGCATTCGGAAACATTCGAAATAATTTTGACTCGCAAGAAATGAGGCTATGATTTTATTTTACTTAATACATGTGTGATGTTCATGAAATATTGATGTGGAAATATGGAAGGAGGCCAAGGGCAAAATTGGAATTTTGAGAATTAGTTCCGTGAATTACCAAGTGTGATCCATCACTAGTTGGGCTAAAAAGAATTAGTTAAATTAAGAGAAAATGAGGCCCAATTCAAGGGGCTTGGCCGGCCATGCTACATGGCCCAAGCCCATGGAAATTGTCATGTGATCATTAAATAAAAGAGGGGGGGGGGGGGGCACTTATCATCTTCACTAGAAGGTTCAAGAAAACAAAGCAAAAACAAGAGCAAAAAAAAGAAGAGAGCAATCGGCCAAAGAGAGAAAAAAAAAATCTCCAAGTCTTCAACCTTGATTCAAGAATTATAATTTTCTTGTATTCCTACTAAGTTCAAGATTCTCTACAAAGTGGTATAATTATTTTGGCAAGAAAGTGACTTTGGTGGCAAGGAGAACTTATTGGAAAAAGATAAGCATTTTATGTTTCTTTTATGTTATGGAAGATTTATAAATGTTAGAGTGAGTAGAATTGAATGGAAATCATGGAATTGTGATGTGGTGTGTGTGAGCCGTGTGTATGTGTGTGTGTGTGTGTGTGTGTGGCCGTGTGACACCATTCATGAAGGGAGATGGATTAAATTTATTTAGTATGTTAATCGTGTTGTTATGGCCTTGGAACGTAAATAGAAGATAAATGGTTCTTGTTGTTATGGAAAATTTGTTGTAAGGTTGTTGTAGGAAAATATGCAACTTTATTGTAGTTTATGTAAATATGGAAGTGAAAGTGGTAAGGTGCAAATTATGATTGTTATTAATGAAATTGGAAGGAAAAAAAATGTATTGTGAATGTTTATGTCGGAGGTTGGAAGTTTTGGATGAATTATGGTTTCGGTGGAATTTTTGTATACTTTGTAAGAATAATGTGAAATGCTTCCGAATTGTGTTGGAATGGTTTTGAGTTAGCGCATGAATATAAAAATGTTGATAATAGCTTGGAAGTATGAAGTTGGAGTAGAAGTTGTGGCATTATGAAGAAAGGAAGACTATTTATGTTAGAATGTGTTTTGTAGTAATTGTTGATGCTTTTGATATTGTTATGGGTGTTGTGTTGATATTTTGAGCCGAGTTATATTCTCGGGGCGGCGAAATTTTAGGGGAAATGCTGCCCAAATTTTTGTAGACAAGTAATGAACTAAAGATTTGAATGCTAAAAGTCTTACTATTGACAATTGGTAAATATGACCATTTTTAGATTTTGGGCGAAACGGGAATTGAATTTGAGCGAGCGTAAGGCGCAGCTAAGGTATGTAAAGTCTTTCCCTTCATTATTTGGCATGTTCTAAACATAATAGGCTTGGACGTGAGCCTTAGATACGACTCTGTTCTTAGAAATCCGAGATTGGAATTGGCCCCATTTCATTCGGTAAGATTGAACTAGTTCCTTATAATTTGTCATTAAAGTAACCTATATGTATGTAACTTTCCTAAACGGAGTCGGGATGCCTTAAAACGATCATGGATGACCTCATAAGGTCTATTATCCATAACTTACGTACGCCACCTCGATTTGGTCCGAGGTAGGCCCACAAAGTCCCGATACTTTCCGTATGGCTTTAATTGACCTATTTTGTCCGATCTTCACAGGAAACATCTGGGTTATTATTCTGTTTACTATACGATAAGTGTTATGACTACCTTTATGAGTCTTATAAAATATTTTTGACATCTGGAACGCTTCTGGAAATCTTATTCTGATGTAATCTGTCGTACCATCCCAAATGACATATATGAGTATTGTCCGATTGCTTTGATTTGACCCACCGTTTGGCCTACTTCAGTTCCATTGAGTCTGTATAATGATCTGTATGCATATGGTTTCTCATTAATCTATTCGTGGATGCCTCAATGCTTCCTTCACTGCGCCCGGGCCAGGTTCTGTTATTCGTGCACATTCCACTGCATTGTTCACCGCGTCCCTCGGTGTGCGGGTCGGGATCTGTTTACATCTGCATATGATCTGATGATGTGATGGTATGGGGATGGCGGCCAGGATGGCATATGATCTGTCTGTCCACCGCGTCCCGTACTAAGAGGGCCGGGATCTGTTACCGCTTCCCTCACTAGAGGGCCGGGATCTGATATATATATGATATTTGTATTTGTATATGCTTATGATACTGTATGCATAATTCTGTCTGTTACACTTCTGTATGTCTGATTTGGATTATGACTCTGTCTGTTACCCTTCTGGAAATTTGATTCGGGCTATGATTCAGTCTGTTACACTTCTGTACTTCTGATTCTGATTATGATTATGTCAGCCACACTCTGTGCTCCTGATTCGTACGATGATTTTGCCTGCTATACTCTGTACCTCTAATTCATATTACGACTCTGTCGGCTACACCCCGTACTTATGATACATATTGTGGTTTTGTCCGTGCACTCCGTATTTCTGTTTCAGATTCGGGTTCGATTCTGTCCGCTATATTTCTATACTTCTGGTTCGGACTATGATTATATTTGTTACATTTTCGCTTTACATACTCGGTACATTTTCCGTACTGACCCCCTGTTTTTCGGGGGCTGCGTTACATGCCCGCAGGTACAGACGCACCCTGTGATACGCCACCAGTCTAGGATACCGGTTCTGCTGTTTGGGAGTGCTCCTTTTGATCCGGAGCGGGTATTTTTGGTATCTATCTTCTGTTATTTACATATTCTGTATATATGGTAACTTGGGGTAAGGCGGGGCCCTGTCCCGTCATATGATTTTGTTATGTCCGTTAGAGGCCTGTAGACATGCATGTGGGTTATGGGTTGCTACTGATCAGGTAGGTATGTACGAGTTTGTGACTCTGTCTGCTATGATAGCCTCAACGGCCTATGTGTAAGTATAAGTATGTTTATGTATTTTCGTGCGCTGTATTTATATTGGTTTGACTCCGTGTACATCTAATACGAATTAGTTGTTGGTACGCCAATTCGGTTAGGTAAGTACGTACGGGTATCCAGTTAGGATACCAGTTGCGGCCCACGGGGTTGGGTCGTGACACTTGTAATGGAACTCCAAGGTTCATAACGTCGTCATATATATATGTCCAGGTAAACTGTCTACTGAGGAGTCACAACTGATCAAATCATAAAATGATCCGCAAGCCGACAAGGTTGCCACTACACATCAATATCATGTCATATGCTAGCCGACAAGGCTGCCATTACCGACGAACATACGCATAGCATAACGCATAGACACAGCTGAACAGAACTTATACACAACCCACACATATGCCTACAGACCTCTAAGAGTACTAACAGTGAAATATGACGGGACAGGGCCCCGTCGTACCCTTGGATAAACATACATACATACATATATATATATATATATATATATATATATATATATATATATATATATATATATATATATATATCATAAGATCTATACCAAAAGGCTAAACTCCGGAACAACGGAGCTCTCCAAGATAGCTGAGTAGAAGTCCTATACTGAAGGGTCACCAAACCGACTATCTGTACCTGCTGGCATGAAACGCAGCCCCCTGAAGAAAGGGGGTCAGTACGGAATATGTACTGAGTATATAAAGCATGAAATACAGTAAAAAGGATCATAACTAAAATAAGGACTACAGAAACAAGTAAAATGTCCAGAATACCAAAACACTTGCCCTTTTGAAACATAAATCATGCATGTCAAGATCATATATCATACCCGGCCCATTATGGGACTCGGTGAACATGGTCGCCACCCCGTCTTTGGCGCCATAACTCCATAAACACATCATAACGCCATAACACGGCATAACTCCGTAACACAGCATAACTCCATAACACAGCATACTCCATAAACACAGCATAACACCGTAACACAGCATAAATCCATCATATATATATATACTTATATATCATATTTCGTCCCTTTAGTAAGGGACCCGATGAACAATGCAGTGGAACTGTGCACGATAACATATCCTGGTCCGGGACTCAGTGAAAGACATATTGAGACACGCACGAGTGGAGTAGTTAGCAACCATATGCAAATTAATGCATTTTCAAAGACTCAATGGAATAATCAAAACGAACTGTCATTTGAAAATCAGGACAATAGTCATACCAAATACCTTTCGAATGTCACTGTGGATTATATCAAAATAGAACTTCTGGAATCATGTACACGTATCAAGACATAATAAAATAGCTTCTGGAAATCAAGAACAGTAGCCATCCTAGTAGCTCTAAGAATAGGAACTTCTTTGGAGTCATATTCACATCGTCTATTTGTTTCATAAAGATCATGCCAAAAAGAAATAAGGGTTAAATTTACATACCTATTAACGATTAATCGCAAACCCGTTCGCTTCGTTGCCCCTTTAGCCTATTTAATATAAGAGTAACGCTATCATTAGTAACTATATTTTCTAGTTCGTAAATCTGTAGCCCACCGGTTATAGAACTCATTCTTTAACTCATACTTTCTCGATTAGGGTTTTTCATTAGTTAAGGACTTAACGGAAATCGGGAAGCATTTCCCCTATATATTCGCCTAACCCGAATTTCCAATTATTCTCCTGTTATCACAGAAATACCAACAATAGAGACATACATACAAAATTCTTACAAGTCAGCCCACAACAATTCTAACAACCCAACAACCTTTCTGAATCCATTTCAACCCACAATTCCATATAACGACGATTTCATGCATTTTCTTAATTCCAATTTTGTCCAATCCAATTTTAATCCTTCCATTACAACACCATTAATATAATTATACTATAAAACAAGAAAATCTTACCTGAATTTTCTCGGAGGAATTTCTGCACTTAATTGCTCCAATTTCACAATTTCTTCTTCCTCATTCCAATATCCAATGTTGCTATCACCTCCTTGAACTTGCAAATCATCTTGGAATTAAATCAAAGCAAAAACAAACAACAACATTTCTTGGCCATGGCTGGCCATGAGCAGCAGCCATGGCCATGCTCTCTTCTTTCTTTTTTTTTTTTTTGCAAGAATGAAATTAAGTGATGAATAATTCATCACTCAATTTTGTACATATTTGTTTCCTTTTGGTTTTACACGTTAGTTTCCTAAGTGCAGCCCACTTGGTGACCACGTGGCAGCCCACTTGGTGCAAAGTGGCAGCCCATTGCCAATTTTTTTTTCGTGTGGGGCCCACAACTAATAATTATATTAATTAATTTTAATAAATTATTAATCCTTACTTAATAATGTAATCATAATTAATTATTTCCTCATCTCCAATAATATTTCTACACTAAATAAAATTTATAAACAATTTATGTAATAATTAAAATTTAAAATTAAAGGTTCCTATTTCATGTCCGAAAATAATTCCGCCTTTAACTTGGGTCGATTTTCTTGCGAATAATTCAACGTATAAATATACGGGGTATAACATTCTTCCCGCCTTTAGAACATTCGTCCTCGAATGTTAAACTGATTCTGAATTCCCAATACTTTCTCAAGTGTTCTCTTATTTAATTATGCCCTTCACATACCTCTTCGATTTGTCGATTCGCTGTAATTTACTATAACGCATCCCAAATCTCTACTTAGTCATTTCTGTAATATTTCCTCTTTTTGTTGCTTCTCGAGGTAATAATTCTACGTCATTGTCTTTATTCTCCTCTTTATTTCGCAGTCGGTTGTCAGTTGTATTGCGAGCTCTTCTGCTGAAATGTTACTGTCTCTATTATCTGCATACTGTTCATTTGTATTGTCTTCGATTGATTCGAACTTGTACTCATGGTGCATTTAGCCACAACTCGACTCCTTCTTCTTCTACAGTTACTCCCTTAAGATGATATCGTTCACTTCACTTTACTTCTAATCTTTAAGTAAGAACTTGTAACGTGTAGACATCCCTCATCGATTTATTAGACTTTGCAATTCTTGGAGTATTTCATACCTCTGGTACTTGTAGACCTTCACAGACTCTACGGATAAAACGAAATTTCCCAGAATGTAATATTATTCTACTCCGAATACCTTGGTTTGCTCTGCTGTTACAATCCGTATTCTGGAATCTTCGGCATCATGTGTCATTTTTTGATTTTCTTTTAAAGGTTTTTAACTATCATTTGCTTTTAGTTCTTGATCTCGATCTTTAGGGTTGGCTATCAAATAGCGCTAGTGTCCCCTCATATTATAACTTCACTGTCATCCAATAACCAGTAACCCGCTTGTTCTACTCGTCTCGGTTAAACCATTTCATAACTTCCCTTATTCCAACTTGTAATATTTTAGGCACATTATCTCGGGTCATTTCTTTATCTTTACTTCAAACTCCTCTATTGCCCATTTACTTAAATTTGCTCTTAGTTCTCCTATCACGCATCATATTGCAATCTTTACAAAAGTATGTGTAGGTGCTCAACTCAGCCTAGAAATACCTTAGCGTCGTTCCACTAGTCTTTATGCTTTACCTTGTATTCTTCTCTTGTACCTTTCAATGGTATCGGGCCCAACTATAGCTTTTGCCCTCAGTACTAATTTTATCTCTGTAGTTTTGCCTTGAACTATCTTACACCTTTCTTTGGTGTACCCAAAATATTGCAACCGCATTGTTGTCACTGAATTCTTACCCTTTATATCAAGTACTTACTTGGTCTCGTCCTTAGCATACAAATATTCGTAGGTTGCATAACTATTCTTGTACAAAGTGCATCCAATCTTAGTCATAGTCTTTCCTTCTCCTGGCTTATTCTGCTCTACATATCTTATTGTACTATCACTCACTTGCTGTCTATTTCGCCATACTCTTTTCCCTTCCTCTATTCACCATTTGGTTTTCTCATATCCCGCTATAGGAGAGATTTCCTATCCTTTCTCCTTTACTACTTAGATGTCACATTATCATTAGCCAATAACTCTGTTGTCAGCATCTTAACCTCTAATCCAGTATAGCCTCGCTATCCTTTATAATATCTTTTAAGTTACTCGTTACCATTCTCTTGTCGCATTCTTCCCTTTTTACAAGCATCCACCTTCTGATGTTATATTATCCAAGATCTTTACCAATAATTATAAGCATTGTCTCAAATACCATCGTGGCTTCTATCCGTTCATTGCTGGCTTTCAAATATCACTGACTTGTCTTAGCAAGGGATCTCACTTAAATTTAAAATATGCACATTAAATGTGTTGCAGTGTCGGTTGTTTTCATCTTACACTTTCATCTCTCTCATCCGCTTCCCCACTTTTAGGGTGTACCCACATCATTATCTATTTATATTCTATTCTATGTCCCCATCTCCCATTTCCAAATTCATATGATTCTTTTCCAATACAGTTGGTATACTGCACCATATCCATGTCTTCCTTTATATCATCTATAACTTAGATCACCCATGTATGAAACTCCAACACAATCACGAGGCGATGAGAACTCTCGATATATAGTACAAAATCTTATCAGATGGTTGGTACCAGAGTAATGTAATTAATGTAGCAATTTATCCGAAGCCACATTCCATTCATTCCAATCAGTAATTAGGTAGTGCTTATAGTCGTTTCAAATTCTCAATTAAGTAGCACTTATATTCTGGTGATAAGTGTCCAAACTTTTCTTGTAGCATTATCTTTATCTCAACGGATATCATCTGTTTCCTCTAATAAGTTCACAATACGTCAGTTGTTTCGCAAATCCACATTCCTTGTCCTTTAAGAATTTCACTATTTCCGAGGTGAAGTCACATACACGCAATACTCCTTTATGCCTCATGCTCTTTCACCCTTGTTGTATACCCAACGCTAACTTCTAACTTACTCAAAATCATATCAAATTCGTTTTAATAGTGGCTTTGTCTTACCACCTTCTCATTGTACTACACCTTAAGTTCGTAGCTATATATTTCCCTTTTATTCCATACTCATACTCAATTAATTACGTCCGTCTTGAGTGCTTCCTTTAGCATTCCTTTCATTTCTCCAGTCTATGTCCATCTTTTATTTTGTGCACGAGGAATCTCATGCTACTCCTGTATTCTTCGAAAAGCACTACTTCTATATAACCCCTTTCTCATTTTCAAAATATATTCTGTTCATCCCTATTTATTCGTATTATACCAGTCATTTCTGGCATTCCCTTTGTCTTGTTGCTCATTTTCCTTTAGGTTGGTCTTTCACAATTCTGTCACTCGTATTACTCGTTTTCCAAGCTATACATGTCGTAACGCATCGCTACACTATAATCCCACTCACTTTCTTCTTATCTTCCCCTTTCTATTAACTCCTTCTCTTCCGGTGCTCGCTTTCACTTTCGTTACCACTTGACCTTTATTCTGAACTTTCCCTATAGAACTTTGTAAGTCTTTCTTATTCGTTCTACATTTGCTTTTCCGTTTCACACCAATCACATCGCATTCTTTAGTTACTTCCTTGCTAGGCTTTACTCATTTCTATAGCAATCCTTATGGTATTCACATCACATCTTGTTCGTAATCCATCCTATAACGTATCACTTCTTAATCTTATTCACGATTCTTACTATGTTTTAATTACACTCTGTGGACTAGGCGTACTGAACCCTTCACCCTTTCTGATCAATCTTATCCTTAATATCTCATAAGTTGTTTTATCAATACCTTCATAATTTGTCATAATTCTTCCTCCTCCGTACTTTTATCTCAATCATGCTATTACTCCTTTTAACTGTAAACTCATCGTGATTTATCCCTGCTTACCAGTTCAGTCGATACCTCAATATAATCTTCTGTTAAGATTTGCCACCTTTTCTAAACCATCTCTTAGTGTCGCTAGCCCTTCCAAATTATCCTAGTATCTCATCAACAACACGTGAAACACATGATCCTAGACAGCCCACAAGTTTGAGTTTTTCTTCCCACAAATTCCATCTCCAATTAGTTGATTAAAACTAATAAAATGTCACTATGAAACATTCTTCAACCACCACCAGAAGAAAAACTACAATCCAACAAGCACCACAGGACTTCTAGTGCTTGATTCACATGGTTTATCTCCAGATTTATTCTTGTGTCGTGAACGAATCATTTAGTTCATAAACTACTGGCTGTATGCTTTGTACTTTTCAATAAAAGTGAAACTTAATTACCAGACGTTTTTGTCGTTCAACATAAGCTTTTTGTAAGGCAAAAGTGTGGTTGGAAAGTATTCTGGTCCGTCCAAATGAATTCCGAATTTTGCTGCTCATATATGCTTTTTCGAGATAAAATTTCCCATGTAAGAATGGTGCCTCTTACAGATGACACGGAGGGTGTCTCCTAAAGCCTTAGTCCAACCTAATAAATTTTCTCCTGTCGGTATTGACTTTCATGACACATTATGAACTTATATCTCATTCCATTCTTTTTCCTATTTCTGGAAAAGTTGGGCAGAGTTTCCTCTGTACTTCTTACTATCCCAAAACCTGCACACAGGCAATACCAACAATGCCTCACAGGGCCAACATATATACGCATATATTATATCGTATCATAGCCACACAGGGCTCCCGATTTCCAGTAAAAAGTATAAAGGTGTCGAGACTTACCTCACATATCGCACCACGAGACGCACCTAATCCTTTAACGATCCGTCCTGTTATACCTTCCTATCTACCTTCTCTTTCATTCTTCAACTTTACATTTCAATCATATTTCAATATTCTTACCTTATCCAACGTGCCTTTTTCGCACCGTTACTTACCTGTGTACTGTGTAGCTTCCAATATCGTCAATCGCTTCCTTCTGTCGATGTCGTTCTTCAGCTGAAATCAAAGGTTAGTATAAGGAATTTCATTTCCTATGGCTGGGCTCTATCGCACGATCTTAGATATGAAAGAAAGGTAACATCCTAAATGTCCTGTAGCTTCATGTTTATAGATGTGGTGCACAACACACCGATAAACAAGACTCTACTAGACACGGTCTGTAGACACTCAAAGGATGAACTGCTCTGATACCACTTTTGTCACGACCCAACCCCGTGGCCATGACTAGTGCCCGACCTGGACACCCGTATACGTACCTGTCAGATATAGTCATACAGAATCTAACAAAATTATGGAAACTTGTAAAGGAACTCAAAGGTTCATAATGTCGTCATATATATATGTCCAGGTAAACTGTCTCCTGAAGAGTTACAACTGATCAAATCATAAAATGATCCGCAAGCCGACAAGGCTGCCACTACACATCAATATCATGTCATATGCTAGCCGACAAGGCTGCCATTACAGACGAACATACGCACAGCACAACGCATAGACACAGCTGAACAGAACTTATACACAACCCACACATATGCCTACAGACCTCTAAGAGTACTAACAGTGAAATATGACGGGACAGGGCCCCGTCGTACCCTTGGATAAACACACACACACACACACACACACACACACACACACACACACACATATATATATATATATATATATATATATATATATATATATATATATATATATCATAAGATCTGTACCAAAAGGCTAAACTCCGGAACAACGGAGCTCTCCAAGAAAACTGAGTAGAAGTCCCTATGCTGAAGGGTCACCAAACCGACTATCTGTACCTACGGGCATGAAACGCAGCCCCCTGAAGAAAGGGGGTCAGTACGGAATATGTACTGAGTATATAAAGCATGAAATACAGTAAAAAGGATCATAACTGAAATAAGGACTACAGAAACAAGTACAATGTCCAGAATACCAAAACACTTGCCCTTTTGAAACATAAATCATGCATGTCAAGATCATATATCATACCCGGCCCATTATGGGACCCGGTGAACATGGTCGCCACCCCGTCTTTGGCGCCATAACACAGTATAACTCCATAAACACATAATAACGCCATAACACAGCATAACTCCGTAACACAGCATTACTCAATAACACAGCATAACTCCATAACACAGCATACTCCACAAACACAGCATAACACCATAACACAGCATAACTCCATCATATATATATATCATATTTCGGCCCTTTAGTAGGGGACCCGGTGAACAATGCAGTGGAACTGTGCACGATAACATATCCTGGTCCGGGACTCAGTGAAAGATATATTGAGACACGCACGAGTGGAGTAGTGAGCAACCATATGCAAATTAAAACATTTTCAAAGACTCAATGGAATAATCAAAACGAACTGTCATTTGAAAATCAGGACATAGTCATACCAAATACCTTTCGAATGTCACTGTGGATTATATCAAAATAGAACTTCTGGAATCATATACACGTATCAAGACATAATAAAATAGCTTCTGGAAATCAAGAACAGTAGCCATCCTAGTAGCTCTAAGAATAGGAACTTCTTTGGAATCATATTCACATCGTCTATTTGTTTCATAAAGATCATGCCAAAAAGAAAGAAGGGTTAAATTTACATACCTATTAACGATTAATCGCAAACCCGTTCGCTTCGTTGCCCCTTTAGCCTATTTAATATAAGAGTAACGCTATCATTAGTAACTATATTTTTTAGTTCGTAAATCTGTAGCCCACCGGTTATAGAACTCATTCTTTGACTCATACTTTCTCGATTAGGGTTTTTCATTAGTTAAGGACTTAACGGAAATCGGGAAGCATTTCCCCTATATATTCGCCTAACCCGAATTTCCAATTATTCTCCTGTTATCACAGAAATACCAACAATAGAGACATACATACAAAATTCTTACAATTCAGCCCACAACAATTCTAACAACCCAACAACCTTTCTGAATCCATTTCAACCCACAATTCCATATAATGACGATTTCATGCATTTTCTTAATTCCAATTTCGTCCAATCCAATTTTAATCCTTCCATTACAACACCATTAATACAATTATACTATAAAACAAGAAAATCTTACCTTAATTTTCTCGGAGGAATTTCTGCACTTAATTACTCCAATTTCACAATTTCTTCTTCCTCAATTCAATATCCAATGTTGCTATCACCTCCTTGAACTTGCAAATCATCTTGGAATTAAATCAAAGCAAAAAAAAAAAACAACATTTCTTTGCCATGGCTGGCCGTGAGCAGCAGCCATGGCCATGCTCTCTTCTTTTTTTTTTTTTTTTGCAAGAATGAAATTAAGTGATGAATAATTCATCACTCAATTTTGTACATATATGTTTCCTCTTGGTTTGACGCGTTAGTGTCCTAAGTTCAGCCCACTTGGTGACCACGTGGCAGCCCACTTGGTGCCACGTGGCAGCCCATTGCCAATTTTTTTTTCGGGTGGGGCCCACAACTAATAATTAAATTAATAAATTTGAATAAATTATTAATCCTTACTTAATAATATAATCATAATTAATTTGTTCCTAGTCTCCAATAATATTTCTACACTAAATAAAATTTATAAACAATTTATGTAATAATTAAAATTGAAAATTAAAGGTTCATATTTCATGTCCGAAAATAATTCCGCCTTTAACTTGAGTCCATTTTCTTGCGAATAATTCGACGTATAAATATACGGGGTATAACAGTAATATACCCTCTAGACAACTCCTAAGTTTCATACCACCGAGGAGCAACATCTCGCAAGAGGTAAGAAGCCAACTCTGCTGAATCAATGTCTGAAGCGTGCATTACCCTCAGTGTCCTCAGCATCAAATCTATAAAATTCTACGGGACCTCATCTAGTTTTTACCCGAAAAGAATATTAGAGGGTCTAAATTGATGAAGCCTCGAACCCTGGCACTAACAGCCCTGTCAGCATTACCATTACCGATACCCTGACGCTGGGCCTGAGGAGCCACTAACTGAGTCAATAACCGAATAACATCTCGCGTCTCCTGGCCTGATGCATCATGTGGAGGAACTGGGGGTACTGTAGCTGCAACCCTGCTAGGATCTGCTGGGATGGAAGAGCTTTGAGAAAACTGAGATAGTGCCTCGCTCTGGCACTCACCCTGGCCCGCATCTACTGGTGGCACCCCATCTGTCGCAGCCTTGCCTCTCTGGCCAGCTGTAGCTCTCCTCGTCACAAGCCTCGCTGAAATCACATACGTTATTAGAAAAGAAATCCTGTTGCTACGGCTCTAATGCACGATCTAAGATAAGAAAGAAGGACAATCTTCCTAAATTCCCTGCAACCTCCTATTTATAAGTGTGGTGCACAACACACAATAAATAAGACTCTACTAGACACAGCTTGTTGACAACCCTAGGACACAACTACTCTGATATAAAGTTTGTCACGACCCAAATCGGAGGGCTATGACGGGCACCCGGCCCCTACCTACCTAGCACTGCTAATCATACATTCATATCATAATCTTAAACAAGAGTGGATCCGGAGAGTCATCAGATAGAAAACTGCTAAATCATAATGGAAAAATGATAAAAAAAAAAAAAGGATGAGGCCGAAAAGACATACTATGTAACTATGCTGGACAAAACTGTGCAAGCTTCCAAGGCCATCATGAAATACTATACAGCAAAAATATAGGCCAGGATGAGGGGGGGGGGGGGGGGGGGGGGTACAACGTCTAACTAATGCAGGACTATCTATAAGCCTCTACTGGAGTATATGACCAAATAAGGTCGGGGCAGGGCCTCGCCACACCCGTATGCACACAAAAGTATAACGTACCAAAAAATGCAACAACAACTCCAGAACAAGAGGAGTGCTCCAATATCAGCTGAACAACAATCTAAAGGGGCGGACATCAACCTGTCTACCTAAACCAGCGGGCATGAAACGCAGCGCCCCAAGAAAAGGGGCATCCGTACAGACAATGTACTTAGTATGTAAGGCATGAAAGTTACATATATGTACATAGGATAAAATAAATGCAACCTGTATGTCTGAACTGCCTCTGAGGGCCAATAATATGCATAAAAATACTGTGCATGGATGCATAAGGGTCATACATATTTAAGCGTATATAACGCCTGTCAAGCCTCAGTGGGCATCTCATCATATTATATTGGCCTCTGTGGGCATCACCATCATCATCATCATCATCATGATGTGACTAGCTAATCAGGTGGTAGTGCATATATAACGCCAACACTTTCCACATACCCCATATATATAATACATAATATACGCGTATATAATGCCTGAAGGGTCATACGTCTGTACATATATATATATATATATATATATATATATATATATATATATATATAATGCAATGCAAGAATATGATAAGAGTACATCCTGGATCTGTCGGAGTGGTGTAGGGTCGTTACATCTCCGAACAACATTATGAACTAGCATTTTCATCAACAAGTGACTCTAGGAATCATACTGAATCTGAAGGACTTAGTGAACCAACATTCTAGAGCATGAATTAACATGGAACATCCCTACCTACAAAGAATAGAATCATTATGGAATAGTGTAACTTTTACATTTCGTTCATAAGGATCATACCAAAAGAAAGAAAGTTAACCTTAACATACCTCAAGTCGTCAACAAATGTTCCCGAATGAAACTGTCGGGCTAATAGTCTCCTCAGTCATTACAGCACACCTAACAGTTAACAACATAAGAACAACCTCATATAAGTCTCTTTAATTCATCACTACTCACCTCAAGATTTATATCAGAACAGCCCAATATGCTTTGTATAAAACACTTATACCTTCTTCTCCTAAGTATAACATCCTTAATAGAATCAAAACACCAACTACTATCCTTGCACATGGTTTTAGCTTAAAAACATATTTACACCATGACTCAAGTTAGATTACATCCTAACACAATCTCAAATTCAGGTTTGAATCTTTTTTCCAACTCTTTTCCCTCCAAACTTAGCATGTCCATTATATAAACTGATAAACATGGAGTTAAAATAGAATCTTACCACAAAACTCAAGAACACCTCAATTCTAAGAGTGCTTCACCTTGAAGTATCCTCCAAAACAACCACCAAAAGGAGAAACAAGCTTCCATACTCACTTTAGAACCTTTGAACACTTAATATTCTCTTTTGATCCTTGAATTTTCTTAGGAATTGATTTGTTAGTGTTGGAGAGGGTTTTCTAGAATGTTACAGGTCAGGGGAAGTGGAGAAAATGAAATAAAATGAAAGGTAAACGAATTATATAAAAAATGAACTGCAGCCGACATAAAAATATGGCCAAATCGTATTTTTAAATATGGTCCGTATTTCTTGGCCGTAATTCTTAGTGTAAAAATTGTACTTTTTGCCTAAGGAAATACGGTTCATACTTGAAATCGTATATTTTTGTACGGGCCGTATTTTGCACCGTACTTCTCAGATTTGTGATCTGTCAGTTGCATTGGAAAGAAAACTCTCTAAACTTGAATTTACATAGCTTATGTATTCCATAACTCCTCATATGCTAGAATCTGTAACTCCCCAAACTTGGACCAAAAATCTTGTCCAGAATTCTGCCAAACTTTTCCAAAGTTTCGACAAACTTAATTTCTTCGATTCGCTTGATCCCGAAACCTTCCAATACCTACTAAACATGATCTTCAACTCTTATACACTAAAGATAGACATGTGTAAGCCCATATGACCTCGAAGGTCACTCCGCTCTCTGAATCTATAGCAACCAACTCATGAGGAAACTAAACGTATAAAAGTACGAGATGTAACAATCTCCCCCTTAGAAACATTCATCCTGGAATGTTAGCTCTCTTAGGAGTCTGCAGAAATTTTGGCACCGATGATGAAGAACAAGCTGCCGATACTACTACAAAAAGGGTCTTTAGCGGCAGTAAAAAATGGGTTTAGCGGCAATTATTATTACCGCCAAAACATTTACCGGCCATTAAACTTTGGCCAGTGATGTTGGCGTCGCTAAAGCCTTTAGCGGCCATTTAACGAAATGCTGGTAAAGGTATGATTTATTGCCACAAAAAATCACTAGCTTTAATGGCAATTGTATAGTGGCAATTATGATTGCAGCTAAATCCAATCTGAAAATGGCTAATTATGCCCTTTTAGTGTCCATTTTTTTGCCGGTAAATTTAATTAAATTGCCACTAAAAGGTACATTCTCTAACGGCAATTAATTTATAGCAATTATAATGGCTACGATAAATGTGTGAATTTTTCACGTTTAGCATCCAATTTATGGTCCATAAAATCAATTAAATTGTAGCTAAAAGCTACGAGATTCAACAACAATTGTTTGGCCACCGATAATGGCTACAATGTTCTTCCAAATAATAATCCAGTAATAGAGCCTTTTGGTGGCAACTAAGGTAAATGCTAAAAAAACATATCACTATTAATTGATAAAAACATAATACATCTCTTGAGATCTGATGAAAAAATAAAGGACTAATCCAGAATATTAATGTAACAACTTAAAAACTTAAATTGTTTGAACTAAATAATTAATGTCATTATATAACCAATCCTATAATAAAAAATAAATTAAAAAAAAGGACACAATAGTTTTCAAATAATTTCTGCAACTCTTCGTCATATTGAAATCTTCTAAAGTTTAAATCTTCAAACATTAGATTGTAAGACCTGAAATAATAATAAAATTGTGTCAATAGATGATATATGTCCCAAAAAGATGAACAATCTGAAATACTACGTAAATTAAAGGACAAACATAATAAATAGAACACCCATCTTTAAAGGCCTTCAATTAAATTTGACAAACTAAGTCAAGGAAAGGTGACTATTTTAACGTCTATGATAATATATACATGAAATTATAGGTAAGTTCAAGGTGAATACTTGAGGATGAACATAAAATTATGAGGAGCAATGACCTGCTTGAACTACTAAAAAGTCCAAAAATTTTCAAAATATAGTTCTCCAGACTAAAGGACATCCCCAAGAGTTATTTTATGCTGAAGTTACGAACCTAGTTTCATACATCAGAAATTGAAAAGTCAAGCTGAGACGAATCTCATCTTGAAATGATGCAACCAAAACCATTACCATGATCCATGAAATGGAAGCGTTTACAAATTATCAGTGATTGTAAGTGAAAGATTAATTAACTAGAGATACAAAGTCGACAGTATCTCATTGAATGACCCGTCCAGGAGTAGGTTTTCAGTGGCATTAAACATAGAACAAGTCTATTGAGTTACTTATAATATTGACGATCATATTTGAAAATTTTAAGGTATTTGCCTGCGTTTAAACCATTGAGAAAATCTTCTTACATGTTTCAGAGGTTGCAAGGAAAATAAATAAGCAAAAAGTGCGGCATCACTAAAGTCATGTATATATCATGTGAGAAACCTCTTGTCTCTTTTACATTTCTCATGAATAGGAATTTATGATTCTTCAAATTCAGGACATATATTTTTGTTGAAACTGGTACTATTGTATTCCTCAGCATTAAGGTTATGTTGGTCACCTCCAAAAATTAGAATAAACAGAAAGTAAAGCAAAAACATATTTACAGAGCTCGTAAAATTTCGACAAGGCCATCTACTTGTTCATCTTCCTCGATACTAATCTCTTCAGAACAAATTCAGGACAAAGTTAACATAGTTATACTGCCAAATCGGTTTCCTATTTGAATCATAGTCAATTCCCTGTCAATTTTAATTTAGATCTTCTGAAGTTAAGCAAGTTGAATATAAATCAAAACCCAAGTACCCTACTTAAGTCACCTTGAACTTCCTACTAAGCAAGAATCCATCACTAAAACCACGAGTCCTAAAGTATCTCTTCTAAAAGATCATAGATAGCTGTTCAGACAGCCCATCACTAAAACCACGAATCCTAAAGTATCTCTTCTAAAACATCATAGATAACTGTGTAGACAGTCCATCACTAAAACCATGAATCCTAAAGTATCTCTTCTAAAACATCATAGATAGTTGTCTAGACAGTCCCTCGACGTATAATTATATACGTTACTGGAAGTAAGAACAAATAATCCTTATGTGCTAGGACACAAGCACCAGAATAAAAAGGGTGATCACGATCGGAGCCTAAAACCAAGGCCTCCAACGCCTTTGATATATTAACAGTGCACCATATCTCAAACTACTACTCAGAATGCTAAAACCCAATTAATACAGTTAACAGATGCTACATGTGTTTGAACAGGCTTGAAACTGTTAACCACCTTTTTTTGCACTGCCCGATTGCTAGAGACATTTGGTCAATGTTTTTCTCCCTTTTTGGTCTCCAGTGGGTTTTGCCAAATAGTCTCAGGGAAGTTTTTGTAAGTTGGGGCAATTGGAAAGTTGAGAAGTCCATCAGAAGAATCTGGTCTATGGTTCCCGCTGTTGTTGTGTGGGGTTTATGGACAGAAAGGAACCAAAGATATTTTGATGGCATCGCAACTAACAGCTCCAATTTTAAAGGCAGATGCCTAGTCTTACTTTTTAGTTGGGTTAACCATACTCCCTTGTATGACACTGATCAATTCTTGGATTTTGTCAGCTCTCTAGTTTTATGATAGGTTTTTATTTTTGCCTTTTATAGAGCTGACTTTCCTACTTTTGTAAATCTCGCATCCCCTGGATGCCTTGTTATTAATATACCACTTATTTCATCAAAAAAAAAAAAAACGATCTATGAACTCATGCTCATAATTATTAGACTTAACCAAGGACTATATTCCATAACCTAACTGGAAAACTTCACAGAAGAATTTAAAGCATAAGCAAGGGAGAGTTAAATCCTTAACTGATTTTAAGATGCTCGCTAAATGAAGTCAAACCCAGTGAACTTGATCAATTCTTATAGGAAAAACCTAAGTTACATGGACTCGCCATTTTGGGTGCCGTCCCCATTCAGGATACGGTCGGGTGCGGGTGCGGGGACGGCAAACGTCCGGGATACGGTCAATTACATACGGATACTTTGACCGGAGTTCGTCGACAAATTTGGGGGGAAAATTTGAGATTTTGATTTCTCAAAATTAAAAATAAAACAGATTTAAGATAAGGAAAATGACATATCTTCAATATTATAGTACTTTTAGATAAACCAAGAATACAAGGTTGTGTTGAGTTCAGATGGCAGAGAGAAGCAGTGATATAGATGGAGGGTTTGTTTTCGGCCTTGAATGGCTTTCTCTTTCTATCTTGAGGAAAGAATGAAAGACTGTGAAAGAGACGACCTAGAGGCTTGAAAACTTTGCTCTGTAAAAGCCTGAAAAGGAAATTAGGGGAATATGAAGAAGACGATTGTTTATAGCTAGAGGAGACATGTAGTCATGTACAAGCTGAATTAGGATTCTTAAAAGTCTTATTGTATTAACGTACAAAAATGACCCCTTTATTCTTCATCTGTGCTATTTTTATCCCCTTTATTTTCTATTATATGCTACTTGTGACACAAAATTGAAAGGCACCTAATTATGCTATTTATAAATGTTTCTTTCTTATACAATATAGGGATAGTTTTAAAATTAATTATTAGCATGTCAATTTTTTGATAATTAATTTATATTTTTAATCGCACAAAAGCACAAACGTATTTACTGGTTGAACATAATAAAATTGACCCCTTTGTACAACGAATTATTCTTGGAACGTATGTTTTCATATGCCTTTTATATTTTTTCATATTTACAGCCGAATCCCCACACCCGTATCCATAACTGGATACGCACCCCTGAATCTTAAAATTTAGATTTTGCCGAATCCGACACTCAAATCCGTAGCCGTATCGGATACCCGCACCCGAGTCCGTGTAACTTAGGGAAAAACTACCCAAGGAATATTTATGTGCTTTTAAACAATTTCCTCGACTAAATCAGTGATGCTTAACTTCTCTTTAAATCTAAACAATATCATCTTAACTGATCTAACTAAGGATAGATGTTAGAGGATAATCTAGTAGTGGGCTAGTCTTTAACAAGCTTCTTGTGTTGCATTTTCCTTTAGTTCTCCATCTCAATGTGAAGATACCAGCAAACTTAGAATGAAAAACTAGGTGTAACTGGATTTAACAAAGAAAATCCTTGTACTAGCACAGCTACATCTCAAAGGAATCCATGCCACCAGCCAGTCCCTCCAATCTGATTAGCCTAGTCTTTCCCCTATCAAAATCTTCTGAAATTAATATTTCAAGAGCTATTTCCTTCTACATTAAGTGTTGGTACCATCAGAATTAGTAGCAAAACAAAAAAAGATATCATTTATATTTTATCCTTAATGATTGTTTCCTTTGGCTAAGGATAATATAAACTCTCAGTCTCTCACACTGATCACACACACACACTTAAATGATTTTCTCTCAAACACACTCCTAAATTACCTTTTTTTTCATTGAGAATAGAGAAATTCATCAGAAGGTACAACACAAAGAAATATCAAAAAACTCTCTGCACCTTCATTGATTCAATCAATTTCCTATCTACCATCTCTTTTTCTCCAGTTTTAACTTTCACAGTTTCCCAAAGGTTCACTCTATCTATGTTTGTGCTACAGATTTTACTACTCCTTGGTTCTCATTGCAAATCTATTCCTAAAAAAACACTAGACTAATGATAAATTTGTTGATATAATTTTTCATTACACATCTTCATTCAACATTTATTTCTCTGTTTGTGATAATACTTTTATTTTTCAATAAAAGACTTTAATGATGATAACATCATAACTTAACAGCCTCATTTAGCTCATATAGGATAACATGAAACCTATCCATACTAAACCTATATAGAACGAAGAATGAAAACTTCTTTAAGTTTGATGGTAGCATTAGCAGAACATATACAATACTCCAACTTGTGTGAAAATTTAAAATTACATTTTAGACAACGTATAATTAAAAAATACTTACTCATATACGATATTTATTCCAAATTATATTAATTTACGTGCTTAAGTGCAGATATAATGCTGAAATGTAGAAACACGTGTTGTAAAACACCATACCCATTAATCCTTATAAATGACAATATTTCTATGTGACATTTTATCAAACACCAAATATGCTTCTAAAGTTTATCCTCCTAACAATTGCAAGTAATACAGTAGAAATAATGAGCCAGAATCATATGTGATGACAGGCAATATAGCAATACACAAATAGTGTTCAAGTTTCACTTTCCCCAAAATGCTAAGACAAATATGGAGAACAAATCGTTGGAAAGCTAAGGGGAAAAAAATACCTTAGGCCTAAACTTGGTTTGCTATCAATTTTTGATTTTTCCAATGTAACTGTATCAAATGTACCTTATTCTCCCCTTCATTACCTAAGGGTACATAAGCGAAGAAGACGATGGAGAATCAACCGACGGTGACGCTTGGAAGCAGCGTTCAAAACCAGAAAAACGTTGACATGGCCTTGATAATGTTAGTTTTGTGAACTTTTCTGGAAAAAAATTGATGATGTAGTTGGGCGGCATAATTAGGCGTCAATGGGGCTTTAACGAGGGTTTTCAGTATTCATAGGCATTTACCAAAGAGAAGGAAATGAAATACTTTTTATATTTATAGTAAAAACTAAAGGTTAACTCTTATAGTGGCTGTATCTTTTAATCGCCGGGCGAAATATATTTTTTTCCTAGCTAATATGTATGTGTCGCTAATGCTTTGGTTTAAAGAATTAATTACTGGCTATTACCTTGTTGCCTCTAAAAAATTTCCACCAAAGGCCTTTTTTGTAGTAGTCCTGTTGGCTAAACTACACCTCCACCATCTCTCGACGGACAATCTCGCATAATATGGCCTGGCTGACCGTAGGTATAACACATATCTGAACCCAAACTGCACTATCCGTCATGCAACTTACCCCACTTGGCGTATTGTGGTATACATGGCCTCATCTGGCTAAAATCACCTCTGAATAGGGAACTGGAAGCCTTGGAGCTCTGGTCTGGGCCAGAATAAGTGGGTCTATCAAATCTCAGTCCTGGAAACTATGAAGGCGCAGTAGTGTCACGACCCGACTAGGGGGCCGCGACGAGCACCCGGATCTGTCCCACCCGGGCACCCCCTTGACATACTTTCACATAACATCTAGGTGAGCCACAAATCAAATCATGCATTCTAGTCATCCATCATACTATTCCCATTAGACGACAACATTTCTTATATCATCATAGGCATCTATGCCACAACAATGTACATAGGCCGACGAGGCCAACAAAATAATATACAAAATCTAGGCCGACAAGGCCAAACACATCTAACCACATACACATGTCTACGAGCCTCTAAGAAGAGTATAACATATCACATGAGCGGGACAGGACCCCGCTATGCCCATAATTATGTACACAAAAGAATAAGTACCCAAAAGCTACGGCTCCGAATGAAATAGAGCTCTGCTATGTAATCTATGATAAAGAAGCTAAGGATCAAGTCTGTCTCCCTGTGCACCAGCGGGCATGACGCAGCGTTCACAAACAAAAGGACGTCAGTACGAAGAATGTACTGAGTATGTAAAGCATGATCAATATCGATATAGAAGCAAAATGAACAATAATGAGAATTAGCACAAGATGGGAAACAGTAATCTCATCGTCACAGGCACTTACTTACCTTACATAGGAACTTTTCATTTCTAATGCGTATTTGTGTACATAGCTCCATACCCGTACCCGTAACCATTTACATATCCTTACTCACATTCATATCATTTACACCTCATATACATAACATATTCGTACTCATATAGATGTCATATACATAGCATATATATATATACAAATATAGCATGCTGACCACGAGGGTTCGGTGTTTCATACATACTTGGCCAACCAAGGCTCAAGGTCATACATACCTGGCCCTACCAAGGCATCAGGGTGATCCGTACCTTCTGCAGAAGTGCGCGCGCGTTTCATATTCATATACATACTCTATACATATTCATATACATATATTCTACCCGGCATCATAAGCTCGGGGTCTTATTATAGCCCTTCATAGGCACATGTACATACAATAGCCCGTAGGCGCCTTTAGCATCATATTATTCTCATCATCAATACTATCATTATCACTATTATCGTCATTCGCCACTTCTATCTTTCTAGGCGTACTCGTCATACGAGGGATCTAGTACAATCATAGTGTATCGAGGATCGTGAGCTTACTAGCTCGGAAGATCAAGCCATTTGAAGAAATCATAGTCTTATAGAAGATTTAGACATTTGGCCAAAGAACCATGCCTTATGAAAGAAGGGTTAGCCTTACCTACCTTTCCGATCAATTATTCTATACTTGATTGTTCTCCTCCGAAGCTTATGTGTCTACCTTCATTAAAATCATACTATCATTAGAATCGACAACTAGCACACATGGCTAAAGCTAGAGAAACTCGGACAGCATCTCTTTTATTTAGGCAACATTCCTCCATATCGTAATTCAACTCCCAAACGTCAACAATACATTCACAATACCATAACAATGGCCATTAATCGTTTACATTACCCACAAGAATCGCAATTCAATTCAAACTATTTCTCAAAACGTCACTATTCATCATTCATGACCCATTTTCCTATACTCATCTAATGTCCAAGCATTTTAACTCTCAAATACCTTAAACAACATATAAATACGAAAAATCTTACCTTAGATGTTATAGGAACGAGCCTTGGTCAAAATACTCCACTTGAGCAAAAACCCTAGTTTTCCCTTTGATGAGTTTTCTTGACTTGAATGATTTTAATGGGTTTTCTTACACTTGATTCACTTTGTTTATGTTGTTGGTCACTAAAAACCCTTGAAAACTTGTGGAAATAAATATAGAGAGATGTTTTTAGAGAGAAGGGATGAAATGTGGAAATGAAATAATAAACTTGGATCCCTTATTTAATGACTTAAATCTGATCCGGAATAAACAGTACAGTTTTCGTAAACTGGGTTTACGGTCCGTATTCCAATTTACGGACCGTATTTCGTGACCGTATTTAAGCATATCAAAATCCAGAAAGACAGGCTAAAGACATAGTGATTTACGGTCTCAGTTTACGGGCCGTAAACCACTTTACGGTCCGTATTCCAGGTCGTTTTTAGCCATTTGATCATTTGGCAGAAAGTTGAAGTTTTGGAAGTTAAAATACGACATGGAAGTTTACGGACCGTATACCACTTTACGGTCCGTATTTCATTTTACGTGCAACTGGCCAAAATGCAGATCTGCAACTTCCCACATTTTCAGAACCTATAATTAGTCACCATGGGGCATAACCTAGGTCCATTCACTTGGGAAACAATGGAGGATTTTTTCGAGGTGTAACATTCTCTCCCCCCCCCCCCCCCCCCCCCCCCCCCGTTAAGAACATTCGTCCTCAAATGTTAAGGTCTTCGGGGATTCTATAAAAATTTTGCCAGAGTCTCCCTATAATATGGCACTACCATTCTGTCACAACAGCCCACAATAACACTGCCTCACAGGGCAACAACATAACAATAATAGCATTTGGCCACACCCGACCCAAAAGCATAAAAGGAAAGCATACATACCTTATGATCTTGATATCTTGTCTTGGATCTCTTCCAAGGGCTGAAACAATTGCGGGTATCTAGATCTCATGATCTCTTCCGCTTTCCGTGTCATTTCCTCTCGGTTATTATTCCTCCACAAAACTTTGATTGAGGCCACTTCTTTGTTTCTAAGCCTCCGTACTTGCGTATCTAATATGGCAATGGGTATTTCTTCATAAGTTAACTTTTCTGTTACTTGGACATCATTTACTGGGACGATCCTCGCAGGATCTCCAACGCATTTTCGAAGCATCGAGACATGGAACACTGGATGAACGGACTCTAACTCCTGAGGTAAATCTAACTCATAGGCCACTTTACCTATTTTGCGCACGATCTCATAAGGCCCAATGTATCGGGGACTGAGCTTCCCCTTCTTGACAAATCTCATAACGCCCTTCATTGGCGATACTTTCAAGAACACCCAATCTTTCACTTGGAACTCTAAGTCTCTTCGACGATTATCCGCATAGGACTTTTGATGACTTTGAGCGACTAACAACCTATCTTGTATGAGCTTGACTTTCTTTATGGCCTGCTGGACCAAGTCTGGTCCTATCAATTTAGTCTCGCCTATCTCGAACCACCCAATTGGAGATCTACATCTTCGCCCATATAAAGCCTCATACGGTGCCATTTGAATGCTAGAATGATAACTATTATTGTAGGCAAATTCAATGAGTGGCAAATGGTCATCCCAACTACCTCCAAAATCTATCATACATGCCCGTAACATATCTTCAAGAGTCTGAATAGTACGTTCAGCTTGTCCATCGGTCTGTGGATGAAATGCCATGCTAAGGCTTACTTGGGTCCCTAAACCCTCTTGGAAAGACTCCCAAAATTTAGCTGTAAACTGAGTTCCTCTGTCTGAGATAATAGATACTGGAACACCATGGAGCCTCACTATCTCTTTAACATACAACTTTGCATAATCTTCTGCCACATAGGTCGTTCTGACCGGTAAGAAATGAGCTGACTTTGTGAGTCTATCTACAATCATCCATATAGAATCATACTTACGTCAAGAACGGGGTAAGCCTGTGATAAAATCCATGTTAATTACTTCCCACTTCCAAGTTGGGATTTCTATAGCCTGCAACAATCCGCCCGACTTTTGGTGCTCTATTTTCACTTTTTGACAGTTGGGACATTGAGCTACAAATTCTGCTATATCTTTCTTCATTCCATTCCACCAATATATAGACTTAAGATCATGATACATTTTCGTCGCTCCGGGGTGGATAGAATAACGGGAACAATGAGCTTCTCTCAAAATCTGGTGGCGTAGACCTGCCACGTCAGGAACACATAATCTGCCTCGACATCGGAGAACTCCGTCTCCCGAAATATCAAATAATGACTCCTCTTTCTGAGGGAGTGGATCTCTGTATTGCATTAGCATGGAATCCTCATATTGTCGCGCTTTCACTTCCGCCACTAGCGACGAAACTGCCGAATTCTGAATGGTAGTTCCCCGGCTACCCGAATCCATCACTCGGACTCCTAGACTAGCTAACTGCTGGAGCTCAAGAGTCATTTCTCTCTTTTCTTGTCGTACATCACATAAACTTCCCATAGATCTGCGACTAAGAGCATCAGCCACCACATTCGGCTTTCCGGGGTGGTACAAGATATCAACATCATAATCCTTTAGCAGTTCCAACCATCGTCGTTGCCGCAAATTTAACTCTTTCTGCTTGAAGATATACTGGAGACTATTATGATCTGTCCATTGAAACTTTGCCGATTTCTGGGTCAACTTTGTGAGTGGGGATGATATAGAAGAGAAACCTTCAACAAATCTTCGGTAATATCCTGCTAAGCCCAGAAAGCTTCGAACCTCCGTAGGAGTCGTGGGCCTTGGCCAAGTCTTTACGGCCTCAATCTTTTGACTTTCCACTCGAATACCATCGGCTGCAACAATATGCCCCAGGAATGCCAGTGAGTTCAGCCAAAACTCACACTTGGAGAATTTTGCAAACAACTCTCGAGTCCGAAGAACTCCAAGGACAATACGCAAATGATCCGCATGCGCTGCCTCGGATCTAGAATACACCAAGATATCATCAATGAATACAATCACGAACAAATCCAAAAAGGGCCTGAACACATTGTTCATCAAATCCATAAACACCGCCGGTGCATTGGTTAGCCCAAATGATATTACCCGGAACTCAAAATGTTACATCCGACATTTTTGTTCATTCGGAAGAATTCAAGGTAAAATGACTTGTGATGAATAAGGCCACTATTGGACACTACTTGGTATGAATGTGTGAGTTATGAATTCAATGGTGTGGAATTGCAAAAGGTGGCCAAGGGCAAATTTGGAAACTTGCCTTAGGAATTGCAAAAATCTAGCCAAAGTGGGCTCAATAAAATGAAACAAAACAAAGGCCCAACTATAAGGGCCCAACCGGCCACACTATTGATCCAAGCCCATGGATCAATTAAATGCCATGTGACATTATATAGTAGTCCTAATCTATAGAACTTTCAAGAGAAAACAAGAAAGAACAAAAGGAAAAGAGAGAAAGGGTTTCGGGTTCAAGAGAGAAAGAAAAGGAAAAGAAAGAAAATTTTTTTGGAGCCAATTCTTGGGTTTAAAAAGTTCCTCTCTTGAGAGATTATTGCTAAGCACAAGATTATCTACAAGTTGATATAAAGATTTTGGCAAGAAAACAACTTCAACCCCAAGTGAAGAACTTGAAGAAAGATTTTGGGCGAAATTTGGATTGACGCCGAGCGAGCATAAGGCGCCATCGAGGTATGTGAAGCACTTCTCTACGTTCCTAGGCATGTTCTGGATGTGGTAGGCTCGGCCGCGAGCCTTAGGTCCAACTCCGTTCCCCGGAATTCGAGACGGAAAACCGCTCCAATTCCTTCAATTCAATTGGACCTATTTTCTTACAAATTGCCCTTAAAGTGAGATTTTGTACAAAACTTCCCCAAACGGAGTCGGAACACTTCCGAATGAGTATGGGTTACCTCATAAGGTCAATTAGCAATAATTTACGTATATAGCCTCGGGTTGGTCCGAGGTGGGCCCATAAGGCCCGATACTTCCGGTACGATTTTAAATACTTCTGTTTCGGGTCCGATTTTCTCTAAAAACTTCTGAATTATTATTTTGTGTATATTATGGCTATTTTTGTGTAATCTATATAACATGCTTTCTGAACATCTGAGCATCCCATTCTGATAATCTGTCGTGCCTTCCCAACTAGGTTATAGGCGCGTACTATGCATACTATCTGGACATTCTGATTTTGGCTCGCCGTTTGGCACCCTTCTGATTGATCGAGTCTGTATGTTGAGTCTGTAGGTAGGTGGTTTCTCATTTATCGATTCGTGTCTGCCTCAATGCATTCTTTCACTGCGACCCGGGCCAGGTTCTGTTATCGTGCATACTTCTCTGCATTGTTCACCGCGTCCCTCGGCGTACGGGCCGGGATCTGTATGTCTGTATGAGCTGTGTATGGGGATGGCGGCCAGGATGGCATATGATCCGATTTGATTCTGTCTGTCCACCGCGTCCCGTACTAAGAGGGCCGGGTTCTGTTACCGCGCCCCCAGACAGGGCCGGGATCTGTATGAATATATGCGTGTGCCATCTGTATTTATAAAGCACACGCCTTTGTATGATTTTGTATGACTCTGTGCTACTCTGCATGCATAATTCTGTCCGTCATACTACTGTTTGTCCGTCTGTGTTACAACTATTTCTGTATGTCCGTATGGCTTCTGCTTCTGTATGTCCGTATGGATTCAGATTCTGCTCGTCTGTCCGTAGTATGATTCCGTCTGTCTGTCCGAACTATAATTCTGTTCATTTGTGTGTAACACGATTCTGTATGTCTGTCTGGATCATAACTCTGTCCGTTAGTTTGACTTATGATTCTGCCCGTTATATTTCTGTGACTCTAGTTCGGACTATGTTTATATCTGTTACGTTTCTGCTTTACATACTCGGTACATTTTCCGTACTGACCCCCGTTCTTCGGGGGCTGCGCTACATGCCCGCAGGTACAGACGCGCCAGGTGACACGCCGCCAGTGTAGGTTCTGACTCTGCCATTCGAAGAGCTCCTTTGACTCGGAGCATATCTTTTGGTATATATTTTCTGTCTTCTGTGTACTCCGTATGTATGTATATTCTGGGTACGGCGGGGCCCTGTCCCGTCATATGATTCTGTATGTCTGTAGAGGCCTGTAGATGGATATGTGGGTTACGGGTTTCGTCTTTATGTTAGCCTTATCGGCTTATCTGTAAATGTCTGTATGTTCAGGTATATGTATATATATATGTAAGTTACGCGCGTGCCGTAATTGTATCGGCCTACTTCTGTACTTCTGTTTTGAAAAAAAAAAACTCTGTATGGTTCGAGTTCGATCAGGTAGGTACGTATGGGTGCCCAGTTAGGGTACCAGTCGCGGCCCACGGGGTTTGGGTCGTGACAAAAGTGGTATCAGAGCGGTTAGTCCTCGGTATGTCTACAGGCCGTGTCTAGTAGAGTCTTGGTTATCTTTGTGTTGTGCACCACATCTATAAACAGGAAGCTACAGGGCATTTAGGATGTTACCCTTCTTTGAATTCTTAGATCGTGCGTTAAAGCTGTATGATTAGGATGATTCTCCCTTATGAATTGCGGTATCTACAGCGGGGCTCCAAAGGAGCAGAAGTGTCGGTATTCGGGAAAATGTTTCTGACCCTCTCCTTGCAGGTAGTTGTAGGTTGGTGACGAATGAAGAGGACGGCTTCCGACGATGAGGATGGGGGTGCCAAGAAGGCCCCCAGGTTGTCACCAGGGCCGAGTAGGCAGGGCCCCAGTTACTCGATCGAGACGGATCCTTCGGAGGATTCCCCGGAGGATAGCTACGATACGGATCCGTCGGAGGACCCATCTACGACTCCTCCAGAGACCCCGAACCCTGGAGCAGAGGATCCCGTGGAGGATGGCTACGATACAGATATCTCGGAGGATTTGGCGATGACCCCTCCGGAGCTTCTTACCTCCGAGGAGGAGGATAGTCATGAGGCAGGCCCGTCGGAGCATTCTTCTGGGATGACGCAGGAGGAGATTTTCAAGTATGCACCAGCTCTTATTATTAGGGAGAACCTTGATAGCCCGGCCACCTCGGAGAGTGCTATGGATTTCTCCTGTTCTTGGCCTGGGTCACCAGTGGGCCAGGATTTGTTTGATCGTCCATACCCCTCCGATTCAGATGCGGGTGATAATGGAAACCGGGTAGGTAGGGAGCAGACAGGCGTGGATGATAGTGGGCATACCTCTCACGGCAGCTCCCCAGGTCAGACTCGATATTGATTATTTATAAGTGTATGAGTTTTTAGAACTTCCTATGTGTGTATGATATTTGTAAGACGTTGTTCTATGAAGACGACGGAAATTTAAAGGAATTAGAGACCTAGTGACCCCAAGGCAAGGGCGACGGAGATGTCCCCACCGTCAGTGTGAGTCTAGAAATCCTGGATGAAAGTAAACAGGAAGGTGCCTTCGATGCTGTTTGAGTTGGGCGCGTGTGGTAAGTGTCGACGACATTATAATTCTCATTTGAAGTTATCAGCCCCGTGTGGCTGCGATACGATATGATATGATATGTATGTATGTGTATATGAGTTGGCCCTGTGAGGCATGATTGGTATTTCTGGTGTACAGGTTTTGGATAGTAAGAAATGCAGAGGAAACTCTGCCCAAATTTTTCCAGGAATATGGAGGTTAACATGTAGATTAAGTACAAAAAGGTCCCGCGATACTTGTCAGACTTTAGTTCCTTCTGTCGGTGGCCGAAGAACACCTTGCGGTGACATTTTATCAGATTCCACCGATTATTTGGAGGCGGAATTCGTGTGACGAAGACTTAAATCCGTGGGTTATCTGTAATCATATGTATATGTGTATGAAAGTGAATGTTTAAGATTCAGAAAGGCGACATGGTAGTGGTACGACTTAGCCGGGGGTGGGACCCGCTACAAAAATTTTCCGAAAATTTGCGAAGACCCCGATTTGCTCTAAAATTACGTGACAAAGGTCGTGAGGGGCAATCGACGAAATTATATTAGCCCTAACGCGTCAAAATGCATGAAAGTTTCGGAGTTAAGCGTGCTCAAGCCAGAGCAATTCTGGGATGGGTGACCCCTGGGAAGTAATGCAAAGTTTTGCACAAGTGCAGGTATGACTGATATAAATGAAAATTTGGGGTAATTTAAAGGAAAAGAGAATGTATGGAGTAATTAGCGCCTTTACAGATACTACACAGACCGACGCGGGTTAAATGGGCAAAAAGGAAAGGTGCGATACCACTCGGAAAACTTAGCGAATCTGGATAACAGTCAGCGACGACCCGAATGTTGTCAGGGGATAGAAAAAGCCCAATTACATCATAAGTTAGTCTGGTATGGCGATGGTTGTAAAAGGAAAGAGAGTATGGATAGTAGGGAAGGAGAGAGATAAGTAGAGCGAGTAAGCAGAAACTTTGAAAAAGTCGATAAGCGACACCCAAGACGATTTGTATGATTGATTCTGAATACGTTCCTGTCTGACATGTCTCTGTACGATTAAACCTGATTACGAATCTGTCTGACACACCTCTGTATGTCTGACTCTGGATATAAATCCGTCTGGTGTGCCTCCGTACGTCTAATTTTGGTCACGCATCTGTCTGATACATCTCCGCATGTCTGATTCTAAGTGTGACTCTGTATGATACATTTCTGTAAGCCTGATTCCGATTTCGAAGTTCGTCCGATACCTTTTTATACATCTGACTCTGATCTCAGATCTGTCTGACATACTTCCGTATCTCTTCTTTTGATTATGAATCTATCCGCCATAGTTTGGCATGTCTGCTTCCGATTACGAATCCGTCCGATATGCTTCTACGCGTCCGGTTCCAGTCCTGAATCTGTTGGTAAGAAGTGTCTGGTATGAAGTGGGATTATATTGATGTGGTAGAAATCTCCGGAGTGTAACAAGAAATGATACGGACTATGACGCCTGGAAAGCGTTTGTCAGTTACAAGAATATAGCTTATGGTTCGACGATTGCGTGGGGTACGAGAAGATATATTATGAAGGCATCTGAATCTGTGATGTGAAAAATTACCTCATAATGTTGGTAAAGAAGCCATGTCGGCAAGTCAGCAAAGGACGACTATAAAGAGAACCCTCCCGGAGTAGTATGGCGCCCCATAAGGTCAATTTAACATTCGAGGACGAATGTTCTAAAGGGGGGGAGAATGTTACATCCGACATTTTTGTTCATTCGGAAGAATTCAAGGTAAAATGACTTGTGATGAATAAGGCCACTATTGGACACTACTTGGTATGAATGTGTGAGTTATGAATTCAATGGTGTGGAATTGCAAAAGGTGGCCAAGGGAAAATTTGGAAACTTGCCTTAGGAATTGCAAAAATCTAGCCAAAGTGGGCTCAATAAAATGAAACAAAACAAAGGCCCAACTATAAGGGCCCAACCGGCCACACTATTGATCCAAGCCCATGGATCAATTAAATGCCATGTGACATTATATAGTAGTCCTAATCTATAGAACTTTCAAGAGAAAACAAGAAAGAACAAAAGGAAAAGAGAGAAAGGGTTTCGGGTTCAAGAGAGAAAGAAAAGGAAAAGAAAGAAAAATCTTTTGGAGCCAATTCTTGGGTTTAAAAAGTTCCTCTCTTGAGAGATTTTATTGCTAAGCACAAGATTATCTACAAGTTGATATAAAGATTTTGGCAAGAAAACAACTTCAACCCCAAGTGAAGAACTTGAAGAAAGATTTTGGGCGAAATTTGGATTGACGCCGAGCGAGCATAAGGCGCCATCGAGGTATGTGAAGCACTTCTCTACGTTCCTAGGCATGTTCTGGATGTGGTAGGCTCGGCCGCGAGCCTTAGGTCCGACTCCGTTCCCCGGAATTCGAGACGGAAAACCGCTCCAATTCCTTCAATTCAATTGGACCTATTTTCTTACAAATTGCCCTTAAAGTGAGATTTTGTACAAAACTTCCCCAAACGGAGTCGGAACACTTCCGAATGAGTATGGGTTACCTCATAAGGTCAATTAGCAATAATTTACGTATATAGCCTCGGGTTGGTCCGAGGTGGGCCCATAAGGCCCGATACTTCCGGTACGATTTTAAATACTTCTGTTTCGGGTCCGATTTTCTCTAAAAACTTCTGAATTATTATTTTGTGTATATTATGGCTATTTTTGTGTAATCTATATAACATGCTTTCTGAACATCTGAGCATCCCATTCTGATAATCTGTCGTGCCTTCCCAACTAGGTTATAGGCGCGTACTATGCATACTATCTGGACATTCTGATTTTGGCTCGCCGTTTGGCACCCTTCTGATTGATCGAGTCTGTATGTTGAGTCTGTAGGTAGGTGGTTTCTCATTTATCGATTCGTGTCTGCCTCAATGCATTCTTTCACTGCGACCCGGGCCAGGTTCTGTTATCGTGCATACTTCTCTGCATTGTTCACCGCGTCCCTCGGCGTACGGGCCGGGATCTGTATGTCTGTATGAGCTGTGTATGGGGATGGCGGCCAGGATGGCATATGATCCGATTTGATTCTGTCTGTCCACCGCGTCCCGTACTAAGAGGGCCGGGTTCTGTTACCGCGCCCCCAGACAGGGCCGGGATCTGTATGAATATATGCGTGTGCCATCTGTATTTATAAAGCACACGCCTTTGTATGATTTTGTATGACTCTGTGCTACTCTGCATGCATAATTCTGTCCGTCATACTACTGTTTGTCCGTCTGTGTTACAACTATTTCTGTATGTCCGTATGGCTTCTGCTTCTGTATGTCCGTATGGATTCAGATTCTGCTCGTCTGTCCGTATTATGATTCCGTCTGTCTGTCCGAATTATAATTCTGTTCATTTGTGTGTAACACGATTCTGTATGTCTGTCTGGATCATAACTCTGTCCGTTAGTTTGACTTATGATTCTGCCCGTTATATTTCTGTGACTCTAGTTCGGACTATGTTTATATCTGTTACGTTTCTGCTTTACATACTCGGTACATTTTCCGTACTGACCCCCGTTCTTCGGGGGCTGCGCTACATGCCCGCAGGTACAGACGCGCCAGGTGACACGCCGCCAGTGTAGGTTCTGACTCTGCCATTCGAAGAGCTCCTTTGACTCGGAGCATATCTTTTGGTATATATTTTCTGTCTTCTGTGTACTCCGTATGTATGTATATTCTGGGTACGGCGGGGCCCTGTCCCGTCATATGATTCTGTATGTCTGTAGAGGCCTGTAGATGGATATGTGGGTTACGGGTTTCGTCTATATGTTAGCTTTATCGGCTTATCTGTAAATGTCTGTATGTTCAGGTATATGTATATATATATGTAAGTTACGCGCGTGCCGTAATTGTATCGGCCTACTTCTGTACTTCTGTTTTGAAAAAAAAAAAAACTCTGTATGGTTCGAGTTCGATCAGGTAGGTACGTATGGGTGCCCAGTTAGGGTACCAGTCGCGACCCACGGGGTTTGGGTCGTGACACAAAATGACCATATCTTGTCCTAAAGGCTGTCTTAGGGATAACTTTCTCCCTAATTCTCACTTGGTGATACTCGGACCTCAAATATATCTTTGAAAACCACTTGGCACCTTTTAACTGATCAAATAAGTCATCAATCCTCGGAAGAGGATATTTGTTCTTAATCGTCACTCTATTCAATTGCCGATAATCAATGCACATTCTCAAAGAGCCATCATTCTTTCGGACAAACAATACGGGCGCTCCCCACGGGGACGAACTAGGCCTAATGAAGCCTTTCTCAAGCAAGCCTTTCAATTGCTCCTTCAACTCCTTCAGTTCTTCAGGTGCCATTCTATAAGGAGGGATAGATATAGGCTTAGTGTTTGGCAACATATCAATAGCAAAGTCGATCTCCCGCTCGGGAGGAAGGCCTGGAAGCTCTTTCGGGAACACATCCGAAAATTCGTTTACTACAGGGACTGATTGAAGAGTGGTCGACTCAACTTCTACATCTTGAACTCGCACTAAATGATAAATGCACCCTTTCGTGATCATTTTCCATGCCTTTAGATAGGAAGTAAACCTACCTTTTGGTGATGCCGTATTCCCTTTCCATTCTAAAACTGGTTCTCCCGGAAATTGGAAACGAACTATTTTCATTCTACAATCAACATTGGCATAACAAGAAGCCAACCAGTCCATGCCCATAATGATATCAAAATCTACTATCTTTAGTTCATGCAAGTCAACTAGAGTACGGCGGTCACATATCACAACTACACAATCTCTATATACTCGGTTAGCTATTACCGATTCACCCACGGGTGTAGACACCTCAAAGGGTTTGATCGACTCCGGCTCGACTTTAAATCAACCCACAATATATGGAGTAACATAGGACAATGTGGATCCCGAATCAATCAAAGCATATACATCATGAGAGAATACCGACAATATACCTGTGACCACGTCAGGAGAAGACTAAAGATCTTGGCGTCCAGCCAAAGCACAAATACGGTGCTGGGGACCACTAGAACTGGGAACTCTCCCTCTGCCTCTACCATGGCTGACTGGCGCTTGTGAGTCTGGCCCCATAGGGCGCATAGAAGATGAAGATCCGCCTACTGACCCTGAAAGCTAGGTCCTACATCTACCATGTACTGAGGGGCAGTCACGCATGATATGGCCTGGTCGACCACATGAATAGCAAACATCTGAACCCATCCGGCATCTGCCCAATGCAACTTCCCACACTGGGAACATCATGGTGAGGGTGGCCTTGCCTGACCCGAATCATCTCTAAACTAAGACCCTGAATAACTCTGACTTGGCCCTGAACGAGTAAATCTATCAAATCTCTGACTTGGAAACCGTGGAGGTGCACTAGTCATAGAATAGCCTGCATGTCCGGGAAACTGCCGCTTGTGCCCACCTCTAAACTCACTCATCGGACCTGAAGATCTGGCCCTCTTGCTATGTTCCCTATCTTGCTCACGTTCACTTCTTTGCTGTTGCAAACTTTCTTCTAAGTTCTAAGCGTGGGCCTGAATGCGTGCAATATCCATACCGTCCTGAAGGGATGCAGTCAAACATCTATCCATCAAATGTGGCCCTAGGCCTTTCTCAAATCGGTGTACCCGGTCACCCATAGCCGCTACCATGGCTGAAGCATACCTAGCCAAGGAGTTAAAGCGGAGACTATACTCTATAGCACTCATGCTACCTTGCCTCAAGTTTAAGAATTTATCGGCTCTAGCTCGCCGAACTTCTGGAGGCATGTAATGTCGGAGAAAAGCATCAACAAACTCTTGCCATACCGGAGGAGGTGCATTGGCTCCCCGTGAAGCCATCCAAACCGTATACCACTGGATCGAGACATCTCTCAATCTATACGACGCTAACTCCACCAACTCGGTGTCTGAAGCATGTATCAAGTGAAGCGTCCTTAACATACCATCAATAAAATCCTGAGGGTCCTCCTCCGGCTTTGATCCAAAGAATTCCGGAGGGTTCAAAGTAATGAAGTCACGGGCCCTTGCACTAACAGCCCTGTCACCTGTCCCTGTACTTTGCCGTTGAGTCTGAGCAGCAACCAACTGAGTAAGCAAGTGTATGGCCTCTTTCACATCTTGGCCTGAGGCATCCGGTGGAGGAGCTGGAGGTGCTGGAGCTGGGGTTGAGGCTCCCTCACGCTCCTCAGTAATAGGCACTGTCTGGGAGGGCTGGAATTGAGACGCACTCTGGGACTCATTTTCCTCTACTACCGGTGGCGGTGCTCTTTCAGCCCGCTTTTCTGCCACCGTCTTGCCCTTATGGGCTGCTTTAGCTTTTCTCTTTTTAGGCATCTCTGAAATACACAACACACAATTTAGGAACAAAATTTCATACACCATAGCTCTATCGCACGATTCTTGTGAAGAAAGAAGGTCATTCATTCCAAAAATGTCCGCAGCTTCTTGTTCATAAGTGTGGCGCGCAACACACCCATAACCAAGACTCTACTAGACACAGCTCGTAGACACACCCTAGGACTGAACAGCTTTGATACCACTTTTGTCACGACTCGACTAGGGGGCCGCGACGAGCACCCGGTGCTGTCCCACCCGGGCACCCCCTTGACATACTTTCACATAACATCTAGGTGAGCCATAAATCAAATCATGCATTCTAGTCATCCATCATACTAGTCCTATTAGACAACAACCTTTCTTATATCATCATAGGCATCTATGCCACAACAATGTACATGGGCCGACGAGGCCAACAAAATAATATACAAAATATAGGCCGACAAGGCCAAACACATCTAATCACATACACATGTCTACAAGCCTCTAAGAAGAGTATAACATATCATATGAGCGGGACAGGACCCCGCTATGCCCATAATTATGTACACAAAAGAATAAGTACCTAAAAGTTACGGCTCCGAATGAAATGGAGCTCTGCTATGTAATCTCTGATAAAGAAGCTAAGGATCAAGTCTGTATCCCTGTGCACCAGCGGGCATGACGCAGCGTCCAAAAACAAAAGGACGTCAGTACGCAGAATGTACTGAGTATGTAAAGCATGATCAATATCGATATAGAAGCAAAATGAACAACCATGAGAATTAGCACAAGATGGGAAGCAGTAATCTCATCGTCACAGGCACTTACTTACCTTACATAGGAACTTTTCATTTCTAATGCGTATTTGTGTACATAGCTCCATACCCGTACCCGTAACCATTTACATATCCTTACTCACATTCATATCGTTTACATCTCATTTACATAACATATTCGTACTCATATAGATGTCATATACATAGCATATATATATACAAATATAGCATGCTGACCACGAGGGTTCGGTGTTTCATACATACTTGGCCAACCAAGGCTCAAGGTCATACATACCTGGCCCTACCAAGGCATCAGGGTGATCCGTACCTTCTGCAGAAGTGCGCGCGCGTTTCATATTCATATACATACTCTATACATATTCATATACATATATTCTACCCGGCATCATAAGCTCGGGGTCTTATTATAGCCCTTCATAGGCACATGTACATACAATAGCCCGTAGGCGCCTTTAGCATCATATTATTCTCATCATCAATACTATCATTATCACTATTATCGTCATTCGCCACTTCTATCTTTCTAGGCGTACTCGTCATACGAGGGATCTAGTACAATCATAGTGTATCGAGGATCGTGAGCTTACTAGCTCGGAAGATCAAGTCATTTGAAGAAATCATAGTCTTATAGAAGATTTAGACATTTGGCCAAAGAACCATGCCTTATGAAAGAAGGGTTAGCCTTACCTACCTTTCCGATCAATTATTCTATACTTGTTTGTTATCCTCCGAAGCTTATGTGTCTACCTTCATTAAAATCATGCTATCATTAGAATCGACAACTAGCACACATGGCTAAAGCTAGAGAAAATCGGACAGCATCTCCTTTATTTATGCAACATTCCTCCATATCGTAATTCAACTCCCAAACGTCAACAATACATTCACAATACCATAACAATGGCCATTAATCGTTTACATTAACCACAAGAATCGCAATTCAACTCAAACTATTTCTCAAAACGTCACTATTCATCATTCATGACCCATTTTCCTACACTCATCTAATGTCCAAGCATTTTAACTCTCAAATACCTTAAACAACATATAAATACCATAAATCTTACCTTAGATTTTGTAGCTGTCACACCCTAATGCCCTAGGGTGTGATGGGCACCCGACCCCGTATCCGGAGCCGAGCGAACCCCTAGATTCTTATTACGCACATAATTTCTTCAGACTCTGAAAATCAAATAAAAGTAAAATACATATTAAGCTTCCGAAATCTTTCTTTTATCGTTCTCAAAACTTAACAAAATCTGTAATTATACAAAATTTATTACATAACACAGATCGACATATCAGCTGATGGAGCCGCTTACAGACTGACAACCAATACCCACGACGCTGTCTGCAAAGTCTCTAACATCAGTCTAGAAAGCATATCATACAAACTCTGACTCGGCAACACTCCAGGAACAAATGGAGCTTGCCATCTCCACTGGGACATCTTCTATTATAGCATCAACTCATCTGGGTGTACCTGCGCGGCATGAAACGCAGCCCCCGAAGAAAGGGGGTCAGTACGGAATATGTACTGAGTATGTAAAGCATGAAATACAGAAAACAGATCCATAATCGAAACAAGCAGTACAAGGGTGAGCACATTATCCAGAATTCCAAATACATATTTTCCAAACGCGAATCATGTATCCGAAGAAGTACAGATCCAAAATACCAGAACACCAGAATATCAAGATGCTTGTTTTTCCAGACATAAAACATAGATGCCAATGTCATACGTAATATAATAATGCCGCGGAACGTACGACCCGATCCATATAATACATCACATGTGCAAATAACGTGTCCCGGCCCTCGAGTGAGGGACTCGGTGGATAGAATCATGTATGTCAACATCGTATATCACATATGCATAACATGTCCCGGCCCTCGAACGAGGGACCCGGTAGATAAAATCATGCATGTCACATCAAATATCATGTATGCATGTAACGTGTCCCGGCCCGCCAGTGAGGGACTCGGTGGATAACATGTCCCGGCCCTTCAGTAAGGGAGTCGGTAGAGGGGATCCGGTCCGGATCTGGCGCCATCATCATATAACGTGTCCCGGCCCTCTACTGGTGGGTCTCGGTGAACAATGCAATGGAATACGCACGACAACATATCCTGGCCCGGGACTCAGTGAACAGACATACAGAGACTTGGACGAACAGAGTAGTGCGAAACCACATACACATATATCAAGACTCGATATATACATACACATACCGACCTTTGAAGGATCATAAACATATTTGAAGTTAATCGGAGTTAGTATGTGAAAGTTACGGTCATTTTTACCATAGAGCTTTTACGAACATTTCAAGCAAAATCCAATATCCTTTACAAACGTTGGTGACATTAAAAACTTACAGAAGTCTTTCAGAACAAACTCTTTATTCTAATCTCATTATTCGATCATATAATAAGCTTGATCATATCAGACATACTTATATCAGAAGTGAATCAGAATCATCGGCAACCTCGGGAACATATCGAACAGAGTCTCGGAATCACGAATACATATCAAACCATATGAAGTAAGTTAATCATTTAGTGATCATACATAGACTCAACCATCCGAAACACATTCATGACAAAAGAGAATAGGCCTCATAACCAAACTCGGAATCAAGGAGTAGAATTACCCCGAGGTGTGTGTCATGTCATACCTTACTTAGCTCTAGGACATGCCAAAAGAAAGAAAGGGTAAGCCTTACATACCTGTGCCACGCCTTATTAGCTACGCTTATTTATCCAAACTTGTTAGTCTACATTCAAGAAAGTTGACATAATCATTAGATTCATCGGCATATACTAGTCTTATTCTTTCAAATGAATTCATTTATATTCTGCCGAAATTTCGGCAGCATTTCCCCTGTAAATACACCATCCCCGAGAATCTAACTCGGTCAATTTCACAACAACAAATCTGAGAATGGAACTCGGCCACATTATCAACAATAATACCAACAATTATATTCAATCCAACCGCATACGATCAAGCCAATATGGTTGCTCACATATTCAAGTATTAATCCAAAACCATTCGAACGATACTCACGAACGCTTCAAGCAACTCACACAATATTTTAAACGGCCTAGCCAACTTACAACATAGTCTGAAATCTTCCAACTTCAACAAGGACAACAACAACACATTTTCCTTATTCTAGATTCATAAACTATATCAAGATTCACATGTTACAATACCGTCCATACAATTATAAGAATTCATGCTAGTGTTGCATTAACCTCTTCAACAATCCTACAACGATTACAACTTCATTTCAAGCCATCAAACTTTCATTCTCATCGTAGAATCCACATCAACAACAACTAGACTATCAAATGAAATCAATTCACCATAACATACCAAAACAACCCCTTATTCGGCCACAACAACAACATACATATTTTCATGAATTTTCATCTAATTCTATACATTACAACAACAATATAAATACTAAGTAAAATTAATCCATTCTTTCTACACCACACCACTTCCATTCGGCCAACACATATACACACATATTTCATGAATTTAATCCTTTTCTACACACTTCAACATACATAAATCATTCATAACATATAAAAGGAAATTAATTCTTACCTTTTTCCTTCAACTTCTTCACTTGACCATGGTTATGAACTTGCAAGAATAGATGTTTTTCTTGCTCCAATAGGTACTCCACTTTGCTAGGGACCTTCCAATTAGTAGGAAAATAATTTTTGAACAAATTTTTCTCAAGGTTCTTGTTGGGGTGCACATGGCCGAATGGCCTTCAACTTAGGGCTTCTCCAATTTTCTTGATTTTTCTTAAGGAAAGAAGATGAGAAATATGTCTTATTTATCCTTCTTTTTCCATCATTTATCCTTATTTGTTTTTAAGTCCCTCAAATAAAAGTTATGGACACATGGGTCTTCTCCCCTTTTCTAGAATTTTCTTAAGTAAGAACATGGACACATGGCTATGGGTGGGGCCCACTTTTTATGTCACATGGCCAAAGTGACATTTCAAGAATTTTCTTGAACACTTTGTGAAATTCCCATTTTACCCCTAGCCTTTCCACAATATTACCATAAATTCTTTTGCGAATTTCCATTTTTACCCTTAACCTTTCTCAATATTTCCATCCCAATAATACTCATAATAACATGTATTTTAGAATAACTTTGGAAAATGGTCTTGCCCTTAACTTCTCGCAATTATCTCGAATTATCCGAACGTACAAAATGCAGGATATAACATCCTTCCCCCCTTTTATAACATTTGTCCTCGAATGTTCAACTGACCTCATGGGGTATCATAATATTTCGGGAGGGTCCGTTTCATAATTGCCCTTTCCTTCATGCCCGTTCCTTATCTTTTATCCTATTTTCCTGTATGATCGACTTTTCGGTCTTTTACATGGATCCTCATTCCGTGTCATGGATTTTCTAATCCACTATGCCAACTTATTATCCTTGTCCTTCCCAGATCATCTTTTTTGTTTTTTGTTTCGTCACCACTTCTTAACAGAAGCCATGTATTTTGGTCCGCAATCTTAACTTGACGACCCAATATGGCCACAGGTTGTTCCTTACTCTTATTTTATATACAATGTTGTAGTCTCGCTTAACGTACCATAAATATTTGTCTGCCTTTGGTGTTCTCCTTTCATTGCTCCCTGTTTCTTTATACCTTTGTTTCTATCTCCTCTTAATTTTTCATTCTAAATATTCATCCAAAAACGTATATACCAATGTTTCCTTGTTTATTATCCCTTCGCAGTCCAGTAATCCTTATGGTAGCTTATGATTTGAATTCGCCTAACTCCTTAGTTCGCAACATTTTTGAATTCTTACTGCAACTTTTTCTTTATTTCCTTCCCTCACATTTTCCGACACAAGTATACTTGTCTTTGATTCCTTTATATTGGCGCTCAGTTCGTCCTTTGCTATTTCTTGCTGGCCCTCCGGTGGGAATTCCTTACAAATGTGATCGAGCATCGCTTCACATCGATAATTCATACAAATTCATAACATATATTCTCATGTTCCGTATAATTAATGGTACATAAACCATTCCTAGTATCCGAAGATTTATTTTACCCATAGGCACTGCGTTATTTCCTTCTATCAAAATTTCAGGCTACCAATTCTTGATACTTCCGTTATAGTAGTCGTTTCCGTCCGAAACATCTTTTGAATCTTATCATTTTCTCCCTTCTCCTTTCTGCATTCAGCTTGTAGCCATTTTCTTGCTATCTTATTACTCTTACAGCACGTCGCTGTGTACTTGGGTACGGCGCAAATTTGCCCGATAAGAGAAATTCAAATTATGGTCCAACCGTATCATAGTTCATGTCGGCATAAAGCATTTTCTTAAGGCGTCTTCTATTCTTTCCCCTCATGTCGGCCTCACGGTATACTCATTGTCAATTCGTTTCTACTCCTTTCATACATTCTCTTGATATGTCGACATATTTAAGCTCCGGCCTCGAGCTAATAGATTTCCTTTCTTGGCGCTTGGAAATGTCGTGATTCCTCTTAAGCCTAACATAACATGATCTCCCCCCCCCCCCCCCCTTTAAGGGGCTCCCTATATGCCAACAGCCCTTTTGTGAAGTCTTCGTTCATACCTTCCTCCTTATCTTCCTTTCCAACTCTATGCATAACATATTGAAATTTCTCATCTTAAGTTTTCCTTTTACTTCTTGCCTATATCATCGTTTTGTTCACATTTCCATATCCTTTCATCCCTACTTATTGAAATTAGTTCTCGAATCTCACACACTCCTCTCTTGTTCCATATTACCGTACTCTATCCTCTTCCCATGTCTGCCTTTGAATCTTTATCCAAATAGTCTCGTACCTTTCTGGTAATTTTCTCTCAGGGGTTCCATCCACCGAGGTTTTCTTGCCTTTCACCTTTTTCCGACATTTTGATCTCCTTATTTCCCATTTACTCACTCACTTCTTTTTCAAATATCATACTATTAAGACTTTTCTATCCTTAACCTGTAGTGAAAATAGCGGCTTATCTTATAACACTTGCACCATTTATTTTCTTACTACCACTCAGGTTTCGGTATCCTTTACTCGATTGAGGCCTTCTTTACCGTAGCGCCGGTCGTTGGAACACACGTGTCCACTGATACAATCACAGATGAGATACATATCCATATATATATATATATATATATATATATATATATATATATATATATATATATACTTATTATCAACTAACCCACAAAATACTTCCAAACACTATTCAAGCCTATCCAAATTCCAGAGCCGTGACGTACTTTCTGTCTCTTCTCTAGTCTAACCTATCGCGTGCTATGTGGCCTTTTATGGTCTCCAACCATCCCGTATATTCTAATTTCACTCAGGCTATTCTAGCTTTCCATTCGTCTCTTATGTCGGAATATATAGAATTTCCTGCACACTTCCCAGGGGGGTCACCCATCCTCCCACCTCGGCACGCTTAACCTCGAAACTTTGGTGGGATTCGGTGCCTTAATGCTGATATAATCGCGTCCGCTTCCTCGTATGACTTTTATTACATAATCTGGAGCAAGTCAAAGTTTTACAGATTCCGAGGCATGTTCTTAACACGTCTTTTCTTTTACAATTACCATTTTACCCCTTTTGATCTTCAATAGTCACCTTTACAAATTCTTATCATTCGAAATCTGTACGCAGCAAATACCAACAATACCTTACAGAGCATTCTACTATATATCACATTCTAGCCATCTAGAACTTTCTGTCTCAGGTAACAGAACAAATATATCCAGACTTACCCTTGTGACCTTTCCATATCGTCACTTACCTTTTTCCGTCGTATGTAAGGCTCACAGAAAGAGTTTCATTTTTCCTATGACTTGGCTCTATCGCACGATCTATGACAGAAAGAAGGTCAACAATCCCTAGATGCCCCGTAGCCTCCTGTTTATAAATGTGGCGCACTTCACACCATAAACAGGACTCTACCAGACACGACTTTGCAGACAACCCCTAGGACAGACCTGCTCTGATACCACTTTGTCACACCCTAATGCCCTAGGGTGTGATGGGCACCCGACCCCAAATCCGGAGCCGAGCGAACCCATAGATTCTTATTACGCACATAATTTCTTCGGACTCTGAAAATCAAATAAAAGTAAAATACATATTAAGCTTCCGAAATCTTTCTTTTATCGTTCTCAAAACTTAACAAAATATGTAATTATACAAAATTTATTACATAACACAGATCGACATATCGGCTGATGGAGCCGCTTACAGACTGACAACCAATACCCACGACGCTGTCTGCAAAGTCTCTAACATCAGTCTAGAAAGCATATCATACAAACTCTGACTCGGCAACACTCCAGGAACAAATGGAACTTGCCATCTCCACTGGGACATCTTCTATTATAGCTTCAACTCATCTGGGTGTACCTGCGCGGCATGAAACGCAGCCCCCGAAGAAAGGGGGTCAATACGGAATATGTACTGAGTATGTAAAGCATGAAATACAGAAAACAGACCCATAATCGAAACAAGCAGTACAAGGGTGAGCACATTATCAGAATTCCAAATACTTATTTTACAAACGCGAATCATGTATCCGAAGAAGTACAGATCCAAAATACCAGAACACCAGAATATCAAGATGCTTGTTTTTCCAGACACAAAACATAGATGCCAATGTCATACGTAATATAATAATGCCGCGGAACGTACGGCCCGATCCATATAATACATCACATGTGCAAATAACGTGTCCCGGCCCTCGAGCGAGGGACTCGGTGGATAGAATCATGTATGCCAACATCGTATATCACATATGCATAACGTGTCCCGACCCTCGAACGAGGGACTCTGTAGATAAAATCATGCATGTCATATCAAATATCATGTGTGCATGTAACGTGTCCCGGCCCGCCAGTGAGGGACTCGGTGGATAACATGTCCCGAGGACTCGGTAGAGGGGATCCGGTCCGGATCTGGCGCTATCATCATATAACGTGTCCCGGCCCTCTACTAGTGGGTCTCGGTGAACAATGCAATGGAATACGCACGACAACATATCCTGGCACGGGACTCAGTGAACAGACATACAGAGACTTGTACGAACAGCGTAGTGTGAAACCACATACACATATATCAAGACTCGATATATACATACACATACCGACCTTTGAAGGATCATAAACATATTTGAAGTTAATCGGAGTTAGTATGTGAAAGTTACGGTCATTTTTACCATAGAGCTTTTACGAACATTTCAAGCAAAATCCAATATCTTTTACAAACGTTGGTGACATTAAAAACTTACAGAACTCTTTCAGAACAAACTATTTATTCTCATCTCATTATTCGATCATATAATAAGCTTGATCATATCAGACATACTTATATCAGAAGTGAATCAGAATCATCGGCAACCTCGGGAACATATCGAACAGAGTCCCGAAATCACGGATACATATCAAACCATATGAAGTAACTTAATCATTTAGTGATCATACAATAGACTCAACCATATGAAACATACTCATGACAAAAGAGAATAGGCCTCATAACCAAACTCGGAATCAAGGAGTAGAATTACCCTGAGGTGCGTGTCATGTCATACCTTACTTAGCTCTAGGACATGCCAAAAGAAAGAAAGGGTAAGCCTTACATACCTGTGCCACGCCTTATTAGCTACGCTTATTTATCCAAACTTGTTAGTCTACATTCAAGAAAGTTGACATAATCATTAGATTCATCGGCATATACTAGTCTTATTCTTTCAAATGAATTCATTTATATTCTACCGAAATTTTGGCAGCATTTCCCCTGTAAATACACCATCCCCGAGAATCTAACTCGGTCAATTTCACAACAACAAATCTGAGAATGGAACTCGGCCACATTATCAACAATAATACCAACAATTATATTCAATCCAACCGCATACGATCATTCATAACATATAAAAGGAAATTAATTCTTACCTTTTTCCTTCAACTTCTTCACTTGACCATGGTTATGAACTTGCAAGAATAGATGTTTTTCTTGCTCCAATAGGTACTCCACTTTGCTAGGGACCTTCCAATTAGTAGGAAAATAATTTTTGAACAAATTTTTCTCAAGGTTCTTGTTGGGGTGCACATGGCCGAATGGCCTTCAACTTAGGGCTTCTCCAAGTTTCTTGATTTTTCTTAAGGAAAGAAGATGAGAAATGTGTCTTATTTATCCTTCTTTTTCCATCATTTATCCTTATTTGTTTTTAAGTCCCTCAAATAAAAGTTATGGACACATGGGTCTTCTCCCCTTTTCTAGAATTTTCTTAAAATAACAAATACATCCACTTGTCTTGTTGTATAAACTTTGGTCCCTTAAGTAAGAACATGGACACATGGCTATGGGTGGGGCCCATTTTTTATGTCACATGGCCAAAGTGACATTTCAAGAATTTTCTTGAACACTTTGTGAAATTCCCATTTTACCCCTAGCCTTTCCACAATATTACCATAAATTCTTTTGTGAATTTCCATTTTTACCCTTAACCTTTCTCAATATTTCCATCCCAATAATACTCATAATAACTTGTATTTTAGAATAACTTTGGAAAATGGTCTTGCCCTTAACTTCTCGCAATTATCTCGAATTATCTGAACGTACAAAATGCAGGATATAACAGTAGCAACGAGCGTTGGTCAAAATACTCCACTTGAGCAAAAACCCTAGTTTTCCCTTTGATGAGTTTTCTTGACTTGAATGATTTTAATGGGTTTTCTTACACTTTATTCACTTGGTTTATGTTATTGGTCACTAAAAACCCTTGAAAACTTGTGGAAATAAATGTAGAGAGAAGTTTTTAGAGAGAAGGGATGAAATGTGGAAATGAAATAATAAACTTGGATCCCTTATTTAATGACTTAAATCTGATCCGCAATAAATAGTACAGTGGTCGTAAACTGGGTTTACGTTCTGTATTCCAATTTACGGACCGTATTTCGTGACCGTATTTAAGCATATAAAAATCCAGAAAGGCAGGCTGAAGACATAGTGATTTATGGTCTCAGTTTACGTAAACCACTTTACGGTCCGTATTCCAGGTCATTTTTAGCCATTTGATCATTTGGCAGAAAGTTGAAGTTTTGGAAGCCAAAATATGACATGGAAGTTTACGGACCGTATACCACTTTACGGTCCATATTTCATTTTACGTGCAACTGGCCAAAATGCAGATCTGCAACTTCCCACATTTTCAGAACTAATAATTAGTCACCATGGGGCATAACCTATCTCTTATTCCAACTACCTTCGGAATCTCACTTAAGGTCGTCAAATGTTATTTCTTACTCATGAAAATATCGGATACTCGTACCCCTCGCGGGTCCATTTACTTGGGCAACAATGGAGGATTTTTTCGAGGTGTAACAAGTAGCCGCTGAATAGGCTGAACACCTAGGGAACTACTATCTATGACCTCCCCGGTACTCACCAAAGACCCTGAAGGTCTAGCTCTCTTGCCCTGCCCATATCACGCTCTCGATTAGCTCGATGCGGCTGCTTTCGTTTCTCTAAACCCTGAGCAAATGCCTAAATACGAGAGATATCCTTACTCTCCTGAAGTGAGGCAATCATGCAATCATTAATCAAATGTGGCCCAAGTGCAATAAAAAATCGGTGTACCCGATCCTCTATCTAATCTACAATCGTGGGAGCATACTTGGCTAGTGAGTTAAAGAGAAGACTGTACTCCTGGACACTCATATTCCCCTGGCGTAAATTCAGAAATCTATCAACTCGAGCCCATCGGGTCACCGCTGGCAAGTAGTGTCAACGGAAGGCCTTAGTGAATTCCTGCTATATTGCTGGCGGTGCATTATCCCCTTTAGACAACTCCTAAGTCTCATATCACTGAATAGTAACATCGCGTAAGCTGTAAGAAGCCAACTCTACAACTTAGTGTCAAAAGTATGCATTACCCTCAATATCCTCTGCATCTGATCTATGAAATTTTGCGAGTCTTCATTCGGTTTAGATCTAAAGAATACTGGAGGGTCCAAATTTATGAAGTCTCGAACCCTCGCACTAACAACCCTATCAAAATAACTAATACCCATACCCTGACGTTGGGCCTGAGCGACCGCTAATTGATTCAATAACCAAAAAACATCTCGCATCTCCGGGCCTGGTGCATCATTTAGAGGAACTGGGGGTACTATAGTTGTAGCCCCTCTGGGATCAGCTGGGACGGAAGGGCTCTGAGAAGACTAAGATGGGGCCTCGTTCTGGGACTCACCGTGTGTCACGCCCCAAAACCCACCCTAGATGTGACCGACATCCGACGTCATGAACAACCACCGAAGAACCTAAACAATGCAATAATAACAGTTGAACCCGCCAGGTTCAATATTCGCCTCCAAAAGTTTATAAAATAAATAAAACAAATCATGAATATACGAATTAAATTAGCGGAAGTCTTTATTCATCCAATACTTAGTCAAACGTAATAACGTGCCCGAGAGTTAATCAATAGCTCAACAACTACCCACAAGAACGTATACTATGGAGCTTCTAAGATAAAGGAATAATAGATTGACTCATTGGGACGCAATGAATAAATAGGGTGTCCCACGAATGAACGTATGGGCTCACCAAATCAGCAGCAATAGCAAGTCCTTCCTAAGCACCTGAAGTGTTAAGAACCTGCTCTTCTCCGTTACCTAACATACCATCAAAAACAACAATGGTATGCCTAAGTAATTCGTACTCAGTGAGTGCCTCGGGGACAATAGGTAATACGAAAATAAAATATAAAAATACATAAAGAAATCAGATCTGAAAAGATAGTATAAAATAGTTATTCCACTTTGTGCTTCTTAATATGATTTGTCAAACCGTTTATAATGTCGTTTCAAAATCCCAGTTTCAATTATGCTTTAAATCAATCGGACACAAATACCAGTTCCATAATAAAGATGGATGTCACAGTCACCCATATAGGCCCAACTTAGCATCAACAACACTGCACAATACACCGAAATATGAATTCACGGTGGCTACTCTTCCTCCCGAATAGCAAGGCAGTTAATACACCCTAGGTAGCGAACCCAAAAGTGGCCACTCTTCCCCCCGAATGGCAAGGCAATTAATACACTAGGATCTATAGTGACTACCCTTCCTCCCGACTAGCTAAGCATAAACGCACCGGAATATGAAATTCTCGATGACCACTTATCCTCCCGAGTGGCTAGGCAAAATCACATTAACAAAGTTCATGGCATAAAAGCCGAATTACAATTCATCTCAAGGTAGTCACATCACCATTTACCATTAAGGTTCATTATGCCATATCGTAAAGATAAATCATTTCATAGAATTTTTTTAAAACGTATAACTTCTTTACGAAAGATTCCATGTCCTAATTCATCAATGAGAATATCATGACCAACCCTAACCATCATTATTAAGCATCTCTTACAGAGGAAAACGTTCATAATATCACATACATATATAGGGTTTATTAGAATCTAGGTTTAATGTGGGTTTGTCCCCTCACACACATTAACCACCATTTAGACAGGAATTAGAGTTCAAGAAACATGAAAATTTTACTTTTAGTTTTATCCATTAAAGAACCTTGAATGAAATTTATACTTCCAACAATAGTTTCAAAAAGTGATTTCCATTCAAAATAAGTTTTCAAAAGAGAGACATACCTTAATATATTAAACAAAGCTTAACAATTCACTTTTCTAATGAAGAACACCCAAACCCTAGCTTGAATCACTTTGGGAAGAATTATGTTGCAAACCCTAGGTTTTGGTCACAAGAATCATGGGTTTGATGTTAGAATGGATTAGTAATGTTAGGGATTTTCTTACCTTTGATTTGGAGACATGGAGGATTGATTTTCGTCCTTAGGGTTGTTCAGAAAGTGGAGGAGTAAACAAAACAAGTGTCTTAATTATATTTTTCTGGTGAAAACGGGCCAAAGGATGACCCTGAAGGACGAACCGTCCTTCGTGTTACGGACCATCCTTTGGACCGTCCTTTAGTGGGAATTTACAGAGAGTTCTGATGATTTTTGAGGCGTTACGGATCCGTGTTACGGCTTGCGACATGTGTTACGGTCCGTAACGTCTCACCGTAACACAGGACAAATTTCCAGCAAAGATAGGCTTCAGTAAAACGGGTATAACTTTTTGTACATAACGTTTCTTGGGCTGGGAGACCTACCATTGGAAAAATATTTCAAAGATCTACAACTTTCATCAAGGAAGTTTTTCTAAATTAGCAACATGTTTTCAAGAAAATCGCCCAGAAGACAAACTGACCAAAACTTAGGTGAATTTAAGAGCCCTTAAGGACATCAATTGTTGGTTTGACTCCAAAATAGCTACCTTCCACCCGAATTCATCAAGAATGGATTCATATAGATAAAATATCATTTTAACACTAGATTTTTACACATTCACACCTAGTTCAAGTTTACGAGGTGTTACACCGTGGCTCGCATCTACTGGTGGCACCCGACTGGTGCCTTCATCTGTCGCACCCTTGCCTCTCTGGCCAGCTGAAGCTCTCCTCGTCGCAAGCCTCGCTAAAATAAAAATACTATATTAGAAAATAAATCCTAATTGTACAGATCTAATGCATTTTCCAAGATAAGAAAAATGGACCATCTTCCTAAATGCCCTGCAGCCTCCTGTTTATGAGTGTGGGGCACAACACACCATACATAAGACTATGCTAGACACTGCTTGTAGACAACCCTAGGATGCAATTGCGCTGATACCATGTTTTTCATGACCTACACGGGCCCTAGGACGCAATTGTGCTGATACCATGTTTTTCATGACCTAGACCGGAGGGCCATGATGGGCTCTCGGGCCTTACCTGCCGAGCACCGCTTATCATACATTCAAATCATAATCTTAAACAACAGTGGATCCCAAGATTCATCAGATGGAAAGCTGCTAAATCATAATGGAAGTATGATAAAAAAGGGATGAGCCCGAAAAGACATACTATGTAACTATGCTAGACAAAATTGTGCAAGCTTACAAGGCCATCATGAAATACTATACAGTAAAAAAATATAGGCCCGGGGGGGGGGGGGGGGAGGGGGGCGCCGTACAACGTCTAACTAACGCATGACTATCTACAAGCCTCTATTGGAGTATATGACAAAATAAGGTCGGGACAGGGCCTCACCACACCCGTATGCACACAAAAGTATAACGTACCACAAACACAACAGTAACTCCGGAATAAGAGGAGTGCTCTAATATCAGCTTAACAACAACCTCCAGAGGTGGATCGTCAACTTGTCTACCTGAACCTGCAGGCATGAAACATAGAACCCTCAGAAAAGTGACGTCAGTACGGACAAATTACCGAATATGTTAGGCATGAAAGTGACTTAAAAGAGACATAAGATGAAATTAATGCAACTTGTATGTCTGAACTGCCCCTGAGGGCCAATGATATGCATAATTACCGTGCATGCATAAGTATCATACATATATATGCGTATATAACGCCTATCAAGCCTCTATGGGCATCCCATTGTATCATATCGGCCTCTGTGGGCATCATCATCATCGTCATGTGACCGGCTGATCAGGTGGTACTGCGTAAATAACGCTGTCACCTTCCCCATACCCCATATATATAATACATAATATACGTGTATATAAAGTCTAAGGGGTCATAGGTCTGCTCATATACATATATATAATGCAATGCATGAATATGATAAGAGTACATCCTGAATCTGTCGGAGTAACGTAAGGTCGTTACACCTCTAAACAACCTTATGAACTAGCATTTTCATCAACAAGTGACTCTTGGAATCATACTGAATCTGAAGAACGACTTACATAAGCAACATTATAGAGCATGAATTAAAATGGACCATCCCTAGCTACTAAGAATAGAATCATTATGGAATAGCGTAACATTTACTTTTCGGTCATAAGGATCATGCCAAAAGAAAGAAATTTAACCTTAACATACCTCAAATCGTCAACCAAAATTCCTGAATGAAACTGTCGGGCTAATAGTCTCCTTAGTCACTACAACACATCTTATAGTTAACAACATAACAACAGCCTCATATAAGTCTCTTTAATTCTACCTCACTACTCACCTCAAGATTTATATCAAAACAACCCAATATGCTTTGTATACACCACTTGTACAGCTTCTTCTTCTAATTATATCAAGTATAACATTATTAATACAATCACAACACCAAATACTATCCTTACAAAAAGTTTTTAGCTTAAAAACATATTTACAACATGCCTCAAGTTAGATTACATCCCAACAGAAACTCAAATTCAAGTTTGATCCTTTCTTCCAACTCCTTTCCCTCCAAACCTAGCCTATCCATTATATAAACTCATAACATGGAGCTAAGATAGAATCTTACCTCAAAACTCAAGAAAACCTCAATTCCAAGAGTGCTTCACTTTGAAGTATCCTCCAAAACCACTACCAAGAGGAGAAACAAGCTTCCATACTCACTTCATAACCTTTAAACGCTTAATCTTCTCTTTTGATCCTTGATTTTTCTCAGGAATTTATTAGTTAGTGTTGGAGAGGGTTTTCTAGAGTGTTGGAGGTTAGGTGAAGTGGAGAAAATGAAATAAAAGGAAGCGTATATGAATTATATTAAAAAAAATGAACTACAACTGACATAAAAATATGGCCAAACCGTATTTTTAAAATTGGTCCGTATTTCTTGGCCGTAATTCTCAGTATAAAAATTTCAATTTCATCCTAAGGAAATACGGTACGCACTTGAAATCATATATTTTTGTGCGGGCCGTATTTTGCATCGTACTTCTCGGATTTGTTATCTGTCAGTTGCATGGGAAAGAAAACTCTCTGAATTAGAATTTATATAGTTATGCATTCCATAACTCCTCATATGCTAGATGATATACCTCCCCAATGTTGGACTAAAAACCCTGTTCAGAATTCTTCCAAATTTTCCCAATGCTTCAACAAACTTAATTTTTTCAATTCGATTGATCCCGGAACCTTCTAATACTTACTAGACATGATCTTAAACTCTTATACACTTAAGATAGACATGTCTAATCCCATATGACCTCGAAGGTCACTCCGCTCTCTGAATCTATAGCAACCAACTCATGAGGAAACTTGACGCATAAAAGTACAGGGATACAAAAGACTTGGAAACTCTGAACAAGGGAGCTCACCAATCAGCTAATAATATATCCTATCTATTGGGGAGGCCTGTCCATCTGTTTATCTGTACTAGTATGAATGAATTCAGTTCTCCCGGCAAAAGGGACGCCAGTACAAAATAATGTACCTACTATGTAAGGCAATAGATAACTGAAACTGAACTGAAAACACAATAATCTGGAGGCCAAAGAATGCCCTAAATGTCTCACTTGACTTGTCTCATATGAAATGAAATGTAATAATATCATATTTCTCACTGACCAAGTGGCAAGGCAACTGTTAAATCTCACTGACCATAAGGCTAGACAATCTGTCTCACTGACCCGTCGGCCAGGCATGTCTGTCTCACTGACACGTAGGCCTAGCAATACTATATCTCACTAACCTATAGGCCAAGCAATGATGTCTCAGTAACCAAGTGGCCAAGCTAAATAAAATGTCTCACTGACCCAATGGCCAGGCTAAATAAAAATATATGTATATCATGTTGTATATTAGGTGTATACTGAAATATATGAACATGTAAACAAGTCTTTTTCTTATTCTTTTACTAATAGTGAACTAAGGAGCCGATAGAAATTCCTCGGAAGATATAATACCACATCTAGAAGCATTACACCTCTATGACAGCTCTAAGCAATAGTTCTCTTCCTTTAAGGTTCGATAACGCATACTATCTACGGATCATGCCAAGAAAAGAAGGGATAGCCATTACATACTTTAAATTGCCAATATGAACTAACAGTGAACTGGTCGTAACGCTTACGCCAATCCTAGAACAAGAAAATGCGTATATGAGCTTAGATGACGCTAGTATATCACGTATATCAAATGATAATTCAATTCTAAATTTAAACGGGAAGCATTTACCCTATTCCTTAATTACAACTGTTATATCCCATATTTTGTACATTCGGATAATTCAAGATAATTGCGATAAGTTAAGGGCAAGGCTATATTTTGATCTTGTTTAATGCACAAATTGTTTATGAAATTTTTTGATGTGGAAACATTAAGAAAGGCTAGGGGTAAAAAGGAAAATTCACAAGGTGGCTCATGGAGATATTAAGGAAAGCTTGGGGTTGAAAGTGAATTATAGAAAGTTAATAATTCATGAAATAAAAGGCCAAGTGGCCATGTGATGTGGTGTGGGCTATGGCCCACATGGATGTATAATATAAGTTGATGAAAGAAGACAAATTGACCATATTCTTCATCTTCACCCTTAGAAGCTTGGAGAAACTTAGAGAAAAACCAAAGAAATACAAGAAGCCATTCGGCCATGGTGGCCAAAAATTAAGGTCCAAAAATCTTGATCAAAAAAATATTTTCTCCTAGCAATTCAACTAATTGGAGGGCCCTCATTAACATGGAGTGGTTGTTGGAACAAGCAAACCATTCATCTTGTTGTAAACTACAACCTTAGCCAAGCTAAGAAGTTTAGTGAAAAAGGTAAGGTTTAATCTCTTTTTCATATGTTGTGGATGTTTTGTACATGTTGTAGTGTGTGGAAATGGATGAAAACCATGAAATTGGGTGTGTGGGGTGGTGACCGAATATGGGTTGTTTGGTATGGCAAGGAATGAACTAATTTTATCTAGTATTTTTAATTGTTGTTGTTATGGATTCTATGATGCAAATGAAGATTTAATGGTTTAAGTTAGCATTGAAATTGTTTGTGGGTTGTTGTAGAAGTTAATGTGATTTTAGTATGATTTCTTGTAATTATGACAATGAAGTGCTAATGTGTAGATTATTGGTGTAGTTCATGAATTTGAAAAGGAAATGTGTGGTTATTGTTCTTGTTGAATTTGGAAGGTTTCGGACGAAGTGGTATGTTGGTTGGGTTGTCTTGAATGTTGTGAGAATTGTTTGAAGTGTTCTTGAATCATGTTAGAATGATTTTGGATTAACACTTGAATGTGAAATCATTGGTGTTAGCTTGACTGTATATGGTCGATTTGAATGTAAATGGGATGTTATCGAATTATGTAGAAAAGAGTTACTAACGTTAGAATGCGTTTTGAATTGATTATTGATGCTGTTGTCATGATATTTGGGATTGTTGTTGATGATTTGGCCGAGTTAAATTCTCGGGGTTGGTTGTAATTACAGGGGAAATGCTGTCGAAATTTCTGTAAATGAAGTGTTAGTCTAGGATTGGACTCTTAGATATCTATAGCTAATGTTTGAGATCTTTTGACGTTGTTGTAGATATTGCGAAAGCCGAGACCTAAGTTCGAACTAGCTTAGGAAGCAGACAAGGTATGTAAGGCTTACCCTTTCTTTCTTTTGGCATGTCCTAGAGCTAAGTAAGATATGATACGTATCTTGAGGTAACTCCATTCTTGATTCCGAGCTTGTTAATGATTCTTATTTACGTCTTGATATGAGTATACTTAGTATAGTCGAGCCTATTGTACGATTGAGTAACAAGCAAAGCATGAAGAGTTCTTGTTTTTTTTTTAAAAGAGTTCTGTAAGTAGTAGTGTCCCTAACTTTCGTAGACGATCTCGGATTGTTTTGGAAATGTTCGTAGAGGTTTCTATAATGAGTAACGTTCTTAACTTTCATATACTAACTCGGATTGTTTTGGAAACGTTCATAGAGGTTTCTATAATGAATAACGTCCATAACTTTCTTATACTAACTCGGATTGACTTGAAACGTGTTTATGGTTTACTAATGATTTCGAGAAAATGAGTTTTGTACTAAAGTAAACATAAAGTTGATTTCCAAAACCACTCCGACGGGGGTGCGAGATTTTACTATTTCGTTTCGTTTACGATTTGTAGTTACATTCCATAGCATCATCTCTTTGCATTGATATTCGTGGGTTAAGTTGTGTTGACATCATTACTATTATGTCGGGACCGGCATGCCCGAAGGGGCCATCATTACTATTATGTCTGGACCGGCATGCCCGAAGGGGCTATCATTACTATTATGTCGGGACCGGCATGCCCGAAGGGGCCATCATTACTATTATGTCGGGACCGGCATGCCCGAAGGGGCCATCATTACTCTTATGTCGGGACCGGCATGCCCGAAGGGGCCATCATTACTATTATGTTGGGACCGGCATCCCGAAGGGGCCATCATTATTATTATGCTGGAAGCGGCATGCCCGAAGGGGCCATCATTATTATTATGCCTGAAGCGGCATGCCCGAAGGGGCTATCATTATTATTATGCCGGAAGCGGCATGCCCGAAGGGGCCATCATTGTTATTAAGCCGGAAGCGGCTGCCCGAAGGGGCCATCATTACTATGCTGGAAGCGGGCGTCTGAAGGGACTATTTTGTTAGCATGTCGGAAGTGGCACGTGTGTTAGATTGCATCATTTACTTAAAGAATGTGTGTTCGCTTGCATTATTTACTTAAGGATTGTTTTGAGACCTCGTGTATACATATATACTTCCTCTAGCGAAGGCTGCAGGTATTGAGTTTGATTGTGATTTTGTCACACCCCAATCTTACTAGGGTGTGATGGGCACCCGATCCCCTATTTGGAGTCGAGCGAACCCGCTGACTCTTATTACATATATAATCTCTTTAGACTCTTAAATCAAATAAGAAATGAAAAACATCGTAAAACTTTCTGAACCTTTCTTTTCATCGTACTCAATTCAAATAAAATCCATCATCACATGAAACTCGTAACATGAAACATAATAACATATCGGCTGATGGAGCCGCTTACAAAACTGATATTCTATACCCACGACTCTGTCTGCAAGTCTCTAACTTCGAACAAGACATCATAGCATAGTACACTGACCCGACAACACTCCATGGCAAATGGAGCTTGCCAACTCCGCTGGAACATCTTCTATAATAGCTTCTACTCATCCGGGTGCACCTGCGCGGCATGAAACGCAGCGTCCACAAGAAGGGACGTCAGTACGGGTAATGTACCGAGTATGTAAGGCTTTTATGATAACATATAAAGAAGTATAAAAACCATAGGAATAGAATATGACTGTATCTACTTGCCCCTTAAGGCGAAGTCATGCATGCTCATTCTTACCGTTTCACATATCACATATTCATAAATAACGGTCTGAATCGAATAACATCATTAGCCCGCGTCCGGGGTAATCATCCCATGCCGCCCACTAGTGGTGCTGCCCGTGCCATATAGACACGGTGTTATTATCCATAAGACGCCCGCCTTAGCGGTGCTGCCCGGCCATATAGGCGCGGTGTAATCATCCATAAGCCGCCCGCCTTAGCGGTGCTGCCCGGCTGTATAGGCGCGGTGTAATCATCACAACTTAAGCATGCATAAGAGCCCAATCAAAAGCTATAACTCCATCGGAGTGACGTAAGGTCGGTAACCTCCGATTATATTATGGAATAATCATCATGACTTTGTCTCACCTTGAAGGAGCAATTATTGTAAGATGAGACTAGCAACGAATAACAGCGTTAAGAGAACATAGAATAAGATCATAAATCTCATAAGGCGTCGCTTCATATACATATGCACATAGAACAAATTTTTAAGACTCGATGGGTACGTACATAACTCGACACTTGAAGGCTCAGAAATAAGTTTCGGGTCAATCCGACTTAGTATAAGAAAGTTATGGGCGTTTGAAGTACAGAACCTTGTACGAACGTTTCAGAAGCCATTTTTTGGAAAATCAAAGCAACAATCATGTCAAGTACCTTTCGGATATCGTTATGGACCAAATCAAATCGAGCCTTTGGAACCATATGTACGTATCAAAGTATATCAAAGACTCAACGGAATAATTAAACGTGCTATCATTTGAAAATCAAGACATTAGTCATATCCCTTATCTCTCGATTGCCATTCGGAAACATATCAAATAGATCTTCGAACATCATGGATATGTATCACAACCATATGAAACGGCTTATGGAAATCAAGAACGTTAGCCATCCTAGTGGCTCTAAGAATGGGGGTTTCTTTGAAATCATACATATACTTTGTCATGTTGGTTTCACAAAGATCATGCCAAAAGAAAGAAAGGGTAAGCCTTACATACCTGCTCCACGTCCTATTAGCTATGCTTAATTGTCCAAGCTCGCTATCGCTAGTCTACATTCAAGAAGATTGACACAATCATTAGACTCATTATCATATACTTGTCTTAATCCTTCAAACAAATTCATTTATGATCTGCCGAAATTTCGGCAGCATCTCCCCTGTAAATACACCATCCCCGAGAATCTAACTCGGCCAATTTATCAACAACAATCCAAGAATTCAACTCGGCCAAATGATCAACAACAATACCAACAATCATGCCAACAACATCAACAATCAATTCAAGACGCATTCCAACATTAACAACCTTTGTCATACAATTCAACGACATTTCATTTATATTCAATTCAATTCACATAATATTCAAAACAACCCAATCAACATACTACTTCACCCGAAACCTTCCAAATTCAACAAGAACAATAACAACCTATTTTCTTCTTTCAAATTCAACCACAACAACCCAACTTACAATCTTCCAAACACAATAAAATCAACACATTTCTTACCTCCAAATTCATGCATTATATCTACGACCACATGTTAACAACATTATCTTCACAATACAAAAAAACCATGCTAATGTCATATTAATTCCTTCAATAATCCCACAATGTTCCAACTTCATTTCAATTCATCAAACCTTCATTTTCATCATAGAATCCGCAACTACAACAATCAAAATACTAAATAAAAATCAATTCATTAAATCTCCACAACACCACCTCTATTCGGCCACAACCTTACACATACATATTTCAAGAATTCCATCCATTTCTACATACAACAACATGCATAAACCATCCATAACATATATAAAAGAAGATTGAACCTTACCTTCATCCACTTGTCTTCTTACTTGGCTAGGGTTTGTAAATCACCCAATAAATTCTTGGCTTGCTCCAACAATCACTCCATGTTGTTAGGGACGTTCCCCTTGGTTAAATTACTAGGAGAAAATAAATTTTCTTGATCAATTTCCATGGCACCATTTTTCTTAGCTAGGGCCGAATGCCCTTGGTGTTTCTTTCCTTCAAGTTTCTTGAATTTTCATGAAAAATATGTCTTGATTGGTAAGCTCTCTCTCTCATATACATATATATATATATTGTCACGACCCAACCCCGTAGGCCATGACTAGTGCCCGATCTGGGCACTCAAACGCATTCTAGTATATGGCAGAAGCCGACAAGGTTTTATTTCAAATTTAGCTAATTTTTAGAAAGATTTCGGCAGAGTTTCCTTTGTTTTACGGACTATCCCATATATCCTGCACGCAGAAAATACCAACAAAGGCTACACAGGGCCAACAAAGCAACATTTAAATATATGCGGACCGGCCGCCGCGGCGAATGGGATCGCCCAAACACAACATAAGCACCCAACTGTACAGAAAGATCCCAACCCACAAACATGTCCACAGACCTCTAACAGACCGATAGAATCATATGACGGGACAGGGCCCCGCCGTACCCATGAACGAGAATATACATATATAGAAGTGACAGACTATACCAAAAGATGGCTCTGAATAAAAGAGCGCTCCAAAAAAATAGCAGAATGAGATCCTAAGCAGACGGATCAGCAAACCTGTCGTCGGTACCTGCGCGGCATGAAAACGCAGCCCCCGAAGAAAGGGGGTCAGTACGAAATATGTACTGAATATGTAAAGCCTGAGTTGCAGAAACAAAATCATAACTGGTGCAGAACATACAGAAAGTAAACGGAAAATCCAAAGTATCAGATACATATTTCCAAAACATGCAGAGTGTGTACAGAACATATGTCATATCAAATCCGGCCCCTGCCAAGGGACTCGGCAGACAGAACGTGGCCACCCTCCCGACGTTGGTGCCACAACACAGAAGAATCAGAATAGGGGCATAACCCCGTAACCTAACATATCATATCAGATGGCCATAGTAAATCATATCAGAACAAGCGTACATGGCACAGCATACTCCACAAACCCATGTACACGTATACCTGCCCCCTCACATCGAGGCACGGCGAACAATGCAGAGGATCACGCTTGACAACATATCCTGGCCCGGGCTCAGTGTGGGAAACATTGGGGCATCCACGAATGGAGTAGTGAGAGACTAATGCAATTAAGATATCATGAATGTTTCCATAGACTCGATGAGGCATATCAAAGACAAACCGATCCAATGAAGTCGGAAGGAATCATAGTAAATGAGTTTCGAGTATCAAAACAACTTATTAGACTTAATGGAATATTTAAAACAACGTTTGTTAGGTAATTAGAATGGTAGTCAAAACGTTTCTTTTAAGAACTATTCGAAAAGAAGACTTAAGTACATTAAGGGCAAAACCGGGAATAGTGGGCCCACCTCGGGACAAGCAAGGCGATGGGTCCAAATTACGCCCTTTAAACTTATGGGATCACCTATAAAGGTTCTACGGACATTCTGTAGCTTTCCAAGGAGTTTAGAGAAGGTTTGCATAATTTCCAAGAAAACATACCAAAAGAGTTCAATCTTACTGAAGGAAAAAGTGATATTTTCACTTGCGGATTCCGAGGGGCAGAAAGTCTTTCGAGGCCCGAATTCGATCCTAATATATTTAGGCATGCCAAAAGAAGGATCGGGGTAGCTTGACATACCTTTTGAGCTTTTTAAGCCTATCCAAGCTCACTCTCCGTTTCGTCGAAAATCTGCAAATGGTCACATTTACCAATTGTAAGCTATAGATGCTACGAATTCAATTCAACTCATATTTGTCTACCGAAATTTCGGCAGCACTTCCCCTATACATATAGCACCCCCGAGAATTCAACTCGGCTCACAATCATCAACAACAACCCAAACAACAACATCAACATCAACAACAAACACTAGAAACACAATATGGCACAACTAGTTCTACTTGCCGACATAATGCCATAACCTTTACTTTAACCTTAACTTTCAAACTAATCTCAACGATTTCACATTCATTATCAATCTAGATCACCACAACATAGTTTAGAAGCATTTCATATCGTTTTCCTCAAATTATACACACGATATACATAATATACAACTTTCCACCAAAGTCATAATTTATCCAAAACTCCTAATCTTTGGCATATGTATTCATAACATGTTTCCTTCTTCCAAGTTCATCAATACTTGTCATAATTAGCAACCTAATAACTTCATTTTCATAATGTCGTAAAATCGTACTAAAACGACATAAGCTTCAATATTCCATTTCGATACAAACTTATATCATTTTATCTCCATATACATTGCAAGTATCATAATAACACATTAAACAAACTTAATCCATTTCCATTCCACACACTCCAAACCACACGGCCAAACACCCCACTAACCACTTCTATCAATTTCATTTCTAATATGCATTTCACCACAATCACAACTAGAATATAACACAAATTCAACACATCATGGCTATACAACATATACATACACACGGCCATACACTAATAACACACACCCACTTTGCAAACTTTTATTTCTCCATACACATTTCTACATACTACAACACAAACAAGACTCCATAACACAATAATAAGGGATAAATTCTTACCTTTTTCTATAGTCTTCTTTACTTGAATAAGAGATCAAATTGATGAACCAAGGCCTCTTTCTTCCAAAACAACTACACCAAGTTGAGAAGGGACCTTGAATTAGTAGGATTCCAACAAGAAAATAATTTTGGAGGCAAGATTTGGAGGGGGTAATTTTTCTATGCCAAACCCGAAATGGTCTCTTAGTGTTGCTCTTGTTCTTGTTTTTCTTTCCTTGTCTTATTTTTCTCTTGAACCTTCTTAAGAGATAAAGACTAATATTCACTAATTAGCACATGGGAAATATCTTAAAGGCATGGGTTTGGGCCATGTTGGCCGGCCACCCTTGTCAAGAAATGGGCCTCATTGTGCTTCTTATTTTTGCAAGCCCAATTGGCTACAAATTTTATTTTTGCAATTCCCAAAACTAATTTCCGAAATTCCACGTTTTGCCCTTAGCCTTATCCCACACTTCCACGACAATATTCTTTCATACACAACTCCTATGTCAAGTAAAAATTAGTTATGACCTTATTTCTTACAAGTCAAGATTGTTTCTAAATTTTTCCAACGTTTGAAAACACGGGATATAACATCCTCCCCCCCTTTAGAACATTCGTCCTCGAATGTTAAATTAATCTTATAGGGTCTGAAAATACTTTGGTGGAGTTTATGTTCAGAGACAACACATCTGACACACATTCATTATTGAACACAATTAAGCAAAGATTTGAGGTTACCTGCGGGCATCGGGAACAGATGAGGATATTTCTTCTTCATTTCCTCTTCAGCCTCCCAGGTCATTTCCTCCCTGTTATCGTTCCGCCATAGTACCTTAACAGAGGCTACATCTTTGTTCCGGAGCCTCCTCACCTGACGGTCCAAAATGGCTATGGGCTGCTCCTCGTATGATAGCTGCTCCGTCACCTGAATGTCATCCGCAGGAAATATTCTGGAAGGGTCACCAATGCATTTGCGGAGCATAGACACATGGAATACCGGATGTACCGCTTCCAAATCAGATGGCAGATCTAACTCATAGGCGACATTTCCAATTTTCCGCACAATCAGATAAGGCCCAATATAACGCGGACTGAGCTTCCCCTTTCTGCCAAACCGCATCACGCCTTTCATAGGCGATACCTTCAGGAATACCCAATCACCAACCTGGAATTCCAAAGGACGACGCCGTTTATCCGCGTATGATTTCTGTCGACTCTGGGCTGCCAATAGTCGTTCCCGGATAAGTTTCACCTTATCAACTGCCTGCTGGATCATATCTGGGCCAATTAACTCTGTCTCGCCAATATCAAACCAGCCGATAGGTGACCTGCATTTCCTACCATATAAAGCCTCGTACGGAGCCATCTGGATGCTGGAATGGTAGCTGTTATTATAAGAAAATTCAATCAATGGCAAGTGATCCTCCCAGCTACCTCTGAAATCAATAACACAGGCCCGCAACATATCTTCAAGCGTCTGGATAGTGCGCTCGTCCTGTCCGTCACTCTGAGGATGAAAAGCTGTGCTCAGGCTCAGCTGAGTCCCTAATCCTTCCTGAAAAGATCTCCAGAAGTTCGCTGTGAACTGAGCACCTCTGTCAGTGATAATAGATATAGGAACTCCATGAAGTCGTACAATTTCTTTAATATAAAGCCTGGCATAATCCTCAGCGGAATAAGTAGTTCTGACGGGGAGAAAATGGGCTGATTTTGTCAGCCTATCAACAATAACCCAGATGGAATCATACTTCCGTGGAGTGCGAGGCAACCCTGTAATGAAGTCCATATTAATGATCTCCCACTTCCACGTCAGAATTTCCATTTCCTGCAACAGTCCACCCGGTTTCTGATTTTCAATTTTGACCTGTTGATAATTGAGACACTGGGCGACGAACTCTGCGATATCCCGTTTCATGCCATCCCACCAGTATAGGCATCTAAGATCATGGTACATCTTCGTAGACCCAGGATGGACCGAATAGCGAGCATAATGTGCCTCGCTCATAACCTGCTGCCGAAGGCCTGCAATATCAGGTACACACAACCTGCCCTTAAATAATAAAGTCCCGTCCGGAGTGAACTCGAACGGAGTCTTCTCCTTATCATAGGCTGTGTCTCTGTATCGTGCCAAAACAGGATCTTCATATTGATGCCGCTTGATATCTTCCTTAATAGATGATTCAGAAACCCCTCGGACAGAAATCCGTGTACCTCCAGAATCGGCCAGACGAACCCCAAGATTAGCCAACTGATAAATGTCACGTACTATCTCTCTCCTGTCTGGCTGTAAATCTACCAAGCTGCCCATAGATTTCCGGCTAAGCGCATCTGCAACAACATTAGCCTTGCCCGGATGATACAGAATATCCACATCATAGTCTTTCAGGAGCTCCAGCCACCTCCGCTGCCGCAAATTAAGCTCTTTTTGCCTGAAAATATACTGGAGACTCTTATGATCTGTATAGATATCAACATGAACGCCATATAAATAATGTCTCCATATCTTCAGGGCATGGATCACCGCTGCAAGCTCCACATCGTGGGTAGGATAAATTTTTTCATGCTTTTTCAATTGCCGAGAAGCATAAGCTATAACTCTGCCGTGCTGCATCAATACACAGCCCAATCCCACGCCAGAAGCGTCACAATAAATAACATATCCATCGGGTCCCTCTGGGAGAGTCAGAACTTGGGCTGTAGTCAGCTTCTCTTTCAGTAACTGGAAGCTTCGTTCACAAGTATCAGTCCACTGGAACTTGGCTCCCTTCTGAGTTAGCCTTGTCAAAGGCGCTGAAATCGAAGCAAACTTTTCCACAAATCTTCTGTAATAGCCTGCTAACCCCAGAAAACTACGTACCTCTGTGGGCGTCGTGGGTCTGGGCCAATTTTTCACGGCCTCAATCTTCTGTGTATCCACCCGGACACCATCAGCTGCAATAATATGCCCCAGAAATGCCACTGAAGCCAGCTAAAATTCACATTTAGAAAATTTTGCATATAATTCCTGATGCCGAAGTACCCCCAATACCGCTCTCTGGTGATCTGCGTGCTCTGCCTCGGACCGAGAATAAACCAGAATATCATCGATAAATACAATTACGAACATACCCAAGAATGGCCTGAATACCGGTTCATTAAATCCATAAATATTGCAGGAGCATTAGTCAGCCCAAAAGACATAACTCTGAATACATAATGCCCATATCTGGTCCGGAATGCTGTCTTAGGAATATCGGCCTCCCGTACCCGTACCTGATGATAGCCAGACCGAAGATCTATCTTCGAAAAATACCTGCCGCCCTGCAACTGATCAAACAAATCGTCAATTCTGGGGAGGGGGTATTTATTCTTTATGGTTACCTTATTCAGCTGTCGATAATCAATACACATACGCAGCGACCCGTCTTTCTTACGCACAAATAATACCGGGGCTCCCCAAGGCGAAGTACTGGGTCTGATGAAGCCTTTTTCTAACAGATCCTTCAACTGCTCTTTCAGTTCTTTCAATTCTGCCGGTGCCATTCTCTACGGGGGAATAGATATCGGCTGAGTATCTGGAAGCAAATCAATAGTAAAATCTATCTCCCGCTCTGGAGGAAGGCCTGGGAGCTCATCTGGGAACACATCTGGAAATTCATTAACGACGGGAACTGACTGAAGAGTCGGCGTTTCTGCTGTCAAGTCTTGTACCCGAACCAGATGATAAAAATAACCCTTTCTGATCATTTTCTTCGCCTTAAGGTATGAAATAAACTTACCTTTCGGCGATGCTGTATTACCGGCCCATTCTATAACTGGCTCCCCAGGAAACTGGAAACGAACTACCTTATTTTGGCAGTCAACATTGGCATAACAGGAGGCTAGCCAGTCCATCCCCATAATAACATCGAACTCGACCATATCTAACTCCACCAGATCTGCCTTAGTGTCACGACCATATACAATTACAGAACAGTTTTTATATACCTGTTTTGCTACAATAAAGTCCCCAATCGGTGTGGCTACCTCAAACGGATCTATAGGTTCAGACGTTATACCAATTTTACTAGCAACCAGAGGCGAAATATATGACAAAGTCGAACCTGGATCAATCAATGCATACACAGACCGAGAGAAAACCAATAATGTACCTGTAACGACATTAGGCGATGCCTCCTGATCCTGGCGGCTGGACAGAGCATAAATGCGGTTCGAAGGACCGCTAGTACCAGAAGCTCCACCACGGCCTATGCCGCGACCCGATGGTGCTGAAGTACCTGGCCCCGTAGGGCGCATAGCCACTGATGAAGATGAAGACCCGACGGCTGATCCGGTAGGCTGCGCTGCACCACCCGCACTACCTTATACGGGCAATCTCTCACAGAATGGCCCTGACGGCCACAAGAAAAACATGCACCGGTGGGTCTGTAGCACTCCCCAGGATGGTATCTGCCACAGTAAGAACACCGAGGCCTAGGTGGCCTCGTCTGACCAGAACCCCTGTCTGTCCGCGAACCTGAAGCCCTGGAGCTCTGACCTGCTCCTGAATAACCTGGGCTATCAAATCTGCGACCTGTAGGCTGTGGAGGTGTGCTCTGTGCCGGCTGGGATAGATGTCTGCTAGGCTGCTACGGCTGCTGCGGCTGCTGAGGCTGCCTGCCCCAAATATCTCCAGAATACCCAGATGATCTGGCCCTCTTGGGCTGTCTCCGATCCTGGCTCCTATCAGGCTGACGCTCCCTATGCCGGTCCTCCATGCCCTGGGCGTTGGCCTGAATCCGGGCAATATCCATGCCGGGCTGTGCAGCCAATACCAAACAGCTGTCGACAAAATAACGGTTCAGCCCCATAATATACTTGTGCATCCTGTCAGCCATAGTAGCTACCACAGCAGGTGCGTATCGGGCCAATGAGTCGAACTCCATACTGTACTCTCGAACACTGCGACCCCTCTGTCTCAGCAATAAGAATCTGTCAGCCTTGGCCCGCCGTAACTCCGGAGGCAGAAAATGACTAAGAAAAGCCTGAGAAAAATCATCCCAAACTGCTGGGGGAGCGCCGTCGCCTCTGGATAACTCCCATGACTCGTACCAATTTGCCGCTACATCATACAACCGGTACGAAGCCAATGTGACTGACTCTGTCGCTGAAGCATTAATAAAATGTAAGGTGCGCCGCATCTTCCTGATAAACTCCTCAGGATCCTCCTCGGGCTTTGTCCCGAAGAACTCTGGAGGGCCACAAGTCAAGAACTCACGAGCTCTCGAACTGTCACGCCTATATGCTCGGTGACCTCCCAATCCGTGCCCCTGAACCTGTCCCGCCACAAGTCTGGTCCATAGCTGGACTGCCTCTCTCATAGTCTGATCCTCACTCCCTGGCCGTGGAGCTGGGGGATCAGGTACTGGAATCTCGGGAGCTGGCGGTGGAGCCGCCCCTCGTCCTGCAGCTGCTGCTGCTCCAATCTCCTCTACATGTGGCGGTGTGGAAGAGCCCTCTGCCGGGGGAAAAATATCAGGAGCAATATGAGCATGGGCCCTGGTAACCCTCTGGGCCCGACTAGTCTCTCCCACAGCTGCTGCCTTGGCCTTTTGGGCCGCTGTCGCTTTTTTTGGAGGCATAACTGCAAATGTAACAATTCGTTAGGGAGGAATCATCTTGATAACACAGCTCTATCGCACGATCTAAGACAGAAAGAAGGGTAGTATCCTAAATGCCCTGTAGCCTCCAGTTTATAGGTGTGGTGCATAACACACCGATAAACAAGACTCTACTAGACACGGTCTGTAGACATTCCGAGGACGAACCGCTCTGATACCACTTTTGTCACGACCCAACCCCGTAGGCCATGACTAGTGCCCGATCTGGGCACTCAAACGCATTCTAGTATATGGCAGAAGCCGACAAGGCTTTATTTCAAATTTAGCTAATTTTTAGAAAAATTTCGGCAGAGTTTCCTTTGTTTTACGGACTATTCCATATATCCTGCACGCAGAAAATACCAACAAAGGCCACACAGGGCCAACAAAGCAACATTTAAATATATGCGGACCGGCCGCCGCGGCGAATGGGATCGCCCAAACATAACATAAGCACCCAACTGTACAGAAAGATCCCAACCCACAAACATGTCCACAGACCTCTAACAGACCGACAGAATCATATGACGGGACACGGCCTCGCCGTACCCATGAACGAGAATATACATATATAGAAGTGACAGACTATACCAAAAGATGTCTCTGAATAAAAGAGCGCTCCAAAAATAGCAGAATGAGATCCTAAGCAGACGGATCAGCAAACCTGTCGTCGGTACCTGCGCGACATGAAAACGCAACCCCCGAAGAAAGGGGGTCAGTACGAAATATGTACTGAATATGTAAAGCCTGAGTTGCAGAAACAAAATCATAACTGGTGCAGAACATACAGAAAGTAAACGGAAAATCCAAAGTATCAGATACATATTTCCAAAACATGCAGAGTGTGTACAGAACATATGTCATATCAAATCCGGCCCCTGCCAAGGGACTCGGCAGACAGAACGTGGCCACCCTCCCGACGCTGGTGCCACAACACAGAAGAATCAGAATAGGGGCATAACCCCGTAACCTAACATATCATATCAGATGGCCATAGTAAATCATATCAGAACAAGCGTACATGGCACACCATACTCCACAAACCCATGTACACGTATACCTGCCCCCTCACATCGAGGCACGGCGAACAATGCAGAGGATCACGCTTGACAACATATCCTGGCCCGGGCTCAGTGTGGGAAACATTGGGGCATCCACGAATGGAGTAGTGAGAGACTAATGCAATTAAGATATCATGAATGTTTCCATAGACTCGATGAGGCATATCAAAGACAAACCGATCCAATGAAGTCGGAAGGAATCATAGTAAATGAGTTTCGAGTATCAAAACAACTTATCAGACTTAATGGAATATTTAAAACAACGTTTGTTAGGTAATTAGAATGGTAGTCAAAACGTTTCTTTTAAGAACTATTCGAAAAGAAGACTTAAGTACATTAAGGGCAAAACCGGGAATAGTGGGCCCACCTCTGGACAAGCAAGGCGATGGGTCCAAATTACGCCCTTTAAACTTATGGGATCACCTATAAAGGTTCTACGGACATTCTGTAGCTTTCCAAGGAGTTTAGAGAAGGTTTGCATAATTTCCAAGAAAACATACCAAAAGAGTTCAATCTTACTGAAGGAAAAAGTGATATTTTCACTTGCGGATTCCGAGGGGCAGAAAGTCTTTCGAGGCCCGAATTCGATCCTAATATATTTAGGCATGCCAAAAGAAGGATCGGGGTAGCTTTACATACCTTTTGAGCTTTTTAAGCCTATCCAAGCTCACTCTCCGTTTCGTCGAAAATCTGCAAATGGCCACATTTACCAATTGTAAGCTATAGATGCTACGAATTCAATTCAACTCATATTTTTCTACCGAAATTTCGGCAGCACTTCCCCTATACATATAGCACCCCCGAGAATTCAACTCGGCTCACAATCATCAACAACAACCCAAACAACAACATCAACATCAACAACAAATACTAGAAACACAATATGGCACAACTAGTTCTACTTGCCGACATAATGCCATAACCTTTACTTTAACCTTAACTTTCAAACTAATCTCAACGATTTCACATTCATTATCAATCTAGATCACCACAACATAGTTTAGAAGCATTTCATATCGTTTTCCTCAAATTATACACACGATATACATAATATACAACTTTTCACCAAAGTCATAATTTATCCAAAACTCCTAATCTTTGGCATATGTATTCATAACATGTTTCCTTCTTCCAAGTTCATCAATACTTGTCATAATTAGCAACCTAATAACTTCATTTTCATAATGTCGTAAAATCGTACTAAAACGACATAAGCTTCAATATTCCATTTCGATACAAACTTATATCATTTTATCTCCATATACATTGCAAGTATCATAATAACACATTAAACAAACTTAATCCATTTCCATTCCACACACTCCAAACCACACGGCCAAACACCCCACTAACCACTTCTATCAATTTCATTTCTAATATGCATTTCACCACAATCACAACTAGAATATAACACAAATTCAACACATCATGGCTATACAACATATACATACACACGGCCATACACTAATAACACACACCCACTTTGCAAACTTTCATTTCTCCATACAATCAACACATTTCTACATACTACAACACAAACAAGACTCCATAACACAATAATAAGGGATAAATTCTTACCTTTTTCTATAGTCTTCTTTACTTGAATAAGAGATCAAATTGATGAACCAAGGCCTCTTTCTTCCAAAACAACTACACCAAGTTGAGAAGGGACCTTGAATTAGTAGGATTCCAACAAGAAAATAATTTTGGAGGCAAGATTTGGAGGGGGTAATTTTTCTATGCCAAACCCGAAATGGTCTCTTAGTGTTGCTCTTGTTCTTGTTTTTCTTTCCTTGTCTTATTTTTCTCTTGAACCTTCTTAAGAGATAAAGACTAATATTCACTAATTAGCACATGGGAAATATCTTAAAGGCATGGGTTTGGGCCATGTTGGCCGGCCACCCTTGTCAAGAAATGGGCCTCATTGTGCTTCTTATTTTTGCAAGCCCAATTGGCTACAAATTTTATTTTTGCAATTCCCGAAACTAATTTCCGAAATTCCACGTTTTGCCCTTAGCCTTATCCCACACTTCCACGACAATATTCTTTCATACACAACTCCTATGTCAAGTAATAATTAGTTATGACCTTATTTCTTACAAGTCAAGATTGTTTCTAAATTTTTCCAACGTTTGAAAACACGGGATATAACATATATAATCCACACAAGGGTGGCCACATGTCCCCTTCTCCATTTTTCTTGAAGTTTCTTAAAAATAAACAAAGAAGACTAATTGTCTTCTTATGTAAGCTTTAGTCCACACATATATATATATATATAATTAGTCCCCATTAAATAAAAATGTGGACATATGATTATATGCCACACGGCCAACATGGCCCCTTCAAGAACCTTCTTGAATATTTTGTGAAATTCCCATTTTGCCCCTAGCCTTTCACAATATTACCATGAATCACTTTGTGAATTTTCCTTTTTACCCTTAGCCTTCCTCAATATCTCCATACTAATAAAAGACTTGTGTATTCAAATAATTTCGAAAAATGGTCTTTCCCTTAACTTCTCGCAATTATCTTGAATTATCCGAACGTACAAAATACGGGCTATAACAGATTTCTTCTCTCCTAAATCAAGCTATGGCTATGATTTGTTACCGCCTTACATATTCAGTACATATTCCGTACTGACCCCCTTTCCTCGGGGGCTGCGTTTCATGCCACGCAGGTGTATACAGATGAGTGGAAGACATTGGCTATAGGATGTTCCCATGCTACCAGCTGGATTGGCGAGCTCCATATCAGTTCGGAGTGTTGCCGGGTCAAAGTACTTATGTTATGGTATTTTGTATATGTTAGAGACTTTGCAGACAGTGTCTTGTGGATAGGGCGTCGAGAAGTGCGAATCATTTGTAGATTTTAAAAGAGTATGTATGTTACACGATTTCAATTGGTTTAAAGTACTTAATTGATTGAAAGTTTTCATAATCATTATAAAGATAATGATCTCTATATGAAAAAGTTTCATACTTTTAAAAGTTTTTAAAATGACCGGTTTTGATAGAGCGAATGTCTAAGGGTTCGCTCGACCCTGATGAGAGTCGGGTGCCCGTCATGCCCTATCAAGATTAGGGTGTGACAAAGTGGTATCAGAGCAGGTTCGTCCTAGGGGTTGTCTGCAAAGTTGTGTCTAGTAGAGTCTTGTTTATCGGTGTGTTGTGCACCACATCTATAAACAGGAGGCTACGAGACATTAATAGGGTGTCATTCTTTCTTTCATATCTAAGATCGTGCGATAAAGCCCAGTCGTAGGAAATGAAGTCCCTTGTACTAACCTTTGATTTCAGCTAAAGGACGACATCGACAGAAGAAAGCGACCGATGACATTAGCAGTTACAATGTACAGTGGTAAGTAACGGTGCGGAAGAGGCATGTTGGATAAGGTAAGAATATTGAAATATGATTGAAATGTAAAGTTGGGGGGATGAAAGTGAAGGTGAATATTGGGGATTGAAAAGGCATGATTCCTATGTTTTGATTCCATACATGTCATCCATAATATTTTTACCCCTAGAAATGCCAGAAGACTATAGTTTCTGAAAAATCTTACGATGACTCCAATCCTAGAGATTTTCAAGCCTAATTTTCTAGATGATTTAATGACGTGACTGAGCGTGCTATATAACATATGGCCTCAGTTTATGTTATGGATCATCCAAAGTGATACATGATAGTGGTGATGTTTATGGTAGTGATGAAGATCCTTATCATCTAAACGAACTCCAAAGAATGTGTTACGAGAATGTCTCGGAATCTGTTAAGACTTCAACTTGCTCCAGATCATGTAATGAAGGTTATGTGGTGAGGTGGATGCGAATATATCAGCACTAAGGCACCGGATTCCATCGAAGTTTTGAGGTTAAGCGTGCTAAGGTGAGAGACATATTAGGATGGGTGACACCCTGGGAAGTGTACTAAAAGCCCTATAGATTTAGACATAAGAGACAAATGAGAAGCTAGAGTAGCCTAAGGGAAACTAGAGTATACGGAATGGTTGAAAACCTTAAGGGGTCGCGTAGAAAGAAGCAGACTAGACCGGTGAAGAGGAGCTATCCTATGAGGAACGGTCTATAGCCATACTGGATCGTTAGGTGAGAATATTATGTACCAGGGACGTGGCTTCTGTCAAGGTATTGTGACGGAATAATAACAGAGAGGGATGATCTAGGAAGCCGAGGATGAGATGAAGAAGAACTGCCCCTATTTATTTCCTGTGCCTACAAGTAATCTAAATTTCTAAAGCGGATATGTGGATTGATGAATGAACTGGATGTGATAGCTATAAAAGAGATCTCCCCGAAGTGTTATAAGACCCCATAAGACCAGTTCAACATTCGAGGACGAATGTTCTAAAGGAGGGAGGATGTTATATCCCGTATTTTGTACATTCGGATAATTCAAGATAATTGCGATAAGTTAAGGGCAAGGCTATATTTTGATCTTGTTTAATACACAAATTGTTTATGAAAATGTTTGATGCGGAAACATTAAGAAAGGCTACGGGTAAAAAGGGAAATTCACAAGATGGCTCATGGAGATATTAAGGAAAGCTTGGGGTTAAAAGTGAATTATAGAAAGTTAATAATTCATGAAATAAAAGGCCAAGTGGTCATGTGATGTGGTGTGGGCTATGGCCCACATGGATGTATAATATAAGTTGATGAAAGAAGACAAATTGACCATATTCTTCATCTTCACCCTTAGAAGCTGGGAGAAACTTAGAGTAAAACCAAAGAAAAACAAGAAGCCATTCTCCCATGGTGGCCAAAATTAAGGTCCAAAAATATTGATCAAAAAAAATATTTTCTCCTAGCAGTTCAACTAATTGGAGGGCCCTTATTAACATGGAGTGGTTGTTGGAAAAACCAAACCACTCATCTTGTTGTAATCTACAACCTTAGCCAAGCTAAGAAGTGTAGTGAAAAAGGTAAGGTTTAATCTCTTTTTCATATGTTGTGGATGTTTTGTACATGTTGTAATGTGTGGACATGGATGAAAACCATGAAATTGGGTGTGTGGGGTGGTGGCCGAATATGGGTTGTTTGGTATGGCAAGGAATGAACTAATTTTATCTAGCATTTTTAATTGTTGTTGTTATGGATTCTATGATGCAAATGAAGATTTAATGGTTTAAGTTAGCATTGAAATTGTTTGTGGGTTGTTGTAGAAGTTAATGTGATTTTAGTATGATTTCTTATAATTATGACAATGAAGTGCTAATGTGTAGATTGTTAGTGTAGTTCATGAATTTGAAAGAAAGAAATGTGTTGTTATTGTTCTTGTTGAATCTGGAAGGTTTCGGACGAAGTGGTATGTTGGTTGGGTTGTCTTGAATGTTGTGAGAATTGTTTGAAGTGTTCTTGAATCACGTTAGAATGATTTTGGATTAACACTTGAATGTGAAATCATTGGTGTTAGCTTGACTGTATATGGTCAATTTGAATGTAAATGGGATGTTGTCGAATTATGTAGAAAAGAGTTACTAACGTTAGAATGCGTTTTGAATTGGTTATTGATGTTGTTGGCATGATTGTTGGGATTGTTGTTGATGATTTGACCGAGTTGAATTCTCGGGGTTGGTTGTAATTACAGGGGAAATGCTGCCGAAATTTCTGTAAATGATGTGTTAGTCTAGGATTGGACTCTTAGGTATCTATAGCTAATGTTTGAGATCTTTTGATGTAGTTGTAGATCTTGCGAAAGTCAAGACGTAAGTTCGAACTAGCTTAGGAAGCAGACAAGGTATGTAAGGCTTACCCTTTCTTTCTTTTGGCATGTCCTAGAGCTAAGTAAGTTATGATACGTATCTTGAGGTAACTCTATTCTTGATTTCGAGCTTGTTAATGATGCTTATTTACTTCTTGATATGAGTATACTTAGTATAGTTGATCCTATTGTACGATTGAATAACAAGCAAAGCATGAAGAGTTCTTGTTTTTTTAAAAAGAGTTCTGTAAGTAGTAGTGTCCCTAACTTTCGTAGACGATCTCGGATTGTTTTGGAAATGTTCGTAAAGGTTTCTTTAATGAATAACGTTCTTAACTTTCATATACTAACTCGGATTATTTTGGAAACGTTCATGGAGGTTTCTATAATGAATAACGTCCATAACTTTCTTATACTAACTCGGATTGACTTGAAACGTGTTTATGGTTTACTAATGATTTCGAGAAAATGAGTTTTGTACTAAAGGAAACATAAAGTTTATTTCCATAACCACTCCGACGGGGGTGCGAGATTTTACTATTTCGTTTCATTTACGATTTGTGGTTACACTCCATAGCATCATCTCTTTGCATTGATATTTGTGGGTTAAGTTATGTTGACATCATTACTATTATGTCGGGACCGGCATGCCCGAAGGGGCCATCATTACTATTATGTCGGGACCGGCATGCCCGAAGGGGCCATCATTACTATTATGTCGGGACCGGCATGCCCAAAGGGGCCATCATTACTATTATGTCGGGACCGGCATGCCCGAAGGCGCCATCATTACTATTATGTCGGGACCGGCTTGCCCGAAGGGGCTATCATTACTATTATGTCGGGACCGGCATGCCCAAAGGGGCCATCATTACTATTATGTCGGGACCGGCATGCCCGAAAGGACCATCATTATTATTATGCCGGAAGCGGCATGCTCGAAGGGGCCATCATTATTATTATGCCGGAAGCGGCATGCCCGAAGGGGCCATCATTATTATTATGCCGGAAGCGGCATGCCCGAAGGGGCCATCATTGTTATTAAGCCGGAAGCGGCTGCCCGATGGGGCCATCATTACTATGCTGGAAGCGGGCGTCCGAAGGGACTATTTTGTTAGCATGTCGGAAGCAGCACGTGTGTTAGATTGCATCATTTACTTAAAGAATGTGTGTTCGCTTGCATTATTTACTTAAGGATTGTTTTGAGACCACGTGTATACATTTATACTTCATCCAGCGAAGGCTGCAGGTATTGATTTTGATTGTGATTTCTTCTCTCCTAAATCAAGCTATGGTTATGATTTGTTACCGCCTTACATATTCGGTACATATTCCGTACTGACCCCCTTTCCTCGGGGGCTGCGTTTCATGCCACGCAGGTGTATACAGATGAGTGGAAGACATTGGCTGTCGGATGTTCCCATGCTACCAGCTGGATTGGTGAGCTCCATCTCAGTTCGGAGTGTTGCCGGGTCAAAGTACTTATGTCATGGTATTTTGTATATGTTAGAGACTTTGCAGACAGTGTCCTGTGGATAGGGAGTCGAGAAGTGCGAATCATTTGTAGATTTTAAAAGAGTATGTATGTTACACGATTTCAATTGGTTTAAAGTACTTAATTGATTGAAAGTTTTCATAATCATTATAAATATAATGATCTCTATGTGAAAAAGTTTCATACTTTTAAAAGTTTTTGAAATGACCGATTTTGATAGAGTGAATGTCTAAGGGTTCGCTCGACCCTGATGAGAGTCGGGTGCCCGTCATGCCCTATCAAGATTAGGGTGTGACAACAACAATATAATCCGCAGCCAACAACAACAGCTACCTTATATAAATTTTCTTAAACACACATCAACAACAAGCAAACATATACACCAAAACAACCCAATATACACTTTGTATACACTACTTTATACATTTCCTTCTTTCAATATCCCAAGTATACCAGCATCAACACAACCATAACATCTGTCACGACCCAACCCCATAGGCCGTGACTAGTGCCCGAGTTGGGCACCCTAACGAACTTATCCAATTCGAATCACATACATATAGCATATACTGGCACAATTGTCACACGCTGCCTTAGCTTATATCAAACTATCTCAGACACATTTCAGCACAACCAGATGCATATACATATATCAAAAGCCAACAAGGCTATCAAATGGCACAACGGTCCCAAAACATATACAAAATGCACGCCGACAAGGCTGCCATAACGAGTAGGATCATACAAACACATCTGAACATAAGTAGGCACACACACCCACAAATACGTCTACAGACCTCTAAACAGACCAACCGAAACATATGGCGGGACAGGGCCCCGCCGTACCCTTGAACAAATGTATACATACACAGCAAACAAATATGTATACCAAAATATATGCTCTGAAATGAGAAGAGCACTCCAAATAGCAGAAGAGTGTCCTAAACTGGTGGATCACCAAACTGTGCGTCTGTTCCTGCGGGCATGAAACGCAGCCCCCCGAAGAAAGGGGGTCAGTAAGAAATATGTACTGAGTATACAAAGCAGAAAATACAGAAACAAATCTGAGGCATAAACGAAATAGTAGTACAGAACATAAGTATAAATTCAACATATCAAAATGTTTACTTTAAAACATAAGTCATGCGTAGGGTACAGAAGAATATGGTCGCCCGCCCGTCGATGGCGCCATAACACAGCATAACACCAGAAAGTTTCAAATCTCCGTACCTCCGTCACATATCATAACGCCATACACAGCATACCACCATACACAGCATAACACCAAATATAAGTGGAACCCGACCCTCTTGGCGAGTAGCTCGGTGAACCATAAACACAGCATAACTCCGGAGTATATCAAAGTGCGCACGACAACAGAACCGGCCGGGGAACCGGCGAAAGATATAACAGGACGCACGAGTAGAGTCGTGAGTAGTCATATGCATAAAATCATTATCATGAACTCAACATATGTAAAATTATCATACTTGAAAATCGAAATAATAGTCATAACAGATTCTTTCAAAAGTTCTCCGAATTACATAAATGAAAGTCGCGGGACCCGTGGACGGGTATTGACCCGAGTCGGGCCCGCCTATGGAAAACATACTCATTATACATCATGCCAACTTCTATAAAAATATGGGAACAATCCGAGCCTTTATGCGAAAAATATGGCATTCAAAAATTACGAAATACTTTAAAGCGAAACCTTTCTATGCAAGGTTCGGAAAGCGATTATTTCAAAGACATAATGGTTCATATTTCATCAAATCATACATAAGAGTGCCAAGGAATATATAAGGATCATAACATGCTCGGATTTCGAATCTTAGAATTTTCCTCAAGGCTTATAATCTAGCCTATCGAAAACTAAGGCATGCCAAAAGAAAGAAGGATTGGGCTTTACATACCTTTAGCATTTAGTCGTATTATAACTTGTACTTGCTGCCCAAAAACACTTACCCTATATCAAGATATCAAGAGCTACAATTAGTCTACAAAGGAATTTAATACGTATTTTGACGCTCACAATCCCTTTCTAACATTTAAACGACGTTTCGTTCGCATTCAAACCAACTAGTGCTACAAGCTAACATTGCTAATCATTCTTTCATATATCAATCCAAACTTGTTTAACATGACTTAGGGGACTTTGGACAGCTTGCACATCATTCAAATCAGTCCCAAACTCACGGCCAAACAGCACATACCACAATACCATTTTCACTTAGCAATTTTCCAGTTTTAACTTACAACGACAACAACACGTTTAATAACATTACTTTCACGATTCTTGGAACTGTTTTAGCATCATTTTTATTCTTACAACAGCCCACAAATCATTTCAATTTCAACTTGAATCATTGCACATCACTTTCACTATGTGTTCATAACAACATTCAACATTCAACATACACTAATTCACTTCTAACCTTAAAACAGTCCACGGTTTTGGATTGCTTGTATACTTCAACATGATTCGTTTCTTTAACACCTCAATTCACATATTTAACTTGCATACAATACACCACCATGTCCGTAACAACAACAATCAAAACTTGGCACAAAACAGTCCACAATCCCCCTAAAACAGTCCCCTTACACGGCTTCAACACCATTCCAACAACTTCATGATTTTCATCCATTTATCCATACTACAACACATTCAATCCATTTCCAATATATGTACAAGAAGATTAAACATGATTCCATTAAGTCTACAACACACGGCTCATTTCAATTTTTAAGAAAAACAGTCCAATACCAACATGCAACATCATAAACAAACTTCTTACAATCTTTGTTCATTTACATATGTTGACACACATTCAATCCATCAACAATACATGCAAAACAAGACCAACCATGGCTTCACCAAGCTCACGGCTCACCCTCACGTTCAACCACAACAACAATCCAACAACAACATGCATGAAATTTACATTCAAATCATCATGCAACACAAGAACAATGATCATTCTTACCTTACAACTTGTTCTTCAACCTTGGCCGAATCTTTAACCCTATTGAAATGCTACACCTCCTTGTTTCTTTCCAACAACTACTACACGTTCTTATGCACTTGATGAGGAGTTGATTTGATGGAGAAACTTATTTTTTGGAGCAATTTTTGACCCCTCACTCTCGGCTAGCTCTAGGCCGAGAGCTTCTCTCTCTAGCTCTATAGTTTCTTGACTTTGAAATGTTGAAATGAGTTGTGTAATGAGGTATGAATAAGTTTTTTTGTTTTTTTTACTATATGTATTTACCCCATGATTTGGACATGTGTCCCACAATATTTTGGGTCAATTACCATTGACCATCCCACTTAAACTACACGGCCAACAATGTCCATTTTAAATGGAGTGATTTTTGTTTTTCCCAGTCCCACTAATAATCAAATTATGGTTAGTTTAATCCCAATTTTCCATTAATATTTCAATGCCAAACGAAATTTGTAGTTAAATTGTGACTTGAAACGAAACCGGAAGTTAAAGTCCTTGAGATAGTCTTGTCTTTAACTTGTCGCGTTTATTTTAAAACGCCTCAATGTATGGGAATATGGGTTATAACATTCTCCCCCCCCCCCCCCCCCCCCTTTAGAACATTCGTCCTCGAATGTTGGATTAATTCTACAGGTCTTATATAATATTCGGGGGAGTTTCCTTTATAGCCATCACATACAAGTCTTTCACAAATCAACATAGTCAAACAAAGGATTTGGATTATTTGTAGGTACCGGAAATAGGTGAGGATACTTTTTCTTCATCTGCTCCTCAGCTTCCCAGGTCATTTCTTCTCTGTATCGTTCCAATTTTTTTTTTTTTTTGGATGTCATACCACTTTTGTCACGACCCAGCACCGTGGGCCGCGACTGGTGCCCTACTTGGGCACCCAAACGGACAAACATACCAAATCGCATTGTTTTCTTCCAAATCCATTAACAACAACCATAATTCATATTTAGAATCTCACGCTCACAATTTTATAACAATCACATAATTCCCCATAATAACATACAACCAATTTCAATGCTAACTCAAAAGGCTCTATCGGCTCAGATCCTATCCCAATTTTATTAGCAACAAGTGGAGCGATATACAATAAAGTAGAACCAGGATCAATCAGTGCATATACAGATCGGGAGAAACCGGTAAGGTACCTGTAACAACATTTGGCGAAGCCTCGTGATCCTGGCGGCTAGCCAATGCATATATGCGGTTCGAAGGACCGCTAGAACCTGAAACACCGCCACGGCCTCGACCGCGACCCGCCTGTGCCGGTATACCTCGCCCCGCAGGGCGCATAGCTGAGGGAGTAGAATATGAACCCGCGGCTGATCCCGTCAGCTGAACTGTACTACCGGAACCACTTGCCATCGGACAATCACGCATCATATGGCCCTGACGGCCGCAAGAAAAATAGGCTCCTGTAGCTCGATAGCACTCCCCTGGGTGCGATTTCCCGCAATAAGTACAACGGGGCCTGGGTGGTCTGGACTGGCTGGGACCCCTGGATGCCTGCGAACCTGATACCCTGGAACTCTGACCGGCCCCAGATGGTCCTGAGTATCTGACACTATCAAATCCCTCCCCGGTAGACTGCGGGAGTGCACTCTGCGCTGGCTGAGAAGACTGTCTAACATACTGTTGAGGCTGCCCGCCTTGGGACTCCCCAGAATACCCAGCTGACCTGGCCCGCTTGGGCGGTCTCCTATCACGATCTCTGCCCGACTGATCCTCTCTGTGTGCCGGTCCTCCATCCCCTGCGCGTAGGCCTGTAACCGGGCGATGTCCATATCAGTCTGCGATGCCATCGCCATGCAGCTGTCAACTAAGTAACGATCCAGCCCTATCACGTACCGGTGCATCCGGTCAGCCATGTCAGCCACTATAGCAGGTGCATATCGAGCCAAAGAATCAAACTCCAAATTATACTCGCGAACACTGCGGCCTCTCTGCTGCAACTGTAAAAATCTATCAACCCGCGCCCGCCGTAACTCCGGGGGCAAAAAGTGGCGGAGAAAAGCAGTCACAAACTCATCCCAAGTAGCTGGGGAAGCACTCTCATTCCTGGACAGCTCCCAAGACTCGTACCAGTTAGCAGCAACATCTCGTAATCTGTGCGAGGCTAACTCAACGGACTCAGTCTCTGAAGCCCTGACCAGATCTAATGAGCGCCTCATCCCCCGAATGAAGTCATGGGGGTCCTCCTCGGGCTTAGACCCAAAAAACTCTGGGGGACTGCATGTCAGAAAATCACCAACCCTCAGGCTATCACGCCTGTCATCATCATCATCACCTCTCAGCCCACGCCTGCGAGCCTGCCCCGCTACCAAAGTAGTCAATAACTGTACGACCTCCCTCAACGTCCTATCCTCCGCCCCTGGCTGAGGAGCTGGAGGCTCGGGCGCTGGAGCCTCTGGAGCTAATGATGGACCTGCTCCATGCTCCTCCAGTGGTGTAGTAGAACCCTCAGACTGGGGCACAACATCGGGAAAATCCTGAGCACGAGCCCGGGTAACTCTATGCACCTGACTAGTCTCTCCTGCCACCGCCTTGCCCTTCTGGGCAGCCGTCGCCTTTTTTGGAGGCATTACTGAAAAACACATCAACGAGTCAGAACAGAATCATCTTAATAGCACAGCTCTAACGCACGATCTAAGATTCAAAGAAAAGAAACACCCTAAATGTCCTGTAGCCTCCTGTTTATAGATGTGGTGCACAACACACCGATAAAAACGACTCTACTAGACACGGTCTGTAGACATTCCGAGGACAAACCGTTCTGATACCACTTCTGTCACAACCCAACCCCGTAGGCCGTGACTAGTGCCCGAGTTGGGCACCCTAACGAACTTATCCAATTCGAATCACATACAGATAGCATATACTGGCACAATTGTCACACCCTGCCTTAGGTTATATCAAACTATCTCAGACACATTTCAGCACAACCAGATGCATATACATATATCAAAAGCCGACAAGGCTATCAAATGGCACAACGGTCCCAAAACATATACAAAATGCACGCCGACAAGGCTGCCATAACGAGTAGGATCATACAAACACATCTGAACATAAGTAGGCACACACACCCACAAATACGTCTACAGACCTCTAAATAGACCAACCGAAACATATGGCGGGACAAGGCCCCGCCGTACCCCTGAACAAATGTATACATACACAGCAAACAAATATGTATACCAAAATATATGCTCTGAAATGAGAAGAGCACTCCAAACAGCAGAAGAGTGTCCTAAACTGGTGGATCACCAAACTGTGCGTCTGTTCCTGCGGGCATGAAACGCAGCCCCCCGAAGAAAGGGGGTCAGTACAAAATATGTACTGAGTATACAAAGCAGAAAATACAGAAACAAATCTGAGGCATAAACGAAATAGTAGTACAGAACATAAGTATAAATTCAACATATCAAAATGTTTACTTTAAAACATAAGTCATGCGTAGGGTACAGAAGAATATGGTCGCCCGCCCGTCGATGGCGCCATAACACAGCATAACACCAGAAAGTTTCAAATCTCGTACCTCCGTCACATATCATAACGCAGCACAACGCCATACACAACATACCACCATACACAGCATAACACCAAATATAAGTGGAACCCGAACCTTTTGGCGAGTAGCTCGGTGAACCATAAACACAGCATAACTCCGGAGTATATCAAAGTGCGCACGACAACAGAACCGGCCCGGGAACCGGCGGAAGATATAACAGGATGCATGAGTAGAGTCGTGAGTAGTCATATGCATAAAATCATTATCATGAACTCAACATAAGTAAAATGATCATACTTGAAAATCGAAATAATAGTCATAACAGTTTCTTTCAAAAGTTCTCCGAATTACATAAAGGAAAGTCGCGGGACCCGCGGACGGGTATTGACCCGAGTCGGGCCCGCCTATGGAAAACATACTCATTGTACATCATGCCAACTTCTATAAAAATCTGGGAACAATCCGAGCCTTTATGCGAAAAATATGGCATTCCAAAATTACGAAATTCTTTAAAGCGAAACCTTTCTATGCAAGGTTCGGAAAGCGATTATTTCAAAGACATAATGGTTCATATTTCATCAAATCATACATAAGAGTGCCAAGAAATATATAAGGATCATAACATGCTCGGATTTCGAATCTTAGAATTTTTCTCAAGGCTTATAATCTAGCATATCAAAAACTAAGGCATGCCAAAAGAAAGAAAGATTGGGCTTTACATACCTTTAGCGTTTAGTCGTATTATAACTTGTACTTGCGGCCCAAAAACACTTACCCTATATCAAGATATCAAGAGCTACAATTAGTCTACAAAGGAATTTAATACGTATTTTGACGCTCACAATCCCTTTCTAACATTTAAACGACGTTTCGTTCGCATTCAAACCAACTAGTGCTACAACCTAACATTGCTAATCATTCTTTCATATATCAATCCAAACTTGTTTAACATGACTTAGGGGACTTTGGACAGCTTGCACATCATTCAAATCAGTCCCAAACTCACGGCCAAACAGCACATACCACAATACCATTTTCACTTAGCAATTTTCCAGTTTTAACTTACAACGACAACAACACGTTTAATAACATTACTTTCACGATTCTTGGAACTGTTTTAGCATCATTTTTATTCTTACAATAGCCCACAAATCATTTCGATTTCAACTTGAATCATTGCACATCACTTTCACTATATGTTCATAACAACATTCAACATTCAACATACACTAATTCACTTCTAACCTTAAAACAGTCCACGGTTTTGGACTGCTTGTATACTTCAACATGATTCGTTTCTTTAACACCTCAATTCACATATTCAACATGCATACAATACACCACCATGTCCATAACAACAACAATCAAAACTTGGCACAAAACAGTCCACAATCCCCCTAAAACAGTCCCCTTACACGGCTTCAACACCATTCCAACAACTTCATGATTTTCATCCATTTATCCATACTACAACACATTCAATCCATTTCCAGTATATGTACAAGAAGATTAAACATGATTCCATTAAGTCTACAACACACAGATCATTTCAATTTTTAAGAAAAACAGTCCAATACCAACATGCAACATCATAAACAAACTTCTTACAATCTTTGTTCATTTACATATGTTGACACACATTCAATCCATCAACAATACATGCAAAACAAGACCAACCATGACTTCACCAAGCTCACGGCTCACCCTCAAGTTCAACCACAACAAAAATCCAACAACAACATGCATGAATTTTACATTCAAATCATCATGCAACACAAGAACAATGATCATTCTTACCTTACAACTTGTTCTTTAACCTTGGCCGAATCTTCAACCCTATTGAAATGCTACACCTCCTTGTTTCTTTCCAACAACTACTACACGTTCTTATGCACTTGATGAGGAGTTGATTTGATGGAGAAACTGATTTTTTTGGAGCAATTTTTGACCCCTCACTCTCGGCTAGCTCTAGGCCGAGAGCTTCTCTCTCTAGCTCTATAGTTTCTTGACTTTGAAATGTTGAAATGAGTTGTGTAATGAGGTATGAATAAGTTTTTTTGTTTTTTTTACTATATGTATTTACCCCATGATTTGGACATGTGTCCCACACTATTTTGGGTCAATTACCATTGACCATCCCACTTAAACTACACGACCAACAATGTCCATTTTAAATGGACTGATTTTTGTTTTTCCCAATCCCACTAATAATTCAATTATGGTTAGTTTAATCCCAATTTTCCATTAATATTCAATGCCAAACGAAATTTGTAGTTAAATTGTGACTTGAAACGAAACCGGAAGTTAAAGTCTCTACTTCGTATCTTGAGATAGTCTTGTCTTTAACTTGTCACGTTTATTTTAGAACGCCCCAATGTATGGAAATATGGGTTATAACAACATCAACTATTATCCATACATGGAGAATATAGCTCAATAACACAACAACAATATGGCCAAAATGGATTACAAACCCAACATGAACTCACACTCACATTTGAACCTTTTCCCACAACTTTCTTCCTTCAACACTTAGTATAAACATCTAATAAACTCATAAACATGGAAATAAGGTGAAGCCTTACCTCTAGAACTCAAAAACAAACCAATACAGGGGTTGCTTCCACATGATTTACCTTCCCAATCCACCATAAAAAGCGAAACTAGAATCCGCCAAGTAATCTAAGACTTCCGATATTTTAATCCCACTTTTGATCCTTGAAGTACCTTGGGTTCACTTTGGAACTATTGGAGAGGGTTTATAGAGGTGTTTAGGGTCTGAGCAGGTTGAAGAATGAAATAAAAATGATCTTGGATCAAATATACAACTTAAACTTTCTCCACCGCCTCCATTGTACGGTCCGTACTTTGAAATCGTATAATTTTGTACGGGCCGTATATGGCACCATACTTCTCGGATTTGCGATCTGTTAGTTGCATTAGATAGAAGACTACCTGAACTTGAAATTACATAGCTTTTGCATTCCATAACTCCTCATATGCTAGAAGATATACCTCCCCAAAGTTGGACAAAAAATCTTGTCCAGAATTCAACCAAATTTTCCCAAAGTTTTGACAAACTTAATTTCTTCGATTCGCTTGATCTCGGAACCTTCCAATACCTACTAAATTTTTTTCTTAAACTCTTATACACTCAAGATAGACATGCCTAATACCATATGACCTCGAAGGTTATTCCGCTCTTCCAAGTCTATGACGACTAACTGGCGATCAGATCTATGTACAAAAGTACGAGGCGTAACAATAATAATCATTAGTGTTGGAATGCTTTTTTTAATGGATAGTTTTACTAAAGGATATTATGAACATGTTTGTAGATCCTTTTTAGGCAACGCATAGATGTAGCATATCAAGGGATTGTGTAGTCGGAGATGACTGTTGTAATATTTAGAAGATATAGGGGGCTAAGTATTTGAATATTTGTTTATGGGTAAATGCTTAACTTGATGTGACTCATATTACCGACGAGGAGGAGACATTAAACAACTAAAGGTTAAGCCCAGTCAGGGAAGGGAGAGACTAAAAGAGAAAGAATGTCTCATTGGACCCTCCCGAATAAGATAGGACAGTGAAGTCAATAGAGACGAGTCGAGTAAGTGAAGTGTTAGGAGTAGATATAAGAAGCGATTGAATTTCATAAGATAGGAATGACGGTGCCACAAGATTCATAGTCCGTAGAAGGAGGAGGCAAGAGGAAGCTAGCACTGGGAATATAAAAGGGGTATAATTCAAGAGGTTGGACCTTTATTATGAAAGGAAAACTGGCTACCCCGGTAAGAGTTATCAGCAAAATAAATTCGCCCTCTGGTTTTGGATATACCCTTATTGGTCAAGCAAAAATCGAATGTAAATTTTGGGTTCGGGAGATTTCTGTGATGACGGGAATAGTGTTGCCTGCCACTAAGTAATTAAGCCGTGAAGGGACGTGTGACAGAATAGAAACCTTTGGTAGTTACTAATGGTGGTCACCATAAGACACATCATGAGTTGGAGTTAAGTTCATCAAAGTTGAGCCGCTAGTTGCAAATGAGTGGAACCCTGTGCATGGAGTGATCCAAATGTTTCCAATAAGTAAACACTATAGTAGGGTAAGCAATGAGTAGCGAACACATGGAGAAGTGGTAAAAGCAGTGAAGTAGCAATGTGACTTCACAGGAACAGAGTCTTTAAGTGTGGGATACTAGCCATTCTCCCGGGGGGAAATGGAGTGGTAGAACATTGCGAAGGACTATGCGTTTTCTTAATAGCAGAGCAGCATGAAGAATTGAAATTAAGGGTTAAAAGCAGATGGGATAGTGTTAGTTCAAACTCTACAAAGGTGTCGCGACTTTAGAATAATACATGAGTACGGATGTCAGAAAGGAGATGGTAACAAATACGAGACGCGAGGTACCAACCAATAGTAAGCACATCCGGACATTTGAGACTTAGATGATTAGCATGAGGTGTAGGCGAAGATAAGAAGGTATGGCCCCAAGAAGATTCCTTCATAGTTAATATATATAAAAGACAGTTAACATGAATGATCGATAATGGACTTGTGAGGAACCTAAGGGTGGAAAGACAAGAGGTCATGGACGAGTCGTTAGGCCATAATAAACCACATAAGGAATTCAAGTATATGCAACCTCAGTTTCGCAAGACATAGTTGAAACCCTCAGAGGGTATTACAACACGGTGATAGCAAATAAAGTTTTGTACGAGTACTTCAAAGGGTAAAAGGCACCATGGAGCTTAAGATACCAGAAAAGTATCTAAGAGTTATGTGTTAAGGAAACACTGTTAGAATAAAGGAGGAAGTGGAAGTAGATGGAGGTGATCATAGGTGAGTTAATCAACCTGAGGTCCTACGAAGAGCTTGAAGCTTAGTATGAACATGGAAATCCTTCTATATGCAAGTGATGGAAAGCATTAGCCAGAGAGGTAAAGGAGGAGAAATCCATTCTAAGCATCGCAACTTAGTTTAGGTTCATATAGGAAAGTTATCCCGCAATACTAATAGCCTCAGAATGGGTACACATCTAACCAGGAATGTGCGAGTGACTTATCTGTAACATCTACTGAATATCGGATTGGGGGTAAGAGTAATGCTCAAGATTTTGTACTCAACAAGTTTCAAGATATGTGGGGACCAGAGGTAAGTTAACGCACCCGTGTTATAGGTATCAAATGAGCAAGGGAAAAGGATTTTTTTGCATAGGAGTAGTTAAGGAAGCACGATAAGGATTACCCGACCCGTGGCTTAAAACTACTGACAGGCGTACGCGCACAAGATAAGATGACACTCCATATATAATGATCCTATAGACATCCTTATTCGTCCTAAAAATATGTTATACACATTTAAGGGAAGTAACAAATTATGAACAGAGGAGATGACTCGAATGATTAAAGAATGGTGATATTAATACCCCACACTATATGAACGAAATGAATGTTTTAGCTGACACCTTCAATAGCAGATATATGGCTAGCCTAACATACCTTGGCTAAGGGGAGAGTTAGCCGAGAGTTGCAAGAGATGGCTAGCTGGGTGACTGATCATTAGGACCCAAATGAATGGCAAATGTCATTATTCAGAATATCACAGCACCATTCATAACACCAAATGAGAGGGAGTCAATAAGGTCATGCTTTGTTTGATATATAAAGGAGAAAGTCCAATAGAATAAGGTAACATCCTGGGAGATGAAAAAGGATGAGGTCTTGAGATATCAAAGCCAATTGTATTTTGTCGGTGTAGTGGGACTATGACATTAAATCAGGCTAAAAATGCATTACTTCCGTTATCCTGGTTATCTAGAATCAACCAAGATGCACCATGACATCAAGGGAATAAATCCTTCAGATAGTCTTCTGGATGGTCCCTATGTGAACATAACCCTTTCATCAGCTAATGTAATGGCTGTCGTGATTGTTAATGAATATGGAGTATAAGGAGAACTACGCATGTGGTTAGCATCAATTAAGGTTGATTTAACAGACACGTTCTAGAGTCTCACGAATGAATTCAAAGTCGTTACTTAAGGTAAAATCCTATTATCTTGCAGACCTAAGATTCCTAACTATAAGATGAACTCAACACATCAGTGGGATTCAGATTATTACTACAAGTTTTAGAATTACCCTTGGGATGAACTTTGTCACCAAAAGACGAGCGTAGTCCCCTTCGAAAGTGGGATGAGTGTAAGAGGACTAGAGTATGAGTTGAAAGTACCAGAACGAGGATCTCAGAATAGTATATGAAAGGTTGCACCGTATATTAATCAAGTATCCACAATTAGACAGCCACGGTGAATGTATGACTCAGACACTTGGAAGTTAGGTGTAGGTGTAAATTGTATATTGTAGGCACTCTCTTAATAGCGTCAAGACGACACATTATGAGTCTGCGTATGGCTAACAATGTTGAACTCCCAAGTGGTTCAAAGTAAATGAGGCGGAGTTACTGAGGCCCGATCTAGTCCACCAAGCTATAGAGAAAGTGAACTTGCTCAAAAGCAGGTGTTGAAAGCTCAGAGTCATAAAAGTCATATTCAGACACGCCACGATGAGATCTGGAGTTCCATGTTGAGGAATGGATGTTCATGTAAGTTTAGTCGATGAAAGGCATAATGAGCTTTGGGAAGGAGGCAAACTCGGCCCAAAATGCATTTGGCCCTACAGAATTGTTAAATAAATAAGCCAAGTGTCATATGAGTTGGATTACCTTCAAAGAAAGCCAAGGAAGGAAAGAAACCTAAGTACCTATCTTTAATTTCAACTGAAGGTTCTCGACGGCTAAGGCCCTTTGTAAGTCTGTATTGTCAGGTCATGTTAAGGTTAAGCTAACATCTATTCCATGATTACGGTGAAGTATTACAAGAAGAGACGGGAGCAGGACATAACTTATAAGATAGATGTCCCTTTTAATATGACAACCACGTGAGGTCCAATATATATTTATATGATACGCGGGTAACACTCTGAGGCACGTATAGGTTGGGTTTTGCCTACTTGCAGGTATGGGATCGTGCTCGAATATTGGGAAAACTCTACCAGATTTTTCATGAGCTTTTTATGATTAGACCCTCCTAGTATACCCCTACATTCGAGGACGAATGTTCTTAAGGAAGGGAGCATGTTACACCTCACTTCTTTGTACGTTAGGTTGCATCGTAAGTTAGTCGACATAAGGTCGAAGGAGAAGATTATCTTTGAGGTTATAAATGTTTATGCTAAATTTAACAAGTGATAAGTAAGTCTCGTGAAGGTTAAAGGATAAACGAATCGAAGAGTATAAGTTTCATCAATGTAATACTCCAGGATTTTGAGCTATGGTTTGAACCACTCGACGTGTGTAGGTAGACCCGAGCCCCGAAGAATTTTGGTCATATTCAAGTTTACAAATAAAGAGCACGTTGTATAAGAAGATAAAATCCCAAAATAATTTCAGGCTCAAAAGTGTAACGACGATGATTGGAAATAATATTTTATGTATGGTAAAAATGATTATTATCACATGGCTATGATAATGAGTATATGAAGTGTGTTAAAAATGAGTATTATTTAAGTGAATTGAGATCAAGAAGTTAATTATATGAAAAATTGGTTAAATGTTGGAATAAAGTGAGAGAGTAAGGAATTAATGGTGGTATTAGCCAGAGTTAAATGGATAACTATTTTTGGTGGGCTACCATATGGCATTAATCAGCCAATAGGTGGCATTAAGTGGTCTTAATTGATTTTTGATGAGTCAATGGCTCATAAGTTCCTAATGACACGTGTAAAAGGGACAAACTCACCTAAACTCCTATATAACACTACTATATAACATTCTTGGCTTTATATTAAGGAAAATAAAAATTTTACGACATTTATTTACATGGGTATAGGGCTGCAATGTGATTTATGTAGTTATAGCAGCAATTTCACTTGTAGTTTCATGGACGAAAAGTGTATTCTTTCTAAAGAACAACATATGGATTTTGCGCATTGCTTTAATCTCGCTGTTCCGTGTTGTTGCGTTGTTGGATTCGGGCTTTATTTAAAGTGAAGTAAGGTGGAAGAATAGTAGTTCTTCGCATATAAGGTAAGAATTTTCCTCTTATAGATATATTTAAGTTCGTCCAGGTCATAGCTAAATTGTGGGATGAGAAATACAGTATTAATAGCGAAAAATCGTATAAGGTGTTGTTATTGTCGTGTGTTCTTTTTTGTGTGGTTCTTTTGATTAATATAAGGCTAGGAATCATGTAAATATGTTATATATATATATATATATATATATATATATATATATATGTAGTCCACGCTGTTGTTATTGTTTTGTTAAAATTAGAGAAGAAGATGGGGGGGGGGGGGGAAGGGGTGGTTATTGGTTGCAAACCGAGCTTACCTCTCATCATATTTGGTGCAAGTTTCTTTAACTGAAATTTTTATAGTTGTTGGTACGGTATTGGCTGTATGGAGGTTGTTCCAAGTTAATTATGGTGAAGTAAATATGGTTGTTTTTGTTCTTGGTGTCATGAGCTTGAGGGGAAGTGGAAGAAATAGGGGAGGTGTTGTCCGATTCATTGTAAAATCAGATTGTCTTTGATATACATGATATACCAAGTACTTCCTTAGCCTAACGAGAAGTGCTATCATTATTGTAAGATAAGGAACGAGACGAGCTACAGTTGGCTGGATTGACTGAGAAGCAAACAAGGTATGTAAGGCTTTCTTCTTTCCTTTGTTTGGTATGAACCGAATGAAACTAACGTAAGCGTCCCCCAATAAGAAAGAACTCTATTCTACTAGACATAAGGCCCAGTTAGGAAATTTAGAACAAATTCTTTATACATGGTATAATTGCCTTCTTCATTCCTTAATATGTTATATGATATATATGTTTCACTAGATCTCCAGATTCCTATTGAATTATCTGTTGATGGTAGTTTTTGCTTCTTATGACATCATATGTTGACAAGTTAGCTTACATAACGTATTCGGAGGTTACGACCTTACGTCACTCCGAACAATTCAGAATGTTATTCCACGAGTCTATCATGCATTATATATATATATATATATATATATATATATATTTTATGACACCGCTCCGCGCTATAGTCGGCCGGGTAAGAAACCTATTGTGCACACCACTATAGTTGGGTACGCTATGATGATGTTAGCCCCAAAAGAGCGGCTTGATGATGATGATGATGCAGCTCCGTAGTGTGTGTGTGTATATATATATATGTTTTTAAACTAAAGCATGTATGTAATATGCCCTCTGCGGCATTCAGAGTTTCAGGTTGTCTATCCCTTACTTCTCCTTACTTCATTGATTTTATTTATATGTTTTTTGTTACACCTCAAAAAAATTTCGCGTCGTTTTCATTGTAAGTAAACTAATATAAGCTCGGAGAGGTCATGGAACCCATATAAGGTTAAGAAATACTCTTAACAAGTGTTAAGTATGATCGTATGCATTACATACTCAGTATATTATTCGTACTGACGTCTTTTCTTGCAGACACTGCGTTCATACCTGCAGGTAGACAGGTAGACAGACCAGACCTTCAGAGCTTCATCGGTGGAGTTTCAAAAGCACTCCAGTTGCTTCGGAGCTCCAGATTATTGGTACTACTCTTGTGTATATATATACTTGGGCATGACGGAGTCCTGCCTTATCTTTACGGATTCTTGTATTATACATAGAGGCTTGTAGACAGATATGTGTAGCTAGAAGTCCCGTATCGTCATCAGTTCATATTGTTGTGTTATATTTTGGTAGCCTATGTTTATGGACATAGTTACTAATGGTTATATAGCGATGTGTCTTTATATTGTTATATATGCCCTTACAGATTATGATAACCATGATATGTCTTTGTGGTCCACGAAGAAATGATTATGAGATGTATGTTCAGAGGTGCTCGTTGGGTTAGCTCCGGGTACCCGTCATGGCCCTCTGGTTGGGTTGTGTCACGACCCAGCCCCGTGGGCCGCGACTGGCACCCTACCTGGGTACCCAGACCAAATCGCATATTCATTTCCGAATCCAAACTTATTTCAGAATTTTTCAAATTTTATATCAAACATAATTTATATCGAAAATACGTCTTAAGCGGTCGTAACAAATCAAACTCAAACAAAGCGGCGGAAATAGGCATCGCCGGTCAAAATGCAAATATATACAGAAGGGCCATTTGGGGCCATCATATCAAACAGACCGCTTTAAGACCCGAAAACAAAATCAGACAACATACACATAGGACCCTCGCCCCACACAGATGACTACAGGCCTCTACGAATTCAAAACATAACATATGGCGAGACAGGGCCCCGCCGTACCCAAACCGTCAAATGTACAAAGTATATACAAAGTGGAGGAGTCTGTACCAAGAGTGGACTCCGGATCTAGCAAGAGTACTCCGAGAAAGAAATAGGTGAAGCCTACTGCGGAAGATCACCGGAATCTGCACCTGCGGGCATAAAACGCAGCCCCCGGAGAGAGGGGGTCAGTACGGAATATGTACTGAGTATGTAAAGCACGGAGTACAGAAATATGAATCAAAATCGAAAGCAAATCAGATGTCAAAGTCTGTATCGAAATCATATACATATATATTATGCAAGTAAAATCATGCAAACGCTTAAGAACGTGGTCGCCACTCCGACGCTGGCGCCACACACAGCATAACACCAGAAGGTTTCAAATCTCCGTACATCCCCGAACATAATCATAATCATCGGTGAGCGTATCGCACCCCGAGCCATATCACAGCATAACTCCAAACGGAACCGAGCCCTATGGCGAAGCCTCGGGAACCGTAACACAGCATACTACCGAATTTATCATACAGCGCACGAATCAAAACCGGCCCGGGAACCGGTGAACGAAGTCATACTAAGGCACGAGCGGAGTCGTGAGCAAACAAATGCAAATCGTATTTCAAAATAGTCTTTCAAAGCAAAGTGAACTCATAAATCATTTTACAATACAAGTAGTCGAGTACTTAGCCGACATAAAGTTTCATTTTGCAAAACGTTTCCAAAATGGTCCATATAGTGCAGAACATAGATTAGCGCATCGAATAGTCCAAACATACCCCGTAGGAGGATGTTCCAAAGATCAGAAGTAGTACGTTCAACTTGTTCTCAAAGGTGGCCCGAAGGGCAAATCGGGCATCTTTGGGGTAGCGGACCCACCTCGAGTTGAAATGAGGTGACGAACATATCTTTATGAGCAGTTATATGCCAAGGGTCATACATAATCATTTCTAGGTTACCCGACCACATTTCGATAGGTCTCGGACGAATAGTGGCATTCTAGCCAAATTGGAGCCCTTAAGCTTCAATAGAGTTGAATGAATAGTAACTTTTCTGTGGATCGGGTTTCGAGGAGCAGAAATACTCCGGAAGGTCTCATATTCAACTAACACACTAAGATATGCCAAATAAAGAATTGGGAAGCTTTACATACCTCACAGACGTCGTAAGCTCTTCCAAATGTCTCGTCCCGTTTCGTCAAAAATCTGCAAATGGTCAAAGTTACCAAATGAGATCCTTAGGCTTTGAAATGCCTTTAACTCCATAATTGCCTACCGAAATTTCGGCAGCACTTCCCCTATAAATCTAACATCCCCGAGGCATAGCTCGGCTCCTATTTCATCCACTACAACAGCCCACATATCAACAACCAAAACAAACAACAATAACACCATTCTAGTTTCAAAGTTTTACATGATTTCTTAAGTTGGCAACTTTTCATTCAAACCTTCACAACTCCAATTCTATATCTACATAATGGTATGCATTCCCACATTCAAACTTGTATAATCCCATTCTAATTACAACCATGCCATACACGAAATTGCATAAAAATCCATTATTTTCCCAAATTCTTCAAAACATCTAAAATGCACTACGAACATTCTAACTCACGTCGTTTCATTCCGAATTCATCAACATCGATATAGATTCATATCTAAAGTCTATAACACCCAAGATATACATTGATATACATAGAGATACCGAAGGTATACGCTTTCCGATAATATTCAAAATCATTTTTCAATGCCAATTTCATTCACCAATTAATCATTTACGATATAAGGGCCACAACAACACATTCTACCAACTTAAACAAGATTAATTCACACCAATTTCCCTATCTATGGCTCACGGCCAAACACACTACAAACACACACCCACGACTTTCTATTTACGTCTAAATTACGGGATTCTCGTCTACTTCCCATCCTTAACACATTCATAGCAATTCTATAACATAAAAGGGTAAGAATTCATACCTTTTCTTGAAACCCCGACTTGTCGAAAACGTCGTCCCCGTGCTAAACTAATTATACCACTTCGGAGAGTGTCTTGAGTACTTCACAAATATGTGAAAACTTTGGATTTTTGGTCACTAATCAAACTTGGAAATTTTCTTTTCTTTCTCCTAAGTGGTTCGGCCGAATGCCCTTTTGGGTGTTCTTGACTTGTGATTTTGTTTTTTTTGAATACAACTAAGTGTACTCTCATATATATCTATTTAGGGGTCATGTGCATAGCACATGACCCTTTTAAAAATGGGTTTGGGCCAATGACATGGCCGGATCCCCTCTTCCATTGTTGGGCCTCAATAGCATTTTTGGTTTCTTGGCCCAATGCTTAAAAAGTCCCGTTTTGTAATTCCCGAAACTAATTTCCGAAATTCCAAATTTATCCTCGGCCCTCCCCGAGGTCTTAGCATTAAAGATTACACAACCAACATAGTCATATTCTCAAAAATTAATTTATGTCCTTTTAACACCCGAGTCATAGTTATTTCTCGATTTCCAATTGTGCGAAAACACGGGGCCTAACATTCTCCCCCCCTTAAGAACATTCGTCCTCGAATGTTAGATTAATCTTATAAGGTCTTATGATCAAGGTAGGGGTGTCCCTTTTAATAATGACATACGTAATTTATTTTAGCAATCGACACAACAAACTGAAAAAAAAGGAAATTAGATTACCTGCGGATGTCGGAAACAAGTGGGGATATTTCTTCTTCATCTCGTCCTCCGCCTCCCAAGTCATCTCCTCCCGATTATTGTTGCGCCATAGGACTTTGACGGAGGGCACTTCTTTAGTGCGTAGTCTCCGCACCTGTCGATCCAGAATAGATATAGGCTGCTCGTCATAAGATAACTGCTCCGTCACCTGAATGTCATCTACTGGGAATATCCTGGCAGGATCACCAATACATTTCCGCAACATAGACACATGAAACACTGGGTGTACGGCCTCCAAGTCGGATGGTAAGTCTAGCTCATAGGCGACCTCGCCTATCTTTCGCACGATCTGATACGGTCCAATGTACCGGGGGCTCAACTTACCCTTTTTACCGAATCTCATGACACCCTTCATGGGCGACACCTTCAGGAATACCCAGTCGCCAATCCGGAACTCTAACGGTCGACGTCGTCTATCTGCATAAGCTTTCTGTCGACTCTGAGCAGCTAATAGTCGATCCCGAATAAGCTTTACCTTATCTACAGCCTCCTGGATCACATCTGGCCCAATCAACTTAGTCTCGCCCACGTCAAACCAGCCAATAGGAGACCTGCATCTCCTGCCATAAAGGGCCTCGTACGGAGCCATCTGTATGCTGGAGTGATAACTGTTGTTATAGGCAAACTCAATAAGCGGCAAATGATCATCCCAGCTGCCCCTAAAATCAATAACGCAGGCCCGCAACATATCTTCGAGCGTCTGAATAGTGCGCTCGGCCTGCCCGTCGGACTGAGGGTGAAAAGCTGTACTGAGACTCACCTGAGTCCCTAATCCCTCCTGAAATGACCTCCAGAAATTTGCTGTAAACTGGGTACCTCGGTCAGTAATAATAGATATCGGGACTCCGTGAAGTCTGACTATCTCTCTGATATACAATCTGGCATAGTCCTCAGCCGAATAAGTAGTCCGGACCGGAAGGAAATGGGCTGATTTCGTCAGCCTGTCCACAATAACCCAAATGGAGTCATACCTGCGTAGAGTACGCGGCAACCCAACAATGAAGTCCATATTAATCATCTCCCATTTCCAGGCTGGAATCTCCATCTCCTGTAGCAACCCACCGGGCTTCTGATGTTCGACCTTGACTTGCTGACAGTTCGGGCATTGACTAACAAATTCAGCAATGTCTTTCTTCATGCCGTCCCACCAATACAAACACCGAAGATCCCGATACATCTTAGTGGAACCAGGATGAACAGAATACCGGGCACAATGTGCCTCGCCCATAATCTGCCGTCGTAAGCCCGCAACGTCCGGTACACAGAATCTGCCGTCGTACAATAGTACCCCTTCAGGCGAGATCTCAAACTGGGTCTTTGTCCTATTAAGGGCCGCATCCCGGTACTGAATCAAAAGAGGATCCTCAAACTGGCGCTGCTTTACCTCCTGAATAATAGATGACTCAGCAACTGGACGAACAGAAATCCCAGAATCTCCAGAATCCACCAAACGAACTCCGAGGCTGGCCAGCTGATGAATATCACGAACCAAATCTCTCTTATCAGGTGGAACATCAGCCAGACTGCCCACGGACTTGCGGCTAAGCGCATCAGCTACCACGTTGGCTTTCCCCGGATGGTACAAAATATCAACGTCGTAGTCCTTTAGTAACTCAAGCCATCTCCGCTGCCGCAAATTTAGTTCCTTCTGTCTGAAAATATACTGGAGACTTTTATGGTCCGTATAGATATCAACATGGACCCCATATAAATAATGCCGCCAAATCTTCAGAGCATGAATCACCGCGGCCAACTCAAGATCATGAGTGGGATAGTTTTTCTCGTGCGGTCTGAGCTGCCGGGAAGCATAGGCTATGACTCGACCGCGCTGCATCAATACACATCCTATCCCAATACCAGAGGCGTCACAATAGACAACATACCCGTCAGCTCCCTCTGGAAGAGCCAAAACTGGTGCTGTAATCAATCTCTCCTTCAGCATCTGAAAGCTGCGCTCGCAAGCATCTGTCCACTGGAATTTTGCTGCTTTCTGGGTAAGCCTCGTCAATGGTGCTGAAATAGAAGAGAAATCCTCCACGAACCTGCGGTAATACCCAGCCAATCCAAGAAAACTACGCACCTCTGTCGGTGTAGTAGGCCTGGGCCAATTCTGCACAGCCTCAATCTTCTGCGTGTCAACCCGAATACCATCTGCGCCGACAATATGGCCCAAGAATGCCACAGAAGTCAACCAGAACTCACACTTAGAGAATTTAGCATATAACTTCTGCTGACGGAGGATGCCAAGTACCGTCCTCAAATGATCTGAATGCTCCTCGGCTGATCGCGAGTAAATCAGGATATCATCAATAAATACAATAACAAACATATCCAGAAAAGGCCGAAATACCCGGTTCATCAAATCCATAAACACCGCTGGAGCATTAGTCAGCCCGAAAGACATAACTCTGAACTCATAATGCCCGTACCGGGTCCTGAAAGCAGTCTTCGGGATATCAGACTCCCGTACTCGCACCTGGTGATAGCCTGAGCGCAGATCTATCTTGGAGAAGTGTCTAGCACCCTGCAGCTGATCAAACAAGTCATCAATCCGGGGAAGGGGATATTTATTCTTAATAGTCACCTTATTCAGTTGCCGGTAGTCAATACACATCCGCAACGACCCATCCTTCTTTCTGACAAATAATACCGGCGCTCCCCAGGGTGACGTGCTGGGCCTGATAAAACCCTTATCCAGCAAATCTTTCAGCTGCTCCTTCAACTCCTTCAACTCAGCTGGTGCCATCCTGTAGGGAGGAATAGATATAGGCTGCGTATCCGGCATCAACTCAATAGAAAAATCAATCTCCCGCTCCGGCGGAAGGCCAGGAAGCTCGTCAGGAAAAACATCTGGAAACTCACTGACGACCGGGACAGACTGAAAGGTAGGTACCTCCGCTGCAGTATCGTGCACACGAACCAAATGATAGATATAACCCTTCTGGATCATCTTCTTAGCCTTGAGGTATGAAATAAACTTACCCCTCGGCGATGCAGTAGATCCGAACCACTCTATGACTGGTTCTCCTGGAAACTGAAAACGGACCACCTTTTGTTGGCAGTCGACATTAGCATAGCAGGAAGACAACCAGTCCATACCCATAATGACGTCAAACTCGAACATGTCTAATTCTACCAAATCAGCCTTAGTGCTACGATCATAAATGGTCACAGAACAATCCCTATAGACCTGCCTCGCTATAATAAAATCCCCAACTGGCGTAGCTACCTCGAATGGCTCTATAGGCTCAGACACGATCCCAATCTTACTAGCAACGAGCGGGGAAATATATGATAAAGTAGAGCCAGGGTCAATCAATGCATATACAGATCTGGAGAAAACCAGTAATGTACCTGTGACAACGTTTGGCGAAGCCTCCTGATCCTGGCGGCTGGCCAAAGCATATATGCGGTTCGAGGGACCGCTAGATCCTGAAGCGCCGCCACGGCCTCGACCGCGTCCTGTCGGTGCTGGAATACCCCGCCCTCCAGGGCGTGCAACAGATGGAACAGAGGAAGAACCGGCGGCTGACCCTGTCTGCTGAGCCGCATTACCCGAACCACTGGCCAATGGGCAGTCTCTCATAAAGTGGCCCTGACCACCACAAGTAAAACAAGCTCCCGTCGCTCGGTAACACTCCCCGGGATGAGACTTCCCGCAATGTGGACAACGGGGTCTAGGTGGTCTGGCCTGACTGGGACCCCTGGATACCTGCGAACCTGCCACTCTGGAGCTCTGACCGGCCCCAGACGGTCCCGTACTGTCGAATCTCCGGCTGCCTGACTGAGTACCCCGGCCGGAAGAAGGAAGATATCTGTCAGACGGCTGCTGCTGCTGAGGCTGTCCGCCTCGAGAATCCCCTGAATAACCCGCGGATCTAGCCCTCTTGGGCGGCCTCCTGTCTCTATCTCTGCCAGCAGGATCAGATCTGCGACGGTCCTCCATACCCATCGCATAGGCCTGAAGCCGGGAAATATCCATGTCTGTCTGCAGTGACACGGCCATACAGCTGTCTACCAAATACCGGTCCAATCCCATAACATAGCGGTGCATCCGATCGGACATGTCTGCTACCACGGCCGGTGCATATCGGGCCAGAGAATCAAACTCAAGACTATACTCTCGAACACTCCGACCCCTCTGCTGCAGGCGTAGAAATCGATCAGCTCGTGCCCGCCGTAACTCTGGTGGCAAAAAGTGGCGGGTGAATGCTGTCACAAACTGATCCCAAGTGGCTGGAGGGGCACCCTCTCCTCTAGACAGCTCCCAAGTCTCGTACCAGTGGGTAGCCACATCTCGAAGCCGGTGCGAAGCCAGCTCAACTGACTCAGTCTCTGAAGCCCTGACCAAGTCCAGTGAGCGTCGCATCCCCCGAATAAAGTCGTGGGGGTCCTCGTCGGGCTTAGACCCGAAGAACTCTGGAGGGCCACATAGCAGAAACTCCCGAACTCTCAGGCTGTCCCGCCTGTCATCGTCATCATCGTCCCTCCGCCCGCGTCTGCGAGCCTGCCCTGCTACCAACGTAGTCAGCAACTGTACAGCCTCCCTCAAGGTCCGATCCTCCGCCCCTGGCTGAGGAGCTGGAGTCTCAGGTGCGGGTACACGGACCTCTGGAGCTGCTGAAGGTCCTACTCCAGGCTGTACTGGTGGGGGTGTAGCAGACCCCTCAGACTGTGGCACATCCTCAGGCAAATCATAAACACGAGCCCGGGTAGCTCGCTGTGCCTGGCTAGTCTCTCCAATCCTCGCCTTACCCTTCTGGGCCGCCGTAGCCTTCTTCGGAGGCATCACTGCAAACACAAGGGCGAGTCAGACCAAAATAATCCTAATAGCTCAGCTCTATCGCACGATCTAAGATTACAAAGAAAGTAACGTCCTAAATGCCCTGTAGCTTCCCGTTTATAGATGTGGTGCACAACACATCGATAAACAAGACTCTACGAGACACGGCCTGTAGACATTCCGAGGACAAACCGCTCTGATACCACTTTTGTCACGACCCAGCCCCGTGGGCCGCGACTGGCACCCTACCTGGGTACCCAGACCAAATCGCATATTCATTTCCGAATCCAAACTTATTTCAGAATTTTTCAAATTTTATATCAAACATAATTTATATCGAAAATACGTCTTAAGCGGTCGTAACAAATCAAACTCAAACAAAGCGGCGGAAATAGGCATCGCCGGTCAAAATGCAAATATATACAGAAGGGCCATTTGGGGCCATCATATCAAACAGACCGCTTTAAGACCCGAAAACAAAATCAGACAACATACACATAGGACCCTCGCCCCACACAGATGACTACAGGCCTCTACGAATTCAAAACATAACATATGGCGAGACAGGGCCCCGCCGTACCCAAACCGTCAAATGTACAAAGTATATACAAAGTGGAGGAGTCTGTACCAAGAGTGGACTCCGGATCTAGCAAGAGTACTCCGAGAAAGAAATAGGTGAAGCCTACTGCGGAAGATCACCGGAATCTGCACCTGCGGGCATAAAACGCAGCCCCCGGAGAGAGGGGGTCAGTACGGAATATGTACTGAGTATGTAAAGCACGGAGTACAGAAATATGAATCAAAATCGAAAGCAAATCAGATGTCAAAGTCTGTATCGAAATCATATACATATATATTATGCAAGTAAAATCATGCAAACGCTTAAGAACGTGGTCGCCACTCCGACGCTGGCGCCACACCCAGCATAACACCAGAAGGTTTCAAATCTCCGTACATCCCCGAACATAATCATAATCATCGGTGAGCGTATCGCACCCCGAGCCATATCACAGCATAACTCCAAACGGAACCGAGCCCTATGGCGAAGCCTCGGGAACCGTAACACAGCATACTACCGAATTTATCATACAGCGCACGAATCAAAACCGGCCCGGGAACCGGTGAACGAAGTCATACTAAGGCACGAGCGGAGTCGTGAGCAAACAAATGCAAATCGTATTTCAAAATAGTCTTTCAAAGCAAAGTGAACTCATAAATCATTTTACAATACAAGTAGTCGAGTACTTAGCCGACATAAAGTTTCATTTTGCAAAACGTTTCCAAAATGGTCCATATAGTGCAGAACATAGATTAGCGCATCGAATAGTCCAAACATACCCCGTAGGAGGATGTTCCAAAGATCAGAAGTAGTACGTTCAACTTGTTCTCAAAGGTGGCCCGAAGGGCAAATCGGGCATCTTTGGGGTAGCGGACCCACCTCGAGTTGAAATGAGGTGACGAACATATCTTTATGAGCAGTTATATGCCAAGGGTCATACATAATCATTTCTAGGTTACCCGACCACATTTCGATAGGTCTCGGACGAATAGTGGCATTCTAGCCAAATTGGAGCCCTTAAGCTTCAATAGAGTTGAATGAATAGTAACTTTTCTGTGGATCGGGTTTCGAGGAGCAGAAATACTCCGGAAGGTCTCATATTCAACTAACACACTAAGATATGCCAAATAAAGAATTGGGAAGCTTTACATACCTCACAGACGTCGTAAGCTCTTCCAAATGTCTCGTCCCGTTTCGTCAAAAATCTGCAAATGGTCAAAGTTACCAAATGAGATCCTTAGGCTTTGAAATGCCTTTAACTCCATAATTGCCTACCGAAATTTCGGCAGCACTTCCCCTATAAATCTAACATCCCCGAGGCATAGCTCGGCTCCTATTTCATCCACTACAACAGCCCACATATCAACAACCAAAACAAACAACAATAACACCATTCTAGTTTCAAAGTTTTACATGATTTCTTAAGTTGGCAACTTTTCATTCAAACCTTCACAACTCCAATTCTATATCTACATAATGGTATGCATTCCCACATTCAAACTTGTATAATCCCATTCTAATTACAACCATGCCATACACGAAATTGCATAAAAATCCATTATTTTCCCAAATTCTTCAAAACATCTAAAATGCACTACGAACATTCTAACTCACGTCGTTTCATTCCGAATTCATCAACATCGATATAGATTCATATCTAAAGTCTATAACACCCAAGATATACATTGATATACATAGAGATACCGAAGGTATACGCTTTCCGATAATATTCAAAATCATTTTTCAATGCCAATTTCATTCACCAATTAATCATTTACGATATAAGGGCCACAACAACACATTCTACCAACTTAAACAAGATTAATTCACACCAATTTCCCTATCTATGGCTCACGGCCAAACACACTACAAACACACACCCACGACTTTCTATTTACGTCTAAATTACGGGATTCTCGTCTACTTCCCATCCTTAACACATTCATAGCAATTCTATAACATAAAAGGGTAAGAATTCATACCTTTTCTTGAAACCCCGACTTGTCGAAAACGTCGTCCCCGTGCTAAACTAATTATACCACTTCGGAGAGTGTCTTGAGTACTTCACAAATATGTGAAAACTTTGGATTTTTGGTCACTAATCAAACTTGGAAATTTTCTTTTCTTTCTCCTAAGTGGTTCGGCCGAATGCCCTTTTGGGTGTTCTTGACTTGTGATTTTGTTTTTTTTGAATACAACTAAGTGTACTCTCATATATATCTATTTAGGGGTCATGTGCATAGCACATGACCCTTTTAAAAATGGGTTTGGGCCAATGACATGGCCGGATCCCCTCTTCCATTGTTGGGCCTCAATAGCATTTTTGGTTTCTTGGCCCAATGCTTAAAAAGTCCCGTTTTGTAATTCCCGAAACTAATTTCCGAAATTCCAAATTTATCCTCGGCCCTCCCCGAGGTCTTAGCATTAAAGATTACACAACCAACATAGTCATATTCTCAAAAATTAATTTATGTCCTTTTAACACCCGAGTCATAGTTATTTCTCGATTTCCAATTGTGCGAAAACACGGGGCCTAACAGGTTGTGACAAAAGTGGTATCAGAGCAGTTCGTCCTAGGGAATGTCTACGAGTCGTGTCCAGTAGAGTCTTGTTTATAGGTGTGAAGCGTGCCGAGCGTATAAACAAGAGGCTGTAGGGCATTTAGGAATCATTGACCTTGCTTTCTCATCTTAGATCGTGCAGTAGAGCCAAAGCCTAGGAAAGATGATTCTTGACCCTCTTTTCTTATTAGACTAGTGCAGATTGATACAGATGAAAAGGTCGCCTTTTGATAGTGGGGGTGCAAGGAAGGCCTCATAGGTGGACTCCGGACCACGGGAACCAGGACAGATTAGGAGGAATCTTAGTTACTCTATTGAGACAGATCCTTCTGTGGATATTGAGATGATTCCCCAAGAGCCTATGACTTCTATGGAGGAGGATCCGTCAGAGAATAGTTATGAGAGGACCCATCTGAGGGTTCGTATGAGACACCAGTGGAGCATGAGGCTCCTGAGGCTGCACTGGATTTGGCCTCTCCAGTTTCTCCTATGATTGAGTATTACATCAGAACAACTATAACTGTAAGTGTTACGGAGTACTAACCCTCTATCTTGGCCTTCAGTCAATTAGGAGCTGCCAGAGTATTCGTATCCTTCCAATTATGATGGGGGAGATGAGGATGGTCAGTTAAGTAAATGGTGGGAGGATGATGAAAGGGATATTTCACTTCATAATTCCCAAGACCAAGATCAAGACAGGCCGGTTACAGGTATATGGGTCTTCTTATTGAATTTCTTGTATTATGTGTGATTATTATGAGATATCATCTATTGTTTGACAATTGGAATTTTAAAGAAATCGATAACTGGATTATTCATTGGCAATTACAACTAAGACATTTCTACTACCATTATGAACCCCAGGACTAGGAATGGCAAGAAGTCACGTGTGTTGACTTGTGGTAATGGAAATTTTCTAGTTATTGAAAGTTTCAAAGGTTATAATGATATTCATCCCTCCAAGAAAGTAAAGGACATTTCCAACTTGGGGAAATGCATTACATGATTTTATTTGGACTTTCCATTAGAATTTCAAAAATAAAATAAAAATGCGGCAATAAAAAGGACGGATATGATAAACCAGAATGCCCAACGAAAATTAGGAGCAAATGTGCCGTATGAGTACAGTCTTAAAGTGATAGCGAGGTATGAGACTGGCTAGTTAGGCGAAAAGAAGGGAGAAGTACTAAAGTCACAGACTCAGTACAATTTTAAATAGCATTGGGATATTTCGTAAGTGAGGTACAAATAAGCGATGTAAACAATGATTCATATGTGGCCATATTAAACAGTATGCGTACCCGTATGATCGATCTTACGGGATGTTAAATGTATCGATCTTAAGCAAGTGCTACAAGGCAGGTTAATGTTGTTTTCTCCGAATATTAAAGTTTGACAATCACGATGCAATAATATTAGGGAGAAGAAGAATATGTGTATATAAGAGTAGAGAGACTATGATGTCATGAGAAAAAGAGCGGTGTAAGCAAGGGAAAGTATGTTGCTAGTAAGGATCAAGTAAGGTTTCCAAGAAAAGGGTTAAGGCGACGGTAGAGGCAAAGAGCCATCCGGATCAATCTCTAAAGTAAATAAGCAGGAAGGATAGAGCATGGCAATATGGGGTAAAGGACGAATGCGAGGATCCCGAAAACAGATCTTGATAAATAGGATTGAAGTATAATAACGACGAGCATGGATATAATCTGAGAAGTAATAATCAGGTTTTATGAAGATATTATGGGATTTCTGACTCCTAGGTTACATCCGAAAGGGATAAATATGAAGCCATATTGATACGTTAACCTAGAAAGCGGGAAAAGTTCTCCCCCCAAATATTTGATTTTAGAAATAAAAGGGGTTCGTACTTCTAATAGAATATTTTACAAATTCCAAGGCCAATACTGTAGAATGGCAAGTGCGGAAGAGCACTTTGTGAGTAAGGGAATTCAAGGAAGACCTTGAGGGAGAAAGTAAAGAAAGGGCACTAATGAATTGGTAAAAGGAAGTTGCATAACCATCCGAAAAAAGAGGAAGGTTAATAGGCGGATAATTTTTGCAAAGAGGCAAAACATCGATAGCATGGGACAAGAGTCTGGATAAGAAGTACCGAAATTCGATAATAAACGAAATAGGCTGAATGTACGAGGGATATGTATAACTATGAGCAAGTTATGGTGTCAAAAGGGGAAGATAAGAAGGAGAAAAGGATCGACAAGATATTGGAATAACTATGACACCAAACTACGGTACAACCATCTAGTAAAGAAAGACTACAGAACAATATGAGTTGGACAAATGAAAAAACAGGTCGTGGAAAATAGATGTGATAGTGTATTGACTTACTATGGTATTAAAAGGATAAATCAGATTTTGTTGGTTATAAGATAAGATCAGTACAGGATAGGGAACAAACAAAAGTTTTCAGTTAGCAAAAAGTAAATAAGTTAAACCATGTGACGAAAGGAACTCTGGCATTATATGGAATAGAGGATTTGAAGGACCACTTAAGTCAGCCAGATGATTACCAAAGACGGTTAATATTCAAATGTTGCTGGTATCTGAGAATATCTTTAAGGAAGGGGGTGGGGGGTGGGGGAGGACAAATTTAATTCTAAGATGAATGACAATATTCCCAAATTCAAAAGAGGGAAATGTACTGGCTTGAAGGAGCCAAAGTTCGATATGTACCGAAATATCAAGATTTTTTTTTTAAAATAAAGTGGGAATGGATTGAATACAAGTATATTATGGGAAAAATATGGGAGCGGAAGCATGACAAGATCATGAAGGTATTAGAGAATCAAAGAGAATGAGTTTCGTTAATGCGACATGTTATGTTTCTGGACTATGGTTCGAATCGCTTGTACCTGAGAAATTTTGGTTACATTTAAATATGCAGCAACGTACTCCGAGAGGTAACGAAAGGAGTAAGAAGGATCTATAAGTTGACCAGGAAGTAAGTATAAAGGACAATCTGGATTACAAAAAAGGAAATCTTAGCACTTGAAGAGATTGAAGCTTTAACAAGAGGAATAATTATAGGAAGGGGATCTCCAAAGAAAAGGAAGATAGTGTGCCTATGGGTAGCAAGACACCAGTGCTACCTGAGATTAGAAAGTACCTCAAAAGTCGTGAAATCACAAGTCGCCGGTCATATCAAATGCGAGAGCATATGTTATAGAACCATATAAACAATCGTCGTGATGAAATGGCCAACAAAATTGGGTAAGGACAACGATAAGGAGTAAAATAAGAAAATAGGCTAATTTAAGTCTCAAATGATCACCAGTACAAAAGAATCAAGGACTTAAGAAGAAAGCACACTCTTATTGAAAGGAAGTTATGATTAAGGAAGATTTTTATCTTAGTCCCATGTTTATGAGTTTATATTTTAATTATGTAAAGATTTGAGGAGAGGAAATTGGAGGAAATCATCAAATATGAATTTGAAGATATTTTGCGTTATAAATTAGCTTGAGCTGTGATTATTAGTATGTTATGAGTATAATTTTGCTACGACGGATAATAATGACGCTGAGGAAGTATTATATACACGTATATGAGGGATTGTGTTGAGGTTGTTGTTGTGGATTGATTATGAGAGGATGTCTGGATGGACAATCTGAAGTAAAACAATCACTAAGAATAATAAGTCATCAGCTAGGAAATGCTATTGCAAATTGTCACGACCCAATTAGGGGCCATGACGGGTACCCGGGGCTAACCACCGAGCACCGCTCATACAATTACCCATCATACTCATCCTGCTTTCATTCATTATTCTTATACTCAAAATCATAGGGAAAACCATTTCCATTTTGAAACATATTTACCTGTATATACACAAGCCTTCCGGCTATCAAAATAATACATATATATATATATATATATATACATTGAGGAAATCGTGAGATCATACTACCAACACATACGTATCTACAAGCCTCTATTGGAGTACTAGACATACGGACGGGACAGGACCCTGCCGTGCCCAAATATGTACACAAAATGATAAATCAAATAGCACCTCCGGAATAATGGAGTGCTCCTGTAAATCTGCTGATAGCTCCTATGGATCTGCACCTTCTCCCTGTCTACCTGTGGGTATGAACACAGCGTCCAAGAAGAAAGAACGTGAGTACGAACATTGTACTGAGTATGTAAGGCATCAACAATAATAATACATCAATGAAATAAAGAGGCATCAAATAAAGAGCAACCTGCAACTGACTATCAATTATAAAAGAAATAATGCATGTTGCCTTACTCCATAATCATCAGTATATCATGTATGCATATATGTATAAGCTGCCCGACCATATAGGTACGGTGTGATAATCATTAGCCCGCGTTCTGGGTAACCATCTCATGCTGCCCACTAGTGGTGTCTGCCCATGCCATCTAGACATGGTGTATACACTGCCAGCTTTAACGGTGTCTGACCGGACATATAGGCGTGGTGTGATATCATCATATGCATCTCATAGACTTATCATAATCTTATCATACTTATTATCATAATGCATGCCTAGGGAATCAAAGACAGCCATACTTTATCGGGGTGACATAAGGTCGTGAACCCCCCGATTCCATTATGGAGCATTCGTACGCATTCTGCCTCACCTGGAAGGAATTAGCATATAAGGTGAGTGTATAAAATGAACAACATCAATGGATCATAGTTAACATCATTAGCTTTGCAGAAACATCATATTCGTGAACTCTAGAATCTTTGGACTCAAGCTCATCATCATCATGTTCTTAATATCTCTTATTTTTAACTCATATGGCTAATCATAAACATAGACTCTTAGTTTTACAGAATGTAGAAAATTCATGGAGAATAAGGGAAAATCATTCCATAAGATTCATGCCTTAGAAAGAAGGAACTAGCCTCACATTAGCTAAATGATTATAAGAACGTGCTTACTAAAGCTAGAGAAAATTGGGCAGCATTTCCTTTAATTATAAAACTTTCCTCATTTTTCATATCATCTCCCAAACATCCATAACAATATTCACAATATTATAACAACAATCATCATTCATCTATATTATCCACATTTAACAATTTCACTTCAATTCCTCCATAATCGTGGTCATAGTTCATTATTGCGTTTTCTCACATATAATGCTTATCCCATATTCTAAATTTCACTTATAGCATACTTACAATCACAACATATCAATATTCATGGTTCACTTCAAACTAGTACTCAAATATGACACTATTCCCACATTCATGGCCCATTTTCTATATCCTTCTACAATCCAAGTGTTTCAACTTTTCAATACCTTAAACAACATGGTAATACCATAAAAATTACCTTTGATAGTGTCAGAATGAGATTTAAGTGTAAATACTTCACTTGAGCAAAACCCTAGTTCCACTTCCCATGAGATTTCTTGCCTTAAATGAACCCTTGTGAGTTTCTTGCACTTGTTTCTCTTGATTTGATGAAGTTGATCCTTAGTTTCACTTGGATTCTTGTAGATGAAGAGTGGAGAGAGTTCTAGAGGGTTCTTGAGGTGTGGAGAGAAAATGAGAAGATGGGAAATGAAAATAATGAACCTGGGTCCCTTATTTAAAAACATAAAATTCTGTCCCGACTAAATTATACGGACACTTATACGGTTCGTATAAACTTATACGGTCCGTATAAGTGACCGTGAAATCGCTTCAGCAACCACTCCTTTCTGTGACAATTATACGACACATTATACGGTCTGTATAATTTTATACGGTCCGTATAAGTGATCGTGAAATCACCCCATTAACATCTCGCTTCTGTGACCATTTTACGGCACATTATACGGTCCGTATAAGTGACCGTATAATCCCATCAGTGAGGGACCTTCACTGTGACGATTCTTCGGGCCATTATACGGACCGTATTATTGGTCGTATAACCTATCTCTTCTCCGATTTTGTTCTCGTCGCTTCGTTTGATCTCAAATCCTTATGGAACCTTCTTCACACTTTTTTAACACGTCATTAACAATCTAAGAGACATTATAACTCTTCTCCAAGACACCATTAAGTCATCTTTAACTTGTTACTCGTAAATCCTTTCCGATACATATCGTATGCCTTGCCTTCTCTTGGCAAACTTTCTCCCCTACCTCGAATGTGTTTGAAATCTTAATTAGGGTCACCAAATATTATTTCTTACTTATTGCGATACCGTATACTTCGCTCTTTCGTTACTCTATTCACTGTGCATCAATGGGGAATTTTCTGCGGTGTGACATTCTCCCCCCCCCCCCTTCTGGAACATTCGTCCTCGAATGTTAAGCTCTCGGGAATTCTACGAAAATTTCGCCAGAGTTTCCCCTTTAATACGGCACTACCATCCTATCACAACAGCCCACATTAACATTGCCTCACAGGGCCACAACACAATAGCAATATAAGTTGGCCACACGCGATCCATATGCATAAAAAGAAACATACATACCTCATAATCTCGATGCTTCATCATGGATCTCTTCTGGAGGCTGAAACAAGTGTGGGTATTTGGATTTCATACTCTCTTCTGCTTCCCAAGTCATTTCTTCTCTGTTGTTATTTTGCCATAAGACTTTAACTGAGGCCACTTCCTTTTTTCGAAGTCTCCGTACTTGCTTGTCTAATATGGCAATGGGCACTTCTTCATAGACTAGATTTTCTGTCACTTGAACATCATCTATTGGGACAATCCTCATAGGATCTCTAACACACTTGCGGAGCATTGAGACATGGAAAACTGGATGGACCGATTCAAGTTCTGGAGGCAAGTCCAATTCATAAGCTACTTGACCCACCTTGCGGATAATCTTATAGGGTCCAATGTATCGAGGACTTAACTTTCCTTTCTTACCAAATCTCATCACTCCTTTCATTAGTGACACCTTTAAGAATACCCAATCATCAACTTGAAATTTTAAGCTTCTCCGACGGTTGTCCGCATAAGATTTTTGGTGACTTTGGGATGTCAATAATCGATCTCGGATCACCTTGCCTTTTTCTACTGCTTGTTGAATTAACTCAGGGCCTATTAGTTGTACTTCTCCTATTTCAAACCATCCAATTGGGGATCTGCACTTTCTTCCATATAGAACTTCATACGGAGTCATCTGGATACTGGAATGGTAGCTATTGTTGTATGCAAACTCAATAAGAAGTAAGTGGTAATCCCAACTACCACCGAAATCTAGTACACATGCCCGTAGAATATCTTTCAAGGTCTGAATAGTACGTTTAGCTTGCCCATCAGTTTGCTGATGGAATGCTGTGCTGAGCTTTACTTGAGTACCTAGACCTTCTTGGAAAGGTTTCCAGAACTTAGCCGTAAATTGAGCTCCTCTATCTGTGATAATGGATATCGGAATACCATGGAGTGGCACAATCTCCTTGAGATACAACCTTGCATAATCTTCTGCTGAGTATGTGGTTCTAACTTGAAGAAAATAAGCTGCTTTTGTCAATCTATCCACAATCACCCATATAGAATCATACTTGCTTCGGGAACGAGGTAATCCCACAATAAAATCCATATCGACCACTTCCCATTTCCAAGTAGGGATTTCCATTGCTTGCAATAATCCTCCTGGCTTTTGATGTTCAATTTTCACTTGCTGGAAATTTTGACATTGAGCTAAATATTCTGCTATGTCTGTCTTCAAGCCATCCCACCAATATATCAACTTGAGATCATGATACATCTTCATTGCACCTGGGTGAATAGAATACCGAGAATAATGAGCTTCTTCTAGAATTCAACGGCGCAATTCTGAAACATTCGGAACACATAGCCTGCCTCGGTATCTAAGTATTCCATCCATAGAAGTTTCAAATGGAGACTTCTCTTTTTCACGAAATGTGTCTCTGTAATGTCTCAAATGAGGATCTTCATACTGACGCTCTTTCACTTCCATATTTAGGGACGAAACTGTGGGATCATTAATACCAATCCCTGCACTACCTGAATCAATTAAACGTACTCCAAGATTAGCTAGTTGGTGGAGCTCATGAATTAATTCTTTCTTCTCCAGAGGAACTTCACATAGGCTGCCCATTGATCGGTGGCTAAGCGCATAAGATACTATATTTGCCTTTCCGGGGTGGTATAAAATACTCACATCATAAGCTTTCAATAATTCTAACCACCGCCTCTACTGCAGATTCAACTCCTTCTGTTTGAAAATGTATTGAAGACTCTTGTGATCTGTATAGATATCAACATGCACACCATACAAGTAATGTCTCCACATCTTTAATGCATGAATAAATGCATCCAATTCGAGATCATGAGTTGGGTAGTTCTTTTCATGTTTCCGCAGCTGTCTCGAAGCATAAGCGATGACTTTACCGTGCTGCATTAACACACGTCCTAACCCAACACCGGAAGCATCACAATATATAACATAGCCATCTGGCCCTTCTGGGAGTGTCAAGACTGGGGATGAGGTTAATCTGTCCTTCAACTCTTGGAAGCTGCATTAGCAAGCATCAATCCACTAAAACTTAGCTGACTTTTGGGTTAGCTTCGTCAACGGGGCTGAAATAGAGGAAAATCCTTCTATGAACCTTCTATAGTAACTTGCCAATCCCAGAAAACTACGGACTTCTGTGGGAGTCGTAGGCCTTGGCCAAGTCTTCACAGCTTAAATTTTCTGAGTATCAACTCGAATGCCATCATCTGCAATAACATGACCCAAAAATGTCACAGAATTCAGCCAAAACTCCCACTTTAAAAATTTAGCATACAATTCTCGATATTGAAGAATTCCAAGAACAATACGTAAATGGTCAGCATGTTCTGATTCTGTGCGAGAGTATACCAGAATATCATCAATGAATACTATTACGAATAAATCTAAGAGAGGCCTGAATACATTATTCATAAAATTCATGAACACTGCCGGAGCATTACTTAACCCAAATGACATCACCCAGAATTCATAATGGCCATATTTCGTTCTGAAAGTTGTTTTGGGAATATCTTCTTCTTTAACTCTCACTTGATGATAGCCTGACCTCAAGTATATTTTGGAAAACCACTTGGCACCCTGCAGTTGATCAAATAAATTATCAATTCTCAAATGAGGATATTTATTCTTTATCGTCACCTTATTCAACTGCGTATAATCGATGCACATTCGTAGGGAGCCATCTTTCTTTCTTACAAATAGGACAGGTGGTCCCCATGGTGATGAACTGGGTCTAATAAAACCCTTCTCAAGTAGATCTTTCAACTGTGCCTTTAATTCTTTCAATTTTATCGGAACCATTAAGTAAAGAGGAATAGAAATAGGCTTGGTGTCCGGCAACACATCAATAACGAAATCAATCTCTCTTTCCGGAGGAAGGCCTGGAAGTTCATCTGGAAATACATCCGGAAATTCATTCACTACCGGAACGGATTGGAAAGTTGGCGACTTTGCTTGGGTGTCATGAACTCGGACTAAGAGATAAATATAGCCCTTAACTATCATCTTTCTTGCCTTAAGGTAGGAAATAAACCTACCTCTTGGAGATGCTGCATTACCCTTCCATTCAAGCGCAGGCTCTCCCAGAAATTGAAATCGAACTACTTTCATTCGGCAATCAACATTAGCATAACATGAGGCCAACCAATCCATACCCATATTCACATCGAAATCTAACATTTCAAGCTCAACTAAATCAGCTTTAGTCTGGCGGTCGCATATCACAATTACACAATTTTTGTACACTTGTCTAGCTATCACGGGATCACCAACCGGAGTAGACACCTCAAAAGGTTTAATTGGCTTAGTTTCACCTAAATACGACCAGTAACATACAGAGTAATATAAGATAGGGTAGAACCCGGATCTATCAATGCATATATATTATGGGAAAATATGGATAATATACCTCTAACCACATCCGGGGGGGACTCAAGATCCTATCGTCCGGCTAAAGCATACATACGGGGATGAGTGGCACCTGAAGTAGATGCTCCCCCTCTGCCTCTACCTCGACCTACTGGAATCTGGGGAACCCAACTCTACCACTCATCGACGGGCAATCTCGCATCATGTGCCCCACCTGGCCACAAGCATAGCAAGCATTTGAACCTTGGCGACACTATCCAAAATGTAATCTACCGCACTGGCTGCATCGCGGTACTGGGGGTCTCCTCTAGATATAATCTCCCCCAAACTGAGAATCGGAGGCCCTCGAACTCTGTCCATGTCCTGAACGAAAGGAGCGATCAAATGTCCTACCTGCAAATCATGGATGTGCACTAGTCGTCGACTAGCCTGAGTGTCTAGAATATGCCTGCCTTGATCCCCCTCTATAATAACTTCCTGCCCCCATAGATCTGGCCCTCTTGCTTTGCCTTCTATCAGTATCACGATCACCTCTTTGCGGATGTTGTTGTCCTTCTAAATTCTGGGCATGGGCTTGAATGCGGGAAATATCCATCCCATCTTGCAACCAAGCCGTCAAGCAGTCCTTGAACAAATGTTGCCCTAATCCACTCACGAATTTGTGCACTCTATCCCCCATGTCGGCCACCATAGTCGGGGCATATCTAGCCAATGAATTCAACTGAAGGCTATACTCCCCGACACTCATATTTCCTTGTTTTAGATTTAAGAACCTATCCGCTCTAGCTCGGCGGACCTCGGGTGGCAAATAATGGCGGATGAAGGAATGTACAAATTCTTGCAAAATGGGAGGAGGCGTATTCTCTTTTCTTAATGATAGCCAATTATTGTACCATAATACCGCCACATATCGGAGTCTATAAGATGCTAACTCCACAGATTCAATTTCGGAGGCATGAATAATCTTCAATGTTCTCAGCATCTCATCAATAAAACCTTGTGGGTCTTCATCCGGCTTTGACCCGAAAAACTCCGGAGGATTCAAACTCATGAAATCATGGGCTCTGGTACTTGCTGCCCAATCACTTAGACCCGCATTCTTCCGCTGTGCCTGGACGGGAACTAACTGTGTCAATAGATGAATAGCCTCGGTCACTTGTCGACCTGAAGTAGCTGATGGAGGAACTGGAGGCATAGGAGCTGGAGCTGATGCCCCTTCCTGTTCTTCTATAATAGATGGAGTGGGAGAAGTATTTGATAGAGCCTCATTATGTGAATCACCCTCTTCCATATTCAATGGCGGCTCTCTTTCTACCCGCCTTTTTATCGTAGTCTTGCCCTTCTGGGAGGCTGTAGCTTTTCCCTTTGGCGGCATTTCTGAAATCATAGCACAATATTAAGGAGGAGATAATTTTATAACACAGCTCTATGGCACGATCTCATAAGAAGAAGAATGGTCATTTTTCCTAAATGCTCTGTAGCCTCCTGTTTATTAGTGTGGCGCGCAACACACCATAAACAAGACTCTACTAGACACGGCTCGTAGACACTTCCTAGGGCTGAACTGCTCTGATACCACTTTTGTCACGACCCGATTAGGGGCCATGACGAGTACCCGGGGCTAACCACCGAGCACCGCTCATACTATTACCCATCGTACTCATCCTGCTTTCATTCATTATTCTTATACTCAAAATCATAAGGAAAACCATTTCCAATTTGAAAAATATTTACCTTTTTATCCACAAGCCTTCCAGCTATTAAAATAATATATATATAATGAGGAAATCGTGACACCATACTACCCGCACATACGTATCTACGATCCTCTACTGGAGTACTAGACATATGGATGGGACAGGACCCCGCCACGCCCAAATATGTACACAAAATGATAAATCAAATAGCACTTTCGGAATAATAGAGTGCTCTTGTAAATCTGCTGATAGCTCCTATGGATCTGCACCTTCTCCCTATCTACTTGTGGGCATGAACACAGCGTCCAAGAAGAAAGGACGTTAGGGAGAACATTGTACTGAGTATGTAAGGCATCAACAATAATAATACATCAATGAAATAAAGTGGCATCAAATGAGGAGCAACCTGTAACTGACTATCAATTATAAAAGAAATAATGTATGCTGCCTTACTACATAATCCTCATCATATTATGTATGCGTATATGTATAAGCTGCCCGACCATATAGGTACAGTGTGATAATCATTAGCCCGGGTCCAGGCCTCCCGCGTCCGGGGTAACCATCTCATGCTGCCCACTAGTGGTGTCTGCCCATGCCATCTTGACATGGTGTATACGCTGCCCGCTTTAGCGGTGTCTGCCCGGCCATATAGGTGCGGTGTGATATCATCATATGCATCTCATAGACTTATCATAATCTTATCATACTTATTATCATAATGCATGCCTAGGGACTCAAAGACAACCATACTTTATCGGGGTGACATAAGGTCGTGAACCCCCCGATTCCATTATGGAGCATTCATACGCATTCTGCCTCACCTTGAAGGACTTAGCATATAAGGTGAGTGTATAAAATGAACAACATCAATAGATCATAGTTAACGTCATTAGCTTTGTAGAAACATCATATTCGTGAACTCTAGAATCTTTGGACTTAAGCTCATCATCATCATGTTCATAATATCTCTTATTTTTAACTCATATGGCTATTCATGAACATAGACTCTACGTTTTACGGAATGTAGGAAATTCATGGAGAAGGGAAAATCAGGCCATAAGATTCATGCCTTAGAAAGAAGGGACTAGCCTCACATACCTTTTTCTTTAGCTATTCTACCGCTTGATGGTTCTCCTTCAATACTCACGTCTTTACCTTCAAGGGAGTTCGTATTAACATTAGCTAAACAATGATTATAAGAACGTGCTTACTAAAGCTAGAGAAAATTGGACAGCATTTCGTTTATTTATACAACTTTCCTCATTTTTCATATCATCTCCCAAACATCCATAACAACGTTCACAATATTATAACAACAATCATCATTCATCTATATTATCCACATTTCACAATTTCACTTCAATTCCTCCATAATCTTGGTCATAGTTCATTATTGCATTTTCTCACATATAATGCTTATCCCATATTATTAATGTTACTTATAGCATACTTACAATCACAACATATCAATATTCATGATTCACTCCAAACTACTACTCAAATATGACACTATTCCCACATTCATGGCCCATTTTCTATATCCTTCTACAATCAAAGTGTTTCAACTTTTCAATACCTTAAACAACATGGAATTACCATTAATATTACCTTTGATAGTGTGGGAATGAGCTTTAAGCTGAAATACTTCACTTGAGCAAAACCCTAGTTCCACTTCCCATGATATTTCTTGCCTTAGATGAACCCTAGTGGGTTTCTTGCACTTGTTTCTCTTGATTTGATGAAGTTGATCCTTAGTTTCACTTGGATTCTTGTAGATGAAGAGTGGAGAGAGTTCTAGAGGGTTCTTGAGGTGTGGAGAGAAAATGAGAAGATTGGAAATGAAAATAATGAACTTGGGTCCCTTATTTAAAAACATAAAATTATGTTCCGACTAAATTATACGGACACTTATACGGTCCGTATAAGTGACCGTGAAATCTCTTCAGCAACCACTCCTTTCTGTGACAATTATACGGCACATTATACGGTTCGTATAATTTTATACGGTCCGTATAAGTGACTGTGAAATCACCCCATCAACATCTCGCTTTTGTGACCATTATACGACACATTATATGGTCCGTATACGATCCATATAAGTGATCGTATAATCCCATCAGTGAGGTACCTTCACTGTGACGATTCTGCGGACCATTATACGGACCATATAATTGGTCGTATAAGCTATCTCTTCTCCGATTTTGTTCTCGTCACTTCGTTTGATCTCAAATCCTTGTGGAACCTTCTTCGCACTTGTTTAACACTTTATTAACAATCTAAGGGACATTATAACTCTTCTCCAAGACACCATTAAGTCATCATTAACTTGTTACTCGAAAATCCTTTCCGATACATATCGTATGCCTTGCCTTCTCTTGGTAAACGTTCTCCCCCTACCCCGAATATCTTTGAGATCTTAATTAGGGTCATCAAATATTATTTCTTACTTATTGCGATACCTTATACTTCGTGCCTTTCGTTAGTCTATTCACTGTGCATCAACGGGGAATTTTTCGGGGTGTAACACAAATCATTTGGGCGCTACCATAGATGGAACTATGATGATATTGTAAGAAATTAAAGTGTCCGACCAAGGAATTAAAAGGAGATGATATGATATGTATATAAGGTCGACTAGTACAAAAAGGGATGATCTAAAATAGCACCACAGAAGCAAGCAAGGAAAGGTGTTATATCTGAAAGAGAGTAGAGAAATAAGGAGCAAGGCAAAAGAGTACAATAATTAAGAGTGCTCACAAGCTACAATATTCGAGGACGAATGTTTCTAAGGGGGGAAGAATGTTACACCTCGAAAAAATTTCACATCATTTGCGTTGTAAGCAAACAAACGTAAGCTCGGAGACGTCATGGAACCTTTATAAGGTTAAGGAATACTCTTAACAAGTGTTAAGTAAGTGTCAAAATGTTTCGAGATTGAACAAATTGAAGAAAATAAGTTTGTCGAAAATTTGAAAAAAGTTGGCAGAATTTTGGACAGATATTTTGGGTCAACTTTAGAGAGGTATATCTCCTAGTATATCAGGATTTTTGAAGTGAAACAAAAGCCTAAATTGAATTTTAGGAAGTCTAGTTTCCAATGAAACAATCCGTTTATCAAAATAACATCGGAGTAGGGAGTTATGGGCATTTCAAGAAAATCCTCTAAGCTACCAAATGGCTTCCCCGCCGGCCCCACTTGAAAAGTCGGTGGAACCGCCTTTCAAAGGGTAAAAATACCCTATCATTCCCTTTTTTTTTCATCATTTACACTTCTTTTGAGTTCTAGACACATCCATACACTTCTCTTAAACACTTATAACCCCTTAAATCAAGAATTCAACAAGATTACAAACTACTAGTTCATGAAAAGTGATTGTTCTTGTTTTTACTTGATGTTGTGGTGAGTTTGGTCTTTAAGAAAGTTGGTGTGGCTAAATTTCTTCAAGTATAAGGTATGTTATTCATCCTATCTGTTATGTTGAGTTGATTTGAAGGATTAGCAAGACTTAAAAGTGAAAATAGTTATGGAGGAAAGGTCATAAAGTGTTGTGTTGTAGTTGTTGAGTTTATGGACTAGTTTGAGCATTTTTTAGCTGTGTTGTTTTGGATAATTTCCATGTATATGGATGGTATCTAATGTTTTTGGTGTGTTAATGAGATTATGCTCCTTGATTGTGAAGAAAGGAAGTGTATATTATTATTTTATATTGATAAACATCATGTGGGATGTTTTATGGAATATTTTGGTATTGATGATGATGTTGTTGGTGTTAGTGTTGTTGTTGTTGTGTTGGTTGTTGGTATTTTGATTTCGGGCTAGGGATATAAAAAGGGGAGATGCTGCCCAAATTTTGGCAGATTCTAAAGGGGTTTAATTTTAAGACTTAAGATAAGCATAAGACGATAAGCCTAACAGTAGTATGAATTCTCTTGAATGTAGATTTAGGAGCTTAGAAGGATAAGAGTTTAGTAGTAGGAGACCAAAAGGGTATGTAAGGCTAAACCCTTTCTTTCTAAAGGCATGACTCTTTTCTTATGGACCCATACATATGTTCCATAATATCCTTATTTCCAAAAAGCTAGAAGTTCATGATTCTCCAAGTTCTTATGATGCTAAAGATAGATGTTTTCTATGATGAAAACGATGATGATGATGATGATTCCGTTTCTAGAGATTTCAAAGCTTATGGTCTTGATGCTATTATGAGATTATTGTGTTTATTTTAGGATTTTCTTGATTTCATTCATTATTGTTGATCTCACCTTATGATAATTTTTCCTTCAACGTGAGATATAACGATGATGATTGTTCCATAATATAAATTGGAGTTTACCGACCTTACGTCACTCCGATAAAGTAGTAGCTTTTATTTGGGCTCTCATGCACGCTATGAATATAATATATGTATATAACTGTTTTGTCATATTACCGAGTCCTATTATTTCATTTTACTTATGCATTGCACTCATTCTCATTCTTCATATATAGATATAAAGAACATTTGACAGAGGGTGACGATGTGGCCTATGTTGTGGCGTTCATGTATATGTATAAGGCACATTTGATAGGGGGTGACAATGTTGCCTATGTTTTGGCGTTCATGTATATATATAAGGCACATTTGACAGGGGGTGACGAAGTGGCCTATGTTGTGGCGTTCATGTATACATATAAGGCACATTTGACAGGAGTGATGATGTGGCCTATGTTTTGGTATTCCCATATATATATACACGTTTCCTGATATACAATCATATGGATTCATTCTGATTCGCACACTCACTGGCATGTCTCAGATGTTTTTCCTTGATTTTTACAGACTCACTGCATGTCTCAGATGTTTTTCCTTGATTTTTATGTACATGTTGATCATATGCCTTACATACTCAGTACATTATTCATACTGACTTCCTTTCTTGTGGACGTTGCATTCATGCTCGCAGGTAGACAGGTCGACCGACCAGACCCTTAGGAGCTTCATCAGCGGAGTTTCAAAAGTGCTCCAGTTGCTTTGGAGCTGCAGATTATTAGTAATACTCTTGTGTATATATATATATACTTGGGCATGACGGAGTCCTACCCCGTCTTCATGAATTCCTGTATTATACATAGAGGTTGGTAGACAGATATGTGTAGCTAGAAGTCCCATATCGTCATCAGTTTGTATTGTTGTGTTATATTTTGGTAGCCTTGTTGGCCTATATTTATGGACATAGTTACTGATTGTTATATAGCGATGTGTCTTTATATTATGATATATGCCCTTACAGATTATGATAACCATGAGCTTTCTTTGTGGTCCACATAGAAATTATTATGAGATGTATGTTCGGAGGTGCTCGGTGGATTAGCTCGGGTTGCCCATCATGGCCCTCAGGTTGGCTCTTGACAAAAGTGGTATCAGAGCAGTTCGTCCTAAGGAGTGTCTATGAGTGTTACATCCGGCATTTTTGCATGTTCAAAAAAATTGAGATAACTTGACTTGTAATGAATAAGGCCATATTGGGACCTTACTTGGTATGAATGTGTCGGCTATGAATATATTGGTGTGGAATAACGAAAGGAGGCCAAGGGCAAAAATTGGAATTTTGAAAATTTGCTTCATGAATTACAAAATGTAACCAATTGGACTCAAAAAAAATATAAGAGAAATGAGGCCCAACAAAGGGAGCCCAACCGGCCAAACAAGGGCCCAAGTCCATGGAATTAATTAAATTTCCATGTGATAATTATAAATAAGGGAGCATATTATATAATGAGCCTTATCCTTTAGAGCTTTCAAGAAACAAGGAGAAAGAACAAAGCAAAAACAAGAACAAACATAAGGGACCATTTGGCCCTCTCTTGAAAATTCAAGACCAAGATTTAGCCATCAAAAAAATTGATTCTTCAAGTAAACTTACTAATTCAAGGGTGCTAAGTAACGTGGAGTCGTTGTTTCGGACGATCGGTGGTTCATTTTCTCTAGCTACCAACTTGGGTCAAGTTAAGAAGTGAAGAAGAAAGGTGAGTTTGAATCTTGTTTTATGTGTTATGCATGGTTTGGAGATGTTGTAGTAAGCTAAAAAGGAAGAAAGTCATGATAAAAATAATGTGGAAGTTTGGTCGTATGTATGTAAATGTTGTATGTTTATGATGACTTGAATTCATGTTGGAATCTAGTTGTGGTTATGGTGGAATTTGTATTAGAAATGAAGGTTGAATGAATTAGTGAACGTTGGAAATTATAAGGTATGGCCGTGTGGTGCTATGTGTAGGATGGAATATGAATTAAATTCCGTTAGTATGTTAATTGTGTTATTGTGAAATGAATGGGTGAATAATGGTTCTTGTTGTCATGGAAAAATGGTTGCTATGTTGTTATAAGAAATTATGCAAATTTATTGTAACTTATGTAAATGTGGAAATGAAAGTAGGAAGATGCAAATTATGATTATCATTGATGAAGTTGGAAGATAGAAATATGTCATGAATATGTTTGCTAAAAGATTGGAAGTTGTGGGTGAATTATGCCTTTGGTAGGAGACTTGTATATTGTGTATACTTTATGTATATTTGGTGAAAACGATATGATATGCCTCCGAATTATGTTGTAGTGATCTTGATAAGTGATGAATATGAAAATGGTAAGATTGGTTTGGAAGTGTAAGGTCGGAATGAAATATGTTATGTTAAGTCAGAAAGATGGCTAGTTATGCCATATTGTGTGTTTTGTGATATTTGATGTTGTTATCGATGTTGTTGTTGAATTGTTGGGTTGCTGTGTTGATATATTAAGCCGAGCTAAGTCTCGGGGATGCTATATATATAGGGGAAATGCTGCCGAAATTTCGGTAGGCAATTATGTGATTAAGTATGGAATCCTAAAGGCTTGAATTGACAATTGGTAAACTTGACCATTTGCAGATTCTGGACGAAATTGGAATCGAAGCCAAGCGAGCGTAAGACGCAATTGAGGTATGTAAAGCCTACCCCTTCATTCTTAGGCATGTTCTGAACGTAATAGGATCGGCCGCGAGCCTTAAGTACGACTCCGTTCCTCGGAATTCGAGATGGAAATCCGCTCCAATTCCTTCAGTAAGATTGAATCATTTTTCTTATAACTTGTCCCTAAAGTGAACTTTTGTATAAAACTTTCCTAAACGGAGTCGGAATGCTTCCATATGATTATGGATGACCTCATAAGGTCTATTATTAGTAATTTACGTACGTCGCCTCGAGTTGGTCCGAGGTGGGCCCACGGAGCCCCGATACCTATTGTATGATCTAAATTGTCTCATTTCTGTCCGATTTTCACAAGTAACATCTGAACTGTTATTCTGATCACGATATGACTACTTTTTATATAAATCTTACACAAATGGTTTTGACATCTGGACATATGATTCTGGTAATAATCTGTCGTGCCTTCCCAAGTAGGATATAGGCGCGTATTATGAATACCATCCGAATACTCTGATTTGACTCGCCGCTTGGCATACTTCAGTTTGATTGAGTCTGTATGTATGTGGTTTCTCATTAATCTGTTCGTGGATGTCTCAATGCTTCCTTCACTGCGTCCCGGGCCAGGTTCTGTTATCGTGCATATTCCTCTGCATTGTTCACCGAGTCCCTCGGTGTGCTGGCCGGGATCTGTTTATATCAGTATGATATTATGATCTGTGTATGGGGATGGCGGCCAGGATGACACATTATCTGATTCTGTCTGTCCACCGCGTCCCGTACTAAGAGGGCCGGGTTCTGTTTACCGCGCCCCCATGACAGGGCCGGGATCTGTATGTATGTATGTATGTGCTATCAGTATTTATATAAGCACATGACTCTGTATGATTCTGTATGACTTTGCATGCATAATTCTGTCCGGCACACGTCTGTCTGTCCGTATGTATTGTGATCCTGTCTGTCCGTGTGTATTATGATTCTGCCTGTCAGTCTGTACCATGATTCTGTCTGTCCGTCTGGATTATGACTCTGTCCGGTATACTTCCGTCTGTCTGTTCGGCTTATGATTCTGTCTATTATATTTCTGTGTTTCTGGTCCAGATTATGATTATGTTTGATACATTTCCGCTTTACATACTCGGTACATTTTTCGTACTGACCCCCGATTCTTCGGGGGCTGCGTTACATGCCCGCAGGTACAGACGCACCTGGAGATACACCGCCAGTCTAGGGCTCAGATTCTACTATTTTGAAGAGCTCCTTTGATCCAGAGCGAATACTTTTGGTATATATCTTCTGACATCTGTATATTCTGTATGTATGATAATTCTGGGTACGGCGGGGCCCTGTACCGTCATCTGATTTTGTATGTCTGTTAGAGGCCTGTAGATATGTATGTGGGTTACGGGTTACATCTGTTCAGGTAGGTGCGTATGATTTTGTGACTCTGTCTGTTATGTTAGCCTCATCGGCTTATGCAAAAGTTTCAGTATGCATATGTATATATTTTCGCACGCGCCGTATCTGTATTGGCTTGAATTTGTAAACACCTATTTGAAATATTCTGTCTGGTACGCCGATTCTGTCAGGTAGGTACGTATGGGTATCCAGTTAGGATACCAGTTGCGGTCCACAGGGTTGGGTCGTGACAGAAGTGGTATCAGAGCGGTTAGTCCTCGGTATGTCTACAGGCCGTGTCTAGTAGAGTCTTGTTTATCGGTGTGTTGTGCACGACATCTATAAACAGGAGGCTACAGGGCATCTAGGATGTTACCCTTCTTTGAATCTTAGATCGTGCGATAGAACTGTAGTAGTAGGATGATCCCCTCCTGACGATTTGTTATGTTTTCAGCGATGCCTCCGAAGAAGGCAACAACTGCCCAGAAGGGCAAAGCGGGGGTGGAGATAGGAGAAACCAGCCGGGCCCAGAGAGTTACCAGGGCCAGTGCGCGGTTAGCGCTTGAGGATGAGCCCCTGTCAGCGGGCTCTGTTACACCGCCCTTATCAGAGGAGATTGGAGCAGCAGCAGCTGCTGATCAGAGGGCGGCTCCACCACGAACTCCCAGGGTTCCAGTGCCCGAGCCTCCAGCTCCACAGCCAGGGGAGGAGGACAGGGCTATGCGAGATGCGGTTCAGTTATTGACCACACTGATGGCAGAGCAGGTTCGCAGGCATGGATTTGGGGGTGGTCGTGCGGATAGATATGAAAGCTCCAGGGCTCGTGAGTTCTTGACATGTAATCCTCCAGAATTCTCCGGGACAAAACCCGAAGAGGACCCCCAGGAGTTTATTAGGAAAATGGAGAGTACGATACGGTTGATTAAGGCTTCGCCTGCTGAGTCCGTCGAATTGGCTTCGTATCGGTTATATGAGGTAGCGGCGAACTGGTATGAGTCCTGGCAGCTATCCAGGGGTGACGATGCTGCCCCAGCGGTATGGGCTGAGTTTACTAAGTCTTTTCTGGATCATTTTCTGCCTCCAGAGCTACGGAGAGCTAGGGTTGATTGATTCTTGCACCTGAGACAGAACGGTAGGAGTGTTCGAGAGTACAGCCTAGAGTTCGACTCACTGGCTAGGTATGCACCCGCTATAGTAGCGGATATGGCCGATAGGGTGCACCGATATGTGATGGGGCTGGATGACTATTTGATCGATAGCTGCCTGGCGGTGGCTTCTCAGCCAGGGATGCATATTGCCCGGGTGCAGGCGCACGCCCAGGGCATGGAGGACCGACGTAGAGAACGTCGGCCTGATAGGGGTCACGACAGGAGCCGGCCTAAGAGAGCCAGATCGGCCGGGTACTCAGGGGAATTTCAGAGCGAGTTTTCTCAGCGGAAGGGTAACAGGTATTCGTCCCAGCCAGCACACAGTACGCCCCCACAGTTCTCGAGACAGAGCTCCAGAGTTCCAGGCTCACAGGTGAGCAGAGGTCCCGGTCAATCGAGGCCACCTATGCCCCCTTGTTCTTACTGTGGGAGACCCCACCCGGGGGAGTGTTATCGCGCTACAGGCGCTTGTTATTTTTGTGGCAGCCCAGGTCATCGTGTCAGAGAGTGCCCGCATAAGGGTGGTTAAGGTTCAGTCCAGCCTGCTGGGTCAGTTGCTGGCTCATCTTCTCCTTCGGCAGCCGTACGCCCCACGGGGCGAGGAGCACTAGCACCAGCGCCAGCGAGTCGTGGCAGAGGTCTTGGTGCAGCTTCTGGTTACAGCGGTCCTTCGAACCGCGTATTTGCATTGACCGGCCGGCAGGACCCAGGACCGTCTTCAAGTGCACACCCAGGTATGTTAGTGATCTTTTCTTGAGGGATATGTGTATGAATGGGTCTATACTTTATCATATTATGTGATTTTCTTCTTCTGGGTATTAATAAGAGTAAGGTAATTGTTAACCTGATAGACATTGAGAATTCGGAAGGGCGATATGGAAATTGTATGATTTAGCCCGGGGTGGGACCCACTATGAGAATTTCCCGAAAATTTATTAGGACCCCGATCTGCCCTATATTACGTGACAAAGATCGTGCGGGGCAATCGACGAAATTATATTAGCCGTAACGCGCCAAAATGCATGAAAGTTTCGAGGTTAAGCGTGCTAAGGCCAGAGCAATTCTGGGATGGGTGACCTCCCCTGGGAAGTAATGCAAAAATTTTCACAAGTGTAAGTATGATAGATATAAATGGAAATTTGGGGTAACCTAAAGAAAGAGCGAATGTGTGGAGTAACTAGTGCCCTTACAGGAGTCGCGCAGACCGGTGCGGACTAAATGGGCGAAAAGAAGGAGCGCAATACCGCTCGAGAAATTGAGCGAATTTGAATAACGGTCGGAGACGTTCTCAAGTAAGATATTAGTAAACGTATATGTATGTGTGTATTTGTATGTGTATGACCTTGGTCTGGTGCCCATGTGGATCAAGAGCCGAGTCCCGGCGACTAATGTTGTGATAGACGAAAGGTTCTACTAAACCGAATACATGAAACTAAGCAGATACGAGGATGCGAATGTTGTAAAAAATATATATAATAGATAAACTCCGGTTACGTTACCACTTAGTCTAGTGCGTCGATATCTGAAAAAGAAAATGAGTATGGATAGTAGGAAAGATGAAGAATAAGAAATGTGAATAAACAGAATCCTTGAAAGAGTTGACAAGCGATGCGTAAGAAGATTTGTATGACAATTTGACGAACAAGTTTATGAATGAGTGCACAGGTTTCGATGAGATAACCTGTGATACAATGGTCGGGGCGAATAACGAAATATCGACAAAGGGAAATTTTCGTAAATCACTAGAGCCTTAATAGGAGCGGTTCGATTCTAATCAAAACTCTATCTGTTATACTTCTGCACATCTGATTCTGATAAGGCTCTGTCTATTACGCTTCTGTACTTCTGAATCCGATTACGTTTCTGTCGGATACACCTCTACCCGATTGACTCTGGACATGAATCTATTTGATATAACTCTGTATGTCTGACTCTGATTACTAATCTGTTCGATACATCTCTGTATGTCTGATTCTGATAACGAATCCGTCTGGTACATCTCTGTATGTCTGATTCTGATTACGAATCCTTCTGATACATCTCTGTACGTCTGACTCTGATCTCGAATCTGTCTGATACCCTCCCATACATCTGACTTTGACTACGAATCCGTCCGCCATAGTTTAGTACGTTTGCCTCCGATTACGAATCAATCCGATATGCTCCTGTGCGTCTGATCCCAGTTCTGAATCTGTTTGGTATGACGTGGAATCACGATAATATGGTAAGGAACCGAGGAGTGCAACAAGAAGTGATATTGATTATGATGTCTGAAAAGCTTTGAAGGAAAGGAAGAAGGGACACAATGTCTGTGAAATAGCGAAAGGCATTTATCTGTTACTGGAATATAATTCTTGGCCCAGTGACTGTGTGGGATATGAGAAGATATGTTATAAAAGAATATGAGTCAGTAATGAGAAGAATTACTCCATCATTTTGGTAAAGAATCCATATCGGAAAGTCAACAAAGGACGATTATAAAAAGAACCCTCCCGAAGTAATATGACGCCCCATGAGGTCAACTTAACATTCGAGGACGAATGTTTTTAAGGGGGGGAGGATGTTACATCCGGCATTTTTGCATGTTCGAAAAAATTGAGATAACTTGACTTGTAATGAATAAGGCCATATTGGGACCTTACTTGGTATGAATGTGTCGGCTATGAATATATTGGTGTGGAATAACGAAAGGAGGCCAAGGGCAAAAATTGGAATTTTGAAAATTTGCTTCATGAATTACAAAATGTAACCAATTGGACTCAAAAAAAAAATATAAGAGAAATGAGGCCCAACAAAGGGAGCCCAACCGGCCAAACAAGGGCCCAAGTCCATGGAATTAATTAAATTTCCATGTGATAATTACAAATAAGGGAGCATATTATATAATGAGCCTTATCCTTTAGAGCTTTCAAGAAACAAGGAGAAAGAACAAAGCAAAAACAAGAACAAACATAAGGGACCTTTCGACCCTCTCTTGAAAATTCAAGACCAAGATTTAGCCATCAAAAAAATTGATTCTTCAAGTAAACTTACTAATTCAAGGGTGCTAAGTAACGTGGAGTTGTTGTTTCGGACGATCGGTGGTTCGTTTTCTCTAGCTACCAACTTGGGTCAAGTTAAGAAGTGAAGAAGAAAGGTGAGTTTGAATCTTGTTTTATGTGTTATGCATGGTTTGGAGATGTTGTAGTAAGCTAAAAAGGAAGAAATTCATGATAAAAATAATGTGGAAGTTTGGTCGTATGTATGTAAATGTTGTATGTTTATGATGACTTGAATTCATGTTGGAATCTAGTTGTGGTTATGGTGGAATTTGTATTAGAAATGAAGGTTGAATGAATTAGTGAACGTTGGAAATTATAAGGTATGGCCGTGTGGTGCTATGTGTAGGATGGAATATGAATTAAATTCCGTTAGTATGTTAATTGTGTTATTGTGAAATGAATGGGTGAATAATGGTTCTTGTTGTCATGGAAAAATGGTTGCTATGTTGTTATAAGAAATTATGCAAATTTATTGTAACTTATGTAAATGTGGAAATGAAAGTAGGAAGATGCAAATTATGATTATCATTGATGAAGTTGGAAGATAGAAATATGTCATGAATATGTTTGCTAAAAGATTGGAAGTTGTGGGTGAATTATGCCTTTGGTAGGAGACTTGTATATTGTGTATACTTTATGTATATTTGGTGAAAACGATATGATATGCCTCCGAATTATGTTGTAGTGATCTTGATAAGTGATGAATATGAAAATGGTAAGATTGGTTTGGAAGTGTAAGGTCGGAATGAAAGATGTTATGTTAAGTCGGAAAGATGGCTAGTTATGCCATATTATGTGTTTTGTGATATTTGATGTTGTTATCGATGTTGTTGTTGAATTGTTGGGTTGCTGTGTTGATATATTAAGCTGAGCTAAGTCTCGGGGATGCTATATATATAGGGGAAATACTGCCGAAATTTCGGTAGGCAATTATGTGATTAAGTATGGAATCCTAAAGGCTTGAATTGACAATTGGTAAACTTGACCATTTGTAGATTCTGGACGAAATTGGAATCGAAGCCAAGCGAGCGTAAGACGCAATCGAGGTATGTAAAGCCTACCCCTTCATTCTTAGGCATGTTCTGAACGTAATAGGATCGGCCGCGAGCCTTAAGTACGACTCCGTTCCTCGGAATTCGAGATGGAAATCCGCTCCAATTCCTTCAGTAAGATTGAATCATTTTTCTTATAACTTGTCCCTAAAGTGAACTTTTGTATAAAACTTTCCTAAACGGAGTCGGAATGCTTCCATATGATTATGGATGACCTCATAAGGTCTATTATCAGTAATTTACGTACGTCGCCTCGAGTTGGTCCGAGGTGGGCCCACGGAGCCCCGATACCTATTGTATGATCTAAATTGTCTCATTTCTGTCCGATTTTCACAAGTAACATCTGAACTATTATTCTGATCACGATATGACTACTTTTTATATAAATCTTACAAAAATGGTTTTGACATCTGGACATATGATTCTGGTAATAATCTGTCGTGCCTTCCCAAGTAGGATATAGACGCGTATTATGAATACCATCCGAATACTCTGATTTGACTCGCCGCTTGGCATACTTCAGTTTGATTGAGTCTGTATGTATATGGTTTCTCATTAATCTGTTCGTGGATGTCTCAATGCTTCCTTCACTGTGTCCCGGGCCAGGTTCTGTTATCGTTCATATTCCTCTGCATTGTTCACTGCTTCCCTCGGTGTGCGGGCCGGGATCTGTTTATATTGGTATGATATTATGATCTGTGTATGGGGATGGCGGCCAGGATGGCACATTATCTGATTCTGTCTGTCCACCGCGTCCCGTACTAAGAGGGTCGGGTTCTGTTTACCGCGCCCCCATGACAGGGCCGGGATCTGTATGTATGTATGTATGTATGTGCTATCAGTATTTATATAAGCACATGACTCTGTATGATTCTGTATGACTCTGCATGCATAATTCTGTCCGGCACACGTCTGTCTGTCCGTATGTATTGTGATTCTGTCTGTCAGTGTGTATTATGATTCTGCCTGTCAGTCTGGACCATGATTCTGTCTGTCCGTCTGGATTATGACTCTGTCCGGTATACTTCCGTCTGTCTGTTCGGCTTATGATTTTGTCTATTATATTTCTGTGTTTCTTGTCCAGATTATGATTATGTTTGATACATTTCCTCTTTACATACTCGGTACATTTTTCGTACTGACCCCCGGTTCTTCGGGGGCTGCGTTACATGCCCGCAGGTACAGACGCACCTGGAGATACATCGCCAGTCTAGGGCTCAGATTCTGCTATTTTGAAGAGCTCCTTTGATCCGGAGTGAATACTTTTGGTATATATCTTCTGACATCTGTATATTCTATATGTATGATAATTCTGGGTACGGCGGGGCCCTGTCCCGTCATCTGATTCTGTATATCTGTTAGAGGCCTGTAGATATGTATGTGGGTTACGGGTTACATTTGTTCAGGTAGGTGCGTACGATTTTGTGACTCTGTCTGTTATGTTAGCCTCATCGGCTTATGCAAAAGTTTCAGTATGCATATGTATATATTTTCGCGCGCGCCGTATCTGTATTGGCTTGAATTTGTAAACACCTATTTGAAATATTCTGTCAGGTACGCCGATTCTGTCAGGTAGGTACGTATGGGTATCCAGTTAGGATACCAGTCACGGCCCACGGGGTTGGGTCGTGACAATGAGCCATGTCCAGTAGAGTCTTATTTATGGGTGTGAAGTTTGCCACACTTATAAACAAGAGGCTACAGGGCATTTAAGGATCATTGACCTTTCTTACTCATCTTAGATCATGCGATAGAGCCAAAGTCTAGGAAAGATGATTCGTGATCCTTTTTTCTTATTAGACAAGTGCAGATTGATACAGATGAAGAAGTTGCCTTCTGGTAGTGGGGGTGCAAAGAAGGCCCCTAAGATATACTCCGGACTACAGGAACAAGGACATATTAGGAGGAGTCTTAGTTACTCCATTGAGACAGATCCTTCTGTGGATATTCAGACGATTCCCCAGAACCTATGATTTTTATGGAGAAGGATCCGTCAAAGGATATTTATGAGATGGACCTGTCTGACGGTTCGTATGAGACACCAGTAGAGCATGAGGCTCCTGAGGCTGCACTGGATTTGGTCCCTCCAGTTTCTCATGTTATTGAGAATTACGTCAGAACAGCTACGAGTCTAAGTGTTACGGAGTATTTTAGCCATCTGTATTGGCCTTCAGTCAACCAGGAACTTGTTATATCCCGTGTTTTCACACGTTTGGAAGAATTCGATAAACATTGGATTTTTGAGATGTGAGGTCAAATTTGATATTGTGTTGAACATAGGAGTTATGCATGAAAGAATAGAATCATGAAAGTGTGGGACAAGGCTAAGGGTAATTTTGGAATTTTGGAAATTAGTTTCGGGAATTACAAAATGTGATCCATAAGTTATTGGGCTCAAAAAAATTTAAGTGAATTGGAGCCCAATCCATTGAAGTGGCCGGCCATAGTAGGCCTTGGCCCAAGCCCAATTAATGTGGTCATGTGCAAGACATGTGACCACTAATTATAAGAGAAGACCAAGTCTTCATATTAATCCATTAGAAGCAAGAACAAGTAAGAGCAAAAAAAAAAAAATAAGAGAGAGAGAGGAGGGTTTCGGGTTTGCCCTCCAAATTTAGCCATCCAAAATCTTGCTTCAAAAATTCATTTCTTGTTAAATTCCTACTAATTCAAGGTTCCTTTGCATCTTGGTATAGTTGGATTGGAGTGGGGAGCACTAGAATCTCCAAGGTGATCATATATTCAAGTGAAGGAGACTTGAAGAAAAGGTAAGAATTTCTACCTTGTTATTGTGTTATGAAGTTTTGATTGTGTTGTAGTTTATGGAAATGTGTTGATTGTATGAAGGAATAGAAGTTTGCAAAGTGGGTGTGTGTGTGGGTGTGTAGCCGTGTGTATACATATGATGTATAGCCACCAATGTGTTGAAATTATGTGGTATTCTAGTTGTGAATGTGATGGGATTCATGTTGAGAATGAAAGTAGAATAAATTTGATTGAATGGTTAACAATAGCACTTGGCCGTGTGGTGTATGTGGCTTGAGAATAAAATGGATTAAGTTTGTTTAATGTGTTAGAGAGTTGGTATTGTGATGTTTGTAATGTGAATGAAGTTATTATGATATAAGTTTGTATTGAATTGGAAGGTAGGAACTTATGTCGTTTTAGTATGATTTTCCAACGTTAAGGAAATGAAGTGTTTGGTTGTGAATTATGATGTTCATTGAGGTATTTGGAAGTTGGAAACTTGTTATGAAATCATATGCCAAAGATTTGATGTTTTGCATAAGTTATACTTTTGGCGGAAAAGTGTATATCTTGTATATCAAGTGTATATCCTAAGAGAAATGGTATGATATGCCTCTAAAGTTATGTGGTGATGATCTTAGATGATAATGGGTGTGACATTATAATGTTAATTCAAAAATTTGGATTGAATTGATAATTATGTCAACTTGTGAGGAAAATTGCTACTTGAAGGATATTTGTACTTTTAATGTTCATTAATGCTATTGTTGTGGTTGTTTGGGTTGTTGTTGATGAATTATAGCCGAGTTGAATTCTCGGGGTGCTATATGTATAGGGGAAGTGCTGCCGAAATTTCGGTAGCCAAATTTGCATTAAATTGAGACTTTGGTAATTATGGCTTACAAATGGTAAACTTGACCATTTGCAGTTTTTCGACGAAACGGGAAGTGACTTTTGGAAGGCGTTAGGAGCGTGAAAGGTATGTAAAGCAACCCTATTACTTCCCTTGGCATGCCTTTAGTGAGTTAGGGTCGGATCCGGGCCTCGAAGGACCTCGTGGCCCTCGGAATCCGCAAAGGAAATTTTCCGTTTTTCCTTCAATGGAATTGAACATCTTTGGTGCCCTTTGCTTGAAATAAGGCACCTTTGCTTCAAACTACTCGAAACGTCGCCGAATGTCCGTAGAACCTTTTTAGGTGACTCCATTTGGTTAAAGAACACTATTTGAGCCCGCCGCCTTGTTTGTCCCGAGGCGGGCCCGCTAATTACGATTTTACCCTTATGAGTCAAGGCTTCCTTTTTAAGCAAATTTTTGAAAGAAAATGTGTTGACTACCTTTAAATTATCTAAAGAATGTGGTTTAAATATTCTATCAAGCCTAATGAATTATTTTGATACCCGGTATGACTTCGGGAAAGCTATACTTCCGTAATTTATTTTGACATACGAAATGTGTTATTCTGATCCCGTTTTATTCCATTTGATTTATTCGTCTTCGATACGCTTCGTCGAGTCTTTGAAGATAATTATGACGTTTTAAAATTGCATTAGTTTCTCACTACTCTATTCGTGGATGTCCCAACGTTTCCCACACTGAGCCCGGGCCAGGATATGTTGTCAAGCGTAATCTTCTGCATTGTTCGCCGCGCCCCGAGGTGAGGGGGCAGGTATACGCGTACATGGGTCTGTGGAGTATGATGTGCCATGTCCGCCGTTCTGATCTGATCTGTTATGGCCATTCTGATATGACATTTTATGATACGGGGCCACGCCCCCTTTTTCTGATTCCCATCTGTTGTGGCACCGATGTCGGGAGGGTGACCACGTTCTGTCTGCCGAGCCCCATGGCTGGGGCCGGATATGATATGACATATGATTTTGTACATACTCTGTCTGTTTTGAAAATATGCATATGACACTCAGGATTTTCTACTCAGTTTTCTGAATCTGTTATGGTTTATGCTTCTGTAATTCTGCTTTACATATTCAGTACATATTTCGTACTGACCCCCTTTCTTCGGGGGCTGCGTTTTTATGCCGCGCAGGTACAGACGACAGGTTTGCCGATCCACACGTTTAGGATCCTACTACTACTATTTTGGGGCGCTCTCTTCTTCAGAGCCCATATTTTGGTACAGTCTGACACTACTATCTGGATGTGTACAGTATTCTGGGTATGACGGGGCCCTGTCCCGTCTTATGACTGTGTTATGTTCTGTAGAGGTCTGTGGATATATCTGTGTGGGTTCTGTACATACGTTTGGGGTATTTTGTTCTATGACGGCCTTCTCGGCCTATGTGTGCCAAGCCTACCTTTCTGTTAAATTCTGCAGTGTTCACTAATGTTATTATATTATTATTCTGTTAAATTGCTAATCTGGGTATCGGGTCCGTATAGGTGCCCACCTAGGGCACCGGTCACGGCCCACGGGGTTGGGTCGTGACAAAACTGCCAGAGTATTCATATCATTCGGATTATGATGGGGAGATGAGGATGGTCAGACAAGTAGATAGTGGGAGGACGATGATCAGGACAGGCCGGTTCCATGTATATGGGTCTTCTTATTGAATTTCTTGTATTATGTGTGATTATTATGGGATATCATCTATTGTTTGACAACTGGAATTTTAAAGAAATCGATAACTGGATTATTCATTGGCAATTACAACTAAGACATTTCTACTACCATTATGAACCCCGGGACTAGGAATGGAAAGAATTCACGTGTGTTGACTTGTGGTAATGGAAATTTTCTAGTTATTGAAAGTTTCAAAGGTTATGATGATATTCATCCCTCCAAGAAAGTAAAGGACATTTCCAACTTGGGGAAATGCATTACATGATTTTCTTTGGACTTTCCATAAGAATTTTTTTTTAAAAAATCCAGCAATAAAAATGACGGATGTGATAAACCTGAATGCCCAACGGAAATTAGGAGCAAATGAGCCCTACGAGTACAATCTTAAAGTGATAGCGAGGTATGAGACTGGCTAGTTAGGCAAAAAGAGGGGAGAAGTACTAAAGTCACAGACTCTGGAATATTTTAAATAGCATTGGGATATTTCGTAAATGAGGTACTAATAAGAAATGTAAATGATGATCCATGTGTGGCCACATTAAATAGTATGCGTACCAGTATGATCGATCTTGAGGGATTTTAATGGTATTGAGTGAGCTGGGTATTGAAGTTAAAGTAGCAATTGCTATAAGGCAGATTAATGTTGTTTTCTCCGAATATTAAAGTTGGACAAACATGATGCTATAATATTAGGGAGAAGAAGAATATGTGTATGTAAGAGTAAGGAGACTGTGATGTCTTGAGAAGAAGAGAAGTGTAAGCAAGGGAAAGTATACTGCTAGTAAGGATCTAGTAAGGTTTCCAAGAAAAGGGTTAAGGCGACGGTAGAGGAGAAGAGCCATCCGAATAAATCTCTAAAGTAAATTGTCACGACCCGACTAGGGACCGCGACAGGTACCCGGGGCTATACACCCAGCACCGCTCGTTCTATTACTTATCATACTCATTTTATGCTCTTTATTCAAATTTATACTCAAATTGTAAAAAAATCATATTTCAATTGGGAACATAATTACTTTTATGTACATAAGCCTCTCAGCTATCAAAATTATAATATACGCATATATATATACAAATATATAGTAGTGACCTTGTGAGACCATATAACCCACATTGCGCATCTACGAGCCTCTACTGGAGTGCTAGACATAAGGACGGGACAGGACCCCGTCGTGCCCAAAATATACATATGTACACAAAAGAATGAACAAGCACCTCCAGAACAATGGAGTACTCTCAAACAACTAACAACTCTTACTAGTCTGGATCAAGCTCACCTCCTTGTCTACCTGTGGGCATGAACACAGCGTCCAAAGAAAACAGATGTCAGTATGAACATTGTACTGAGTATATAAGACATGAATGAAATAAGCATAGTGGAATAATAAAAAACCATAGGGGAACGATATAACCTGCATGAGTTCTATAGATGAGTACATTTCATACATATATCGTATATTTACATAATCATGGAACATGTATCATCATAGCACATATATCATCACAACATCATCATCATCGTTAACCAACGTCCGAGTAACCATCATATGCCGCCCACTAGTGGCGTTATGTCCGACCCTCCAGGCACGGTGTAATCATAGCAGCTCGCATTAGCGGTGACATGTCCGACCATCTATGCACGGTGTAATCATAGCAGCCTGCATTAGTGGTGACATGTCCGTCCATCTAAGCACGGTGTAATCATAGCATCACATAATCATTCATAACTTAACATGTTCATACCTCGCATAAGTATGTCATAAACTTACACTATTGATCATTTCATAGACATATCATGACTTAGCATCATTATACAGTAAGCGTTTAAGACATACATTAGGATTTGAAGGTAACTATGGCTATGTCGGGGTGACATAAGGTCATGAACCCCTGATTATATTATTGAGTAATCATCAACATCATATCTCACCTTGAAGGAACTAACAATTTAAGGTGAGTGTACGCAAGGAGAAGCATTGATGAAAACATACTTAGAATTATTAGCTTCATGGACATCTTTTATTATACTAGGATTTCTCATACTTATGTTCATCATCATCGTTATCATGCTCGTATCATATTTCCTTTCTTAATCACGTGCGTATGTAGCTTCGTATATTCGGGAACTCATAGTCTCCATCGTATAGGAAGATCATGCAAAATTTGAAAGATTCATGCCATAGAAAGAAAGGATTGGTCTTACATACCTTTCTCGTTTATCTATTCTATCGCTTGATCGTTCTCCTTCAACGCTCACGTTTCTACCTTCAAGAGAATTCGTATTAGCATTAGCTAATCGATTACATAAATGTGCTTACTAAAGCTATAGAAAATTGGGCAGCATTTCCTTTGTTTATACAAATTTCCTCATATAGTATCTCAACTCCCAAACATCTATAATCACATTCACCATATTATAAGCAACAATCACCATTCATCCACCTTATCCCTATTTCACAATTTCACTTAGATGTCTCCATAATCATGGTCATAGTTCACTATTATGTTCTCTCACATTTAATGCTTAACCCATGTTCTAAATGTCATTTATAAAATATTTATAACTACAACATCTCAATAGTCATGATTCATTTCAACTATAACTCAAGAACTTCATCGCTTTCATCTTTGTGACCTATTTCCTATACCCCTTCCACAATCCAAGTGTTTCAACTTCTCATTTCGTTAATCAAGATGGAAAGATCATAAAACATACCTTAGATAGTGTAGAAATAAGCCTTGAGAGTAGGAATACTCTACTTGCACCAAAACCCCAATTCAGTTCCATAGGAATTCCTTGACTTGGATGAACTTTAATGTGTTTCTTCCACTTGATTCTTGTTGGTTTGATGAAGTTGATCACCAATCTTTCTTGAGTTCTTGTGGATGAAGAGTGTGGAATTCTTTAGAAGTCTTGAGAGAGATAGAAAAGCGTGGGAATGAAATAAATAAAGTGGGAACATCATTATATAATTGACCTTAGTTCAACCCGTCGGGACTTCCACGGACACTTGTACGGTCCGTTGAATATTGTACGGTTCATGGAACAGATCGTGGTTCACCACTGGCCAGACATCATCTCTGCTGTGTATTCTACGGACCAGTATACGATCCGAGAAACGGGTCGTGGAACTTACAGCTTTTTCCGAAGTTGTTCTCGTCGTTTCGTTTGATCTCCAATCCTTATACAACCTTCTTAACACTTGTTTAATACTTCATTAATGATCTAAACATCCCTATAACTCGTCCTCAAGACCTAACCAAACAATTCTTAATAGTTTACGAAACCTTTCCTAAACCTTACTCATACTCCACTTATTCTTATGAATCCTTATTCCATCAATTCATATAGCTCCAAGATCTTAACGTCCGCATTCTAAGACCACTAACCATTCGTCTTATAGTCTTTAGAAACTTCATGTGACCCTTAAGCTCGTGTTAGTTCCTTCACTATGCGACGACATGAAATTTCCAAGGTGTAACATTCTTCCCCCCTTGGGAACATTCGTCCTCGAATGTTAAACTATCCGGGAATTCTACGAAAATTTCGCCAGGGATTCCCCTGTAATATGGCACTACCATCCTGTAACAACAACCCATAATAATATTGCCTCACAGGGCCACAACACAATATCAATATATCTATGGCCACACACGACCAAAAGCATGAAAAGTAAGCATACATACCTCATTTTGTTAGTGTTTCATCTTGGACCTCTCCTGGGGGTTGGAATAAGTGCGGATACCTAAGCTTCATACTCTCTTCTGCTTCCCAAGTCATCTCTTCCCGGTTGTTGTTTCGCCACATGAATTTGACTGAAGCTACTTCCTTATTTCGAAGTCTTCGTACTTGCCTGTCTAAAACGGCAATAGGCACCTCTTCATATGCTAGCTTTTCTGTCACTTGCACATCATCTATTGGGACAATTTTTGTGGGATCTCCAACACACTTGCGGAGCATCGAAACATGGAAAACTGGATGAACTAATTCAAGCTCCGAAGGCAAGTCTAAATCATAGGCGACATGACCCACCTTACGGATAATTTTATAGGGTCCAATGTATCGAGGACGTAATTTCCCTTTCTTGCCAAATCTCGTCACCCCACTCGTTGGAGACACCTTCAAAAATACCCAATCAATAACTTGAAATTCCAAGTCTCGCCGGCGGTTGTCCGCATAGGAATTTTGGCGGCTTTGGGCTGTCAACAATCGATCTCGGATCGCTTTGACCTTTTCTACCCCTTGCTGAATCAATTCAGGGCCTATCAACTGTACTTCTCCTGTTTCAAACCATCCAATTGGAGATCTGCACTTCCTTCCATATAATGCTTCATATGGAGCCATTTGGATACTGGAATGGTAGCTGTTGTTATATGCGAACTCAATCAAAGGTAAATTGTCACGACCCAGCCCCGTGGCCCGCGACTGGTGCCCTATTTGGACACCCCAAACAGACTTACATACCAAATCGTCATTTTATAGCTTAACCAAAAATTTAATATTCATCATCTTAAACAGACTGAAAACAATTATTTCCTTAAGCGGTCGCGCGTACAAAATATCATATCAGAACCAACAGAAGCGGCGGAATACACATCGCCGAATATATGCACATATACAAACGTACAAGCCATTTAGGCTGCATCCAAATCTGATAGATTGGCGGAATATACATCGCCAGATACATACACGTGTACAGACAATTAGGCCGTCTTGACCATAATAGCAAACGGGACCGCATTAAGACGCAGAACATAGACAAGCGAACACACACATGACCCATTACCCACATATATGACTACTGGCCTCTACAAACCATAACAGAATCATATGACGGGACAGGGCCCCGCCGTACCCCAAATAATCAAATATACAGAAGCATATACGTCACAAAAGAAATGTACCAATATATGGGCTCCGGATCAAAAGGAGCACTCTGTAATAGCAGAATGTGTGGCCTACACTGACAGATCACGAACCTCTGTACCTGCTGGCATGAAACGCAGCCCCCGAAGAAAGGGGGTCAGTACGAAAGATGTACTGAGTATGTAAAGCATAAAGTATAGAAATCCAAACCATAACTAAAGTGAAGGGTACAAAAAGAGAATACCGGATCAAAATATCAAAACCTGTATGGAAGACATATGTACATAATGCAAACAGAAATCATGCATAAGGCTCAGGAACGTGGTCACCACTCCGACGCTGGTGCCACAACACAGCATACTCCAGAAGGTTTCAAATCTCCGTACACACCCCGAACACAGCATATCATCACAACACATCATATCATCAAAACATATCATAAGCCATATCACAGCATAACTCCTTAAACGGAACTCGGCCCTATGGCGAGGTCTCGGGAACCGTAACACATCATACTGCCAAATATAATATAGTGCGCACGATCACAAAACCGGCCCGGGATCCGGCGAATGATATCATAGTAGTAGGCACGAGCAGAGTAGTGCGGAACCCATATGCATATAATGAATAAGTTTCAAAACTCGATGAACAAATATATTTACGGCATCCGAAGGCTCCGAAATTAGTTTCGGGTCAACCGGGGTTAGTATGCAAAGTTACAAACTTTTAAAATACAGAACTTTCCAAAGGCATTTCAGAAACTCTTTTCGAAAATTCAAGTGACATTCATATTAGGGAAACTTTCAGCCATTACTATAGAGCAAATCAAATGGAGCCTTTAAGATCATATGTACGTATCAAAATATATGTATCCAAGACTTAGTCATACCAAATATTTTTCGGACATCATTATGGGTTACATACTCGTACTAGGAAACTTGCGGATAACATTATGGATCAAATCAAATGAAGACTTTAAGACCATATGCATATACATTTTAAAATAAATTCCAAGATTCGACGAATAATTATATATATATACCGATATCAAAAGGCTTAGGGTAAACATCGAGTACATCAGAATTAGTATACAAAAGTTGCGAACTTTCAAATTACAAAACTTTCGAAAAACACTTCATAGATCCTTTTCTGAAAAATTTAATGTCATTCATATTAAGGGACTTTCAAATAACATTATAGGGTACTTCAAACGGAGCCTTCGAATCATATGTACATATCCAAAATTTACGTGTCCAAACTCGGGCCATATCAAATATTTTTCAAACCACATCCGGAAACGTATCGATTAATACTTCAAACATCATAGGCAAGTGACAGGTCATATGGAATAGTTTATGGAAATCAAAGACATAGGCCATCCTAGTGGCTCTAGGAGTAGAATTTTCTTTAGAGCATACATAGATGTCATTCGTTTATTTCATAAAGGTCATGCCAAAAAGAAAGAACGGTAAGCTTTACATACCTCGATCCCTTACTAACAAAACTCGAGCACTCGCCAATCAAATCCCGACTCAAGTCTCGGGCTCTGTGGGCCCACCTCAGGTCAAATCGAAGTGGCGTATACGAATTTCGAACATTAGGCCCTGTGGAGTCATCTATGAAAGTTTCAGAGCGATTCTATCACGTTTGTGCAAGTTATGGATGTTTGAACAGTTTTTCAACAAAACATAAGGATTGTAGTTCAATTACATTGAATGAATAGTACCCAAAATCAAATTCGGATTTCCATGAACAGAATTGTCCCCGAGGCTCAAATCTCAACTTAGTATATCTAGGGCATGCCAAAAGAAGGAAAGGTAGGGCTTTACATACCTTATGTGCGTCTTACGCTCGCTTAAGCTCAATTCCCGTTTATTCCAGAATCTACAAATGGTCACAATTACCAAATGTAAATCATAAGCTTTAGTGACTTAATCTTAAACCATACTTGTCTGCAAAATTTTGGGCAGCACCTCCCCTATAAATTCAACACCCCGAGAATTTAACTCGGCCAAAATTCCAACAACAACATCCACAACAATACCAACAATATCAACAGTCACAACAAAACACATTCTAACACAATTATTCTTCTTTCCTACATAATGCGACAACTCCTATTCTAACTTCACACTTTCAATCCAATATCAACGTTTTCATATTCATTTACTAATTCAAGGCCATTCCAACACAATTCGGAAGCATTTCACATTATTCTACAAAATATACAAAAGTTCCACCAAAACCATAATCCATCCGAAACTTCTACAAATGCAACGGAACAACAAAGTCGCATTGTTTTCTTCCAAGTTCATTAACAACAACCATAATTCACATTTTAGAACTCTACTTCCATAGTTACATAAAAACTATATTAGAAACATATAATCTCCCATAACAACATACAACCAATTTCAATGCCGACTTAAATCGTTAAACCTTTATTTACATCACAAAGGTCACAACGACATAACTAACAAACTAAATGAAATTTAATTCGTCTTCCCCTTCATCACCATGGCTCACGGCCACACACACACCTCACACACATACACGCCATGCACCCACACACCACAAGTCCATAATTTTCATGCAATTCCAATCACTATAACATATACACTTCTTCCATAACATAAAAGAATGAAATTTTTACCTTTTCCTTCAAATTTCAACTTGCCGCAAACGTAGTTCTTTCGCTTAACTAATTATACCACGTCGAAGAGCGTCTTGAACTTATTAAGAATTCAAGAAGAAAGGGATTTTTGGATCAAGATTGATGGACTTGGAATTTTTTTTTCTTTCTTTGGACTTCAGCCGAATAGCCTTGTTGAGGTTCTCTTTTTTTTTTTTTTTTGATTTCTTGAAAGTTGTTGATAAAATGGTGAAGGGCCATGTATTTATTTAATTCATGGATGAATTAATCATGGGCTTGGGCCATGGCTTCATGGCCGGCCACCCCTATTGCTTGGGCCTCAATTTTTATCTTATTGTTTTGAGCCCAAATAATGAAGGATCATAATTTGTAATTCACGAAACCAATTTCCAAAATTCCAATTTTGCCCTTAACCTTCCCCGATGTTTCCGCGTCAATATTTTTTTCATAATTATCCCACATATGTTAAATAAAATAAAAACATAGCCTTCTTTCCTACAAGTCAAGATTATTTCAAATTTTCCGAATGTGCAAAATTACGGGATATAACATAAATGATCATCCCAGCTACCACCAAAATCTAGCACACATGCCCGTAGCATATCTTCCAATGTCTAAATAGTATGCTCGGCTTGCCCATCAGTCTGCGGATGAAATGCCGTGCTAAGTTTCACTTGGGTACCTAGACCTTCTTGGAACGATTTCCAGAACTTGGCTGTAAATTGCGCTCCTCCATCCGTGATAATGGATATTGGAATACCATGGAGTCGCACAACTTCTTTAAGATACAACCTTGCATAGTCTTCTACTGAGTATGTGGTTCTGACTGGAAGAAAATGAGCTGCTTTCGTGAGTCTGTCCACGATCACCCATATAGAATCATACTTGCCTAGGGAACGAGGTAACCCCACAATATTATCCGTATTGATCACCTCCCATTTCCAAATAGGGATTTCCATTGCTTGCAATAACCCTCCTGGCTTTTGATGTTCGATCTTTACTTGTTGGCAATTTGGACACTGGGCTACAAACTCTGCTATGTCTCTCTTCATACCAACCCACCAATATATTAATTTAAGATCATGATACATCTTGGTTGCACCTGGGTGAATAGAATACCGAGAATAGTGGGCTTCTTCTAGAATTCTACGATGCAATTCTGCAACATTCGGCACGCATAGCCTGCCTCGGTATCTAAGAATTCCATCCATTGAAATTTCAAATGGAGACTTCTCTTTTTCATGAACTGTGTCTCTATAATGGCTCAACTGAGAATCTTCATATTGCCGCTCTTTCACTTCCATATCCAGGGACGAAACTGTGGGATTATTAACACTAACTCCGGTACTACCTGAATCGATTAGACGTACTCCAAGATTAGCTAGTTGATGGAGCTCGTGAACCATCTCTTTTTTTTCCAGAGGAACTTCGTATAAACTGCCTATTGATCGGAGGCTAAGCGTCTCGGATACTACATTCGCTTTTCCGTGGTGGTACAAAATATTCACATCGTAATCTTTCAATAACTCTAACCACCGCCTCTGCCGCAGATTTAACTCCTTCTGTTTCAAAATGTACTGAAGAATCTTGTGATCTGTATAAATATCGACATGCACACCGTACAAGTAATGTCTCCATATTTTTAATGCATGAATAACTGCAGCTAATTCGAGATGATGAGTTGGGTATTTCTTTTCATGTTTCCGCAGCTATCTCGAAGCATATGCAATAACTCTACCGTGCTGCATTAACACGCATCCTAACCCAACGCCGGAAGCATCACAGTACACAACATAACCATCTGGCCCTTCTGGAAGTGTTAAGACTCGAGCTGAGGTTAATCTGTCCTTTAACTCTTGGAAGTCGCGTTCACAAGCATCATTCCGCTGAAATTTAACTAACTTCTGGGTTAGGTTTGTCAATGGGGCTGAAATAGAGGAAAATCCCTCTATGAATCTTCTATAGTACCCTGCCAATCCCAGAAAACTGCGGACCTCTGTAGGTATCGTAGGCCTTGGCCAAGTCTTCACAGCTTTAATTTTCTGAATGTCGACTCGAATGCCATCATCGGAAATAACATGGCTCAAAAACGTTACAGAATTCAGCCAAAACTCGCACTTTGAAAATTTTGCATACAATTCCCGGACTCGAAGAATTCCAAGAACAATACGTAAACGATCTGCATGTTCTGATTCTGTGCGAGAGTATACCAAAATATCATTAATGAATACAATCACGAATAAATCCAAAAGTGGCCTGAATACAATTTTCATCAAATTCATGAACACTGCCGGAGCATTAGACAACCCGAACGACATCACTCGGAACTCATAGTATCCATATCTCGTTCTGAAAGCTATTTTGGGAATATCTTCTTCTCTAATTCTCACTTGATGAGAACCCGACCTCAAGTTTATTTTAGAAAACCATTTGGCACCCTGTAGCTGATCAAATAAGTCATCAATCCTTGGGAGAGGATATTTGTTCTTTATTGTCACCTTGTTCAATTGTCTATAACCGATGCACATTCGTGGGGAACCGTCTTTCTTTCTTATGAACAAGACCGGTGCTACCCACAGTGATGAACTGGGTCTAATAAACCCCTTTTATGCAAATCTTTCAACTGTGCCTTTAGCTCTTTCAATTCTGCTGGAGCCATTCGATACGGAGGAATAGAAATAGGCTTGGTGTCCGGCAACACATCAATGGCGAAATCAATCTCTCTTTCTAGAGGAAGACCTGGAAGATCATCTAGAAATACATCCGAAAATTCATTCACTACCGGAACCAATTGGAAAGCTGGCGACTTTGCTTCGGTGTCATGAACTCGGACTGAATGATAAATATAGCCTTTAGCTATCATCTTTCTTGCCTTAAGGTAGGAAATAAACCTACCTTTTGGAGACGCTGTATTACCCTTCCATTCAAGCACGGGCTCTCTCGGAAATTGGAATCGAACTATTTTCATTCGGCAATCAATACTAGCATAACATGAGGCCAACCAATCCATACTCATAATCACATCGAAATCAAGCATTTCCAGCTCAATTAAATCAGCTTTGGTCTGGCGATCGCATATCACAAATACCCAATTTTTATATAGATGTCTAGCTATCATGAGATCACCAACCGGAGTAGATACCTCAAAAGGTTTTATTGGCTCTGGTTTCACCCCAATACGACCAGCAACATACGGAGTAATATAAGAGAAAGTAGAACCCGGATCTATCAATGCATACACATCATGGGAAAATATAGATAATGTACCTGTAACCACATCCAGGAAGGACTCGAAATCCTGTCGTCCGGCTAAAGCATACACACGGGGCTGAGTGGCACCTGAAGTAGATACTACCCCTCTGCCTCTACCTCGACCTGCTGACATCTGGGGAGTCTGCCCTACCGGGCGCACTGAAGATAAAATCGCTACTGATCCTGTGGGATGAACCCCACTTCTACCATACCTTGAGGGACAATCTCGCATTTAATGCCCAGTCTGTTCATAAATATAGCAAGCATCTGTGCCTTGGCGACATGGCCCCGAGTGTAATTTTCTGCACTGGCTACATCGTGGAACTGGTGGACACCTCTGACTATAATCACCCCCAAACTGAGAACCCGAAGCTCTCGAACTCTGACCCTGTCCTGAAGGAAAGGAGCGATCAAATCTCCTATCTGCAAATTGTGGAGGCGCACTAGTCACCGATTGGCCTGAATGTCGGGAATAAGTCTGCCCCTATCCCCCTCTATAATCGCTACCTACCCCCATAGATCTGGCCCTCTTGCTTTGCCTTCTATCAATGTCGCGATCACCCTTTTGCGGATGTCGTTTTCCTTCTAGACTCTGGGCATGGGCTTGTATTCGGGAAATATCCATCCCGTCTTGCAACGAAGCTGTCAAGAAATCATTAAATAAGTATGGCCCTAGGCCACTAACAAAGCGATGCACTCTATCTCCCATATCAGCCACCATAGTCGGGGCATATCTAGCTAATGAATTGAATTGAAAGCTATATTCCCAGGCACTCATATTTCCTTGTTTAAGATTTAGGAACCTGTCCGCTCTAGCTCGGCAGACCTCGGGTGGCAAATAGTGACGAATAAAAGCATCTACAAATTCTTGCCAAATGGGAGGAGGCGCATTCTCTTTTCTCGATGCTATCCAATTATTATACCACAATACCACCACATCTCGGAGTCTATACAATGCCAACTCCACGGATTCAGTCTCGGAGACATGAATAATCTTCAATGTTCTCAGCATCTCATCAATAAAGCCTCGCGGGTCTTCATCCGGCTTTGACCCAAAAAACTACGGAGGATTTAAACTCATAAAATCACAGGCTCTGGTACTAGCTGCCCGATTACTTGGGCCCGCATTCTACCGCTGTGCCTGGGCGGCAACCAACTATGCCAATAAAGGAATAGCCTCGGTCACTTGTTGACCCGAAGCAACCGGTGGAGGAACTGGAGCTGAAGCTCCTTCTTGTTCTTCTACGTTGGGCGGGGTAGAGGAAGTACTAGATCGAGCCTCATTTTGTGACTCGCCCTCTTCTATATTCATTAGCGGCTCTCTCTCTACCCGCCTTTTTGTCGTAGTCTTGCCTTCTGGGCAGCTGTAGCCTTTCCCTTTGGCGGCATTTCTGAAATCATAACACACCATTAGGAGGGGAAAATCTTATAACACAGCTCTATCGCACGATCTCTTAAGAAGAAAGATGGTTATTTTCCTAAATGCCCTATAGCCTCCTGTTTATTAACGTGGCGCGCAACACACCATAAAAGTGACTCTACCAGACACGACTCGTAGACACTTCCTAGGACTGAACTGCTCTGATACCACTTTTGTCACGACCCGACTAGGGACCGCGACTGGTACCCGGGGCTAACCACCGAGCACTGCTCATTCTATTACTCATCATACTCATTTTACGCTCTTTATTCAAATTTATACTCAAATCGTAAGAAAATCATATTTCAATTGGGAACATAATTACTTTTATGTACATAAGCCTCTCGGCTATCAAAATGATAATATACGCATATAGATACATATATACAGTAGTGACCTTGTGAGACCATATAACCCACATTGCGCATCTACGAGCCTCTACTGGAGTGCTAGACATAAGTACGGGATAGGACCCCGTCGTGCCCAAAATATAAATATGTACACAAAAGAATGAACAAGCACCTTCAGAACAATGGAGTGCTCTGAAACAGCTAACAACTCCTACTAGTCTGGAACAAGCTCACCTCCCTGTCTACCTATGGGCATGAACACAGCGTCCAAAAAAAACGGACGTCAGTACGAACATTGTACTGAGTATATAAGACATGAATGAAATAAGCATAGTGGAATAATCATAAACCATAAGGGAAGGATATAACCTGCATGAGTTCTATAGATGAGTACATTTCATACATATATCGTATATTTACATAATCATGGAACATGTATCATCACAACACATATATCATCACATTATCATCATCATCGTTAACCAGCGTCCGGGTAACCATCATATGCCACCCACTAGTGGTGTCATGTCCGGCCCTCTAGGCACGGTGTAATCATAGCTGCCCGCATTAGCGGTGACATGTCCGGCCATCTAGGCACGATGTAATCATAGCATCACATAATCATTCATAACTTAACATTTTCATACCTCTCATAAGTATGTCATAAACTTACACTATTGATCATTTCATTGATATATCATGACTTAGCATCATTATACATTTAGCGTTTAACACATACATTAGGATTTGAAGGTAACTATGGCTATGTCGGGGTGACATAAGGTCGTGAACCCCCAATTATATTATGGAGTAATCATCAACATCATATCTCACCTTGAAGGAACTAACAATTTAAGGTGAGTGTATGCAAGGAGAAGCATGGATGAAAACATACTTAGAATTATTAGCTTCATGGACATCTTTTATTATACTAGGATTTCTCATACTTATGTTCATCATCATCTTTATAATGCTCGTATCATATTTCATTTCTTAATCACGTGCGTATGTAGCTTCGTATATTCGGGAACTCATAGTCTCTATCGTATGGGAAGATCATGGAAAATTTGAAAGATTCATGCCATAGAAAGAAAGGATTGGTCTAACATACCTTTCTCGTTTAGCTATTCTATCGCTTGATCCTTCTCCTTCATCGCTCACGTTTCTACCTTCAAGAGAATTCGTATTAGCATTAGCTAATCGATTACATAAACGTGCTTACTAATGATATAGAAAATTGGGCAGAATTTCCTTTGTTTATACAACTTTCCTCATATAGTATCTCAACTCCCAAACATCTATAATCACATTCACCATATGATAAGCAACAATCATCATTCATCCAGCTTATCCCTATTTCACAATTTCACTTAGATGTCTCCATAATCATGGTCATAGTTCACTATTATGTTATCGCACATGTAATGCTTAACCCATGTTCTACATGTCATTTATAACATATTTATAACTACAACATCTCAATAGTCATGATTCATTTCAACTATAACTCAAGAACTTCATCGCTTTCATCTTTGTGACCTATTTCCTATACCCCTTCCACAATCCAAGTGTTTCAACTTCTCATTTCCTTAATCAACATGGAAAGATCATAAAACATACCTTAGATAGTGTAGAAATAATCCTTGAGTAGGAATATTCTTCTTGCACCAAAACCCCAATTCAGTTCCATAGGAATTCCTTGACTTGGATGAACTTTAATGTGTTTCTTCCACTTGATTCTTGTTGGTTTGATGAAGTTGATCACCAATCTTTCTTCAGTTCTTGTGGATGATTAGTGTGGAATTCTCTAGAAGTCTTGAGAGAGATAGAAAAGTGTGGGAATGAAATAAATGAAGTGGGAACATCATTATATACTTGAACTTAGTTCATCCCGTCGGGACTTCCACGGACACTTGTACGGTCCGTGGAATATTGTACGGTTCGTGGAACAGGTCGTGGTTCACCACTGGCAAGACATCATCTCTGCTGTGTATTCTACGGACCAATATACGGTCCGTGAAAGGGGTCGTGGAACTCACAGCTTTTTCCGAAGTTGTTCTCATCGTTTCGTTTGATCTCCAATCCTTATACAACTTTCTTAACACTTGTTTAATACTTCATTAATGATCTAAACTTCCTTATAACTCGTCCTCAAGACCTAACCAAACAATTCTTAACTCAATAGTTTACGAAACCTTTCTAAACCTCACTCATACTCCACTTATTTTTATGAATCCTTATTCCATCAATTCATATAGCTCCAAGATCTTAACGTCAGCATTCTAAGACCACTAAACATTCGTCTTATAGTCTTAAGAATTTCATGTGACCCTTAAGCTCGCGGTTGTTCATTCACTATGCGATGACATGAAATTTCCAAGGTGTAACATAAATAAGCAGGAAGGATAGAGTGTGGCAATATGGGGTAAAGGACGAATGCGAGGGTCCCGAAAACAGATCTTGATAAATAGGATTGAAGTATAATAACGACGAGTATGGATATAATCTGAGAAGTAATAATCGGGTTTTATGAAGATGTTATAGGATTTCTGACTCCTAGGGTACATCCTAAATGGATAATTATGAAGCCATATTGATACATTCACCTAGAAAGCGGGAAAAGTTCTCCCCCCAAAGAATCGATTTTAGAAATAAAAGGGATTCGTACTTGTAATAGAATATTCTAAAAATTCCAGGGCCAATACTGTAGAATGGCAAGTGGGGAAGAGAACTGTGTGAGTAAAGGAAGTCAAGGAAGACCCTAAAGGAGAAAGAAAAGAAAGTGGACTAATGAATTGGTAAAAGGAAATTGCGTAACCATCCAGAACAAGAGGAAGGTTAATACGCAAATAAGTTTGGCCAAGAGGCAAAACATCTATTGCATAGGACAAGAGTCTTGATAAAGAGTATCGAAATTCGATCATAAAGGAAATAGGCTGAATGTATGAGGGATATGTATAAATATGAGAAAGTTATGGTATCGAAAGGGGAAGATAAGAAGGAGACAAGGATCGACATGATATTGGAATAACTATGATGCCAAACTACGGTACAACCATCTAGTTAAGAAAGACCACAGAACAGTATGAGTTGGACAAATGAAAGAATGGATCGTGGAAAATAGATGCGATAGTGTATCGACTTACGATGGTATTAAAAGGATAAACTAGATTAGGAGAGGGAACAGACAAAAGTCTTCAGTTAGCATAAAGGAAATAAGTTATACCATGAGATGAAAGGAACTCCGGCATTATATGGATTAGTGGAATTGAAAGACCCGCAAAGTCAGCCAGATGACTACCAAAGACGGTTAATATTCAAATGTTACTGGTATATGAGAACATCTTTAAGAGGGGGGAAGGACAGATTTAATTCTGAAATGAATGACAATATTCCCAAATTTAAAAGGGGGAAATGTACTGGCTTAAAGGAGCCAAAGTTGGAGATGTACCGAAATATAAGAATTTTTTTAGGAGAAAGTGGGAATGGATTGAATACAAGTATATTATGGTACAAACATGAGAGCGGCAGTATGATAAGATAATGAAGGGATTAGCGAATCAAAGAGAATGAGTTTCTTCAATGCGAGATGTTAGGTTTTCGAACTATGGTTCAAATTGCTCGTACCGGAGAAATTTTAGTTACATTTAAATATTCAGCAACGTACTCCGAGAGGTCATGAAAGGAGTAAGAAGGATCTGCAAGCTGACCAGGAAGTGAGTATAAAGGAAAATCTGCATTACAGAAAAGGAAATCTTAGAACTAGAACTGATGAAAGATTTAACAAGATGAATAATTATATGAATGGGATCTCCAAAGGAAAGGAAGATAGTGTGCCTGTGGATAGCAAGACAGCAGTGCTACCTGAGATTAGAAAGTACCTCGCAAGTCGTGAAATCACAAGTCGCCGGTCATATCAAATGTGAGAGCATATGTTATAGAATCATATAAACAATCGTCGTGATAAAATGGCCAACAACATAAGGTAAGGACAACAATAAGGAGTCAAAGAAAAACATAGGCTAATTTAAGTCTCAAACGATCACCGGTACAAGCGAATCACGGACTTAAGAAGAAAGCACACTCGTATTGAAAGGAAGTTATGATTAAGTAAGATTTTTATCTTAGTCCCATGTTTATGAGTTTATATTGTAATTATGTAAATATTTGTGGAGCGGAAATTGGAGGAAATCTTCAAATATGAATTTGATGATATTTTGAGTTGTAAATTAGCTTGAGCTGTGATTATTAGTATGCTATGAGTATAATTTTGCTACGAGGAATAATAATGATGATGAGGAAGTATTATATACATGTATATGAGGGATTGTGTTAAGGTTGTTGTTGTGGATTGATTATGAGAGGATGTCTGGATGGACAATCTGAAGAAAAATAATCACTGAGAATAATAAGTCATCAGCGAGGAAATGCTATTGCAAATCATCTGGCACTACCATAGATAGAAGTATGATGAAATTATATGGAATTAAAGATTCTGACCAAGGAATTAAAAGGAGATGATACGATATGTATATAAGGTCGACTAGTACAAAAAGGGATGATCTAAAATAGCACCAGAGAAGCAAGCAAGGAAAGGTGCTATATCTGAACAAGAGAATTTGTCTACTAGTAGGGAAATAAGGAGCAAGGAAAAAGATTACAATAATTAAGAGTGCTCACAGATCGGCAGGGAGCCGTAGCAATCATGAGTTAAGACCATCTTAATGGCAATAGGTCCCAGGACGGTAACTAGATATTAGTTGACTACTAGGTACATACATAAGAACATGAGGATATGAAACTAATGAATAAGTTCGACAAAGAATTGTGAGAATATGAAAAAAGACTAATGAACCTATAGTAGAAGAGCATGAAGATCAGGAACCAAAGGAGGACAACCATTCCAAGAAATTAATGATAGCATCATAAGCTCGCAAGCTACAACATTCGAGGACGAATGTTTCTAAGGGGGTAAGAATGTTACACCTCGAAAAAATGTCACGTCGTTTGCGTTGTATGTAAACTAACGTAAGCTCGGAGTAACTAAGTTTGTCGGAAATTTGGAAAAAGTTGGAAGAATTTTGGACAGAATTTTTGGGTCAACATTATAGGGGTATATCTCCTAGTATATCAAGAGCCTTGAAGTGAAACAAAAGCCTAAATTGAAATTTAGGAAGTCTAGTATCCAACACAACAAACCGTTTGTCAAAACGATATCAGAGTAGGGAGTTATGGGCATTTCAAGATAAGTCTCTAAACTGCCAAATGGCTTCTCCGCAGGCCCCACTTGGAAAGTCGGTGGAACTGATTTTCAAAGGGTATAAATACCCTATTATTCCTTTTCTTTTTCATCATTTACACTTCTTTTGGGTTCTAGACACATCCATACATTTCTCTTAAGCACTTATAACCCCTTAAATCAAGAATTCAACAAGATTACACCAAACTAGTTCATGAAAAGTGATTGGTCTTGTTTCTACTTGATGTTGTGGTGAGTTTGGTCTTGAAGAAAGGTGGTGTGGCTAAAGTTCTTGAAGTATAAGGCATGTTATTCATCCCATCTCTTAGGTTGTGTTTATTTGAAGGTTTAGCAAGTCTTAAAAGTGAAAATAGTTATGGAGGAATGGTCATAAAGTGTTGTGTTGTAGTTGTTGAGTTTATGGACAATTTTGAGCATGTTTTAGCCATGTTGTTGGGATAATTTCCATGTATATGGATGGTATCTAATGTTGTCGGTGTGTTGATGAGATTATGCTCTTTTATTGGGAATAAATGAAGTGTATATTTTTATTGTGTGATGATAAACATCGTGTGGGATGTTTTATGGAATATTTTGGTATTGATGATGATGTTGGTGTTAGTGTTGTTGTTGTTGTGTTGGGTGTTGGTACTGTGATTTCGGGCTAGGGATATAAAAAGGGGAGATGCTGTCCGAATTTTGGCAGATTCTAAAGGGGTTTAATTTTAAGACTTAAGATAAGCATATGACGATAAGCCTAACATTAGTATGAATTCTCTTGAATATAGATTTACGAGCTTGGAAGGATAAGCATTAAGTAGTAGGAGACCAAAAAGGTATGTAAGGCTAAACCCTTTCTTTCTAAAGGCATGACTCTTTTCTTATGAACCCATACATATGTTCCATAATATCCTTATTTCCAAAAAGCTAGAAGTTCATGATTCTCCAAGTTCTTATGATGCTAAAGACAAATGTTTTCTATGATGAAAACGATGATGATGATGATCCCATTTCTAGAGATTTCAAAGCTTATGCTCTTGATGCTATTATGAGATTATCAAGTTTAGTTCGTGATTTTCTTGATTTCATTCATTATTGTTGATCTCACCTTATGATAATTTTTCCTTCAAGGTGAGATATAGCGATGATGATTGTTCCATAATATAAATCGGAGGTTACCGACCTTACGTCACTCCGATAAAGTATCAGCTTTTATTTGGGCTCTCATGCATGCTATGAATATAATATATGTATATAGCTATTTTGTGATATTACGAAGTCCTATTATTTCATTTTACTTATGCATTGCACTCATTCTCATTCTTCATATATATATATATATATATAAGGCACATTTGACAGGGGGTGACGATGTGGCCTAAGTTGTGGCGTTCATGTATATATATAAGGAACATTTGACAGGGAGTGATGGTGTGACCTATGTTGTGGCGTTCATGTATATATATATATATATATATATATATAAGGCACATTTGGTAAGGGGTGACGATGTGGCCAAAGTTGTGGCGTTCATGTATACATATAAGGCACATTTGACAGGGGGTGATGATGTGGCCTATGTTGTGGCGTTCCTATATATATATATATATATATATATATATATATATATATATATATATAGAGAGAGAGAGAGAGAGAGAGAGTAGAACATATATACCAAAAGAAATCAGACGAATTCGATAAAATATTAGAAGATATGCAATATAGTGATGAAGAAATATAGATAGACTCGATAATAAGTCAAAAAGAATTAATGGAATCTAGTGCGTCTAGTTCTAGTCCATTCAAAAACAACGATAGGAGAACAATACAGTGTAGATACTAGTGCAGGAAATGTACCTAAAAGAAGAGTTTTTAGAATAGCGGGAGAACCTTAGACAATGTCAAACCATCAGGGAAAAGAATACTTATAGAAGAATCTATTATTCATCAAGAAGGAGGTAATAAAGGTAAAATATTAAATATAGCAGCACATGATCCGCAAAGATGGAATTCAGTAATAGATCTTTGGAAAGGAATAGTAGTAGCAGACTATTTAAAAACATATAATGATACAAACGCAGAAACAATGTATAAATATTTAGAAACCTTTTTAGGAGAATCAGCCAAAGCTTTATGGGAAGCTTATAAGGAAATATTTCCAATGGAATTTCAACGCTTAGTATCCATGGGAGCAAACTCATATAATTTTACTAATAAAATACATACTTCTATTACAGGGGAAGATCCAAATAGTGGATTATTAGTACTACAAAGAAATGCGGTAATAAAATTAGAACAACTAAGTTTAAGTAGTTGGTTTCATATTAAGAAATTTTTAAACGATTATTTTTACTACTGTACTATTAGTGGAAATGCGTTTGATCAAGAATTAGGTAAAAAATTATTTAATAAACTACCAGGAGCCTTAGGAAGAGAAATAGAAGAAAGATGGAATAAGAGAGACGGAGTAGTGCAGAATCCTAATCTAAAATGGTCTATAGGACAAAGAATACAACATATAATGGATATACTACAAGAAAAATGTACCCATATACAGATATAAAAACAGCTAAAACAAAATGAAATGAACTTTTGTAAAAGCGTGGTTTACACTACACAAAGCTATGATAAAGACAATTATAAAAAGAAAAAGCATAAAAAATACAAAACACATTATAATAGAAATTATCCTCAATATAATAGAAAGAAATATTATCTTAGTAAATCAGCAGCTAGAAAACCTTATTTAGACAGAAATAGGTATGTAAGAAAATATCGAACAAAAAGGAATTATAAAAATAAACTAGAATACTTTACTTGTGGAAGTGTAGAACACTTAGCAAATACATGTTCAAAAAGAATAAATAATAAGACGAGAAATTCTCAGCTAATTGAAGATTTTTAAGAAACATTAATAAATGTAGACGAATATATGTCAGATACAGAAAGTATATATTCTATAGTAAGTGTAGACAGTGAAGAAAAAATCAAAACAGACTCGTCAGACTCAGAAGCAGAAGATTTAATCAATGAAATAGGATTAGAAAATCTAGACTTAGAAGCAATAGATAATTTAGCAAATATAGCGGAAGACTGTAACCATGAGTTCGAATGAAATAAGGGATTAGATAGTAATGCATGTTTCTTTTGTAAATGGTATCCTAGTAGAGACAAAAGAGCTAAATGTAAAAATTGTTATATAGAAGGATGTACAATGTGTATAGAAAAAGAATTTAAAACAAAAATAAATAAAGAGGAAACTCATAAGAAAATTGAAGACCCTACTATTAATCTAAGAATGATAACATTAGAAACAAGAATAAATGAATTAGAAACTAGATTATGTAAACTAGAAAAAGGAAAACAAAAAGATGTAGATAGTGAAGACGAAGAAATAAGATTATCAAATATACAACCAATAATGAGACCATTAAGAACAATACCAGAAGATTCTCAAGCAGAATTAATGAGTATAGAAAACCATGAAGCATTAGTATGTAATGAAGATAAAAAATTAGGAACAATAAAAATGCTTGAAAGAATTAAAATAGATGATTATGAGATAGAAACATTAGCATTAGTAGATTCAGGATGCACAAAGTGCATAATAAACAAAAGAATAGTTCCACCTAATTTAAAAAAAATTCTAGAAAAATCAGTTGCAGCCATGCAAATGGATGGAACACATAACATATATAGACATTATGTTCATAAGGCCTACATTAGCTTTATAAATACATGTTCAGAATTTTACAAACCAAGCTATAAAATGGATAAGATATGGGCAAGAGACCTTCATATAAATGTAGATTTTTTCATAGGATTAGACTTTATGTTAAATAATAATGGCAGCTATATGATTACAAGAACTGGAGTAATTTTCTTAAAAAATATTACTCATACACCAGTACAAGTTCTTAAGACTGAAAGTAGGATCGGTCATAAGAAGATCCCTACCACAGACCGAATCAACCTGCAAAAGAAAAAAGATAGTTGTTGTAAAGAGTGTCAAGAAAATAATACATTGTCACGACCCGTCTAGAGGGCCGCGACGAGCACCCGGTGCTAGCCCACCAGGGCACCCTTTGCTTACACATATACTTACATCTAGGTGAACTATACGATTAAACATACATGTCCTTCCATCAATCACGCTAGTCCCATTGGACGGCAACATCTTTAAATCATCATTGACATCTATGCCACATCAATGTACATAAGCCGACGAGGCTATCAAAAGATATACAAAATATAGGCCGACAAGGCCGGACACGTCTAACCATACACACGTGACTACGAGCCTCTAAGAAGAGTATAACATATCACATGAGCGGGACAGGACCCCGCTATGGCCATAATTATGTACACAAAAGAATAAGTACCCCAAAGCTATGTCTCCGAATGAAATGGAGCTCTGCTATGTAATCTCTGAGAAAGCATCTATGGATCAAGTCTGTCTCCCTGTGCACCTGCAGGCATGACGCAACGTCCACAAACAAAAGGACGTCAGTACGAAGAATGTACTGAGTATGTAAAGCATGATCAATATCAATATAGAAGCATACGTAGCAACATAGGAAATAACATAGAATGGGAGATGGCAATATCATCGTCATATGCACTTACTTGCCTTTCCTAGGAACTTTCCATTTGCTAATACGCATTTGTGTACATACATCATCATCCGTATTCATAATAGTACCCGTACCATATTTGTGCTCGTATTCGTATACATGCCCTTATTCACATTAATATACATAGTCATATCATATTCGTATTCATATCATATACATAATCATATCATATACATAGCATTTACATAGCATACCCGACCACGTAGGATCGGTGTTTCATACATACTTGGCCAACCAAGGCTCAAGGTTACTCATACCTGGCCCTACCAAGGCTTCAAGGTTACATCAACATGGCCCTACCAAGGCGTCAAGGTTATCCGTACCATCTGCAGAGGTGTGCGCGCGTTTCGTAATCGTATACATACTTATTTACATATCATGCCCGACCTCATAAGCTCGGGGTTCCATAATAGTCATACATATACTAGCTCATAAGCATCATTTCTATTAACATCATTATCATCATTGTCATCATTATCGTCATCGATATCATTATCACTATTATCGTCATTCGTCACATTTGCCTTAATAGGCCTACTCGTCATACGAGGAATTTAGTACAATCGTAGCATATCGAGAATCATAAGCTTAGTAGCTTTGAAGGTAGAAGCATTTGGAGAACATCATAAGCTCGTAGAAGATTTTGATGATTGGCCAAAGAACCATGCCTCATGAAAGAAGGGTTAGCCTTACATACCTTTCCGTTGCACTATTCTACACTTGCACGTTCTCCTCCAATGCTAGAGTTTCTACCTTCATTGAAGTCATACTATCATTAGAATCGATAGCTAGCATATATGACTAAAGCTAGAGAAAATCGGACAGCATCTGCTCCATAACGTATCTCAACTCCCAAACGTCAATAATAAATTCACAATGCCATAACAATAGTCATTACTCATTCACATTATCCATATTTATAGACTTACATTCAATTCATCCATAACCATGGCCATAACACACACGACGTCCATTTACATACATTGTTCATCTCATGTTCTCAACATCATTTATATCGTATTTACATCACAATACATCAAGACCCATAGCTCAATTCATACTATTTCTCAAAATGACACTATTCCATATTCATGACTCATTTTTCTATACTCTTCTCCAATCCAAGTATTTCAACTCTTAACTACCTTAAACAACATAGAAATATCATGAATCTTACCTTAGATGTTGTAGGAACAAACTTTAGTTGATAATACTCCACTTTGAGCAAAACCCTAGTTTATCTCCATTTGGATTTCTTGACCTTGGATGATCTTGCTGGTTTTCTTACACTTGATTCCCTTGATTTATGTTGTTGATCACCAAATATCCATGAATTCTTGTGGAATATATGTAGAGAGATGTTCTAGAGAGAAGGGGTATGATGTAGAAGTGAAATGAAATAATCCTTGGTCCCCTTATTTAATGACTTAAAAATCTTATTTGAAGTGCACAGTGGTCGTAAACTTGGTTTACGGTCCGTATTTCAGTTTACGGACCGTCCTTCGTGGTCGTATTAATCATATCAGAACCAAAAACTCAGGCTGAAACATGGTGATTTACGATCATGGTTTACGGGCCGTAAACCGCTTTACGGTCCGTATTTTAGGTCGTATTTAACCATTTGATCATTTGGCAGAAAGTTGAAGTTTTGGAAGCTAAAATACGACATGGAAGTTTACGGACCGTATACCACATTACGGTCCGTATTTCACTTTACGACCAACTGGCCAGAATGCAAACCTGCAACTTTTCACATTTCCAAAACCTATAATTATTCATTATGGAGCATAACCTATCTCTTATTGCAATTGCCTTCGGAATCTTACTTAGGGTCGTCAAATGTTATTTCTTACTCATGAAAACATCGGATACTCGTACTCCTCGCGGGTCCATTCACTTGGACAACAACGGAGGATTTTTCCGAGGTGTAACATACATATTGTAAAGATAAGCCAGAAATAAAAAAATTTAACTCTAGAAGAAGAAGAAATTCTAGGAGAAAAGGATTCGTTAGAAAAAAATTATACTTTAATAGACATAGAAATAGAGTTATATAATTTTAAAACAGGAATAGAAAGAAATGGAATAATAAAAAATCAAAAATACCTAGATAATATCATAAAAATATAGATGAAATAGAAATTATAAGAGAAAAACCATTAAAACATTGGAAAAATAATAGGATTGTATGTAAATTAGATATAATAAATCCAGTAATACGGAGATCTACTTCTAAACATAGATCTGCAGCATTTATGGTAAGAAATCATAGCGAAATAGTAAGAGGAAAAGCGAGAATGGTAATAAACTATAAAAGACTTAACGATAATACTAGGACACATGGATATAAGTTACCAGACAAAACAGAATTAATAAATAGAATACAAGGAAAGAAAAAAATTAGTAAATTTGATTGTAAATCAGGATATTGGCAGGTACGAATGCATAAAGAAAGCATAGAATGGACTGCATTCACCAGTCCTGAAGGACATTCTGAATGGTTAGTAATGCCATTTGGATTAAAGATAGCTCCACCAATTTTCCAAAGAAAAATGGATAGTATATTTGGAGAATACAAAAGGTTTGTATTAGTATATGTAGATGATATACTAGTATTTAGTAGAGATATTAATGAACACTTAGGACACCTACAAACGGTATTTAGACTAACTGTAGAAAATGGAATAATAATTAGTAAGAAAAAAATGGAATTATGTAAAAATTATATTAACTTTTTAGGAGTAGTACTAGGAGAGGGTAAAATAAAATTACAACCTCATATAGCCAAAAAAGCTTTAGAAATGCCAGATAAGTTAGACCATGTTAAAGAATTATAATTTTTTTTTAGGAATAGTCAATTATGCTAGAAATTTTATAAAATATTTAGGAAAAATAGCAGGACCATTATATTCAAAGACTGGATCTAATGGTCAAAAACACTTTAATACTGAAGACATTAAATTAGTACAAAAAGTTAAAGAAAAAATAAAAAACATTGTCGATTTAAACATGCCCCTAGAAACAAACTATTTAATTATCGAAACAGACGGTAGTTTTGAAGGATGGGGAGCAGTACTAAAAGCGAAACCCAATAAATATAGTAATAAAAATGAAGAGAAGATATGTGCTTATCAAAGTGGTAAGTATAAAGAAAAAGGAAATATGAGTAGTATAGATGCAGAGATTTTAGCTGTAATATATGTATTAAATAGTTTTAGACTATATATCCTAAATAAACCAGAAATACTAGTTAGAACAGACTGCGAAGCTATAGTTAAATTCTATCAAAAGATAAATGATAAACATAGTAGTAGAAGGCAATGGCTAAATTTTTTAGATACCATTTCAATTTAAAATTTGAACATATAAAATGAAAAGATAATAATTTAGCAGACCAATTAAGTAGACTAAAGATTACTACTAACTAAGTTTTTATTTGAACAGCATAAGACCTTCCAGTTCTCAGACAGTAGACAAGGGGAAAGGCATAGCCTCAACCCAAGACACATATAGACAGACAGTATTAGGTAACCTTCATTTTAGACCTATATTTGCATTAGACAAAAACGCCTTAGAAAGAATACATTTTGGAACCAATAATTTAGTATTTTTTCCGCCATCTAATTTAACTTTTAAGGTATTACCAGAATATGTAATAGACAAACAACAGACATGTTTAGTAGACAATTTATGGATATCACATAACAAAAAAGATTCTAGTCATTTTGTAGCCACCCTAAATGCACTTTGTCAGTATTTTACAGACAAAAATCTAGATAAGAAATTTAAATTTTATGTTGTAATCCATGGCATAACTAATGGTATTTTTTCCAGACCTGGATAGAAGTTTTAGATTCTATTAAAAATATAAGAAAACCTCGTTCTAAAGGTTTTAATGATTTCACTGAAGCATTAGACTATGCTAGAGGAGTGTTGGGTCCAAACTACTATATTTCTCCAGCTCTCAGACAAAATCCAACTAGAACCCCTCAGTACAATATACAAAAAGACACAAACAAGGTGATTTTTTGTGATCATTGTTCTACTATAACTGAAGTGGTCAAGAGATTAAACCAGCAGAAAGAGACATTGGTTCAAGAAAAAATAAAACTTTTGGATCAAGTGAAGACATTAAAACAAAGACTACAAGCGGGTAAGTTCGAATTAGCGCAATCTCAGAGTTCTCCATCTCAGACAAAAATGGATGAGACGGGTGTGCATTCCCCAATTAATGCAGTCAAACCCACTGTATCGGGTAAGGAAACAGCTAGTCCGGTTCAAACGGTAGCCTGTAAAGACTAATGAAATCTGTTAACGGCTGTCACTTTGCCAAAAAGTGAAGATGAGGGATGTTCATCTCTCCAAACAAGACGGAAACTACCAAAGACACTTACGCAAGGAGCAACTTCTACAAAGAAAAGCATACTTGCAAAAACGAAGAAGAATGAAAAAATAGAAAATATAGTAAAAGAGACACTAGAAAAAAAATTCAGACAAAAGAACAAGATAAACATATAGTTAAAAATCCTAGTCCGGAATTATCTCCAAGTCAAAGAATGTCACCAGTCCATAATTCTGATTTCGAAGGAGATGATATTAATTTCCAAGACAGTGCATTTTAAGACTCTCAAGATCCAAATGATGTAGACTCAGGCATGAGTTTTCATTCAATTGCTCTACACAATCTAGACACTTAGATCAGTTAATGGAGAAAATAATAGAACCTAAGTAAAAAGAAACGATTGAAGACATTGGCTGAAAATAATAAGTCTAGCAAGAAGACAAAAAATAAAAAAGGTGATACAGAGAACAAAGATAGAAAGACATTTAAGAAAGATGAAAGGAAATAGAAGCCATTAACAACGACATTTGAAGAAGACTTTAGTGGCATCATTTTCCAGAAAGAAAAAATAAGACAATGACATTAGAAAAGGAAGACTGGCTTTTGGTATCATCTTTCAGAAAGAAAAAAGAAGACAATGACATGAGAAAAGAAAGACTTTTGGTGGAAAGCTGACAAGGACACCTTAGAAAAAGAAGACCAGACTTTATTAAAGTAGCTTTAATAAAGTAGTAGCTTTATAAAGTAATGGGACAACTCAGCAAACGGACAAAATTATAAAGTATCTGTTGAAAAGTTTCACGTGACGATGGGGCCCCAAGAGCACCCGGCTGAAATCAAAAGATTCTTCACCAAGTTGAAGTCCGCAGTTGAAGTCTGCCAGACTCCTATAAATAGCAGTGTTTGTGGAGAAGCAAATCATTGAGAAAAAGAGAACGTCTGACACTTCTCTCAAAAAACCACTCCATATTCCACTTCCCTTTCACAATGCCCCAACTCCTTTTTCCAGTAAAAGCTTTTGTAATATAACTTCCTTGTAAATTAGTATTAAGCCTTCAAGTAATTTTCTATTAGTGTGAAGTAGTGTTCGGATTCCCCGAAAGGGAAACCTATCTCCATCTTCAAGTCATGTAAGTTTTAATCTATGTTTTCTGTACTAATCTCCCTACAATGTAAATTATTCTATGTTTAATTAAAATATTATGTTGATAATGTTTGAATAATTACTTACTTATTATTATGAATCTATTACTCTTAGTATATGGTTATTCTCTTAATTTCTTAATATAGTCGATGGATTAAACTGTCAATTCATAGGTTTTTGAAAGGCCGTTTTAATGTCCAAATGATAAGGGACAATGTTGGCCGTGGTAATCGGGGTGTGGTTAAAGAAGAGGGATATTAAGAACCAAGATTAAGAGAAAGAGATGGACAGTGTAATAAGATTCATAACTAAACAAAGTTAAAAAAAAACGTAAAAATTGTAAAAATTAGGAGAATAGGCAGAAAATAAGAAATACACCTACATGATAATAGGAATCCAGGGGTGAGGGAGTACCGAGTAGGATTTTTTAAACTATTAGCAAAAAACCACACAATATTGTTAGCCATATTTATATTGAAACAAAAAATATAACCCCCCTATCAGAGCATATTCTTAGCCACATTTATATTGAAATAAACAAAAAATGTAACCCCCTATCACTTTTGGTATCAGAGCATATATATATAGATATGTTTCCTGATATACAGTCATACGGATTCATTCAGATTCACTGACTCACTGACATGTCGCAGATGTTTTTCCATGATTCTTATGTATATGTTGATCTTATGCCTTACATACTCAGTACATTATTCATACTGACGTCCTTTCTTGTGGACGCGGCGTTCATGCTCGCAGGTAAACGGACCAGACCCTTAGGAGCTTTATCAGCGGAGTTTCAAAAGCGCTCCAGTTACTTCGGAGCTGCAGATTATTGGTAATACTCTTGTGTATATATATACTTGGGCATGACAGAGTCCTGCCCCGTCTTCACCAATTCCTGTATTATACATAGAGGCTCGTAGACAGATATGTGTAGCTAGAAGTCCCATATCGTCATCAGTTCATATTGTTGTGTTATATTTTGGTAGCCTTGTTGGCCTATGTTTACGGACATAGTTACTAATGGTTATATAGTTTTGTGTCTTTATATTGTGATATATGCCCTTACAGATTATGATAACCATGAGTTGTCTTTATGGTCTACCTAGAAATGATTATGAGATGTATGTTCGGAGGTGCTCGGTAGGTTAGCTCCGGGTGCCCGTCGTGGCCCTCTAGTTGGGTCGTGATATTTTTGCCTTACATACTTCGTACATTTATCTGTACTGACATCCCTTGTTGGGACGCTGCGTTTCGTGCCCGTAAATCCAGATTGCTAGATAAGAGGATCTTCTGAGTAGGCGGCCCCAGCTCAGCGTTTAGATCATAATCCGCTCTTCCCGGAGTTAGTGTAGATGATGGTATTTTACGTGACTCTTTAAAACATATATATGTATATTTGCATTACGAGTGTGGCGGGGCCCTGTCCCAACCTTCTTGCAGTCATGCCACTCCTAGAGGCTTGCAGACATGTGTCCTATGGTTAGTAGTGTGTGCAGCCTTGTGGGCCTTGTGTTCTGATATGCAAATTTTCATGGTGGCCTTTCTGGCCTATGACTCATTTGAGTTGAGTAATATTTTGGAAAAGAAGGAATGCAGGGAAGAAGTCTTTCCTTTCCACTAGTTCTTGAAAGCTATCAATCCCCGCTACCAACCAGTGTATTTGTTCTTCTGCTTGTCCGATATCTTGAAAAAATGCCTTCTGTCAGTATGAGTGAGCGTCTTTCCCAGTGCCCGGTCTTTCTAAACAACAACGGGTTCTAGGAAAAATGTTGCCTTGTCATGGCTGGTTGAGGTTAGAATTCATAAAGGTGGGTAGAGATGGCTGCAGTGGATTCTTCCGACCAAGTCCCAGTAGCAGAGTCTTGAAGCACGGATCTAACGGCAAGGGAATCAGCGGCTCATCGCAATTCATCAGTCGCAATTCTCCCAGCAGCTATCCATTTTCTAGGTACGCTGGTGCCTCGCCAGTACGGTTGGTGCTAGTCTCACCCTTCTGGCTTGGGGTGTGATAATCGCCCCCAGTTCAGCAGGCCAGTTCAAGCAGCAATTCAGACTTCTACTGCTGGGTCTTGAGGTCGCAGTGCTCATAGTTTGGCATATGGTTCCCATGGTTCTTATTCCTAACCCAAAGGTGGAAGTGGTCATTCAGGTTATTCCCGTTTCTCTCAGTAGCTGATAAATTGCCGTGGGAGTTATGAGTGTGAGGAATTTAGGCATCTCGTGAGGGATTACCCTAGACTTAGGCAGGGTGGCCCACACTTCGGTTCTAGAGGTTGTGCACATAGTGGTCGTGGTGGTTCTTCTAGTAGATATGGTTCTCAGACAGGACGTAGTAGTGGTGATGGAGGTTCTGAGGTCGAGGGTGGTCGTGCTCATTGCTATGCATTTCCAGGTAGACTAGAGGCGGAGGATTCTAATGCAGTCATTACTTGTACTATTTTTGTTTTTCGCCGGTTAGTTAAGGCATTATTTGATCTAGGCTCTACATATTCCTATGTGCCTATTTATTTTGATTCGGGTTTGGATATGATGTGTGAGTCGCTTGATTTCCCTGTTCGTGTTTCTACTCCTGTTGGGGATTCCGTAGTGGCGGATCGGGTGTACCGATCTTGTTTTGTGACTTTGCTGGTGTATGATACTTGGGTTGATTTGATGATCATAGACATGGTAGATTTTGATATTATTCTTGGTATGAGCTGGTTGTCTCCATACCATTCGATCTTGGATTGTCATGCCAAGACAATTACCTTAGCTATGCCAGGAATCCCTAGGTTGGAATGGAAGGGCGATTCCAATCGTGCGCCGAAGAAAGTAATATTGTTCCTTAAGGCACATTGGATGGTCGAGATGGGGTGTTTAGTGTATTTGTCTTATGTTCGGGATACTAGTGTTGTCATGACCCAAATTATGGATCGTACGGGCACCTACCTAATTATCTCCTAGTAGGCGAAACTTTACCAACCAACCCATTAAAAGAATCGTGTGACAAAGTGCAACATACAGTAATACGTAGTACGTGTAAAACATAGCTGCCTTTCTTTAAAAGTTTAGAAAATTACAACTTCCCGGGACCTAGTCTAGATGTGTACAAGATCTTCTACAATACAGAGGAATAGGCTTAAAATAAAATGATACAACTTCTGCCTTGGAGCCCGATACACAGAAGCTGTAGGAAGATCTTCGCCACTTCAACTAAGTGAGACCTCGAAACAATAACCTGAAACACATCTACACCTCAAAAAGGAATGTAGCAAGAGTAGTATCAGTACACCATAGGTACTGGTAAGTATCATAGGCCGACTAAGATTAGTTCATGCAACACGATATAAAATCAAACAGAATAAACAGATGGGTGCAGTTGTAACACCTTTTTTAGTCCTACCTATACTTAAACAGTTCTGGCATGAACATACTCGTATCCCATTACCATCTCAATGCAACACTAGGATGTAAGGATCAAAAGATAATAGTAGTTACATTCAGGACAGACCCCTAGACCAATTGAACCCGACAATTTATGAATAACAGACCTCAACCTCCCTACCAACTGACTCTCAGTGGGACCACTAATTCTTACCCTTTTTCCTCCTTACATTAACATACTTGTAATTTGACGATTAGAATCAATCAACACACAACCCGTAATGGGCACCCGGCTCAAACCACCTATCAAGTATCAAGTAAGAATAAGTAAAGCAATGCAGTCAATGATAACAAATCAACGTACTCCCAAACACTTAGCCAAACTAATGGGATCAACTCAACCTACCTTTCTTTATTTATCAACGGATTGCGAGGTTAGTTGTAAATGCCTCATCTCCACAATCGTTAGGGAATCAAATTTAACTTACCATAATGAACCATGACTATATGTCAACCAATCGGAATCATCTCTGCCACCGTCACAATTGTGAACACACAAGTACAATGTAATCAATGTTAGTATCACATCCGTACACATGCTAAATGGTAATTTTTACCCAAATAGCCATGACCTGCAGAGGACCCATGGTGTCCATGTAGCACTCGCTCCGGAACTATCCTTGGACCTCGAGCCATAACTAGGCCACATCCTCACCCCCTGTCAAATGTGCCTTTTCGTATTTATATATATGTTTTTTCACATATCAATGTATTTCTGTTCCGACAAGCAATAAGGATCATGAACGACCAATGTATCAATCTCAAGAATACAAGTCACCATGTTACGAGTCACAACAAGACTTAAGAAATCAACCCCCAAAATATGTTGATACTCCACGAAGATACATACAATAAGAATACAAGTCATCATACAATAGCTATACCAATACCTAGACTTGACTCGTCCGTAACATGAATAAGGAATCACTCTGAATCAACAAGGATGTAAATACTAACATTTCCCACAAGCTCAGTACATTGAATAACAACAACATGAATACCCAACGAGGACACCTATAATTTCGCAATAGGTTGCCCCCTACCAATGGTACAACAAGACTCTATTATGGACAACTCTGTAATTGCACATACCCCACCATGCTAATTAGATCAATGAAAAAAACCATATTCACTACTTTGCTTCCCTTTTTTGGCCTATCAACTATGCATCTTGGTTCACTTATTCACTTAATGGCATGATGCCCACAAAAATCAGCATTTATCTTAACCTAAACAATATTCAATCGAACTCCATGTCTGAAGACCTAACCATGCTTTCTCCTGTAAATTCTATAACATATATACGATTTACTAATGAAAGTCTAACTCATGTAAAACATAACCTACTTCGTTGTCGAGCAGCAATCACGAACGCTCATAGAATATCCACCATCCAGTCTTTGAGCCGGAAGCCGTGATAGAGAAATCTTTAAGGAAGACAACGCGAATGATGTTTGGAGGGCTACCTTTCCCTATTCAAAAAGTGTTTTACTCTGGGAATACCCTAATAACAACTTAAAAGAGGGGCTTTGTGGATAAAAAGGGTCAAATCCCGTAATAAAGTCATTAAACGTGGGTATTGGTCCGCATATACCGCTGCAACGGACTGCTCATTCGCTACAGTGGGCTCGCTATAGCGGTCGTTCACCCGCTGCGGCGAAGACATCCTTCCCGGGCCCACAAATCTTTAACTCTCATCTAATTCAATTACGATTAAATATTACACTTAAAAATCCCCCGTGGACCAATCTTATGATGATACACTTGGTTTTCATACACGGGCGGCAGAAGGTCCAATAACGACCAGGCGGGTCATTACATCAGATACCAATTAAACAACCGTTCGTCTCCAAACAATATAGGGCGGAGATGGGTCGCAAGGTTATATTATACTGGACGTTATAAATTTACGCACCTCATACCAAATCGCAAGTTTTAACTCCTAACGCGATCTCACTTGCCGCTGGGTATCAATAACTCTACCATATGGAACACACGTCATTAGAACGGCCGTACTAACGAAGGGACAAGGCACCGTACTTTGAAAACCTTAGTCTGCGAAATTGTTACACCTCGGAAAAATTTCCCGTTGGTACGCAAGTAAACGAACTAGTGATGTGTGCGAGGAGTGCGAGTGTATAATGTTTCAAGAGCAATCTGCGTAAATGGACGAGAATGATTAGAATGAAAAGTCGAGAAATGTGAAAAGTTGAAAGTTGGCAAAACTGCCCAGTGGTCGTAAAGTGCAAAATACGGACCGTAAAATGGAATACGGTCCGTAAACTGGCAGTCGTAAACTGCCATTCAAGGCTTCAACTTTTTGCCCAGTTGAGAAGTGGTAAAATACGACCTGGTGGACGGTCGTAAAGTGATTTACGGCCCGTAAACCATGGTCGTGAATCACCATGCATGCAGCCAAAGTTTCCAGTTCTGCTTAAGGTTAAAGACGACCACGAGGGACGGTCCGTAAACTGAAATACGGACCGTAAACCTCCATGGACGACCACTGTTCACCTCAGCACAGATTTTTAATTCATTAAATATGAGGACCAAGACTTGGTTTATTTCATTTCTACATTACACCACTTCTCTCTAGAATCATATCTCTACATTTATTTCATAAGTTTTCAAGGATTATATGTCACCAACAACATAAACAAGTGAATAAAGTGTAAGCAAGCCATTAAATACCATTCAAGTCAAGAAATGCAAATGGAGAAAAACTAGGGTTTTGCTCAAAGTGAAATAATCAATCAAAGCTTGTTCCTACAACTTCTAAGGTAAGATTCATGATTTTTACATGATGTTTAAGGTATTGAAGAGTTGAAATACATGGATTGTAGAAAATATGGTCAAGTATGTCATGAATGATAAATAGTGGCATTTTGAGGAATAGTTTGAATTGAATCATGAATGTTGTTGTGTTGTGATATGAATGCATTATAAATGGTATTAAGATCATGAACTAGACACTTTAGACGAATGGACGAAGTTGGATGTTATGACCATGAATATGGATGAATTAGAGACAAATTAAGGGATCTAAATAATGTGGATAACGTGAATGACTAATGGCCATTGTTATGATATTAATGAAGGTATAGGCGCTAGCATTGGAAGGAAGCGTGCAAGTGTAGAATAGTCCGACGAAAAGGTATGTAAGGCTAACCCTTCTTTCATAAGGCATGGTTCCTTGGCCAAACTCTTAAATCCTCTATATGAGTATGTTGTATTCAAGTGACTGACACTCCGGGCTCATAAGCTCACGACCCTCGATACGTGCTACGAATGTACTACGCACCCCATTGACGAGTAAGCATAAGATAGAGATGTAGCGAAAATGATGATGATAGTGATGACGATGATGATAATAATGATGCTAAAGGTGCCTACGGGCTATTATATTCACATGTGCCTATGAAGGGCTATAATGACACCCCGAGCTTATAATGCCGGGTAGAATATATGTATATGGATGTATATATATATGTATGTATATGATTACGTAACGCGCACACACATCTGCAGATGGTACGGATAACCCTGAAGCCTTGGTAGGGCCAGGTAGAAGTAACATTGAGCCTTGGTTGGCCAAGTACGTATGAAACACTGAACCTTATGGTCGGGTACACTATGTATGTATATAAGTGTATGGCTATGTATATAATATGAATATGAATGTGAAAAGACTATGTATACGAATACGAGCCCTATTATGAAATACGCATGAGAAATGGAAAGTTCCTATGAAAGGCAGGTAAGTGCCATGATGATGATATTATTGTCTTCCCTCCTATGCCACTTCATATATTGTCTATGATGCTTCTATATTGATGTTGATCATGTTTTACATACTCAGTACATTCTTCGTACTGACACCCTTTTATTTGTGGGCGCTGCGTCATGCCCGCAGGTGCACAGGGAGACAGACTTGGTCCATAGCTGCTTGTTCAGAGATTACATAGCGGAGCTCCATTTCCTTCGGAGCCATAGCTTTTGGGTACTTATTCTTTTGTGAATAATTATGGGCATAGCGGGGTCCTGTCCCGCTCATGTGATGTGTTATACTCTTCCTAGAGGCTCGTAGTCATGTGTATATGGCTAGACATGTCCGGCCTATGTTTTGTATATCATTTTGTCGGCCACGTTGGCCCACGTACATTGATGTGGCATAGATGCCTATGGTGATATAAATGTACCGTTGTCCAAATGGGACTAGTTGACGAATGAATGGAAATGTATGTATAATTATGTGGCTCACCTAGATATAAGTATAAGAGTAAGCTAAGAGGGTGCTCGGGTGGGTTAGCACCGGGTGCTCGTCGCGGCCCCGAGTCGGGTCGTGACAAAAGTGGTATCAGAGCAGTTCAGTCCTAGGGTGTGTCTACGAGCCGTGTCTAGTAGAGTCTTGGTTATGGGTGTGTTGCGCGCCACACTTATAATCAAGAAGCTGCGGACATTTTAGGAATAAATGACCTTCTTTCTTCATAAGAATCGTGCGATAGAGCTATGATGTAGGAATTTCTTGCTCCTAAATCATGTGTTGTGTATTTCAGAGATGCCTAAAAAGGGAAAGCCTACGGCAGCCCAAAAGGGCAAGACGGTGGCAGAGAAGCGGGCTAAGAAAGCACCACCACCGGTAGTAGAGGAAGGTGAGTCCCAGAGTGCGGCTCAATCTCAGTCCTCCCAGACAGTGCCTATTAGTGAGGAGCGTAAGGGAGCCTCAGCCCCAGCTCCAGCACCTCTAGCTCCTCCACCAGATGCTTCGGGCCAAGATGTGAAAGAGGCCATTCATTTGTTGACCCAGTTGGTTGCGGCCCAGGCTCAGAGGCAAGGTTCAGGGTATGGTGATAGGGTTGTTAGTGCAAGGGCCCATGATTTCATTACTTTGAACCCCCCGGAATTCTTTGGGTCAAAGCCGAAGGAGGATCCCCAGGACTTTATTGATGGTATGCTAAGGACGCTCCGGTTAATACATGCTTCAGATACCGAGTCGGTAGAGCTAGCGTCATATAGATTGAGAGATGTCTCGATCCAGTGGTATATGGTATGGATGGCTTCACGGGGAGCAAATGCACCTCCCCCGGTATGGCAAGAGTTTGTCGATGCTTTCCTCCGTCACTATATTCCTCCATAAGTTCGGCGAGCAAGGGCCGATAAATTCTTAAATTTGAGGCAAGGTAGTATGAGTGCCCTAGAGTATAGCCTCCGCTTCAACTCCTTGGCCAGGTATGCTTCGGCCATGGTAGCGGATATGGGCGATCGGGTGCACCGGTTCGTGAAAGGCCTAGGGCCACACTTAATGGATAAATGCTTGACTCCGTCCCTTTAGGATGGCATGGATATTGCACGCATTCAGGCACATGCTCAGGAATTAGAGGAACACCTACAGCAGCGGAGAAATGAACGTGAGCGAGACAGGGGACATAGCAAGAGGGCTAAACCTTCGGGTTCGATAAGTGAGTCCAGGGGCGGGCACAGACAACAGTTCCTGTTACACCTCGGAAATTTCTCCGTACATGTATGGTGAGTGGAATGATGAGAATTGAGTGAATGATGTTTTATTAAGTCGGGAATGGCTAATTAAGAATTTTTGGAAATAAGAAAGTCGCGGAAAATTTTTCAGCACAATGGTCGTATATGGCACTATACGACCCGTAAAGTGATTTACGGACCGTATAGTGCAGTCATCGTCCAGCTTGTCAAAAATCTCAACTTTCTGTAAATGTTGAATATGGTTAAATACGACCCAGTTTACGGCCCGTAAACTTGTTTACGGACCGTAAACCAGGTCCTAAACCGCCATGTCCACCAGCCAAACTTTCTGTTTTTGGAATGCTTAAAAACGACCACAGTGGACGGACCGTACGTATAGTGCAGTCATCGTCCAGCTTGTCAAAAATCTCAACTTTCTGTAAATGTTTAATATGGTTAAATACGACCCAGTTTACGGCCCGTAAACTTGTTTACGGACTGTAAACCAGGTCCTAAACTGCCATGTCCACCAGCCAAACTTTCTGTTTTTGGAATGCTTAAAAACGACCACAGTGGACGGACCGTAAATCAAAATACGGTCCATATATGGTGGTTTACGACCACTGTTCACCCCGACAAGAATTCATTAAAAATCAGATTTTGTGATTTTTAAAAGGGACTTAAGCCTCATTTCACTTCATTTTCATCCATACACCTCAAGAGACATTCTAGAACTCTCCAAATAATTCCTCCACAAGAATTCAAGAGAATTAAAGGGAATATCAAGACCAACAACACTAATTTCATGGAATCAAGGGTAAGAACTCAATAAAGGATCATCTAAGTGAAGAATTTCCCAAGAAGGTGGGACTAGGGTTTTGGCTAATTGAAGTATTCCAACTTAAGGATTGTTCAACTATCACCCAAGGTAAGTCTTATGATTATTCCATGTAGTTTGAAGTATTGGAAAGCTTAGACACTTGAAATGTAGAAGAACATAGAAATGGGTCATTACTGAGTGAATAGTGACATAATTGAATGATAGTGGAATTGAACTATGAATATTGAAGTGTTATGAATACAAATACGTTATAAATGATGTTTATATCATGAAACAAGCATTAAATGTATGAAAACGCAAGGATGAGCTAGAAGTAGAAATAAGGGAAAATTGGAGGAAAATGGTGGAGTTTGCCAAACGCACGTAAATGACGATTGTCGATTATGATATTGCGAATAATATTATGAATATTGGGAGTTGATATAGAACGTGAGAAAAGTAGTATGAGCGAAGGAAGCGTTGTCCGACTTCTCCTAGAATTAGCGACACGTTCTTATAGTTAGTTACTAATGTTGATACGAATTCTCTTATGAAGGTAACGACGTGATATCAACGGAGAACAAGTGAGCGATATCTTAGCTAAACGACCAAGGTATGTGAGGCTAGTCCTTCTTTCTAAAGGCATGAATCTTTTAGCTTGAATCCCTATTCCCTTCATGAGTTCTTGCATTCCAAGAAGTTAAAAGCTTATACTTATGAATGTCTATATGAGATAAGTTATACAATATGATGACACTAGAATGATGATGATGTTATTCCTTGCCTACACTCACCCTATGTACTAGTCCTTTCAAGGTGTGGCAGAATGTCCATAATGGTTCCATAATGTAATCGGGGAATCACGACCTTATGTCACCCCGATAGAGTAAAGTTGATCATGAGTCTAATATACGCATTATGATAAGATAAGTATTTTATGATAAGCATATTACTATGAGCGTTTACATTGAGCATGTCATGACCATTTCACACCGGGCCTAGTTGGCCGGGCAGACACTGCTTCGGCTGGCGGCGATACGGATACACCACGACCTACGGGCTTGGGCAGACACCACGAGTGGGCGGCATGAGATGGTACCCCGGACGCGAGAGGCCTGGACGCGGGCTAATATTATTGATTATCACACCGTTCCGACATGGACGGGCAGCTTGCATTTGATGCATACATGTTATGATAATGAGTATGAGTAAGATAGCATGCATTACTTCATTTATGATTATCAGTCAGATCCATATGTCTCATGTTGATGTTATTCCCATATTACTGATGTCTTCTTTCATTATGTATGCCTCTCATACTCGGTACAATATTCGTACTGACGTCCTTTCTGCGGACGTAGTGTTCATGCCCACAGGTAGACAGGGAGGAGATCTTGGCCCAGGTCCTCAGTAGTTATAAGCTGATAGATAGCAGTCCATTGTTCGGAGGTTCTTATGACTATTCTTTTGATGTACATTCATATATGCATATTTTGGGCATGACGGAGTCTTGTTCCGTCCATGTATTCACTATGTTAGTAGAGGCTCGTAGATACACAGTATGGGTTAGATGGTCTCACAAGATGTTTTCATATGTATGGGTATTATTTTGATGGCCGAGAGGCAAATGTATATAAAGTATTTATGTTTCGATTAAATATGATTTTCCTACAATTGGTATGTAAAATTGATAAAAGAGTATTAAATGAGCAAGATAAGCAGTAGAATGAGCGGTGCTCGGTAACTAGCTCCGGGTACCCGTCGTGGCCCCTAGCTGGGTCGTGACAGAAGTGGTATCAGAGCAGTTCGCCCTAGGAAGTGTCTACGATCCGTGTCTAGTAGAGTCTTGTTTATGGTGTGTTGCGCGCCACACTAATAAACAAGTGGCTACAGGGCATTTAGGAAAATGACCATCCTTCTTCTCATGAATCGTGTGATAGAGCCATGTCTAGGATTATATCATTCCTAAAAGTGCGTTATGGTTTCAGAAAAATACCGCCGAAAGGAAAAGCTACAGCTGCCCAGAAAGGCAAAGCTACGACGAAGAAGCGTGCAGAAAGGGAGCCTCCGGCGGGGGTAGAGGAAAGCGAATCGCAAAGTGAGGCCGTGCCTAATGTAGAAGAGCAGGGAGGAGCCTCAGCTCCGATTCCTCCACTGGGTGCTTTGGGTCAACAAGTGTCCGAGGCTATACATTTATTGACGCAGTTGGTTGCCGCTCAGGCATAACGACAGAATGCGGGCTCAAGTGATCGTTCAGCTAGTACAAGAGCCCGTGATTTCCTTACTCTAAATCCTCCAGAATTTTTTGGGTCGAAGCTGGATGAGGACCCACAAGGTTTTATCGATGAAATGCTGAGGGCGTTAACACTTATGCATGCTTCTGAGACTGAATCTGTACAGTTGGCCTCATATAGACTTCGCGACGTGGCGGTACTATGGTATAAGAATTGGGTGATAACAAGAGGGGAGAATGCACCACCTCCTGTGTGGCAAGAGTTTTTAGATGCCTTTATTCGTCATTACGTGCCACCTAAAGTCCGCCGAGCTCGAGCGGACAGGTTCTTGAATTTGAAACAAGGAAGCATGAGTGGCCGAGAGTATAGTATGAAATTCAACTCATTGGCCCGGTATGCTCCGACTATGGTGGCTGACATGGGGGACCGAGTCTATAGATTTGTGAGTGGTTTAGGACCACACTTGTTCAGAGATTGCCTGACAGCCTCTTTGCAAGACGGGATGGATATTTCTCGGATACAGGCCCATGGTCAGAACCTCGAGGAACGACAACGACAGTAGAGAAGTGATCGTGAGGGTGACAGAAGACAAGGTAAGAGGGCTAGATCTCTGGGGGAGAGCAGTGAGTACCGAGGGGGACCGAGACAGACATATTCTAGGCACTCAGGTCAGTCAGTGACTAGTGCACCTCCTAGATTCTCAGATAGGAGGGTTGATCGTTCTACTCAGTCAGGCCAAGGGCAGAGTTCGAGGGCCTCAGATTCGCAGTCCAGGGGAGACCTCCAGTGTCGTGGTGTAGCCAGTGTGGCAAATTACATTCCGGACAGTGTCGTCAGGGTTCGGATGCTTGTTATGCTTGCGGGCAAGTCGGTCACATGATGAGAGATTGCCCCTCAGCAAGAGATAGAGCTGGGACTCAGCCTACAGGTTCAGCAGCGGGTTCTTCTTCAGCACGCCCGACAACACAAACTCCTCAGACTACAGCAGGTAGAGGCAGAGGTAGAGGGGGAGCATCTACTTCAGGTGCTGTTCAGCACCGTGTGTATGCTCTAGCTGGGCGACAGGATCTTGAGTCTTCCCCAGATGTTGTCACAGGTACCTTGACAATATTTTTCTCTGACGTATATGCTCTGATTGATCCAGGTTCTACCTTCTCATATATTACTCCGTATATCGCTGATTGTGTTGGGGTACGACCTGAGCTAATTAAACCTTTCGAGGTATTCACTCCGGTTGGTGATCCTGTAATAGCGAGGCAAGTTTATCAGAACTGTGTAGTCACTATAGGTGATCGTCAGACAAGGGCTGATCTAATTGAACTTGAGATGATAGATTTTGACGTAATTATGGGTATGGACTGGTTGGCATCATGCTATGCTAATGTTTGTTGCCGGACAAAGGCAGTTCGATTCCAATTTCCGGGAGAACCCATACTCGAGTGGAAGGGTAATACCGTTTCCCCAAAGGGTAGGTTTATTTCCTACCTTAAGGCGAGGAAGATGATAGCCAAGGGTTATATTTGTCATCTAGTTCGGGTTCATGACACGGAAGCGGGAGTGCCAACTTTCCAGTCTGTCCCGGTAGTGAATGAATTCCCAGATGTGTTTCCCGACGAGTTACCAGGCCTTCCTCCAGAAAGGGAGATCGAATTTTCTATTGATGTACTACCAGACACCGAGCCTATTTCTATTCCTCCGTATCGGATGGCTCCAGCAGAACTGAACGAGCTAAAAGCATAGCTAAAGGATTTACTTGAGAAGGGGTTTATAAGGCCTAGTTCCTAGCCATGGGGAGCACCAGTCTTGTTCGTAAGGAAGAAAGACGGATCGCTACGAATGTGCATCGACTACAGGCAGTTGAACAAAGTGACGGTGAAGAATAGATATCCCCTTCCTAGAATTGACGACTTGTTCGATCAGTTGCAAGGTGCTAAATGGTTTTCCAAGATAGATCTGAGACCGGGTTATCATCAGGTGAGAATTAGGGAAGCAGATATTCCCAAGACCGCCTTCAGGACAAGATATGGTCACTACAAGTTTCGAGAAATGTCGTTCGGGTTGACGAATGCCCCGGCGGTGTTCATGAATTTAATGAATAATGTGTTCAGGCCGTTCTTGGACCTTTTTGTGATAGTGTTCATCGACGATATTTTGGTGTACTCTTGCACAGAATCAGAACATGCAGATCATCTAAGAATTGTTCTTGGCGTTCTTTGAGATCGAGAATTGTATGCAAAGTTTTCGAAGTGCGAGTTTTGGCTTAATTCTGTTGCATTCCTGGGTCATGTTATTTCAGATGATGGTGTTCGAGTTGACACTCAGAAAATAGAAGCTGTGAAGACTTTCCCAAGGCCTACGACGCCCACAGAAGTTCGTAGTTTTCTAGGTTTGGCAGGTTATTATCGAAAATTCGTAGAGGGCTTCTCATCTATTTCAGCCCCATTGACAAAGTTAACCCAAAAGTCGGCTAAATTCCAGTGGAGTGATGCCTATAAGTGTAGCTTCCAAGAGTTGAAAAACAGGCTGACCTCAGCGCCAGTGCTAACACTTCCAGAAGGATCAGATGGCTATGTAGTATATTGTGACGCCTCCGGTGTGGGATTAGGATGTGTGTTGATGCAGAATGGAAAATTTATTGCTTATGCTTCGAGACAGTTGCGAAAACATGAACAGAATTACCCCACTCATGATCTTAAGCTAGCTGCGGTCATTCATGCATTGAAAATATGGAGACACTACTTATATGGTGTGCATGTGGACATCTATACGGATCACAAAAGCCTTCAATATATTTTCAAACAGAAGGAGTTGAACCTGCGGCAAAGGAGATGGTTAGAATTACTGAAGGATTATGATGTGAACATTCTATATCATCCAGGGAAGGCGAATGTAGTAGCAGATGCACTTAGCCGCCGATCGATGGGTAGTTTATGTGGAGTTCCTTCGGAAAAGCGAGAAATGGTTCGTGAAGTCCATCGGTTAGCAAGTCTCGGCGTACGGCCCATTGATTCAGGAAATGCAGGTATTACCATCAATGACCCCACAATTTCATCCTTGAATCTAGAAGTGAAGGAACGGCAAAATGAAGATCCTCAGTTAAGCCACTATCGAGATCTATCTCAGGAAAAGGAAGAGTCTCCATTCGAAGTTTCCGTAGAAGGGGTTCTTAGATACCGAGGCCGGCTATGTGTACCGAATGTGGCAAACTTGCGCCAACGGATTTTAGAGGAAGCACATTATTCCCGGTATTCTATTCATCCAGGTGCAACCAAGATGTACCACGATCTCAAATTGGTATACTGGTGGGATGGCATGAAGCGAGACATAGCAGAATTTGTAGCACAGTGTCCGAATTGCCAGCAAATGAAGGCCGAGCATCAAAAGCCAGGAGGGTTATTGCAAGCAATGGAAATTCCTACATGGAAATGGGAAGAAATTAACATGGATTTTGTGGTAGGATTACCCCGTATGCGAGGGAAGTATGATTCTATATGGGTGATCGTGGATAGACTCACGAAAGCAGCTCATTTTCTCCCTGTTAGGACCATATATTCAACGGAAGATTATGCTAAATTGTATCTCAAGGAGATTGTACGACTTCACGGTATTCCTTTGGCCATTATCACAGACAGAGGGGCACAGTTCACAGCCAAGTTCTGGAAGTCCTTTCAAGAAGGTCTAGGTACCCAAGTTAAGCTCAGTACGGCGTTCCATCCGCAGACTGACGGACAAGACGAGCGCACTATTCAGACCTTAGAGGATATGCTACGGGCATGTGTATTGGACTTTGGCGGTAGTTGGGATGAGCATTTGCCTCTTATTTAATTTTCCTATAATAACAGCTATCATTCCAGCATTTAAATGGCCCCGTATGAAGCCTTATATGGAAGAAAATGCAGATCTCCAATTGGATGGTTTGAAACCGGAGAAGTACAATTGATAGGCCCCGACTTGATCCAACAAGCAGTTGAAAAGGTTAAAGTGATTCGAGACCGACTGTTAACAGCTCAAAGTCGCCAAAAGTCTTATCCAGATAATCGCCGGCGAGATTTGGAATTTGAGGTGGGCGATTGGGTGTTCCTGAAGATATCGCCGATGAAGGGAGTGACGAGATTTGGCAAGAAAGGAAAGCTAAGTCCCAGATATATCGGACCCTACCAAATCATTCGCAAGGTGGGTCGAGTAGCCTACGAATTGGACTTTCCTTTCAGAGCTCGAATTCGTGCATCCAGTATTCCATGTTTCGATGCTCCGCAAGTGTATTGGAGACCCAACAAGAATAGTCCCGATTGATGATGTGCAAGTAACAGAGGAGCTAACATACGAGGAGATGCCCATTGCCATTTTGGATAGACAAGAGCGAAGGCTTCGGAATAAAGAGGTTGCTGCAGTCAAAGTTCTATGGCGGAACAATAATAGGGAAGAAATGACTTGGGAAGCGGAGGAGAAGATGAAATCTATGTACCCCCATTTGTTCCCATCCCCAGAAGAGATTCAAGACGAGACGTCGATGGTGTAAGGTACGTATGTTTTAGTTTTGTGTTTTTGGCCGTGTGTGGACATAAATGTGTTGATATTGTGATATAGCCTTGTGAGGCAAAGATATTGTGGGTGTTGTAATGGAAAGGTAGTATCCAACTTACAAAGGAAACTCTGGCAAAATTTTTCCAGAATCCCCTAGTGTCGATCATTCGAGGACGAATGTTCCAAAAGGGGGGAAGAATGTTACACCTCGGAAATTTCTCCGTACTTGTATGGTGAGTGGATTGATGAGAATTGAGTGAATGATGTTTTATTAAGTCTGGAATGGCTAATTAAGAATTTTTGGAAATAAGAAAGTCGCGGAAAAATTTTCAGCACAATGGTCGTATATGGCACTATTGTCACACCCCGACTTTACTAGGGTGTGATGGGCACCCGACCCCATATCTGGAGCCGAGCGAACCTGCTGACTCTTATTACATTGATAAACTCTTGTATCAATTAAGAAATAAATACATGGTAAGCCCTCCAATATTTGTTTTTCATAAGTAATGTCTATCATCATATGGGACCCGCGACATGAAACGTAATAACATTGTGACGGTTGAAGCCGTCTACCAAGCTGACACTCTATACTCATGACTCTGTCTGCAAAGTCTCTAACATTGAATAGACACCATAGCTCATATACTCTGACTCGGCAGCACTCCAGAACAAGTGGAGCCCGCCAACTCCGCTGGAACATCTTCTATGATAACTGTGGCTCAGCTGGTGTACCTGCGCGGCATGAACGCAGCCCCCGAAGAAGGGGGGTCAGTACGAGTAATGTACTGAGTATGTAAGGCATGAATAGTGACATAATAAAGGAATATACAGTATGAATAATAACGGAGTAGACATATGGAGCTTATCTTGGGACAGAAATAACCTGTACATATGAATGCCTTTCAGGCAGATGCCATGCATGCTTAGTCTTTTTTTCCAGAAAACAGTACTTCTTATTTACATGTACAGAAAACAGAACGTTTCAGAAAACGGTATCCTTTATTCACATTTACAGACGCCGAGTACATCGGCTCTCCCACCCCCCTCCCCAACAGTGTCCCAACATATCATATATAAATATATATAACATATACAGACGCCGTATCCGGCTCTCCCATATCCCGCGTCCGGGACGAAATCTAGCTGAATCAGGTGGTGATGTAACAGTGGCCCTTCCCCTTTTCCTCATATACATATAGATATACATATTCACATTCATATACATATGTCATACAATTGGCATGCATGAGAGCCCAAAGAAGGTCATGTGTCCATCGGAGTGACGTAAGGTCGGTGACCTCCGATTACATTATGGAATAATCATGGTCACTTTGTCTCACCTTGAAGGAACGAGTATTTTAAGGCGAGACTACCAACGGAAAATAGCTTTAAGAGAGAGCATAGAATGAAATCATAGACATTATAACCGCCAACTAATATGCTTTGAAGTCTTTTAGAAACTAGTGTCATAGCTAAGGAATAGAATTGAGGTTCAAGAACTAGTATAACACTTTCATATTCATATAGGACTCTTAGCTCAAGACTCTTAGTCATGGAATCATTCTTGTCGTACTTATCGTAGGCATATTCTCTTTCTCAACATCATCATTATCATTGTCATCATAGGAGTATCTTCGTTAGCATAGTTACAGTACTTGTCATTCGGTGAACGGAATACGGATCAAGGGTTTCTTTGGATTCTGCTTCAAAATAAATCAAACGGAACAATAAGGAAAATTCGGGGACCATGGGCCCACCTCGGGTCAAATGAGGCGGCGTACCAAATTTACATATGTTACATGTCATGGCGTTACTTGTGAGGGTTTTAGGGTAGTCGGGTCCTATTTATGCGAGTTCTAGAGGTTTAGGAAATTCTTCCAACATTTTTGCACACTTTTTAGTTCAATTCTACTGATTGAAAAAGAGAAAACTTTAGGCGCGGATTCCGGAGAATAGAGTTGTCCCCGAGGCTCGTATTCGACCTGTTATGTCTAAGACATGCCAAAGAAGGAAGGGTGAAGCCTTACATACCTTTTCCGCTCCTTTTGCTTCTCCAAACTCAAGCTCCAAATTCACCAAAATCTACAAATTGGTCACATTTACCAAACCTTAATTAGAGCATTTAGAAGTGGGATTTTAAAGTAACATTTTTCTACCGAAATTTCGGCAGCATTTCCCCTGTAAATACATCGTCCCCAAGAATCTATCTTGGCCAATTTCAATCAACAACAATCCGGGAATTCAACCCGGCCAAACAATCAACAATACCAACAATTTTTCTAGCAACATTTCAATATCCAACTCAATCCAATTCAATTCACACAATCTTTCAACAACACAATCAACATATTACTTTACCGAAACCTTCCAATTCAACAACAACCATGCACGTCATCATAATTCATGTGCACTTACTTTAACAACAACCTTCATTCTATATCACATAATCCATAACAATCCAATTGCTAAATAAAACTAATTCATCACATTCTACTATCACCACTTCCATGCATATTTCCATAAATTTTTCATTCATTTCTTAATATTCCAATGACAACCAACATGCTACATACACTTCATGCATATTTCTATGAATTCTCATCCTTTTTATACATTATAACAACAAACAACATACTACATAAAATCATTCCAACACAACACAACACCACACAACACACGGCCAATACCATACATGCACGGCCACACTTCAACATCATTGATTTCATGTTTTTCATGCATTTATCCATATCACAACATGTACCAAGCATCCATAACATATAAAGGAAGATTAGTTCTTACCTTTTTCCTTCAACTTCCCACTTGACTATAGCTATGAACTTGCACCAAGGAGGGGATTTATTGCTCCAACACTTGCACCATGTTAAAGAGGCCCTTCAACTTAGTAGGAATACTAGAAGAAATAATTTTTTGGAACAAGATTTCAAGGGGTCAAAATCCCCTAGCCATGGCCGAAACCCTCTCTTTTTCTCCACTCTCCTCATTTTTTTTTTGTTCTTCTTTTTGTCTTGAATTAGAAGGTAAACTCATATATATATATATATATATATCTCCAAGCATGTGAGGGGCACATGACCCTCTCTAGAAATTTCTTGACTTTTCCCACCTTTTTCTTGAAATTAAAGAAAGAAGACTAAGTGTCTTCTTGTGTACACCTTAGTCCCAATTAATTACAAATGTGCACATATTCCACACAAGTCACACGGCCAACATGGCCTTTCAAGAACCTTCATGAAATTTTTGTGACATTCCCGTCTTGCCCTCCGACTTTCCTTGATATTACCATTTACCATTTTGTGACTTTCTCTTTTTACCCTTAACCTTTCTCAATATTTCCATACAATAATATACATAAATAATATCCATAACCAACTTGTACATTAAAATAATTTTTGAAAATGGTCTCGCCCTTAACTTTCCACGATGACTTTGGAATTTCCAAACACACAAGATACGGGCTATAACAACTATACCGTCCGTAAAGTGATTTACGGACCGTATAGTGCAGTCGTCCTCCAGCTTGTCAAAAATCTCAACTTTCTGTAAATGTTGAATATGGTTAAATACGACCCAGTTTACGGCCCGTAGACTGGTTTACGGACCTTAAACTAGGTCGTAAACTGCCATGTCCACCAGCCAAACTTTCTGTTTTTGGAATGCTTAAAAACGCGCACAGTGGACGGACCGTAAATCAAAATACGGTCCGTATATGGTGGTTTACGACCACTGTTCACCCCGACATGAATTCATTAAAAATCAGATTTTGTGATTTTTAAAAGGGACTTAAGCTTCATTTCACTTCATTTTCATCCATACACCTCAAGAGACATTCTAGAACTCTCCAAATAATTCCTCCACAAGAATTCAAGAGAATTAAAGGGAATATCAAGACCAACAACACTAATTTCATGGAATCAAGGGTAAGAACTCAATAAAGGATCATCTAAGTGAAGAAATTCCCAAGAAGGTGGGACTAGGGTTTTGGCTAATTGAAGTATTCCAACTTAAGGATTGTTCAAATATCACCCAAGGTAAGTCTTATGATTATTCCATGTAGTTTGAAGTATTGGAAAGCTTAGACACTTGAAATGTAGAAGAACATAGAAATGGGTCATTACTGAGTGAATAGTGACATAATTGAATGATAGTGGAATTGAACTATGAATATTGAAGTGTTGTGAATACAAATACGTTATAAATGATGTTTATATCATGAAACAAGCATTAAATGTATGAAAACACAAGGATGAGCTAGAAGTAGAAATAAGGGAAAATTGGAGGAAAATGGTGGATTTTGCCAAACGCACGTAAATGACGATTGTCGATTATGATATTGCGAATAATATTATGAATATTGGGAGTTGATATAGAACGTGAGAAAAGTAGTATGAGCGAAGGAAGCGTTGTCCGACTTCTCCTAGAATTAGCGACACGTTCTTATAGTTAGTTACTAATGTTGATACGAATTCTCTTATGAAGGTAACGACGTGATATCAACGGAGAACAAGTGAGCGATATCTTAGCTAAACGACCAAGGTATGTGAGGCTAGTCCTTCTTTCTAAAGGCATGAATCTTTTAGCTTGAATCCCTATTCCCTTCATGAGTTCTTGCATTCCAAGAAGTTAAAAGCTTATACCTATGAATGTCTATATGAGATAAGTTATACAATATGATGACACTAGAATGATGATGATGTTATTCCTTGCCTACACTCACCTTATGTACTAGTCCTTTCAAGGTGAGGCAGAATGTCCATAATTGTTCCATAATGTAATCGGGGAATCACGACCTTACGTCACCCCGATAGAGTAAAGTTGATCATGAGTCTAATATACGCATTATGATAAGATAAGTATTTTATGATAAGCATATTACTATGAGCATTTACATTGAGCATGTCATGAGCATTTCACACCGGGCCTAGTTGGCCGGGCAGACACCGCTTCAGCGGGCGGCGATACGGATACACCACGACCTACGGGCGTGGGCAGACACCACTAGTGGGCGGCATGAGATGGTACCCCGGACGCGGGCTAATATTATTGATTATCACACCGTTCCGACATGGACGGGCAGCTTGCATATGATGCATACATGTTATGATAATGAGTATGAGTAAGATAGCATACATTACTTCATTTATGATTATCAGTCAGATACATATGTCTCATGTTGATGTTATTCTCATATTACTGATGTCTCCTTTCATTATGTATGCCTCTCATATTCGGTACAATATTAGTACTGACGTCCTTTCTGCGGACGCTGTGTTCATGCCCACAGGTAGACAGGGAGGAGAGCTTGGCCCAGGTCCTCAGTAGCTGTCAGCTGATAGATAGCACTCCATTGTTCGGAGGTGCTTATGACTATTCTTTTGATCTACATTCATATATGCATATTTTGGGCATGAAGGAGTCTTGTTCCGTCCATGTATTCATTATGTTAGTAGAGGCCTGTAGATACGCAGTGTGGGTTAGATGGTCTCATAAGATGTTTTCATATGTATGGGTATTATTTTGATGGCCGAGAGGCAAATGTATATAAAGTATTTATGTTTCGATTAAATATGATTTTCCTACAATTGGTATGTAAAATTGATAAAAGAGTATTAAATGAGAAAGATAAGCAGTAGAATGAGCGGTGCTCGGTAACTAGCTCCGGGTACCCGTCGTGACCCCTAGCTGGGTCGTGACAGTTCCCCAGGCATTCAGGCTATCCTACGACCAGTACACCTCCACAGTTTACGGGGCAGAGAATTGACAGATCTACTCTTTCCGGGCCGAGTCAGGGTTACTCGGGGTCTCAGTTTAGAGATGATTCAGGCCATTCAAGGCCACCTGTACCACGATGTTCCCAGTGTGGGAAGTTGCATTGGGGTCGATGCCGATTGGGCTCGGATGGCTGCTATTCATGTGGTCAACCAGGCCATATCATGCGTGATTGCCCCTCAGTACAGGGTAGAGGTAGGCCCCAGCCAGCAGGGTCAGCAGCCGGATCATCAGCATCTGTACGCCCTACGGGGCCAGTTTCACATGCGCCAGTCGGCCATGGTAGAGGTAGAGGCAGAGCTCCCAGTACTAGCGGTCCTCAGCATCGTATTTATGCTTTGGCTGGACGCCAAGATCTTGAGTCTTCTCCTGATGTGGTCACTGGTATATTATCGGTACTCTCTCATGATGTATATGCTTTGATTGATCCGGGCTCCACATTATCATATGTTACTCCATATATTGCGGGTCGATTTATAGTCGAGCCGGAGTCGATCAAACCTTTTGAAGTGTCTACGTCCGTTGGCGAATCGGTGATAGCTAGCCGAGTGTATAGAGATTGTGTAGTCGTGATATGTGACCGCCGTACTATAGCTGACTTGCATGACCTAAAGATGGTAGATTTTGATGTCATTATGGGCATGGATTGGTTGGCTTCTTGCTACGCCAATGTCGATTGTAGAATGAAAATGGTTCGCTTCCAGTTTCCGGGAGAACTAGTTTTAAAATTGAAAGGAAATACGGCGTCACCAAAAGGTAGGTTTATTTCCTATCTAAAGGAAAGGAAGATGATCACGAAAGGGTGTATCTATCACTTAGTGCGAGTTCAAGATGTTGAAGCTGAGTCGCCGACTCTTCAGTCAGTTCCAGTAGTGAATGAATTTCCGGATGTGTTCCCGGAAGAGCTTCCAGGCCTTCCTCCCAAGCGGGAGATTGATTTTGTGATGGATGTGTTGCCACACACTAAACCCATATCTATTCCTCCCTACAGAATGGCGCCCGCAGAACTGAAAGAGTTGAAGGAGCAATTGAAATACTTGCTTGATAAAGGTTTCATTAGGCCCAGTTCATCCCCGTGGGGAGCCCCTGTATTGTTTGTCCGAAAGAAGGATGGCTCCTTGATATGTGCATTGATTATCGACAATTAAATAAGGTGACGATTAAGAACAAATATCCTCTTCCGAGGATTGATGATCTATTTGATCAATTGCAAGGTGCCAAGTGGTTTTCAAAGATCGATTTGAGGTCCGGGTATCACCAAGTAAGAGTTAGGGAGAAAGATATCCCTAAGACAACTTTCAGAACAAGATACGGTCATTTTGAGTTCCGAGTGATGTCGTTTGGGTTAACTAATGCACCGGCAATGTTTAGGGACTTAATGAACAATGTATTCAGGCCTTTTCTGGATCTATTCGTGATTGTATTCATCGATGATATCCTAGTGTATTCTAGATCCGAGGCAGAACATGCGGATCACTTGCGTATTGTCCTTGGAGTTCTTCGAACTCGAGAGTTAATCGCGAAGTTTTCCAAATGCGAGTTTTGGTTGAACTCAGTGGCATTTCTGTGCCACATTGTTGCAGCTGACGGTATTAGAGTGGATAGCCAAAAGATTGAGGCAGTGAAGACTTGGCCAAGGCCCACGACCTCTACGGAGGTTCGTAGCTTTTTGGTCTTAGCAGGTTATTACAGAAGATTTGTTGAGGGTTTCTCTTCTATTTCTGCACCGCTTACAAAGTTGACTCAGAAGTCAGTCAAGTTTCAATGGACAGACGCTTGTGAACGTAGTTTCCAAGAGTTAAAGGGTCGATTGACTTGTGCCCCAGTTCTATCACTTCCAGAGGGATTGGAAGGATACGTTGTTTATTGCGATGCTTCAGGTGTTGGGCTAGGCTGTGTATTGATGCAACATGGCAAGTTGGTTGCGTATGCTTCCAGGCAGTTACGGAAACATGAGGAGAATTATCCTACCCATGACTTAGAATTGGCTGCGGTGGTCCATGCATTAAAGATATGGAGACATTACTTATATGGTGTCCACGTGGATATTTATACAGATCATAAGAGTCTCCAGTACATCTTCAAGCAGAAAGAGTTGAATTTGCGGCAACGACAATGGCTAGAGTTGCTAAAAGACTATGATGTTGAAATCCTGTACCACCCCGGAAAGGCAAATATTGTGGCTGATGCTCTTAGCCGTAGGTCGATGGGAAGTCTATGTGATGTACGACCAGAAAAGAAAGAGATGGCCCGTGATCTTCAGCAGTTAGCTAGCCTAGGAGTCCAAGTGGTGGACTCAGGTAGCAGCGGAGCTGCTATTCATAATTCAGCAGTTTCATCGCTAGTAGCGGAAGTAAAAGAGCGACAGTATGAGGATCCCACGCTAATGCAGTACAGAGATGCACTCCCTCAGAAAGAAGAGTCATCGTTTGATATTTCAGGAGACGGAGTTCTCCGATGCCGGGGTAGATTATGTGTTCCCGATGTGGCAGGTCTACGCCACCAGATTTTGAGAGAACCTCATTGTTCCCGTTACTCCATTCACCCTGGAGCGACGAAAATGTATCATGATCTTAAGTCCGTATATTGGTGGAATGGTATGAAGAAAGATATAGCGGAATTCGTGGCTCAATGTCCTAATTGTCAACAGGTGAAAATCGAGCACCAAAAGCCGGGTGGATTATTGCAAGCTATAGAAATCCCGACGTGGAAGTGGGGAGTGATTAATATGGATTTCATTTCAGGCTTACCCCGTTCTCGACGTAAATATGATTCCATATGGGTGATCGTGGATAGACTCACTAAATCAGCTCATTTCTTACCGGTCAGGACGACCTATGTGGCTGAATATTACGCAAAGCTTTATCTTAAAGAGATAGTGAGACTCCACGGTGTTCCAGTATCTATTATCTCCGATAGGGGAACTCAGTTTACAGCCAAATTTTGGAGGTCTTTCCAAGAGGGTTTAGGGACCCAAGTGTGCCTTAGCACGACATTTCACCCCCAGACCGATGGGCAAGCTGAACGTACTATTCAGACTCTTGAAGATATGTTACGGGCATGTATGATAGATTTTGGAGGAAATTGGGATGACCATTTGCCACTCATTGAGTTTGCTTACAATAACAGTTATCATTCTAGCATTCAAATGGCACCGTATGAGGCTTTATATGGGCGAAAGTGTAGATCCCCGATTGGGTGGTTTGAAACTGGAGAGGCCAAGTTGATAGGGCCAGATTTGGTCCAGCAATCTATAGAGAAAGTCAAGCTCATACAAGATCGGTTGTTAGCGGCTCAAAGTCGCCAGAAGTCCTATGCGGATAATCGTCGAAGGGACTTAGAGTTCCAAGTTAAGGATTGGGTATTCTTGAAAGTGTCGCCAATGAAAGGTGTTATGAGATTTGTCAAAAAGGGGAAGCTCAGTCCCCGGTATATCGGACCCTATGAGATTGTGCGCAAAATAGGCAAAGTGGCCTATGACCTAGATTTACCTCCAGATTTGGAGTCAGTCCATCCAGTATTTAATGTCTCGATGCTTCAGAAGTGTGTTGGAGATCCTACGAGGATCGTCCCAGTGAATGATATTCAAGTGATAGAAAAGTTAACTTATGATGAAATACCCATTGCCATATTAGATAGGCATGTACGGAGGCTTAGAAACAAAGAAGTGGCCTCAATTAAAGTTCTGTGGAGAAATAACAATCGAGAGGAAATGACATGGGAAGCGGAAGAGAATATGCGATCCAAATACCCACATTTATTTCAGCCATTGGGAGAAGTCCATGTTGAGACGTCGAGATCATGAGGTATGTATGATTCCTTTTTATGCATTTAGGTCGTGTGTGACCAAATTTCTATTTGCTATTGTGTTGTTTCCCTGTGAGGCATTGCTATTGTGGGTTGTTGTGACAGGATGGTAATGCCACATTACAAAGGAAACTCTGGCGAAATTTTGTAGAATTCCCCGAGACTTTAACATTCGAGGACGAATGTTCCTAAGGGGGGAAGAATGTTACACCTCGGAAAAATTTCCCGTTGGTACGCAAGTAAACGAACTAGTGATGTGTACGAGGAGTGCGAGTGTATAATGTTTCATGAGCAATGTGCGTAAATGGACGAGAATGATTAGAATGAAAAGTCGAGAAATGTGAAAAGTTGAAAGTTGGCAAAACTGCCCAGTGGTCGTAAGGTGCAAAATACAGACCATAAAATGGAATACGGTCCGTAAACTGGCGGTCGTAAACTACCATTCAAGGCTTCAACTTTCTGCCCAGTTGAGAAGTGGTAAAATATGACCTGGTGGACGGACCGTAAAGTGATTTAAGGCCCTTAAACCATGGTCGTAAATCACCATGCATGCAGCCAAAGTTTCTGGTTCTGCTTAAGGTTAAAGACGACCACAAGGGACGGTCCGTAAACTGGAATACGGACCGTAAACCTCCATGGACGACCACTGTTCACCTCAGCACAGATTTTCAATTCATTAAATATGAGGACCAAGACTTGGTTTATTTCATTTCTACATTACACCACTTCTCTCTAGAATTATCTCTCTACATTTATTTCATAAGTTTTCAAGGATTATAAGTCACCAACAACATAAACAAGTGAATCAAGTGTAAGCAAGCCATTAAATACCATTAAAGTCAAGAAATGCAAATGGAGAAAAACTAGGTTTTTTCTCAAAGTGAAGTATTATCAATCAAAGCTTGTTCCTACAACTTCTAAGGTAAGATTTATGAATTTTACATGATGTTTAAGGTATTAAAGAGTTGAAATACATGGATTGTAGAAAATATGGTCAAGTAGGTCATGAATGATGAATAGTGGCTTTTTGAGGAATAGTTTGAATTGAATCGTGAATGTTGTTGTGTTCTGATATGAATGCATTATAAATGGTATTAAGATCATGAACTAGACACTTTAGACGAATGGACGAAGTTGGATGTTATGACCATGAATATGGGTGAATTAGAGGCAAATTAAGGGATCTAAATAATGTGGATAACGTGAATGACTAATGGCCATTGTTATGATATTAATGAAGGTATAGACGCTAGCATTGGAAGGAAGCGTGCAAGTGTAGAATAGTCCGACGAAAAGGTATGTAAGGCTAACCCTTCTTTCATAAGGCATGGTTCCTTGGCCAAACTCTTAAATCCACTATATGAGTATGTTGTATTCAAGTGACTGACACTCCGGGCTCATAAGCTCACGACCCTCGATACGTGCTACGAATGTACTACGCACCCCATTGACGAGTAAGAATAAGATAGAGATGTAGCGAAAACGATGATGATAATGATGACGATGATGATAATAATGATGCTAAAGGTGCCTACGGGCTATTATATTCACATGTGCCTATGAAGGGCTATAATGACACCCCGAGCTTATAATGCCGGGTAGAATATATGTATATGGATGTATATATATATATATAAGTATGTATATGATTACGTAACGCGCACACACATCTGCAGATGGTATGGATAACCCTGAAGCCTTGGTAGGGCCAGGTAGAAATAACATTGAGCCTTGGTTGGCCAAGTACGTATGAAACACCGAACCTTATGGTCGGGTACGCTATGTATGTATATAAGTGTATGGCTATGTATATAATATGAATATGAATGTGAAAAGACTATGTATACGAATACGAGCCCTATTATGAAATACGCATGAGAAATGAAAAGTTCCTATGAAAGGCAGGTAAGTGCCATGATGATAATATTATTGTTTTCCCTCCTATTCCACTTCATATATTGTCTATGATGCTTCTACATTGATGTTGATCATGTTTTACATACTCAGTACATTCTTCGTACTGACGTCTTTTTATTTGTGGACGTTGCGTCATGCCCGCAGGTGCATAGGGAGACAGACTTGATCCATAGCTGCTTATTCAGAGATTACATAGCGGAGCTCTATTTCCTTTGGAGCCATAGCTTTTGGGTACTTATTCTTTTGTGTATAATTATGGGCATAGCGGGGTCCTGTCCCGCTCATGTGATGTGTTATACTCTTCCTAGAGGCTCGTAGTCATGTGCATATGGTTAGACATGTTCGGCCTTGTCGGCCTATGTTTTGTATATCATTTTGTCGGCCACGTTGGCCCACGTACATTGATGTGGCATAGATGCCTATGGTGATATAAATGTACCGTTGTCCAAATGGGACTAGTTGACGAATGAATGGAAATGTATGTATAATTATGTGGCTCACCTAGATGTAAGTATAAGAGTAAGATAAGAGGGTGCTCGGGTGGGTTAGCACCGGGTGCTCGTCGCGGCCCCGAGTCGGGTCGTGACAGAAATCAGAACAACTGAGGACCTAGGACTCATACGCGATTAAAATCCCTATGAATGGAATGGGTGTGTTATATCCCGTATTTTGTATATTCGGATATTTCAAGGTGATCGCGATAAGTTAAGGGTAAGGCTATATTTTGATCTTGTTTATCACCCAAGTTGTTTATGAAAGTTATTGATGTGGAAATATTAAGAAAGGCTAGGGGTAAAAAGAGAAATTCACAAGATGACTCATAGAAATACGGAGGAAGGCTAAGGGCAAAATTGGAATTTGGAGAATAATTTTTCATGAATTACAAAACAAAAAAAAAAAGTGGGCTTGAACTTAAGGGGCCATTTGGCCGTCCAAAAAAATAAATGGGCCAAGGCCCATATGGAGACTTAATACAAGTGAATAAAAAGGGTGGTCCATTATCATTTTAGTGAAGTTGTGAGGGTTGTTTTAGAAGATAACGTGATTTGAATATAGTATTCTTGTAATTATGGAAATTAATGTTGTTAGTGTGTGAATTGTTGGTGAAGTTCATGAAATTGAAGGAAGGAAATGTGTTGTTATTGTTCTTGTTCCATTTGGAAGGTTTCGGGTGGCATAGCATATAGGTTGGACTGTTGTGAATACTGTACGGACTGTTTAAAGTATTCTTGAATATTGTTTGAATGGTTGCGGATTAGAACTTAAATATGTAAGCAATTCTGAATATAACATAAATGGAACGCCGTCGAAGTTTGTAGAAAGAAGTTGTTAACATTGGAATGTGTTTTGAATTGATTGTCGATATTGTTGGAATAACTGTTGGCATTGTTGTTGCTAAGTTGGCCGAGTTAAATTCTCAGATTTGTTGTTGCATGTTTGGCCAAGTTGAATTCTCGGGGTTGGTTGTATTTACAGGGGAGGTGTTATCCAAAATTTCTGTAAACAAAGTGTTAGTTTAGGATTGGACTCTTAAGTGTCCATAGCTATGAAAGCCTAATGATTCTAGTGAAGTTGTGAGGGTTGGAGAGTTGTTTTAGAAGTTAACGTGATTTGAATAGTCTTGTTGTAATTATGGAAAATAATGTTGTTAGTGTGTGAATTGTTGGTGAAGTTCATGAAATTGAAGGAAGGAAATGTGTTGTTATTGTTCTTGTTCCATTTGGAAGGTTTCGGGTGGCATAGCATATGGGTTGGATTGTTGTGAATATTGTATGGACTGTTTAAAGTATTCTTGAATATTGTTTGAATGTTTGCGGATTAGAACTTAAATATGTAAGCAATTATTAATATAACATAAATAGAACGTCGTCGAAGTTTGTAGAAAGAAGTTGTTAACGTTGGAATGTGTTTTGAATTGATTGTCGATATTGTTGGAATAACTGTTGGCATTGTTGTTGCTAAGTTGGCCGAGTTAAATTCTCGGATTTGTTGTTGTATGTTTGGCCGAGTTGAATTCTCGGGGTTGGTTGTATTTACAGTGGAGGTGCTACCGAAATTTCTGTAAACAAAGTGTTAGTTTAGGATTGGACTCTTAAGTGTCCATAACTAATGTTTGATATCTTTTGACATTGTTGTAGATCTTACGAAAGACGAGACTTAAGTTCGAACTAGCTTAGGAAGCAGACAAGCAATGTAAAGCCTAACCTTTCTTTCCTTTGGCATGTCCTAGAGCTAAGTAAGTTATGATACGTAACTTTGGGTAACTCCATTCTTGATTCCGAGCTTGTTAATGATTCTTATTCACTCCTTGATATGAGTATACATAGTATAGTCGAGCTTATTGTACGATTAAATAACAAGCAAAGCATAAATAGTTTTTGTTTTTTTTAAAAAGAGTTCTGTAAGTTGTAACGTCCCTAACTTTTGTAGATGGTCTCGGATTGTCTTAGAAATGTTCGTAGAGGTTTCTATAATGAATGACGTTCCTAACATGATTGTTGCTTCGATTTTCCAAAAATGGCTTCTAAAACGTTCGTAAAAGGTCTTGTACTTCAAACGCTCATAACTTTCTTATACTAAATCGGATTGACCCGAAACTTGTTTCTGAGCCTTCAGGTGTTGGTAAGTATACTTGTCCATTGAGTCTTAAAATTGATTTATATGTATATGATTTTACTAACGATTTCGAGAAAATTTGTTTTATACTAAAGGAAACACAAGGTGAGATTTACTAATTAAATTTTCAAAACCACTCCGAAGGGGGTGCGAGGTTGTACTATTTCATTCCATATACGACTCATGTTTACATTTCATGGCATCATTATTATTATGTCGGGACCGGCATGCCCGAAGGAGCCAGGGTAGTATTATGTCGGAACCAGCATGCCCGAAGGTGCCATCACTATTATAATGTCGGGACCGGCATGCCCGAAGGGGCCAGGGTAGTATTATGTCAGAACCGGCATGCCCGAAGGGGCCATGGTAGTATTATGTCGGAACCGGCATGCCCGAAGGGGCCATCATTATTGTTAATGTCGCAACGGCATGCCCGAAGGGGCCAGGGCTAGTATTATTAATGTCGCAAGCGGCATGCCCGAAGGGGCTATCATTATTATTATGCTGGAAGCGGCATGCCCGAAGGGGCCAGGCCTATTATTATTATGCCGGAAGCAGCATGCTCGAAGGGCCCATCATTTTTACTATGCCGGAAGCGGCCGTCCGATGGTACTATTGTGATACTAAATTTAGATTGAGTATTCTAGAATTTGTGTATGCCGTATTTATATTGCCTATGCTGGAGGTGGTGTAAGGCACTACAGGGCACGATTTAAAATGTTGTTCCAGGTTACTCCCGGGTTGCTTCTAAACTTGTTTTCTGTTATGCTTCTTCTTGTTTATGATTCAGTAATGCTTTACATATTCAGTACATATTCCGTACTGATCCCCTTTCTTCAGGGGCTGCGTTTCATGCCCGCAGGTTCAAGGACACGGCTCGGCAATCCAGCCACCTAGGAAGAGTCAGCACTGGGAGTCAGACAGCTCCACTTGCTTCGGGGACTGTTCCTGTTTTGGTATAATTTTGTGTATATATTGTGGGTCATACTCTTTAGAAGTCTGCGAACAGCGTGGGTGTCGGGATTACTGTTTGGCCTTGGCGGCCATTGTTTTGTTGTACAAAGGTGTTGGTAGCCTCGTTGGCTTACCTTGTCATATGTATGTATGTATGTATATATAAGTATGCTTTGGGATGTTTGAGTTACAGGTCGACTTCGGTATTCCATTTACAGCTTTCGGACTTAGTTAAAAAAAAAAAGAGGAAAAAAAAAACCTGTTGCATGCCATATTTGAGAACAGGTAACATAAGTTGGGTTATCGGGCAGGATAAGCTCGGTCACTCGTCATGGCCCTAGGTTGGGTCATGACAAAAGTGGTATCAGAGCGGTTCAATCTTCGGCATGTTCGCAGACGGTGTCTAGTAGAGTCTTGTTTATCGGTGTGTTGTGTACCACATCTATAAACAGGAGGCTACGAGACATTAATAGGGTGTCATTCTCTCTTTCATGGTGAAGATCGTGCGAATAGAGCTGTGTCGTAAATGAAGTCCCTAATCTAATGACCTTGTATGATTTCAGTGATGACTAAGAAGGGTAAAGCGACAGCAGCCCAGAAGGGCAAACCAGTTGTGGATGAGGCAGTTAGCCGAGCCCCTAGGTCTACCAGAGCTCAGACTTACGCTGGAATACACATTCAGTCCCAGAGTCCTCCTACTTCCCCATCTTCGGAGGAGCTCAGAGGGGCACCTGATCCAGCTCCAGCACCAACACCAACACCAGTGCCACCAGTCCTTCAGCCGGATGCTCAGATACAGGAGATAAGAGAGATGAAAGATGCTATACATTTGTTGACTCAGATACTTGCTACCCAGGCTGGACGGCAGGATAGGGGTCATGAGTATCCAGATAGGGCCGCTAGTGCCAGGGCTTGAGATTTTCTTACATTAAATCCTCCAGAATTTAAGGGCATGGACCCTAATGCTGACCCTCAGGAGTTCATAAACGGCATGCAGCATACCTTAGATGTAATGAAGGCGTCAGCTACAAAATCTATTGAGTTAGCTGCTTATAGGTTGCAGGGTATAGCAATTAATTGGTATCAGTCATGGAGATTATCGAGGGGTAGGGACGCTCTTCCGCCGACTTGGCAGGAATTTTTGGATGCCTTCTTGCGCCATTATATGCCACCCGAATCGAGGCGGGCGAGGGTTCACAGGTTCCTTAACCTGCGGTAAGGTAGCATGTCTGTTAGAGAGTATAGTGTGGAGTTTGATTCTTTAGCCAGATATGCCCCTTCTATTGTGCAGGACATGGAAGATAGAGTTCACCGATATGTGATGGATTAGAGCCAGGATTGCAGGAGTCTTGTATGGCAGTAGCAATGCAGCCAGGTATGAATATAGCTCGTATTCAGGCGTATGCTCAAGAGTCAGAGGATTGTAGGCACCAATGAGAGGCTATCTCGGAGCAGAGTAGTAGTCAGCCCAAGAGGGCCAGGTCAGAGGTTTAGAATAGGGGTCCCACTAGAGAGAGCAGACCCTAGTATAGTGCACCTTTGCAGTTTCGTGGACCTCAGCAGCAGGTGAGGTCAGGGCAGGAGGTGATGCCCCCTCCCCGATGTGCGTCTTGCGGGAGATGTCATGTAGGACGATGTCGTCAGGGTGTATGCTATACTTGTGGTGACCCGTGGCACTATGCTAGAGATTGCCCACAAAGAGTGGGTAGTATTGTTCCTGGGAATTCGGTAGCAGCGTCGTCACCCTCAGTGAGAGCCCCCGAGACAGGAGTCCAGACTTCTTCTGGCCGAGGTAGGGGCGGAGGTAGAGCATCTAGTTCCAGTGCGGGGCCATATCGTATCTACGCTCTAGGTGGGAGACCGGGTCCAGAGACACCGCAGGATGCACCATCAGGTATACCCTTCTTCAGATAATTTATTGGTGAATTTAAACTACATCCGAACCGTCCCTTATCATTATGACATGATGTATCACAACATACGTGAGAATACGAGTATAGCGGTTAACAGGGTAAATCGAGACAAGAGATTTCGTGAGACACTTAGTTGAAACATTAAGAGGGAAACTGCCCATAGCATAGCAAGACCATAGCTATAAATTTGAATTAGGATAAGCAAATAAAAGACTACCTTTGATAGAACCTTGCGGGACCAATTCAACATTCGAGGACGAATGTTCTAAAGGGGGGGAGGATGTTATATCCCGTAATTTGTATATTCGGATATTTTAAGGTGATCGCGATAAGTTAAGGGTAATGCTATATTTTGATCTTGTTTATCACCCAAGTTGTTTATGAAAGTTATTGATGTGGAAATATTAAGAAAGGCTAGGGGTAAAAAGGAAAATTCGCAAGATGACTCATAGAAATACGGAGGAAGGCTAAGGGCAAAATTGGAATTTGGAGAATAATTTTTCATGAATTACAAAACAAAAAAAAAGTGGGCTCGAACTTAAGGGGCCATTTGGCCGTCCAAAAAAATAAATGGGCCAAGGCCCATATGGAGACTTAATACAAGTGAATAAAAAGTGTGGTCCATTATCATTTTCATCTTCCACATAAGAAGATTCAAGAAATTTGGAGAAGAGGAAAAAGATAAGAGGCCATTCGGCCAAGCTTAGTGGGACAAGAACCTTAGAAAAAAATTTCTCAAAAATTATTTGCTACCAATTGCAAGGTCCTTAGAAAAGTGAAGAAATTATTGGAGCAGAAAAACATCTATTCTTGCAAGGAGCAACTTTAGCCAAGAAAGAAGATAAGTCGAAAAGGTAAGAATTAATCTTCTTTTATATGTTATGGATGATTATGTATGTTGTAGTATGTAAAAGTGGATGAAAATCATGAAGATATGGAAGTTGAGTGGTGGCCGTGTATATGTAGTGTGTGTATGTGGCCGTGTATGTGGCCGTGTATGTGTTGTATTGCGTAGGGATGATGAACTAATTTTATCTAGTATTTTGATTGTTGTTGTAATGGAATCTATGATGAAAAATGAAAGCCTAATGATTCTAGTGAAGTTGTGAGGGTTGGAGAGTTGTTTTAGAAGTTAACGTGATTTGAATATGGTCTTCTTGTAATTATGGAAAATAATGTTGTTAGTGTGTGAATTGTTGGTGAAGTTCATGAAATTGAAGGAAGGAAATGTGTTGTTATTGTTCTTGTTCCGTTTGGAAGGTTTCGGGTGGCATAGCATATGGGTTGGATTGTTGTGAATATTGTACGGACTGTTTAAAGTATACTTGAATATTGTTTGAATGGTTGCGGATTAGAGCTTAAATATGTAAGCAATTATGAATATAACATAAATGGAACGCCGTCGAAGTTTGTAGAAAGAAGTTGTTAACGTTGGAATGTGTTTTGAATTGATTGTCGATATTGTTGGAATAACTGTTGGCATTGTTGTTGCTAAGTTGGCCGAGTTAAATTCTCAGATTTGTTGTTGTATGTTTGGCCGAGTTGAATTCTCGGGGTTGGTTGTATTTACAAGGGAGGTGCTGCCGAAATTTCTGTAAACAAAATGTTAGTTTAGGATTGGACTCTTAAGTGTCCATAGCTAATGTTTGATATTTTTTGACATTGTTGTAGATCTTACGAAAGACAAGACTTAAGTTCGAACTAGCTTAGGAAGCAGACAAGGTATGTAATAACCTTTCTTTCCTTTGGCATGTCCTAGAGCTAAGTAAGTTATGATACGTATCTCGGGGTAACTCCATTCTTGATTCCGAGCTTGTTAATGATTCTTATTCACTTCTTGATATGAGTATACTTAGTATAGTCGAGCTTATTGTACGATTAAATAACAAGCAAAGCATAAAGAGTTCTTGTTTTTTTTTTTAAAGTTCTGTAAGTAGTAACATCCCTAACTTTTGTAGATGGTCTCGGATTGTCTTAGAAATGTTCGTCGAGGTTTCTATAATGAATGACGTTCCTAACATGATTGTTGCTTCGATTTTCCAAAAATGGCTTTTGAAACGTTCGTAAAAGGTCCTGTACTTCAAACGCTCATAACTTTCTTATACTAAATCGGATTGACCCGAAACTTCTTTCTGAGCTTCAGGTGTCGATAAGTATACTTGTCCATCGAGTCTTAAAATTGATTTATATGTATATGATTTTACTAACGATTTCGAGAAAATTTGTTTTATACTAAAGGAAACACAAGGTGAGATTTACTAATTAAATTTTCAAAACCACTCCGAAGGGGGTGCGAGGTTGTACTATTTTATTCTATATACGACTCATGTTTACATTCCATGGGATCATTATTATTATGTCGGAACCGGCATGCCCGAAGGGGCCATCACTATTATTATGTCGGGACCGGCATGCCCGAAGGGGCCAGGGTAGTATTATGTCAGAACCGGCATGCCCGAAGGGGCCATGGTAGTATTATGTCGGAACCGGCATGCCCGAAGAGGCCATCATTATTGTTAATGTCGCAACGGCATGCCCGAAGGGGCCAGGGCTAGTATTATTAATGTCTCAAGCGGCATGCCCGAAGGAGCCATCATTATTATTATGCTGGAAGCGGCATGCCCGAAGGGGCCAGGACTATTATTATTATGCCGGAAGCAGCATGCCCGAAGGGGCCATCATTATTACTATGCCGGAAGCAGCATGCCCGAAGGGTCCATCATTATTACTATGCCGGAAGCAGCCGTCCGAAGGGACTATTGTGATACTAAATTTAGATTGAGTATTCTAGAATTTGTGTATGCCGTATTTATTTTGCGTATGCTGGAGGTGGTGTAAGGCACTACAGGGCACGATTTAAAATGTCGTTCCAGGTTACTCCCGGGTTGCTTCTAAACTTGTTTACTATTATGCTTCTTCTTGTTTATGATTCAGTAATGCTTTACATATTCCGTACTTACCCCCTTTCTTCGGGGGCTGCGTTTCATGCCCGTAGGTTCAGGGACGCGGCTCGGCAATCCAGCCACCTAGGAGGAGTCAGCACTGGGAGTTAGACAGCTCCACTTGCTTTGGAGACTGTTCCTATTTTTGTATAATTTTGTGTATATATATTGTGGGTCATACTCTTTAGAAGTCTGCGAACAGCGTGGGTGTCGGGATTACTGTTTGGCCTTGTCGGCCATTGTTTTGTTGTACAAAGGTGTTGGTAGCCTCGTTGCCTTACCTTGTCATATGTATGTATGTATATATAAGTACGTTTTGGGATGTTTGTGTTACAGGTCGACTTCGGTATTCCATTTACAGCTTTCGGACTTAGTTAAAAAAAAAACCTGTTGCATGCCATATTTGAGAACAGGTAACATAAGTTGGGTTATCGGACAGGATAAGCTCGGTCACTCGTCATGGCCCTAGGTTGGGTCGTGAAAGGGCGGAACCACGACTTGTTGCGGCTCGAGAACGAAAAGAAATTAAGGGCCTCTACAACGGTTGGATTCCCCGCTATAGCGGTACCACTACAGTGGATTGAGGGCCACTACAACAGGATTACCCAAACAGAATTAAAAATGAGGGAGGGTGATATTTCACCTTCCCACTTCCAGACCTCTCCCTTAATCGAAAATCCTCTCCATTCCCTACAATTTTTCTCCCCTCATTCACTCTCCTAGACTCCTAACATTCCCCCTCTTCCGCTTTTAAACTCCCTACACACTTCGAAACACAAAGGAAAAAGGTAGAAATTTTGTTGAAATAGCAAGGGTCAGATTGCTGGAGCAAAAATCTTGCAAATCTTTGGCCAACTTAGGGTTTGAATACTCTTCTGCTACACTATGTCATTGTTAGCCCTCTTATTTCAAAATTTTACTTGCTTAAATGTCAGATGGTGTAAAATGTTAGGGTTTTGGGACAAGGGTTCTTGATACCTTGAGGAAAAGAGATTTCGAATTATGGCATGTTATTTCAACGTTTAGAAGTCTTAGCACCACTGATTACTTAGGATCTGCTTGAAAATAGGGGTGAAATCTTGTTGGGGTAGTGGGTGTATTTGGTAGAAGTATTTTTTTGATAATGCTTGAATTTTCGGTCTATTTGTTGTTAAAAAGGTGTTTCATGGGGTGTAAACGACATGCATGCAAACATATTACCCGATCTATGTCTTTGTAGAACTTTGGTCAAATTTTTAGTCCACTATTTTTGATGAAAAAGGGTTTTCTCGTTGGGGAAGATGCAGCGGATCCCGCTTCGCTGGCGCGACCTCGTTACCGCGGTTATACAACCGTTGTAGCGAAGGCTACTCAGGGCAGAGTCCTGATTATTAGCGATCTCTGATCCAGGTTGAGTTTTGCTGGTCTTCCTTGGCTGTACATGCCTTATAGCTAACTTAACTTTGTGTAACATTGCACTAACGTGGTATCCTCGTTATAGGTGCACAGTCTTACTATGTCATGGCTGGACAACAACAACAACAAAAAGCAACTCTCGTCTATGCCGGGTTCGTCAGCCCTCATTGCAGAAGGTGGTACATGAAGCAGCAAAGCAAGAGGTTGTTACATGAGAGGGGTTTTATTATGGATCAGGTAGATGAGCTTGCCTCGAAATTCTACAACCTTTTGTAGGAGATTGGGTGGAATAGGTTGGTCCAGGACTCCGACAATTACAATGCCAACTGGGTCAGGGAGTTTTATGCCATGCTTCCCACTGTTGTTTAGTCCTTTACGGACCCGGAGATCACGATTCGGGGCGTCCAAGTGAGGGTCCGGGCGGAGGTGATCAATGAAATTTATGGGCTGCCCAATCCTCCTGCGGATGATATGTTTGCTAGGGGCCAAGGTGGTAATGGCCTTTGGTTCGTATATATACTGGTTAAGGAGAAAAGAAGCATAAGGTCAGTTGGGCTATTAGCCAGACCAGGATCAAGAGTACCTACATCACTACCGATGCTCGAATGTGGCTGAACCTAGTTTCCTGGAGGGTTCACCCCTAGAGTTACACTACTAGTGTCACCTACCCCCGGGCCCTTGTGATTACTTGCCTAATGGAAGGTTTGCCTGTAAATGTGGGTAAGCAAGTGATCGAGGAGTGGTGGGGTTTTACGATTAAGGGCGGCCCGAGTTTGATGTTCCCCTCCCTTATTACTTCCTTGTGCTGGCGGGAAAATGTGCCTACTGAGCCTGTGTACCAGATGGTTGAGTGTGATGTGGAATTTGACCCGTTGAGGGTAAACGGTTTGCGGACTTGCAGCAAGAAGAGGAAGGTAGACTCAGATGATGAGGATAGTGTGGGACAGAAAGGAGGAGGAGATTATGCTAGCCCTTCGCAACCCGCGTGTTATATCCCGCATTTTGCGTATTCGGATAATTTAAGATAATTGCAGGAAGTTAAGAGCAAGCCTATATTTTTGATCTTGTTTGGCACATAGGTGGTTCACAAAATTTTAGAAGTGGAAATATTAGGAAAGGCTAGGGGTAGAGAGGAAAATACGCAAGATGACTCATGGAAATATGGATGGAAGGCTAAGGGCAAATTTGGAATTTTGGAAAATTATTTTTCATGAATTGCAAGACTAGATACAAAAAAAAAGGTGGGCTTAATGAATGGGCCAAAGTGGTCGGCCAAGCATAGGTGGGCTTTAGCCCACATGGATGTTTAAAAGATGATTAATTCATCATAATTCTTATTTTCAACACAAGAAGGTTCAAGAAACTTTGAGTGGAGAAAGAGCTACAAGGCCATTCGGCCAAGCTTGGGAGAGCAAGAACCTTGGAAAATAATTTCTCAAAAATTATTTTCTACTAATTGGAAGGTCCCTAGCAAGATGAAGCGGTCATTGGAGCAAGTAGAACATTTAGCAAGCTACAAATTCTAGCCAAGTGAGAAGCTAAGTGGAAAAGGTAAGATTTAATCTTCTTTTATATGTTATGGATGGTTATTGTATGTTGTAGTATGTAGAAATGAATGAAAATGATGAAAAACATGGATGTTATGTTGTGGCCGAAAATATAGTATTGTGGCTGTGTGTGTTGTGTAGGATTAAGGGACCAATATTACTTAGTGTTTTGGTTGTTGTTATGGATACCATGTTGATAATGAATGTTTGGTGACTCTATTTGAAGTTGTAAGTGTTGGAGAGTGGTTATAGAAGTCAATGTGACTATAATATTATTTCTTGTAATTATGAAAAACAATGTTGCTAGTATGTGTATTGTTGGTATAGTTCATGTCGTTGGAAGAAGAAAATGTATTGTCATTGTTCTTGTTGAATTTGGAAGGTTTCGGGTAGTATGTTGGTTTGGCCGTTTGGAATGTAGAGCGGATTGTTGAAGTGTTCTTGAATATTATTTGAATGGTTTCGGATTAATACTTGAATATGTGAGCAATCGTGAATTGAACATAAATGGAACGTCGTCGAAGTTTGTAGAAAGAAGTTGTTAATGTTAGAATGCATTTTGAATTGATTGTTGATATTGTTAGAATGATTGTTGGTAGTGTTGTTGATATTTTGGCCGAGTTAAATTCTCGGATTTGTTGTTGATATTTTGGCCGAGTTAAATTCTCGGATGTGCTCGACTTTTGAAAACAGTCTGTTATGTTTTGATACGTATGTATGGTCTCCTGATATGACTATTGTTTTGATTCTCAGAAGAAATCTTCTGAAGCGTTCAAAGAGTTTCTGTTCCTAAAAGAATTCCGTAAGAATCAATGTCCCTAACTTTGGTATATGGTCTCAGATCGGTTTGATATATATGACTATGATCCCTATGGCTCTTGAGGTGCTTATGATGTTTGATATGTTTCTGAGTGACATTCAAAAGATATTTGGTACGACAAATGTCTTGATTCTCAAATAATAGTTCGTTCGATTATTCCATCGAGTCTTTGATATAATTTGATATGTATACATGGTCCCAAAAGCTCCATTTGATTTGATCCATAACGATACCCGAAAGATACTTGACATGATCATGGATTTGATTTTCCAAAAATGGCTTCTGAAACGTTCGTAGAAGGTTCTGTACTTTAAACGCTCATAACTTTCGCATACTAAATCGGATTGACCCGAAACTTGTTTTTGAGCCTTCAGATGAGGATAAGTATACTTGTCTATCGAGTCTTCATTTACGTGAATATGGTTTCGCACTACTCTGTTCGTGCAAGCCTCAGTATGTCCTTCACTGAGCCCGGGCCAGGATATGTTATCGTGCGTATTCCTCTGCATTGTTCACCGAGTCCCTCGTTAGAGGGTCGGGTATAGTATATATATATGATGATATGATTATGGCACCGAGTCCCATGATGGGCCGGGTACGGTATATGTGCACATGATTTCATTTACCGAGTCCCTTAATGGGCTGTGTAAGGTATGACTTCATTCACCGAGTCCCTCACTAGAGGGAGCCGGGTACGCTATATATATGTATATGTATATGCATGTACGATGATATGAGAGTATGATGACATGATTTTATCCACCGAGTCCCATAATGGGCCGGGTACGCTATATGATACTAATGTGCATCATTTGTGTTTCAAAAGTAAGCCTTCTGATATTCTGGATAAGCTATTCACCTTCTGTATTTCCTCTGACATATGACTTCGGCATACAAGAATTATGTTTGGAAAGTCAGCATTTGGTATTCTGAGTAAAGTACCTATTTTTGTGTTGCTGGTTCCGGTTATGGTTCTGTTTTTCTGTATGCCATGCCTTACATGCTCAGTACATATTCCGTACTGACCCCCTTTCTTCGGGGGCTGCGTTTCATGCCACGCAGGTACACCCAGATGAGTTGAAGCTATTATAGAAGATGTTGCAGCGGAGATGGCAAGCTCCATTTGCTCCTGGAGTGTTGCCGAGTCAGAGTATATGTGCTATGATGTTTTGTTCGCAGTTAGAGACTTTGCAGACAGAGTAATGGGTATTGGAAGTCAGTCTGTAAGCGGCTTCATCAGCCGATGTGTCATTTTGTGTTATGATATAAATGCCATGTGCTTACAGATTTTGTTTGATTTGGAAATAATAAAAAGAATGATTCTGAAAAGAAAAAAAAAATGTACTATGTATTCCATCATTATTTGATTTAAAAAGTCTAAGAAGATCATGTGTGCACTAAGAGTCTGAGGGTTCGCTCGACCCTGAGTAAGGGTCGGGTGCCCATCACACCCTGATCAAGATTAGGGTGTGACAAAGTGGTATCAGAGCAGGTTTGTCCTAGGGGTTGTCTGCAAAGTCGTGTCCGGTAGAGTCCTTTTTATGGTGTGAAGCGTGCCACATTTATAAACAGGAGGCTACAGGGCATCTAGGGATTGTTGACCTTCTTTCTGTCTTAGATCGTGCGATAGAAGCAAGTCATTGGAAAATAAAATTCCTTATGTAAGCCTTACATACGACGGAAGGAGGTAAGTGATGATATGGAAAGTCCTAAAGGTAAGTCCTGATATACCTATTCGGTTACCTAAAATTGGTAGTTCCGGATGGCTAGAATGTGATATATAGTCGTATGCTTTGTGAGACATTGTTGATATTTGTTGTGTAAAGATTTTGAAAGGAAAGAACAGTACAAGGGGAACCAGGCTTGTTGGAGGATTCAAAGAAAGTTGACAAGTCGTTTTGCTGTAGATTATGATATAAGAATGGTGAGTGGAAATCTGAACAGGCTGATACCCGAAGTACTCATAAGAAATGGCGACGAAGGTATACTTACTACCATCGGGAATCTGGGAATCTAGGACGAAAGGTAGTTATACGCGAAGGTAAAAGGTGAACACTGGGAATTGAAAAGGGTAAAGTAGTAATTGTAAAGGAGAAGGACGTGTTACGAAAATGCCTCGGAGTCTGTAAGACCTCGACTTACTCCAGATTATGTAATAAAGGTCATGCGAGGACGTGGACACGATTATATCAGTATTAAGGCACCGGATTCCGTCAAAGTTTCGAGGTTAAGCGTGCTAAGGTGGGGGAAATCTTAGGATGGGTGACCCCTTGGGAAGTGTGCAAGAAATCCCATGGATTTAGACATAAGAGACAAATGAAAAGCTAGAGTAGCCTAAGTGAAACTAGAGTGTACGGGATGGTTGGAGACTATAAAAGGCCACATAGGACGAGACAGGCTAGACTGGAGAAGAGACAGAAAGTGCGTCACAGTTCTGGAATTTGGATAGGCTTGAATAGCGTTTGGAAGTATTTTGTGGGCTAGCTGATAATAATTATATATATATATATATATATATATATATATATATATATATATATATATATATACGTGAATGTGTATGATATCTCATATGTGATTGTATCGGAGGACATGTGGGTCCCAGCAACTGGCGTTACGGTGAAGAAGGAATTAATCAAGTAAGGATACTGAGGTTCGAGTGACAACAAAATATATGGTACAAGTGTCACAAGGTAAGTTGATGTTATTTTCCCTATAGGTTATGATTGGTGAATTCTAATACGACGATATTTGGAAGAGAAAAAGAGTGAGTAAATGGAAGGCAAGGAGATCAAGATGTCAGAAAAAGTGGAAAGTAAGAAACACGATTGAGCAAAGCCTCCAAAAGGAACGACGGGCAAAGCATGAGACAATTTGGATAAGAATTCGAGGATAGGCACGTGAAAAGGGTAAAGTGTGGTAATATGGAACAAAAGAGGAATGTGTGAGGTTCGAGAACCAATTTTAATAAGTGGGGCTAAAAGAATAGTGACTATGACAAGGAACGTGAAAAAGAGAAAGAATGATAAAGCCTTGTGACAATGTTAAGAGATTTAGACCCTCGAAAGGTATATAAAGGAATAAATGTGCAGCCGCATTACTATGATTGCCTCGGACATGGAAGTGTTTTCCTAAAAGGATGACTTAGAAAGGAAGCGGATTTGTGAGCTTAAAGTAAATATTTCGCGAACCTCAGAGTCAATGCCACAAACGGCAACAGGAGAAAAGTGTTCGAGGAGGAAGGAACCTAAGGAAGGTTAAGGATGAAAGTAGGAAAAATAAGGATAATGGGTCGACACTGTTGATTTGAAAATTAAAGGTATGGGAATATTGAGAAGGACAATATGAACGGAGACTTCATAAAAGGATTGTTGGCATATAGGGAGCCCCTTAAAGGGGGGGGGGGGGGAGACCATATTATGTTAGGCTTAAAGGGAATCACAACATTTTCAAGCGCCAAGAAAAGAAATTTATTAGCTCAGGACCAGAGTTCGAAACATGTCGGCATATCAAAAGGATACATGGAAGAAGTAGAAACAAATTGACGATGAGGGTACCATGAGATTGACATGAAGGGAAAGGATGGAAGACACCTTAAGAGAATACTTCTTGCCAACTCGGATTATGATATGTTTAGACCGTGATTTGAATCTTTCCTACCGGGCAAACTGGCATTGTACCTAAGTACGCAGTGATGTGTTTTAAAGGGTAACAAAGAGAGCAAGAAAGGCCTACAAGCTAAGTGCACAAAGAATAAGGGAGAAAATGATAAGATCCAAAAGATATTTCGGACAGCAACGACGACTATGACGAGAGTATCCACAATTGGTAATCTGGGAATTTCTGAAGGAAAGAAAGAACGCGGTGCCTGTGAGTGAAATAAAAGAGGTCGCCGGATACTAGAAAATAAATCATGGACCTTTAATTATATAGAACATGAAGATATACGCTATGAAATCATATGAACCGTCGAGGCGAAGCGATGCGCGATCACATTTGTAAGGAATCCACACCGGAGAGTCAACAAAATATAACGATGGATGAAATGAGCGCCAATACAAAGGAACCAAAGACAAGTATACTCGTGTCGAGAAATGTGAGGGAAGGAAGCAATGAAAAAGTTGTAATAAGAACTTAGAGATGTTGCGAATTAAGAAGTTAAGTGAACTCGGATCATAAGTTACCATATATGTAACTGGACTGCGAAGGATAATAAATAAGGAAACATTTCGTACATACATTTTTGGATGAATATTTGGAATGATAGATTAAAAGGGATAGTGAAAAAGACGTAAAGAAACAGGGGGCGAAGAAAAGGGAACACCAAAAGACCGATGGATAATTATAGCATGATAAGTGAGACGGTAATACTGTAGATCAAATGAGAGCAAGGAACAGCCTGTGACTATATTGGATCATTAAGTGAAGATTGCGTACAAAAGATATGGATTTTGTTAAGGTATTGTGACGAAACAATAACAGGATAATAAGTTGGCGTAGTGGGTTAGAAAACCCATGACACGGAATGAAGACTCTGGTAAAGACCAAGAAGTTCGATTATAAAGGAAATAGGGTGAAGGATAAGGAATGGGCAGGAAGCAAAGGACAACTATAAAAAGGGACCCTCCCGAAGTATCATGACACCCCATAAGGATAGTTGAACATTCGAGGACGAATGTTCTAAAGGGCAGGAGGATGTTATATCCCGCATTTTGCGTATTCGGATAATTTAAGATAATTGCGGGAAATTAAGAGCAAGCCTATATTTTTTATCTTGTTTGGCACATAGGTGGTTCACAAAATTTTTGAAGTGGAAATATTAGGAAAGACTAGGGATAGAGAGGAAAATACGCAAGATGACTCATGGAAATATGGATGGAAGGCTAAGGGCAAATTCGGAATTTTGGAAAATTATTTTTCAGGAATTGCAAGACTAGATTCAAAAAAAAAAGGTGGGCTTAATGAATGGGCCAAAGTGGCCGGCCAAGCATAGGTGCGCTTTAGCCCATATGGATGTTTAAAAGATGATTAATTAATCATAATTCTTATTTTCAACACAAGAAGGTTCAAGAAACTTTGAGACGAGAAAGAGCTACAAGGCCATTCGGCCAAGCTTGGGAGAGCAAGAACCTTGGAAAACAATTTCTCAAAAATTACTTTCTACTAATTGGGAGGTCCCTAGCAAGATGAAGCGGTCATTGGAGCAAGTAGAACATTTAGCAAGCTACAAAATCTAGCAAAGTGAGAAGCTAAGTGGAAAAGGTAAGATTTAATCTTCTTTTATATGTTATGGATGGTTATTGTATGTTGTAGTATGTAGAAATGAATGAAAATCATGAAAAACATGGATGTTATGTTGTGGCCGAAAATATAGTATTGTGGTTGTGTGTGTTGTGTAGGATTAAGGGACCAATTTTACTTAGTGTTTTGGTTGTTGTTATGGATTCCATGTTGATAATGAAAGTTTGGTGATTCTAGTTGAAGTTGTAAGTTTTGGAGAGTGGTTATAGAAGTCAATGTGACTATAATATTATTTCTTGTAATTATGAAAAACAATGTTGCTAGCATGTGAATTGTTGGTATAGTTCATGTCGTTGGAAGAAGAAAATGTATTGTCATTGTTCTTGTTGAATTTGGAAGGTTTCGGGTAGTATGTTGGTTTGGCCGTTTGGAATGTAGAGTGGATTGTTGAAGTGTTCTTGAATATTATTTGAATGGTTTCGGATTAATACTTGAATATGTGAGCAATCGTGAATTGAACATAAATGGAACGTCGTCGAAGTTTGTAGAAAGAAATTGTTAAGAATGCGTTTTGAATTGATTGTTGATATTGTTAGAATGATTGTTGGTAGTGTTGTTGATATTTTGGCCGAGTTAAATTCTCGGATTTGTTGTTGTATTTTTGGCCGAGTTAGATTCTCGGGGATGGTGTATTTACAGGGGAAGTGCTGCTGAAATTTCGGTAGACTATAAATGAATTCATTTGAAAGACTAAGACAACTGTATGTCAACGAGTCTAATGATTATGATTATGTCAATTCTCTTGAATGTAGATTAGCAGGTTTGGACAAATAAGCGTAGTTAATTGGACGTGGAACAGGTATGTAAGGCTTACCCTTTCTTTCTTTGGCATGTCCTAGAGCCAAGTAAGGTATGATGTCGATATGCATATTGGGGTTACTCTATTCTGTGATTCCGAGCTTGTTTATGATTCGTATGCACTTTTGATATGTTCTTAAAAGAGTTCTGTAAGAATTAATGTGCTCGACTTTTGAAAACAGTCTGTTATGTTTTGATACGTATGTATGGTCTCCTGATATGACTATTGTTTTGATTCTCCAAAGAAATCTTCTGAAGCGTTCAAAGAGTTTCTGTTCCTAAAAGAATTCCGTAAGAATCAATGTCCCTAACTTTGGTATATGGTCTCGGATCGGTTTGATATATATGACTGTGATCCCTGTCACGACCCAACTAGGGGCCGTGACGAGTACCCGATACTTGTACCGAGTACCCCTTAGCTATCCTGTATAAACAGTGCCATCTTTTTTTTTTTGCACATTAACATTAGCGGTAAACTTTCTAGTATCGCGTTACACCGGAATGCGAACCATCAGAATACAATACACTAAACTGTACATAGCTGACTGTGTATATCTGTCTACGAACCTCTAGACATAGTACATTAATACAGAGAAAGGGCCGAGTACTGTCGCGCCCGAAAATACATACACAAAATAGTACCAATGGTACGAGGCTCCGGAACGACTGGAGCGCTGCCCAATGCTGCAGATAGAGCCCTAGAAACCCGGTCCGTATACCTGCTGACCTGCGCGGCATGAACGCAGCGTCCACAAGAAGGGACGTCAGTACGAATAATGTACCGAGTATGTAACGCATGGAAAACAATGCAAGCAGTAACATAGAGTGCGATCAATAATAATATCACGGAGCCATAGGGCGTATAACGAGGCAAGAACGTAACCTGTACATAGGGAGGCCCCTTTTCAGGCTGGCTATCGTATAGGCTTGCCTTTTCGTCTTTGAAACATTTCTTGTCATAGGCATAGGAGTCAACAATTTTATATTACTTATTCTCGTGTACAGAAAACAGTACATTTCAGTATCGGTATCTTTTGCTCACATTTACAGACGCCGAATACAATCGGCTCTCCCAACCCCCTCGGTGTCCCTTATTCATGTATACAGAAAACAGTACAATTCAGTAGACAGTATCTTTCATTTACATTTACAGACGCCGAATACAATCGGCTCTGCCAACCCCCTCCCCAACGATGACCCAACATATTACATCACATATGTATCACACATTATATATATATATATATATATATATATATATATATATATATATATATATATATATATATATATATATATATATACAGACGCCGCGTACGGTTCATCCCATATCCCGCATCCGGGCATCCCGCGTCCAGGATGGAATCCAGCTGAATCAGGTGGTGATATAACAGTGGCCCTTCCCTTTTTCCCCACATACACATACATATACATATACTCATCTTTTATGCATATACATGTCTTATATACATTTACTTTACCATATATATATACATACCCATACACGTATACCCATTTTATGTACCTATATCATATAAGCACACAAGAGAGCCAAGGAAAATCATATATCCCTCGGAGTGACATAAGGTCGGAGACCTCCGATTACATTACGGAATGCTAGTGATAGCTTCGTCTCACCTTGAAGGAACAAGTATTTTAAGGCGAGACTATCAACGGAGAATAGTGTTACAGTAACCGAAAACGAAATCTTAAGCATTTTAGATGACAGTCATAGGTTTTGGAATCTTAGAAAATAAAGTTATAACTAGAAAATATAGATATGATTCAAAAATTAGTTTATCGCTTTCATGTTTATATTAGGTACTTGGCTTAGCCGTAGAGTCGTTCCGGTCGTACTTATCATAGCTACATTCTCTTGTCCGACATTGTCATTATCATTATCATCTTAGAAACACTCCCGCTGGAGTAGTCATAGTACTTATCACTTGGTGACGAAATCGGGATCAAAGGCCCCCTTTTGATTCACTTCAAGTACGTTAACCAAGATTATAGGAAAATCTGAGAGTAACGGGCCCACCTCGGGCCGGACGAGGTAGCGTATACAATTTACCCATATTACGTGTCATAGCGTTACTTGTATGGGTCTTAAGGTGATCGGGTCCCACTTAGGCAAGTTATAGGGGTCTAGAAGGTCTTTTCATCATTTTGCACACTTTCTACTTCAATTCAATTGAACGAAAAGTTGAAAACTTTAGGTGCGGATTCCGGGGATTAGGGTTGTCCCCGAGGTTCGTACCCGACTTATTATATCTAAGACATGCCATAGAAAGAAGGGTGAAGCCTTACATACCTCTTTCCGCTCCTTTAGCTATTCCAAATTCGCGTGGCAATCTCGTCAAAATCTGCGAATTGGTCATTTTTACCAAAACTTTCATTAGTGTACTTTGAGTTAGAACCTTAAGGAAACACTTTGCTACCGAAATTTCGGCAGCATTTCCTCTATAAATGTACCATCCTCGACATTCAACATGGCCAAATTCTCATCAAACACAATCCGGGAATTCTAACCCGGCCAAACTATTAACAAAATTCCACAATCATACTAGGAATTCACACATTCCAATCAAGACACACGACTTCAATTTACTATTTTCTTCAAACCTTCCGACTCCAATGAACACGATAGCAATCTTATGACATATTCCAACAACACCATTCTACTATCATTATACTTCATACATGCAAGAACATAACATTTAATTTACATAATCTTCCAATCACCAATGCTTCGCAAAACTTATCAAGTCTTTACTTGCGATATGTAATCTACAACACAACGACTAAAACATTAAATATAACTTGCTCGTTATTCTTCAACAATTCAACCCATACACGGCTACATATACCATATACACCATGCATACTCACGGCTCCAACATACATGTACACTACAATTTCTCCAAACTCATTCAATTTCCATTTTCTACATATCATTCACAACCAAACACTAGACAACATGATTGAAATATGATTCCTACACATACATATATATGCTACCTCACGGCCAACATGCTATATTTATTTCCTTCATGAATTTCATTCATTTTAACATACTACAACACATATAAACCTCCATAACACATAAAACAAGATTAAAACTCACCTTTCTTCTTCAACTCCTCAACTTGCCTAAAGTGGTAGATAGAGAAAACGATCAATCCAACGCTTCTAACAACACTCCCACGTTAACAAGAACCTTTCAATTAGCAAGTTTGCACCAAGAAACTAATTTTTTGATGGCTCCAATTTGATCTTGAATTTCCAAGGGTTGGCCGAACCCCTCCTTCTTTTTCTTTCTTCTATTCTTTTGTTTTTGTTTTTATCCTTTTCTTGTCTTGAATTGGAAGATAATACATACATATATATATATATATATATCCCAAGCATGTGAGGGGCACATGCCCCTCTCTAGAAAACTCCCCAATTTTCTTGATTTTTCTTCCCTTTTTTTTTGGATTGTTTTATTTGGTCAAAGAAGACCAAATGTTTTTATTGATACACTTTGGCCCCCAAAGCAATGTGGGCATATACTTATGCCACACAACCAACATGGAAATTTTTATAAACTTTCGAAACTTTTGTGAAATTCCCATTTTGCCCCTCGACTCTTCTCATTATTACCACAAGTCATTTTGTGAATTCCCCTTTATTCTCTTAACCATTCTCATTGTCTTTACTTCTAAATGTTTTTTCATAAACAACTCATGTGTCAAACACATAAAATATTGCTATGCTTGTTGTCTCCCCGCGATTGTCTTGAATTGTCCGATTGCACAAAACGCGGGATATAACAATCCCTATGGCTCTTGAGGTGCTTATGATGTTTGATATGTTTCTGAGTGGCATTCAAAAGATATTCGGTACGACAAATGTCTTGATTCTCAAATAATAGTTCGTTCGATTATTCCAGCGAGTCTTTGATATAATTTGATATGTATACATGGTCCCAAAAGCTCCATTTGATTTGATCCATAACGATACCCGAAAGATACTTGACATGATCATGGCTTTGATTTTCCAAAAATGGCTTCTGAAACGTTCGTAGAAGGTTCTGTACTTTAAACGCTCATAACTTTCGCATACTAAATCGGATTGACCCGAAACTTGTTTTTGAGCCTTCAGATGACGATAAGTATACTTGTCTATCGAGTCTTGATTTACGTGCATATGGTTTCGAAATACTCTGTTCGTGCAAGCCTCAGTATGTCCTTCACTGAGCCCGGGCTAGGATATGTTATCGTGCGTATTCCTCTGCATTGTTCACCGAGTCCCTCGTTAGAGGGTCGGGTATAGTATATGTATATGATGATATGATTATGGCACCGAGTCCCATGATGGGCCGGGTACGGTATATGTGCACATGATTTCATTTACCGAGTCCCTTAATGGGCCGTGTACGGTATGACTTCATTCACCGAGTCCCTCACTAGAGGGCCGGGTACGCTATATATATGATTTTATCCACCGTGTCCCATAACGGGCCGGGTACGCTATATGATACTAATGTGCATCATTTGTGTTTCAAAAGTAAGCCTTCTGATATTCTGGATAAGCTATTCACCTTCTGTATTTCCTCTGACATATGACTTCGGCATACAAGAATTATGTTTGGAAAGTAAGCATTTGGTATCCTGAGTAAAGTACCTATTTTTGTGTTGCTGGTTCCTGTTATGGTTCTGTTTTCTGTATGCCATGCCTTACATGCTCAGTACATATTCCGTACTGACCCCCTTTCTTCGGGGGCTGCGTTTCATGCCACACAGGTATACCCAGATGAGTTGAAGCTATTATAGAAGATGTTGCAGCGGAGATGGCAAGCTCCATTTGCTCCTGGAGTGTTGCCGAGTCAGAGTATATGTGCTATGATGTTTTGTTCGCAGTTAGAGACTTTGCAGACAGAGTAATGGGTATTGGAAGTCAGTCTGTAAGCGGCTTCATCAGCCGATGTGTCATTTTGTGTTATGATATAAATGTCATGTGATTACAGATTTTGTTTGATTTGGAAATAATAAAAAGAATGTTTCTGAAAAGAAAAAAAAATGTACTATGTATTCCATCATTATTTGATTTAAAAAGTCTAAGAAGATCATGTGTGCACTAAGAGTCTGAGGGTTCGCTCGGCCCTGAGTAAGGGTCGGGTGCCCATCACACCCTGATCAAGATTAGGGTGTGACAAAGTGGTATCAGAGCAGGTTTGCCTAGGGGTTGTCTGCAAAGTCGTGTCCGGTAGAGTCCTTTTTATGGTGTGAAGCGTGCCACATTTATAAACAGGAGGCTACAGGGCATCTAGGGATTGTTGACCTTCTTTCTGTCTTAGATCGTGCGATAGAAGCAAGTCATTGGAAAATAAAATTCCTTATGTAAGCCTTACATACGACGGAAGGAGGTAAGTAATGATATGGAAAGTCCTAAAGGTAAGTCCTGATATACCTGTTCGGTTACCTGAAATTTGTAGTTCCGGATGGCTAGAATGTGATATATAGCCGTATGCTTTGTGAGACATTGTTGATATTTGTTGTGTAAAGATTTTAAAAGGAAAGAACAGTACAAGGGGAACCAGGCTTGTTGGAGGATTCAAAGAAAGTTGACAAGCCGTTTTGCTGTAGATTATGATATAAGAATGGTGAGTGGAAATCCGAACAGGCTGATACCCGAAGTACTCATAAGAAATGGCGACGAAGGTATACTTACTACCATCGGGAATCTGGGAATCTAGGACGAAAGGTAGTTATACGCGAAGGTAAAAGGTGAACACTGGGAATTGAAAAGGGTAAAGTAGTAATTGTAAAGGAGAAGGACGTGTTACGAAAATGCCTCGGAGTCTGTAAGACCTCGACTTACTCCAGATTATGTAATAAAGGTCATGCGAGGAAGTGGACGCGATTATATCAGTATTAAGGCACCGGATTCCGTCAAAGTTTCGAGGTTAAGCGTGCTAAGGTGGGGGAAATCTTAGGATGGGTGACCCCTTGGGAAGTGTGCAAGAAATCCCATGGATTTAGACATAAGAGACAAATGAAAAGCTAGAGTAGCCTAAGTGAAACTAGAGTGTACGGGATGGTTGGAGACTATAAAAGGCCACATAGGACGAGACAGGCTAGACTGGAGAAGAGACAGAAAGTGCGTCACAGTTCTGGAATTTGGATAGGCTTGAATAGCGTTTGGAAGTATTTTGTGGGCTAGCTGATAATAATTATATATATATATATAAATGAATGTGTATGATATCTCATATGTGATTGTATCGGAGGACATGTGGGTTCCAGCAACCGGCGTTACGGTGAAGAAGGAATTAATCAAGTAAGGATACTGAGGTTCGAGTGACAACAAAATATATGGTACAAGTGTCACAAGGTAAGTTGATGTTATTTTCCCTATAGGTTATGATTGGTGAATTCTAATACGACGATATTTGGAAGAGAAAAAGAGTGAGTAAATGGAAGGCAAGGAGATCAAGATGTCAGAAAAAGTGGAAAGTAAGAAACACGATTGAGCAAAGCCTCCAAAAGGAACGACGGGCAAAGCATGAGACCATTTGGATAAGAATTCGAGGATAGGCACGTGAAAAGGGAAAAGTGTGGTAATATGGAACAAAAGAGGAATGTGTGAGGTTCGAGAACCAATTTTAATAAGTGGGGCTAAAAGAATAGTGACTATGACAAGGAACGTGAAGAAAGAGAAAGAATGATAAAGCCTTGTGACAATGTTAAGAGATTTAGACCCTCGAAAGGTATATAAAGGAATAAATGTGCAGCCGCATTACTATGATTTCCTCGGACATGGAAGTGTTTTCCTAAAAGGATGACTTAGAAAGGAAGCGGATTTGTGAGCTTAAAGTAAAGGCTAGGAAAGGCTAGGGATAGAGAGGAAAATACGCAAGATGACTCATGGAAATATGGATGGAAGGCTACGGGCAAATTCAGAATTTTGGAAAATTATTTTTCATGAATTGCAAGACTAGATTCAAAAAAAAAGGTGGGCTTAATGAATGGGCCAAAGTGGCCGGCCAAGCATAGGTGCGCTTTAGCCCATATGGATGTTTAAAAGATGATTAATTAATCATAATTCTTGTTTTCAACACAAGAAGGTTCAAGAAACTTTGAGAGGAGAAAGAGCTACAAGGCCATTCGGCCAAGCTTGGGAGAGCAAGAACCTTGGAAAATAATTTCTCAAAAATTACTTTCTACTAATTGGGAGGTCCCTAGATGAAGCGGTCATTGGAGCAAGTAGAACATTTAGCAAGCTACAAAATCTAGCAAAGTGAGAAGCTAAGTGGAAAAGGTAGGATTTAATCTTCTTTTATATGTTATGGATGGTTATTGTATGTTGTAGTATGTAGAAATGAATGAAAATCATGAAAAACATGGATGTTATGTTGTGGACGAAAATATAGTATTGTGGCTGTGTGTGTTGTGTAGGATTAAGGGACCAATTTTACCTAGTGTTTTGGTTGTTGTTATGGATTCCATGTTGATAATGAAAGTTTGGTGATTCTAGTTGAAGTTGTAAGTTTTGGAGAGTGGTTATAGAAGTCAATGTGACTATAGTATTATTTCTTGTAATTATGAAAAACAATGTTGCTAGCATGTGAATTGTTGGTATAGTTCATGTCGTTGGAAGAAGAAAATGTATTGTCATTGTTCTTGTTGAATTTGGAAGGTTTCGGGTAGTATGTTGGTTTGGCCGTTTGGAATGTAGAGTGGATTGTTGAAGTGTTCTTAAATATTATTTGAATGGTTTCGGATTAATACTTGAATATGTGAGCAATCGTGAATTGAACATAAATGGAACGTCGTCGAAGTTTGTAGAAAGAAGTTGTTAATGTTAGAATGCGTTTTGAATTGATTGTTGATATTGTTAGAATGATTGTTGGTAGTGTTGTTGATATTTTGGCCGAGTTAAATTCTCGGATTTGTTGTTGTATTTTTGGCCGAGTTAGATTCTCGGGGATGGTGTATTTACAGGGGAAGTGCTGCTGAAATTTCGGTAGACTATAAATGAATTCATTTGAAAGACTAAGACAAGTGTATGTCAACGAGTCTAATGATTATGATTATGTCAATTCTCTTGAATGTAGATTAGCAGGTTTGGACAAATAAGCGTAGTTAATTGGACGTGGAACAGGTATGTAAGGCTTACCCTTTCTTTCTTTGGCATGTCCTAGAGCCAAGTAAGGTATGATGTCGATATGCACATTAGGGTTACTCTATTCTGGGATTCCGAGCTTGTTTATGATTCGTATGCACTTTTGATATGTTCTTAAAAGAGTTCTGTAAGAATTAATGTGCTTGACTTTTGAAAACAGTCTGTTATGTTTTGATACATATGTATGGTTCCAAAAAGACCTATCTGATTTGATCCATAATGAGATTCGAAAAGCTCCTGATATGACTATTGTTTTGATTCTCCAAAGAAAGCTTCTGAAGCGTTCAAAGAGTTTCTGTTCCTAAAAGAATTCTGTAAGTATCAATGTCCCTAACTTTGGTATATGGTCTCGGATCGGTTTGATATATGACTATGATCCCTATGGCTCTTGAGGTGCTTATGATGTTTGATATGTTTCTGAGTGGCATTCGAAAGATATTCGGTACGACAAATGTCTTGATTCTCAAATAATAGTTCGTTCGATTATTCCATCGAGTCTTTGATATAATTTGATATGTATACATGGTCCCAAAAGCTCCATTTGATTTGATCCATAACGATACCCGAAAGATACTTGACATGATCATGGCTTTGGTTTTCCAAAAATGGCTTCTGAAACGTTCGTAGAAGGTTCTGTACTTTAAACGCTCATAACTTTCGCATACTAAATCGGATTGACCCGAAACTTGTTTTTGAGCCTTCAGATGTCGATAAGTATACTTGTCTATCGAGTCTTGATTTACGTGAATATGGTTTCCCACTACTCTGTTCGTGCAAGCCTCAGTATGTCCTTCACTGAGCCCGGGCCAGGATATGTTATCGTGCGTATTCCTCTGCATTGTTCACCGAGCTGGGTATAGTATATATATATGATGATATGATTATGGCACCGAGTCCCATGATGGGCCGGGTACGGTATATGTGCACATGATTTCATTTACCGAGTCCCTTAATGGGCCGTGTACGGTATGACTTCATTCACCGAGTCCCTCACTAGAGGGAGCCGGGTACGCTATATATATGTATATGTATATGCATGCACGATGATATGAGAGTATGATGACATAATTTTATCCACCGAGTCCCATAACGGGCCGGGTACGCTATATGATACTAATGTGCATCATTTGTGTTTCAAAAGTAAGCCTTCTGATATTCTGGATAAGCTATTCACCTTCTGTATTTCCTCTGACATATGACTTCGGCATACAAGAATTATGTTTGGAAAGTAAGCATTTGGTATTCTGAGTAAAGTACCTATTTTTGTGTTGCTGGTTCCGGTTATGGTTCTGTTTTCTGTATGCCATGCCTTACATGCTCAGTACATATTCCGTACTGACCCCCTTTCTTCGGGGGCTGCGTTTCATGCCACGCAGGTACACCCAGATGAGTTGAAGCTGTTATAGAAGATGTTCCAGCGGAGATGGCAAGCTCCATTTTCTCCTGGAGTGTTGCCGAGTCAGAGTATATGTGCTATGATGTTTTGTTCGCAGTTAGAGTCTTTGCAGACAGAGTAGTGGGTTTTGGAAGTCAGTCTGTAAGCAGCTCCATCAGTCGATCTGTCATTTTGTGTTATGATATAAATGCCATGTGATTACAGATTTTGTTTGATTTGGGAATAATAAAAAGAATGTTTCTGAAAAGAAAAAAAAATGTACTATGTATTCCATCTTTATTTGATTTAAAAAGTCTAAGAAGATCATGTGTGCACTAAGAGTCTGAGGGTTCGCTCGGCCCTGAGTAAGGGTCGGGTGCCCATCACACCCTGATCAAGATTAGGGTGTGACACTGTGGGCCCCTTGGAGTAGATAGCGACCGACATGGCATCCATGTGGAGTATGGTGGCGGGGTTTGCATGACCTTCCGTGGAGGTCGGTTCGTCTACTACCTCTGCTGGTGCTGATGCTTGTTATTTCACCGAGGATAGGATGAAGGCATATATAGAGATGCAGACTATGCTACAGGAGTCCGTGGACACCTTACCGGATGTATATGGTTCCCTCTCCCAAGCCCATGTGGAGTTCCGAGAGGATTTGGATAAGGAGAAGAAGAAGAGGCGAGCTCGGGAAAAGTTGTTTGCGAAGATGTGGAATGGCATCAAACGTCTCCTAAAAACCTTGAACCCATGTGGGAAACTCCCTACGGTGACCAATCATGATGCCCAATAATTCTCCTTTCTAAGCTGGTCCAGGGTTGACAGTGTTGACTCCAGCGGTTCCAGTACCGGAGGTGACGGGGCCACCAGCAGAGGAGTGGCCTAGTGTTCTTCCACACCCCCCTTCCCCCATTCAGCATGATTTCGCTTGCCCTTGTAGGGATTTTCGTTTAAGACAATTGTTTATTTCATTTTGGGTTATTTTTGGTTGTATGTTTCAAACAATTTCTTTTGTTTTTCCGCATTTGGTTTTTGGACAACTATGTTTTGGTACTGAATGGCCCTTGCCCTCATTGGGCTAGGTGCTTCTATAAATTTGTTGTGTTTGGAATGTCAGGTTTTTCTTTGAGTTTTTGGATGAATTGCACAGGTTGAGATATTCTAAAACAGAGGACCTGGTCATTGGAAATTTCTGACCGCTAGAGTGGTGGGATTCCGCTATAGCGGATTTGCTATAGCAAGGAAGCCTTCATGACGGCGAGAATTTTGGAAACGTGAAGGTCCGTTGTAGCGGACTAAGTCCTGTTACGGGGAACCAGCTGCGACGGTACGTACACCGCTGCACTGAAGGATCTGGGTCAGTGAGCGTTTTTCTACTGCCCAACAGGATTGTACAACATGGGAAACTATTGTATACAAACGTATCACATATTCATCATTCAGAGATCATCGATAGGATGACACCTCCAGATACCAATTGGAATCGAACAGATACCAATTGGACTCGTCGAGATACCAATTGGGACCATGTAGATACCAATTGGATTTTACTTAGAGATGAAACTGACTGAGATAGCAAGATGGGAAAGAAAGAAAGGAAGATTCCTAGATGCCCCATAGCCTCTCGTGGATGGGTATGAACGTTATCGTACCACTCCACGAGACTTTACTAGGCATTGCTCTTGTACACGTGAGACCGGTAACCTTCGGCTCTGATACAAACTGTCACAACCCAATATATGGATTGTGCGGGTACCTACCTGATTATCTCCTAGTAAGCGAACCCTTACCAACCAACCGATTAAATAAATCATTTGACAAAGTACAACAGATAATAATACATAGTAAGTATAAAACATAATTGCCTTACTTTAAAAGTTTAGAAAATCACAACTTCCCAGGGCCTAGTCTAGACGTGTACAAGAGCTTCTACAATACAAAGGAATAGACTTAAAATAAAATGGCACAACTTCTGCCTTGGAGCGAGATACAATGAAGTTGTAGGAAGATCTTCGCCGCTGCAACTCAGTGAGACCTTCAAGCAATAAACTGAAAAACATCTACACCCCAAAAAGGAAGTAGCAAAAGTAGTATCAGTACACCACTCGTACTGGTAAGCATCATAGGCCGACTAAGATTAGTTCAAGCAACGCGATATAAAATCAGACAGAATAAATAAATGGGTGCAGTCGTAACACCTTTTTAAGTCCTACCCATACTTAAACAGTTTTGGCATGAACATACTCGTATCTCATTACCATGTCAATGCAACACTAGGAAGTAAGGACCAAAAGACAACAACACTTACATTCAGGACAGATGTTACATCCGACATTTTTGCTTATTCGAAAATTCAAGGTAAATTGACTTGCAATGAATAAGGCCACAATTGGACCTTACTTGGCATGAATGTGTAGGTAATGAATACAATGGTGTGGAATTACGAAAGGTGGCCAAGGGCAAAAATTGGAATTTTGGAAATTTGCCTTATGGATTGCAATATGTAGCTAACAAGTTGGACTTAAAAAAAAAACAATAAAACAAGGCCCAAAAGGGAAGGCCCAACCAGCCATGCTATGTAAAAAAAAAAAGGGCCCAAGTCCATGATTTAATTAGGTAATATTATATATGGTTATACATATCCATAGAAGGTTCAAGAAAGCAAGAAAAATCAAGAAAAAGAGAACAAGACCATTTCGGGTTTGAGAGGAGAAAAAGAAAGAAAAGAAAGAAAAATTTTGGAGCCTAATCCTTGAGTTTAAAATTCAATTCTTGTGGGAATACTACTAAGTGCAAAGTCCTCTACAACTTGGTACAATTAGTTTGGCAAGAGGACAAGTTTAGTGCCAAGTGAAGAACTTGAAGAAAGGTAAGGATTTTATGCTTTTGATATGTTATGGAAGGTATATGTATGTTGTAGTATGTGTGAATGAATGAAAAACATGGAAATTTTGTGTGTTGAAAAGTATGCTTGTTGGCCGAATACATGTACATGTATTACATGTCTTGGATGATTTGAATTCATGTTGTAATTTAGTTGTAGTATGGTGGAAATTGTATTAGAAATGGAAGTGGAATGAATTAGTGAAAATTGAAGAATGTAGGAAGTGGCCGTGTGGTATTGTTAGGTGTTGATGGAGTATGAATTTGATCTTGTTTGTATGTTAAGTATGTTATGGTGAAGTGAATGGAAAGATAACAATCTTTATTGTCTTGGAAAAATGGTTATCAAGTTGTTGTAGGAAAGTATGCAACTTTGTTATGATTTATGTAAAAATGGAAATGAATTTATCAAGAGGCAAATTATGATTATTGTTGATGAATTTGGAAGATGGAAATGTATAATGAACTTGTATGTTGAAGGTTAGGAAAAATTGGAAACGTAGTGGCTTAATGGAGAGTTTGAATGTTTCCATATCTTATGTATATTGTGTTAAAATGGTATGATATGCCTTCGACGTATGTTGTAATGGTTTTGTTGGATGATGAATATGAAAATGATAAGTTTGGTTTGGAAATGTAAGTTTGAAACGAAAGATGTTTCGTTATGTCGAAAGATGGCTTGTGATGCCATAGTGTATGTTTTAATGTCTATTGTTGTTTTGATGTCATTCTGGGTTGTTGTGTTGATGAATTGAGCCGAGCTAAGTCTCGGGGAGGTCTTATATACAGAGGAAATGCTGCCGAAATTTCGGTAGGCAAGTATGTGTTAAGTTGGATTATTGAAAAGTTTGAAACTAACAAATGGTAAACTTGACCATTTCTAGATTTTGGACGAAATTGAAGTCGACGCCAAGCGAGCGTAAGGCGCTATCGAGGTATGTGAAGCATCTCCCTTTGTTCCTAGGCATGTTCTGGATGTGATAGGCTCGACCGCGAGCCTTAATTACGACTCCGTTCCCCGGAAAACCGCTCCAATTCCTTCAATTCAATTGAAGCTATTTTTTTTACAAATTGCCTTTAAAGTGAATTTTTGGACAAAACTTCCCTAAACGGAGTCGGAACACTTCCAAACGATTATGGATGACCTCATAAGGTCTATTAGCGATAATTTACATATGTTGCCTCGAGTTGGTCCGAGGCGGGCCCGCAAGGCCCGATATCTTCTGTAATACTTTAAATACTTCCGTTTTGTCCGATTTTCTCAGAAACCATCTGAACTATTATTTTGATCATGATACTACTATTTTTATGAAATTCTTACAAAATGATTTCTGAACATCTGAGAATCTGATTCTGATAATAATCTGTCGTGCCTTCCCAAGTAGGATATAGGCGCGTACTATGCATACTATCCGTATACTCTGATTTTGACTTGCCGTTTGGCACCCTTCAGTCTGATTGAGTCTGTATGTGAGTCTGTATGTATGTGGTTACTCATGGATCTGTTCGTGGCTGTCTCAATGCATTCCTTCACTGCGTCCCGGGCCAGGTTCTGTTATCGTGCATATTTCTCTGCATTGTTCACCGCGTCCCTCGGCGTACGGGCCGGGATCTGTTATATCTGTATGATTTTGATATATTGATCTGTGTATGGGGATGGCGGCCAGGATGGCATCTGATATGATCTGATCTGATCTAATTCTGTCTGTCCACCGCGTCCCGTACTAAGAGGGCCGGGTTCTGTTTACCACGCCCCCAGACAGGGCCAGGATCTGTATGTCTGTATGCATGTGCCATCAGTATGTATATAAGCACATGCCTCTTTATGATTCTGTATGATTCAGTATGACTCTGCACTACTCTGCATGCATAATTCTGTCAGGTATACTTCTCTCTGTCCGTCTGAACTACGACTATGTCTGTATGTCCGTATGGATTCTGACTCTGTATGTCCGTATGGATTCTGATTTGGTACGTCCGTATGGGTTCCGATTCTGTACGTCTGTATGGATACTGATTCTGCTCGTCTGTCCGGATTATGATTCCGTCTGTTTGTCCGAACCATAATTCTGTTTATCTGTATGGACCACGATTCTGTATGTCTGTCTGGATCATGACTCTGTCCGTCCGTCTGATTTATGGTTCTGTCCGTTATGTTTCTGTGACTCCGGTTCGGACTATGATTGTATCTGTTATGTTTCTGCTTTACATACTCGGTACATTTTCCGTACTGACCCCCGTTCTTCGGGGGCTGCGCTACATGCCCGCAGGTACAGACGCACCAGGTGATACGCCGCCAGCGTAGGGTTCTAATTCTGCTGTTTGAAGAGCTCCTTTGATCCGGAGTGTATACTTTTGGTATATATCTTCTGTCTTCTGTATACTCTGTATGTATGGATATTCTGGGTACGGCGGGGCCCTGTCCCGTCATATGATTTTGTATGTCTGTAGAGGCCTGTAGATAGATGTGTGGGTTACGGGTTTCGTCTGTATGTTAGCCTTATCGGCTTATATGTAAAAGTCTGCATGTTCAGGTATATATATATATATGTTTGCGCGCGTGCCGTATCTGTATCGGCCTACTTCTGTAATATCAGTTTGAAAAAAAAAAATTGTACGATACGAAATTCGGTCAGGTAGGTATGTACGGGTACCCAGCTAGAGTGCCAGTCGCGGCCCACGGGGTTGGGTCGTGACAAAAGTGGTATCAGAGCGGTTAGTCCTCGGAATATCTAGAGGCCGTGTCTAGTAGAGTCTTGTTTATCGATGTGTTGTGCACCACATCTATAAACAGGAAGCTACAGGGCATCTAGGATGTTACCCTTCCTTGAATCTTAGATCATGCGATAGAGCCAGCTGTAGGATATGAATTCCTTTCGACTAACTTTTAATTTCAGCCAAAGGACGGCATCGACAGAAGGCAATGGCTGATGATATTGGAGGCCGCACAGTACTCAGGTAAGCAGTAATATGAAAGCTGTGTGTCGGAGAAGTTGTTTGAAGTGTGGTAGAAATATAAAGTTGAAGATTGAACAGAAAAGTGAACAGGAAGGAGCCTCCGATGTTGTTTGAGTTGGGCATGTGAGGTAGGCCTCGACATCTGTATAATTTTATCTGTAATTGTTAGCCCCGTGTGGCTACGAGACGACATGATATGATGTATATATATGCGTATATGTGTTGGCCCTGTGCGACAGGGTTGGTATTTCTGGTGTACAGGTTTTGGATAGTAAGAAAAAACAGAGGAACCTCTGCCCAAATTTTTCCAGAAATATGGAGGAAAACATGTAGATTAAGTACAAAAAGGTCCCGCGATACTTGTCGGACTTTAGTTTTCTTCTGTCGGTGGCCGGAGAACACCTTGCGGTGACATTTTATCAGATTCCACCGACTATTTGGAGGCGGAATTCGTGGGACGAAGACTTAAATCCGTGGGTTATCCGTAATCATCTGTATACGTGTATGAAAGTGAATGTTTGAGATTCAGAAAGGCGACATGGTAATTGTACGACTTAGCCGGGGGTGGGACCCGCTACAAAAAAATTTCCGAAAATTTGCTAAGACCCCGATTTGCCCTAAAATTACGTGACAAAGGTCGTGCGGGGCAATCGACGAAATTATATTAGCCCTAACGCGTCAAAATGCATGAAAGTTTCAGAGTTAAGCGTGCTCAAGCCAGAGCAATTCTGGGATGGGTGACCCCCTGGGAAGTAATGCAAAGTTTTGCACAAGTGTAAGTATGATAGATATAAATGGAAATTTGGGATAATCTAAAGGAAAAGAGAATGTGTGGAGTAATTAGTGCCCTTGCAGAAGTCGCGCAGACTGATGCGGACTAAATGGGCGAAAGTAAAAAGGAGCAATACCGCTCGGGAAATTGGGCGAATTCGAATAACAGTCAGAGACGTTCGCCAGTAAGATATTAGTAAATGTATCTGTATGTGTGTATGTGTATGTGTGTGTGTATGTATAAGATCTCGTGTGGTGCCCATATGGGTCAAGAGCCAGTTCCGGCAACTATCGTTGTGATAGACGAAAGGTTTTACCAAACCGAATACATGAAACGAAGCGGGGGTGAGGACACAAATGTTGTCAAGGACTAGAAAAACCCCTATTCCATTATAACTCAGTCTGGTATGACGATGTCCGAGAAAGAAAATGAGTATGGATGGTAGGAAAGACGAAAGATAAAAAGTGTGAATAAGCGGAATCTCTGAAAGAGTCGATAAGCGACACGTAAGACGATTTGTATGACAACTTGGCAAACAAGTTTCCAGTGAAGGAAAATTTTTATAAATCACTGGAGCCTTAATAGGAGTGATCTGACTCTAATTCAGATTCTATCTGTGATACTTCTACACTTCCGATTCTGACAAGGCTCCGCCTATTACGCCTCTGTACTTCTGAACTCGATTATGTTCCCATCTGATAAATCTTCGCACATCCGATTCTGAATCTGTTTCTGGTTGACATACCTCTGTATGATTAACTCTGATTGCGAATTTGCCTAACACACCTCTGTATGTCTGACTCTGGATATGAATCCGTCTGATATGCCTCTGTACGTCTGATCTTGATCACGCGTTTGTCTGATACATCTCCGTATGTCTGATTTTAATTACGACTCTGTATGATACATTTCTGTACGTCTGATTCTGATTTCGAATCTGTCTGATACCTCTCTGTACGTCTAACTCCGATCTCAGATTTGTCTGACATACTTCTGTACATCTGACTTCGACTACGAATCTGTCCGCCATGGTTTAGTACGTCTGTCTCCGATTACGAATCTGTCTGATATTCTTCTACGCGTCCGGTCCTAGTTCTGAATCTACTGGTATGAAGTGTCTGGTATGAAGAGGGATTACGATAATGTGGTAGGGAACTCAGCAGTGTAACAAGAAATGATATTGACTATGATGTCTTGAAAGCGTTCGTCTATTACAAGAATATAGCTTATAGTTCGATGATTATGTGGGGTATGAGAAAATATATTATGAAGGCATTTGAATGAGTGATGTGAACAATTACCCCATAATGTTGGTGAAGAAGCCATGTCGGAAGGTCAACAAAGGACAACTATAAAGAGAACCCTCCCGAAGTAGTATGACGCCCCATAAGGTCGATTTAACGTTCGAGGACGAATGTTTTTAAAGGGGGGGAGGATGTTACATCCGACATTTTTGCTTATTCGAAAATTCAAGGTAAATTGACTTGCAATGAATAAGGCCACAATTGGACCTTACTTGGCATGAATGTGTAGGTAATGAATACAATGGTGTGGAATTACGAAAGGTGGCCAAGGGCAAAAATTGGAATTTTGGAAATTTGCCTTATGGATTGCAATATGTAGCTAACAAGTTGGACTTAAAAAAAACAATAAAACAAGGCCCAAAAGGGAAGGCCCAACCAGCCATGCTATGTAAAAAAAAAAAGGGCCCAAGTCCATGATTTAATTAGGTAATATTATATATGGTTATACATATCCATAGAAGGTTCAAGAAAGCAAGAAAAATCAAGAAAAAGAGAACAAGACCATTTCGGGTTTGAGAGGAGAAAAAGAAAGAAAAGAAAGAAAAATTTTGGAGCCTAATCCTTGAGTTTAAAATTCAATTCTTGTGGGAATACTACTAAGTGCAAAGTCTTCTACAACTTGGTACAATTAGTTTGGCAAGAGGACAAGTTTAGTGCCAAGTGAAGAACTTGAAGAAAGGTAAGGATTTTATGCTTTTGATATGTTATGGAAGGTATATGTATGTTGTAGTATGTGTGAATGAATGAAAAACATGGAAATTTTGTGTGTTGAAAAGTATGCTTGTTGGCCGAATACATGTACATGTATTATATGTCTTGGATGATTTGAATTCATGTTGTAATTTAGTTGTAGTATGGTGGAAATTGTATTAGAAATGGAAGTGGAATGAATTAGTGAAAATTGAAGAATGTAGGAAGTGGCCGTGTGGTATTGTTAGGTGTTGATGGAGTATGAATTTGATCTTGTTTGTATGTTAAGTATGTTATGGTGAAGTGAATGGAAAGATAACAATCTTTATTGTCTTGGAAAAATGGTTATCAAGTTGTTGTAGGAAAGTATGCAACTTTGTTATGATTTATGTAAAAATGGAAATGAATTTATCAAGAGGCAAATTATGATTATTGTTGATGAATTTGGAAGATGGAAATGTATAATGAACTTGTATGTTGAAGGTTAGGAAAAATTGGAAACGTAGTGGCTTAATGGAGAGTTTGAATGTTTCCATATCTTATGTATATTGTGTTAAAATGGTATGATATGCCTTCGACGTATGTTGTAATGGTTTTGTTGGATGATGAATATGAAAATGATAAGTTTGGTTTGGAAATGTAAGTTTGAAACGAAAGATGTTTCGTTATGTCGAAAGATGGCTAGTGATGCCATAGTGTATGTTTTAATGTCTATTGTTGTTTTGATGTCATTCTGGGTTTTTGTGTTGATGAATTGAGCCGAGCTAAGTCTCGGGGAGGTCTTATATACAGAGGAAATGCTGCCGAAATTTCGGTAGGCAAGTATGTGTTAAGTTGGATTATTGAAAAGTTTGAAACTAACAAATGGTAAACTTGACCATTTCTAGATTTTGGACGAAATTGAAGTCGACTCCAAGCGAGCGTAAGGCGCTATCGAGGTATGTGAAGCATCTCCCTTTGTTCCTAGGCATGTTCTGGATGTGATAGGCTCTACCGCGAGCCTTAATTACGACTCCGTTCCCCGGAATTCAAGACGGAAAACCGCTCCAATTCCTTCAATTCAATTGAAGCTATTTTTTTTACAAATTGCCTTTAAAGTGAATTTTTGGACAAAACTTCCCTAAACGGAGTCGGAACACTTCCAAACGATTATGGATGACCTCATAAGGTCTATTAGCGATAATTTACATATGTTGCCTCGAGTTGGTCCGAGGCGGGCCCGCAAGGCCCGATATCTTCTGTAATACTTTAAATACTTCCGTTTTGTCCGATTTTCTCAGAAACCATCTGAACTATTATTTTGATCATGATACTACTATTTTTATGAAATTCTTACAAAATGATTTCTGAACATCTGAGAATCTGATTCTGATAATAATCTGTCGTGCCTTCCCAAGTAGGATATAGGCGCGTACTATGCATACTATCCGTATACTCTGATTTTGACTTGCCGTTTGGCACCCTTCAGTCTGATTGAGTCTGTATGTGAGTCTGTATGTATGTGGTTACTCATGGATCTGTTCGTGGCTGTCTCAATGCATTCCTTCACTGCGTCCCGGGCCAGGTTCTGTTATCGTGCATATTTCTCTGCATTGTTCACCGCGTCCCTCGGCGTACGGGCCGGGATCTGTTATATCTGTATGATTTTGATATATTGATCTGTGTATGGGGATGGCGGCCAGGATGGCATCTGATATGATCTGATCTGATCTAATTCTGTCTGTCCACCGCGTCCCGTACTAAGAGGGCCGGGTTCTGTTTACCACGCCCCCAGACAGGGCCAGGATCTGTATGTCTGTATGCATGTGCCATCAGTATGTATATAAGCACATGCCTCTTTATGATTCTGTATGATTCAGTATGACTCTGCACTACTCTGCATGCATAATTCTGTCAGGTATACTTCTCTCTGTCCGTCTGAACTACGACTATGTCTGTATGTCCGTATGGATTCTGACTCTGTATGTCCGTATGGATTATGATTTGGTACGTCCGTATGGGTTCCGATTCTGTACGTCTGTATGGATACTGATTCTGCTCGTCTGTCCGGATTATGATTCCGTCTGTTTGTCCGAACCATAATTCTGTTTATCTGTATGGACCACGATTCTGTATGTCTGTCTGGATCATGACTCTGTCCGTCCGTCTGATTTATGGTTCTGTCCGTTATGTTTCTGTGACTCCGGTTCGGACTATGATTGTATCTGTTATGTTTCTGCTTTACATACTCGGTACATTTTCCGTACTGACCCCCGTTCTTCGGGGGCTGCGCTACATGCCCGCAGGTACAGACGCACCAGGTGATACGCCGCCAGCGTAGGGTTCTAATTCTGCTGTTTGAAGAGCTCCTTTGATCCGGAGCGTATACTTTTGGTATATATCTTCTGTCTTCTGTATACTCTGTATGTATGGATATTCTGGGTACGGCGGGGCCCTGTCCCGTCATATGATTTTGTATGTCTGTAGAGGCCTGTAGATAGATGTGTGGGTTACGGGTTTCGTCTGTATGTTAGCCTTATCGGCTTATATGTAAAAGTCTGCATGTTCAGGTATATATATATATATGTTTGCGCGCGTGCCGTATCTGTATCGGCCTACTTGTGTAATATCCGTTTGAAAAAAAAAATCTGTACGATACGAAATTCGGTCAGGTAGGTATGTACGGGTACCCAGCTAGGGTGCCAGTCGCGGCCCACGGGGTTGGGTCGTGACAACAGACCCCTGGACCAATTTAACCCGACAATATATGAAGGACAGACCTCAACCTCCCTACCAACTGACACTTAGTGGGACCACTAATTCTTAAACATTTTCCTCCTTACTTTAACATACTCATAAGTTAATGATTAGCTTCAATCAACACACTACCCGCAATGGGCACCAGGCTCAAACCACCTATCAAGTATCAAGTAAGAACAAGTAAAGAAATGCAGTCAATGGTAGCAAATCAACGTACTCCCAAACACTTAGCCATACTAATGGGATCAACTCAACCTACCTTCCTTTATTTATCAACAGATTGCAAGCTTAGTTGTAAACGCCTCATCTCTACAATCATATCAATTGTAACTTACCAGAATGAACCATGACTAAATGTCATCCAACCAGAATCACCTCTGCCACCGTCACAATTGTGAACACACAAGTACAATGAAATCAATGTTAGTATTATATCTGTACACATGATAAATTGTAATGTTTACCCAAATAGCCATGACCTGCAGGGGACCCACGATTTTCATGTACCACTCGCTACAGAACTATCCTCAGATCATGAGCCATAGCTAGGCCACATCCTCACCCCCGTCAAATGTGCCTTTTCATTTTTATATATGTGTTCTTTCTCATCTCAATGTATTTCCATTCCGACAATCAATACGGATCATGAACGAGCAATGTATCAATCTCAAGAATACAAGTAACCATGTCACGAGTCATAACAAGATTTAAGAAATCAACCCCCTAACAAGGTGGATACTCCATGAAGATACATACAATAATAAAACAAGTCATCATACAACAGCCATACCAATACGCAGAATTGACTCATCCGTAACATGAATAAGGAATTACTCCGAATTAATAAGGATATAAATACTAACGGTTCCGACAAGATTGGTGCATGGAATAACGACACCATGAATACCCAATAAGGACACCTATAACTTAGCAATAGGTCACCCCCACCCATGGTATAACAAGAATCTATTATGGCCAACTCGGTAATTGCACATACCCCACCATGCTAACTAGATCAACAAAAAAACCATATTCACTACTTTTCTTCCCTTTTTTGTCCTATCAACTACGCATCTTGTTTCACTTATTCACTTAATGGCACGATGCCCACAAAAATTAGCATTTATCTTAACCTAAACAATATTCAACCGAACTCCATGTCTGAAGACCTAATCATGCTTTCTCCCGTCAATTCTATAGCATATATGCAATTTACTAATCAAAGTCTAACTCAAGTAAACCATAACCTACTTTGTTGCCGAGCAGCTATCATGAACGTTCATGGAATATCCACCATCTCGCCTTCGAGCCAGATATCGTGATAGAGAAATCTTTAAGAAAGATAACGCGAATGATGTTTGGAGGACTACCTTTTCCTACTCAAAAAGTGTTTTACTCTGGAAATACCCTAATAACGTCTTAAAAGAGGGGATTTGCAGATAAAAGGGGTCAAATCCCATAATAAAGTCATTAAACGTGGGTACTGGTCTGCATATACAGCTGGAGCGGACTGCTCGTCCGCTACAGTGGGCTCGCTATTGCGGTCGTTCAGCCGCTGCGTCAAAGACATCTTTCCCGGGCCCACAAATCTTTAACACTCATCTAATTCAATTATGATTAAATTTTACAATTAAAACTCCCCCTTAGACAAATCTTATGATGATGCACTTGGTTTTCATACACGGGTGGCGGAAGGTCTAATAACGACCAGGCGGGTCGTTAGATCAGATACCAATTAAACAACCGTTCATCCCCAAATAGCGTCGGGCAGATTGGGGTCGCAAGGTTATATTATACTGGACATTATAAATTTATGCACCACATACCAAATTGCAAGTTTTAACTCCTTACTTGAGTTCACTTGCCATTGTGTATCAATACCTCGACCATATGGAACACACGTCGTTAGAATAGCCGTACTAACGAAGGGAGAAGGCACCATACTTTGAAAACCCTAGTCCGCAAAATCAAAACAACCGGTAGCCAAGGACTCATATGCGATTAAAATCGCTATGGCTAGAAAAGGTAGAACCACGAGCTGTTATCGTGGCTCGAGAACGAAAAGAAATCGCGGGCCTGTGCAGCGGTTAGATTCCCGCTATAGCGGAACCGCTGCAGCGGAATGAGGGCCACTGCAGCAGGACTACCCAAACAGAATTAAAAATGGGGGAGGGTGATATTTCACCTACCCACTTCCATACCTCTTCCTTCATAAAAAATCCTCTCTATTCCTCAATATTTCTCTCCCCTCATTCACTCCCTTGGACTTCTAACATTCCCCTTCTTCCCCTTTTAAAATCTCCACACACTTCATTCCACTTCCACACCTCAAAACACAAAGGAAAAAGGTAGAATTTTGGGTGAGAAAGCAAGGGTCAGATTTCTGGTGCAAAAATCTTGCAAATCTTTGGCTAACTTAAGGTATATATGCTCTTCTGCTACACTATGAGATTGTTAGACCCTCTTATTTCAAAATTTGACATGCTTAAATGTCAGATGGTGCAAAAATGTTAGGGTTTTGGGACAAGGGTTCTTTATTCCTTGAGGAAGGGAGATTTCAAATTATGGCATGTTATTTCAACGTTTAGAAGTCTTAGCACCACTGATTACTTAAGATCTGCTTGAAAACGAGGGTAAAACCTTGTGGGGGTAGTGGGTGCATTTGGTAGAAGTATTTTTTTATGTGATTGAATTTTCAGTCTATTTGCTGCTAAAAAGATGTTTCATAGGATGTAAACGACATGCATGCAAACATATTACCCGATCTATGTCTTTGTAGAAATTTGGTAAAATTTTTGGGCCACCATTTTCGATGAAAAAGGGTTTTCTTGCTGGGGAAGATACAGCGGATCCCTCTTCACTGGCGCAGCATCGCTGCAGCCATCGTATGCTTCAGGGCAGTGTTCTGATTGTTAGCAGTCTCCGATCTAGGTTGAGTTTTGTTGGTCTTCCTTGGCTGTACATGCCTTATAGCTAACTGAATTCGGTGTAACATTGCACTAACGTAGTTTCCTCTTTATAGGTACACAGTCTTACTATGTCATGGCTGGGCAACAACAACAATAACAACAAGTAGCTCTTGTTTATACCAGGCTCATCAGCCCTCTCTGTCGGAGGCGCTTCATAGAGCAGCAAAGCAAGAGGTTGTTGCATGAGAGGGGTTTTATTATGGACCGGGTGGATGAGCTTGCCCCAGAATTCTACGACCATTTGCATGAGATAGAGAAGAAAAGGTTGGTCCAGGACCCACGCAATTGCAACGCCAACTGGGTCAGGGAGTTTTATGCCATGCTCCCTACTGTTGTTTGGTCCTTTACAGACCCGGAGATTATAATTCGGGGCGTCCAAGTGAGGGTCGGGCCAGAGGTGATCAATGAAATTTATGGGCTGCCTGTAACACCTCATATCTTAGAACTCATATTAGACTCGTAACGTTAGAGTTTTAGAGTAAAATTTGAATGTTCTACGTATTATGAAAGTGGTAGACCAGCCTACTTCGGGCACTCGTAACTCCTTGATTAGTTGATAATTTGAGAAAACATAAAACATGAAAGTTGTGGCCCTTTGGAATAGATTTCCAAAGGTATCTTATGCAGCTCAAACGGAGCTCTGTGATAAGAGCTATGCCAATTTTACTATCACTGGTCGGAGCAGAATTTTCAGATTTTGGGTTACGTTTTTAGCCTTTTCCTACTCGAACTGGGACTCCTTATTTTATTATTGTATGAAGTAAAAACGTCCCTAACACTATTATAAACCCTAAGAGACTATTCTTTTTCTCTTTGCCTCCATCCCTAAAGAACCTAGACACTTCAATCTTGCAAGAAACTCATTCTTGCAATCAAGAAAAATCAAGAAACCTTCAAGAATTTGGTTTGGCAATCTAGTTTCTTAAGGTTTCCTCCAAGGTAAATATTTTAAACAAGAACCTTTGTATTCTACAAGATTTATCATTTATAAAGACTAGAATAAATCCATCCATCCCGTTACCCTATAAAAAACAAGAGTTATAAAATGTTGGAGAAAACTCTAGTATTTGTCTGTTGAGTTTCATTCCGACCAGCCATATTAATTTGGTGTTTCCCGCTAAACTAACCGTTGGATCAAGCCCAAATTTTAACTGAGTGTTCATAACACATAAGTATAAACTATGAACGGTAAAGATTGGATTTGGAGGTCCGGAGAAGTACCCTTTGAGCCACGAACAGTAGCTACGAAAATCAGTGAAAATCCTCTCAAGGTTTCCAAATTCAAAGCTTTTGGAATTCATCTTCAAAGATTCAGACTTTTCTTCAAGTTTTGGAGCGATTTAGGTATGTAGAGTTACTATCTACGTGTGAGAACATCATTGTTCTTCCCCACGCCTCATAATCCATAAATTTTGATTCTCTACGAAAACTAGGGTTTTCTATACCATGCTCATGATAGCCCTAGGTCCATGTCCATGATTATATTATGTATGAATTGCTATTATTCTATCATTGTGTTCTTAATAACTCTATATGACTATTGAGAATTAGTCTGTAATCCATGAAAACCCATATCTCGCATTCCATTGGTTCTTGCTTGCATGTTTTTAAATAAAAATGATTATTTCATGAATATCCTACATGTCTACAAGTTTTCATGCAACTATATTATATAATTACTTTCATGCTATGATACAAGATATATGCATACTAAATACAAGTTATTTCATGAAACCATGTTGTCACGACCCGTCTAGGGGCCGTGACGAGTACCCGATACTTGTACCGAGCACCCCTTGTCTATCGTTTTACATTTACCTCTTAGCAAGCCATGTAAACAGAGCCATTTTTTTTTTAACATTAACATTAGCGGCGTCATTCTGAACATAGACTAATAAACTTCATTATCACTTATACATCAACATTAGCATGCCAAAACACCATATACCTAACTATACTTAACTGACTGTACATATCTGTCTACGAGCCTCTAGACATAGTACGTTTATACATAGAAAGGGCTGAGTACTGCCGTTCCCGAATATATATACACAAAATAGTACCAAGGAAGTGAGGCTCCGGAATAACTGGAGCACTGTCAACACTGTTGGTAGAGCTTCTAATGATCAAATCCGCCTGTCTGCTGACCTGTGCGGCATGAAACGCAGCGTCCACAAGAAGGGATGTCAGTACGAACAGTGTACCGAGTATGTAAGGCATGAATAGTAGCATACGGAAAGTATAAAACGGAAATAACGACATAAGAGAATAATAGCACATGTCCTGAGGTAGAAACATAACCTGTATATATATATACCCTTGGCAGGTGCTATGCGTACTTAGCTTTCCTTTAAGAATATTTCCTTGTTCATATACATATACATATAAAATAGGACATCTCATATTGCCGAGGCGTCGGCAGCCGATCCATTTAACCATAAATATACACATCCCGCGTCCGGGACGATATAATATCATGTAATGCCAACTGATCAGGTGGATATGCATTCATAACGCTCTACCCTTACCTCCATTTTCCCCGTATACACATGCATATATCATGTACATATATCAGCGTCTATAGCGCTCTAGCTCTTTTATCATATACATATACGTGTGTCGTGTAGGTACATCAACGTCTATAGCGCTCTAGCTCTTTCGTCATGTGCATGTTTTAAAAATATATACACATATCTTACATACATTTACATGTCTTATATGCATTTACGTATCCTATATACATATGTCTCATAGGCACTCAGGAAAGCCCAAAGAAGAATCATGTAGTCATCGGAGTGACGTAAGGTCGGTGACCTCCAATTATATTATAGAATACTCGTGATCGCTTTGTCTCACCTTGAAGGAACGAGTATTTTAAGGTGAGACTACCAACGGGGAATAATATTAAAGTAAACGTAGAATGAAATCGGGGCATCATAGATGACAGTTCATAGACTTTGAAATCTTTTAGAAAATAAAGTCATAGCTAGGAAATATAAATAAGATTCAAAAATTAGTTTATCATTTTCATGTTTACATAAGATACTTAGCTTAGTCATCTTAGTCATAGAGTCGTTCCGGTAGTACGTATCATAGGCATATTCTCTTATCTAACATCATTGTTATCATTATCGTCATGGAAGTGCCCTCGTTAGAGGAGTCATAGTATTTATCATTTGGTAACGAAATCGGGATCAAAGGTTCCCTTTGGATTCACTTCAAGTAAGTCAAGCAAGACTGTAAGGAAAAATCCGAGAGTAGCGGGCCCACCTCGGGCCGGATGGGGTGACGTATATGATTTACATATATTACGTGTCATGTCATTACTTGTGAGGGTCCTAGGGTAATCGGGTCCCACTTATGCAAGTTCTAGGGGTTTAAGAGGTCTTTCCATCATTTGCACACTTTCTAGTTCAATTCTATTCAACAAAAAGTGGAAAACTTTGGATGCGGATTCCGGGGAAGAGAGTTGTCCCCGAGGCGCGTACCCAACTTATTCCGTCTAAGACATGCCATAGAAAGAAGGGTGAAACCTTACATACCTCTTTCCGCTTCTTTTGCTATTCCGAATTCACGTTGCAATCTCGTCAAAATCTGCAAATTGGTCATGTTTACCAAAACTCTTATTAGGATACTTAGAGTTGAATTCTTAAGGAAACATTTGGCTACCGAAATTTCGGCAGCACTTCCCCTATAAATACTCCATCCCACCAAGTTCAACTTGGCTAATTTCAATCAACAACAATCCCGGGAATTCAAACCCGGCCAAAATATCAACCACAATTCCAACAACAACAATACTAACAACTTCCATATTCAATCAACTTACTACTTCTTCCAAAAACTTTCTAACTTTAATGAAAACAATCACAACCTCATGATCTATATTCCAACAACATCATACTAACCACATTACCTTCCATGCATGCAAGAACATTACATTCAATTCACATAACTTCTAAAACAAACCTCCACCTACTTCAACTTCACAAGATTATTATGCATTCATTAGCAATCTAGCATCCACAATTCAACTACAACCAAAACATTAAATAGAATTGACTCCTTTTCTTCCATATTACTCTACAACTACACGGCCAACATCAAGCATACACACTACAACCTCTCCAAATTTATTCAACTTCCATTTTCCACATATCATTCACAACAATAACAACCAAACACTAGATAAATTAATTAAAACACAATTTCTACACACATATACATGTTCCATACCTCACGGCCACACCCGTATTTTTATCTCTTTCATGAATTTCATCCATTTTAACATACTACAACACATATAAACCATTCATAACAAATAAAGAAAGATCAAAACTCACCATTCTTCTTCAACTTCTCACTTGACTACAACTTGGCAACTTGTATGATTTTGAATCTTTCTTGCTCCAACAACAACTCCACCTTGTTAAGCACCCTTTACTTGGTAGGGATTGATTTTTGAAGAACTTTTATCAATTTTTCTCATGGACTTTCTCTATGGCCGAAATGGCCTTAAGCTTTTCTCTCTTCTTTCTCTTGTTCTTCTTTTCTTGAAACCTCTAGAACTTATTGTGATAAGGATGACTTAGTCATCCTTTTATTGACCAAATTTTATTTAATATTGGCTTGGGCCATAACCATGGCCGGTTGGGCCTCACAAATTTGGGCCTTATTATTTTATTTTTTTGATTTTTTTTGGCCCACTCGGGTTGGTCCCGAGTTGGGCCTAGCCCACTGACCGTTCGACCTTAAAACGTTCATATCTCCTTGTACCGACGTCACCTGGGGACCCACGACCTATGGTTGGAAAGCTAATTCAATTATCTACAACTTCTATTTCTTGGTACTTTTCCAAATTCCAAACTTATAATACCGTTTTTGCCCCTTGAAGTCAGATCACCCGAAAACGTTTTCTTAAAAATATTCGTTTGGAGGACTTCCACTTTGATTTTGCCCAAGGGTCCTTCTTGAGTCGTGTTTAACTTCTCATATGTGATTCATATGAATTTTTTTAGATGTCCCAAAAAAAAAATCTCGATGTGTGGGTCCCACCTCAGCAAATAATCTGACGTTCAAAAATACGGGATATAACACATGTTTACAAGTTATTTCATGAAACCATGTTTACATGTTATATCATGAAACCATGTTTACAAGTTATTTTATGAAATCATGATTACAAGTCAAGTACAAGTTAATTCACGAAAATCATGGGCTTTTTAGCCAATTATATCATGTTCATGTTTTTGGGAGTTGCACGAATTACCGAGAAGGCTCAGATAACCTGAAATTACGTAGCCACCGTAGGACAAGGATCGCTCCGCCCAGTTAGGACGATACCTTAATTTTACACTGAATGGATCCATCATGCAGGTTACCACCTTATACCCTTGCAAGGTATGAGGGCTTTGCTGGTCCGGCGAGGTACCAGACTCCATGTACCCACCTGGTGATATCACATGTCGGTTTATGAAATGCTCTCCCTACTTATCATGTTTTGCTTATATCATATATATATATATATATATATATATATATATGTACCCATGCTCATGCTCATGTTTATGTCCAGGTTTTCAGTTTCACTTCTTATCATGTTATTCTATTTCCCATGTTATTTCTTTCAGTTACTTTACATACCAGTACATTCAATGTGCTGACGTCCCCTTTCTATTACCCGGGGGCCTGCATTTCACGATGCAGGTATTGATTGACAGGACAGGAGATTTTCTTGTTAGGACATTGCTCGTATCAGCTTTTGGTGAGCCCCATCTCATTCGGGGTTGTGTCTTTACTTCTATTTATGTAAGTTATGCATTTAAGGTATGCCGAGGGCCTTTTCTCGGTGAACAGTTTAGCAGACAGATTCGTGTCAGAGGTTTCATAGCCTAGTCAGTTGTCATGTTCAGTTGAGTTGTCCTTAATAGCTACATTACCATAATTCCGCATTCATAATATAATAATAACAATATTTTCAGACTTATGATTATTGAACTCCATGTTTTCACAATTCATGCATGTTTACTTTATATTCCTCATCAGTTCATGTCCCATGTAGACTCAGCAAGTCATGTGGTTCGCTCCGTCACATGCAACAAGGCACCGAGTGCCGTGTTACGCCCAGGCCATGGTTCGGGGCGTGACAAAGCTTGGTATCAGAGCCCTAGGTTCAAGTGTCTTAGGGAGTCTATGAAACCGTGTCCAGTCTATGAAACCGTGTCCAGTGGGGTCACTTTTAAATGTGTGTGCGCGCCACACATATAAATAGTTGACGACCAAGACATCTAGGATTGTTTCACTTCTTTCAACTCTAGATCATGCAATAGAGCTATGTTATTAGAAGTCAATTGAACTCGTGTATTGTTTCCCATTCTACCGAATACGCCTAGTCTCGATAGATGAGGAAGATGTAAAGCTAGTCGTTATCGATGTGTTGCTTTCTGATTAAGGCATCAGGAATTATTCTAACTCGTGCCATGAAGCTTAGAGTAGTAAGTAACATTCTCTTTCCATCAAATTCTAAACGTATCGAATGCGTAAGCGGCGAGAAGGAAAATTCGAGACCCAAGACTTACCAAATAGTGCATGGTATGTTTATCAGGTGATAATACCCTTTTAAAAACAAGTTTTGGCATGGCAGTACACGTAGGTTATATACCCAACAGAATAAGTTTATTTGGATTATCTGACCATGGAGCTATAGTATAAGGATGATAGTTCAATTTAAGACCTTACAAGGTAACATGTTATGAAGTTAACCACGAGTAGATGATATTAAATTTCTAGGGATAGTTTTAGATTATTTAAGCTTATTCAAATCAGACCTAGAGAAAGTGACATTAGTAAGTTACTACAAGAAGCAAATATTCTATGAGATTAAAAGATATGACAGTTCCCTCTTAGGGTTATGTTATTAAGTATTTTATCGCTGATGTGTATAATATGGTATAATTTTGAAAGTGGGGTTAGTTGTTCCAATTTCGCGTTTGAGACAGATGAAATTTCCCTAAGTGTGATCTATGTCTATAGTTTAGAAAGATAGTATACAATCCAAGAATAGAGTTAGATGAGGAGGAAAAGTTAGAAATAACCTTATGTTTCACTTTAGTACTCAGAGAAGAATTAGAGAATATGATACTAGCAAGTGGTAACAGAAGCTTAGTAGGTAAGTTTGAGTAGATAAGGTGAATTAGAAATTTTCAGCAGAGTTAGTAGAAGTATAATTTGAGTTACTTAGTCAAGTTAATACTAGTGAGTGGGCAATCGTCTAAATACACCGAAGACACGTTAGAACCCAACGAGTTTAAGTTAAATTCGACGTATAGACATGGGTGAAAGAAGAAAACCATCTAAGCAGTATGAGAGCAAGCTACAGAAGAAGAGCCTTTAAGAATTATTAGAGAAGAGTTTTGCCCAAGACTGACAAAGCCAGGTTATGCCAGTTATGTACATTAGAAGCCCATTTATTTAAGTAATCCAATTTTCCTACTAAGTAAGACTCCATACTATATTAAGCTATGCAAGGAAATGTTATTTCATGTTTCTCACATCAGGTTGTACTCATGTCCATGGTTAAAGACCGCATTCATATGTCACGTATCTATCGTGCTTTTATACCCATGATCACGTTCTAGCTTCTAAGTACTTTCCGAATATGATGTTGATTTTGATAATGATTGAGGAGAAGGTAACACAATAGTTTAAAGACTAAGAATCATATGGAATGCCTACCTGGTCCTTGAACAAGGGAAAAATGCCTTAGGTAAATGATTTATTTCAACTCCAAAGATATGGTACCTACTTTATCACATACTCGTGCCCATGATCGACTTCTTTGAGCATCCACATATAGAAATAGCATAACAGTGGGGTCGGTAGGTAATGATAAGAGTAAGTCAAAATGGATGTCCTACCCACGATTCTACGTAACTCAAGCTTATGTTATTTTGGCTACTGTTTTAAAGCAGCTCGTAGCTTGGCCAAAGGATGCCATTTTCTTTTCCGAAGTACCTATTCCCTGTTTAAGTTCAAGGTGATTTTCTACTTTTGCCTTAGGTGCTTGACAAACTAAGCATTCATGCCTATGATCTTTTCCTTCATGAGTCTTATTTTTATAATGAGGGTGTCGACTTACAGTAATAAGAGTAAACTATGTTGAACCACGTCCCATTCTGTAAGTATAGCTAAGTTTCAAAAGTGATATCTTATCCATCCCTATGTCTCTAAGTACTCAAGAGTGAAGCCTACAACTTATACTCCATTTAAGTCACACTTATGTCTTATTCACACTTCAATATTCATGACATAATGTCCAAATGTCAGGGTATGTAGCTTCGAAGTACTTATGTAAACGTCGTGTCTCTCATGCCCCATGCCATGCTACTCATGTATTCATGTTTTATGCCATATTAGTCCCATTTCCATGTATACATGTTCCATGTTATGTTCTTCAGTCTAATGTACCCATGTAATGTCTATCTTCGAAGATGAAGTGTCTGATTCGTATGAATGATACCTTTCTCTCACTCCTTAATGATCCGCTTACAATAATAAGCAAGGTAAGCAAAGATATTCATATCTATGTTTCAGAGCGAACAAGGTAAGGTTCGAAGTAAGGTATGTTCCAAGTTCATAGTGAGATCCCTTCAGGTATTCTATGGTACTTATCTCAAAAGTATTCTACTCGGATTTGATGTATCATGTCATGCCTATGCTAGAGCTTTATGAATACCTATGTTAGAATCATATTCCTAGTATATGACTCAACTCTATCTCATTCGCACAGAGTTGCACTTACATTCAGAGCCTAAGTCGTACACTTATCTCGTATATCTATCGTGGTAACACATGAACATCTATGATCAAGTCTCTAAGTGTTCAGATCCTACCTGCGCTCAGTATTCAACCCTCATGTTGTAACAATCATGTTTTCGACATTCAGATCTCATGTTGATGTCCATGTTTACACGTGTTTGTATCTTATAAAAGTTTAGCACTCATGTTTACATGCCCACCAGTCTTCATGTATTTATGTCCCATGTCATGCTCCTTACGTCCAGGTGATCATGTCATGTTCGTGCCTATTTTCTAGTACTCATGTCATTCATGCCTACAAATTCTCTTCCAAACCCCATGTATAGTAATCATGTAATCATTCAGCCAATAATCATGTGTTCAGGCCAGCTCAGTATTCATGTTAGCCACATTCAAGATTCAGTAATTAAGATTATGCCGCATCATACGTATTAAGATACCCTGTGAGGTTTATGTTGATACTTTAGTTAACTGACAGGCGTTTGAGAAATGTCATGAGAGTCTGAATTACGAAAGAAGTCCTGCCATAATTTTCGTAAATTCTAGAGTTAGTAGTAACTCTTAATCGTTATTATGAATCAAGGACTATGGTTTCATGATTCAAGTTCATGTAGGTGCTACTCAGTTTCATGTTCCTATATACATGTTTATATGTAATCACGTATTCAGTTCTCATGATCCATGACCATGTTTTCATGTAATCATGTAAAGCTCTTATGTTTCATGTCATTTTCATCATGTTCATGTATTCATGCCATGTCCAGTCCAATACCTAACCAAGACCCATCATTCAAGGACGAATGATCCCATGGGGGAAATATTGTAACACCTCGTATCTTAGAACTCATATTAGACCCGTAACGTTAAAGTTTTAGAGAAAAATTTGAATGTTTGTACGTATTATGAAAGTGGTAGACCAGCCTACTTCGGGCACCCGTAACTCCTTGATTAGTTGATAATTTGAGAAAACGTAAAACATGAACGTTGTGGCCCTTTGGAATAGATTTCCAAAGGTATCTTATGCAGCTCAAACGAACCTCTGTGCTAAAAGCTATGCCAATTTTACTATCACTGGTCGGAGCAGAATTTTCAGATTTTGGGTTACGTTTTTAGCCTTTTCCTACTCGAACTGGGACTCCTTATTTTATTATTGTATGAAGCAAAAACGTCCTAACACTATTATAAACCCTAAGAGACTATTCGTTTTCTCTCTGCCTCCATCCCTAAAGAACCTAGACACTTCAATCTTGCAAGAAACTCATTCTTGCAATCAAGAAAAATCAAGAAACCTTCAAGAATTTGGTTTGGCAATCTAGTTTCTTAAGGTTTCCTCCAAGGTAAATATTTTAATCAAGAACCTTTGTATTATACAAGATTTATCATTTATAAAGACTAGAATAAATCCATCCATCCCGTTACCCTATAAAAAACAAGAGTTGTAAAAAGTTGGAGAAAACCCTAGTATGTCTGTTGAGTTTCATTCCGACTAGCCATATTAATTTGGTGTTTCCCAATAAACTAACCGTTGGATCAAGCCCAAATTTTAACTGAGTGTGCATAACATATAAGTATAAAATATGAACGGTAACGATTGGATTTGGAGGTCCGTAGAAGTACCCTTTGAGCCACGAACAGTAGCTACGAAAATCAGTGAAAATCCTCTCAAGGTTTCCAAATTCAAGGCTTTTGGAATTCTTCTTCAAAGATTCAGACTTTTCTTCAAGTTTTGGAGCGATTAAGGTATGTAGAGTTACTATCTACGTGTGGGAACATCATTGTTCTTCCCCACGCCTCATAATCCATAAATGTTGATTCTCTACGAAAACTAGGGTTTCCTATACCATGCTCATGATAACCCTAGGTCCATGTCCATGGTTATATTATGTATGAATTGCTATTATTCTGTCATTGTGTTCTTAATAACTCCATATGACTATTGAGAATCAGTCCGTAATCCATGAAAACCCATATCTCGCATTCCATGGGTTCTTGCATGCATGTTTTTAAATAAAAATGATTATTTCATGAATATCCTACATGTCTACAAGTTTTCATGGAACTATATTATATAATAACTTTCATGCTATGATACAAGATACATGCATACTAAATACAAGTTATTTCATGAAACCATGTTTACAAGTTATTTCATGAAACTATATTTACAAGTTATTTCATGAAACCATGTTTACAAGTTATTTTATGAAATCATGATTACAAGTCAAGTACAAGTTAATTCATGAAAATCATGGGCTTTTTAGCCAATTATATCATGTTCATGTTTTTGGGAGTTGCACGAATTACCGAGAAGGCTCAGGTAGCCTGAAATTACATAGCCACCGTAGGACAAGGATCGCTCCACCCAGTTAGGACGATACCTTAATTTTACACTGAATGGATCCATCAGGCAGGTTACCACCTTATACCCTGGCAAGGTATGAGGGTTCTGCTGGTCCCGCGAGGTACCAGATTCCACGTACCTACCTGGTGATATCACATGTCGGTTTATGAAATGCTCTCCCTACTTATCATGTTTTGCTTATATCATATATATATATATATATATATATATATGTACCCATGCTCATGCTCATGTTCATGTCCAGGTTTTCAGTTTCATTTCTTATCATGTTATTCCATGTCCCATGTTATTTCTTTCAGTTGCTTTACATACCAGTACATTCAATGTGCTGACGTCCCCTTTCTATTACCCGGGGGCCTGCATTTCACGATGTAGGTATTGATTGACAGGACAGCAGATTTGCTCATTAGGACATTGCTCGTATCAGCTTTTGGTGAGCCCCATCTCATTCGGGGTTGTGTCTTTACTTCTATTTATGTCAGTTATGCATTTAAGGTATGCCGAAAGCCTTGTCCCGGTGAACAGTTTAGCAGACAGATTCATGTCAGAGGTTTCATAGCCTAGTCAGTTGTCATGTTCAGTTGAGTTGGCCTTAATGGCTACATTACAATAATTCCGCATTCATGATATAATAATAATAATATTTTCAGACTTATGATTATTAAACTCCATGTTTTATAAATTCATGCATGTTTACTTTATATTTCGCATCAGTTCATGTCCCATGTAGACTCAGCAAGTCATGTGGTTCGCTCGGTCACATGGAGCAAGGCACCGAGTGTCGTGTTACGCCCAAGCCATGGTTTGGGATGTGACACTGCCCAATCCTCCCGAGGGTGAGATGTTTCCTAGGGACCACGATGGTAATGGCCTTTGGCTCGTATCTATGCTGGTTTAGGAGAATAAGAGCCGTAAGGTCACTTGGGCTATTAGCCAGACTAGGATTAAAAGTACCTACTTCACTGCCGATGCTCGAAGGTGGGCGAACGTAGTTACCTGGAGGGTTCACCCCTTGAGTAACACTACTAATGTCACCAACCCCTGAGCCCTTGTGATTGTTTCCGCAATGGATGGTTTGCCTGTAAATGTGGGTAAGCAAGTGATCGAGGAGTGGAGGAGTTTTATGGTTAAGGGCGGCCCAAGTTTGATGTTCCCCTCTCTTATTACTTCCTTGTGCTGGCAGGAAAATATGCCTATAGAGCCTGCAGACTGGATTGTTGAGTGCGATGTGGAATTTGACTAGTTGAGGGTAAATGGTCCGTGGACTCGCAGCAAGAAGAAAAAGGTAGACTCACATGACGAGGATATGAGGGCCAGAAAGGAAGAGGAGATTATGCCTGACCTTCGCAACCGCCAGGGCCCTTGGAGTAGATAGCAACCGACATGGCAGCCATGAGGAGTATGGTGGCGGGGTTTGCACGACCATCCATGGAGGTCAGTTCATCTAGTGCCGCTGCAGGTGCTGATGCTTGTTATTTCACACAGGACAGGGTGAAGGGATATATACAGATGCAGACTAAGATACGGCAGTTCGTGGACACCTTACAGGATGTATATGATTCCCTGACCCCGACTCATGTGGAGCTCCGAGAGGATTTGGGCAAGGAGAAGAAGAAGAGGCGAGCCCGGCACATTTTGTTTGCGAAGATGTGGAAGGGCATCAAAAGTCTCCTAAAAACCTTGAACCCATGTAGGAAACTCCCCAAGGTGACAAAGCGTGATGCCCAGCAGTTCTCCTGCCTGAGCGGGTCCGGGGTCGGCAGTGTTGAATCCAGCGGTTCCAGTACCAGAAGTGACGGGGCCACCAGTAGAGGAATGGCCTAGTGTTCTTCCACCCCCCACCCTATTCAGTACGATTTCGCCTGCCCTTGCAGGGATTTTCATTTAAGACTATAGTTTATTTCATTTTAGGTTGTTTTTAGTTTTATGTTTCAAACAATTTCTTTTATTTTTCCGCATTTGGTTTTTGGACAATTATGTTTTGGTACTGAATGGCCCTTGCCCTCGTTGGGCTAGGTGCTACTATAAATTTGTTGTGTTTGGAATGTCTGGTTTTTATTTGGGTGTTTGGATGAATTGCACAGGTTGAGAAAGTCTAAAACAGAGGACCTGGTCATTGGAAATTTCTGACCGCTGAGCGGTGGGATTCCGCTATAGTACACTGTGGCAAGGAAGGCTTCACGACAGCGAGAATTTTGGAAATGTGAAGGTCCGCTGTAGCGGACTAAGTCCCGCTAGGGTGAACCTACTGTGGCGGTGCGTACATCGCTGCGGTGAAGGATCTGGGTCAGTAATCATTTTTCTACTGCCCAACAGGATTGTACAACATAGGGAACTTGTCACGACCCAGCCCCGTGGACCGCGACTGGCACCCTACTTGGGCACCCAGACCAAATCGCATATTCATTTATCAAATCCAAGCTTATTTCGCAATTTAAAAAAAACCATTTCAAACATAATTTATATCAAAATCTGTCTTAAGCGGTCGCGTGTATCAAAATATCATATCAAATCGGAAAAAGAGCGGCGGAATATCCATCGCCGATCATAAGTACAAATATAAACATAAGGGCCATTTAGGGCCACCATAACAAACGGACCGCATTAAGACCAAATATCAAAAGCAAATGAATACATATAGGACCCTCGCCCCACATATATGACTACAGGCCTCTACGAATCCAAAACAAAGATATATGGCGAGACAGGGCCCCGCCGTACCCAAATAGTTAAATGTACAAAAATATACACATAACAAAGGATGTATGTACCAAAGGTGGACTCCGCATCAAATAGGAGTACTCCGAAATAGCAGAAATTTGCCGTAAACTGGGCACCTCGGTCAGTAATAATAGACACAGGGACTCTGTGAAGTCTAACTATCTCTCTGATATACAATCTAGTATAGTCCTCAGCCGAATAAGTAGTCCGAACCGGAAGAAAATGGGCTGATTTCGTCAATCGGTCAACAATAACCCAAATAGAGTCGTACCTGCGTGGAGTGCGCGGTAACCCAACAACGAAGTCCATATTAATCATCTCCCATTTCCAGGCTGGAATTTCCATCTCCTGTAATAATCCACCAGGCTTCTGATGTTCAATTTTAACTTGCTGGCAATTCGGGCACTGACTAACAAACTCGGCGATATCGTTCTTCATACCGTCCCACCAATACAAACACCTGAGATCATGATACATCTTAGTGGAACCAGGATGAACAGAATACCGTGCATTATGTGCCTCGCCCATAATCTGCCGCCGTAAGCCTGCAACGTCCGGTACACAGAGTCTGCCGTCATATAATAATACCCCTTCAGGCGAAATTTCAAACGGAGTCTTTGCTTTACTAAGGGCCACATCTCTGTACTGAATCAGAATAGGATCTTCGAACTGATGCTGCTTTACCTCCTGTATGATAGATGATTCAGCAACTACACGAACAGAAATCCCAAAATCTCCAGAATCTGCAAAACGAACTCCAAGGCTGGCCAGCTGATGAATATCACGAACCAAATCTTTCTTACCAGATGGTACATCAGCCAAGCTGCCCATAGACTTGCGGCTAAGTGCATCCGCTACCACATTGGCTTTCCCAGGATGGTACAGAATATCAACATCATAATCCTTCAGTAACTCAAGCCATCTTCTCTGCCGCAAATTCAATTCTTTCTGCTTAAAAATATACTGGAGACTCTTATGGTCCGTATAAATATCGACATGGACCCCATATAAATAATGCCGCCAAATCTTCAAAGCATGAATCACTGCGGCCAACTCAAGATCATGAGTGGGATAATTCTTCTCGTACGGTCTGAGCTGCCGGGAAGCATAGGCTATGACTCGACCGTGCTGCATCAACACACAACCTATCCCAATACCAGAGGCGTCACAATAGAAAACATACCCATCTGATCCCTCTGGAAGAGTCAAAACTGGTACTGAAACTAACTTTTCTTTCAACATCTGGAAGCTGCGCTCGCAGGCATCGGTCCACAGAAATTTCGCTGCTTTCTGAGTAAGCTTCGTCAGTGGTGCTGCAATAGAAGAAAAATTCTCCACGAACCTGCGATAATACCCGGCTAATCCCAGAAAACTGCGCACCTCTGTCGGTGTAGTAGGCCTGGGCCAATCCTGTACAACCTCAATCTTCTGCGTATCGACCCGAATACCGTCTGCGCCGACAATATGGCCCAAGAATGCCACAGAAGTTAACCAGAATTCACATTTGGAGAACTTAGCATACAATTTCTGTTGACGGAGAATACCAAGTACCGTCCTCAAATGATCCGAATGCTCCTCGGCTGATCGCGAGTAAATCAGAATATCGTCAATGAACACAATAACAAACATATCCAAGAAAGGCCGAAATACCCGATTCATGAGATCCATAAATACCGCTGGAGCATTAGTCAACCCGAAAGACATAACTCTGAATTCATAATGCCCGTACCGGGTCCTGAAAGCAGTCTTCGGGATATCTGATTCTCGCACTCGCACCTGATGATAACCTGAGCGCAGATCTATCTTCGAAAAATATTTAGCACCCTGCAACTGATCAAACAAATCATCAATCCGGGGGAGGGGATATTTATTCTTTATCGTCACCTTATTCAGTTGCCGATAGTCAATACACATCCGCAGTGACCCATCTTTCTTTCTCACAAATAATACTGGCGCTCCCTAGGGTGATGTGCTGGGTCTAATAAAGCCTTTATCTAACAAATTTTTCAGCTGCTGCTTCAACTCCTTCAATTCAGCCGGTGCCATTCTGTACGGAGGAATAGATATACGCTGGGTATCCGGCATCAACTCTATAGTAAAGTCTATCTCCCGCTCAGGCGGAAGGCCAGAAAGCTCGTCAGGAAATACATCTGGGAATTCACTAACGACCGGAACAGACTGAAGGGTAGGTGTCTCAGCTGCAGTATCGTGCACACGAACCAAATGATAGATATAACCTTTCTGGACCATCTTCTTAGCCTTGAGGTATGAAATAAACTTACCCCTCGACGATGCTGTAGACCCGAACCACTCTATAACTGGTTCCCCTGGAAACTGAAAACGGACTACCTTTTTCTGGCAGTCAACATTAGCATAACAGGAAAACAACCAGTCCATACCCATAATGACATCAAACTCAAGCATGTCTAACTCTATCAAATCAGCTTTAGTGCAACGATCATAAATAGTCACAGAACAATCTCTATAGACCTGCCTCGCTATAACAAAGTCCCCAACCGGCGTAGCTACCTCAAATGGCTCTATAGGCTCAGACACTATCCCAATTTTACTAGCAACAAGCGGGGAAATATATGATAAGGTAGAACCAGGATCAATCAGGGCATATACAGATCTGGAGAAAATCAATAGTGTACTTGTGACGACATTCGGCGAAGCCTCCTGATCCTGGCGGCTGGCCAATGCGTATATGCGGTTCGAGGGACAGCTAGAACCTGAAACACCACCGCGGCCTCGACCGCGTCACGCCGGTGTCGGCGCACCTCGCCCTGCTGGGCGTGCAACAGATGGAGCAGATGATGAACCGGCGGCTGACCCTGTCGGCTGAGCCACACTACCAGAACCGCTAGCCAACGGACAATCTCGCATAAAATGTCCCTGACCACCGCACGAAAAACAAGCTCCAGTAGCTCGATAGCACTCCCCAGGATGAGACATCCCGCAATGAGAACAACGGGGTCTGGGTGGTCTGGCCTGGCTGGGGCCTCTAGACACCTGTGAACCTGCCGCCCTGGAGCCCTGACCGGCCCTAGACGGTCCTGCACTATCAAACCTCCTGCCGCCAGACTGAGTACTCCGGCCGGACGGAGAAAGTTGTCTGCCTGTCTGCTGCTGCTGAGGCTGTCCGCCTCGAGAATCTCCAGAATATCCCGCGGACCTAGCCCTCTTGGGCGGCCTCCTGTCCTGATCTCAGCTAGAATAATCAGACCTGTGACGGTCCTCCATACCCAGCGCGTAAGCCTGAAGTCGGGCAATATCCATATCTGTCTGCAATGACACTGCCATACAGCCGTCGATCAAATAGCGATCCAACCCCATAACATATCTGTGCATCCGATCGGACATATCTGCTACTACGGCAGGTGCATACCGGGCCAGGGAATCAAACTCCAGATTATACTCACGAACGCTCCGACCCCTCTGCTGCAGATGTAAAAATCGATCAGCCCGCGCCCGTCGCAACTCTGGGGGCAGAAAGTGGCGGGTGAAAGCAGTCACAAACTCGTCCCAAGTAGCTGGAGGAGCACCCTCGCCCCTAGATAGCTCCCAAGTCTCATACCAGTGAGCAGCAACATCCCGAAATCTATGCGAGGCCAACTCGACCGACTCGGTCTCTGAAGCCCTGACCAAGTCTAGTGAGCGCCGCATCCCCCGAATAAAGTCATGGGGGTCCTCATCGGGCTTAGACCCAAAAAACTCTGGAGGGCCACACAATAAGAACTCTCGAACCCGCAGGCTGTCACGCCTGTCATCATCATCATCGTCCTTCCGCCCGCGTCTGCGAGCCTGCCCCGCTACCAATGTGGTCAGCAACTGTACAGCCTCCCTCAGGGTCCTGTCCTCCGCCCCTGGCTGAGGAGCTAGAGTCTCGAGAGCGGGTACTCGGGCCTCTGGAGCTGCTGAAGCACCTGCTCCAGGCTGTACCAATGGTGGTGTAGCGGACCCCTCAGAATGAGGCACGACCTCAGGTAAATCATAAACATGAGCCCGGGTAGCTCGCTGTGCCTGACTAGTCTCTCCCATCCTCGCCTTGCCCTTCTGGGCCGCCGCTGTCTTCTTCGGAGGCATCACTGCAAACACAATAACGGGTCAGATCAGAATCGTCCTAATAGCACAGCTCTATCGCACGATCTAAGATTCCAAAGAAACGTAACACCCTAAATGCCCTGTAGCCTCCTGTTTATAGATGTGGTGCACAACACATCGATAAACAAGACTCTACGAGACACGGCCTGTAGACATTCCGAGGACAAGCTGGCTCTGATACCACTTTTGTCATGACCCAGCCCCGTGGACCGCGACTGGCACCCTACTTGGGCACCTAGACCAAATCGCATATTCATTTATCAAATCCAAGCTTATTTCGCAATTTAAAAAAAACCATTTCAAACATAATTTATATCAAAATCTGTCTTAAGCGGTCGCGTGTATCAAAATATCATATCAAATCGGAAAAAGAGCGGCGGAATATCCATCGCCGAACATAAGTACAAATATAAACATAAGGGTCATTTAGGGCCACCATAACAAACGGACCGCATTAAGACCAAATATCAAAAGCAAACGAATACATATAGGACCCTCGCCCCACATATATGACTACAGGCCTCTACGAATCCAAAACAAAGACATATGGCGAGACAGGGCCCCGCCATACCCAAATAGTTAAATGTACAAAAATATACACATAACAAAGGATATATGTACCAAAAGTGGACTCCGCATCAAATAGGAGTACTCCGAAATAGCAGAAAGTAAGGCCTACAGCGGTGGATCACTGGCGTCTGTACCTGCGGGCATGAAACGCAGCCCCCGAGGAAAGGGGGTCAGTACGAAATATGTACTGAGTATGTAAAGCACGGAGTACAGAAGTATAGGCCACAACTGAGAGCAAACAAGATAACAAAGAGGAGTTCTGAACAGAGTATCAAAATTGTGTATCAAAATCATATAAATATATAATGCAAACAAAATCATGCAACGCTCAAGAACGTGGTCACCACTCCGACGCTGGTGCCACACACAGCATAACACCAGAAGGTTCAAATCTCCGTACATCCCCAAACACACACATATGAGCATATCGCATCTCCAGCCATATCACAGCATAACTCCAAACGGAACCCGGCCCTATGGCGAGGCCTCGGGAAACCGTAACACAGCTGTTATATCCCGTATTTTTGAACGTCAGATTAATTGCTGAGGTGGGACCCACACATCGAGATTTTTTTTGGGACATCTGAAAATTCATATGAATCACATATGAGAAGTTAAACACAACTCAAGAAGGACCCTTGGGCCAAATCAAAGTGGAAGTCCTCCAAACGAATATTTTTAAGAAAACGTTTTCGGGTGATCTGACTTCAAGGGGCAAAACCGGTATTATAAGTTTGAAATTTGGAAAAGTATCAAGATATAGAAGTTGTAGATAATTGAATTATCTTTCCAACCATAGGTCGTGGGTGCCCAGGTGACGTCGGTACAAGGAGGTATGAACGTTTTAAGGTCGAAAGGTAAGTGGGCTAGGCCCAACTCGGGACCAAACCGAGTTGGCCCAAAAAAAATCAAAAAGATAATAAGGCCCAAATTTGTGAGGCCCAACCGGCCATGGTTATGGCCCAAGCCCATATTACATAAAATTTGGTCAATAAATAAGATGACTAAGTCATCTTATTCCACATAATGTTCTAGAAATTTCAAGAAAAGCAAGAACAAGAGAGAGAGGAGAAAAACTTAAGGCCATTTCGGCCAAGAGCAATTTTCACAAGAAAAATTTGCAAAAATTCTCCAAAAATCATTTTCTACCAAGTAAAGGGTGATTAACAAGGTGGAGTTGTTGTTGGAGCAAGAAAAATTCAAAATCATACAAGTTGTCAAGTTGTAGTCAAGTGAGAAGTTGAAGAAGAAAGGTGAGTTTTGATCTTGTTTTATGTGTTATATATGGTTTATATGTGTTGTAGTATGCTAAAATGGATGAAATTAATGAAGGAGAGAAATATAGTATATGGGCGTGTATATATATATGTGTGTAGGAGTCATGCTTCAATTATTTTAATTAGTGTTTAGTTGTTATTGTTGTGAATGATATGTGGAAAATGGAAGTTGATTGAGTTTGGAGAGATTGTAGTGGTGTATACATGTTGGAGCCGTGTGAGTGTGCATGGTATATGTGGCCGTGTATACTTGATGTACAGTCGTGTATATTGGTGAGTTGTGAAAGAATAATGAGCGAGTTGTAATTAATATCTTAATCGTTGTGTTGTAGATGTTATATCGCAAATAAAGACTTGATAAGTTTGGTGAAGTATTGGCAATTGGAAGTTTGTGTAAATTGAAAATAATGTTTTTGTATGGAAGACATGTAATGGTATTACTATGATGTTGTTGGAATATATGTATTATAAGGTTATTGTTGTTTCATTGGAATTGGAGAGTATTGAAGGAGGTAGAATGTTAATTGAAGTGTTGGAATGCACCTTGAATGGAATATGTGAATTTTTAGTGTGATTGTTGAATTATGTTAATAGTTTGGCCGGGTTTGAATTCCCGGATTGTGATTGATGAGAATTTGGCTATGTTGAATGTTGAGGATGGTATATTTACAGAGGAAGTGCTGCCGAAATTTCGGTAGCCAAGTGGTTCCTTAAGATTCTAACTCTAAGTACCCTAATGAAAGTTTGGGTAAATGTGACCAATTTGCAGATTTTGACGAGATTGCAACGTGAATTCGGAATAGCAAAAGAAGCGGAAAGAGGTATGTAAGGCTTCACCCTTCTTTCTATGGCATGTCTTAGTTGAAATAAGTTGGGTACGAGCCTCGGGGACAACTCGGTTCCCCGAAATCCGCACCTAAAGTTTTCCACTTTTTGTTCAATAGAATTGAACTAGAAAGTGTGCAAATGATGGAAAGACCTCTTAAACCCCTAGAACTTGCATAAGTGGGACCCGATTACCCTAGGACCCTCACAAGTAATGACATGACACGTAATATATGTAAATCATATACGTCACCCCATCCGGCCCGAGGTGGGCCCGCTACTCTCGGATTTTTCCTTACAGTCTTGCTTGACTTACTTGAAGTGAATCCAAAGGGAACCTTTGATCCCGATTTCGTTACCAAATGATAAATACTATGACTCCTCTAACGAGGGCACTTCCATGACGATAATGATAACAATGATGTTAGATAAGAGAATATGCCTATGATACGTACTACCGGAACGACTCTATGACTAAGATGACTAAGCTAAGTATCTTATGTAAACATGAAAATGATAAACTAATTTTTGAATATTATTTATATTTCCTAGCTATGACTTTATTTTCTAAAAGATTTCAAAGTCTATGAACTGTCATCTATGATGCCCCGATTTCATTCTACGTTTACTTTAATATTATTCCCCGTTGATAGTCTCACCTTAAAATACTCGTTCCTTCAAGGTGAGACAAAGCGATCACGAGTATTCTATAATGTAATCGGAGGTTATCGACTTTACGTCACTGCGATGACTACATGATGCTTCTTTGGGCTCTCCTGCGTGCATATGAGATATATGTTTATAGGATACGTAAATGCATATAAGACATGTAAATGTATGTAGGATATGCGTATATATTTTTAAAATATGCACATGACGAAAGAGCTAGAGCGCTATAGACGCTGATGTACCTATATGACACACGTATATGTATATGATAAAAGCACCATAGCGCTATAGACGCTGATGTACCTACATGACACACGTATATGTATATGATAAAAGAGCTAGAGAGCTATAGACGTTGATATATGTACATGATATATGCATATGTATACGGGGGAAATGGAGGTAAGGGCAGAGCGTTATGAACGCATATCCACCTGATCAGTTGGCATTACATGATATGATATCGTCCCGGACGCGGGATGTGTATATTTATGGTTAAATGGATCGGCTGCCGACGCCTCGGCAATATGAGATGTCCTATTTTATATGTATATGTATATGAACAAGGAAAGATTCTTAAAGGAAAGCTAAGTACGCATAGCACCTGCCAAGGGTATATATATATACAGGTTATGTTTCTATCCCAGGACATGTGTTGTAACTCTCTTATGTCATTATACATGATTCATATTTTCTGTATATTACTATTCATGCCTTACATACTCGGTACACTATTCGTACTGACGTCCCTTCTTGTGGACGCTGCGTTTCATGCCGCGCAGGTCAGCAGACAGGCGGATTTGATAGTTAGAAGCTCTACCAGCAGTGTTGACAGTGCTCCAGTTATTCCGGAGCCTCACTTCCTTGGTACTATTTTGTGTATATATATTCGGGCACGGCAGTACTCAGCCCTTTCTATGTATAAGTGTACTACGTCTAGAGGCTCGTAGACAGTTATGTACAGTCAGTTAAGTACAGTTAGATATATGGTGTTTTGGCATGTTAATGTTGATGTATAAGTGATAACGAAGTTTATAGTCTATGTTCAGAATGACGCCGCTAATGTTAATGTTCAAAAAAAAAATGGCTCTGTTTACATGGCTTGCTAAGAGGTAAAGGTAAAACGATAGACAAGGGGTGCTCGGTACAAGTATCGGGTACTCGTCACGGCCCCTAGACGGGTCGTGACAGAAGTGGTATCAGAGCAGTTCGGTCCCAGGAGTTTGTCTACGAGCCGTGTCCAGTAGAGTCTTGTTTATGGGTGTGTTGCGCGCCACACTTATACACAGGAGGCTACAGGGCATCTAGGAAATGTTGACCTTCTTTCTGTCTCAGATCGTGCGATAGAGCCCAGTCATAGGAAATAAGATTCCTTATACTAACCGTCGATTTTCGTAGACGCCTAGTGGTGACGAAAGAAGACAAGTGACGAGATGGCAAGTTACAAAGGTAAGCCTGGATAATTGTTCTGTTACTCAGAACTGGAAGTCCTGGACGGTGGGAATATGATATATAGCCGCATGTTCTGTGAAGTATTATTGATATTTGTTACGTACAGACTGTGAAGAGTAGGAATGGTAAAGAAGATTCCGTAAGAATGGATACGCCTAACAGGAAGGCGCGTGGAAAGGAAATATTGCAAACCGGCAATAGGTGAGATGCGTTGTTCCAGAAAGGTTATGGGTTTGGCATGAAGACGAAGGTGCGATTACTATAATCGGGAATCTGGAAGCCCAAGCCAGGAGGTGGTCATACACACAGGCGGAAGGTGAACATCGGGAACCAAAAGGGTAAAACGGTAATTACAAAAGAAGGGACGTGTTATGAAAATGTTTTGGGAACTGTAAGACTTTGACTTGCTCCAGAGCATGCAATAAAGGTCATGTGAGGAAGCTTACGCGAAAATATCGACATCAAGGCACCGAATTTCAGTGAAGCTTTTGGGTTAAGCGTGCTCAGGTGGGAGCAATTCCATGATGAGTGACCCCCTGGGAAATATGCTAAAATTTTCACAAATGTGGGAACAAGAGACGAATGTGAAGCTAGGTAGTCCAATGTAAATTAGAGTGTGTGGAGTGGTTACAGACCCTATAAAAGTCATGTAGGCTGAGACGGACAAGACTAACGGAAGAGGAGAAAGCGTGACAGAAAAGGGGACTTATTAATGTGGAGCCAACGTTCGGAGCTTACTCAATGAACTTACGACATAAAAGCGACCTAAGCGACATGTGAGATGTCTACGAAGGAGACCTCCCCGAAGTATTATGATACACTATGAGGCCAGTTTAACATTCGAGGACGAATGTTCTAAAGGGGACGAGAATGTTATATCCCGTATTTTTTAACGTCAGATTAATTGCTGAGGTGGGACCCACACATCGAGATTTTTTTTGGGACATCTGAAAATTCATATGAATCACATATGAGAAGTTAAACACAACTCAAGAGGGACCCTTGGGCCAAATCAAAGTGGAAGTCCTCCAAACGAATATTTTTAAGAAAACGTTTTCGGGTGATCTGACTTCAAGGGGCAAACACGGTATTATAAGTTTGGAATTTGGAAAGGTATCAAGATATAGAAGTTGTAGATAATTGAATTAGCTTTCCAACCATAGGTCGTGGGTGCCCAGGTGACGTCGGTACAAGAAGATATGAACGTTTTAAGGTCGAAAGGTCAGTGGGCTAGGCCCAACTCGGGACCAAACCGAGTTGGCCCAAAAAAAATCAAAAAAATAATAAGGCCCAAATTTGTGAGGCCCAACCGGCCATGGTTATGGCCCAAGCCCATATTACAGAAAATTTGGTCAATAAATAAGATGACTAAGTCATCTTATTCCACATAATGTTCTAGAAATTTCAAGAAAAGCAAGAACAAGAGAGAGGAGAAAAACTTAAGGCCATTTCGGCCAAGAGCAATTTTCACAAGAAAAATTTGCAAAAATTCTCCAAAAATAATTTTCTACCAAGTAAAGGGTGATTAACAAGGTGGAGTTGTTGTTGGAGCAAGAAAAATTCAAAATCATACAAGTTGTCAAGTTGTAGTCAAGTGAGAAGTTGAAGAAGAAAGGTGAGTTTTGATCTTGTTTTATGTGTTATATATGGTTTATATGTGGTGTAGTATGCTAAAATGGATGAAATTCATGAAGGAGAGAAATATAGTATATGGGCGTGTATATATATATGTGTGTAGGAGTCATGCTTCAATTATTTTAATTAGTGTTTAGTTGTTATTGTTGTGAATGATATGTGGAAAATGGAAGTTGATTGAGTTTGGAGAGATTGTAGTGGTGTATACATGTTGGAGCCGTGTGAGTGTGCATGGTATATGTGGCCGTGTATACTTGATGTACAGTCGTGTATATTGGTGAGTTGTGAAAGAATAATGAGCGAGTTGTAATTAATATCTTAATCGTTGTGTTGTAGATGTTATATCGCAAATAAAGACTTGATAAGTTTGGTGAAGTATTGGCAATTGGAAGTTTGTGTAAATTGAAAATACAGGTTATGTTTCTATCCCAGGACATGTGTTGTAACTCTCTTATGTCATTATACATGATTCATATTTTCTGTGTATTACTATTCATGCCTTACATACTCGGTACACTATTCGTACTGACGTCCCTTCTTGTGGACGCTGCGTTTCATGCCGCGCAGGTCAGCAGACAGGCGGATTTGATAGTTAGAAGCTCTACCAGCAGTGTTGACAGTGCTCCAGTTATTCCGGAGCCTCACTTCCTTGGTACTATTTTGTGTATATATATTCGGGCACGGCAGTACTCATCCCTTTCTATGTATAAGTGTACTACGTCTAGAGGCTCGTAGACAGTTATGTACAGTCAGTTAAGTACAGTTAGATATATGGTGTTTTGGCATGTTAATGTTGATGTATAAGTGATAACGAAGTTTATTAGTCTGTGTTCTGAATGACGCCGCTAATGTTAATGTTAAAAAAAAATGGCTCTGTTTACATGGCTTGCTAAGAGGTAAAGGTAAAACGATAGACAAGGGGTGCTCGGTACAAGTATCGGGTACTCGTCACGGCCCCTAGACGGGTCGTGACAACAGCATACGGCCGAATCATCATAGGGCGCACGAATCATAACCGGCCCGGGAACCGGTGAACGAAGACATAATAAGGCACGAGCGGAGTCGTGAGCAAACAATGCAATTTGTATATCAAAATAGCCTTTCAAAACTTGATTACTTCATAAGTCAATTCATTAACCAAAATAGTCAAATAATTAATTAGTACGAAAGTCTATTTCACAAAATATTTCCAAAGTGGTATGTATGGCTCAAAACATAACTTAGTATCTCATGGTGTTCAAAACATTATTTCATAAAGGATAAATTCCAAATTCGAAGATTCTTTATCGAAGCTTATCCAAAAAAGAGAGCCTCGTAGGACAAATAAGGCATCTCGGGGTTAGCGGCCCCACCTCGGGTCAAGGCGAGGCAGCGAACATAAGTTATGAACATTTAGGGTCTATAGGATCATACGTAGAGATTTCGAAGTAACCCGATAACATTTACAGAGGTTTCGGACATTGGATTGCTTTCTAGCCAAAATAAGGTCATTAGGCTTCAATTGAATTGAATGAATAGTAGCCATTCTATAGATCGGATTTCGAGGAGTAGAATTACTCCGGGGGTTCCGATATCAACCTAACATACTAAGACATGCCAAACGAAGAAGTGGGAAGCTTTACATACCTTATAAACGTCTTATGCTCACCCCAAACTCAAATCCCGTTTCGTCCAAAATCTGCAAATGGTCAAAGTTACCAATTAGAGATTCTAAGGCTTAAGAATTCCCTTAACTTCATTTTTTGTCTACCGAAATTTCGGCAGCACTTCCCCTATATATATAGCACCCCCGAGACTTAGCTCGGCTCAATAAACATCAACACAACAACCCAAACATCGCAAACAACATAAATCATAACCAAATCACTCTAACTTCAATATTCTTCCATTTTCTATAAGTTGACAACTTTCATTCAAACTTCACAATACCAAATTAATGTCCACATTATTGTATTAATTCTCTCATTCAAGGTTATTCAAACACATCCCAATTAGGTTCCAAACAATATACATAAGTTCAAGAAATTCATCACTTTCCCTATTTCATCCGAATCGTCAACAATTACGATGAACATACTAACTCGCATTGCTTCATTCCAAATTCGTTAACAACAACCATAAGTCACATTTAAAGGCTTACTATCATAATTATACAAGGAAATACACAAATATACCAAAATCATATACTTTCCCATAATGATCCGCAACCATTTTCCAACACCAATTCAACTCATTAAACATTCATTTACATTATAAATGTCACAACGACGCAACTAACGAACTAAATAGAATTCGATTCGCCTTCCTTTCCAAACCACATAAGGCACGGCCACAACACCATATCTGCACACACCAACGGTTCCATACACACATCAAAACTACGAAATTCTCGTCTATTCTCAATCCTTAACATATTCATACTAATTCCATAACATTAAAAGGGCAAAATTCTTACCTTTACTTGAAGTTCCGACTTGTCGCAAACGCACTCCTTTCACCAACCTAATTGTACCCCGTTGAAGAGCGTCTTGAGTACACTACAAATATGGGAAGAACAAGATTTTTGGATCACAAACAAGAGCTAGAAAAAATTTTCTTTCTCTCAAAAGGGGGTTCGGCCGAGAGGGAGTAATAGCTCAAAGTTGAGTTGTGTTTTATCTTCTTGAAAATTCTAAAGAGGAGCATTGATATATATCCAAATTAAGGGTCATGTGAAAGTCACATGACCACTTAATATGGGGCTTGGGCCAAGCCTTTGGCCGGCCACCCCCTAATTCTTGGGCCTCCATTTTTTTGTTAAATTTTTCTTGGCCCAATCCATTGAAGTCTCGTTTTGTAATTCCCGAAACTAATTTCCGAAATTCCAAATTTACCCTCGGCCTTCCCCAATGACTTAGCAACAATAGTTTCATAACCAACATAGTCATATCATTTAGAATCAAAATATTTCCTTATAACACACAAGTCTTATTCATTTTTCTCGATTTCCAAATATGCGAAAACACGGGACATAACATTCTCCCCCTCTTAAAAACATTCGTCCCCGAATGTTAAATTAATCTTATAAGGTCTTATGATCATGGCGGGAGTGTCCCTTTTTAATAATGGCATACATAATTCATTTTATCAATCAACACAACAAACTGAAAAGTTTAGATTACCTGTGGACGTCGGAAAAAAGTGGGGGTATTTCTTCTTCATCTCGTCCTCCGCCTCCCAAGTCATCTCCTCGCGATTGTTATTGCGCCACAGGACTTTGACAGAAGGCACATCCTTAGTGCGCAATCTCCTTACCTGTCGATCCAGAATAGTTATAGGCTGCTCGTCATAAGACAACTGCTCCGTTACCTGAATGTCATCCACTGGGAATATCCTGGAAGGGTCACCGATACATTTCCGCAGCATAGACACATGAAATACCGGGTGTACGGCCTCCAAGTCGGATGGTAAGTCTAGCTCATAGGCAACCTCGCCTATCTTCCGAACGATCTGATACGGCCCAATATACCGCGGGCTCAACTTACCCTTTCTACCGAATCTCATGACACCCTTCATGGGCGACACCTTCAGAAACACCCAGTCACCAATCTGGAACTCTAACGGCCGACGTCGTCTGTCTGCATAAGCTTTATGTCGACTCTGAGCAGCCAATAATCGCTCCCGAATAAGCTTTACCTTATCTACTGCTTCCTGGATCACATCTGGCCCAATCAGCTTAGTTTCGCCCACGTCAAACCAGCCAATAGGAGATCTGCATTTCCTACCATAAAGGGCCTCGTACGGTTCCATCTGATTGCTGGAGTGATAACTATTATTATAGGCAAACTCAATAAGTGGCAAGTGATCATCCCAGCTGCCTCGAAAATCAATAACGCAGGCCCGCAGCATATCTTCCAGCATCTGAATAGTGCGCTCGGCCTGCCCGTCGGACTGAGGATGAAAAGCTGTACTGAGGCTCACCTGAGTCCCTAATCCCTCCTGAAATAACCTCCAGAAATTTGCCGTAAACTGGGCACCTCGGTCAGTAATAATAGACACAGGGACTCCGTGAAGTCTAACTATCTCTCTGATATACAATCTAGTATAGTCCTCAGCCGAATAAGTAGTCCGAACCGGAAGAAAATGGGCTGATTTCGTCAATCGGTCACCAATAACCCAAATAGAGTCGTACCTGCGTGGAGTGCGCGGTAACCCAACAACGAAGTCCATATTAATCATCTCCCATTTCCAGGCTGGAATTTCCATCTCCTGTAATAATCCACCAGGCTTCTGATGTTCAATTTTAACTTGCTGGCAATTCGGGCACTGACTAACAAACTCGGCGATATCGTTCTTCATACCGTCCCACCAATACAAACACCTGAGATCATGATACATCTTAGTGGAACCAGGATGAACAGAATACCGTGCATTATGTGCCTCGCCCATAATCTGCCGCCGTAAGCCTGCAACGTCCGGTACACAGAGTCTGCCGTCATATAATAATACCCCTTCAGGCGAAATTTCAAACGGAGTCTTTGCTTTACTAAGGGCCACATCTCTGTACTGAATCAGAATAGGATCTTCGAACTGATGCTGCTTTACCTCCTGTATGATAGATGATTCAGCAACTACACGAACAGAAATCCCAAAATCTCCAGAATCTGCCAAACGAACTCCAAGGCTGGCCAGCTGATGAATATCACGAACCAAATCTTTCTTACCAGATGGTACATCAGCCAAGCTGCCCATAGACTTGCGGCTAAGTGCATCCGCTACCACATTGGCTTTCCCAGGATGGTACAGAATATCAACATCATAATCCTTCAGTAACTCAAGCTATCTTCTCTGCCGCAAATTCAATTCTTTCTGCTTAAAAATATACTGGAGACTCTTATGGTCCGTATAAATATCGACATGGACCCCATATAAATAATGCCGCCAAATCTTCAAAGCATGAATCACTGCGGCCAACTCAAGATCATGAGTGGGATAATTCTTCTCGTGCGGTCTGAGCTGCCGGGAAGCATAGGCTATGACTCGACCGTGCTGCATCAACACACAACCTATCCCAATACCAGAGGTGTCACAATAGACAACATACCCATCTGATCCCTCTGGAAGAGTCAAAACTGGTGCTGAAACTAACTTTTCTTTCAACATCTGGAAGCTGCGCTCGCACGCATCGGTCCACAGAAATTTCGCTGCTTTCTGAGTAAGCTTCGTCAGTGGTGCTGCAATAGAAGAAAAATTCTCCACGAACCTGCGATAATACCCGGCTAATCCCAGAAAACTGCGCACCTCTGTCGGTGTAGTAGGCCTGGGCCAATCCTGTACAGCCTCAATCTTCTGCGTATCGACCCAAATACCGTCTGCGCCGACAATATGGCCCAAGAATGCCACAGAAGTTAACCAGAATTCACATTTGGAGAACTTAGCATACAATTTCTGTTGACGGAGAATACCAAGTACCGTACTCAAATGATCCGAATGCTCCTCGGCTGATCGCGAGTAAATCAGAATATCGTCAATGAACACAATAACAAACATATCCAAGAAAGGCCGAAATACCCGATTCATGAGATCCATAAAGACCGCTGGAGCATTAGTCAACCCGAAAGACATAACTCTGAATTCATAATGCCCGTACCGGGTCCTGAAAGCAGTCTTCGGGATATCTGATTCTCGCACTCGCACCTGATGATAACCTGAGCGCAGATCTATCTTCAAAAAATATTTAGCACCCTGCAACTGATCAAACAAATCATCAATCCGGGGGAGGGGATATTTATTCTTTATCGTCACCTTATTCAGTTGCCGATAGTCAATACACATCCGCAGTGACCCATCTTTCTTTCTCACAAATAATATCGGCGCTCCCCAGGGTGATGTGCTGGGTCTAATAAAGCCTTTATTTAACAAATCTTTCAGCTGCTCCTTCAACTCCTTCAATTCAGCCGGTGCCATTCTGTACGGAGGAATAGATATAGGCTGCGTATCCGGCATCAACTCTATAGTAAAGTCTATCTCCCGCTCAGGCAGAAGGCCAGGAAGCTCGTCAGGAAATACATCTGGGAATTCACTAACGATCGGAACAGACTGAAGGGTAGGTGTCTCAGCTGCAGTATCGTGCACACGAACCAAATGATAGATATAACCTTTCTGGACCATCTTCTTAGCCTTGAGGTATGAAATAAACTTACCCCTCGGCGATACTGTAGACCCGAACCACTCTATAACTGGTTCCCCTGGAAACTGACAACGGACTACCTTTTTCTGGCAGTCAACATTAGCATAACAGGAAGACAACCAGTCCATACCCATAATGACATTAAACTCAAGCATGTCTAACTCTATCAAATCAGCTTTAGTGAAACGATCATAAATAGTCACAGAACAATCTCTATAGACCTGCCTCGCTATAACAAAGTCCCCAACCGGCGTAGCTACCTCAAATGGCTCTATAGGCTCAGACACTATCCCAATTTTACTAGCAACAAGCGGGGAAATATATGATAAGGTAGAACCAGGATCAATCAGGGCATATACAGATCTGGAGAAAATCAGTAGTGTACATGTGACGACATTCGGCGAAGCCTCCTGATCCTGGCGGCTGGCCAATGCATATATGCGGTTCGAGGGACCGCTAGAACCTGAAACACCACCGCGGCCTCGACCGCGTCCCGCCGGTGTCGGCGCACCTCGCCCTGCAGGGCGTGCAACAGATGGAGTAGATGATGAACCGACGGCTGACCCTGTCGACTGAGCCACACTACCAGAACCGCTAGCCAACGGACAATCTCGCATAAAATGGCCCTGACCACCGCACGAAAAACAAGCTCCAGTAGCTCGATAGCACTCCCCAGGATGAGACATCCCGCAATGAGAACAACGGGGTCTGGGTGGTCTGGCCTGGCTGGGGCCTCTAGACACCTGTGAACCTGCCGGCCTGGAGCCCTGACCGGCCCCAGACGGTCCTGCACTATCAAACCTCCTGCCGCCAGACTGAGTACTCCGGCCGGACGGAGGAAGCTGTCTGCCTGTCTGCTGCTGCTGAGGATGTCCACCTCGAGAATCTCCAGAATATCCCGCGGACCTAGCCCTCTTGGGCGGCCTCCTGTCCCCATCTCAGCTAGAATAATCAGACCTGTGACGGTCCTCCATACCCAGCGCGTAAGCCTGAAGTCGGGAAATATCCATATCTGTCTGCAATGACACTGCCATACAGCCGTCGATCAAATAGCCATCCAACCCCATAACATATCTGTGCATCCGATCGGACATATCTGCTACTACGGCAGGTGCATACCGGGCCAGGGAATCAAACTCCAGATTATACTCACGAACGCTCCGACCCCTCTGCTGCAGATGTAAAAATCGATCAGCCCGCGCCCGTCGCAACTCTGGGGGCAGAAAGTGGCGGGTGAAAGCAGTCACAAACTCGTCCCAAGTAGCTGGAGGAGCACCCTCGCCCCTAGATAGCTCCCAAGTCTCATACCAGTGAGCAGCAACATCCCGAAGTCTATGCGAGGCCAACTCGACCGACTCGGTCTCTGAAGCCCTGACCAAGTCTAGTGAGCGCCGCATCCCCCGAATAAAGTCATGGGGGTCCTCATCGGGCTTAGACCCGAAAACCTCTGGAGGGCCACACAATAAGAACTCTCGAACCCGCAGGCTGTCACGCCTGTCATCATCATCATCGTCCCTCCGCCCGCGTCTGCGAGCCTGCCCCGCTACCAATGTGGTCAGCAACTGTACAGCCTCCCTCAGGGTCCTGTCCTCCGCCCCTGGCTGAGGAGCTGGAGTCTCGGGAGCGGGTACTCGGGCCTCTGGAGCTGCTGAAGGACCTGCTCCAGGATGTACCAATGGTGGTGTAGCGGACCCCTCAGAATGAGGCACGACCTCAGGTAAATCATAAACATGAGCCCGGGTAGCTCGCTGTGCCTGACTAGTCTCTCCCATCCTCGCCTTGCCCTTCTGGGCCGCCGCTGCCTTCTTCGGAGGCATCACTGCAAACACAATAACGGGTCAGATCAGAATCATCCTAATAGCACAGCTCTATCACACGATCTAAGATTCCAAAGAAAAGTAACACCCTAAATGCCCTGTAGCCTCCTGTTTATAGATGTGGTGCACAACACATCGATAAACAAGACTCAACGAGACACGGCCTGTAGACATTCCGAGGACAACCTGGCTCTGATACCACTTTTGTCACGACCCAGCCCCGTGGACCGCGACTGGCACCCTACTTGGGCACCCAGACCAAATCGCATATTCATTTATCAAATCCAAGCTTATTTCGCAATTTAAAAAAAACCATTTCAAACATAATTTATATCAAAATCTGTCTTAAGCGGTCGCGTGTATCAAAATATCATATCAAATCGGAAAAAGAGCGGCGGAATATCCATCGTCGATCATAAGTACAAATATAAACATAAGGGCCATTTAGGGCCACCATAACAAACGGACCGCATTAAGACCAAATATCAAAAGCAAACGAATACATATAGGACCCTCGCCCCACATATATGACTATAGGCCTCTACGAATCCAAAACAAAGACATATGGCGAGACAGGGCCCCGCCGTACCCAAATAGTTAAATGTACAGAAATATACACATAACAAAGGATGTATGTACCAAAAGTGGACTCCGGATCAAATAGGAGTACTCCGAAATAGCAGAAAGTATGGCCTACAGCGGTGGATCACAGGCGTCTGTACCTGCGGGCATGAAACGCAGCCCCCGAGGAAAGGGGGTCAGTATGAAATATGTACTGAGTATGTAAAGCACGGAGTACAGAAGTATAGGCCACAACTGAAAGCAAACAAGATAACAAAGAGGAGTTCTGAACGAAGTATCAAAATTGTGTATCAAAATCATATAAATATATAATGCAAACAAAATCATGCAACGCTCAAGAACGTGGTCACCAATCCGACGCTGGTGCCACACACAGCATAACACCAGAAGGTTCAAATCTCCGTACATCCCCAAACACACACATATGAGCATATCGCATCTCCAGCCATATCACAGCATAACTCCAAACGGAACCCGGCCCTATGGCGAGGCCTCGGGGAACCGTAACACAGCATACGGCCGAATCATCATAGGGCGCACGAATCATAACCGGCCCGGGAACCGGTGAACGAAGACATAATAAGGCACGAGCGGAGTCGTGAGCAAACAATGCAATTTGTATATCAAAATAGCCTTTCAAAACTTGATTACTTCATAAGTCAATTCATTAACCAAAATAGTCAAATAATTAATTAGTACGAAAGTCTATTTCACAAAATATTTCCAAAGTGGTACGTATGGCTCAAAACATAACTTAGTATCTCATGGTGTTCAAAACATTATTTCATAAAGGATAAATTCCAAATTCGAAGATTCTTTATCGAAGCTTATCCAAAAAAGAGAGCCTGGTAGGACAAATAAGGCATCTCGGGGTTAGCGGGCCCACCTAGGGTCAAGTCGAGGCGGCGAACATAAGTTATGAACATTTAGGGTCTATAGGATCATACGTAGAGATTTTGAAGTAACCCGATCACATTTACAGAGGTTTCGGACATTGGATTGCTTTCTAGCCAAAATAAGGTCATTAGGCTTCAATTGAATTGAATGAATAGTAGCCATTCTATAGATCGGATTTCGAGGAGTAGAATTACTCCGGGGGTTCCGATATCAACCTAACATACTAAGACATGCCAAACGAAGAAGTGGGAAGCTTTACATACCTTATAAACGTCTTATGCTCACCCCAAACTCAAATCCCATTTCGTCCAAAATCTGCAAATGGTCAAAGTTACCAATTAGAGATTCTAAGGCTTAAGAATTCCCTTAACTTCATTTTTTGTCTACCGAAATTTCGGCAGCACTTCCCCTATATATATAGCACCCCCGAGACTTAGCTCGGCTCAATAAACATCAACACAACAACCCAAACATCGCAAACAACATAAATCATAACCAAATCACTCTAACTTCAATATTCTTCCTTTTTCTGTAAGTTGACAACTTTCATTCAAACTTGACAATACCAAACTAATGTCCACATTATTGTATTAATTCTCTCATTCAAGGTTATTCAAACACATCCCAATTAGGTTCCAAACAATATACATAAGTTCAAAAAATTCATCACTTTCCCTATTTCATCCGAATCGTCAACAATTACGATGAACATACTAACTCGCATTGCTTCATTCCAAATTCGTTAACAACAACCATAAGTCACATTTAAAGGCTTACTATCATAATTATACAAGGATATACACAAATATACCAAAATCATATACTTTCCCATAATAATCCGCAACCATTTTCCAACACCAATTCAACTCATTAAACATTCATTTACATTATAAATGTCACAACGACGCAACTAACGAACTAAATAGAATTCGATTCGCCTTCCTTTCCAAACCACATAAGGCACGGCCACAACACCATATATGCACACACCCACGGTTCCATACACACATCAAAACTACGAAATTCTCGTCTATTCTCAATCCTTAACATATTCATACTAATTCCATAACATTAAAAGGGCAAAATTCTTACCTTTACTTGAAGTTCCGACTTGTCGCAAACGCGCTCCTTTCACCAAACTAATTGTACCCCGTTGAAGAGCGTCTTGAGTACACTACAAATATGGGAAGAACAAGATTTTTGGATCACAAACAAGTGCTAGAAAATTTTTTCTTTCTCTCAAAAGGGGGTTCGGCCGAGAGGGAGTAATAGCTCAAAGTTGAGTTGTGTTTTATCTTCTTGAAATTCTAAAGAGGAGCATTGATATATATCCAAATTAAGGGTCATGTGAAAGTCACATGACCACTTAATATGGGGCTTGGGCCAAGCCTTTGGCCGGCCACCCCCTAATTCTTGGGCCTCTATTTTTTTGTTAAATTTTTCTTGGCCCAATCCATTGAAGTCTCGTTTTGTAATTCCCGAAAGTAATTTCCGAAATTCTAAATTTACCCTCGGCCTTCCCCAATGACTTAGCACCAATAGTTTCATAACCAACATAGTCATATCATCTAGAATCAAAATATTTCCTTATAACACACAAGTCTTATTCATTTTTCTCGATTTCCAAATGTGCGAAAACACGGGACATAACAGAACTCATTTTATACAAACGTAACACATATTCATAATTCTCAGATCATCGATAGAATGGGACCTCCAGATACCAATTGGAGTCAAACAAATACCAATTGGACTCGTCGAGATACCAATTGGGATTATCCAGATACCAATTGGATTTTACTTAGAGATGAAACTGACTGAGATACCACGATGGGAAAGAAAGAAAAGAAGATTCCTAGATGCCCCATAGCCTTTCGTGGAAAGGTACGGATGTCATCGTACCACTCCACGAGACTCTACTAGACATTGCTCTTATACTCATGAGACCGGTAACCTTGGGCTCTGGTACCAATTTTCACGACCCAGATTACGGATCGTGCGGGCACCTACCTGATTATCTCCTAGTAGGAGAGCCCTTACCAACTAGCCCATTAAATAAAACATTTGACAAAGTACAACAAAAAATAATACATAGTAAGTATAGAAAATAACTGCCTTTCTTTAAAAGTTTAGAAAATTACAACTTCCCGGGACCTAGTCTAGACATGTACAAAAACTTCTACAATATAGAGGAATAGGCTTGAAATAAAATGACACAACTTCTGCCTCGGAGTGAGATACACAGAAGCTGTAGGAAGATCTTCGCCACTACAACTCAGTGAGAGCTTCAAGCAATAACCTGAAACACATCTACACCCCAAAAAGGAATGTAGCAAAAGTAGCATCAGCACACCACACGTACTGGTAAGCATCATAGGCCGACTAAGATTAGTTCACGCAACACGATATAAAATCAAACATCAACAGATGGGTGCAGTCGTAACGCCTTTTAAGTCCTACCCATACTTAAACAGTTCTGGCGTAAACATACTCGTACCTCATTACCATGTCAATGCAACACTAGGAAGTAAGGACCAAAAGAAAACATCAGTTACATTCAGGACAGACCCTTGGACCAAGTGAACCCGACAATTTATGAAGGACAAACCTCAACCTCCCTACCAACCGACACTCAGTGGGACCACTAACATGCTCATAATTTAACGATTAGACTCAATCAACACACAACCCACAATGGGAACAAGGCTCAAGACACCTATCAAGTATCAAGTAAGAACAAGTAAAGCAATACAGTCAATGATAGCAAATCAACGTACTCCCAAACACTTAGCCATGCTAATGAGGTCAACTCAACCTATGTTCCTTTATTTGTCAACGGATTATGAGGTTACTTGTAAACGCCTCATCTCCACATTCATGAGGGAATCAATTGTAACTTACCAGAATGAACTATGAATATATGTCATCCAACCAGAATCAGCTCTGCCATAGTCATAATTATGAACGTACCAGTTCAATGCAATCAATGTTAGTATCATATCCGTACACACATGCTAAATAGTAATGTTTTCCAAAATAGCCGTGACCTGCAGGGAACCCATGATGTACATGTACAACTCGCCCCGGTACTGTCCTCGAATCACGAGCCATAACTAGGACACATCCTCATCCGCTGTCAAATGTGCCTTTTCATATTTATATATATGCTCCTTCTCATCTTAATGTATTTCCATTCCGACAATCAATAAGGATCATGCACAAGCGATGTATCAATCTCAAGAATACAAGTCACCATGTCACGAGTCATAACCAGACATAAGAAATCAACCTTTAAAAATGTGGATACTCCACGAAGATACATATAATAAGAATACAAGTCATCATACAACAGTCATACCAATACCCAGAATCGACTCATCAATATTATGAATAAGGAATCACTCCGAATCAATAAGGATGTAAATAATAACGGTTCCCACTAGCTCGGTACATGGAATAACGACCACATGCATACCCAATGAGGACACCAACAATTTAGTAACAGGTCACCCCAACCCATGGTACAACAAGACTCTATTATGGCCAACTCAGTAATTGCACATACCCCACCATGCTAACTAGATCAATGACAAAACCATATTCACTACTTTGCTTCCCTTTTTGGGCGTATCAACTACACATCTTGGTTTACTTATTCACTTAATTGCACTATACCCACAGAAATCATCATTTATCTCAACCTAAACAATATTCAACTGAACTTCGTGTCCAAGACCTAATCATGATTTCTCCTGCCAATTCAATAGCATATATATGATTAACTAATCAAAGAGTAACTCAAGTAAACTATAACCTTTTTCATTGCTGAGCGGCTATCACGAATGTTCATGGAATATCCACCATCCCATCTTTAAGCCGGAAGCCGTGATAGAGCAATCTTTAAGGAAGATAACGTGAATGATTTCGGAGGGCTACCTTTCCCTAGTCAACAAGTGTTTTACACTGGGAACACCTAAATGACGGCTTAGAAGGGGGCTTTGTGGAAAAAAAAGGTCAAATCCTAATACAAAGTGATTAAACGCTGGTACTGGTCCGCATATACCGCTGCAGCGGACTGCTCGTCTGCTACAGTGGGCTTGCTATAGCGGTCGTTCACCTACTATAGTGAAGACATCCTCCCTGATCCCACAACTCTTTAACTCTTATCTAATTCAATTACGATTAAATATTACACTTAAAACTTCCCCGCGGACCAATCGTATGACGATACACATGGTTTTCATACACGGGCTGCGAAAGGTCTAATAACGACCAGGCGGGTCATTACTGTCACACCTCGACGAGGGGCATGACGGGCAGCCGACCCTAGCGGCCGAGTACCACCTGACGTGACATAACAAAACCTTAGTACAACTATTCTGATTATAACTGTTGTCATTTATGCATAAGAACACTTGCATCCAGAAAAGGCCAACATATGGATAACATTTACGTCTTTACGAAATGCTGTGTACATACACTAGCCAACAAGGCTGCAGCATGGACATCATAAAATATCATATAGGCCCGAGCTAAAACATATGCATAAGGTTTTGTTATTTGGGTGTTTGAGCAATTTTGTGAACAAAATCTTTTCTAGACTGATTCATGGGAGATTGGTGTCAAAATTGTCTGATATCATATCACTCAATCAGTTTGGATTTGTTAAAAATAGAAGTATTGTTGACTCAAGAAATTGTGTCTGATATAAGGCTGAGGACAAAAGATGCAAATGTGATAATTAAGTTGGATATGGCAAAGGCCAATGAGAGGGTATCTTGGTTATTCTTAACCAAGGTATTTAGGTAGATGGGATTCTAAGAGAAGATTATAGACATGGTTTACAGGATTGTTAACAATAACTGGTACTCTGTGTTGGTAAATGGGTAGCAACAAAGTTTCTTCCAATCTACTAGAGGAGTAAAGCAAAGGGACCCTCTTTCCCCTACTTTATTTATCCTAGTAGCTGAGGTCTTATCTAGGAGTCTGAATGCACTTCATCAGAAATCCCAGTTTAAGGGTTTTGGTATGCCTAAATGAAGTCCAAAAGTCAATCATCTTGCCTATGCTGATGACATGATTATCTTTACTTCAGCAGATGTGGTATCTTTACAAAAGATAATGGGGATTTTGAATAATTATGAGCAGACTTCTGGTCAAATGATTAGTATGAACAAAAATGTTGTTTCTATGCATAATAATGTCACTGGGGACGTTAGTATCACAGTTGAGATTGTAACTAGCATTAATAGAAAAGAATTCCCTTTTATGTATTTGGGCTGCCCTATTTATCATTGTAGGAGGAAAAAGGAATTCTTTAATGCTTTGGTCCTCAAAATCATCAATAGATTACAAGGCTGGAAAGGTAAAATGTTATCCTTTGGAGGAAGGGCAATTCTTATTAAGCATGTGCTTTAAAGTATGCCAATACACTTGTTCTTAGTTGTTAACCCTCCAATTGGGATCATTAGGCAAATTCACAAGATGTTTACTTAGTTTTTGTCCAGTAATAATATTAGGGGCAAGAGCAGACATTGGGTAGCTTGGAATAAATTGTGTGTCCCAACTCCAAAGGGGGGCCTAGGTTTTAGATCCCTTCATGACGTGTCTTTGGCATTTTTTTTGTATGCTCTGGTGGAATTTTAGGACAAAACCTACCTTGTGGAGTGCTTACATGACCAACAAATATTGTAAGAAAGAACATGCTATAGAGGTATATGGAAACAAGGGTCACAGACTTGGAAAAGAATGTTAGAAGCCAGGGACTTAATAGAACATCAAATTTGGTAGCAAGTTAGGAAAGGGGACTCACAGTTCTTGTTTGACAATTAGACTGGATTGGGAGCTTTATACTATGTAAATCTAGGGGATACTTATGATAAGAGAATTCAGAATGTGAAAGAAGTGGTAGTGGAGGGGAGGTGGAACAGAGAAAAATTGATGGAAGTACTCACTGAGGACATTGTTGATCATACAGTAGAGAATATAACCCCACCCAGGGAGGAAAGAGAAATGGATAGACCATGGTGGATACTAGACACAAGAGGGGAATTTTCAATTAGGTCAACTTGGGATTTTATTAAGTTGAGGGGACCCCAAGTGGACAGGTACAGGTTCATATGGATAAAGGGGTTGCCTTTTAAGATTTCCTTTTTTCTTTGGAGATGCTGGAAATACAAAATTCCTACTGATGATGTGTTAAAAAAGATGAATATCAACTTAGTGTCTAAGTGTTGGTGTTGTATAAGTCGTAGGGAGGAGACTATGCACCATTTGTTTCTAACATCAGATACAGCTAAAAGGACATGGATAATAGGAGATCATTTCATTCAAATCCTGGAGGAGGAGAATGAGAATGATTTTTTGTCTAACTGTTTGTTTAGTTTTGCAGGTTTATGTTACAGGAATAAACAATAAAGAGGAAATGTCAACTGCTGTGTATTAGATCTTAGACACAACAGGTCAGGTAGCAGACAACAGTACAAGCACAAAAGGTACAGCAATGACAGGGATCAAGTAGAGAGGGTGTGGGTCTACTTTGTGGAATTAGTACTAGATGGTACTCAGTCAAAGGGACACACACTACATCTATTTGTATCCATGTCAAGGGATACTAGTATGCATACAACACAGTTCAAGAATAATACAAAACAAGTTAAGGGCTACATGAGCACGCATATGGCAGATCTAAGGCTTCAGGCAGCACAGAAGCTGGATACAAAGAACAAAGGCTTCTGAAAAAATGTACATATCATACAGAAGTGTTACACCTCAAAAATTTCTCCGTACTTGTATGATGAGTGGAATGATGAAGAGTTTGAGTGTATGATGTTTTGTTAAGTCGGGAATGGCTAATTATGAATTTGTGGAAATAAGAAAGTCGTGGAAAATTTTCAGCCCAGTGGTCGTATATGGCACTATACGGCCCGTAAAGTGATTTACGGACCTTATAGTGCAATCGTCCTTCAGCTTGCCAAAAATCGCAAGTTCTGCCCAGTGTTGAATATGGTTAAATACGACCCAGTTTACGACCCGTAAACTGGTTTACGGTCCGTAAACCAGGTCGTAAACTGCTATGTTCCTCAGCCAAAACTTTCTGTTTTTGAAATGATTAAATACGGCCATGGAGGACGGATCGTAAATCAAAATACGGTCCGTATATGGTGGTTTACGACCACTGTTCATCCCGACAAGAATTCATTAAAGATTAGATTTTGGGTTTATTAAGAGGGACTTAAGCCCATTTCACGTCATTTTTCATCCAAACACTTCAAGAAAACTCTAGAGTGTTCTTCAACACTTCAACTCTAAGAATATCAAGAAAATCCAAGGAAACCTAAGATTATCAACACCAAATTCATGGAATCAAGTGTAAGAACACAACAAAGGATCATCTAAATGAAGAAATTTCAAAGAAGGTGGAACTAGGGTTTGGGTTAATTGAAGTATTTCAACTTAAAGATTGTTCAACCATCATCCAAGGTAAGTTTCATGATTATTCCATGTTGTTTGAAGCATTGGAAAGCTTAGACACTTGAAATGTAGAAGAACATAGAAATGGGTCATTGTTGAGTGAATAGTGACATAAATGAATGATAGTGGAATTGAACTATGAATATTGAAGTGTTGTGAGTACAAATACGTTATAAATGATGTTTATATCATGAAACAAGCATTAAATGCATGAAAACGCAAGGATGAGCTAGAAGTAGAAATAAGGGAAAATTGGAGGAAATGGTGGATTTTGCCAAATGTACGTAAATGACGATTGTCGATTGTGATATTTCGAGTAATATTATGAATGTTGGGAGTTAATATAAAACATGAGAAAAGTAGTATGAGCGAAGGAAGCGCTTCCTAACTTTTCCTAGAATTAGCGATGCGTTCTTATAGTTAGTTTACTAATGTTGATACGAATTCTCTTATGAAGGTAACGACGTGATATCGACGGAGAACAAGTGTTATATCCCGTATTTTAAACGTTCGGATATTCCAAGGTAGTCGTGGCAAGTTAAGGGTAAGGCTATTTTCAAAAATTATGTTAATGTACAAGTTGGTTATAAATATCAATTATGGACATTACTAGAATGGAAATGTTGAGAAACGCCAAGGGTAAGAAGGAAAATTCGTAAAAGGGTTCATGGTAATATTGCGGAAAGAATAGGGGCAAAATGGGAATTTCACAAAAAAAATATCAAGAATGTTCTTGAAGGGCCCTAGGCCGTGTGGCATGCCCCTATATGTCCATATTTTTATTTAATGGGGGTTAATTATGTACATGTATGGACAAAGCTTGCAAGAGAAGCCAACCAAGTCATCTTTTTCAAGAAAACTCTAGAAAAGGAAAAATGAAAAAAAAAAGAAGATAAAAATCTAGAGAGAGGCATGTGCCCCTCACATGCCACTATAACTATATATATATATGTATGAGTCTTGAAAAAACAAGACAATTTATCATTTACAACTCTAGAAATTTCAAGAGAAACAAAGAAAAAAAAAAGACACTTTGGAAGAAAAATAAAGGGCCAATTTCGGCCAAGCTTGGAGGAAACAAGAACCTTGGAAAAATTTCTCAAAAATTACTCTCTACTAATTGGAAGGTCCCTAGCAAGGAGAAGAGGTCATTGGAACAAGTAGAACATTTATTGTTGCAAGATCAACATTCTAGCCAAGTGGGAAATTGAAGAAAAAGGGTAAGAACTTAATCTTCTTTTATATGTTATGTATGGTTGTGTATGTTGTGGTGTGTAGGAGCGAATGAAACTCATGAAAATTATGAAAATATGGATGTTGAATAGTTGTCCGTGTATATGTAGTTGTGGCCGTGTGGTCATAGTGTGATTTGGAAGAGAACGGATTGATTCTATGTAGTATGTTAGTTGTTGTTGCAATGTATGGAAAAGGATGGAAATTCATGAAAATAGGGGTGTAGTTGTTGTGGCCGAAAATGGACTGTTTTGCATGTCAAAGAATGGACTAATTTTATTTAGTATGTTTGGGTTGTTGTGTTGTGGATTATGTGATGTAAATGAGAGTTTAATGATCCAAGTTGGTGTCGTAGTTGTTGCGGGCTGTTTTTGTAAGCCAATTTGAATCAAATGTAGTTTCTTGTAATTATGATAATAATGTTGTTAAAGTGTGGTTTGTTGGTGTAGTTTGTGAATTTTGAAGAAAGAAATGTGTTGTGATATTTCCTTGGACTTGGAAGGTTTCGGGTTGTGTTGGAAAATTTTGTGAATTGTTGGAAATGTTATGGAATCATGTTTGTATGGTTTTGGATTGATTATATATGTTGATTAAGTTATTGGAAGATTATGAGAATTGAATTGAATTGAAGTGAATTTGATTGAATTGTTGCTGGAATAATTGCTAGTATTGTTGTTGGTTTGGCCGGGTCAAATTCCCGGATTGTTGTCATCGATTTGGGACCGAGCCGTACTCTCGGGGTTGGTACATTTACAGGGGAAATGCTGCCGAAATTTCGGCAGACAAAGTGTTACTTTAAAGAATCAACTTCTAAAGGCTCTAATCAAGTTTTGGTAAACATGACCAATTTGTAGATTTTGGCGGATTTGGAACGTGAATTTGGAGTCGCATAAGAAGAAGAAAAGGTATGTAAGGCTTCACCCTTCCTTCTATGGCATGTCTTACATGTAATATGTTGGATATGAGCCTCGGGGATAACTCTACCCTCCGGAATCCGCGCTTAAAGTTTTCCCTTTTTCATTCAGTAGAATTGAATTAAAAATTGTGTAAAATGTTGAAAGAACTTCCTAAACCTCTAGAACTCGTATAAATAGGACCCGACTACCCTAAAACTCTCACAAGTAACGCCATGACATGTAACATATGTAAATCTGGTACGCCGCATCATTTGACCCGAGGTGGGCCCATTGTTCCCGGACTTTCCTTATTGTTCCACTTGACTTACTTTGAAGCTGAATCCAAAAGAAACCTTTGATCCTTATTCCATTACCAAATGACAAGTACTATACCTATCCCAACCAGAATACTTCTATGACGATAATGATAACGAGGATATCAGGAAAGAAAATATGCCTACGATAAGTATGACCAAAATGATTCTATGACCAAGATCTCTAAGCAAAGGATTCAATATGAATACGACAGTGACAAACTAGTTCTTGGCCCTTATCTCTATTTCTTAGCGATGACACTACGTTCTAAGGATTTCAAAGTCTATGAATTGACGTCTATGATCTCATACTATGTTTTCTCTTAGCACTATTCTTCGTTGGTAGTCTCGCCTTAAAATACTCGTTCCTTCAAGGTGAGACAAAGCGATGCCGGTTATTCCATAATATAATCGGAGGTCACGGACCTTACGTCACTCCGATAGACACATGACTTTCTTTGGGCTCTCATGCATGCCAATTGTATGATACATGTATATGAATGTGAATATGTATATGTATATGTATATGTATATGGGGAAAGGGGAAGGGCCACTGTTATATCACCACCTCATTCAGCTGCATTTCGTCCCGGACGCGGGATGCCCGGACGCGGGATATGGGAGAGCCGGATACGGCGTCTGTATATGTGATACATATATAATATGTTGGGACACTGTTGGGGAGGGGGGGTGGGAGAGCCAATGTACTCGGCGTCTGTGAATGTAAATAAAGAACACCGTTTTCTGAAATGTTCTGTTTTCTGTATATGTAAAGAAGAAGCACCGTTTTTTCTGAATAAGAAACTAAGCATGCATGGCATCCGCAGAAAGGCATTCATATGTACAGGTTACATCTGTCCCAGGATAATCACCATATGTCTATTCCGTTATTATTCATACTGTATATTCCTTTATTATGTTACTATTCATGCCTTACATACTCAGTACATTACTCGTACTGACCCCTCTTCTTCGGGGGCTAGGTTCATGCCGCGTAGGTACACCAGACGAGCCACAGCTATCACAGAAGATGTTCGAGCGGAGTTGGCAGGCTTCACTTGTTCTGGAGTGTTGCCGAGTCAGAGTATCTGAGCTATGATGTTTGTTTGATGTTAGAGACTTTGCAGACAGAGTCGTAGGTATTGGGTTGTCAGTCTGTAAGCGGCTCTAGCAGCTGATATGTTATTATGTTTCATGTCACGAGTCTTATATGATATCAGATTTTACTTATGAAAAAAAAAATATATGGGAGAGCTTACTATGTATTTCTTTCTTAATTGATTCAAGAGTTTCTGTATGTAACAAGAGTCAGCGGGTTCGCTCGGCTCCAGATATGGGGTCGGGTGCCCATCACACCATAGTAAAGTCGGGGTGTGACAAAGTGGTATCAGAGCAGGTCGGTCTAAGGGGTTGTCTGCAAAGTTGTGTCCGGTAGAGTCCTGTTTATGGGTGTGAAGTCGGCCACATTTATAAACAGGAGGCTGCGGGGCATCTAGGAAATATTGACCTTCATTCAGTCTTAGATCGTGTGATAGAGCTAAGCCATAGGAAATGAGATTCCTGGTACTAATCGTTAATTTTCCTAGACGTCCAATAGCGACGGAGAAAGGCGAATGACGACACGGTAAGACACAGAGGTAAGTTGGGATATTTGTTCTGTTACTTGGGACAGGAAGTTCTGAATGGCTGGAATATGTCATACAGCTGTATGTTCTGTAAAGTATCGTCGATAATTGTTACGTACAGACCGTGAAGAGTGGGAATGGTAAAGGAGATTCTGTAAGAATGGATACTCCTAACAGGAAGGCGCGTGGAAAGGAAATATTGCAAACCGGCAATAGGTAAGATGCGTTGTTCCAGAAAGGTCATGGATTTGGTATGGCAACGGAGGTGTGAACGTTACTATCGAGAATCCGGAAGTCCAGAATAGGGGGTAGCCATATACACAGGCGGAAGGTGAACATTGGAAATCAAAGAGGGCAAAACGGTAATTATAAAAGAAAGGACATGTTACGAAAATGGTTCGGAGCCTGTAAGACTTCGACTTGCTCCAGAGCATGCAATAAAGGTCATGTGAGGAAGCTGACGCGAAAATATCGGCATTAAGGCACCGAATTTCAGTGAAGCTTTTGGGTTAAGCGTGCTCAGGTGGGAGCAATTCCATGATGGGCCCTGGGAAGTTGATGAGAAATTTTATGAATTGAGACATAAGAGACAAATGAAAAGATAGGGTAGTATAAGGAAAAATTAGAGTGTATGGGATGATTAGAGACCATAAGAAGACGCGTGAAACAAGGCAGACTAGCCCGGTAAAGAGACAGAAAATGCATCATAGCCCTAGAATTAGGATAGGCTTGAACAGCGCTTAGAAGTATTTTGTGAACTAGTTGATAGTGAATATGTATGTATATATGAATGTGTAAGATATCCCGTATATGATTGTATCGGTGGCGTGCGAGCCCAGCAACCGAAACTACGGGAAGACAGGTATTGATCACGCAAAGGTACAAAAGTACGAGTGACCGCAAGAATAAATGGTACAAGTGCGGCGAGTGAACTGTTATTATTTTACTGTAGGTTGAGGTCAGAAATTCATGTATAACGATACTCGGAAAATAAAGAGAGTGTGAGTAAAGGGAAGATAGGAAGCTTAAATGTCGGAAAAGAGGAAAGTTAAGAAAACCTTAGTAAGTGAAACCCCCGCGAGAAATTAATGGTAAAAGTACGAGACCACTAGGATGAAAATTCAAGTAGGCATGTGAGACGAGATAGAGTGAGGTAAAAGGAAACAAGGAGCAATGTGGAGAGGTTGAGAGTTGATTTCAACAAGTAGGTCTAAGAGAATGGTGACCAGGGTAGAGGAATGTGAAGTAAGAGGAAGAATGCTTAGGATGGTGATGGTGTTGAGTTGACAGATCTGTAAAAGGACAAGTATGTAGCCATAGTAATATGCTTAGAGGTTCAAGAGAGTAACGGAACGTTTAAGAAATATGGGCACACAGCTACAACACGAACACGTGGTTAGAAAGAATTACGAGCAAGAGAGCTAAGCAAGTGAAAGAACGAATAAAGGATAGAAAGGTATGGAAATGTGGACAAATGAGGACCTAGACAGGAAGTAAAAGAAAAGCTTAAGATAAGAATTTTTCGATATGTTAAGCACAAAGCTGGAAAAGAAGGTGAGGGATAAAGGTATAAGCGAAGACTTCATAAAGGACTATGAGCATATAAGGAACCCCTTAAAGGGGGGAGGCCACATTAGGCTTACGAGGAATAACGATGAACGAAATGAGCACCAACACATGAAGCCAAGGACAAGTATACATGTATCAAGAGATACAAAAAGAGACTAAAGAAGAGTTGTAGTAAGAATCTAAAGGTGTGGCTTTTGTTAAGAAATGGTCATGAAACAGTAACAAGAAAAGAGATGATCTGAGAAGGACAAGCATAATACGTTGGCCCAACAAAGTAGAAAGCCCAAGACACGGGAAGAAGATTCATGTAAAAACCGAGAAGTTCGATTATGAAAGGAATGAGGTAAAGGACAAGGAGTGAGCATGAAGGAAAGGACGACTACAAAGGGATCCTCCTGAAATATTATGACACCCCGTAAGACCAGTTGAACATTCGAGGACGAATGTTCTAAAGGGGGGGAGGATGTTATATCCCGTATTTTAAACGTTCGGATATTCCAAGGTAGTCGTGGCAAGTTAAGGATAAGGCTATTTTCAAAAATTATGTTAATGTACAAGTTGGTTATAAATATCAATTATGGACATTACTAGAACGGAAATGTTGAGAAAGGCCAAGGGTAAGAAGGAAAATTCGTAAAAGGGTTCATGGTAATATTGCGGAAAGAATAGGGGCAAAATGGGAATTTCACAAAAATAAAATATCAAGAATGTTCTTGAAGGGCCCTTGGCCGTGTGTCATGCCCCTATATGTCCATATTTTTATTTAATGGGGGTTAATTATGTACATGTATGGACAAAGCTTGCAAGAGAAGCCAACCAAGTCATCTTTTTCAAGAAAACTCTAGAAAAGGAAAAATGGAAAAAAAAAAAAAGAAGAGAAAAATCTAGAGAGAGGCATGTGCCCCTCACATGCCACTATAACTATATATATATATATATATGTATGAGTCTTGAAAAAACAAGACAATTTATCATTTACAACTCTAGAAATTTCAAGAGAAACAAAGAAAAAAAAAGAAGACACATTGGAAGAAAAATAAAGGGCCAATTTCGGCCAAGCTTGGAGGAAACAAGAACCTTGGAAAAATTTCTCAAAAATTACTCTCTACTAATTGGAAGGTCCCTAGCAAGGAGAAGAGGTCATTGGAACAAGTAGAACATTTATTGTTGCAAGATCAACATTCTAGCCAAGTGGGAAATTGAAGAAAAAGGGTAAGAACTTAATCTTCTTTTATATGTTATGTATGGTTGTGTATGTTGTGGTGTGTAGGATAGAATGAAACTCATGAAAATTATGAAAATATGGATGTTGAATAGTTGTCCGTGTATATGTAGTTGTGGCCGTGTGGTCATAGTGTGATTTCGAAGAGAATGGATTAATTCTATGTAGTATGTTAGTTGTTGTTGCAATGTATGGAAAAGGATGGAAATTCATGAAAATAGGGGTGTAGTTGTTGTGGCCGAAAATGGACTGTTTTGCATGTCAAAGAATGGACTAATTTTATTTAGTATGTTTGGGTTGTTGTGTTGTGGATTATGTGATGTAAATGAGAGTTTAATGATCCAAGTTGGTGTCGTAGTTGTTATGGGCTGTTTTTGTAAGCCAATTTGAATAAAATGTAGTTTCTTGTAATTATGATAATAATGTTGTTAAAGTGTGGTTTGTTGGTGTAGTTTGTGAATTTTGAAGAAAGAAATGTGTTGTGATATTTCCTTGGACTTGGAAGGTTTCGGGTTGTGTTGGAAAATTTTGTGGATTGTTGGAAATGTTATGGAATCATGTTTGTATGGTTTTGGATTGATTATATATGTTGATTAAGTTGTTGGAAGATTATGAGAATTGAATTGAATTGAAGTGAATTTGATTGAATTGTTGCTGGAATAATTGCTAGTATTGTTGTTGGTTTGGCCGGGTCAAATTCCCGGATTGTTGTCATCGATTTGGGGCCGAGCCGTACTCTCGGGGTTGGTACATTTACAGGGGAAATGCTGCCGAAATTTTGGCAGAAAAAGTGTTACTTTAAAGAATCAACTTCTAAAGTCTCTAATCAAGTTTTGGTAAACATGACCAATTTGTAGATTTTGGCGGATTTGGAACGTGAATTTGGAGTCACATAAGAAGCAGAAAAGGTATGTAAGGTTTCACCCTTCCTTCTATGGCATGTCTTAGATGTAATATGTTGGATATGAGCCTCGGGGATAACTCTACCCTCCGGAATCTGCGCTTAAAGTTTCCCCTTTTTCATTCAGTAGAATTGAATTAAAAATTGTGTAAAATGTTGAAAGAACTTCCTAAACCTCTAGAACTCGCATAAATAGGACCCGACTACCCTAAAACTCTCACAAGTAACGCCATGACATGTAACATATGTAAATCTGGTACGCCGCCTCATTTGACCCGAGGTGGGCCCATTGTTCCCGGACTTTCCTTATTGTTCCACTTGACTTACTTTGAAGCTGAATCCAAAAGAAACCTTTGATCCTTATTCTATTACCAAATGACAAGTACTATACCTATCCCAACCAGAATACTTCTATGACGATAATGATAACGAGGATATCAGAAAAGAGAATATGCCTACGATAAGTATGACCAAAATGATTCCATGACCAAGATCTCTAAGCAAAGGATTCAATATGAATACGACAGTGACAAACTAGTTCTTGGCCCTTATCTCTATTTCTTAGCGATGACACTACGTTCTAAGGATTTCAAAGTCTATGAATTGACGTCTATGATCTCATACTATGTTTTCTCTTAGCACTATTCTTCGTTGGTAGTCTCGCCTTAAAATACTCGTTCCTTCAAGGTGAGACAAAGCGATCCCGGTTATTCCATAATATAATCGGAGGTCACGGACCTTACGTCACTCCGATAGACACATGACTTTCTTTGGGCTCTTATGCATGCCAATTGTATGACACATGTATATGAATGTGAATATGTATATGTATATGTATATGGGGAAAGGGGAAGGGCCACTGTTATATCACCACCTGATTCAGCTGGATTTCGTCCCGGAAGCGGGATGCCCGGACGCGGGATATGGGAGAGCTGGATACGGCGTCTGTATATGTGATATATATATAATATGTTGGGACACTGTTGGGGAGGGGGGTGGGAGAGCCGATGTACTCGGCGTCTGTGAATGTAAATAAAGAACACCGTTTTCTGAAATGTTCTGTTTTCTGTATATGTAAAGAAGAAGCACCGTTTTTTCTGAATAAGAAACTAAGCATGCATGGCATCCGCAGAAAGGCATTCATATGTACAGGTTACATCTGTCCCAGGATAATCTCCATATGTCTATTCCGTTATTATTCATACTGTATATTCCTTTATTATGTTACTATTCATGCCTTACATACTCAGTACATTACTCGTACTGACCCCTCTTCTTCGGGGGCTGCGTTCATGCCGCGCAGGTACACCAGACGAGCCACAGATATCATAGAAGATGTTCCAGCGGAGTTGGCAGGCTCCACTTGTTCTGGAGTGTTGCCGAGTCAGAGTATCTGAGCTATGATGTTTGTTTGATGTTAGAGACTTTGCAGACAGAGTCGTAGGTATTGGGTTGTCAGTCTGTAAGCGGCTCCAGCAGCCGATATGTTATTATGTTTCATGTCACGAGTCTTATATGATATCAGATTTTACTTATGAAAAAAAAAATATATGGGAGAGCTTACTATGTATTTCTTTCTTAATTGATTCAAGAGTTTCTATATGTAACAAGATTCAGCGGGTTCGCTCGGCTCCAGATATGGGGTCGGGTGCCCATCACACCCTAGTAAAGTCGGGGTGTGACAACAAGTGAGCGATATCTTAGCTAAACGACCAAGGTATGTGAGGCTAGTCCTTCTTTCTAATGGCATGAATCTTTTAGCTTGAATCTGTCATACCCTAATTCCGCTAGGGTGTGATGGGCACCCGACCCCATATCCGGAGCCGAGCGAACCCACAGACTCTTATTACCCACATAATTTCTTCGGACTCTGAAATCAAATAAAGTGAAATACATAGTAAGTTTTCAAATCTTTCTTTCATCGGTGTTTTCAAACCTAACAAATCTGTAATCATATAGAGCTTATTACATAACACAGAATGACACATCGGCTGATGGAGCCGCTCCCAGAACTGACAACCAATACCCACGACGCTGTCTGCAAAGTCTCTAACATTAATCCGAAAATCAGAACGTACTTATACTATATATATGGCATTTGGAGAGTGTAGGAAGTAAATCAGTTAACGTGATCACTCGATGATAGCCCTCGTAACCATAAATTAAGGTGGGGACCACACGTTGGGACTTTATAAAAGACATATGAAGAGACATATGGGTAGTACATGTGGAGTTGAGCAAGTCCTAAGAAGGACCCAGAAGCCAAAAATGAGTGTAAGCCCTCCAAAAGGGCGATTTAAGAAAACGTTTTCGGATGACCTGACTTGGAGGGGCGATAACGGCATTATACGTTTGGAATTTGAAAAAACACCAAGACATAAAGGTTGTAGGTAATTTTATTATCTTTCCAACTGTAGGTCGTGGGCCTACAGGTGACATCGGGATAAGGAGATATGAACGTTTTAAGGCAGAAGGGTCGAGTTGAACAGTAAATCCGGCCCAACCCGAATCCAATTCGGGTCAGACCCATTACCCATGCTTTTTAATTAAAATTTTCGGTCTCTATCCCTTATTTTCAGACCAAGAGCACCTAGAAAACTCTAGAGAAAAAGAGAGAAGACAGCCTAGAGAGAAAACCAATTTTTGACCAAAATCTGAGCCCCGAATCCCGAAGCCCATAAAGAGAAAAGTGTTCTACGTCGCGTTGCCTTCGATTTGAGCTAAAAATCAACTAAAGAGAAGAGGGTGGACGTGGTGGCTGCACACTTGAGGTAAGATTAAGGTTCTTTTTCATTGCCAACAAGTTTATTTGGAATTTTAACGAACTAGAACGGAGAAAATAGTGAGATAAGTTCGTTTATTGGTGTGGTCGGATTATGGTTTGAGGCGTGAGGAGAATTTTGGATAAAATATATATTTATTTATTTTGTAGGATATAGTTATTGATGTTATTGGTATTAACTTCGACGTCTTTACGGAAATAAAATTAAGAAATAGCTATATCGCAAATTTGGTTGGTTGAGAAATTTAGAAAATAGTGTGCGGGATGTTTTATGGCATACGTCGGTATTGGAAATGATGTTAATATTATTGGTGTTGTTGTTGATGTTGTTGGTTGTTGAATTTGGATCTCGGGCTAGGCATATAAACAGGGGAGGTGCTACCGAAATTTCGGTAGATTATATATGAATCTATTTGAAAGACTAAGACAAGTGTGTGATGATGTGTTTAATGGTTGTGTAATCTTCTTGAATGTAGACTAGCGATAGCGAGCTTGGACAAATAAGCGTAGCTAATAGGACGAGGGACAGGTATGTAAAGCTTACCCTTTCTTTCTTTGGCATGTCCTAGAGCCAAGTAAGGTATGATGTTGATATGCACATTGGGGTTACTCTATTCTGTGATTCCGAGCTCGTTTATGATTCGTATGCACTTTTGATGTGTTCTTAAAAGAGTTCTTTAAGAATTAATGTGTTCGACTTTTGAAAACAGTCTGCTATGCTTTGATACGTAAGTATGGTTCCAAAAGACCTATCTGATTGATCCATAATGAGATTCGAAAAGCTACCGATATGACTATTGTTTTGATTCCCCAAAGAAAGCTTCTGAAGCGTTCAAAAAGTTTCAGTTCCTAAAAGAATTCCGTAAGTATCAATATCCCTAACTTTGGTATATGGTCTCGGATCGGTTTGATATATGACTATGATCCCTATGGCTCTTGATGCGCTTATGATGTTTGATATGTTTCTGAGTGGCATTCGAATGATATTTGGTATGACAAAAGTCTTGATTCTTCAAATGCTAGCACGTCCGACTATTCCGTTAAGTTTTGATATACCTTGATATCGACGTACGGTTCCACAAACTATATTTGATTTTATCCATCACGAGATCCGAAAGGTACTTAACATGATTGCTCTAAAATCTGTTACATGTATATACGGTGATTGCTTCGGTTTTCCAAAAATGGCTTATGATATGTCCGTAAAGGTTCTGTGGTAAAATATTCGTAACTTTCCTATACTAGCTCCGATTGGTTTGAAACTTGTTCTGAACCTTCAGGTGTCGATAAGCATACCTATCTATCGGGTCTCGATTTATGTGCATATGGTTTCGCACTACTCTGTTCATGCAGCTTCAGTATGTCCTTCACTGAACCCGGGCCAGGATATGTTCTCGTGTGCACTTCTCTGCATTCTGTTCACCGCGTCCCTCACGAAAGGGTCGGGATCTGTTATGCGTATGTTATGATGGTATGGGGCGGCGGCCAGGATGGCATATGATGATTCTGTCACCGCGTCCCGCAATAGAGGGTCGGGATCTGTTACATGTATATCTGATATATGATTCTGGCATATGATGATTCTGTCCACCGCGTCCCTCACTAAAGGGCCGGGATCTGTTGCATGCATCTCTGTTCATGATTCTGTTTATCGCGCCCCTTACTAGAGGGCTGGGATTTGTTATATGATTCTGTTCACCGCGTCCCTCACGAAAGGGCCGGGATCTGTTATATGCATATATACGACATATAACTCTGACATGCATGATCTGTGTTTGGAAAATAAGCGTTTTGGCATTCTGTACCTTCTGTACTTTTTCTGACGTATTATATCGGCATACACGATCTGTGTCTGGAAAATAAACATTCTGATATTCTGGATCTGCACTCTTTCTGGCATATAACATTTGCATATACAGTTTGTGATTGGAAAATAAGCGCTTTGGTAATCTGGATAATGTACTCGCTCTTGTACTATTTGTTTCGGTTATGGTTCTGTTTTCTGTACTTCATGCTTTACATACTCAGTACATATTCCGTACTGACCCCCTTTCTTCGGGGGGCTGCGTTTCATGCCGCGCAGGTACACCCAGATGAGTTGAAGTTATTATAGAAGACGTTCCAGCGGAGATGGCAAGCTCCACTTGTTCCTGGAGTGCTGCCGAGTCAGAGTATATGTATGTTCTGATTTCTGGATTGATGTTGGAGACTTTGCAGACAGAGTCGTGGGTATTGGTTGTCAGTTCTGTAAGCGGCTCCATCAGCCGATGTGTCATTGTATGATATGATATAAGTCCTATGTGATTACAAATTTCGTTGATTTGAAAATAATGAAAAAGATTGTTTCTGAAAAAAAATATATGTACTATGTATTCCATCTTTATTTGATTTAAAAGTTTGACGAGATTATGTGTATACTAAAGGTCAGAGGGTTCGCTCGGCCCTAAGTAAGGGTCGGGTGCCCATCACACCCTAGTAAGGTTAGGGTGTGACAAAGTGGTATCAGAGCGGGTTTGTCCTATGGGTTGTCTGCAAAGTCGTGTCCGGTGGAGTCCTGTTTATGGTGTGAAGCGTGCCACATTTATAAACAGGAGGCTACGGGGCATCTAGGGATTGTTGACCTTCTTTCTGTCTCAGATCGTGCGATAGAGCCAAGTCATAGGAAATGAGATTCCTTATATGTACGCCTTACATACGACGGGAGAATTTGAATGATGATATGGAAAGCCACTGCGGTAAGTATTGATATATTTGATCTGTTATCTGAAATTGACAGTTACGGATGGCTAGAATGTGATATATAGCCATATGCTCTGTGAGACATTGTTGATATTTGTTGTGTACAGATTTTGAAAGGAAAGAATGGTATAAGAGGAACCAGGTCTGTTGAAGGATTCAGAGAAAGTCGACAACCAGTTTTGCTGTAGATTATTATGTAAGGATGGTGAGTGGGAATCCGAACAGACTGATAATCAAGTGTTTGGCTCAAAAGTAATGGCGATGAATATATATTCGCCACCATCAAGAATCTGGGAATTTAGGACGAAGGGTAGTTATGCACATAAGTGGAAGGTGAATATCGAGGATCGAAAAGGGAAAAATAGTAATCGTAAAACAAAGGACGTGTTACGAAGATGTCTCGGAATCTGTAAGACTTCAATTTGCTCTAGATTATGTAATAAAGGCCATGCAAGAACGCGAACGCGATTATATCAGCATTAAGGCACCAGATTCCATCAACGTTTCGAGGTTAAGCGTGCTAAGGTGGGAGAAATCTTAGGATGGGTGACCCCCTGGGAAGTGCACTAAAGTTCTGTAAATTCAGATATAAGAGACAAGTGAAAGTCAGAGTAGCCTAAGGGAAACTAAAATATATGGGATGGTTGGAGACCATAAGAGGTCGCGTAGGACGAGGCAGACTGGACTGGTGAAAAGACATAGAGTGCATCACCGCTCTGGAATTTGGATAGGCTTGAACAACATTTGGAAGTGTTTTGTGGGTTAGATAATAAGTTAGCACAATGGATTAGAAAAACCTATGATACGGAATGAGGATTCATGTAAAGACCAAAGAGTTCAATTATAAAGGGAATAGGGTAAAGGATAAGGAACGAGCATGAAGAAAAAGATAACTATGAGAAGGAACCCTCCCGAAGTATTATGACGCCCCATAAGATCAATTGAACATTCGAGGACGAATGTTCTAAAGGGGGGGAGGATGTTATATCCCGCATTTTGGTACATTCGGATGATTTGAGATAATTGCGAGAAGTTAAGGGCAAGACCATTTTCCAAAGTTATTTTAATGTGTAAGTTGTTATGAATATTATTTATGAATATTACTTGGATGGAAATAAAGAGGAAGGCTAAGAGCAAATTCTAAATTTGGAAAATTATTTTTCATGAATTACAAGACTATTTCGGAACACGAGGTAGAGGCTCTTAACCCCGATTTTATTTTAATGCACAAGTTGCCTATTATTGGTATGGAAATATTGAGGAAAGTTAGGGATGAAGATTATGTTATATGAGCATAAGAACATCTATATATATATATATATATATATATATATATGGCATTTGGAGTGTAGGAAGTAAATCGGTTAACGTGATCACTCGATGATAGCCCTCGTAACCATAAGTTAAGGTGGGGCCCACACGTCGGGACTTTATAAAAGACATATGAAGAGACATATGGGTAGTACATGTGGAGTTGAGCAAGTCCTAAGAAGGACCCAGAAGCCAAAAATGAGTGTAAGCCCTCCAAAAGGGCGATTTAAGAAAACGTTTTCGTTTGACCTGACTTGGAGGGGCGAAAACGGAATTATACGTTTGGAATTTGGAAAAGCACCAAGAAATAAAGGTTGTAGGTAACTTAATTATCTTTCCAACCGTAGGTCGTGGGCCTACAGGTGACATTGGGATAAGGAGATATGAACGTTTTAAGGCAGAAGGGTCGAGTTGAACAGTAAATCCGGCCCAACCCGAATCCAATTCGGGTCAGGCCCATTAGCCATGCTTTTTAATTAAAATTTTCGGTCTCTATCCCTCATTTTCAGACCAAGAGAACCTAGAAAACTCTAGAGAAAAAGAGAGAAGAGAGCCTAGAGAGAAAACCAATTTTTGACCAAAATCTGAGCCCCGAATCCCGAAGCCCATGAAGAGAAAAGTGTTCTACGTCGTGTTGCCTTCGATTTGAGCTAAAAATCAACTAAAGAGAAGAGGGTGGACGTGGTGGCTGCACACTTGAGGTAAGATTAAGGTTCTTTTTCATTGCCAACAAGTTTATTTGGAGTTTTAACGAACTAGAACGGAGAAAATAGTGAGATAAGTTCGTTTATTGGTGTGGTCGGATTATGGTTTGAGGCGTGAGGAGAATTTTGGATAAAATATATATTTATTTATTTTTTAGGATGTTGTTATTGATGTTATTGGTATTAACTTCGACGTCTTTACGGAAATAAAATTAAGAAATAGCTATATCGCAAATTTGGTTGGTTGAGAAATTTAGAAAACAGTGTGCGGGCTGTTTTATGGCATACGTCGGTATTGGAAATGATGTTAATATTATTGGTGTTGTTGTTGATGTTGTTGGTTGTTGAATTGGGATCTCGGGCTAGGCATATAAACAGGGTAGGTGCTGCCGAAATTTCGGCAGATTATAAATGAATCTATTTGAAAGACTAAGACAAGTGTGTGATGATGTGTTTAATGGTTGTGTAATCTTCTTGAATGTAGACTAGTGATAGCGAGCTTGGACAAATAAGCGTAGCTAATAGGACGAGGGACAGGTATGTAAAGCTTACCCTTTCTTTCTTTGGCATGTCCTAGAGCCAAGTAAGGTATGATGTTGATATGCACATTGGGGTTACTCTATTCTGTGATTCCGAGCTCGTTTATGATTCGTATGCACTTTTGATGTGTTCTTAAAAGAGTTCTGTAAGAATTAATGTGTTCGACTTTTGAAAACAGTCTGCTATGCTTTGATACGTAAGTATGGTTCCAAAAGACCTATCTGATTGATCCATAATGAGATTCGAAAAGCTACCGATATGACTATTGTTTTGATTCCCCAAAGAAAGCTTCTGAAGCGTTCAAAAAGTTTCTGTTCCTAAAAGAATTCCGTAAGTATCAATATCCCTAACTTTGGTATATAGTCTCGGATCGGTTTGATATATGACTATGATCCCTATGGCTCTTGATGCGCTTATGATGTTTGATATGTTTCTGAGTGGCATTCGAATGATATTTGGTATGACAAAAGTCTTGATTCTTCAAATGCTAGCACGTCCGACTATTCCGTTAAGTTTTGATATACCTTGATATGTACGTACGGTTCCAAAAGCTATATTTGATTTTATCCATCACGAGATCCGAAAGGTACTTAACATGATTGCTCTAAAATCTGTTACATGTATATATGATGATTGCTTCGGTTTTCCAAAAATGGCTTCTGAAATGTCCGTAAAGGTTCTGTGGTAAAATATTCGTAACTTTCCTATACTAGCTCCGATTGGTTTGAAACTTGTTCTGAACCTTCAAGTGTCGATAAGTATTCCTATCTATCGGGTCTCGATTTATGTGCATATGGTTTCGCACTACTCTGTTCATGCAGCTTCAGTATGTCCTTCACTGAGCCCGGGCTAGGATATGTTCTCGTGCGCACTTCTCTGCATTTTGTTCACCGCGTCCCTCACGAAAGGGCCGGGATCTGTTATGCGTATGTTATGATGGTATGGGGCGGCGGCCAGGATGGCATATGATGATTCTGTCATCGCATCCCGCAATAGAGGGTCGGGATCTGTTACATGTATATCTGATATATGATTCTGGCATATGATGATTCTGTCCACCGCGTCCCTCACTAAAGGGCCGGGATCTGTTGCATGCATCTCTGTTCATGATTCTGTTACCCGCGCCCCTTACTAGAGGGCCGGGATTTGTTATATGATTCTGTTCACCGCGTCCCTCACGAAAGGGTCGGAATCTGTTATATGCATATATACGACATATAACTCTGACATGCATGATCTGTGTTTGGAAAATAAGCATTTTGGCATTCTGTACCTTCTGTACTTTTTCTGACGTATTATATCGGCATACACAATCTGTGTCTGGAAAATAAACATTCTGATATTCTGGATCTGCACTCTTTCTGGCATATAACATCTGCATATACGGTTTGTGATTGGAAAATAAGCGCTTTGGTAATCTGGATAATGTACTCGCTCTTGTACTATTTGTTTCGGTTATGGTTCTGTTTTCTGTACTTCATGCTTTACATACTCAGTACATATTCCGTCCTGACCCCCTTTCTTCAGGGGGCTGCGTTTCATGCTGCGCAGGTATACCCAGATGAGTTGAAGTTATTATAGAAGACGTTCCAGCGGAGATGGCAAGCTCCACTTGTTCCTGGAGTGCTGCCGAGTCAGAGTATATGTATGTTCTGATTTCTGGATTGATGTTAGAGACTTTGCAGACAGAGTCGTGGGTATTGGTTGTCAGTTCTGTAAGCGGCTCCATCAGCCGATGTGTCATTGTATGATATGATATAAGTCCTATGTGATTACGGATTTCGTCGATTTGAAAGTAACGAAAAAGAATGTTTCTGAAAAGAAAAAAATATGTACTATGTATTCCATCTTTATTTGATTTAAAAGTTTGATGAGATTATGTGCATACTAAAGGTCAGAGGGTTCGCTCGGCCCTAAGTAAGGTTCGGGTGCCCATCACACCCTAGTAAGGTTAGGGTGTGACAGCTCCAGAAGAAAATGGAGCTCGCCAATCCTGCTGAAACATCTTCTGACAGATCTTCTATTCATCTGTAGGTACCTGCGTGGCATGGAACGCAGCCCCCGAAGAAAAAGGGGTCAGTACGGAATATGTACTGAGTATGTAAGGCATAAGATACAGAAAACGGAACCATAATTAAAACAAACAGTACAGAAGGTACGTAAATTACCCAGAATACCAAATACTTACTTTCCAGACGCGAATCATATATCGGAAGAAGTATAGACCCGGAATACCAAAAGACCAGAATATCAAGATGCTTATTTTTCCAGACACAAATCGTGAATGGCAATGTCATACATAATATAATAATGTCGCGAAACGTACGACCCGATCCATACATATACATACATATATATATCGCTGCGGAACGTGCAGCCCGATCCATATAACATATCACATGTGCGGATAACGTGTCCCGGCCCTCGAGTGAGGGACTCGGTGAATAGAATCATGTATGTCCACATCGTACATCACATATGCATAACGTGTCCCGGCCCTCGAGTGAGGGACTCAGAGAATAGAATCATGTATGTCACATCAAATATCATGTATGCATGTAACGTGTCCCGGCCCGCCAGTGAGGGACTCGGTGGATAACATGTCCCGGCCCTTCAGTAAGGGACTCGGTAGAGGGGATCCGGTCTGGATCTGGCGCCATCATCATATAACGTGTCCCGGCCCTCTACTGGTGGGTCTCGGTGAACAATGCAGTGGAGTACGCACGAGAACATAACATGCCATGGCCCGGGACTCAGTGAACAGACATACAGAGACTTGCACGAGCAGAGTAGTGCGAAACCATATGCACACAAACCAAGACTCGATAGATACATACACTTACTGTCATCAGAAGGCTCAGAAACAAGTTTCGGATCCATCCGACTTAGCAAGAGAAAGTTACGAGCGTTTGAAGTACAGAACGCTCTACAAGTATTTCAGAAAATCGACAGAATCATCAAACAACATTGCCATATACTTACTTTAACCTTCCAAATGAATTCACTTATATTCTGCCGAAATTTCGGCAGCACCTCCCCTGTAAATATACCATCCCCGAGATTACAACTCGGGCAATTTCAACAACAATCCGAGAATGGAACTCGGCCACATTATCAACAACAATGCCAACAATTATTCTAGCAACACTATAATATTCAAAATGATCCACTTAACATACAATACCGCCCGAACCTCTCCAACTTCATAAACCATATCAACAACCACACTTTAACAATACTACCCATGCAATGTAAGAATTCAAGCTAATATCGCATTAACTTCTCCAATATTCCGATAACGATTACAACTTTATTTTAAGCCATCAAACCTTCATTTTTCTTCATTAAATTCACAATACAACAACTAAAACGTCGAATAGAATCAATTCACCATAACTTGCCAAACCTCCCCACATTCGGCCATCACAACTACATGCATATTTTCATGAATTTTCCATTCATTTCTATACATTACATTTCAACAACAACAACAACCAACATGCTACACAAAATCAATCCACTTTTCTTACACAACATCACACTCATACACACGGCCACATCACCACAGCATGTTTCATGAATTCCATTTATTTCTACACACTCCAACATGCATGAATCATCTATAACATATGTAAAGAAGATTGAATACATACCTCTTACACTTAGCTTTCCAACTTCCGGCTAGGGTTGAAATTCCACCAAAAGAACGTTTTGTTCGCTCCAACAACTCTTCCATGTTAAAGAGGACGTTCCAATTGGTCGGAAGGCTAGAAGAGAATAATTTTTAGATCAACTTTCCTCATGGCCATATTTGGCCACCATGGCCGAATACACCTCTTTTTGTTTTTCTTTCTTTCTTTCTTGTTTCTTCAATTAAAATGATGAATAACTCCTCATCTCTCACATATATATAGTCCATATGAGCATGTGAGGGGCACATGCCTTCTCCTCCATTTCTTTTTTTTTTTCTAGAGAATTCTTCTTTTTTCTTGAATTTTTAGAAATGGTTAAAGAAGACTAAGAGTCTTCTTAAGTAAGCTTTGGTCCATGCATTCTTTCATTATTTATAATTAGCCTCCCATTGAATAAAATGTAGGCACATGCTACCCATGCCACACGGCCATATTGGAAATTTCAAGAATTTTCTTGAACATTTGTGAAATTACCATTTTGCCCCTAGGCTTCCACAATACTAGCATGAACCATTTTGCGAATTTTCCTTTTTGCCCTTAACCTTTCTCAATATTTCCATACTAATAATGTTCATAAATAATATTCATAACCACCTGTACATTAAAATAATTTTGGAAGATGATCATTCCCTTAACTCTGCCACGACTACCTTGAAATATCCGAACGTACAAAATGCGGGATATAACATCCTCCCCCCCTTTAGAACATTCATCCTCGAATGTTCAACTTATCTTGTGGGGTGTCACAATACTTCGGGAGGGTCCCCTTTATAGTCGTTCTTCTCTTTATGCCCATTCCTTATCCTTTACCTTATTCTCCTTGGCTTTTACACAAATCCTCATTTCAGGTCGTAGGTTCCCTTTTCTGGTACTTGAAAATATGGTGATCCCTTTTTGTCCTAATATAATATGGTCTCCCCCCCTTTAAGGGGCTTCTTATATGCCGACAGTCCTTCTATAAAGTCTTTGTTTATACCTTATTCCTCACTTTCTTTCCCAACTCTGTGCCTAACATATCGAGAACTTCTTATCCTAAATTTTCCTTCTACTTTCCGTCTATGTCATCCTTTTGTCCACCTTTCCATCCACTATTCATCCTTTCACTTGCTTAGTTCGCTTGTTCGTAATTCTTCCTTAACTGCGCGTTTGTACTGTAGCTGTGTGTCCATATCTCTCAAGCGTTCTGCTACTTTTGTTCTCAGCACAGAATCCTTACAATGTTTTTTCACTCTCCCTATCCTTGCTCGTCGAACCTTTAACCATATTAATATAGCCACGTATCTATTCCTTCATATTCCTTCCAAGGACCTAAGTCTCTTAATACTGTCACAGAGCCTAAACATTCCTTCTCTTACCTCACATTCCCTTGTCATAGTCACTATTCTTTTCGCCCCACTTATTAAAATTATGTCCTAGGACCTCACACATTTCTCTTCTGTCCCATATTACCACACTTTATCCCTTTCACATGCCTACCTTTGAATTTTTACCCAAATAGCCTCGTACTTTACCGGTAATTTCTCTCGGAATTTCACTTCACTAAGGTTTTCTTAACTTTCATGTTTTCCCGACATTTTGATCTCCATATTTCCCATCTACTCACTCACTTTCTTCTCCAAATATCATTGTGTCAAAATTTCCAATCTTGACCTGTAGTAAGAATAATGGCATCTTATCTTGTAACACTTGTACCCTTTACCTTTGTTGCTACTTGGACTTCGGTGTCTTTATTCTATTGATGCCGTCCATATCGTAGCACCGGTCGTTGGGACACACGTGTCCGCTAATACAATCAAAGATAAGGCATCATACGCATTCATATGTGTATACATAATTGCTATCAACTAGCCCACAAAATACTTCCAAACGTCGTTCAAGACTATCCTAATTCCAAAGCTGTAGCGTACTTTCTGTCTCTTCTCTAGTCTCGCCTGTCGCATGCTTGGTGGCTTCTTACAATCTCCAACCATCCCGCATACTTCTAGTTTCCCTTAGGCCATTCTAGCCTCTAGTTTGTCTCTTATACTTAAAATTGTGGAATTTCTTCATACTTCCCAGGGGGGTCACCCATCCTCCCACCTTAGCACGCTTAACCTCGAAACATTGGTGGGATTCGGTGCCTTCATGCTGATACAATCACGTCCACTTCCTCGTATGGCCTTTGTTACATGACACGGAGCAAGTCGAAGTCTTACAGATTCGTAACACGTCCTTTATTTTATAATTACTATTTTACCCTTTTCGACCTTCAATACTCACCTTTGGAAATTCTTATCATTCGAAATCTGTACGCCGCAAATACCCACAATACTGTACAGAGTATATGGCTACATATCACATTCTAGCCATCCAAAACCTACTGTTTCAGGTAACAGGACAAGTATATCCAGACTTACCTTTATAACCTCCCATGTCACCACTTGCCATTTTTCGCCGTATGTAAGGCTTACGTAAGGAATCTTATTTCTTGTTACTTGGCTCTATCGCACGATCTAAGAGAGAAAGAAGGTCAACAATCCCTAGATGCCCCGTAGCCTCCTGTTTATAAATGTGGCGCGCTTCACACCATAAACAGGACTCTACCGGACACGACTTTGCAGACAACCCCTAGGACAGACCTGCTCTGATACCACTTTGTCACACCCTAATTCCGCTAGGGTGTGATGGGCACCCGACCCCATATCCGGAGCCGAGCGAATCCACAGACTCTTATTACACACATAATTTCTTCGGACTCAGAAATCAAATAAAGTGAAATACATAGTAAGTTTTCAAATCTTTCTTTCATCGGTGTTTTCAAACCTAACAAATCTGTAATCATATAGAGTTTATTACATAACACAGAATGACACATCGGCTGATGGAGCCGCTCCCAGAACTGACAACCAATACCCACGACGCTGTCTGCAAAGTCTCTAACATTAATCCGGAAATCAGAACGTACTTATACTCTGACTCGACAACGCTCCAGAAGCAAATGGAGCTCGCCAATCCTGCTGAAACATCTTCTGACAGATCTTCTATTCATCTGTAGGTACCTGCGTGGCATGAAACGCAGCCCCCGAAGAAAAAAGGGTCAGTACGGAATATGTAATGAGTATGTAAGGCATAAGATACAGAAAACGGAACCATAATTAAAACAAACAGTACAGAAGGTACGTACATTACCCAGAATACCAAATACTTACTTTCCAGACGCGAATCATACATCGGAAGAAGTATAGACCCGGAATACCAAAACACCAGAATATCAAGATGCTTATTTTTCCAGACACAAATCGTGAATGGCAATGTCATACATAATATAATAATGCCGCGGAACGTACGACCCGATCCATACATATACATACATATATATATCGCTGCGGAACGTGCAGCCCGATCCATATAACATATCACATGTGCGGATAACGTGTCCCGGCCCTCGAGTGAGGGACTCGGTGAATAGAATCATGTATGTCCACATCGTACATCACATATGCATAACGTGTCCCGGCCCTCGAGTGAGGGACTCAGAGAATAGAATCATGTATGTCACATCAAATATCATGTATGCATTTAACGTGTCCCGGCCCGCCAGTGAGGGACTCGGTGGATAACATGTCCCGGCCCTTCAGTAAGGGACTCGGTAGAGGGGATCCGGTCTGGATCTGGCGCCATCATCATATAACATGTCCCGGCCCTCTACTGGTGGGTCTCGGTGAACAATGCAGTGGAGTACGCACTAGAACATAACATGCCCTGGCCCGGGACTCAGTGAACAGACATACAGAGACTTGCACGAGCAGAGTAGTGCGAAACCATATGCACACAAACCAAGACTCGATAGATACATACACTTACTGTCATCAGAAGGCTCAGAAACAAGTTTCGGATCCATCCGACTTAGCAAGAGAAAGTTACGAGCGTTTGAAGTACAGAACGCTCTACAAGTATTTCAGACGCCATTTTTGAGAAATCGAAGCAGAAGTCATATCATGTAGCTTTTGAATATCATATAGATAAAATCAAATACAACTTTTGGAATCATATTTACGTATCATAATATATCAATGTCTCGATGGAATCATCAAACGTGCTATCATACTTACAGAATCCTTTCAGAAACATATTTCATGAAAGTTGGGGACATTAAATCTTACAGAACTCTTTAGAAACACAATTCGTTATGCTTATCTCGTTATTCAATCGTATAGTGAGCTCGATCATATCAGACACACTAATACGTGAAATGTATCAGAATCATAGACAGACTCGGAAACATATCAAATAGAACTCCAGAAAAAAATCTCTTCCGGATATCATATGGATCAAATCAAATATAGCCTTTAGAATCATATGTACATATCAAAGTATATTAAGGGTTCAACGGAATAGTTAAACGTACTGTCATTTGGAAATCAAAATGTTAATCATACCAATTTTCTTTCGAATGCCATTTACAAACATATCAAACAAAACTTTGGACATTTACGCATGCAGAACTCTTTAGGGACAAAACTCAGAATTCAAGAGTAGAATTTCCCCAAACTGCATATCATATCTTACCTTATGTAGCTCTAGGACATGCCAAGAAAGAAAGGGTAAGCCTTACATACCTGTGCCACGCCTTACTAGCTACGCTTATTTGTCCAAATTCGCTAATCTACATTCAAGAAAATCGACAGAATCATCAAACAACATTGCCATATACTTACTTTAACCTTCCAAATGAATTCACTTATATTCTGCCGAAATTTCGGCAGCACCTCCCCTGTAAATATACCATCCCCGAGATTACAACTCGGCCAATTTCAACAACAATCCGAGAATGGAACTCGGCCACATTATCAACAACAATGCCAACAATTATTCTAGCAACACTATAATATTCAAAATGATCCACTTAACATACAATACCGCCCGAACCTCTCCAACTTCATAAACCATATCAACAACCACACTTTAACAATACTACCCAGGCAATGTAAGAATTCAAGCTAATATCGCATTAACTTCTCCAATATTCCGATAACGATTGCAACTTTATTTTAAGCCATCAAACCTTCATTTTTCTTCATTAAATTCACAATACAACAACTAAAACGTCGAATAGAATCAATTCACCATAACTTGCCAAACCTCCCCACATTCGGCCATCACAACTACATGCATATTTTCATGAATTTTCCATTCATTTCTATACATTACATTTCAACAACAACAACAACCAACATGCTACACAAAATCAATCCACTTTTCTTACACAACATCACACTCACACACACGGCCACATCACCACAGCATTTTTCATGAATTCCATTTATTTCTACACACTCCAACATGCATGAATCATCTATAACATATGTAAAGAAGATTTAATACATACCTCTTACACTTAGCTTTCCAACTTCCGGCTAGGGTTGAAATTCCACCAAAAGAACGTTTTGTTCGCTCCAACAACTCTTCCATGTTAAAGAGGACATTCCAATTGGTCGGAAAGCTAGAAGAGAATAATTTTTAGATCAACTTTCCTCATGGCCATATTTGGCCACCATGGCCGAATACACCTCTTTTTTTTTCTTTCTTTCTTTCTTGTTTCTTCAATTAAAATGATGAATAACTCCTCATCTCTCACATATATATAGTCCATATGAGCATGTGAGGGGCACATGCCTTCTCCTCCATTTTTTTTTTCTAGAGAATTATTCTTTTTTCTTGAATTTTTAGAAATGGTCAAAGAAGACTAAGAGTCTTCTTAAGTAAGCTTTGGTCCATGCATTCTTTCATTATTTATAATTAGCCTCCCATTGAATAAAATGTGGGCACATGCTACCCATGCCACACGGCCATATTGGAAATTTCAAGAATTTTCTTGAACATTTGTGAAATTACCATTTTGCCCCTAGGCTTCCACAATACTAGCATGAACCATTTTGCGAATTTTCCTTTTTGCCCTTAACCTTTCTCAATATTTCCATACTAATAATGTTCATAAATAATATTCATAACCACTTGTACATTAAAATAATTTTGGAAGATGATCATTCCCTTAACTCTGCCACGACTACCTTGAAATATCCGAACGTACAAAATGCGGGATATAACATCCTCCCCCCCTTTAGAACATTCATCCTCGAATGTTCAACTTATCTTGTGGGGTGTCACAATACTTCGGGAGGGTCCCCTTTATAGTCGTTCTTCTCTTTATGCCCATTCCTTATCCTTTACCTTATTCTCCTTGGCTTTTACACAAATCCTCATTTCAGGTCGTAGGTTCCCTTTTCTGGTACTTGAAAATATGGTGATCCCTTTTTGTCCTAATATAATATGGTCTCCCCCCCTTTAAGGGGCTTCTTATATGCCGACAGTCCTTCTATAAAGTCTTTGTTTATACCTTATTCCTCACTTTCTTTCCCAACTCTGTGCCTAACATATCGAGAACTTCTTATCCTAAATTTTCCTTCTACTTTCCGTCTATGTCATCCTTTTGTCCACCTTTCCATCCACTATTCATCCTTTCACTTGCTTAGTTCGCTTGTTCGTAATTCTTCCTTAACTGCGCGTTTGTACTGTAGCTGTGTGTCCATATCTCTCAAGCGTTCTGCTACTTTTGTTCTCAGCACAGAATCCTTACAATGTTTTTTCACTCTCCCTATCCTTGCTCGTCAAACCTTTAACCATATTAATATAGCCACGTATCTATTCCTTCATATTCCTTCCAAGGACCTAAGTCTCTTAATACTGTCACAGAGCCTAAACATTCCTTCTCTTACCTCACATTCCCTTGTCATAGTCACTATTCTTTTCGCCCCACTTATTAAAATTATGTCCTAGGACCTCACACATTTCTCTTCTGTCCCATATTACCACACTTTATCCCTTTCACATGCCTACCTTTGAATTTTTACCCAAATAGCCTCGTACTTTACCGGTAATTTCTCTCGGAATTTCACTTCACTAAGGTTTTCTTAACTTTCATGTTTTCCCGACATTTTGATCTCCATATTTCCCATCTACTCACTCACTTTCTTCTCCAAATATCATTGTGTCAAAATTTCCAATCTTGACCTGTAGTAAGAATAATGGCATCTTATCTTGTAACACTTGTACCCTTTACCTTTGTTGCTACTTGGACTTCGGTGTCTTTATTCTATTGATGCCGTCCATATCGTAGCACCGGTCATTGGGACACACGTGTCCGCTAATACAATCAAAGATAAGGCATCATACGCATTCATATGTGTATACATAATTGCTATCAACTAGCCCACAAAATACTTCCAAACGTCGTTCAAGACTATCCTAATTCCAAAGCTGTAGCGTACTTTCTGTCTCTTCTCTAGTCTCGCCTGTCGCATGCTTGGTGGCTTCTTACAATCTCCAACCATCCCGCATACTTCTAGTTTCCCTTAGGCCATTCTAGCCTCTAGTTTGTCTCTTATACTTAAAATTGTGGAATTTCTTCATACTTCCCAGGGGGGTCACCCATCCTCCCACCTTAGCACGCTTAACCTCGAAACATTGGTGGGATTCGGTGCCTTCATGCTGATACAATCACGTCCACTTCCTCGTATGGCCTTTGTTACATGACACGGAGCAAGTCGAAGTCTTACAGATTCGTAACACGTCCTTTATTTTATAATTACTATTTTACCCTTTTCGACCTTCAATACTCACCTTTGGAAATTCTTATCATTCGAAATCTGTACGCCGCAAATACCCACATTACTGTACAGAGTATATGGCTACATATCACATTCTAGCCATCCAAAACCTACTGTTTCAGGTAACAGGACAAGTATATCCAGACTTACCTTTATAACCTCCCATGTCACCACTTGCCATTTTTCGCCGTATGTAAGGCTTACGTAAGGAATCTTATTTCTTGTGACTTGGCTCTATCGCACGATCTAAGAGAGAAAGAAGGTCAACAATCCCTAGATGCCCCGTAGCCTCCTGTTTATAAATGTGGCGTGCTTCACACCATAAACAGGACTCTACCGGACACGACTTTGCAGACAACCCCTAGGACAGACCTGCTCTGATACCACTTTGTCACACCCTAATTCCGCTAGGGTGTGATGGGCACCCGACCCCATATCCGGAGCCGAGCGAATCCACAGACTCTTATTACACACATAATTTCTTCGAACTCAGAAATCAAATAAAGTGAAATACATAGTAAGTTTTCAAATCTTTCTTTCATCGGTGTTTTCAAACCTAACAAATTTGTAATCATATAGAGCTTATTACATAACACAGAATGACACATCGGCTGATGGAGCCGCTCCCAGAACTGACAACCAACAAACCTAACAAATCTGTAATCATATAGAGCTTATTACTCTAACATTAATCCGGAAATCAGAACGTACTTATACTCTGACTCGACAACGCTCCAGAAGCAAATGGAGCTCGCCAATCCTGCTGAAACATCTTCTGACAGATCTTCTATTCATCTGTAGGTACCTGCGTGGCATGAAACGCAGCCCCCGAAGAAAAAGGGATCAGTACGGAATATGTAATGAGTATGTAAGGCATAAGATACAGAAAACAGAACCATAATTAAAACAAACAGTACAGAAGGTACGTACATTACCCAGAATACCAAATGCTTACTTTCCAGACTCGAATCATACATCGGAAGAAGTATAGACCCGGAATACCAAAACACCAGAATATCAAGATGCTTATTTTTCCAGACACAAATCGTGAATGGCAATGTCATACATAATATAATAATGTCGCGGAACGTACGACCCGATCCATACATATACATACATATATATATCGCTGCGGAACGTGCAGCCCGATCCATATAACATATCACATGTGCGGATAACGTGTCCCGGCCCTCGAGTGAGGGACTCGGTGAATAGAATCATGTATGTCCACATCGTACATCACATATGCATAACGTGTCTCGGCCCTCGAGTGAGGGACTCGGTGAATAGAATCATGTATGTCACATCAAATATCATGTATGCATGTAACGTGTCCCGGCCCGCCAGTGAGGGACTCGGTGGATAACATGTCCCGGCCCTTCAGTAAGGGACTCGGTAGAGGGGATCCGGTCTGGATCTGGCGCCATCATCATATAACGTGTCCCGGCCCTCTACTGGTGGGTCTCGGTGAACAATGCAGTGGAGTACCCACGAGAACATAACATGCCCTGGCCCGGGACTCAGTGAACAGACATACAGAGACTTGCACGAGCAGAGTAGTGCGAAACCATATGCACACAAACCAAGACTCGATAGATACATACACTTACTGTCATCAGAAGGCTCAGAAACAAGTTTCGGATCCATCCGACTTAGCAAGAGAAAGTTACGAGCGTTTGAAGTACAGAACGCTCTACAAGTATTTCAGAAGCCATTTTTGAGAAATCGAAGCAGAAGTCATATCATGTAGCTTTTGAATATCATATAGATAAAATCAAATACAACTTTTGGAATCATATTTACGTATCATAATATATCAAAGTGTCGATGGAATCATCAAACGTGCTATCATACTTACAGAATCCTTTCAGAAACATATTTCATGAAAGTTGGGGACATTAAATCTTACAGAACTCTTTCGAAACACAATTCGTTATGCTTATCTCGTTATTCAATCGTATAGTGAGCTCGATCATATCAGACACACTAATACGTGAAACGTATCAGAATCATAGACAGACTCGGAAACATATCAAATAGAACTCCAGAAACAAATCTCTTCCGGATATCATATGGATCAAATCAAATATATCCTTTAGAATCATATGTACATATCAAAGTATATTAAGGGTTCAACGGAATAGTTAAACGTACTGTCATTTGGAAATCAAAATGTTAATCATACCAATTTTCTTTCGAATGCCATTTACAAACATGTCAAACAAAACTTTGGACATTTACGCATACAGAACTCTTTAGGGACAAAACTCAGAATTCAAGAGTAGAATTTCCCCAAACTGCATATCATATCTTACCTTATGTAGCTCTAGGACATGCCAAGAAAGAGAGGTAAGCCTTACATACCTGTGCCACGCCTTACTAGCTACGCTTATTTGTCCAAATTCGCTAATCTACATTCAAGAAAATCGACAGAATCATCAAACACATTGCCATATACTTACTTTAACCTTCCAAATGAATTCACTTATATTCTGCCGAAATTTCGGCAGCACCTCCCCTATAAATATACCATCCCCGAGAATACAACTCGGCCAATTTCAACAACAATCCGAGAATGGAACTCTGCCACATTATCAACAACAATGCCAACAATTATTCTAGCAACACTATAATATTCAAAATGATCCACTTAACATACAATACCGTCCGAACCTCTCCAAATTCAATAAAAACATTAGCAACATATTTTCTTTTTTCTAAATTCATAAACCATATCAACAACCACACTTTAGCAATACTAACCATGCAATGTAAGAATTCAAGCTAATATCGCATTAACTTCTCCAATATTCCGATAACGATTACAACTTTATTTTAAGCCATCAAACCTTCATTTTTCTTCATGAAATTCACAATACAACAACTAAAACGTCGAATAGAATCAATTCACCATAACTTGCCAAACCTCCCCACATTCGGCCATCACTACTACATGCATATTTTCATGAATTTTCCATTCATTTCTATACATTACATTTCAACAACAACAACAACAACCAACATGCTATACAAAATCAATCCACTTTTCTTACACAACATCACACTCACACACACGGCCACATCACCACAACATTTTTCATGAATTCCATTTATTTCTACACACTCCAACATGCATGAATCATCTATAATATATGTAAAGAAGATTGAATACATACATCTTACACTTAGCTTGACAACTTCCGGCTAGGGTTGCAATTCCACCAAAAGAACGTTTTGTTCGCTCCAACAACTCTTCCATGTTAAAGAGGACGTTCCAATTGGTAGGAAAGCTAGAAGAGAATAATTTTTGGATCAATTTTCCTCATGGCCATATTTGGCCACCATGGCATATGATGCATACATGTTATGATGATGAGTATGAGTAAGATAGCATGCATTACTTCATTTATGATTATCAGTCAGATCCAGATGTCTCATGTTGATGTTATACCCATATTATTGATGTCTCCTTTCATTATGTATGCCTCTCATACTCGGTACAATATTCATACTGACGTCCTTTCTTCGGACGCTGTATTCATGCCCACAGGTAGACAGGGGGGAGAGCTTGGCCCAGGTCCTCAGTAGCTGTCAGCTGATAGACAGCACTCCATTGTTCGGAGGTGCTTATGGCTATTCTTTTGATGTACATTCATATATGCATATTTTTGGGCATGACGGAGTCTTGTTCCGCCTATGTATTCATTATGTTAGTAGAGGCTCGTAGATTCGCAGTGTGGGTTAGATGGTCTCACAAGATGTTTTCATATGTATGTATATTACTTTGATGGCCGAGAGGCAAACATATATAAAGTAATTATGTTTTGATTAAATATGATTTTCCTACAATTGGTATGTAAAATTGATAAAAGAGTATTAAATGAGTAAGACAAGTAGTAGAGTGAGCGGTGCTCGGTAATTTGCTCCGGGTACCCGTCGCGGCCCCCCTAGCTGGGTCGTGACAGAAGTGGTATCAGAGCAGTTCGTCCTAGGAAGTGTCTACGAGCCGTGTCTAGTAGAGTCTTGTTTATGGTGTGTTGCGCGCCACGCTAATAAACAAGAGGCTACAGGGAATTTAGGAAAATGACCATCTTTCTTCTCATGAGATCGTGCGATAGAGCCATGTCTAGGATTATATTATTCCTAAAAGTGCATTATGGTTTCCGAAAAGAATGCCGCCGAAAGGAAAAGCTACAGTTGCCCAAATAGGCAAAGCTACGACGAAGAAGCGGGCAGAAAGGGAGCCTCCGGCGGAGGTAGAGGAAAGTGAATCGTAAAGTGAGGCCGTGCCCAATGTAGAAGAGCAGGGAGGAGCCTCAGCTCCGATTCCTCCACCGGGTGCTTCGGGTCAACAAGTGTCCGAGGCCATACATTTATTGACACAGTTGGTTGCCGCTCAGGCACAATGACAAAATGCGGGCCCAAGTGATCGTTCGGCTAGTACAAGAGCCCGTGATTTCCTTACTCTAAACCCTCTAGAATTTTTCGGGTCGAAGCCGGATGAGGACCCACAAGGTTTTAGCGATGAGATGTTGCGGATGCCGAAACTTATGCATGCTTCTGAGACCGAATCTGTGGAGTTGACCTCATATAGACTTCGCGACGTGGCGGTACTATGGTAGAAAAATTGGGTGATATCAAGGGGAGAGAACGCACCACCTCCCGTTTGGCAAGAATTTGTTGATGCTTTTATTCGTCATTACTTGCCACCTGAAGTCCGCCGAACTAGAGAGGACAGGTTCTTGAATTTGAAACAGGGAAGCATGAGTGCCCGAGAGTATACTATGCAATTCAACTCATTGGCCCAGTATGCTCCGACTATGGTGGCTGACATGGGAGACCGAGTCTATAGATTTGTGAGTGGTTTAGGACCACACTTGTTCAGAGATTGTCTGACAGCCTCTTTGCAAGATGGGATGGATATTTCCCGGATACAGGCCCATGCTCAGAACCTCGAGGAACGACAACGACAGCAGAGAAGTGACCGTGATGGTGATAGAAGACAAGGTAAGAGGGCTAGATCTATGGGGGAGAGCAGTGAGTACCGAGGGGGACCAAAACAGACGCATTCTAGGCACTCAGGTCAGACAGTGACCAGTGCACCTCCCAGATTCTCGGATAGGAGGTTTTGACCGTTCTTTTCAGTCAGGCCAGGGGTAGAGTTCGAGGGCTTCGGATTCACAGTCTAGGGGAGACTTTAGCCAGAGGATACCTCCAGTACCGTGGTGTAGCCAGTGCGGTAAATTACATTCCGGACAGTGTCGTCAGGGTTCGGATGCTTGTTATGCTTGCGGGCAGGTTGGTCATATGATGAGAGACTGCCCCTCCGTGAGAGATAAAGCGGGGACTCAGCCCACAGGTTCAATAACGGGTTCTTCGTCAGCTCGCCCGACAGCACAGACTCCTCAGACTACAGCAGGCAGAGGCAGAGGTAGAGGGGGAGCATCCACTTCAGGTGCTGTTCAGCCCCGTGTATATGCCTTAGCTGGGCGATAGGATCTTGAGTCTTCCCCAGATGTTGTTACAGGTACCTTGATTATATTTTCCCGTGACGCATATGCTCTGATTGATCTGGGTTCTACCTTCTCATATATTACTCCGTATATCGCTGATTGTGTTGGGGTGAGACCCGAGCCGATTAAACCTTTCGAGGTATTCACTCCAGTTGGTGATCCCGTAATAGCGAGACAAGTATATCAGGACTGTGTAGTCATTATATGTGATCGCCAGACGACAGCGGATTTGATTGAACTTGAGATGATAGATTTCGATGTAATTATGGGTATGGACTGGTTGGCATCGTGCTATACTAATGTTTACTGCCGGACCAAGGTAGTTCGATTCCAATTTCCGGGAGAGCCCATACTTGAGTTGAAGGGTAATACAGCTTCCACAAAGGGTAGGTTTATTTCCTACCTTAAGGCGAGAAAGATGATAGCCAAAGGTTATATTTGTCATCTAGTTCGGGTTCATGACACGGAAGCGGAAGTTCCAACTTTCCAGTCTGTCCCGGTAGTGAATGCATTCCCAGATGTGTTTCCCGACGAGTTACCAGGCCTTCCTCCAGAAAGGGAGATTGATTTCGCCATTGATGTATTACCAAACACCGAGCCTATTTCTATTCCTCCGTATTGAATGGCTCCAGCAGAACTGAAAGAGCTAAAAGCACAGCTAAAAGATTTACTTGAGAAGGTGTTTATAAGGCCTAGTTCTTCGTCGTGGGGAGCACCAGACCTGTTCGTAAAGAAGAAAGACGGATCGCTACGAATGTGCATCGACTACAGGTAGTTGAACAAGGTGACAATAAAGAATAAATACCCTCTTCCCAGAATCGACGATTTGTTTGATCAATTACAGGGCGCTAAATGGTTCTCCAAGATAGATCTGAGATCGGGTTATCATCAGGTGAGAATTAGGGAAGCAGATATTCCCAAGACTGCCTTCAGGACAAGATATAGTCACTACGAGTTTCGAGTAATGTCGTTTGGGTTGACAAATGCCCCGGCAGTGTTTATGAATTTAATGAACAATGTGTTTAGGCCATTCTTGGATCTCTTCGTGATAGTATTTATCGACGATATTTTGGTGTACTCTCGCACAGAGTCAGAACATGCAGATCATCTAAGGTTTGTTCTTGGCGTTCTTCGAGATCGATAATTGTATACAAAGTTTTCAAAGTGCGAGTTTTGGCTTAATTCTGTTGCATTCCTGGGTCATGTTATTTCAGATGATGGTATCCGAGTCGACACTCAGAAAATAGAAGCTGTGAAGACTTGGACAAGGCCTACGACACCCATGGAAGTTCGTAGATTCCTTGGGTTAGCAGGATACTATAGAAGATTTGTAGAGGGCTTCTCATCTATTTTAGCCCCATTGACAAAGTTAACCCAGAAGTCGGCTAAATTCCAGGGGAGTGATGCCTGTGAGCGTAGCTTCCAAGAGTTGAAAAACAGGTTGACCTCAGCGCCAGTGCTAACACTTCCAGAAGGATCAGATGGCTATGTAGTATATTGTGACGCCTCCGGTGTGGGATTAGGATGTGTATTGATGCAGAATGGGAAAGGTATTGCATATGCTTCGAGACAGTTGCGGTCATTCATGCATTGAAAATGTGGAGACACTACTTATGTGGTGTGCACGTGGATATCTATATGGATCACAAAACCCTTCGATATATTTTCAAACAGAAGGAGTTGAACCTGCGGCAAAGGCGATGGTTAGAATTACTGAAGGATTATGATGTGAACATTCTATATCATCCAGGGAAGGCGAATGTAGTAGCAGATGCACTTAGCCACCGATCGATGGGTAGTTTATGTGGAGTTCCTTCGAAAAAATGAGAAATGGTTCGTGAGGTCCATCGGTTAGCAAGTCTCGGCGTACGGCCAATTGATTCAGGAGATGCAAGTATTAGCATCAATGACCTCACAGTTTCATCATTGAATCTAGAAGTTAAGGAACAGCAATATGAAGATCCTCAGTTAAGCCACTATCGAGATCTATCTCAGGAAAAGGAAAAGTCTCCATTCGAAGTTTCCATAGAAGGGGTTCTTAGATATCGAGGCCGACTATGTGTACCGAATGTGGCAAACTTGCGCCAACGGATTTTAGAGGAACCACATTATTCCCGGTATTCTATTCATCCAGGTGCAACCAAGATGTACCACGATCTCAAATTGATATATTGGTGGGATGGCATCAAGAGGGACATAGCAGAATTTGTAGCACAGAGCCCAAATTGCCAGCAAGTGAAGGCCGAGCATCAAAAACCAAGAGGCTTATTGTTATATCCCGCATTTTTGTGCAATCGGATAACTCAAGATAATCGCGGGAAAATGACAAACAAGGCTTCATTTTTATTTTTGTTTGGCATATGAGTTGTTTATGAAGAATTTTGAAGTGGGAATGTTGAGAAAGGTCAAGGGTATAAAGGGAAATTCGCAACATGACTCGTGGAAAAATGGAGGAAGACGAAGGGTAAATTTGGAATTCGGAAAAATTTATTTTTCATGAAGAGCAAAATAGAACAAAAAAAAAAAAAGTGGGCTTGAGTCATTTGGGCCATGTTGGCCATCCAAATGATAGTGGGCTTAAGCCCACATGAAAGCTTAATGGACAAGGTTTAAAGATGACTAAGTCATCTTATTTCTCACATTATCTCTTAGAAATTTCAAGAACATTGAAGAACAAAAGAGAGGGAGAAACCTAAGGGCCATTTTCGGCCAAGCTCAAGACCAAGAAAAAAATTCCTTCAAAAATCATTTTCTACCAATTGAAGGGTCCTTAGTAAAGTGAAGAGGTTCTTGGAGCAAGAGAAATTCATATTCTTGCAAGCTACAAGGCATTGCTAAGTGGGAAGTCAAGGAGAAAAGGTAAGAACTTATACTCTTTTATATGTCATGGATGTTTATGTATGTTGTAGTGTACAAAAATGGATGAAATTCATATGGAATATGAACATGGGGGTGTGGCCGTGCATGTACGTGTGTGTGTGGAAATTATGTTCTAATTATTGATCTAGTGTTTGGTTGTTATTGTTGTGGATGCTATGTTGATAATGGAAGTTGAATGATTTTGGAGAGGTTGTAGTTGTGTATGCATGATGTTGGCCGTGAGTGTTGTGTGTGTGGTAGCCGTGTAGTTGTGGTGTGGTGTGGAGGAAAATGAGTTAATTTTATTTAGTATATTGGTTGTTGTTGTGTGGATTCTATATTGCTAATAAAAGCTTAATAATCTTAGTGAAATGGTAGAAGTTGGAGACTTGTGGTTGAAGTTTATGTAAATTGAATATTATGTTTTTACATGTATGGAAGACAATGATATTAGTATGGTGTTGTTGGAATATATATTACTAGGTTGTTATTGTTTTTATTGGAGTTAGAAGGCTTTGAAGGAAGTAGTATATTGATTGAGTTGTGATAATGTATCTTGGATTGAATATGGAAATTGTTAGTATGGTTGTTGACATTATGTTGATAGTTTGGCCGGGTTGAATTCCCTGATTGTTGTTGATTAAAAATTGGCTAAGTTGAATTTTGGGGATGGTGTATTTACAGAGGAAGTGCTGCCGAAATTTCGGTAGACAAGTGTTATCTTAAGATTTAACTTCTAAATGCTCTAATCAATGTTTGGTGAATGTGACCAAATTGTAGATTTTGGCGGATTTGCAACTTGAATTTGGAATAGCATAAGGAGCGGAAAAAGGTATGTAAGGTTTTACTCTTTCTTCCTTGGCATGTCTTAGGCATACTAGGTTGGATACGAGCCTCGGGGACAACTCTATTCTCCGGAATCCGCACCTAAAGTTACCCCTTTTTCATTCAGTAGAATCGAATTCGATATTCATGAATAGTTGGGAAAATTGCCTAGATATCTAGAACTTGTGCAAATGAGACCCGACTACCTTAAAACTCTCACAAGTGACGTCATGAAATGTAATGTACGTAAATTGTGTACGCCGCCTCACTCGGCCCGAGGTGGGCCCATTGTTTCTGAATTTTCCTTATTGTTCCGTATGACTTATTTTGAAGTAGAATCCAAAGGAAACTTTTGATCCTTGTTCCGTTTATCAAACGTTAAGTACTGTAACTATTCTAATGGAAATATGTCTATGATGACAATGATAACAATGATGCTAAGAAGAGAATATGTCTATGATAAGTATGACAAGAATGATTCCATGGCTAAGAGTCTTAAGCCAAGGATTCAATATGAGTATGAAAGTGTTAAACTAGTTCTTGATCTTTAATTCTATTCCTTAGTTATGACATTATTTTTCTAAAGATTACAAAGCATATGAATTGACGTCTATGATGCCCATGATTCCATTCTATGTTTCCTTTAATGCTATTCTCCGTTGATAGTCTCGCCTTAAAATAGTCGTTCCTTCGAGGTGAGACAAAGCGATCACGGTTATTCCATAATGTAATCGGAGGTCACTGACCTTACGTCACTCCGATGGATACATGATTTTCTTTGGGTTCTCCTGCATGCTTATATGACATATGTATACGAGATATGTATATGTATATGGGGAAGGGGAAGGGACACATGTTTCATTGCCACCTGATCAGCTGGCGTTATCATCCCGGACGCGAGATGCCCGGACGCGTGATATATGGGCGAGCCGACGTATTTCGGTGCTATGTGGGCGAGCCGACATTGTTCGGTGCTACGATATGACATGCTATGATATCACATGATATGATATGACATGATATGATATGACATGATATGATACGATATGATATGATATGATAAGACATGACATGGTATAAGTTCTATTTTCTATGTCTATGAAAAAGAAATGTTTTTTTAAAAAGGGAAAGACAAGCATGCATGGTATCGGCCTGAAAGGGTATTCCTATGTACAGGTTACTTTCTTGTCTCACTATATGTCCTATGATCCCATGATATTGTTAATCATACCTTATGTTTCAGTTTGTATTATCTTCCACGCCTTACATACTCGGTACACTATTCGTACTGACGTCCCTTCTTGTGGACGCTGCGTTTCATGCCGCGTAGGTCAGCAGGTAGACAGATTTGACTCCTAGAAGCTCCATCAGCAGTACTGTGTCAGCGCTCCAGTTGTTCCGGAGCCTCAGCTTCTGTGTACTACTTTTGTGTACATATTCGGGCGCGGTAGAACCCGGCCCTTCTTGTATATATATGTGTGCTATGTTTAGAGGCTCGTAGACAGATATGTACAGTCAGATGGTTTGTACTTTTGTTCGTTTTGGGGTTGTATAACATGCTAGTAGATTTTATTAACACCTGATTATGGTTATGCTATTAATGATAGGAATAAGTAAAGAAACAACGGATTTACCAATCTGGCCCACTTAGTAATAAGAATGAGATACGAGTTAGGGGGTGCTCGGTACAAGTATCGGGTAGCCGTCGCGGCCCCTAGTTGGGTCGTGACACTTATTGCAAGCAATTGAGATTCCTACGTGGAAATGGGAAGAAACTAATATGGATTTTGTGGTAGGATTACCCCGTACGCGAGGGAAGTATGATTCTATATGGGTGATCGTGGACAAACTCACGAAAGCAGCTCATTTTCTCCCCATTAGAACCACATATTCAGCGGAAGATTATGCGAAATTGTATCTCAAGGATATTGTACGACTTCACGGTGTTCCCTTGGTCATTATCACAGACAGAGGGGCACAGTTCACAGCCAAGTTCTGGAAGTCCTTTCAAGAAGGTCTAGGTACTCAAGTTAAGCTCAGCACGGTGTTCCATCCGCAGACCGACGGACAAGCCGAGCGTACTATTCAGACCTTGGAAGATATGCTATGAGCGTGTGTGTTGGACTTTGGTGGTAGTTGGGATGAGCATTTGCCTCTTATTGAATTTGCCTATAATAACAACTATCATTCCAGTATTCAAATGGCTCCATACGAGGCCTTATATGGAAGAAAATGCAGATCTCCAATTGGATGGTTTGAAACCGGAGAAGTACAACTGATAGGCCCCGACTTGATCCAACAAGCAGTTGAAAAGGTTAAATTGATTCGAGACCGACTGCAGCTCAAAGTCGCCAAAAGTCTTATGCAGATAATCGTCGACGAGACTTGGAATTTCAAGTGGGCGATTGGGTGTTCCTGAAGGTATCGCCAATGAAGGGAGTGATGAGATTTGGCAAGAGGGGAAAGCTAAGTCCCAGATATATCGAACCCTACCAAATCATTGGCAAGGTGAGTTGAGTAGCCTATGAATTGGACTTGCCTTCAGAGCTCGAATCCGTGCACCCAGTATTCCATGTTTCGATTCTCCGCAAGTGTATTAGAGACCCAACAAGAATAGTTCCGGTTGACGATGTGCAAGTAACAGAGAAGATAACATACGAGGAAATGCCCATTGCCATTTTTGATAGACAAGTACGAAGGCTTCAGAATAAAGAGGTTGCTTCAGTCAAAGTTCTATGGCAGAACAATAATCGGGAAGAAATGACTTGGGAAGCGGAGGAGAAGATGGAATCTATGTACCCCCATTTGTTCCAACCCCCAGACGAGATTCAAGATGAGACGTCGATGATGTAAGGTATGTATGTTTTAATTTTATGTTTTTGGTCGTGTGTGGCCATAAATGTGTTGATATTGTGACATAGCCCTGTGAGGCGAAGATATTGTGGGTTGTTGTAATGGGAAGGTAGTGTCCAAATTACAAAGGGAACTCTGGCAAATATTTTCCACGATCCCCCAGTGTCGAACATTCGAGGACGAATGTTCCAAAAGGGGGGAAGAATGTTACACCTCGGAAATTTCTCCGTACCTGTATGATGAGTGGAATGATGAAGAGTTTGAGTGTATGATGTTTTGTTAAGTCGGGAATGGCTAATTATGAATTTGTGGAAATAAGAAAGTCGCGGAAAATTTTCAGCCCAGTGGTCGTATATGGAACTATACGGCTCGTAAAGTGATTTACGGACCGTATAGTGCAATCGTCCTTCAGCTTGCCAAAAATCTCAAGTTCTGCCCAGTGTTGAATATGGTTAAATACGACCCAGTTTACGGCCCGTAAACTAGTTTACGGTCCGTAAACCAGGTCGTAAACTGCCATGTTCCTCAGCCAAAACTTTCTATTTTTGAAATGATTAAATATGGCCATGGAGGACGGACCGTAAATCGAAATACGGTCCGCATATGGTGGTTTACGACCACTGTTTATCCCGACAAGAATTCATTAAAGATTAGATTTTGAGATTATTAAGAGGGACTTAAGCCCATTTCACGTCATTTTTCATCCAAACACTTCAAGAAAACTCTAGAGTGTTCTTCAACACTTCAACTCTAAGAATATCAAGAAATCCAAGGAAACCTAAGATTATCAACACCAAATTCATGGAATCAAGTGTAAGAACACAACAAAGGATCATCTAAGTGAAGAAATTTCAAAGAAGGTGGAACTAGGGTTTGGGTTAATTGAAGTATTTCAACTTAAGGATTGTTCAACCATCATCCAAGGTAAGTTTCATGATTATTCCATGTTGTTTGAAGCATTGGAAAGCTTAGACACTTGATATGTAGAAGAACATAGAAATGGGTCATTGTTGAGTGAATAGTGACATAAATGAATGATAGTGGAATTGAACTATGAATATTGAAGTGTTGTGAGTACAAATACGTTATAAATGATGTTTATATCATGAAACAAGCATTAAATGCATGAAAACGCAAGGATGAGCTAGAAGTAGAAATAAGGGAAAATTGGAGGAAAATGGTGGATTTTTCCAAATGTACGTAAACGACGATAGTCGATTGTGATATTGCGAGTAATATTATGAATGTTGGGAGTTAATATAAAACATGAGAAAAGTAGTATGAGCGAAGGAAGCGCTGCCCAACCTTTCCTAGAATTAGCGATGCGTTCTTATAGTTAGTTTACTAATGTTGATACGAATTCTCTTATGAAGGTAACGACGTGATATCGACAGAGAACAAGTGAGCGATATCTTAGCTAAACGACCAAGGTATGTGAGGCTAGTCCTTCTTTCTAATGGCATGAATCTTTTAGCTTGAATCCCTATTCCTTGCATGAGTTCTTACATTCTAAGAAGTTAAAATCTTATACCTATGAATGTCTATATGAGATAAGTTATACGATATGATGACACTAGAATGATGATGATGTTATTCCTTGCCTACACTCACCTTATGTACTAGTCCTTTCAAGGTGAGGCAGAATGTCCATAATGGTTCCATAATGTAACTGGGGGTCACGACCTTACGTCACCCCGATAGAGTAAAGTTGATCATGAGCCTTATACACGCATTATGATAAGATAAGTATTTTATGATAAGCATATTACTATGAGTATTTACGATAAGCATGTCATGAGCATTTCACACCGTGCCTAGTTGGCCGGGCAGACACCGCTTCGGCAGGCGGCGATACGGATACACCACGACCTTCGGGCGTGGGCAGACACCACTAGTGGGCGGCATGAGATGGTACCCCGGACGCGGGAGGCCTGGACGCGGGCTAATATTATTGATTATCACACCGTTCCGACATGGACGGGCAGCTTGCATATGATGCATACATGTTATGATGATGAGTATGAGTAAGATAGCATGCATTAATTCATTTATGATTATCAGTCAGATCCAGATGTCTCATGTTGATGTTATCCCCATATTATTGATGTCTCCTTTCATTATGTATGCCCCTCATACTCGGTAGCACTCCATTGTTCGGAGGTGCTTATGGCTATTCTTTTGATGTACATTCATATATGCATATTTTTGGGCATGACGGAGTCTTGTTCTGCCTATGTATTCATTATGTTAGTAGAGGCTCGTAGATACGCAGTGTGGGTTAGATGGTCTCACAAGATGTTTTCATATGTATGTATATTACTTTGATGGCTGAGAGGCAAACGTATATAAAGTAATTATGTTTTGATTAAATATGATTTTCCTACAACTGGTATGTAAAATTGATAAAAGAGTATTAAATGAGTAAGACAAGTAGTAGAGTGAGCGGTGCTCGGTAATTTGCTCCGGGTACCCGTCGCGGCCCCCTAGCTGGGTCGTGACAAGAAGACACACAATGAAGAATCTGAAGGCATAATTTGCAAGGAAAATCACCGGACACAACTATCAGAATATCCACAACACAGGACAGGTACATATAAACAAGGCTAGTGTCATACAAATACAACAGGTTAAACAGAGAGGAAGAGTACACAATCAAATTCTAAGTCAAGACCTATATTAAATGGATTTAATGGATGCCTTATTTGTGGTATTAGCATCTTATGATGCTCATTCAAGTGGGAAAAAATTAAATCTACACAAGGATAAGCCATGGCTAGAAGGAGATTTACAACAGATACAGTTACACATGATATAACAAAGTGGGGAACAAATAGAGCTTACAAAGTCACTACAGATATAACAGGTTCAACAGAGTGAAATAGTACACAATCAAATTCTAAATCATGACATATACCAAATGGATTTGAGTGATGCCTTATTTGTAATATTAGCATTATATGATGCTCATTCAAATAGGCAGAATTTAAATCTAAAGAAGTATAAGTCATGGCTAGAAGGAGATGTACATGAGGTATAGATACACAGAACAAATCAAAGAAGGGAAGATATAGAGCTTACAAAGCTTACAAGGGAAATGAAGCTCAGATTCATCTGGTTGCATGAACATGGAGAAACACATCATCAGAAACACGACCACAACAACAGGTTGTAACCTCAGCTCGTACAACATCTCAATAGAGAAAGAGGTGGATTAATTCGTGTCCAACAACAAGAAGAAATGGAACAACAAACAAAAAGGGAACAAAAGGGAAAAAATTGATTCACAACACTTAACAGACAAGGAAAGATGAAGATGAGAAAGAGTATAGGGGCAAATCAGGACCATCTTCTTAGCAGCTACAGAGATTCAATTTAGACAAAGCGGCGTGAAAATAGGGCAACAAATTTTAGATATCCCCAATTTAGAAATGGGGATCAAATGTAACATATTTGGACCGAACCAATTTTGGGCTGGTCATTTGTTTTTTTATTTTCTGTGTTGGACCTTCTTTCTTTAAATAAATAAAAATCCCAACCGAGCATTATTAAATAAATAAATAAAAAATATGCATAATAAGTATTTTTAAACCATGCATGCCTCTGTCACCCACTATACTATCTATGAGCCTCTAGGTGTACGTGCATATGTCATTTGCATAACCTGCAGACTCAATAAATACCCAATTAGCAAGCCCGATATAATCCTACTGAGAGGGTTCTTCTGCTCTGCCTGTCAGGACCTGCAGCATGAAATGCAGTGCCGCAGGAAGTGGGACGGTCAGTATGGATAATAGTACTGAGCATGTAAGGCAGTGAAGCAATGACATCAGTAAAATATAAATGTAAACATGGGAGAATAGTGATAACTGGTAAACTGTGACATCTGAAACCATACAATATGCCATGCATGAGAAAATCATTTTGCATATGCAAGTAAATATACATAATATATACATAAATATAACATACCCGGCCCTAGTGGGACTTGGTGTGAAGTGTACCCGGCCCTTTCGGGACTCGGTGTGAAACGTACCCGACCTTTTAGGACTCAGTGTGTATATCATCATCATCATCAGATCATTATCCTCCCCGCGTCAGGGGCTTTCCACGTCCGGGAAGACATCATCATATCATAACGTACCCGGCCCTAATGGGACTAGGTGTGAAACATACTCGGTCCTTACAAGACTCGATGTGAATACCCAATTGATTAGTGGTTGCACATCTATGTGCTGTACCGGCCGATAGCGAAGCTCGGTGTAGTAAAATAGTGCATATATATAACATCGGTCCTTTCAGAGTGACGTAAGGTCATTATATCCCTGAATATCTTATGGACTCGTATCGAGCTCAAAGAATGGCTAAAATGATAATGATTATAAAAACATGATGGGAATCTTTCATGAGATATACTGACATTTTAGCCAGGAGTCAATAAACTTTAGGACAACGGACGTTTACTTAGCTTCGTAAGATGTAAAAAAAATCCATAGAAATATATGGCCTTTCACAAAATGTATATATTTCTCATAAATACGAATTCTTCGTAAAATATATCTTTCAATAAAACATAGGAAATTTGAGTGAATTGACTATGCACGCTAGTGGGCTCTAAGATTCTTGCCAATGAAATTGGTAGCAAAAACCTTACATACCTTTATCTTCCAAAAACGTGACCTGGAGGTATTTTTCATTCCAACGCTGGTCCTTTCCCTGCATCGAATTACAAATATAAGATCTGGGTTAACTCTTGTTTTGCTTGCATGCAAAATCTTAAGTATTATATCTCAATTATTTTAGGGTTACAGAAAAACGGGCAGCATTTCTTCTGTTTTTTGTGACATTGCAAGTGTCGCCAACAGCTCCAACAACAACAACACAACAATACCAATGTTAACCCATATCGATTTCCATGGGATTTTACCAATAGTTTCGGTCACGAGATTAATTCCGCTAATTTTGCCAAAACGTCATAATTCACGAATTTATCTTCGAATTTAACAAAAACCCAAAACCAATAATCCAAATTCCAATTCAATTTCCATACCATTGTCAAAATAACCATTGAAATTAATTAACAACAATCTCCATAGATTTACTTCACATCTCCACCAATTCGAACTTTTATGATTTAGATCTCAGCGAGATTCCTACGGATCTTTCTAAATTATGAGTAGATAGGGAGGATTTTACCTTGGTTCAGCCTTGCATGCATGATATGGCACTTGAGTTGATGTTTCTTCCCATACTTGTGATTACCCAACCACGAAAATCGCAAGATATCAAGCAAGACGTACTTCCCGAGCATTAATTTGGTGTTGGAATTAACTAAATTTGGCTAAGTGTTGGTGGATTTCATTTAGAGTAGTGTGTGGAGGTGTTAGGAGCTTTCTAGAGGGTTGTGGAGTTGAGGAAAATGAATAAAATAAAGTGTAGAGGCCCTTTTATAGGTGTCAACCTCGACTTGGGCCGGGTCACCACATAAGTGGGCTTCTCGGATTTTTGCACAGGTTCGCATGCTTCTGGCAGTCTGTTTTAAAATGCCCATACCTCCCTACTCCGATGTAGTATCGATAAATGGCTCGTTGCGTTGGAAACTAGACTTGATGAACTTCAATTTGGATAGTTTATTCACTCCATAACTCCTCATATGCTAGGCGATATACCCCCTCAAGTTGGACCAGAAATCTCTCTTGAAATTTTGCCGAGTTTTCCCAAAGTTCCAACAACTTACTTCCTTCGACCTGCTCGACCCTGGAACCTTTAGAGACTCTCTTAAAACTTACTTAAAGTCTTTCTTTGCCTTATAAGATTTCCATGGCCCCTCCGGCCTCACATTAGTTTTTACTAACGGCACTAACGATACAAAATTCATTCAAGGTGTACCACCCATTTGTCATGACTTATAGCCCGCGTAAGCTCATGATGTTATCCATCCACAAGCTTCTTCCCCAAAAATATGTCAAGAGTATGGAACATTTTTAGCTCCTGGGAGGGTGAGGTGTAAAAATTAAAAGTGCCGATACCCCTCTACTTGTGTTTGTTCTCGTGGTAAAGGATTTTCCTGAGGTGTTTTCAATAAATTTACCGGGTGTTCCACCAGATCGTGATATAGAATTTTGTATAGATTTGGAGCCTGGCACGAAGCCCATTTCTATTTTGCCATATCAGATGGCACTAGCAGAATTGAAGAATTTGATGGAACAGTTGCAAGATATGGTGAGCAATGGGTTCATTAGACCTAGTGTTTCTCCTTGGGGTGCTCTGGTGTTGTTCGTGAAGAAGAATGATGGGTCTATGTGGATGTGCATCGATTATAGTTAGTTGAACAAGGTTACCATAAAGAATAAGTGTCCCATCCCTCAGATTGATGATTGTTTTGATCAGCTTCAGGTTGCATCAGTCATTTCTAAGATCGGCTTCAGGTCCAGTTATCACCACTTGAAGATTAGGGCCGAGGATATCCCTAAGACCGCTTTCAGACCTGTTATGGTCATTATGAGTTTTTGGTTATGTTCTTTGGGCCATGCCTCAACAGCCTTTACAGATTTGTTAAACGGTGTTTTTAGACTGTATTTTATAGATGATATTCTGATATAATCTCATAGTAGAGCGGAGCACGAGCAATATTTGAGAATTGTGCTTGACTTATTAAAGGAGAAGAAGTGGTATGCTAAGTTCTCAAAGTGTGAGTTTTGGCTTGATTCAGTAGCATTCTTGGGTCACATGGTGACCAAGAATGGGATTATGGTCGATCCAAAGAATATTGAGGCAACTCGTGATTGGGTTAAGCCTACTTCAGTTACAAAGACTCGGAGCTTTGTTGACCTTGCTAGCTATTATTGGCGTTTCATGGAGGGGTTTTAATCTATAACGTCTCTCTTGACCATATTGACTTAGAAGATTGTCCCTTTTTAGTGGTCGGATGAGTGCGAGGTGAGTTTTCAAAAGCTCAAGACTTTATTGACCACAACTCTTATTCTGAATCTTCCTGTAGAAGGAGAGGGTTATACTGTGTATTGTGATGCTTCATGGATTGGCCTTGGTTGTGTGTTATTAAAGAAGAGCAATGTGATAGCCAATACTTCTAGGCAGCTGAAGGTGCACCAGAAGAACTACCCCACTCATGATTTAGAGTTGGCGGTGGTAGTATTTACATTATAGATGTGGAGGTACTACGTGTATGGTGTGCACTGTGAGGTGTTTACCGATTATAAGAGTCTTTAGCACAATTTCAACTCGAGGGATCATAATTTGATGCAGCAAAGGTGGTTAGAAATGCTCAAGGATTATGGTATGTCAATTCTTTATCATCCGGGCAAGGCTAATGTAGTGGCAGATACCTTGAGTCGCAAGTCGGTGAGTATGGGTAGCCTAGCATGTCTGCGGGTTGGGGAGCGACCTTTGGCTATTGATGTTCAGTCTTTGGAAAATATGTTAGTAGGACTTGATATTTCGAAACCTGGCAAGGTTCTGGCTTGTGTGGAAGCACGGTACTCCTTATTATAACAATTCAGAGCCCAGCTGTTTGATGATCCAAGGTTGTGCAAAATTTGAGATAAGTTGCTTAAGGGAATGGTTAGAGAGGCAATTCTTGATAATGAGGGAGTCCGGAGGATCTAGGGCCATATTTGTGTTCCTCGGGTTGGTGACTTGACTAGATTGATTATGGAGGAGGCTTATAATTTTTGGTACGCTATTCATCTAGGAGCTACAAAAATGTATCGTGATTTAAAACAACATTATTGGTGGTGTAGTATGAAAAGGGATATCATAGGATTCATGGCTAAGTGTTTGAATTGTCAACAAGTGAAGCATGAGCATAAACAGTCGGGTGGATTTACTTAGAAGATGGCTATACCGGAGTGGAAATGGGAAAGGATTTCTATGGACTTTGTGGTAGGGTTACCATGGACTTTAGGGAAGTTTGATAATATTTGAGTCATTGTTGACCGTTAGACTAAGGCAACTCATTTCGTACCAGTTCAGACTATCTACAAACCAGAGAAGTTGGCCAGGATCTACATCCGAGAGATGGTTCGTCTGCATGGTGTACCTATGTCTATCATTTCGGATGGAGGCACTCAGTTTACCTCCCATTTCTGGTGGTCTATGCAAAAGGAGTTAGGAACTAGATTTGAGCATAGAATGGCATTCACTCTCAGACTGATGGACAGTCCAAGCATACTATTCAGGTTCTTGAGGATATGTTGCGAGCCTGTGTGATTGATTTTGGTGGTCATTGGGACCAGTTCTTTCCTTTGGCGAAGTTTTCTTACAACAACAGTTACCATTCGAGCATTGAGATGGCACAATTTTAACCATTGTACGGTAGGAGATGTCACTCTCAAGTTGGATGGTTCGATGCTTTTGAGGTAAGGCCTTGGGGTATAGACTTTCTTCGTGATTTTTCAAACAATGCCAAGTTGATTCAGGAGAGGCTTTATACAGCTCAGTGTAGACAGAAAATTTATGCGGATCGGAATGTTCGTGACTTGGAGTTCATGGTAGGTGAGCGAGAGTTACTGAAGGTTTCACCCATGAAGGGTGAGATGAGGTTGGGGAAGAAGGGAAAGTTGAGCCCTTAGTACATTAGTCCATCTGAGATCGTGCAGTGCATTGGTGAGGTAGCCTGTGAGTTGGCGTTACCTCCTGGTTTGTCGGGTGTTCACCCTGTGTTTAATATTTCCATGCTAGAGAAGTATCCATCTGATGGGTCTCATGTGATTCAGTGGGATTTGGTATTTGCTTGATCAGAACCTGGCTTTGGAGGAGGAGCCCGTTGCTATTTTTGATAGACAGATCTGGAAATTGAGGTCCAAAGAGATTGCTTTAGTAAAAGTCCAGTGGAGACATCATTCATTTGAGGAGGCTACCTGGGAGACCGAGTTATATATACGGATTAGATATCCCCAGTTTTTCAGCTATTCAGGTTGTTCTTCTCTCTTTCATGTTCGAGAATGAACATATGTTTAAGTGGATAATGTAATAATTCGTTAGGTCATTTTAGTAATTTTGATTATTTGCCCCTTTTCAACTTTCCCCTAGCCCCGTTACAGTATATTTGACTTGTGGGGATGGGTGGCGCGATTCCTGAGGAAATCGAATGTGTTTTTGGTGAGAAAATGGAGTTTTTGGGATTTCATAAGTGTTAGATCGACCAAAGTCAACATCGGGAGTAAATGAGTCTTTTTGGATTTTCTGTCAATTCCATTAGGTCTGAAATGTCGATTATGACTCGGTAGAGTGGTGAGTACGACTCTCGAGGGTCTTAGGGTTATTTTGGTCTTTTGGGGTTTACCTGGTCAAGAAGATCCCTGTTGGAAATTTTGAGTTCGCGGGTGAGTTCGTAGCGCATTTTAGTGCTAAGATGCATATTTGGTATGTATCCGAGAGGTTTAGGATGAGTCTTGGGATTTCGGGTCGAAGGAGTCAAAAACCAGAAAATTTCCTGGTGAAGCTATCTGGTGTCCTTATTTATGTTCTAGAAGAGGACACACAATCGCGAGACATCGTGGAGCAAAAAGGGTCGCAGTCATGAGATACGTCTCGCGTTCGCGAAGGGAAATGGGGTTTGGGCCAGGTTGACCAGCCATCGCGTTCGTGATGGCCTGGTCTAATTCGCGAGGCTCTGGATCTGGTTGGGTCTTGCATTCGCGAGGCTCTGTCGTGATCGCGAAGTGCAATTTATGCCTGGACAGATTTAAAACCACAAATGTCAGGATTGGACCCTTCATTCTCATATTTTCCATTTAGAAGCTCGTTTTTGGGATTGGAGAGATGTTGAAAGGATAATCATTTGGGTAAGATTCCAACCACCTTTTTATGATTATTCCATAGCTTAGTAAGACTTTTCAATGTAAGATTCTGGAATTAAAGAGAGGTAAATTGGGGATTTGAAACCCTAGGTTTTAATTTAGAAATCTTCTAATTAAGCATGGAATCGTGGATGGATTTGGCTAATTCTTGGTATATAAACTTTATAAATCTTGGGTAAACTAATTTAGGGATTGCATTTCCTATTTTCCCCTTCATGGCTCGGAATCTTATTTTGGGCGAATTTTTGGAATTGGGTTTAAAGTATACTTATATGGGTATCATTGAGTTCGTATGACTTCTTAGATTAATAATTAGACTATATTGAACCCGTTTTTCCAACGAAATTGTGGATTTGAACTTTGGGGTTTAGAACGGGGTTTTGGGTTGACTTTATGAACCCAAATCTTTTATAAAGCCTTATGGGTATCATTTGACTCATATTCTTACGTAGAACACTCATTTGGACAGATTACGATCGTTCGGAGGCAATACGAGGGGGCAAGGCGACTTTGCAATTTTAGACTTATATTTCCAGCAAGTTGAGACGTTATACCTTATTTAGAGCCTCGTGGTTGGTCTAAAAAAACTAAATAAGAGGGTGTAATAGGGTTATTAAGGGGGTCACAATACTTTTGAGGTGACGAACACTTATATCGGGTACCGGTGACATGTTATGGGTACTTGTGATTTTAAATTTTATCGTCGGCCTGAATGCCATACTTTGGGCCTAAATAGTCGATCCGATTTGAGTGAGGTCTGAAGCCCGTATTTTTCTATCTCTTGATTATATATGTATCTAGTCTGCTATGTGTGTCATTCATCATTCCTAAATACTCCTCGAAGGGTGGAAAAGAAGCTAAAATTGTGAGTTTATGGTGTATTGGGCTAAAGGTTTAACCTTTGGGGCTTATACTGATTAAAGATAGAATATTTATTGTATACACTAGCTTCTTGTTATTTGCATGTCACATTTATGCTTCATATGATATCTCATGATTTATACTTTTGAGGGTACATATGTGGGTCTGAAGGGTAATGATTTCAGACGGAGTGATGATGACTTTACGGGCCAATGGTCTTGAGACAGGTACTATGAGCCTAAGGGCTAAATTTTGCGATATAAAGCCTATGGGGCTAAGTTATGAGATTGGGATCCTAATTATGGCTAAAGAGCCCGAAGGAAAATGATTTCGGGTGGTATATGGACTTCACGAGTCCCCCATAGGGCATTTTTCGCTAACGTGTGTATACCGAGTGACGTAAGGCCTTGCATTGCATTCCATCTTCTATCATTGCACATTGTATCATCTCATTGACTATTTGGTTGTGAATTGTTGTGTTGATTGTTTGATTTGTTTTGAGCGTATTATTGAACAATTGATGAACTTGTGGTTTAGAAGCCTCAGTTAGGCTTATAACATGAGAATTATTATGATTATTAGATTGTTGTTAATGTGAATTAATAGTAGTTAAGTGTAGAGGTACTACTCAAAGACTAGCTCTCGTCTCTGTTTTTATCTGGTGTGAGTACCCATTGTTTTTGTACTCATGCTACACTTGCTTCACCCTTTTTGTGTGCAGATTCGGATCCTGGTTCAAGTGGAGAGCGTGATCTTACTTTCCATTGAGTTGCTGCCTAGGAGGATCTGGGGTGAGCTCCAACCGATTCATAGCACCGGATTCCCTTTCCCTTTTACTTCTATCTCCTTATTTCCAAGGCAGTGTATTTAGTATTACTTATCAAACTTGTAATCGTATTCTAGTCGTTCAAGTACCGTGACATCGAATTTTTGGATGGTTGTATCTTCTTTCCGTTTGACTTATGTTATTAAGGCTTTATTAAGAGTTTACCTAATTTATTTGATCAATTCCGCATATATTAACTCTTTAATTCTTTCATTTGAGTTGTGGACAGCTTACTAACTAGTGGGAGTTACTGCCTTCACGGCTTATTGAATTGGGTCGTTACATTTATAAGGCACCTCTTTAAGAGAATAAAGGCTAGGGGTTGGCCTATGCGTTCTGTTTGACTGACATCTTTGAACATTTCCAAGTGCCAGTTAAAATATGGCAATATCAAACTACAAAAGATGTCACTGGGGCTTCGGAACATGTTGATCAACCAGTTCTAGTTGGGGAGGCTGATGCTGACTTGCAAATCTTAAGAGGCCAACTTGCAGCCAAGGAGGCTGAAATTGCATCACTGAAGGATAAGGATCAGTATAATATGGTTATGCTACTTGTCAAGTATGGTCGAGGGCAAGAAGTTCTAATGCTTAGATTCTAAGTCTTCAGAATGCACTAGACAAGGAGAAAGCATAAAAATACCAAGACTATTCAGGACTTGGTTACAGCTCTCACCAAAGATTCCTCTTCGACCTCTGAGCCTTCCTCCTAGTTTCTTTTGGCCTATCTTCCTTTGTTGGTTCTTGGCTCTTTTTCTTTAAGTAGTAGTCACTGATTGTTTTGGTCTGTATGTTTGTCTTTTACTATGGGTTGGTGTCACTTTCTGATGATAATGGAAACTATTTGCTTCTCTTATATTCTTGCGCCTATTTTGTGAGACAAAAGTATTCAAGAAGATATAAATTGAGCTAATATTTTTATTATGTTTGTATATGTGATAGCACAAGTGGCCATGAATTCTATATTAGCACACATTCATTTGATCATAACTCACTTGAAGCAAATTTTTAATGATGCCAAAAGGACAAAGACGTAGTATGTAATGTTTATAACCCAACTATGCGAACCCGGTTAAATCTTAGTGTTGGTGTTCATTTTCTAAGCTTTCAGATGTTTGTAACAGGTTACACAGAGGCATTAAGGACATGTGTTTGTCATCATCAAAAAGGAGGAATTTGTTGGCAGTGACACGTGTATGTGTTGATGATTGACAAAGTGAATAAACAAGGTGAATGAACCAGGTTAAAGGACATGTTCCATCTCAGTAACAGATGTCAGATAAAGCAAATGAACCAGGTCCATGAACATGTTCCACCTCCGAGTACTGTTGTGAGTGAAACTCTTGAATTAAGAGATAACGACTTGGCAGACAAGTTACAGGATTTCTTGCCATAATTATCCAGGATACGCTTTAGACTCCTAAATGGATATTGAAGCCGCATGACAAGCAAGAAACCTAAGGTAATTCAAACCCTAATTCTTATTTTGGGACCTATCATGTAGCATTTCTTTTTTGCCGACTTGCTGCGCACCAAAAGCTATATATATCCAAGTCCACTTAGAGAGAAAATTAGGAATTGAGTGCACAGTGCAATAATTGAGAGTTCTGATTCCTGAAGTGTGTCATGATACAAAGAAGAAGATTGAAGAACCTATTTCATAGAGTTATGCTTTACAGTCTTCAAGTCTAGAATCTTGTATTACTATTATTTATCGAGTTGTACCTTTACCATCATTCATAGAAGAAATTGTCATAGGTAAAAACCCTTGTCAAATTCAATTTCAAATTGAGGGCAAGTTCAAGTGCGCTCAATAATCTAGGTATATTGTTGAGATATGAATTAGAGTTAGTTCCTAGGTTACAGAGTTTGCAATCTGAATTTGCAAAGGCTCTCAATTGTAGTGGAGTTTTGGGATAAATCCTGCAGAGGTGTAGGTTATAATTTTTCACCCTTGTGAGCCGGGTGGTTTTCATGTTAAAATATTGTGTCCTTACTTTCCTGTTCGTTATTATTCCGCGCACGTTAGCTTGGAACAAGTAGAGTAACTTGGTCTATCCTATAGCCGAAAATCTGGTATAACGTAGGATAGATAATTGGTCATGCAAAATATCATCTTGTTAGCATTTAGGGGTAACAATTTAAATTAAAATGAGTTACAAACATTCCTTGAGTATTGCAGGTTGAGAAAAAAAACCTTGTTCTTTGAATTTTGGAACTAATTTCTCTCTTCTCTATGTTTCTTTATATATAGACATGTGCCGCAAGTCTAACGCTGGTACCAAATTTACACGAGCTTACTATAGGCATATCCTACAAGTCTGATACAGTTGCCAAATTTACACGAGCTTACTGTAGGCTTGTCCCACAATTCTAATGCAGGCGCCATATTTTTACATGCGTTCTATAGGCTTGCTCGTACCTTCAAAATTTTTCCTACATCTGTTCTATCTTCGACTTATTGGACGGCTTGCTTAACCCCTGACCCAAAACTTTTCCAATTGGTTGATTAGGAATTTATATATATATATATATATATATATATATATATATATATATATATATATATATATATATATTGAGGCTCCTGTTACCCTCGTGCGGGCTCACACGTAATTTTAATCTATTTCCATTAATCTCTTAAGCTCATTTTAGCCGAATTAGCCACAAAAATTTATAGAAATTCTTTTTTTGGTCAAAAGAGAAAACTTTTCATTCAACCAAGTAACAAGTTATATACACCAAGCTCATTTTGATGCTAGAGCAAGATCTCAACAAAAAGAAAAACAAACACATAACTCTAATGACAACTGAAAACAGAACTATCAGTAACTAAGGAATCTTTGCACCTTCTAGGAAGGGTAAAAGTGCCTAGCTTCTTCATCGAGCAATATCTAGTCTTCATCTAACATAGATAACTATCAAGATCCTTTAGCATGGTACTCCATTTTCTTTGCCTCTGTCCTGCAATGTGAAGTTGCAGGATTATCTCTTTAATTCCAGCATATGGTCCTTTCACCAGCTTTTGAAATCTCCTATTATTTTCATTCCATGTAGCATACACAACTGTAGCAAATAGAAACCCCAAGATCACTTTTTTTACTCGACTGATTCTGACTACTGAGTAAAGCCATCGGAGCTCCTCATTCTAGCTCCCAACTTGCCGTGTAAACCTCATCCAAGCTTGTAGTGTTTTCTAGATGCACCTGGAATATGGACATTCAAAGATCAGGTGCAAGTGTGTTTCCTCTTCAGTAGAGATACCCAACACACAGTCTTAGAAACTTGGATGCCCTATTTTCTTAGTCTATCAATATTAGACAGCCTATTGTCCAAGGCAAGCCATGCCACAAAATGATATCTTGGAATCAATCCCTTAGCCAAAACAAGCCTTTTCCATTGAAATTTTTGATATTATGGTAGCAGTGAGGTATGTGCTTTCTCGATACTAAACTTCCACCCACAACAAACATTCATGTTTAATCCTCCGGTTGACATTTGGTTCCCACCATTTTCTAGTATCTATAATATTCATGACCACCTAACTAGCCTGTTAGGAGAGGGTAGTTGCTTCGTTGTTTAGTACATGTATGACACAAAGTTGCTTCGTTGTTTAATACATGTATGACACAAAAACTGCACAAGTTAAAAAATCAAGGATCAAATATATCAAGATACCTTAGATGAGCCAGCGTGCATTTTTAGTTCATACTTCTGTAAAAGGAAGTTTGAGGCTGATAACTCAAATGTCTTCCTGATTTTTATATTTTTTCATTACATAAGAATCCTTCTTTGTAGTATCATCATAGAGTGTAATATAAACTTTGTGATGATCACAGAGTATCTAGTTCTCTCTAGCTCTTCTTTTTTGCACGCTTGCTAATTACTAAAGGTTTGTTACCTCATTCGGATGGGTAAGGTAAGGTCTCCCTTACTTGTACTTCTCCTTTCGAGAGTTAGTTTTTATTATTAATAAAAAGACCGCTAGACACTCTGTCTAGTGGTATAATTTCATTTTTTTTAAAAGTACAAGGGTAATAAATAGGAAAATTGAAGATTCTGAGTAATAAAACACTAAATAGTTTAGTGTAAATTGTAAAGACTACACAATTTATTTAGAAGGAAATACCCCGTGTCTAACACATGTATGGCACGTTAATCGCACACATTAAAATTTTTTTTTTAGGTTCTCTAATAGTGGATCAAAAAGCTGTCGTATCAAATTATTTTTTGTGCTACATAAAAAGCATAAAAGTAAGAGAAAATCAATAACTTTATTTTCCCAAAATCAGTAACTCACAAGAGTTGTTTCAACTGTTAGTACATTGCAAGTAAACTTGTCTATCGACCGCCACCTACAAATCATGAACACTGAAAAATAACACATATCCCACACCCTTTGTCACAATCCTTTCAATATATAGTCAAATTTTATCAGTTTATTAAATCAATTGTTACAGAAAATTGAATCAAATATTATCAGAGATTAATCAACAGTTGTATCTAGAAATTTTCTTGGGAAAGAGTGAAAGAACTAATTGTATGAATATAAATATAGATAAAGTCCTTAATTTCTCTTTAGAGGAACATTTTGCATAATCCGATGCTTTTTCTTCAAATGGCCGAACTCTCCCAAATAATGCAATACTTAGAGGTGACAGAAATGAAAGTAGCTAGTATGAAATTTCTTGGTACTTATTGTATCACGTCGTACTTTCATGCTAGAATAAGTCATAAGTATGTTAAGATGAACTTGGAGGGTTGAGGAAATTTTAAAGGATAGCGATGGCTTAAAACTAATGTTAAGGAAGTGTTGTAATGGTTAGAGGAAAAACGAATTGAAGCAAATAGGTTTCGTCAAAATTAAGAGAAGAGAAGGAAATACGGTCCAAGTTACAGACCGTATAAATTTTTTACTATCCATAGGACTCACCACAACTTTTAGACAAACTTCACAACTTTTAGGCAGACTCTCAAATTTGGGCATGAGAAATATAGTCCCATATACGGTCCGTACTTGTGAAAAATGGATCGTATGTCCTAGCGTTTTTCTGAGGCGGGGATTTCTCTATTTAAGTGTTTTGAGTGGTGGCAGCCTCATTTTGTTTCATATTTCACTCCAAATTAAACCCTTAGGCTTTCCAACACTCTCTAAGTGTTCTCTCATCATCAAGGAAAAATTCATCATGATTTTGATGTGGGTCTCCCACCGATAATCCCGTGATACTTGTGTAGCCCATCTCCTTCATTTGGTGGTTGGATGGGAGCTTTCTTCATGATGAAGAAAGGTGTAAGGGGACTTAATTCTCGTCATTAAGATTTACTTGTAAGGGAAGATGGTTTCGTCATCATGGACAAAGGAGTGGAAGTAAAGGTACATGAGTCTATCCCTTGACTCACAACTATGGCAATACTCCAGTTGTTTGATCCCCTATATGTCCCCTATATGTGTTGTAAATTCTAGAGTTACAAAAAGTATATTACCTCTATATTGTATGTTTCATAAGTTGAATACGAGCTACGTCATGTGTTTCAGTATCGATATCCCTTCTGATTTTTCTACTCCCAGAGTCGAGTTTCAAGAGTATTGTTAAAGGGTTGTAGATCACGCTTAAGATAAGTGATGATGAGATTTTCTAAAGTATGATTGAAGGGATAATCGATCATTGTTTAAGATGAATGTTTTCAGTTGTTTTCATGTGATCATAATTGGCAAAAGAAGGTTACTTAATGTAAATGATTTTGGTAGCTTCCAAGGATCATAAATGGATGACGAAGTGATACATAAGATGATGAATTGTATGGTTAGCTTTCACGAGACCATTGGTTGGTTATAGATTATAAGGTAAAGTCAATCGTGTGAATAACTTCAGGGGTTCGTTGAAAGATTTCAGATCCTATTGAGGATTAGTTGGATGAATGGATTTCAGAGTATCGTGAATGGATTATAGATTGTACTTAAGGTAAATCATATCAATTACATTAGTTAATCATTATGGACTCTATAGTCCTCAACTTAAGAGAAACATGTTGATAGTATTTGGATGATTATTATTGAGTTTTTGAATGCCTTATAGGATGAATCTAGTTAATAGAGACCAACATAGTTCTTCCTGAAGTGTAAGATGATTAAGAGGACTAGAATACAAGTTCGGAAGGCATCAAAGAAAATTCATAGAACAGTACGTGCAGGTATCATATCGTGTTTAACGACATGAGGTCTAGTTATATGTCCGTACCGAATCCAGCGACACGAAGTCTTATCATTTGTTCTTTTTTAATATGAGTCCCAAGAAATGATGTATTGCGAGTCGTCCATTAAGATATAGTTGTTTCTTCCATGTAACATCATTTGTCTAGTTCATAAGGTTGTATAGAATTTTTCCGGGTTAGGAAAAAGCTCAGATGTTGCTACTTGAACAACCCATATATTATATGTGTATTGAATAAACCAGTACATATATGAATGACCCTATAGGAATCATATGAAGGGCTAATGTTCACCTTCTTTGGAATGATCTTGTCCAGATGTTCTCTTTCTAGGGAATCTCCAAAGAAACATCTATCATAAGTACTCCACTCATAGTAAAGGATAAGTTTCACATGTATGTCACATGACATTGTCCTGTTACTTGTTCTCCTATGTAAAAAAAGAGCTTGTAAGAACTGAGTTGTCATTGGAACTCTATTCATATACTTGACAGTCGTCCAGCCCGTTCAGTTGACTTCGTTCATGACTACCAAGTTCTTATGTGATCATAAAACACCTTATTTGATTACTGAGATTACTTTGTATCTTTCGTAAGTTAGTACTATCATCTGAGTAATTGAATCACTTGCAAGGCGTTCCTAGGTAAATGAGGTAATCAGAGAAGAACTTTTTACGTTAACTAGGTATATGTATACGAGAGTAATTGTAGTCTATAGTATGGGGCCAAAAAGGGCATATACGGGAAAAATATTTGCTGGCCAACCGAGGATTATTTACTGGCCCACAGAGGCTTATTTGTTGCCCTACCGAGGCTTACTTGCTGGCCCACATAGGCTTATTTGTGGGGAGGGTATTTTATGTGTTTACACACACGAGATTCATTGTGATTCAGCAGGTTATTTATCATGTGCTCATATGGTTATGTGTGCAAAAAAGAGGTAATAAATGAATGTAAAGTACAGTAACTAAAGTATGTGATCCCAAATATCACAATGAACGATCCCAGAACGTTGCTCCATATACTGACACAAAGCTATCATTAGAAAGACTGAGAAGAATGTTCAGAACGACTTAAGTTCGGTAAGACTTAATAAGTGTTCCTGTAGGATGTTTCAGAGTGTTCTAATGTATTTGATTAATTACATTTCATTTGTCTCTTATTTGAGCTTCAGTTCTTATATATGTTTTTATGTCTGCCTTACCTACTCGGTACAATATATTTGTACTAACGTTCCTTTTGCTGGGGACACTGCATTTGTTATATTTCGCATTACAGGTCCAGGTCTACAAGTTGGCATATTATCTCGATAGACAGTGGAAAGGTAGTAAGCTCTTTTTCTACCTGAAACTTTATCAGGTCTAGTGTCCTCATTGATGTTAGAGATTATTGGTAGCTCGGTACCCGTCCCAGCACTAGTATCAGTTGTTCAGTAGTAAGTATTTTTAGAGGCTTCATAGACAGTAATGGTGGGTTCATTTGTATTCTGTAGAATACCATGGGCCAATTTCCACTTTTATGTTCAGAAGTCATTGACAAATATCATTTGTTTTTATATTATATCATATGATCCATTGCAGATTCACTGTTGTCACGCCTCAAATAGGGCAACATGCGGGCACCTACCATTTCCCACCTCGATAGGCGAACCCTTTCCCAACTCATTCGTTCAACCACAATAAAGTAATCAAGACAACCAAAATATATAGTCTCAAGCATAGATAATAATAAGGATAAGTGAATAAATGCAGAAAATAATACAACAATCCCAAAGAATCTGGTCTAGGGCCGTACAAGTGCCACTACTACAAATACTACAAGTATGAATATGGATACACGTTTGAAATAGAATACTATCCCAGAATATCAAAATAAGACAAGTAGCTAAAAAGAGGCATCCGGGCTGCTGTTCCATCCATGTGCTCACCCTAGATGCTCGTTAAAAAAGCTTCAGGTAATCAACCACGAGGAGAGGAAGTCGACCCGATCACATACTCTGCACTCATAAAAGAATGAAGCAAGGTAGTATCAGTACAAAAACTATGTACTGGTAGGTATCATAGGCTGACAACAGTTAGCTAACATATTGTTACACCCGTAGTTTTATACGTTGAGATTCATCGCATGTTAGTTGCCCTATCTTATGCTTAAAAGGGTTCTCTTATGCTTAAAAGGGTTTAAGTTCATGTTTCATAAGTTATGGAAGGATTAGAGAAAAAGTGAATGGAAGAAAATACGTTTCGGCAAGTTTCGTTCTGAAATTATTTTATACGAACCGTATTTTTGGGATGCAGATTGTATCTTTAAATGCTAGCCATATTTAAAGATATTAATATTTAGCAGAGAAGGCAGATTTTGAGGTGGTAAAATACGGACCATTATACGGTCTGTATAAAATTATAAGGCCAGTATCTTAGCCATATAATTTTATATGGCCTGTATATACGGACCAAATCTTTGTGGCGGTGGACTTTGCTGATTTTATATATTACGATGTCCCCTCATTTTTAAGTCATTTTAACTCAACCCCAATTTCATTTAAGCTCTATAAACCTCTTCCATCATATTCAATCACTCCGCCAAACAAAAATCAATGATCAAAGTGAGAATCAAGTGCCTAGGGTTTTCAAAGTCTTGTGGAAGTTTGTCTCTTCTTCTTGTAGAACCTTTGGAAGATACTTCAAGGTGAAGTGATCCTGGAATTGAAGTGTTCTTGAGCTCTTGAGGTAATATTTCCTCTTATTTCAATGTTACGAGTTTATGTGATAGTTATGCTAAGGTTTGAGAGAAAGAAATGGGAGGAAAGGTTCAATCATGAACTTGATTTTATTTTGAGTTATCGTCTAACTTGAGCCATGATTGTTAGTGTGTTTTGAGCAAAATATTGTTATAGGGATAATAGTTAATGTTGAGAATGTGTTGAGGTTGTTATACTTGGTGTATTTGAAAGAAGGAAGTGTTGTATACAAAAGTATATCAGGCTACTAAATTGTATATCTTTAAATGTTGTGGATATGAGTTTAAAGAAGATCGTATGAGGTTGTTATTTTAATTGTTGGGTTTATACTTGTGGTCACTAAGAAATAAGGGAAATGCTTCCCATTTCACTTCAGAATCGAGTTACCATTGATATATGTGATATACTAGCGCCATCTAAGTTGTATATGTATTCTTTTGTTATAGGATTGGTGCTCTAGTTGTGATAAGCTCATTGTTGGATTACTTGGACGACTTGAGGCATGTTAAGGCTACTTTTCCTTCTTTTGGCATAATTCTTATGAACGGAACGTGAACGTAACGCTATTCCATAATGACTCTATTCTTAGTAGCTAGGTACATTCCATTTTGATTCATGAATTAGAATGTTATTCTACGTAAGTTCTTCTTCAGATTCTGTATGATTCATAGAGTCACTTGTTGACATAAATTCTATCTCATACTGATGTTCGGAGGTGTAATGACCTTATGTCACTTCAACAGATTCAGGATGTAAACTTATCATGTTTATGCATTGCATTTTATTCATGTATATATGTACATACCTATAACCCCTGAGGCATTATATACATTTATATTATGTATTACATAGATAGGGTATAGGGAAGGTGACTGCGTTATATACGCACTGCCACCTGATCAACTGGACACATGATCATGATGATGCCCACAGAGGCTGATATGATACGATGGGATGCCTATAGAGGCTTGACAGGCGTTATATATGCATATATATGTATGACCCTTATGCATGCATGCACAGTATCCATGTATATCATTGGCCCACAGAGGCTGTTCAGACATACAGGTTGCATTCATTTCATCCTATGTTCTCTTAAGTCACTTTCATGTTACTTTCATGCCTTACATACTCGGTACTTTGTTCGTACTGACGTCCCTTTTCCGGAAGCGCTGCGTTTCATGCTTGCAGTTTCAGGCAGACAGGTTGACGATCTGCTGTTATAGGGTGCTGTTGAGCTGTTATTGGATCACTCCTCTTATTCCGAGTTGCGGTCTAGTCTTGGTACGATATTCTTTTGTATACATATGGGTACGGCGGGGCCCTGTCCTGACCTTTTTATGTCAAACATTCCATTAGAGAATTGTAGACTATCACGGTATAATTAGACTTTATATTGCCCTTAAGCCTATATTTTTGTTGCACAGTATTACACATTGGCCTTGTCGGCTTGCATAGTTTTTGTCAGATTTAGTTGTATAGTGTATCTTCTTGGGCTCATTCCTTTTCAGTATATCTATTATATGATTCAGTAGATTTTCATCTGGTGATCTCGAGGTCTATTCTTATTTATGATCATGATAGAAAAGCATGTTCAGCGGTACTCGGTAGGTAGGGCCTCGGTGTTCTTCACGGCTCTCAAATTTGGGTCTTGAAAAACTTGCTATCGGAGCAGTTATATCCCAGGGTTGTCTACAAGCCATGTCGAACAGAGTCTTGGTATGGTGTCTTGTGCACCACACTTATAAATAGGAGACTGTAGGGCATTTAGGAAGATTGCCCTTCTTTCTTATCTTGGATCATGCAATAGAGCCATACCACCAGGATTTCTTTTCTAATAATGTATTGTGGTTTCAGTGATGCCCGTGACGAGGAGATCTTCTGTTAGCCAGAGAGGAAAAGCTGCGACAAATAAGAGAACCATTCGGGTGCCACTAGTAGCTGCGGGCTATGGTGAGTCCCAGGGCTCATCTCAATCTTCGCATAGCCCTAATGTTCTGGCGGATCTCAGAGGGGTTGCATCTACAGTATTCTCAATTCCTCCACCTGATGCATCAGGCCAGGATATGCGAGAGGCTATTCAGTTGCTGACTTAGTTAGTGGCCACTAAGGCCTAGCGTTAGGGTGCAGGTACTGGTTATGGTGACAGGGTCGTTAATGCTAGGGTTTGAGGCTTCATCAATTTGCACCCTCCCGAATTCTTTTGATCGAAACCAGACAAGGACCGACAGAGTTTTATAGATCGGATGCAGAGGACGTTGCGGGTAATGCATGCTTCAGACACTGAGTCGATATAATTGGCTTCGTACCATTGGCGAGATGTTGTTGTTCAGTGGTATGAGACCTAGGTGTCGTCTGGAGGGGCTGATTGTCATGCCCCGAACCATGGCCTGGGCATAACACGACATTCAGTGCCTAACTGCATGTGACCGAGCGAACCCATAGGCTGGCTGAAACAACACGTGATATCAAAACATGCAATAACAAGAAAATAAGACTAACACATGTCGATCTACAAAAAGTCTGACTAGAGTATATTCAATGCGGAATTACTAGTTCAAGTTTAAAACATCTAAAATAAATGCCAACAAGGCTAACATTTCAAGCTCTGCTAATATCTGACTGACTAGACTATGTCTATGAAGCCTCTAACGAATACTGAAAAAAGATAGTTGTCTAGAATAGGAATGACTGAAAGCAGGATAACACCCCGGAGGAACTAGGGCACACCAAGCAACTGATACGAGCAAGTCCTAGCTAGCTGGATCGTCAACTTGTAAGTTGTTGCCTACATCGCGAGATGTAGGGCCCCAAGCAATAAAAAGGGACATCAACACATTTGAATTGTACTGGGATGTAAAGTAACTGAAAGAAAAATAATTATAAGTACTGAAACTGAAACTGATAACTATAAATGAACTTAACAGGAAGGTAAGGATCTGGAGTACTCCCTATTCTGAATGAAAAATCACCTGTATAACTGAAAATATTAATTGTGGCCTCAGGCGCAAGCAATACATATGCATAAACTACGGCCTAGGGCCCAAAATACAGATACAAGTGTTCAACATTAAACAATTTATGATACTGAGACTGAGATATAACTGATAGCATGATAATTGTTTGTGATTATGGAACTTAAGCCAATAACTAATTATATGTCACGACCAAACCGATGGGCCATGACTAGTGCCCGAGCTTGACACTCGTATACGAACCTGCTAGATATAATCAGACTGAAATTGAGGGCAATATGGCAATATGTAAAAGCATGCTGCAGACTTATGATGTCATATATCAGAATGAACCTGTCTGCCGAGGAGTTACAGCTAATCAAAACATAACAAAATATGCAGCCGACAAGGCTGCCACTGTATATGAAAATATCCAAATGAACCACGCCTATATAGCTGACCAAAACATATATACAACTCTCACATGTCTACAGACCTCTAAGAGTATAACAGTGAAGTATGACGGGACGGGGCCCCGTCGTACCCCTGAATATGCATATGTCTATGTCAAAAGGATCTGTACCAAAATGGCTCAAGCTCCGGATCAATGGAGCTCTCCAAGCAGCTGAGCAGAAGTCCTAGACTAGCGGATCACCAAACTGGGTGTTTGTACCTGTGAGCATGAAACGCAGCCCCCGAAGAAAAGGGGTCAGTACGAAAAATATACTAAATATGTAAAGCATGAAGTACAGTAATGAAGATCATGGCTGAATGAAAGGATGACAGGATATAAGTATGATAATCAAGAGATACCAATTCATTTGTGCCTTAAGAGATGAGTCATGTATATATACTATATACCGTACCCGGCCCATTATGGGACTCAGTGAAATAATAATATATATCGTACTCGGCCCATTATGGGACTCGGTGAAATAATCATATATACCGTACCCGGCCCATTATAGGACTCAGTGAAATAATAATATATACCGTACTCGGCCCATTATAGGACTCGGTGAAATAATAATATATACCGTACCCGACCCTCTAGTGAGGGACTCGGTGAAATATAATATATATATATATATATATATGTACCCGACCATCTAGTGAGGGACTCGGTGAAGTGATGCGATGACAATGTGCACGAATAGAATATTAGGAGCAATCATGTACAAACTGAATCATCATTTGGGACTCGAGAAAATAAATAGAATGAACCAACCCTTGGGGAACCAAAGACAACTGTCATGTCAACCACTACTGAGAACTAAATTGTATAGGAATCATGTATGTTCGTAATCAGTTCACTTTATGTAATTCATGCCAAAGAAAGAAAGAAGGGATAACTTTACATACCTTGAAGCTTATCTATTCACTCAACTTCTACTTCTCAAACTCGCAAATCTACAATGAAGGGATTTCATACTGTTGTTAGGCTCGTTATCAAGTGCTTATCTTAAGCCTTTAAATCAACTCTTCCTAGAATCTGCCGAAATTTTGACAGCATCTCCCTTATATCCCTAGCCCGAAATCACAGTTACCAATGACCAACCGCAACAACAATAATACTAACATCAATAACATCATCACTAACATTAACATACTCCATAAAACATCTCATATAATGTTTGTCCGATTTTTCAACCAACTACTCCATTATACGGCTACTTAATCGCTTTATTCCTGTAAGTAAACCTAAAACAATATCAATAAGGAGAGATTCATACCTTATTCTTACTAAGACAACAATATCTTCAGTGTTCGCCTAGAATCCAAACCGAATCCCATGCAAAACAAGACTACAAACACAACTGCGCGCTATCCGAACCTAAACTAATATTCCGCCACTTGATAATTGCTCACTTTTTGATAACCTCACTCTCTCTTTTGATTTCTGAGTTTTTCTTGGAAAAATCTGATGAAAAAGGGGGTTTTACCCCTTTATATAGGTGGTCAAAGTCTGTGGAAACAGACTCAATAATTGACCTTCGTGAACGCGAGGTCCTCTCGCGAATGCAAAGGCCTGGGATTTTCATGGCCATCGCGAATGTAACTCGCGAACGCAAAGGCCAATTCTGCCCAGTTCATTAAATTTTTAGTCTTCTGCCTTTTCGACCTCCAATCCTTACAATACTCCTCATACATGATCATAAACCCTTATAACTATAAAATAGGCACATATCACTCCCGAGTTCACAATTAAGCGGTTGACAGCTATGGAACTGAACGTCAAAACTACGAGGTGTAACATTATACACCGATTGAGACTCATGTGATGTCAATACACAAGTCCATAATGATTACGTACTGAGTTCATGATATTCAAAATGATAACCATAAACGAATTATAAAAACTATATCCCTAGAAGATAGAAGTCCTACAATGATTCATGAAACTAGGGCATAATTGTATTTGGAGTCAATTTCTGATAAGAATTAAGAATAAGGCGTAGGGAGAATCATGATGTTACATCCCTTGTGTTCGTAGTAGTAGAACCTATGGTTTCCTAGTCGGGTATCCCCTTGGAATAGAGACCCGATGTTACATCCGGCATTTTTGCATATTCAAAAAATTCGAGATAACTTGACTTGGTATGAATGTGTTGGCTAAGAATACATTGGTGGGGAATTACGAAAGGAGGCCAAGGGCAAAATTGGAATTTGGGAAATTGGTTTCGAAAATTACAAAACAATTTGTGGCCAATTGGGCTCAACAAAAAAAAATAAGAAAAATGAGGCCCAAACAAAGGGAGGCCCAACCAGCCACTTATGGCCCAAGTCCATGGAAATTAATTAATTTCCATGTGATATACGGTCATCTATATCCATAGAAGCTTCAAGAAAAAAACAAAGAAAAATCAAGAACAAAAAAAGAAAGAGATAGCACGGCCAAGAGAGAAAGAAAGGAAAGAAAAGGAAAAAAATTCTTGGAGCTAAATCCTTGGTTCAAAAATCCATTTCTTGTGGGATTATTACTAAGTGCAAGATTCTCTACAAAGTGATATAAGTATCTTGGCAAGAAAGTGACTTGGTGGCAAGTGAAGAACTTGAAGAAAAGGTAAGAATCAATTCATTTTCTTATGTTATGAAGTTTAGTTTATGTTGTGGTATGTAGAAATGAGTAGAATTTATAAAAATATGGAAGTTTGTGAAGTGGGTGTGTTATTTGAAAGTTGGCCGTGAGTATGTGTTAATGTGTAGGAAATATGAATTGAATTTTATGTGGTAATCTAGTTGTAGTTATGGTGGAATTTGTATTAGAAAAGAAAGTTGAATGAATTAGTGGAAGTTGGAAATTATAGTGTGTGGTCGTGTGGTGTATGTTGATGATGGAAGGTGAACTAAATTTTGTTAGTATGTTAATTGTGTTATTGTGAAATGAATGGAAGAATAATGGTTCTTGTTGTTATGGAAAATTGGTTGTTAAGTTGTTGTAGGAAAACATGCAAGTTTATTGTAACTTATGTAAATATGGAAATGAAGGTAGTAAGAGGCAAATTATGATTGTCATTGATGAAGTTGGAAGATATGAATATGTCATGAACATGTTTGCTAAAAGATTGGAAGTTGTGGGTGAATTATGCCCTTGGTAGGAAACTTGTATATTGTGTATACCTTATGAATATTTTGTGAAAATGGTATGATATGCCTCCGAAGTATGTTGTAATGACCTTGTTAAGTGATGAACATGAAAATGGTAAGATTGATTTGGAAATGTAAGGTCGGAATGAAAGATATTGTGTTATGTCGGAAAGATGGCTAGTTATGCCATATTGTATATTTTGTAGTACTTATGTTGTTGTTGATGTTGTTGATGGATTGTTGGGTTGCTGTGTTGATATATTAAGCCGAGCTAAGTCTCGGGGGTGTTATATGTATAGGGGAAATGCTGCCGAAATTTTGGTAGGCAATTATATGATTAAGTATGGAATCCTAAAGGCTTGAATTGACAATTGGTAAACTTGACCATTTGTAGATTCTGGACGAAATTGGAATCGAAGCCATGCGAGCGTAAGACACAATAGAGGTATGTAAAGCCTACCCCTTCATTCTTAGGCACGTTCTGAATGTAATTGGCTCGGCCGCGAGCCTTAAGTACGACTCCGTTCCTCGGAATTCAAGATGGAAATCCGCTCCAATTCTTTCAGTAAGATTGAATCATTTTTCTTATAACTTGTCCCTAATGTGAACTTTTGTATAAAACTTTCCTAAACGGAGTCGGAATAGTTCCATATGATTATGGATGACCTCATAAGGTCTATTATCAGTAATTTACGTATGTCGCCTCGAGTTGGTCCGAGGTGGGCCCACGGAGCCCCGATACCTATTGTATGATCTAAATTGTCTCATTTCTGTCCGATTTTCACAAGTAACATCTGGACTACTATTCTGATCACGATATGACTTTTTTTATATAAATCTTGCAAAAATGGTTTTGACATCTGAAAATCTGATTCTGGTTATAATCTGTCGTGCCTCCCCAAGTAGGATGTAGGCGCGTATTATGAACACTATCCGAATACTCTGATCTGACTCGCCGGTTGGCATACTTCAGTTTGATTGAGTCTGTATATTGATCCGTATGTATGTGGTTTCTCATTAATCTGTTCGTGGATGTCTCAACGCTTCCTTCACTGCGCCCGGGCCAGGTTCTGTTATAGTGCATATTCCTCTGCATTGTTCACCGCGTCCCTCGGTGTGCGGGCCGGGATCTGTTTATATCTGTATGATATTATGATCTGTGTATGGGGATGGCGGCCAGGATGGCACATTATCTGATTCTGTCTGTCCACCGTGTCCCGTACTAAGAGGGTCGGGTTCTGTTACCGCGTTCCCCACGGGAGGGACGGGATCTGTATGTATGTATGCATGTGCTATCAGCATTTATATAAGCACATGACTCTGTATGATTCTGTATGACTCTGCATGCATAATTATGTCCGGCACACGTCTGTCTGTCCGTATGTATTATGACTCTGTCCGGTATACTTCCGTCTGTCTGTTCGGCTTTTGATTCTATCTATTATATTTTTGTGTTTCTGGTCCAGATTATGATTATGTTTGATACATTTCCGCTTTATATACTCGGTACATTTTTCGTACTGACCCCCGGTTCTTCGGGGGCTGCGTTACATGCCCGCAGGTACAGACGCACCCGGAGATACGCCGCCAGTCTAGGGCACTGATTCTGCTATTTTGGAGAGCTCCTTTTGATCCGGAGCGTGTACTTTTGGTATATATCTTCTGACATCAGTATATTCTGTATGTGTGGTAGTTCTGGGTACGGCGGGGCCCTGTCCCGTCATATGATTCTATATGTCTGTTAGAGGCCTGTAGATATGTATGTGGGTTACGGGTTGCTACGATTCGAGTAGGTACGTACGCTTTTGTGACACTGTCCGCTATGTTAGCCTCAACGACTTATGTGTAAGCGTCAGTATGTTTATGTATGTGTATATTTTCGCGCGCGCCGTATTTGTATTGGTTTGAATCTGTGAGCACCTATCATAAATTCTCTGTCTGGTTCGCCAACTCTGTTAGGTAGGTACGTATGGGTACCCAGTTAGGGTACCAGTCGCGGCCCACGGGGTTGGGTCGTGACACCCGAGCCCGATTTGGAGGTAGAAAATGCCTTACCCTATGTACGAGGGTACTAGCAGATATTCCTGGCAATTTATAGAGTTAGAAGTTGAACGAATCGAACCGACGCGATCTGAACTGAATTAGAAAAATCTGCAGGACACCAGTCATCGTCGATGGGTCATCGACATGTTCGACGGACCGTCGACGTGCGGCGTCGACAGGGTCCCACAGCCTTGCATCTGCGGGCGCAGGTTGATGGAGCAAGTCGACGCACCGTCGACCCCGACGGGCCGTCGACCCGCTCGTCGAACCGGACCGCTGTAGCCTTTTTGGCTTCCAAGTATAAAAAGGTGGTTCACGACCTTATTTTATATTTTACTCCTTTCCAAATCAGAAAAAACCTAATATATTCTCTCCCAATATTTTCCATCATATTAGTAAAGATTTGACAAGACCCAAACCCCGTAAACCCAAGATTGTGAAGAAGAATGTTGCTTCTAGGGTTTCTTTAAAGTTGTGAAGGTTAGGGAGTTGAAGTTAAAGTGATTATTCGGATCCTTGATCCCTCCCCCCCAAGGTATATAAATGATTTCTACCCTTATATTTAAGTTGGTTATCAAGATTTTTTAGTGATGATTAAGTGAAGAGAAGGTAATTGTGTTAGGCCCCGTGTTTTCGTACAATTGGAAATTGAGAAATAATTATGACTCGGGTGTTAGAAGGACCTAATTCAATTTTTTTTTTGTGAATGTGACTATGTTGGTTGTGTAATCTTTAATGCTAAGACCTCGGGGGAGGCCGAGGATAAATTTGGAATTTCGGAAATTAGTTTCGGGAATTATAAAACGGGACTTTTTAAGCATTGGGCCAAGAAACCAAAGTTTTAATTTGCAAGCCCAAAGGAAGAGAGGGGGCCGGCCAAGCCCAATTTTAAAAGGGTCATGTGCTATGCACATGACCCCAAAAGGATATATACTAGAAAGACTTATCAATTATAGATCAAAAATTCATAAATCAAGAACACAAAGAAAAGAGAGGTTCGGCCGTGACTTGAGAGGAGAAGAGAGAAAACAATTCCAAGCTTGTGTGTGATCCAAAAATCTTGGTTTCTACATATTTGTGAAGTACTCAAGACGCTCTCCGACGTGGTATAATTTGTTTGGCACGGGGACGACGTTTTCGACAAGTCGGGGTTTCAAGAAAAGGTGAGAATTCTTACTCTTTTATGTTATAGAATTGATGTGAATGTGTTAAGCATGGGAAGTAGATGGAGATCCCGTAATTTTAACGTAAATAGAAAGTCGTGGGTGTGTGTGTGTAGTGTGTTTGGCCGTGAGTTATGGAAGGAAAGAAATGGTTTGAATTGATCTTGTTTAAGTTGGCATAATGTGTTGTTGTGATCCTTATATCATAAATGATCGATTGTTGAATTAAATTGGCGGTGGAAAACGAATTCGGATATTATCGGAAAGTGTATATCCTTGGTATCGTTATGTATATCAATGTATATTTTGGGTGCTAGAGACTTTAGATATGACTTTATAATGATATTGATGAATTCGGAATGAAACGACGTTAGTTAGAATGTTCGTTGTGAATTTTAGTGTTTTGAAGAATTATGGAAATAAATTGATTTTGGTGCAATTTCGTGTATGGCTTAGATTGAATTTGGAATGTGTTTGACTAGTGTTGGATGGTTAAATGAATACAATTATGTGAATATAGAATTGAGATTTTGAAAGTTTGAATGGAAAGTTGCCAACGTTAGAAGTCATGTAGAACTTTAAAGCTAGAATGGTTTGATTGTTGTTTGGTTTGGTTGTTGATGTGTGGGCTGTTGTGGTTGGTTAATTTGAGCCGAGCTACGCCTCGGGGATGTTAGATTTATAGGGGAAGTGCTGCCGAAATTTCGGTAGGCAAATATGGAGTTAAAGGCATTTTTGAGCCTAAGGATCTCATTTGGTAACTTTGACCATTTGCAGATTTTTGACGAAACGGGACGGGACTTTTGGAAGAGCTTACGACGTCTGTGAGGTATGTAAAGCTTCCCAATTCTTTATTTGGCATATCTTAGGGTGTTAGTTGAATATGAGACCTTCCGGAGCATTTCTGCTCCTCGAAACCCGATCCACAGAAAAGTTACTATTCATTCAATTCGATTGAAGCCTAAAGGCTCCCTTTTGGCTAGAATGCCACTATTCGTCCGAAACCTATCGAAATGTGGTCGGGTAACCTAGAAATGATTATGTATGACCCTTGGCATATAACTGCTCATAAAAATATGTTCGCCACCTCACTTCGACTCGAGGTGGGTCCGCTACCCCCAAAATGCCCGAATTGCCCTTCGGGCCATCTTTGAGAACAGAGTTGAACGTACCACTTCTGATCTTTGGAACATCCTTCCACGGGGTATGTTTGGACTATTCGATGCACTAATCCATGTCTTGAACTATATAGACCATTTTGGAATCGTTTTGCAAAATGAAACCTTATGTCGACTAAGTATTCGACTATTTTGTAATAGGATATGATTTATGAGTTTACTTTGTTTTGAAACACTATTTTGAAATACGATTTGCATTTGTTTGCTCACGACTCCGCTCGTGCCTTATTATGACTTCGTTCACCGGTTCCCGGGCCGGTTTTGATTCGTGCGCTGTATGATAAATTCGGTTGTATGCTGTGTTACGGTTCCCGAGGCTTCGCCATAGGGCCCGGTTCCGTTTGGAGTTATGCTGTGATATGGCTCGGGATGCGATACGCTCACCGATGATTATGATTATGTTTGGGGATGTACGGAGATTTGAAACCTTCTGGTGTTATGCTGTGTGTGGCGTCAGCGTCGGAGTGGCGACCACGTTCCTAAGCGTTTGCATGATTTCATTTGCATAGTATATACGTATATGATTTCGATACAGATTTTGACATACCAGTTTGTACCCCACTTTGACATTTGATTTGCTTTCGGTTTTGATCCATAATTCCGTACTCCGTGCTTTACATGCTCAGTACATATTTCGTACTGACCCCCCTCTCTTCGGGGGCTGCGTTTTATGCCCGCAGGTGCAGACATCGGTGATCCTCCGCAGTAGGCTTCACTTCTTGCTTTTCGGAGTACTCTTACTTGGTCCGGAGTCCACTTTTGGTACAGACTCCTCTACTCTGTATATATTTTGTATATTTGACAGTTTGGGTACGGCGGGGCCCTGTCTCGCCATATGTTATGTTTTGAATTCGTAGAGGCCTGTAGTCATCTTTGTGGGGCGAGGGTCCTATGTGTATGTTGTCTGATTTTGCTTTCGGGTCTTAAAGCGGTCCGTTTGATATTATGGCCCCAAATGGCCCTTCTGCATATATTTGTATTTTGACCGGCGATGTCTATTCCGCCGCTTTGTTTGAGTTTGATTTGATATGACCGCTTGAGACAGATTTTCGATATAAATTATGTCTGATATAACTTTTGAAATTTCTGAAATAAGTTTGGGTTCGAAAATGAATATGCGATTTGGTCTGGGTACCCAGGTAGGGTGCCAGTCGCGGCCCACGGGGCTGGGTCGTGACAAAAGTGGTATCAGAGCGGTTTGTCCTCGGAATGTCTACAGGCCGTGCCTCGTAGAGTCTTGTTTATCGATGTGTTGTGCACCACGTCTATAAGCAGGAGGCTACAGGGCATTTAGGATGTTACTTTCTTTGAAATCTTAGATCGTGCGATAGAGCTGTGCTATTAGGATGATTTTGATCTGACTCGCCTTCGTGTTTGCAGTGATGCCTCCGAAGAAGGCAACGGCAGCCCAGAAGGGCAAGGCGAGGATTGGGGAGACTAGCCAGGCACAGCGAGCTACCCGGGCTCGTGTTTATGATTTGCCTGAGGACATGCCACAGTCGGAGGGGTCTGCTACACCCCCACCGGTACAGCCTGGAGTAGGACCTTCAGCAGCTCTAGAGGTCCGTGTACCCGCACCTGAGGCTCCAGCTCCTCAGCCAGGGGCGGAGGATCGGACCTTGAGGGAGGCTGTGCAGTTGCTGACTACGCTGGTAGCAGGGCAGGCTCGCAGACGCGGGCGGAGGGATGATGATGATGATGACAGGCGGGACAGCCTGCGAGTTCGGGAGTTTTTGCTATGTGGCCCTCCAGAGTTCTTCGGGTCCAAGCCCGATGAGGACCCCCATGACTTTATTCGGGGGATGCGACGCTCATTGGACCTGGTCAGGGCTTCGGAGACCGAGTCGGTTGAGCTGGCGTCGCACAGGCTTCGAGATGTGGCTACCCATTGGTACGAGACTTGGGAGCTGTCTAGGGGAGAGGGTGTCCCTCCAGCCACTTGGGATCAGTTTGTGACAGCATTCACCCGCCACTTTTTGCCACCAGAGTTACGGCGGGCACGAGCTGATCGGTTTTTACGTCTGCAGCAGAGGGGTCGGAGTGTTCGCGAGTATAGCCTTGAGTTTGATTCTCTGGCCCGATATGCACCGGCCGTGGTAGCAGATATGTCCGATCGGATGCACCGCTATGTTATGGGATTGGACCGGTATTTGGTAGACAGCTGTATGGCCGTGTCACTGCAGGCAGACATGGATATTTCCCGGCTTCAGGCCTATGCGATGGGTATGGAGGACCGTCGCAGATCTGATCCTGCTGGCAGAGATCGAGACAGGAGGCCGCCCAAGAGGGCTAGATCCGCGGGTTATTCAGGAGATTCTCGAGGCGGACAGCCTCAGCAGCAGCAGCAGTCTGATAGATATTTCCCTCCTTCCGGCCGGGGTACTCAGTCAGGTAGCCGGAGATTCGACAGTACGGGACCGTCTGGGGCCGGTCAGATCTCCAGAGCGGCAGGGTCGCAGGTATCCAGGGGTCCCAGTCAGGCCAGACCACCTAGACCCCGTTGTCCACATTGCGGGAAGTCTCATCCCGGGGAGTGTTACCGAGCGATGGGAGCTTGTTTTTCTTGTGGCGGTCAGGGCCACTTTATGAGAGACTGCCCTTTGGCCAGTGGTTCGGGTAGTGCGGCGCAGCAGACAGGGTCAGCCGCCGGTTCTTCCTCCGTTCCATCTGTCCCACGCCCTGGAGGGCGGAGTATTCCAGCACCGGCAGGGCGCGGTCGAGGTCGCGGTGGTGTTGCAGGTTTTAGCGGTCCCTCGAACCGCATATATTCTTTGGCCAGCCGCCAGGATCAGGAGGCTTCGCCAAATGTCGTCACAGGTACATTACTGGTTTTCTCCAGATCTGTATATGCATTGATTGACCCTGGCTCTACTTTATCATATATTTCCCCGCTCGTTGCTAGTAAGATTGGGATAGTGTCTGAGCCTATAGAGCCATTTGAGGTAGCTACGCCAGTTGGGGATTTTATTATAGCGAGGCAGGTCTATAGGGATTGTTCTGTGACTATTTATGATCGTAACACTAAGGCTGACTTGGTAGAGTTAGACATGCTCGAGTTTGACGTCATTATGGGTATGGACTGGTTGTCTTCCTGTTATGCTAATGTCGACTGCCAGCAAAAGGTAGTCCGTTTTCAGTTTCCAGGGGAACCAGTCATAGAGTGGTTCGGATCTACTGCATCGCCGAGGGGTAAGTTTATTTCATACCTCAAGGCTAAGAAGATGATTCAGAAGGGTTATATCTATCATTTGGTTCGCGTGCACGATACTACAGCGGAGGTACCTACCCTTCAGTCCGTCCCGGTCGTCAGTGAGTTTCCAGATGTTTTTCCTGACGAGCTTCCTGGCCTTCCGCCGGAGCGGGAGATTGATTTTTCTATTGAGTTGATGCCGGATACGCAGCCTATATCTATTCCTCCATACAGGATGGCACCAGCTGAGTTGAAGGAGTTGAAGGAGCAGCTGAAAGATTTGCTGGATAAGGGTTTTATCAGGCCCAGCACGTCACCCTGGGGAGCGCCGGTATTGTTTGTCAGAAAGAAGGATGGGTCGTTGCGGATGTGTATTGACTACCGGCAGCTGAATAGGGTGACTATTAAGAATAAATATCCCCTTCCCCGGATTGATGACTTGTTTGATCAGCTGCAGGGTGCTAGACACTTCTCCAAGATAGATCTGCGCTCAGGCTATCACCAGGTGCGAGTACGGGAGTCTGATATCCCGAAGACTGCTTTCAGGACCCGGTACGGGCATTATGAGTTCAGAGTTATGTCTTTCGGGTTGACTAATGCTCCAGCGGTGTTTATGGATCTGATGAACCGGGTATTTCGGCCATTCCTGGACATGTTTGTTATTGTATTTATTGATGATATCCTGATTTACTCGCGATCAGCCGAGGAGCATTCAGATCACTTGCGGACGGTACTTGGCATTCTCCGTCAGCAGAAGTTATATGCTAAATTCTCTAAATGCGAGTTCTGGTTGACTTCTGTGGCATTCTTGGGTCATATTGTCGGCGCAGACGGTATTCGGGTCGACACGCAGAAGATTGAGGCTGTGCAGAATTGGCCCAGGCCTACTACACCGACTGAGGTGCGCAGTTTTCTGGGATTGGCTGGGTATTATCGCAGGTTTGTGGAGGATTTCTCTTCTATTGCAGCACCACTGACGAGGCTTACCCAGAAGGCAGCAAAATTTCAGTGGTCAGATGCCTGCGAGCGCAGCTTTCAGATGCTGAAGGAGAGATTGATTACAGCGCCAGTTCTGGCTCTTCCAGAGGGGTCTGATGGGTATGTAGTATATTGTGACGCCTCTGGTATTGGGATAGGATGTGTATTGATGCAGCACGGTCGAGTTATAGCCTATGCTTCCCGGCAGCTCAGACCGCACGAGAAGAACTATCCCACTTATGATCTTGAGTTGGCCGCGGTGATTCATGCTTTGAAGATTTGGCGGCATTATTTATATGGGGTCCACGTTGATATCTATACGGATCATAAGAGCCTTCAGTATATTTTCAAGCAGAAGGAGCTAAATTTGCGGCAGCGGAGATGGCTTGAGCTACTAAAGGATTACGATGTTGATATTCTGTACCATCCAGGGAAAGCCAACGTGGTAGCTGATGCGCTTAGTCGCAAGTCCGTAGGCAGTCTGGCTGACGTCCCATCTGATAAGAGAGATTTGGTTCGTGATATTCATCAGCTGGCCAGCCTCGGAGTTCGTTTGGCCGATTCAGGAGATTCTGGGATTTCTGTTCGCCCGGTTGCTGAGTCATCTATTATTCAGGAGGTAAAGCAGCGCCAGTTTGAGGATCCTACTTTGATTCAGTACAGGGATGTGGCCCTTAATAAAGCAACGACTCAGTTCGAAATCTCGCCTGAAGGAGTATTATCGTACAACGGCAGGTTCTGTGTACCGGATGTCGCGGGCTTACGGCGGCAGATTATGGGCGAGGCACATTGTGCCCGGTATTCTGTCCATCCTGGTTCCACCAAGATGTATCGGGATCTCAGGTGTTTGTATTGGTGGGACGGCATGAAGAAAGACGTTGCCGAGTTTGTCAGTCAATGCCCGAACTGTCAGCAAGTCAAGATCGAGCATCAGAAGCCCGGTGGATTATTACAGGAGATGGAGATTCCAGCCTGGAAATGGGAGATGATTAATATGGACTTCATTGTTGGGTTGCTGCGTACGCTACGCAGGTACGACTCTATTTGGGTTATTGTGGATAGGCTGACGAAATCAGCCCATTTCCTTCCGGTCCGGACTACATATTCGGCTGAGGACTATGCCAGATTATATATCAGAGAGATAGTCAGACTTCACGGGGTCCCTGTATCTATTATTACTGACCGAGGTGCTCAGTTTACAGCTAATTTCTGGAGGTCATTTCAGGAGGGATTAGGGACCCAGGTGACCCTCAGTACAGCTTTCCATCCTCAGACCGACGGGCAGGCCGAGCGCACTATTCAGACGCTCGAGGATATGTTACGGGCTTGCGTTATTGACTTCAGGGGCAGCTGGGATGATCATTTGCCGCTTATAGAGTTTGCCTACAATAACAGTTATCACTCCAGCATCCAGATGGCCCCGTATGAGGCCCTTTATGGCAGGAGATGCAGATCTCCTATTGGCTGGTTTGACGTGGGCGAGACTAAGCTGATTGGGCCAGATGTAATCCAGGAGGCTGTGGATAAGGTGAAGCTCATTCGGGAGCGATTGTTGGCTGCTCAGAGTCGACAGAAAGCGTATGCTGATAGGCGACGTCGACCGTTAGAGTTCCAGACTGGTGACTGGGTATTCCTGAAGGTGTCGCCTATGAAGGGCGTTATGAGATTTGGCAGAAAGGGTAAGCTGAGTCCGCGATACATCGGGCCATACCAGATTGTTCGGAGGATAGGCGCAGTCGCCTACGAGCTAGACTTGCCATCCGATCTGGAGTCCGTGCACCCGGTGTTCCATGTGTCTATGCTGCGGAAATGTATTGGTGACCCTTCCAGGGTATTCCCAGTAGATGATCTTCAGGTGACAGAGCAGCTATCTTATGACGAGCAGCCAATATCTATTCTGGATCGTCAGGTGAGGAAATTGCGCACTAAGGAGGTGCCTTCGGTCAAGGTTCTGTGGCGCAATAACAACCGGGAAGAGATGACTTGGGAGGCGGAGGATGAGATGAAGAAGAGATTCCCCCATTTATTCCCTACGCCTCCTGTAATCTAGACTTTTGTATTTGTTGTACCAATGAACGGATGGACCATGTGTGCTATTTATATAAAATGGTTTTCCCGTTATGCTTGTGAGCCTTCATAAGATTTGTTTAACATTCGGGGACGAATGTTCTTAAGGGGGGGAGAATGTTAGGCCCCGTGTTTTCGTACAATTGGAAATTGAGAAATAATTATGACTCGGGTGTTAGAAGGACCTAATTCAATTTTTTTTTTGTGAATGTGACTATGTTGGTTGTGTAATCTTTAATGCTAAGACCTCGGGGGAGGCCGAGGATAAATTTGGAATTTCGGAAATTAGTTTCGGGAATTATAAAACGGGACTTTTTAAGCATTGGGCGAAGAAACCAAAGTTTTAATTTGCAAGCCCAAAGGAAGAGAGGGGGCCGGCCAAGCCCAATTTTAAAAGGGTCATGTGCTATGCACATGACCCCAAAAGGATATATACTAGAAAGACTTATCAATTATAGATCAAAAATTCATAAATCAAGAACACAAAGAAAAGAGAGGTTCGGCCGTGACTTGAGAGGAGAAGAGAGAAAAAAATTCCAAGCTTGTGTGTGATCCAAAAATCTTGGTTTCTACATATTTGTGAAGTACTCAAGACGCTCTCCGACGTGGTATAATTTGTTTGGCACGGGGACGACGTTTTCGACAAGTCGAGGTTTCAAGAAAAGGTGAGAATTCTTACTCTTTTATGTTATAGAATTGATGTGAATGTGTTAAGCATGGGAAGTAGATGGAGATCCCGTAATTTTAACGTAAATAGAAAGTCGTGGGTGTGTGTGTGTAGTGTGTTTGGCCGTGAGTTATGGAAGGAAAGAAATGGTTTGAATTGATCTTGTTTAAGTTGGCATAATGTGTTGTTGTGATCCTTATATCATAAATGATCGATTGTTGAATCAAATTGGCGGTGGAAAACGAATTCGGATATTATCGGAAAGTGTATATCCTTGGTATCGTTATGTATATCAATGTATATTTTGGGTGCTAGAGACTTTAGATATGACTTTATAATGATATTGATGAATTCGGAATGAAACGACGTTAGTTAGAATGTTCGTTGTGAATTTTAGTGTTTTGAAGAATTATGGAAATAAATTGATTTTGGTGCAATTTCGTGTATGGCTTAGATTGAATTTGGAATGTGTTTGACTAGTGTTGGATGGTTAAATGAATACAATTATGTGAATATAGAATTGAGATTTTGAAAGTTTGAATGGAAAGTTGCCAACGTTAGAAGTCATGTAGAACTTTAAAGCTAGAATGGTTTGATTGTTGTTTGGTTTGGTTGTTGATGTGTGGGTTGTTGTGGTTGGTTAATTTGAGCCGAGCTACGCCTCGGGGATGTTAGATTTATAGGGGAAGTGCTGCCGAAATTTCGGTAGGCAAATATGGAGTTAAAGGCATTTTTGAGCCTAAGGATCTCATTTGGTAACTTTGACCATTTGCAGATTTTTGACGAAACGGGACGGGACTTTTGGAAGAGCTTACGACGTCTGTGAGGTATGTAAAGCTTCCCAATTCTTTATTTGGCATATCTTAGGGTGTTAGTTGAATATGAGACCTTCCGGAGCATTTCTGCTCCTCGAAACCCGATCCACAGAAAAGTTACTATTCATTCAATTCGATTGAAGCCTAAAGGCTCCCTTTTGGCTAGAATGCCACTATTCGTCCGAAACCTATCGAAATGTGGTCGGGTAACCTAGAAATGATTATGTTTGACCCTTGGCATATAACTGCTCATAAAAATATGTTCGCCACCTCACTTCGACTCGAGGTGGGTCCGCTACCCCCAAAATGCCCGAATTGCCCTTCGGGCCATCTTTGAGAACAGAGTTGAACGTACCACTTCTGATCTTTGGAACATCCTTCCACGGGGTATGTTTGGACTATTCGATGCACTAATCCATGTCTTGAACTATATAGACCATTTTGGAATCGTTTTGCAAAATGAAACCTTATGTCGACTAAGTATTCGACTATTTTGTAATAGGATATGATTTATGAGTTTACTTTGTTTTGAAACACTATTTTGAAATACGATTTGCATTTGTTTGCTCACGACTCCGCTCGTGCCTTATTATGACTTCGTTCACCGGTTCCCGGGCCGGTTTTGATTCGTGCGCTGTATGATAAATTCGGTTGTATGCTGTGTTACGGTTCCCGAGGCTTCGCCATAGGGCCCGGTTCCGTTTGGAGTTATGCTGTGATATGGCTCGGGATGCGATACGCTCACCGATGATTATGATTATGTTTGGGGATGTACGGAGATTTGAAACCTTCTGGTGTTATGCTGTGTGTGGCGTCAGCGTCGGAGTGGCGACCACGTTCCTAAGCGTTTGCATGATTTCATTTGCATAGTATATACGTATATGATTTCGATACAGATTTTGACATACCAGTTTGTACCCCACTTTGACATTTGATTTGCTTTCGGTTTTGATCCATAATTCCGTACTCCGTGCTTTACATGCTCAGTACATATTTCGTACTGACCCCCCTCTCTTCGGGGGCTGCGTTTTATGCCCGCAGGTGCAGACATCGGTGATCCTCCGCAGTAGGCTTCACTTCTTGCTTTTCGGAGTACTCTTACTTGGTCCGGAGTCCACTTTTGGTACAGACTCCTCTACTCTGTATATATTTTGTATATTTGACAGTTTGGGTACGGCGGGGCCCTGTCTCGCCATATGTTATGTTTTGAATTCGTAGAGGCCTGTAGTCATCTTTGTGGGGCGAGGGTCCTATGTGTATGTTGTCTGATTTTGCTTTCGGGTCTTAAAGCGGTCCGTTTAATATTATGGCCCCAAATGGCCCTTCTGCATATATTTGTATTTTGACCGGCGATGTCTATTCCGCCGCTTTGTTTGAGTTTGATTTGATATGACCGCTTAAGACAGATTTTCGATATAAATTATGTCTGATATAACTTTTAAAATTTCTGAAATAAGTTTTGGTTCGAAAATGAATATGCGATTTGGTCTGGGTACCCAGGTAGGGTGCCAGTCGCGGCCCACGGGGCTGGGTCGTGACAAATTGTGGAAGTGTTAAGCTGATGAAGGGTAATGTAGTGATATAGGGTTATTTTAAGAGATGATTGAAAACGGGTTTACATATATTTTGATATATATAGGTGTTGTCATTATTGATGTGAGTATTGTAGCTGATGTGGGATCGAATGAGAAGTTGGAGAGTTGTAAGCTTACAAAGGAAATTATTATCTATAGTTCGTTGAGCTTTATACCTATTTGAGGATGGTTAGTAAGCGAAGTAAATAGCCTAATTAAGCCCTATGTTATCTCAATTGTAGACTTGCAAGTTCGAGAGGTAGAAGTTGGACGATTGAGTATACTTCTAGGTATGTTAAGGTCATTCTTTTCTTTTTTTAGCGTGATCCTATGATATGATCCAACAAGCGAGTAAGCGAGCTTCCATATTACTCTACTCTTAAAAGCATTAGAAGTACTTCAGTTTTTGATGTTCATGTACCCCGTTTATGAGTAACCTTCTGTTCATGGGTCCTGTCATATGTAGCCAGTTCTGTGCATACAATTTATTCATGCATTATATTCATTTTATATTTATGTACATTGCCCCATGACTAGAAGGCGTTATATACGCGAATATTAGATATATGTAAAGTATGAGGAGAGATATAGGCGTTATATATACATTACTACTATGATGATGATATTGATTATGGCCACAGAGGAGCCAATATGATATGACGAGATGCCATAGAGACTTACAGGCGTTATATACGCACACATATAGATGCACGACCATCATTGATAGGTATGAGCATGCATATTATGTGCCCACAGAGGCATTGTAAGTTATGCAGATTTAGGAAGATACTAGTTCATACAAGTACATGCAGTCAGTTATTTCAGTTTATGAGTTCAGATCTTATCCATGAGTCTTATATATATATGTTGTTCTTATGCCTTACATACTCGGTACATTATCCGTACTGACATTATTCATACTGACTACCAGTTGCTCGGGGGGCTGCGTTCATTCCCACAGGTACAGGGAGACAGACAGGTGGTCTAGCTTAGTAAGACCTCTAGATCTAGCAGTGGTCAGTATGCTCCATTTGATCCGGAGCTACAGTCAGTTTGGGTATGCCCCTTTTTGGATGTGTATACATATGGGTATGACGAGACCTGCCCCGTTCTTTCTGCAGCTTGTATTCTAGTTGAAGTCTGTAGACAATTGTATGTAGTAGTTAGACGATGTAGCCTTGTCGGCTTCCATTCTTTTGTGTACAGTGTATGTAGCAGCCTAGCTGGCTTGCACTGTTCTTCCGCATGTTGTGTATATATATGTAGATTGTACAAAGTTCTGAAGTTTCTCTCTCACGCCATTAGTTTATGCCATTTACGGGCTTTTGATGTTAAGTATGTTTCAGATACAAGTATAGGGGTGTTTGGTCGCTAGAGGTCAGACTCCCGTCACGGCTCATCGGTTTGGGTCGCGACACGCGAACATCCCCTAACATAGATAGTTAGCCTCACATACCTGTATATTCTCCAAAACTACTATCTATAAATCTAAACTTGAGAAGAATCCCCAAACCTGTGTCTTAAACCTTGAACGTGGGTTTTCTTCAAAACCCTAGGTTAAGAACAATTATTCCCTAATTAGGATATGTAATCTTATGCTAGAATTGACACGTAAGTGTTTGGGATGCTTACCTTAGAGCCTTGTATTGTTTGGAGAAGAAAAACTTCATTCTAGGGCTTAATGGATTATGAAAAACTGATTTTCTAGAACGAAGGGCCCTATTTATACTTTTTGTTGTCGAGGTATATTGACGGCTCACTAGACGGACCGTCAACATGTTGACTGTTCGTCGTTGTAAACGTCCTTTCACAAAATCAAAAGATTTTTCGAGGGTCTGCACTGGCTATGCAACTTGACGGTTTGACGCACCGTCCTTGCGCATTGACGACTGTCCTTGTGCATCGACGATCTGTCTTTGCGCATTGACTTGCACAGCAGGTGGCAAAATGGCCATAACTTATAGCACAGGGCTCTGTTGTGGATCCATAGTATATCGTTGGAAAGGTATTTCAAAGATCTATAACTTTGATGTTTTAGGACTTCTCACATTCCCAATGGATTTTCACGAAATTGGGCTGGAAGAAGGACGTATCAAAACTTGGGCGATTACATCGATTCTTATACACCTTACTATTAGCCACCTTGCGAGGATCATATCTTCTTGCTCTGAGCTCCAATTATATGCCTAGAAAGGTACTTCCACGTACTACAACTTCTATTAAGGAACCTTTTCAAAATTCTCAACTAATCGAGGGGTTATGGTTTCCCCAAGTAGGCCCCTCGGCCACATTCGTAAAACGTTCAAACCTTCAAATTTCCTCTGAAACTCTAACGATACGAGTCTAACCTTTTTTGTAAGATACGGGGTGTTACAATATCTCCCCTTTGGGATCATTCATCCTCGAATGATGGGTTCTGGTTAACTAGGCTGACGGGAACATGTGTTCACTACTGTCATGAACACCTAAAAGCTAAACTGAAAGGGTTGCCAAACTGAATAGCTTACTGCACTGAATAACAATTGAGCAGGCTGAATAAGATTGACTGAGTGACTACTGATCTGAATAAATACTAGAAACATAAAACTATAGAGTGAAATCTAAATGGGAAGATAAATTACCTTTAATATTTTCTGTTGACTATTCAAAGAGATGGGGATGTCTGGACTTCATGTCTTCTTCGGCTTCCCACGTAGCCTCCTCGGCTTTTTGACACCTCCAAAGGACTTTCACTGAGGCCACTTCTTTCATTCTTAACTTGCGAACCTGATGATCAAGGATCTCCATTGGAACTTCTTCATAAGTAAAACTATCATTGACCATTATGATATCAGTTGGGACAACCGACGACGGGTCTCCCACACACTTTCTCAACATGGACACATGAAACACTTGATGCACATCAATCAAGTCTTGTGGAAACTCAAGCTCGTAAGCCACTTTACCAACCCTTCGCAGGATTCTGTATGGTCCAATATAGCGGGAAGTAAGCTTTTCCTTCTTGCCAAACCTCATAACTCCCTTCATAGACAAAACTTTAAGAAACACCCAGTCATTAACTTGAAACTCTAAATCCTTTCGTCTCACATCTTTGTAAAACTTCTGGCGACTCTGAGACGTTTTCAAATGCTCCTGAATTAACTTGACTTTCTCCATAGCCTGATAGACCAAGTCCGGTCCTAACAACTCAACTTCACCAACCTCAAACCACCTAATAGGTGATCTACAACTTCGCCTATAAAGAGTTTCAAACGGCGCCATCCTAATACTAGCATGGTAACTGTTATTGTAAGAAAACTCAATAAGAGACAAGTTATCATCCCAATTACCTTTGAAATCAAGGACACATACCCTCAACATATCCTTAAGGGTCAGAATAGTGCGCTCTGCCTGTCTATTTGTCTAAGGGTGAGAAACTATACTGAAATTAACTTTTGTACCCAATCCTTTCTAAAAGGATCTCCAAAAATTTGCTGTGAACTGGGAACCACGATCTGAAATAATTGATACTGGAGTCCCATGAAGTCTAGCAATATCACGAATATACAACTTGGCATAGTCCTTCGCTGAATCTATTGTCTTAACTAGCAAAATATGCGCTGACTTCTTAAGTCTTTCCACAATCACCCAAATCGATTCATGCCTCCTAGATAAACGAGGTATACTTGTTATGAAATCCATATTTATTATTGGGAATATCAATATTCGTAGCCAAGACACCAGGCCTCTGGTGTTCTTCTTTAACTTGTTGACAATTCGGACACTTAACTACGAATTTTGCTACGTTCTTTTTCATGTCGTTCCACCACTAAATCTTATTAAGATCATGATATATTTTTGTGGAACCTGGGTGAATGGAATACTTGAAATGGTGAGCTTCTGACATAATTCGCTCTCTGAGCCCATCTACATCTGGAACGTATAATCTGCCTCGGTATCTCAATGTACCGTCATCTCCCCCTTGTTCAAAATTCATCATCTTATGCTTGTGAATCCCCTCTTTCAGCTGTAACAAGTAGGGATCATTATACTGCTTCTCCTTAACTTCAATGACTAAGGAGGAAAGAGCTCTATTCTGAACAACCACACCGCCATCCTCGGAGTCCAAAAGTTGAACTCCAAGACTGGCCAAATGGTGAACTTCGTTAGTCATAACTCTCTTATTTGTATCAACGTGAGCTAAACTTCCCATGGAACATCGACTAAGAGCATCGGCTACTACATTCGCCTTCCGTAGATGATAGAGAATATCCACATCATAGTCCTTAAGCAAAAGCCATCTTCTCTATCTAAGATTCAATTCGCGCTTCTTGAAAATATACTGCAGCATTTTCTGGTTAGTGAAAATATCCACATGCATTTCGTATAAATAATGTCGCCATATCTTCGATGCAAAAATCACAGCTACCAGTTCTAGATCATGAGTCGGATAGTTCTTTTCATGAGCTTTTAGCTGCCTGGATGCATAAGCTATAAGTTCGCATGCTGCATTAGGACACATCCGAGACCAACTACCGCAGCATCACAATAAACCACGAACCCTTTGGTTCCTTCTGGTAGCGTCAAAACTGAAGCAGAAGTCAATCTCTTCTTCAACTGTTTGATACTCTGTTCGCATGTATCAGACAACCGAAACTTAACCTTTTTCTGAGTCAACTTCGTCAACGGAGCTGAGGTAGATGAAAATCCCTCCACGAATAGCCTGTAATAACCTGCCAGACCCAAGAAACTTTTGATATCTGATGCTTAGGTGGGTCTGGGCCAATTTCTAATAGCATCAACTTTCTAAAAATCAACTGTAACGCTTTCGTCCAAAATTACATGGCCTAAGAATGCCACTGACTTTAGTGTCTGCAATACTATTCTGAGATGCTCTACATGGTCAGCCTCGCTATGGGAGTATACCAGAATATCATCAATAAATACAATGATCAATAAATTGAGATACGTCTGGAAGACCTTGTTCATAAGATCCATGAAAGCTGCCGGTGCGTTCGTCAATCCGAAGGAAATGACAAGAACTTTAAAATGGCCATAATGGGTTATGAAAGCGATCTTTGGAATATAAACTTCCTTAACTTTTAGCTGATGGAAGCCTGATCTGAGGTCAATTTTGAAATAACAGTGAGCACCCTGAAGTTGATCGAATAAGTCTTCTATTATGGGAAGTGGATACTTGTTCTTAATGGTGACCTTGTTCCACTGGCGATAATCTATACACATATGCAAGGATCCATCTTTCTTTCGGACAAACAAGACCGGTGTGCCCTAAGGTGAGGCACTTGGCCTTATAAAACTCTTATCAAGAAGATGTTCCAACTAAACTTTCAACTCTGTTGGGGCCATTCTATACGGAAAAATAGATATCGGCTTATTGCCAGGAAGTAGGTCAATCCCAAATTTGATTTCCCTATCAGGAGAAACTCCGGGTAGATCATCCGGAAAGACTTCGGGAAACTACTGACAACTGGTACTGATTGGGGAGTCGGAGTCTGGGCTTCTGTATTCATGACTCGAACTAAGTGGCAAATACATCCCTCGGAAATCATATTTCTATCTCTAAGATACAAAATACATCTACCCCTAGATGCTACTTAATTATCCTTCCATTCTATACGTTTATCGAGAAAATTAAAGTTTGCTGTTTTGGTTCTACAACCCAGTGAGGCATACCATAACTCTAATGTTACACCCCGGAAATTTCCCGTTAATGTGCAGTGAAAATACTAATGAAGGGCACGATGTATACGATGTTTTTATAAGTAAGAAATAACATTTGATGATTCTAAATGAGATTTCAAAGACATTTGAGGTAGGAGACAAAAGTTGTTAAGGAAAGCAAGGTATATGTTGTGTGTCAGGCAAGATTTATGAGTATCTAATTAATAATGGCTTAATGATATTTTGGAGAAGAGTTATAATGTCCCTTAGATTTTTAATGAGGTGTTAAACAAGTGTTAAGAAGGTTCCATAAGGATTGGAGATCAAACGAACGACGGAGATCATTTCAGGGAAATGGGGTTATACGACCGATTTATATGGTCCGTATAAGGGTCCATATAACACCCAGCAGAGATGATGTTTGCCTGGTGGTGAACCACAACCACTTATACGGGCCATGCAATGTTATACGGACCATATAAGTGTCCGTGGAAGTCCCGACGAGCTGAGTTAAGTTCAATTATATAAATGTGATCCCACTTCACTAATTTCATTTCTCACACTTCTTCATCTCTCTGAAGGTTTCTAGAGGGTTCCACACACTTCTTCCATAAGAATTCAAGAGAGATTCAAGATCAACTTCATCAAATTAAGAGAGTTAAGTGTAAGAACCTCACTAGAGTTCATCCAAGACAAGAAATCTAAGTAGAAGTGAAGCTAGGGCTTTAGTGCAAGAGGAGTATCTCCGCTCAAGGATTATTATTACACTATCTCAGGTAAGTTTTATGATCATTCCATACTTTTTAAAGTAATGAGAGGTTGAAATACTTAGATTGTAGAAGAATATAGAAAATGGGTCATGAATGTGAGGATAGTGACATTTTGAGTGGTAGTTTGGAATAAGTCAAGAATATTGGTATGTTGTAATTATAATTATGTTATAAATGACATTTAGGACATGGGATAAGCATTATATGTGAGAAAACGTAATAGTGTACTATGACCATGATTATGGAGGAATTGAAGTGAAATTGTGAAATGTGGATAACGTAGATGAATGATAATTGTTGCTTATGATATTGTGGATGTTGTTATGGATGTTTGGGAGTTGATATGTAAAATGAGGAAAGTTTTATAAACAAAGGAAATGCTGCACAATTTTCTCTTGCCTTAGTAAGCATGTTCTTATAATCGATTAGCTAATGTTAATACGAGCTTTCTTGAAGGTAGAAACGCGAGCATCAAAGGAGAACGATCAAACGATAGAATAGCTAAACGAAAGAGGTATGTAAGGCTAATCCTCTCCTTCTAAGGCATGACTCCTATGACATGAATCTTCCTATTTTTCTGTGATTTTCCTGAATAACGAAAATTATGAGTCCATGACTATAAAGAGCTACATACGCATATGAAAAAGAAAAGAGATACGATACGAGCATGATAATGATGATGATGAATTTAAGTATAAAGAATCCTAGAGTAACATACAATGTCATTGAGGTTAATGATCCTATATATGGTTCAATTGATGATTTTCTTGTGTACACTCACCTTAAAATGTTAGTCCCATCAAGGGGAGACATAATGATTATGATCACTCCATAATGTAATCGGGGGTTCACGACCTTATGTCACCCCGACATAGCCATAGTTGCCTTCAAGTTTTAATGTATGTTTGATGATAAATGTATAATGACGCTAAGCTTATGATATGACTATGCAATGTATGAAAATGGTAAGTTTACGATGGGTATATGACGATGCGATTCCACCGTTCCTAAATGGCTGGGCATGTCACCGCGAAGGCGGGCTGCATACGATTCCATCTTTCCTAAATGGCTGGGCATGTCACCGCTAAGGCGGGCTGCTATGTTTACACCGAGTCTAGAGGGCCGGGCATGACACCACTAGTGGGCGGCATATGATGGTTACCCGGACGCGGGTTAACGATGATGATATATATGATACAATGATGTATGCGCTATGATGATACATGTACTATGATTATATATGATATATGTATGAAATGTATCCACCCTTAAAAGCTACGCAGGTTATATCTTCATCTTATGTCTTATGATTTCTCTAATATGTTCATTTCATTCATACCTTACATACTCAGTACAATGTTCGTACTGACGTCTGTTTTCTTTGGACGCTGTGTTCATGCCCATAGGTAGGCAAGGAGGTGATCCAGACTAGTAGGAGCTCTTAGCTGACTTGAAAGCACTCCATTGACTTATGCTTTTGTGTATATACATGTATTTTGGGCACGACGGGGTCCTGTCCAATCTCCATGTCTAGCATTCCAGTAGAGGCTCATAGATACGCATGTATGGGTAGTATGGTCTCATGATGTCCTTATTGTATGTACATTATTTCGATAGCCGAAGGGCTTATGTATATAAAGGTAATTACGTTTCGAAGTGAAAAAAAAGTAGTTTTTCCTATGACTTCAGTATAAGATTAATGAATGAATGCTTGATGAATACGATGGGTAATGGTCTGAGCGGTGCTCGGTGGTTAGCCCCGGGTACCCGCCATGGCCCCTAGTCGGGTCGTGACAAAAGTGGTATCAGAGCCGTTCAGTCCTAGGAAGTGTCTACAAGCCATGTCTAGTAGAGTATTGTTTATGGTTTGTTGCGCGCCACACTAATAAACAGGAGGCTACAGGGCATTTAGGAAAAATGACCATTCTTCTTCTTATGAGATTGTGCGATAGAGTCATGTATAAGATTTTGTCCTCCCTAATAGTGTGCTATGATTTCAGAAATGCCACTAAAGGGAAAGGCTACAGCCACCCAGAAGGGCAAGATTACGATGAAAAGGCGGGCAGAAATAGAGCTGCCAATGAATGTAGAAGAGGGTGAATCACATAATGAGGCTCCATCTAATGCCTCTTCTACTCCGCCTATTATAGAAGAACAAGAAGGGGCTTCAGCTCCAACTCCGATGCCTCCAGTTCCTCCATCGGCTACTTCGGGTCAACAAGAGACCGAGGCTATTCATTTATTGACGCAGTTAGTTGCCGCCCAGGTGCAGCGGTAGGGTTCGGGTTCAAGTGACAGGGCCGTTAGTACTAGAGCTCATGATTTCATGAGTTTGAATCCTTCGGAGGTTTTTAGGTCAAAGCCGAATGAAGACCCGCAAAGTTTTATTGATGAAATGTTGAGAACATTGAAGATTATTCATGCCTCCGAAACTAAATCTGTGGAGTTGGCATCTTATAAACTCCGAGATGTGGAGGTATTGTAGTACAATAATTGGATATCATCAAGAAAAGAGAACGTGCCTCCTCCCGTTTGGCAAGAATTTGTAGATGCGTTCATCCGCCACTATTTGCCACCCGAGGTCCGCCGAACTAGACCGGATAGTTTCTTAAATCTAAAATAAGGAAATATGAGTGCCCGGGATTATAGCCTTCAGTTTAATTCATTGGCTAGATATGCCCCGACTATGGTGGTCGACATGGGGGATAGAGTGCACAGATTCGTGAGTGGATTAGGGCCACATTTGTTCAAAGACTGCTTGATGGCTTCATTGCAAGATGGGATGGATATTTCCCGGATTCAAGCCTATGCCCAGAATTTAGAAGGACAACAACATCCGCAAAGGGGTGATCGTGATATTGATAGAGGGCAAAGCAAGTAGGCCAGATCTATGGGGGCAGGTAGTGATTATAGAGGGAGATCAAGGCAGGCATATTCTAAACACTCAGGCCAGTCGGCGACTAGTGCGCCTCCACAATGTGCAGGTAGGAGATTTTATCGCTCCTTTCCTTCAGGACATTGTCAGAGTTCGAGAGTTTCAGGTTCTCAGTTTGGGGGTGATTATTGTTACACCTCGTAAATTTCCCCGTGAATGTACAACGAATAGACTAACGAAGAATACGAGTATGTGGTTTTTTAATCAGAAGGGAATGACGTTTGACAACCCTAAGTAAGATTTCAAAGTCAATGGGAATAAGGGATAAGGTTATGCTCCACAATGACTAATTATATGTTCTGAAGACGTGAAAGTTGCAGATTTGCACTTTGGCCCAGTTGGTCGTAAAATGAAATACGGACCGTAAAGTAGTATACGGGCCCGTAAACCACCATGTCGTATTCCAACTTACCAAACTTCAACTTTCTGCCAAATGATCAAAGGGTTAAATACGATTTGGAATACGGATCGTAAATTGAAGTACGGCCCGTAAACCGCGATCATAAATCACCATGATCCCCAGCATACCTTTCTGGTTTTGATATGCTTAAATACAACCACGAAATACGGCCCGTAAACTGGAATACGGACCGTAAACTGGGTTTACGACCACTGTGCACTTAAGCTACTGTTCATTCCGGATCAAATTTTAAGTCATTAAAAGGAGACCCAAGTCATTAAATTCATTTCATTCCACGATATTTCTCTCTAGAAACCTCTATAATACTCCTTACTCTTCATCTACAAGAAAAATCAAAGGAAATCCATGATCAATAACACCAAATCCATGAGACAAAGTGTATGAAACCTAGCTAAAGTTCATCTATCTCAAGAAAACCCAAAGGAAGTGAAGTAGGGTTTTGATGCTAGAGGAGTAATTCCATTCAAAGCTTGTTCAACCATCATCTAAGGTAAGTTTCATGACTAAACCATGTTGTTTAAGGTATTGGAAGGTTAAGATACTTGAATAAAAGACATAGGAAATGGGTCATTCATGAGTGAATAATGTCATGGTTGGATAGTAGTTGTGTTGAATTATGAATGTTGGAGTGTTGTGATTATGAATATATTATAAATGACATTTAGACCATGAAATAAGTATTATATATGAGGAATCGCGATATTAAGCTATAACCATAAATGTGGAGAAATTGAAGAGAAATGGTGGATTGTGGTCAATGTATATAAATGATGATTGTTGATTACGATATTGTGAATGTTATTGTGAGCGTGTCGGAGTTGATATAGTATATGGGAAAAGTAGTATAAACAAAGGAAGTACTGCCCAAATTTTCCCTAGAATTAGTAACGCGTTCTTATAATCGAATTAACTAACGATAGTGCGAATTCTCTCTTGAAGGTAGAAACGTGATATTGAAGGAGAACAAGCAAGTGATAGCTTAGTTAAACATCAAAGTTATGTGAGGCTAGTCCTTTCTTTCTAATGGCATGAATCTCATAGCATGATTTTCCTTCCTCCTTATGAGTTCATATATTCCAGAAAGCTACAAGCCTATGTCTATGAATAGCTATATAAGATAAAAGACATGACATGATGTTATTTATTGCTTACACTCACCTTATGTGTTAATTCCTTCAAGGTGAGGGAGAATGTGAATGATTACTCCATAATGAAATTGGGGGAATCACGACCTTACGTCACCCCGATAAAGTAAAGTTGTTCATAAGCATTATCCAAGTATTATGGTAAGTGTATTATGATGAGCATGTATGATGATGATATAACACCGTGCCTATTTGGCCGGGCAGTCACTGCTAAGGCAGGCAGCTATACGGTACACCATGGCGAAATGGCATGGGCAGACACCACTAGTGGGCGGCATGAGATGGTACCCCGGACGCGATAGGCCTGGATGCAGGCTAATGTTATGATTATCACATCGATCCGATATGGACAGACAACTTATATATTACTTCATCGTACTTGTATGGGCGGGCAGCTTATACATTATGTATATATGACATGATGATGATTATGAGTAAGCCAGCATGCATTATTTTTTTTACACTTGACAGTTAGATATAGTTATTCCATATTGATACTTCTTTTATATCATTGTCTTATTTCTTTGTTTATGCCTCTCATACTAGTACAATGTTCGTGCTGACGTCCATTTTCTTTGGACGCTGTGTTCATGCCCACAGGTAGAGAGGGAGGAGAGCTCGACCCAGACCCACAGTAGCTGTCAGCTGATTGAAAGCACTCCTTTGTTCGGAGGTTCTTATGACGATTCTTTTGTGTATATTCATGTATATGTATTTTTTGGCATGACGGGGTCTTGTCCCGTCCTTTTGTATAGCACTCCAGTAGAGGCTCGTAGATGTGCAGTGTGGGTTAGATGGTCTCACAAGGTGCTATTATATGTATATATTATTTTGATGGCCGAGAGGCATATGTCTATAAAAGTATTTATGTTTCCATATCAAATATCATGTTCCTGCAATTTGAGTATAAAGTTGATAAAAGAGCATTAAATGAGTAAGATGAGTAGTAGAACGAGTGGTGCTCGGTGGCTAGCCCCGGGTACCCGTCACGGCCCCTAGCTGGGTCATGACAAAAGTGGTATCAGAGCAGTTCAATCCTAGGAAGTGTCTACGAGCCGTGTCTAGTAGAGTCTTATTTGTGGTGTGTTGCGCACCACATCAATAAATAAGAGGCTACAGGGCATTTAGGAAAAATGACTGTCTTTCTTTTCATGGGATCGTGCGATAGAGCCGTGTATAAGGTTTTATCGTCCCTAATAGTGTGTTATGATTTCAGAATGCCGCCAAAGGGAAAGGCTATAGCCGCCTAGAAGGGCAAGACTACGACAAAGAGGCGGGTAGAAAGAGAACCTCCGATGAATATAGAAGAAGGCGAATCACATAATGAGGCCTTGTCTAATACTTCTTCTACCCCGCCTAAAGTCGAAGAACAAAGAGGAGCTCTAACTCCAATTCCTCCACCGGTTGCTTCGGGTCTACAAATGGTAGAGGCCATTCATTTATTGACGCAATTGGTCGCCGCGCAGGCACAACGACAAAATGTGAGTTCAAGTGATCGGTCAGCAAGTACCAAAGCCTGTGATTTTATGAGTCTAAATCCTCCGAAGTTTTTCAGGTCAAAGCCGGATGAAGACCCGCAAGGTTTCATAAATGAGGTGTTGAGGACATTAAAGATTGTCCATGCCTCCGAAACTGAATCCGTGGAGTTGGCATCTTATAGACTCCGGGATGTGGCTATTTTGTGGTACAACAACTGGTATTATCAAGAGGAGAAAATGCGCCTCCTCCGGTTTGGCAAGAATTCGTGGATGCATTTATTCTTCAGAGCGGATAGGTTTCTAAATCTGAGGCAAGGAAATATGAGTGCCCGAGAGTATAGCATGCAATTTAATTCTTTGGCTAGATATGCCCCGGCTATGGTAGCTGACATGGGAGATCAGGTACATAGATTTGTAAGTGGCCTAGGGCCACATTTATTCAGAGATTGTTTAACGGCTTCCTTGCAAGATGGGATGGATATTTCCTGAATACAGGCCCATGCTCAGAATTTATAGGGGCGACAACAACCACAAAGAAGTGACCGCGATAGTGATAGAAGGCAAGGCAAGAGGGATAGATCTATAGGAGCAGGTAGTGGTTATAGAGGGGGATCAAGACAGACATATTCTGGGTACTCAGTCCAGTCGGTGACCAGTGCACCCCCTAAATTCGCAGGTAGGAGATTTGACCGCCCCTTCCATTCAGGACAGGGCCAGAGTTCGAGGATCTTAGATTCCCAGTTCAGGGAAGATTATAGTCAGAGGGGACCCCCAGTACCACGATGCAGCCAGTGTGGTAGATTGCATTCCGGACAGTGTCGCCAGGGTTCGGACACTTGCTATACTTACGGCCAATTTGGGAACATGATGAAAGATTGCCCGTCGATGAGTGGTAGAGTTGGAGTTCAGCCTACAGGTTCAGCAGTTGGTTCTTCCTCAGCGCGCCCGACAGGGCAGACTCCTCAGATATTAGCAGGCCGAGGTGGAGGCAGAGGAGCAGCATCTACTTCAGGTGCCACTAAGCCCCGTGTATATGCTTTAGCCGGACGGCAAGATCTTGAGTCCTCCCCGGATGTGGTTACAGGTACATTGTCTATATTCTCCCGTGATGTATATGCACTGATAGATTCGGGTTCTACTCTTTCTTATATTACTCCATATGTTGTTGATTGTATTGGGGTGAAACCAGAGCCAATCAAACCTTTCGAGGTATCTTCTCCGGTTGGTGATCCCGTGATAGCAAGACAAGTGTATGAAAATTGTGTAGTTGTGATATCTGATCGCCATACCACAACTGATTTGATTCTGTTGGAAATGTTAGATTTCGATGTAATTATGGGCATGGATTGGTTGGCGTCGTGCTATGCCAATGTCGATTGCCGAACGAAAGTGGTACGATTTCAATTTTCGGGAGAGCCCGTGCTTGAATAGAAAGGTAATACAGCATCTCGAAAGGGTAGGTTTATTTCCTACCTTAACGCAAGGAAGATTATAGCCAAGGGTTATATTTATCATTTAGTTCGGGTTCATGATACCGAGTCAAAGCCGCAAACTTTCCAATCAGTTCCGGTAGTGAATGAATTCCCAGATATGTTTCGAGACGAACTTCCAGGTCTTCCTCCAGAAAGAGAGATTGACTTCGCTATTGATGTGTTGCCGGACACCAAGCCTATTTCTATTCCTTCGTATCGAATGGCTCTGGTAGAATTAAAAGAGCTAAAGGCACAGCTAAAGGATTTGCTTGAAAAAAGGTTTATTAGACCCAGCTCATCACCGTGGGGAGCGCCGGTCTTGTTTGTGAGAAAGAAAGATGGTTCTCTGCGGATGTGCATCGATTATAGGCAATTGAACAGAGTGACGATAAAGAACAAATATCCCCTTCCAAGGATTGATGACTTATTCGATCAACTGCAAGGTGCCAAGTGGTTTTCTAAAGTAGATTTCAGGTCGGGTTACCATCAAGTGAGAGTTAGAGAAGCAGATATTCCCAAAACGGCCTTCAGAATGAGATATGGCCACTATGAATTCCGAGTGATGTCATTCGGATTGACTAATGCTCCGACCGTGTTAATGAACTTGATGAACAATGTATTCAGGCCTCTCTTGGACTTATTTGTGATAGTGTTTATCGATGATATTCAGGTGTACTCTCGCACAGAATCAGAGCATGCAGATCATTTGAGAATTGTTCTTGGAATTCTTCGTGCCCGAGAATGGTATGCGAAATTTTCAAAGTGTGAATTTTGGCTAAATTCTGTAACATTTCTGGTCCATGTTATTTCAAAGAATGGCATTCGAGTTGACACTCAGAAGATTGAAGCTGTGAAGACTTGGCCAAAGCCTACGACGCCTACAGAAGTTCGTAGTTTTCTGGGGTTGGCAGGGTATTATAGGAGGTTCGTAAAGGGCTTCTCATCTATTTCAGCCCCATTGACGAAGCTAACCCAGAAGTCAGCCAAATTCCAGTGGAATGATGCTTGTGAGCATAACTTCCAAGAGTTGAAAGACAGATTGACCTCAGCTCAGATCTTAACACTTCCAGAAGGGTCAGATTGCTATGTAGTATATTGTGACGCTTCCGATGTAGGATTAGGATGCGTATTGATGCAGCATGGTAAAGTTATTTCATATGCTTCGAGGCAATTACGAAAACATGAAAAGAATTATCCGACTCATGATCTCGAATTGGCTGCGGTTATTCATGCTTTAAAAATATGGAGGCATTATTTGTATAGGGTGCATGTTGATATCTATACAGATCACAAAAGTCTTCAATACATTTTCAAGCAAAAGGAGTTGAACTTGCGACAGAGGCGGTGGATAGAATTGTTAAAAGATTATGATGTGAACATTTTGTACCACCCTGGAAAAGCGAATGTAGTAGCTGATGCGCTTAGCCGCCGGTCAATAGGCTATTTATGTGAAGTCCCTCCGGAAAAGAAAGAGATGGTTCATGAGCTCCACCAATTATCTAATCTTGGAGTACGTGTAATCGATTCGGGTAATGTGGGGATTAGTATCAATGATCCCACGATTTCGTCCTTGGATATGGAAGTGAAAGAACAACAATATGAAGAACCTCAATTGTGTCGTTACAAAGGCACATCTCATGAAAAGGAGAAGTCTCCATTTGAAGTTTCGATGGATGGAATTCTTAGATACCGAGGCAGGCTATGTGTGCCGAATGTAGCAGAATTGCGCCGACGAATTCTAGAAGAAACACATTGTTCTCGGTATTCTATTCACCCAGGTGCAACTAAAATGTATCATGATCTCAAGATGATGTATTGGTGGGATGGCATGAAGAGAGATATAGCGAAATTTGTAGCACAGTGTCCAAATTGCCAACAAGTAAAAGTTGAACATCAGAAGTCAGGAGGCTTATTGCAAGCAACGGAAATCCCTACTTGGAAATGGGAAGTGATCAATATGGATTTTATTGTGGGGTTACCTCGTTCCCGTGGAAAGTATGATTCCATATGGGTGATCGTGGACAGGTTGACGAAAGCAGCCCATTTTCTTCCGGTTAGAACTACCTACTCAGCAGAAGATTATGTGAGGTTGTATCTCAAGGAAATTGTGCGACTCCATGGTATTCCATTAAATATTATCACAGACAGAGGAGCACAGTTCACAGCCAAGTTCTGGAAGTCCTTCCAAGAAGGTCTAGGCACTCAAGTGAAGCTTAGCACGACATTTCATCCGCAGACCGATGGACAAGCCGAGCGTACTATTCAGACCTTGGAAGATATGCTACGAGCATATGTGCTGGATTTTGATGGTAGTTGGGATGATCATTTATCGCTAATCGAATTTGCATACAATAATAGTTATCATTCCAACATTCAAATGGCTCCATATGAAGCTTTGTATGGAAGAAAATGTAGATACCCAATCGGATGGTTCGAAATAGGGGAAGCATAACTAGTAGGCCCCGAATTGATTCAGCAAGCGGTGGAAAAAGTTAAGGTGATCCTGTCACGACCCAACCCCGTAGGCCGTGACTAGTTCCCGATCTGGGCACCGAAACCCATCTATCGAATGCATTTAAATATATAGCAGAAGCCGACAAGGCTATATTCCAAATTCAGATAATTTCCAGAAAAATTTCGGCAGAGTTTCCTTTGTTTTTCGGACTATCCAGAATAACCCTGTACACAGCAAACACCAACAGAGGCCACACAGGGCTAACAAAGCAATGCACAAACATATGCGGACCGGCCGCCTCGGCGTATGGGATCGCCCAAACAACATATACACATAACCATACAGAAAGACGATAACCCACAGACATGTCCACAGACCTCTAAGCTGACCGACAAAATCATATGACGGGACAGGGCCCCGCCGTACCCAAATAGTCAAATATGCAGAAATGTATACATGGCGAAAGATATATATATATATACCAAAAGTGGACTCCGAATCAATGAGAGTACTCCGAAATAGCAAAAGTGGAGCCTACAGTGGTGGATCACCGGCGTCTGTACCTGCGGGCATGAAACGCAGCCCCTGAAGAAAGGGGGTCAGTACGAAAGATGTACTGAGTATGTAAAGCATGGAGTACAGAAATATAGGCCACAACTGAAAGCGAACAGAATACAAAAGAGAGAAATGCCGAACAGTATATCAAAATGTTTATCAAAATCATATATACATAATGCAAACGAAATCATGCAAAGCTCAGGAACATGGTCACCACTCCGACGCTGGTGCCACACACAGCATAACACCAGAAGGTTCAAATCTCCGTACATCCCCGAGCACACACATATCAGCATATCATATCACCAGCCATATCACAGCATAACACCAAACGGAACCTGGCCCTATGGCGAGGTCTCGGGAACCGTAACACAGCATACGGCCGAATTTATCATAATGCGCACGAATCATAACCGGCCCGGGAACCGGTGAACGAAGTCATAATAAGGCACGAGCGGAGTCGTGAGCAAACAATCCAATTGTATATCAAAATAGCCTTTCAAACTTGGGTACTTCATAAGTCATTTCATTAACCAAAGTAGTCGGATAATTAGTTAGTACGGAAATTTATTTCACAAAAATGTTTCCAAAGTGGTACGTATGGCTCACAACATAGCTTAGTATATCATAGTAATCAAAACATTATTTCATAGAGGACAATTTCAAAATCGAAGATTCTTTATCGAAACTTATCCAAAAAGAGAGCCTAATAGAACGAATAAGGCATCTCGGGGTTAGCGGGCCCACCTCGGGTCAAGTCGCGGTGGCGAACATAATTTACGGACATTTAGGTCCTATGGAATCATACATAAAGGTTTCGAAGTAATCCGATCACATTTACATAAGTTTCGGACGTTGATTGCTTCCTAGCCAAAATAGGGTCATTAGGCTTCAATTGGATTGAATGAATAGTAGCCATTTTATAGATCGGATTTCGAGGAGCAGAATTGCTCCCGGGGTTCCGATATCAACCTAACATACTAAGACATGCCAAAAGAAGAAGTGGGGAGCTTTACATACCTTATAAATGTCTTATGCTCACCCCAAACTCAAGTCCCGTTTCGTCCAGAATCTGCAAATGGTCAAAGTTACCAATTAGAGATTCTAAGGCTTAAGAATTTCCTTAACTTCATTTTTGTCTACCGAAATTTCGGCAGCATTTCCCCTATATATCTAACACCCCCGAGACTTAGCTCGGCTCAATATACATCAACACAACAACCGAAGCATCACAAACATCATAAACCATAACTAAAGCACTCTAACTTCAATATTCTTCCTTTCTATATAAGTTGACAACTTTCATTCAAACTTCACAATACCAAACTAATGTCCACATTATTGTATTCATTTACTCATTCATGATTATTCAAACACGTCCCAATAATATTCCAAGCAATATACATAAGTTCAAACAATTCGCTACGTTCCATATTGCATCCCAAACGTCAACCACTACGACGAACTTACTAACTCGCATTGTTTTATTCCAAATTCATTAACACCAACCATAAGTCACATTTGAAGTCTTAATATCATAATTATACAAGGATATACACAAATATACCGAAATCATATACTTTTCCATAATAATCCGCCACCACTTCCAATACCAATTCATTTCGTTAAACATTCGTTTACGTTATAAATGCCACAACGACACAACTAATCAACTAAACAACTCAAATTCACCTTGCCTTCTACTCCTTGTAGCTCACGGCCACAACACCACACACACACACCCCCACGATTTCATACACACACCAAAACTACGATGTTCTCGTCTATTCTCAATCCTTATCATATTCATACCAATTCCATAACATTAAAAGGGCAAAATTCTTACCTTTACTTGAAATTCCGACTTGTCGCAAACGTGCTCCTTTCGCCAAACTAATTGTATCCCGTTGAAGAGCGCCTTGAGTACACTACAAATATGGGAAGAACAAGATTTTTGAGCCACAAACAAAAGCTAGAAAAAATTTCTTTCTCTCCAAAGGGGGTTCGGCCGAGAGTGAGTATAAGCTCAAAGTTGAGTTGTGTTTTATCTTCTTGAAAATTGTTATGTCCCGTATTTTCGTATAACGAGAAATCAAGAAATAAATAAGACTTGTGTGTGTTGAGGAAATAATTTGATCCAAGTTGCTATGCTCATGTTGATTATGAAATCATGGATGTCAAGACCTCGGGGAAGGCCGAGGGTAAATTCGGAATTTTAGAAATTAGTTTCGGGAATTACAAAGCGGGACATATTATGAATTGGGCCAAGAGAATTTGAACAAAGTTGAGGCCCAAAATTTTGTGAAGTGGCCGGCCAAGGGAGGCCCAAGCCCACTTTTAAAGAGTCATGTGCTAAGCACATGACTCCTATTATGGATATATATCATGATCACTTGGTAATTATCAAGACTTGAATCAAAAAAAAAAAATCCAAGAACAAAGAGAAAGGGGTTTCGGCCGAAAAAGAAAGAGAAAGAAAAAAACTTTTCGTGGCTTGTTTCTAATCCAATCACCTAGCCTCTTTTGGAAAAATTGATGGGTTCGAGGTGCTCTTCGTGGTGGTACAACTAGTTTGACGAGAGGACGACGTTTGCGGCGAATCGGGATCTTAAGATTAAGGTAAGGTTTTGATGTTTTAATGATATGAAATGGATGTATAGGTGTTAGTAATTGAATTGGCGTAAAGATTTTGGAATGGTGTTGTGTTGTGCATGGCGTGTGTGTGCAAAGAGAGTGTGTTTGGCCGTGGGTTTTGTAAGATTTAAGGCATAGGAATTTGATCTTGTTTAGCTTGAATGATGTGTTGTTGTGGTCATTATGTTGTAAAGGATTGATTAAGGAATTGAGTTGGTGTTAGAAAATAATTTTGGACGTTATCGGAAAGTGTATACCCTTGGTATATTTGTGTATATCATAGTATATATATATATGATACTAAAGACTTTAAATATGATTTATAGTTGATGTTGATGAATTTGGAACGAAACGACGCAAGCTAGAATATTCGTCGTAACTTTTGGTGGTTGAAATGAAATAGGGAAAGAAATGGATTTTGAGAAACTTTGTATATGGTTTGGAACTTGTATGTTATGTGGTGGAATAATCTTGAATGAATGAATACAATAATGTGGACATGAGTTAGAATTGTGAAGTTTGAATATAGGATTACCAACTTATGTATTAAGGTGAAATTTTGAAGCTAGTGTGGTTCGATTGTGGTTTGTATTGTGTAATGATGTTTGGGTTGTTGTTGTTGTTGTATTTTGAGCCGAGCCAAGTCTCGGGGATGTTAGATTTTGTCACGACCCAGCCCCGTGGGCCGCGACTGGTGCCCTTCTGGGACACCCCAAGCGAACTCACACCCAGATCATCGTAATCAGACTCGACCAAACTCAACGTACGTTATTCGAACTCAACATCGCAATCAAACAACTACCGAACACTTATCCTAAGCAGTCGCCCGTACAGATCAGACAAATCACAAATCAGAAAGGAGGCGGAATATACATCGCCAAATTTCACACACACACATCAGAAGGGTGGCGGAATGCACATCGCCCCCAAATGCATACACACACATACAAATTCAGAGGCCGACTTGGCCATAGTAGCGTCCGGGCCACTTAAGATCGTAAAACAGACTCACATGCAAACACACCGGACCCACGACCCACAAATCTGACTACAGGCCTCTAGACAAAACAGAACATATGAACATATGACGGGACAGGGCCCCGCCGTACCCACACATCCACAAATGTACAGAATACAGACACAACAAAAGACATGTACCAAAGTAGGCTCCGGATCAAAGGGGAGCTCTCCAACACAGCAGAATGAGTAGCCTAAACTGGAGGACCACCCAAACGAGCTTCTGTACCTGCGGGCATGAAACACAGCCCCCGAAGAAACGGGGGTCAGTACGGGAGAAGTACTAAGTATGTAAAGCAGAAGGTACAGAAATCACAAACACAGCTGGAGTCAGAAAGAACAAACACACCAACATCGCAAACAAAGCAAACCTGTGCGGGAGGCGAACGTACAAATGCAAATAAAATCATGTATAGGGTTTAGGAACGTGGTCACCCCCCGACGCTGGTGCCACAACACATCATAACTCCAGAAGTTTTCAAATCTCCGTACAGTCTCCAGACACATCATATCACACACACATCATATCATCAGAACATATCAAATGTCATATCACATCATAACTCCATAAACGGTAACCGGCCCTATGGCGAGGCCTCGGAAACCGTAACACATCATAACTCCCGAATATATTATAGCGCGCACGATCACAAAGTCGGCCCGGGTACCGACGAACGAAGTCATAGCAGACAGCACGAACAGAGTAGTGCCGAAACCATATGCATATTAAAAATAATTTGTCGGACTCAACATATCGTTTACATATAGGCGGATACTGACGCCAGAAGGCTCGGAGTAGGAATCGAATTGATAAAAGTAGGCATATAAAGGTTACGAAGTTCCAAACTGTCAAATTCGTAAGAAAACTGTTCATAAATCATTTTTTCCGGAATTCTCACATCATCCCAAAGTACAGAACATGCATTAGTGGCATAGGAAGTTTCAAACACATCCTTGAGTCATAAACAGAAGATTGCGAATCATAACAGACACAAGCGAATCAAACAAACCAAATAAGGGGAGCCTCGGGGCTCGCGGGCCCACCTCGGGTCAAATTGAGGCGGCGGACACAAATCACAGACTTTCGGCTCCATAGAGCCATCTACGAAAGTTTCGAAGAGTTTCGGGCACAACAGCACAAGTTATGGAGGTACGAACATTCTTTTAACCAAAAGCGACAAAAAGGGTTCAATCGCGCTGAGTGAATAGTGCTTGAACTTGAACTTCGATTTCCAGGAGCAGGGTTATTCCCGAGATTCCGAAATTTACCTAGTGGGTCTAGGACATGCCAAAATAATGAGAGGTAGGCTTTACATACCTGGTTGGCGCCTTACGCTCCTCAAATCGCAATTCCCGTTTCGTCCAGAAACTGCAAATGGTCACCTTTACCAGTTACTATTCATGAGAATTAACATATTCATCTTTGGGGCTAAACTTGGCTACCGAAATTTCGGCAGCACTTCCCCTATAATTATAACACCCCCGAGACTTAGCTCGGCTCAGAATACAACAACAACAACAACCCAAACGTCATTAAGCCATACAAACCACAATTACACTACATTAACTTCAAAATTTCACTTTAATACATAAGTTGGCAATTCTTGATTCAACTTCAAAAGTCCAAATCTATTCCCACATTAGTGTATTCATTCACTCATTCCCAATTACTCAAACACACTACATACAAGTTCCAAATCACATACATACATCCCCAAAGTTCACTACTTTCCAATTTTCATTCAAAACATCAAAAGTTACGACGAACGTTCTAACTTACGTCGTTTCATTCCAAATTCGTTATCATCAACCATAAGTCTTAATTAAGGTCTTTAGTATCATAAATATACTATGATATACACAAATATACCAAAAGTATACGCTTTCCGATAACGTCCGAAATTATTTTCTAACACCAACTCAATTCTTTAATCGATCCTTTACGACATAATGATCACAACAACACATTATTCAAACTAAACAAGATAAAATTCTTATGGGTAGCACCACATGGATCTCACGGCCAACACACCCCTTTTTTTTTTTACACACACACACCATGCACAAACACATCCTCATCCCAAAATCTTCACACTAATCCAATCACTAACACACATATATCCATTTCATAACATTAAAACATAAAAATCTTACCTTTTTCTTGAATTTCCGACTTGTCGCAAACGTCGCTCTTTCTCCAAACTACTTGTATCACGTCGGAGGGCGTCTTGAGTACTTCACAACTATGTAAAACTTGAGATTTTTGGATCAACAATCAAGCTTGGAAATTTTTTTCTTTCTTTTCTTTCTCTCTAGGCCGAAACCCCTCTTTTTTGTGTTCTTGAATTTATGATCCAATTCTTGATAATTACCAAGTGCTAGCATGATATTTATCCAAATAGAAGTCATGTGCTTAGCACATGACTCTTTAAAAGTGGGCTTGGGCCTCACTTGGCCGGCCACTTCACCTATTTTTGGGCCTCCATTTTTGTTCAAATTTTCTTGGCCCAATTCATAAAATGTCCCGTTTTGTAATTCCCGAAACTAATTTCCGAAATTCCAAATTTACCCTCGGCCTTCCCCGAGGTCTTAACATTAACGACTCCATAACCAACATAGTCATACTTACCAAAATCAAAATATTTCCTCCACACACCCAAGTCTTATTTATTTTCTTGATTTCTCGTTATACGAAAATACGGGACATAACATTCTCCCCCCCTTAAGAACATTCGTCCTCGAATGTTGAATCGACCTCATGGGTGTCGTACTACTCCGGGAGGGTTCTCTTGATAGTTGTCCTTTATTGATTTCTCCGACATGTCTTCTTTACCAATACTAGGGTAGATTTTTCACATCACTGACTCAAATACCTTCGTACTACATCTTCTCATACTCAACGTAATCTCCGAACTCTGCACTATATTCTTGTAAGGGACGGACGCTTTCCAGACATCATCGTCAATATCATCTTCTTTTCACACTCCTGAGTTTCCTTACCACATCGTCGTAATCTCACTTCACTTCATATCAGACACTTCATGCCAAATAGATTCACAGTCGAAGTCAGACGTACGGACTCATATCGAACGGATCCGAAATCAAAAGCAATATACAGAATTGTTTCATCCCGAATCGTGATCAGACAAACCGAAATGTATCACACACACACGCGGTCAAAATCAAACGCACAGAAGTATATCAGACGGATTTATATACAGAGTCGGACATACAGAGGTGTGCCAGACAGAAACGGATTCAGAATCGAACGCACAAAAGGTTCATCGAACAGGAACATAGTCGAACTCAGAAATATAGAGGCGTACTAGGCAGAGCCTCATCGGAATCGGAAGTGCAGAAGCACCACAGACAGATTGTCAATTTAGAATCAAACCATTCATATTAAGGCTCCAATAATTCATGAGAATTCCCCTTGATCTGCAAACTCACTCACCAAGCCGTCACACAATTTACCTGGCGTCTTACGTATCGATTCCTTCAAATTTCCAATTACTCACACTGCTTATCTTTTATTTATCACAACATTAGTCGCCGGGCTCAGCTCTTAGCCCTCCTAGGCACCAAATGAGAATCATACACACACGTACACATACATATACACCTACCCACGTTTACTCATACCTTACCGGCGAACATCTCTGGCTGTTATTCAAATTCGTTCAATTTCCCAAGAGGTGTTGTATCCTTTCCTTTTCGCCCATTTAGTCCGCCTCGTTCCGCGCGACTCTCGAAAGGGCACTAATTATTCTCCACACATTCTATTCACCTTTGGTTACCCCAAATTCCCATTTACGTTAATCATACTTATACTTGTGCAAAATTTTGCGTTACTTCCCAGGGGGGGGGTCACCCATCCCAGAATTGCTCTGGCTTGAGCACGCTTAACCCTGAAACTTTCACGCATTTTGATGCGTTAGGGCTGATATAATTTCGCCAATTGCCTCGCACGACCTTTGTCACGTAATTTTAGGCCCAACGGGGTCTTACCAAATTTTTCGGAAATTTTTCGTAGCGGGTCCCACTCTGTCCCAAAGAGGTCGTTAGCTTTTCTGGCTGTGAGGTCTATCGTTCTAGTTTTCCAATCCCATATATTTTCCTCCCACATGTACAGATAACTGCCTCGGATATTTTCATTAATTCGGATTCTTACCTTACCTTTACTGACACACACAAAAAGTATATCGCATAATACTGAGGTACAAACCTACCATTGCACATATTCATTAAACAAAAAGGTTAGTAATATACCTGGGTCTGTGTCTGGGGGTGCCTCTGGGTCCCGACGACCGGTCAAAGCGTAGATGCGGTTCGAGGGACCGCTAGAATCTGAAGCCCCACCACGGCCTCTACCGCGGCCCGCTGGTGCTGGCATACCTCGCCCCGTAGAGCGTGTGGCCGAAGGGGTAGATGACGAACCTGCAACGGATCTCATCGGCGGTGCTGCGCTGCCGGAACCGCCTGCCCACGGACAATCCCGCATGATATGGCCCTGGCGGCCGCAAGCAAAACAGGCCCCCGTGGCCCTGAAGCACTCCCCTGGGTGCGATCTTCCGCAATACGAACACTGGGGTATGGGTGGCCTAGACTGACTGGGACCCCTGCTCGACTGAGGACCTGGGGCTCTGGAACTCTGGTCTGCCCTGGACGGTCCTGCTCCATCAAACCTCTTACCAACAGACTGTGTGTCCCGGCCTGACGGAGGAAAGTACCCACTGGACTGATACTGAGGCTGCCCGCCCCGGGAATCTCCAGAATACCCTGCTGATCTGGCCCTCTTGGGCCGTCTCCCATCATACTCTCTACTGGGCCGATCTGCTCGGTGCCGGTTCTCCATCCCCTGGGCGTAGGCCTGTAGACGGGCAATGTCCATATCTGTCTGCAATGACACCGCCATACACCCGTCAATCAAGTAACGATCTAGCCCCATAACATATCTATGCATCCGATCTGTCATATCTGCCACTACGGCCGGGGCATACCGGGCCAGGGAATCAAACTCCAAATTATATTCACGGACGCTCCGACCCCTCTGCTGCAGATGCAAAAACCGATCAGCTCGCTCCCGTCGTAACTCTGGGGGCAGGAAGTGGCGGGTGAAAGCAGTCACAAACTGATCCCACATGGCTGGAGGAGCACCCTCACCCCGGGATAGCTCCCAAGTCTCGTACCAATGCGCGGCAACATCCCGAAGTCTATGCGAAGCTAGCTCAACCGACTCGGTCTCTGACGCCCTGACCAAGTCTAATGCACGCCGCATCCCCCGAATGAAGTCATGGGGGTCCTCGTCGGGCTTAGACCCGAAAAACTCTGGAGGGCCGCATAACAAGAACTCCCGAACTCTCAGGCTGTCCCGCCTGTCCTCATCATCATCGTCCCTCCGCCCGCGCCTGCGAGCCTGTCCGGCTACAATCGTGGTCAACAACTGTACAGCCTCCCTCAGGGTCCTATCCTCCGCCCCTGGCTGAGAAGCTGGAGTCTCAGGAGCGGGTACACGGACCTCTGGAGGTGCTGAAGGTCCCGCTCCAGGCTGTACTAATGGGGGTGTAGCAGACCCCTCAGAATGAGGTGTAACCTCAGGCAAATCATAAACATGAGCCCGAGTAGCCCGTTGTGCCTGACTGGTCTCTCCCACCTTTGCCTTGCCCTTCTGGGCCGCCGTTGCCTTCTTCGGAGGCATCACTGCAAACACAACAACGGGTCAGATCAGAATGACCCTATTAACACAGCTCTATCGCACGATCTAAGATTCCAAAGAAAGGGCAACACAACATCCTAGATGTCCTGTAGCTCCCTGTTTATAGATGTGGTGCACAACACATCGATAAACAAGACTCTACTAGACACGGCCTGTAGACATTCCGAGGACAAACCGCTCTGATACCACTTTTGTCACGACCCAGCCCCGTGGGCCGCGACTGGTGCCCTTCTGGGACACCCCAAGCGAACTCACACCCAGATCATCGTAATCAGACTCGACCAAACTCAACGTACGTTATTCGAACTCAACATCGCAATCAAACAACTACCGAACACTTATCCTAAGCAGTCGCCCGCAAATGCATACACACACATACAAATTCAGAGGCCGACTTGGCCATAGTAGCGTCCGGGCCACTTAAGATCGTAAAACAGACTCACATGCAAACACACCGGACCCACGACCCACAAATCTGACTACAGGCCTCTAGACAAAACAGAACATATGAACATATGACGGGACAGGGCCCCGCCGTACCCACACATCCACAAATGTACAGAATACAGACACAACAAAAGACATGTACCAAAGTAGGCTCCGGATCAAAGGGGAGCTCTCCAACACAGCAGAATGAGTAGCCTAAACTGGAGGGCCACCCAAACGAGCTTCTGTACCTGCGGGCATGAAACACAGCCCCCGAAGAAACGGGGGTCAGTACGGGAGAAGTACTGAGTATGTAAAGCAGAAGGTACAGAAATCACAAACACAGCTGGAGTCAGAAAGAACAAACACACCAACATCGCAAACAAAGCAAACCTGTGCGGGAGGCGAACGTACAAATGCAAATCAAATCATGTATAGGGTTTAGGAACGTGGTCACCCCCCGACGCTGGTGCCACAACACATCATAACTCCAGAAGTTTTCAAATCTCCGTACAGTCTCCAGACACATCATATCACACACACATCATATCATCAGAACATATCAAATGTCATATCACATCATAACTCCATAAACGGTAACCGGCCCTATGGCGAGGCCTCGGAAACCGTAACACATCATAACTCCCGAATATATTATAGCGCGCACGATCACAAAGTCGGCCCGGGTACCGACGAACGAAGTCATAGCAGACAGCACGAACAGAGTAGTGCCGAAACCATATGCATATTAAAAATAATTTGTCGGACTCAACATATCGTTTACATATAGGCGGATACTGACGCCAGAAGGCTCGGAGTAGGAATCGAATTGATAAAAGTAGGCATATAAAGGTTACGAAGTTCCAAACTGTCAAATTCGTAAGAAAACTGTTCATAAATCATTTTTTCCGGAATTCTCACATCATCCCAAAGTACAGAACATGCATTAGTGGCATAGGAAGTTTCAAACACATCCTTGAGTCATAAACAGAAGATTGCGAATCATAACAGACACAAGCGAATCAAACAAACCGAATAAGGGGAGCCTCGGGGCTCGCGGGCCCACCTCGGGTCAAATTGAGGCGGCGGACACAAATCACAGACTTTCGGCTCCATAGAGCCATCTACGAAAGTTTCGAAGAGTTTCGGGCACAACAGCACAAGTTATGGAGGTACGAACATTCTTTTAACCAAAAGCGACAAAAAGGGTTCAATCGCGCTGAGTGAATAGTGCTCGAACTTGAACTTCGATTTCCAGGAGCAGGGTTATTCCCGAGATTCCGAAATTTACCTAGTGGGTCTAGGACATGCCAAAATAATGAGAGGTAGGCTTTACATACCTGGTTGGCGCCTTACGCTCCTCAAATCGCAATTCCCGTTTCGTCCAGAAACTGCAAATGGTCACCTTTACCAGTTACTATTCATGAGAATTAACATATTCATCTTTGGGGCTAAACTTGGCTACCGAAATTTCGGCAGCACTTCCCCTATAATTATAACACCCCCGAGACTTAGCTCGGCTCAGAATACAACAACAAAAACAACCCAAACGTCATTAAGCCATACAAGCCACAATTACACTACATTAACTTCAAAATTTCACTTTAATACATAAGTTGGCAATTCTTGATTCAACTTCAAAAGTCCAAATCTATTCCCACATTAGTGTATTCATTCACTCATTCCCAATTACTCAAACACACTACATACAAGTTCCAAATCACATACATACATCCCCAAAGTTCACTACTTTCCAATTTTCATTCAAAACATCAAAAGTTACGACGAACGTTCTAACTTACGTCGTTTCATTCCAAATTCGTTATCATCAACCATAAGTCTTAATTAAGGTCTTTAGTATCATAAATATACTATGATATACACAAATATACCAAAAGTATACGCTTTCCGATAACGTCCGAAATTATTTTCTAACACCAACTCAATTCTTTAATCGATCCTTTACGACATAATGATCACAACAACACATTATTCAAACTAAACAAGATAAAATTCTTATGGGTAGCACCACATGGATCTCACGGCCAACACACCCCTTTTTTTTTTTTACACACACACACCATGCACAAACACATCCTCATCCCAAAATCTTCACACTAATCCAATCACTAACACACATATATCCATTTCATAACATTAAAACATAAAAATCTTACCTTTTTCTTGAATTTCCGACTTGTCGCAAACGTCGCTCTTTCTCCAAACTACTTGTATCACGTCGGAGGGCGTCTTGAGTACTTCACAACTATGTAAAACTTGAGATTTTTGGATCAACAATCAAGCTTGGAAATTTTTTTCTTTCTTTTCTTTCTCTCTAGGCCGAAACCCCTCTTTTTTGTGTTCTTGAATTTATGATCCAATTCTTGATAATTACCAAGTGCTAGCATGATATTTATCCAAATAGAAGTCATGTGCTTAGCACATGACTCTTTAAAAGTGGGCTTGGGCCTCACTTGGCCGGCCACTTCACCTATTTTTGGGCCTCCATTTTTGTTCAAATTTTCTTGGCCCAATTCATAAAATGTCCCGTTTTGTAATTCCCGAAACTAATTTCCGAAATTCCAAATTTACCCTCGGCCTTCCCCGAGGTCTTAACATTAACGACTCCATAACCAACATAGTCATACTTACCAAAATCAAAATATTTCCTCCACACACCCAAGTCTTATTTATTTTCTTGATTTCTCGTTATACGAAAATACGGGACATAACAGATTTATAGGGGAAATGCTGCCGAAATTTCGGTAGCCAAATATAGCCCAAAGACTAAAATGTTAATTCTCATGAATAGTAACTGGTAAAAGTGACCATTTGCAGTTTCTGGACGAAACGGGAATTGCGATTTGAGGAGCGTAAGGCGCCAACCAGGTATGTAAAGCCTCCCTCTCATTCTTTTGGCATGTCCTAGACCCACTAGGAAAATTTCGGAATCTCGGGATTAACCCTGCTCTTGGAAATCGAAGTTGAAGTTCGAGCACTATTCACTCAGCGCGATTGAACCCTTTTTTGTCACATTTGGTTAAAAGAATGTTCGTACCTCCATAACTTGTGCTGTTGTGTCCGAAACTCTTCGAAACTTTTGTAGATGGCTCTATGGAGCCGAAAGTCTGTGATTTGTGTCCGCCACCTCAATTTGACTCGAGGTGGGCCCGCGAGCCCCGAGGCTCCCCTTATTCGGTTTGTTTGATTCGTTTGTGTCCGTTATGATCCGCAACCGTCTGTTTAGGACCCAAGGATGTGTTTGAAACTTCCTATGCCATTAATGTACGTTCTGTACTTTGAATGATGTGAGATTTCGGAAAATGACTTATGAACAGTTTTTCTTGCGAATTTGACAGTTTGGAACTTCGTAACTTTTATACGCATACTTTGATCAGTCTGATTCTTACTCCGATCCTTCGGGCGTCAGTATATACCTCTACGTAAATTATATGTTAAGTCCGACAAATTATTTTTGATATGCATATGATTTCTGCACTACTCTGTTCGTGCTGTCTGCTATGACTTCGTTCGTCGGTACCCGGGCCGACTTTGTGATCGTGCGCACTATAATATATTCGGGAGTTATGATGTGTTACGGTTTCCGAGGCCTCGCCATAGGGCCGGTTACCGTTTATGGAGTTATGATGTGATATGGCATTTGATATGTTCTGATGATATGATGTGTGTGTGATATGATGTGTCTGGAGATTGTACGGAGATTTGAAACCTTCTGGAGTTATGATGTGTTGTGGCACCAGCGTCGGGGGGTGACCACGTTCCTAAACCCTATACATGATTTGATTTGCATTTGTACGTTCGCCTCCCGCACAGGTTTGCTTTGTTTGCGATGTTGGTGTGTTTGTTCTTTCGGACTCCAGCTGTGTTTGTGATTTCTGTACCTTCTGCTTTACATACTCAGTACTTCTCCCGTACTGACCCCCGTTTCTTCGGGGGCTGTGTTTCATGCCCGCAGGTACAGAAGCTCGTTTGGGTGGTCCTCCAGTTTAGGCTACTCATTCTGCTGTGTTGGAAAGCTCCCCTTGATCCGGAGCCTACTCTTGGTACATATCTTTTGTTGTGTCTGTATTCTGTATATTTGGATGAGTGGGTACGGCGGGGCCCTGTCCCGTCCTATGTTCTTATGTTCTGTTTTGTCTAGAGGCCTGTAGTCAGATTTGTGGGTCGTGGGTCCGGTGTGTTTGCATGTGAGTCTGTTGTGCGATCTTAAGTGGCCCGTACGCTACTATGGCCAAGTCGGCCTCTGAGTTTGTATGTATGTGTATGCATTTGGGGGCGATGTGCATTCCGCCACCCTTCTGATGTGTGTGTGTGAAATTTGGCGATGTATATTCCGCCTCCTTTCTGATTTGTGATTTGTTTGATTTGTACGGGCGACTGCTTAGGATAAGTGTTCGGTAATTGTCTGAGTGCGATGTTGAGTTCGAATAACGTACGTTGAGTTTGGTCGAGACTGACTACGATGATTTGGGTGTGAGTTCGTTTGGGCTGTCCCAGAAGGACACCAGTCGCGGCCCACGGGGTTAGGTCGTGACAAAAGTGGTATCAGAGCGGTTTGTCCTCGGAATGTCTACAGGCCGTGTCTAGTAGAGTCTTGTTTATCGATGTGTTGTGCACCACATCTATAAACAGGAAGCTACAGGACATCTAGGATGTTGTGTTACCCTTTCTTGGGATCTTAGATCGTGCGATAAAGCTATACTGTTAGGATGGTTCCTCCCAACGAATTGCTGTGTTCACAGCAAGGCTCCAAAAAGAGTGTTAGCGTCAGTATTTTGGGAAATTATTTCTGACCCTCTCCGTGCAGGTGATTGTAGGTTGGTGAAGGATGAAGAGGACGGTTTCCGACGATGAGAATGGGGGTGCCAAGAAGGCCCCCAGGCTGTCACCGGGTCCGAGTAGGCAGGGCCCCAGTTTCTCGATCGAGACGGATCCTTCGGAGGATTCCCCGGAGGATAGCTACGATACGGATCCGTCGGAGGACCCCTCTACGACTCCTCCAGAGTCCCCGATTCCTGGGGCGGAGGATCCCGTGGAGGATGGCTACGACACAGATATCTCAGAGGATCTGGCGATGACCCCTCCGGAGCTTCTTACCTCCGCGGAGGAGGATAGTGATGAGGCAGGCCCATCGGAGCATTCTTCTGGGATGACTCAGGAGGAGATTTTCAAATATGCGCCAGCTCTTATCGTTAGGGAGAACCCTGATAGCCCAGCCACCTCGGAGAGTGCTATGGATTTCTCCGGTTCTTGGCCTGGGTCGTCAGTGAGCCGGGATTTGTCTGATCGTCCGTATCCCTCCGATTCAGATGCGGGTGATAATGGAGACCGGATAGGCAGGGAGCAGACAGACGTGGATGATAGTGGACATACCTCTCACGGCAGCTCCCCAGGTCAGACCCGATATTGATTATTTATGAGTGTATGAGTTTTTAGAATTTTCTATATGTGTATGTGTGTACATATGTGTTGGCCCTGTGAGGCGTGGTTGGTATTTCTGGTGTACAGGTTTCGGATAGTAAGAAATACAGAGGAAACTCTGCCCAAATTTTTCCAGAAATATAGAAGTAAATATGTAGACTAAGTACAAAAGGCCCCGCGATACTTATCGGGCTTTAGTTCTCTTCTGTCGGTGGCCAGAGAACACCTTACGGTGGCATTTCTATCGGATCACATCGACTATTTGGAGGCTTAAATTCGTGGGTTAGTTGTGATCATATGTATATGTGTATGAAAGTGAATGTTGGAAATTCAGAAAGGCGACAAGGTAATGGTACGGCTTAGCCGAGAGTGGGACCCGCTACGAAAAATTTCCAAAAAATTTGCTAAGACCCCGTTTGGCCTAAAATTACGTGGCAAAGGTCGTGCGAGGCAGTTGGCGAAATTATATCAGCCCTAACGCGTCAAAATGTGTAAAAGTTTCAGGGTTAAGCGTGCTCAAGCCAGAGCAATTCTGGGATGGGTGACCCCCTGGGAAGTAATGCAAAATTTTGCACAAGTGCAAGTATGATTTATGTAAATGAAAATTTGGGGTAACCAAAAGGTAAATAGAATGTGTGTGGAATAATTAGTGCCCTTTCGGGAGTCGCGCGGAACGAGGCGGACTAAATGGGCAAAAAGAAAAGGGTACAACACCTCTTGGGAAATTGAACGAATTTGAATAACAGCCAGAGATGTTCGCCAGTAAGGTATGAGTAAACGTGTGTATGTGTGTGTATGATTTTCATTCAGGGCCATGAGGGCTAAGAGCCGAGCCCCGGAAGCTAATGTTGTGATAAATAAAAGATAAGCAGTGTGAGTAATTGGAATCTTTGAAGGAGTTGGTACGTAAGACGCAAGGTAAATTGTGTGACGACTTGGTGAGTGAGTTTGCAAATAAAAGGAATTATCATGAATTAATGAAGCCTTAATAGGAATGATTTGATCCTAAATTGACATCCTATCTGTGGCGCTTTTGCACTTCCGAGTCTGATGAGGCTCTACCTAGTACACCTCTGTACTTCTACGCTCGACTAGGTTCCCGTCCGATGAACCTTTTGTGCGCTTTGATTCCGAATCCGTTTCTGTCTGGCGCACCTCTGTGGGTCTGACTCTGGATATAAATCCGTCTGATATGCTTCGATGCGTTTGATTTTGACCGCGTGTGTGTTTGATACCCTTCGGTTTGCCTGATCACGATTCGGTATGAAACCACTCTGTATGTTTGCTTCTGAATTCGGGTCTGTTCGATATGATTCCGTACGACTGGCTTTGATTGTGAATCTGTTTGGTATATCTTAGTGTGTCTGATTCTGCCTACGAGTTCGTTTGATACGCCTTTATACGTCTGATTTCGATCTCAGATGTGTCTGATATGCTTCCGTACCTTCGATGTTGACTACGAATCCAACCGCCATAGTTGAGTATGTCTGCTTCCGATTATGAACCCGTTCGGTTTTAGTTCTGAATCTGTTGGGCATGAAGTGTCTGATATGAAGTAAAGTGAGATTACGACGATGTGGTAAGGAAACTCAGGAGTGTGAAAAGAAGACGATATTGATGATGATGTCTGGGAAGCGTCCGTCCCTTACAAGAATATAGTGCAGAGTTCGGTGATTGCGTAACGTATGAGAAAATGTATTATGGAGGTATTTGGGTCAGTGATGTGAAAAATCTACCCCTAGTATTGGTAAAGGAGACATATCGGAGAAATCGATAAAGGACAACTATCAAGAGAACACTCCCGGAGTAGTACGACACCCGTGGGTTCGATTCAACATTCGAGGACGAATGTTCTTAAGGGGGGGAGAATGTTATGTCCCGTATTTTCGTATAACGAGAAATCAAGAAATAAATAAGACTTGTGTGTGTTGAGGAAATAATTTGATCCAAGTTGCTATGCTCATGTTGATTATGAAATCATGGATGTCAAGACCTCGGGGAAGGCCGAGGGTAAATTCGGAATTTTAGAAATTAGTTTCGGGAATTACAAAGCGGGACATATTATGAATTGGGCCAAGAGAATTTGAACAAAGTTGAGGCCCAAAATTTTGTGAAGTGGCCGGCCAAGGGAGGCCCAAGCCCACTTTTAAAGAGTCATGTGCTAAGCACATGACTCCTATTATGGATATATATCATGATCACTTGGTAATTATCAAGACTTGAATCAAAAAAAAAAAATCCAAGAACAAAGAGAAAGGGGTTTCGGCCGAAAAAGAAAGAGAAAGAAAAAAAAATTTCGTGGCTTGTTTCTAATCCAATCACCTAGCCTCTTTTGGAAAAATTGATGGGTTCGAGGTGCTCTTCGTGGTGGTACAACTAGTTTGACGAGAGGACGACATTTGCGGCGAATCGGGATCTTAAGATTAAGGTAAGGTTTTGATGTTTTAATGATATGAAATGGATGTATAGGTGTTAGTAATTGAATTGGCGTAAAGATTTTGGAATGGTGTTGTGTTGTGCATGGCGTGTGTGTGCAAAGAGAGTGTGTTTGGCCGTGGGTTTTGTAAGATTTAAGGCATAGGAATTTGATCTTGTTTAGCTTGAATGATGTGTTGTTGTGGTCATTATGTTGTAAAGGATTGATTAAGGAATTGAGTTGGTGTTAGAAAATAATTTTGGACGTTATCGGAAAGTGTATACCCTTGGTATATTTGTGTATATCATAGTATATATATATATGATACTAAAGACTTTAAATATGATTTATAGTTGATGTTGATGAATTTGGAACGAAACGACGCAAGCTAGAATATTCGTCGTAACTTTTGGTGGTTGAAATGAAATAGGGAAAGAAATGGATTTTGAGAAACTTTGTATATGGTTTGGAACTTGTATGTTATGTGGTGGAATAATCTTGAATGAATGAATACAATAATGTGGACATGAGTTAGAATTGTGAAGTTTGAATATAGGATTACCAACTTATGTATTAAGGTGAATATTTGAAGCTAGTGTGGTTCGATTGTGGTTTGTATTGTGTAATGATGTTTGGGTTGTTGTTGTTGTTGTATTTTGAGCCGAGCCAAGTCTCGGGGATATTAGATTTATAGGGGAAATGCTGCCGAAATTTCGGTAGCCAAATATAGCCCAAAGACTAAAATGTTAATTCTCATGAATAGTAACTGGTAAAAGTGACCATTTGCAGTTTCTGGACGAAACGGGAATTGCGATTTGAGGAGCGTAAGGCGCCAACCAGGTATGTAAAGCCTCCCTCTCATTCTTTTGGCATGTCCTAGACCCACTAGGAAAATTTCGGAATCTCGGGATTAACCCTGCTCTTGGAAATCGAAGTTGAAGTTCGAGCACTATTCACTCAGCGCGATTGAACCCTTTTTTGTCACATTTGGTTAAAAGAATGTTCGTACCTCCATAACTTGTGCTGTTGTGTCCGAAACTCTTCGAAACTTTTGTAGATGGCTCTATGGAGCCGAAAGTCTGTGATTTGTGTCCGCCACCTCAATTTGACTCGAGGTGGGCCCGCGAGCCCCGAGGCTCCCCTTATTCGGTTTGTTTGATTCGTTTGTGTCCGTTATGATCCGCAACCGTCTGTTTAGGACCCAAGGATGTGTTTGAAACTTCCTATGCCATTAATGTACGTTCTGTACTTTGAATGATGTGAGATTTTCGGAAAATGACTTATGAACAGTTTTTCTTGCGAATTTGACAGTTTGGAACTTCGTAACTTTTATACGCATACTTTGATCAGTCTGATTCTTACTCCGATCCTTCGGGCGTCAGTATATACCTCTACGTAAATTATATGTTAAGTCCGACAAATTATTTTTGATATGCATATGATTTCTGCACTACTCTGTTCGTGCTGTCTGCTATGACTTCGTTCGTCGGTACCCGGGCCGACTTTGTGATCGTGCGCACTATAATATATTCGGGAGTTATGATGTGTTACGGTTTCCGAGGCCTCGCCATAGGGCCGGTTACCGTTTATGGAGTTATGATGTGATATGGCATTTGATATGTTCTGATGATATGATGTGTGTGTGATATGATGTGTCTGGAGATTGTACGGAGATTTGAAACCTTCTGGAGTTATGATGTGTTGTGGCACCAGCGTCGGGGGGTGACCACGTTCCTAAACCCTATACATGATTTGATTTGCATTTGTACGTTCGCCTCCCGCACAGGTTTGCTTTGTTTGCGATGTTGGTGTGTTTGTTCTTTCGGACTCCAGCTGTGTTTGTGATTTCTGTACCTTCTGCTTTACATACTCAGTACTTCTCCCGTACTGACCCCCGTTTCTTCGGGGGCTGTGTTTCATGCCCGCAGGTACAGAAGCTCGTTTGGGTGGTCCTCCAGTTTAGGCTACTCATTCTGCTGTGTTGGAAAGCTCCCCTTGATCCGGAGCCTACTCTTGGTACATATCTTTTGTTGTGTCTGTATTCTGTATATTTGGATGAGTGGGTACGGCGGGGCCCTGTCCCGTCCTATGTTCTTATGTTCTGTTTTGTCTAGAGGCCTGTAGTCAGATTTGTGGGTCGTGGGTCCGGTGTGTTTGCATGTGAGTCTGTTGTGCGATCTTAAGTGGCCCGTACGCTACTATGGCCAAGTCGGCCTCTGAGTTTGTATGTATGTGTATGCATTTGGGGGCGATGTGCATTCCGCCACCCTTCTGATGTGTGTGTGTGAAATTTGGCGATGTATATTCCGCCTCCTTTCTGATTTGTGATTTGTTTGATTTGTACGGGCGACTGCTTAGGATAAGTGTTCGGTAATTGTCTGAGTGCGATGTTGAGTTCGAATAACGTACGTTGAGTTTGGTCGAGTCTGACTACGATGATTTGGGTGTGAGTTCGTTTGGGGTGTCCCAGAAGGACACCAGTCGCGGCCCACGGGGATGGGTCGTGACAAAAATTCTAAAGAGAAGCATTGATATATATCCAAATTAAGGGTCATGTGAACGTCACATGACCACTTAATATGGGGCTTGGGCCAAGCCTTTGGCCGGCCACCCCCTAATTCTTGGGCCTCAATTTTTGTTAAATTTTTCTTGGCCCAATTCATTGAAGTCTCGTTTTGTAATTCCCGAATCTAATTTCCGAAATCCCAAATTTGCCCTCGGCCTTCCCCGACGTCTTAGCACCAATGGTTTCATAACCAACATAGTCATATTAACTAGAATCAAAATATTTCCTTGTAACATACAAGTCTTAATTATTTTCATGATTTCCAATTATACGAAAACACGGGATATAACAGATCCGAGATCGATTATTAACATCCCAAAGTCGCCAAAAGTCTTATACAGACAATCGCCGACGAGACTTGGAATTTCAAGTTGATGATTGGGTATTTTTGAAAGTATCGCCAATGAAAGGGGTGATGAGATTTGGTAAGAAAGGGAAGCTAAGTCCTAAGTACATTGGACACCTGCAAGGTAGGTCATGTAGCCTTTGAATGGGACTTGCCTTCGGAGCTTGAATCAGTCCATCCAGTTCTCCACGTTTCGATGCTCCGCAAGTGTATTGGAGATTCCACAAAGATTGTCCTGATGGATGATGTGAAAGTGACAGAAAAGCTAACCTATGAAGAGGTGCCTATTGCTATTCTAGACAGGCAAGTGCGAAGACTCCGAAATAAAGAGGTAGCTTCAGTTAAAGTCTTGTGGCGAAACAATAACCGAGAAGAAATGACTTGGGAAGCGGAAGAAAGTATGAAGTCCAAGTACCCGCATTTATTTCAACCCCCAGAAAAGACTCAAGACGGAACACCAACAATATAAGGTAAGTATGCAATAAATGAAGTGTAATAATTAGAGTATCTGAACACCCCTATTTCCATCATTACTCAGATATTATATCCCCTACTTTCGGAAGCTTTCGTAAGTCTTTCTTAGAGTTTTATTGTGTTATGGCCCTGTGAGGCAATGATATTATGGGTTGTTGTGACAGGATGGTAGCACCGTATTACAGGGGAAACTCTGGCGAAATTTCGTAGGATCCCGAGTGTTTAACATTCGAGGACGAATGTTCCAAAAGGGGGAGAGAGTGTTACACCTCGTAAATTTCCCCGTGAATGTACAACGAATAGAATAACGAAGAATACGAGTATGTGGTGTTTTAATCAGAAGGGAATGACGTTTGACGACCCTTAGAAAGATTTCAAAGGCAAAGGGAATAAGGGATAAGGTTATGCTCCACAATGACTAATTATAGGTTCTGAAGACGTGAAAGTTGCAGTTTTGAACTTTGGCCCAGTTGTTCTTAAAATGAAATACGGACCGTAAAGTAGTATATGGCCCGTAAACCACCATGTTGTATTCCAACTTACCAAACATCAATTTTCTGCCAAATGATCAAATGGTTAAATACGATTTGGAATACGGACCGTAAATTGAAGTACTGGTCGTAAACCGCGATGGTAAATCACCATGATCCCCAGCATACCTTCTGGTTTTGATATGCTTAAATACGACCACGAAATACGGCCCGTAAACTGGAATACGGACCGTAAACTGGGTTTACGACCACTGTGCACTTAAGCTACTGTTCATTCCGAATTAGATTTTAAGTCATTAAAAGGAGACTCAAGCTCATTAAATTCATTTCATTACACGATATATCTCTCTAGAAACCTCTAGAATACTCCTCACTCTTCATCTACAAGAAAAATCAAAGGAAATCCATTATTAATAACACCAAATCCATGAGACAAAGGGTCTGAAACCTAGCTAAAGTTCATCTCTCTCAAGAAAACCCAAAGGAAGTAAAGTAGGGTTTTGATGCTAGAGGAGTAATTCTATTCAAGACTTGTTCAACCATCATCTAAGGTAAGTTTCATGACTAAACCATGTTGTTTAAGGTATTGGAAGGTTAAGATACTTGAATAAAAGACATAGGAAATGGGTCATTCATGAGTGAATAGTGTCATGGTGGGATAGTAGTTGGGCTGAATTATGAATGTTGGAGTGTTGTGATTATGAATATGTTATAAATGACATTTAGACCATGAAATAAGTATTATATATGAGGAAACGCGATAGTATGCTATAACCATAAATGTGGAGAAATTGAAGAGAAATGGTGGATTGTGGTCAATGTATATAAATGATGATTGTTGATTACGATATTGTGAATGTTGTTGTGAGCGTGTCGGAGTTAATACAGTATATGGGAAAAGTAGTATAAACAAAGGAAGTATTGCCCAAATTTTCCCTAGAATTAGTAACGCGTTCTTATACTCGAATTAACTAACGATAGTGCGAATTCTCTCTTGAAGGTAGAAACGTGATATTGAAGGAGAACAAGAAAGCGATAGCTTAGTTAAACATCAAAGGTATGTGTCACGACCCGACTAGGGCCGCGACGAGCACCCGACGCTACCCCACCTGGGCACCCCTTTAACATACTTTCACATAACGTCTAGGTGAGCCATAAATCAAATCATGCATTCTAGTCATCAATCATACTAGTCCCATTTGGGAGAACATTTCCTATATAACATCATAGGCATCTATGCCACATCAAATGTACATGGGCCGACGTGGCCGACAAAATAATATACAAAACACGGGCCAACAAGGCCAGACATATCTAACCATATACACGTGACTACAAGCCTCTAAGAAGAGTATAACATATCACATGAGCGGGACAGGACCCCGCTATGCCCATAATTATATACACAAAAGAATAAGTACCCAAAAGCTATGGCTCCGAAGGAAATGGAGCTCTGCTATGTAATCTCTGAATAAGCAGCTATGGATCAAGTCTGTCTCCCTGTGCACCTGCGGGCATGACGCAGCGTCCACAAACAAAAAGAAAGTTAGTACGAAGAATGTACTGAGTATGTAAAGCATAATCAACATCGATATAGAAGCATAATGAACAACATGTGAAGTAGCATAGGAGGGGAGACAATAATATCATCATCATGGCACTTACTTGCTTTCCATTGAGACATTCCGTTTCTATTGCATATCCACATACATACATCCATATCCGTACTTAATTACCCTCATAATCATTTACATCTCATATACATAACATGTTCGTACTCTTAATTATGTCATATACATAGCATATACAGATATATACAGATATACATAGCATGCCCGACCATGAAGGTTCGGTGTTTCATACATACTTGGCCAACAAGGCTCAAGGTTATATCTACCTGGCCCTACCAAGGCATCAGGGTTATCCGTACCATCTGCAGACGTGCGCGCGCGTTACGTAATCATATACATACATATACATATATTCTACCCGGCGTTATAAGCTCGGGGTTTCATTATAACCCTTCATAGGCACACATAAGTATAATAGCACATAGGCACCTTTAGCATCATTATTATTATCATCATTTCTGTCATCATTATTATCGTCATCATTACTATCATCATTATTATCGTCATCATTACTATCATCATCATTATTATCGTTACGTCTGCATTATAGGCTTACTCGTCGTGTGAGGAACGTAGTACACATCAAGGATCGCAGGCTCAGTAGCTTTTGAGAATAGTATCATATGGAGCACATCATGAGCTCATAGAAGGATAAATGATTGGCCAAAGAACCATGCCTTATGAAAGAAGGGCTAGCCTTACATACCTTTTCGTTGAACTATTCTACACTTGCATGTACTCCTCCGATGCTCACGTTTCTACCTTCATTAAGGTCATACTATCATTAGAATCGATAACTAGCACACACAGCTAAAGCTAGAGAAAATCGGGCAGCATCTCCTTTATTTGTACAACATTTGCCCATATAATATGAATGTGTTGACAATACATTCACAATATCATAACAATAGCCATTAATCATCCACATTATCTAGATTTCTCAATTTGCTCCTAGTTCACCCATATTCATGGTCATAACCCTCGACCTCGTCCATTCATATAAAATGTAGATTTCATGATGTTAACGTCATTTATAACACATTCATATTACAACACAACAATAAACATGATTCAATTCAAACTATTTCTCAAAAGGTCACTATTCATCATTCATGACCCATTTTGCCATATTTTTCTACAATCCATGTATTTCAACTCTCCAATATCTTAAACAACGAATAAATATCATGAATCTTACCTTAGATGTTGTAGGAACGAGCCTTAGTTGATAATACTGCACTTGAACGAAAACCCTAGTTTTCCTCCATTTGGATTTCTTGACTTGGATGATCTTTAATGGGGTTTTTCTTACACTTGATTAATGTTGTTGATGACTAATAATCCTTGAAAACTTATATAATAAATGTAGAGAGATATTTTAGAGAGAAGGGGTGTGATGTAGAAGTGAAATGAAATAAGTCTTGGTCCCTTTATTTAATGACTTAAAAATCTGAATTGAAGTGCACAATGGTCGTAAACTTGGTTTACGACCCGTATTACAGTTTACGGACCATCCTTCGTGGTCGTGTTTAACCATAGCAGAATCAGAAACTCAGGCTGCAACATGGTGATTTACGACCATGGTTTACGAGCCGTAAATCACTTTACGGTCCGTATTCCAGGTCGTATTTAACCATTGATCATCTGGCAGAAAGTTGAAGTCTCGAATGCCAAAATACGACAGGCCAGTTTACGGACCGTATACCATTTTACGGTCCGTATTTCACTTTACGACCGACTGGCCAGATTGCAAACCTGCAACTTTTCACATTTCTTGACTCTTCATTCTAATCATCCACATCCATTTGCCTACCTTGCTCATCTCATACCTTGCCTTATCTTAGCCAACTTTCTCGTCTTGCATCGGATGCCTTTGAAATCTCGCCTAAGGTCGTCGAACGTCATTTCTTACTCATGGAACGTCATACACTCGTACTCATCACTAGTTCATTCACTTTCGTACCAACGGAAGATTTTCCGAGGTGTAACAGTATGTGAGGCCAGTCCTTTTTTTCTAATGGCATGAATCTCATAGCATGATTTTCCTTCCTCCTCATGAGTTCCTATATTCCAGAAAGCTACAAGCCTATGTATATGAATTGCTATATAAGATAAAAGATATGACATGATGTTATTTATTGCTTACACTCACCTTATGTGCTAATTCCTTCAAGGTGAGGCAGAATGTGAATGATTACTCCATAATGAAATCAGAGGAATCACGACCTTACGTCACCCCGATAAAGTAAAGTTGTTCATAAGCATTATGCAAGTATTATGGTAAGTGTATTATGATGAGCATGTATGATGATTATATAACACCGCGCCTATTTGGCCGGGCAGTCACCGCTAAGGCAGACAGCTATACGATACACCATGGCCAAATGGCATGGGCAGACACCACTAGTAGGCGGCATGAGATGGTACCCCGGACGCGGGAGGCCTGGACACAGGCTAATGTTATGATTATCACACCGATATATAATGTTATGTTATATATTACTTCGCCGTACTTATATGGGCGGGCAGCTTATACATTATGCATATATGACATGATGATGATTATGAGTAAGCCAGCATGCATTATTTCTTTTACACTTGACGGTCAGATATAGTTATTCCATACTGATACTTCTTTTATATGATTATCTTATTTTTTTGTTTATGCCTCTCATACTCCGTACAATGTTTGTGCTGACGTCCATTTTCTTTGGACGCTGTGTTCATGCCCACAGGTAGACAGGGAGGAGAGCTCGACCCAGACGCGCAGTAGCTGTCAGCTGATTGAAAGCACTACTTTGTTCGAAGGTGCTTATGACAATTCTTTTGTGTATATTCATGTATATGTATTTTTGGGCATGACGGGGTCTTGTCCCATCCTTTTGTATAGCACTCCAGTAGAGGCTCGTAGATGCGCAGTGTGGGTTAGATGGTCTCACGAGGTGCTATTATATGTATATATTATTTTGATGGCCGAGAGGCATATGTATATAAAAGTATTTATGTTTCCATATAAAATATCATTTTCCTACAATTTGAGTATATAGTTGATAAAAGAGCATTAAATGAGTAAGATGAATAGTAGAATGAGTGGTGCTCGGTGGCTTGCCCCGGGTACCCGTCACGGCCCCTAGCTGGGTAGTGACAATCATAGTCAGAGGAGACCACCAGTGCCGCGATGTAGTTAGTGCAGTAAATTACATTCGGGGCCATGTCGCCTGGGCACAGATGCTTGCTATGTTTGTGGACAGACTGGGCACTTGATGCGTGATTGTCCCTCGAGGTATGATAGAGGTGGGGTTCAGCCCACAGGATCAGCATCTGGTTCCTCTTCAGTGCGCCCGGTAGGGCAGACTCCCCAAATTCTAGTAGGTCGAGGTAGAGGCAGAGGGGGAGCATCTACTTCAGGTGCCACTCAACCCCGTATGTATGCTTTAGCTAGGCGACAGGATCTTGAGTCCTCCCCGGATGTGGTTACAGGTATATTATCTGTATTTTCCCATAATGTGTATGCATTGATAGATCCGGGTTCTACCCTATCTTATATTACTCCATATGTCGCTGGTCGTATTGGGGTGAAACCCGAGCCAATTAAACCTTTTGAGGTATCTACTCCAGTTGGTGATCCCGTTATAGCTAGACAAGTGTACAAAAATTATGTAATTATGATATGCAACAACCAGACTAAAGCTGATTTAGTTGAGCTGGAAATGTTAGATTTCGATGTGATTATGGGTATGGATTGATTGGCCTCATGTTATGCTAATGTTGATTGCCGAATGAAAGTAGTTCGATTTCAATTTTCGGGAGAGCCCGTTCTTGAATGGAAGGGTAATACAGCATCTCCAAGAGGTAGGTTTATTTCCTACCTTAGGGCAAGAAAGATGATAGCTAAGAGCTATATTAATCACTTAGTCCGAGTTCAGGATACTGAAGCAAAGTCGCTAACTTTCCAATCCGTTCCGATAGTGAATGAATTTCCGGATGTATTTTCAGATGAACTTCAAGGCCTTCCCCCGGAAAGAGAGATTGATTTCGCTATTGATGTATTGCCGGACACCAAGCCTATTTCTATTCCTCCTTACCGAATGGCTCCGGCATAATTGAAAGAGTTAAAGGCACAGTTGAAAGATTTTCTTGAGAAGGGGTTTATTAGACCCAGTTCATATCTGTGGGGAGCACCAGTCTTATTCGTGAGAAAGAAAGAAGGTTCCTTATGGATGTGTATCGATTATAGGCAGTTGAATAAGGTGACGATAAAGAACAAATATCCTCTGTCAAGGATTGATGATTTGTTTGATCAATTACAAGGTGCCAAGTGGTTTTCCAAAATAGACTTGAGGTCAGGTTATCACCAAGTGAGAGTTAAAGAAGAAGATATTTCCAAAACAACTTTTAGAACGAGATATGGCCATTATGAATTCCGGGTGATGTCATTTGGATTAACTAATACTCCGGCAGTGTTCATGAATATGATGAATAATGTATTCAGGCCTCTCTTGGATTTATTCGTAATAGTATTCATTGACGATATTATGGTGTACTCTCGCAATGAATCAGAATATGCAAACCATTTACGTATTGTTCTTGGAATTCTTCGGACTGGAGAATTGTATGCCAAATTTTCAAAGTACGAGTTTTGGCTGAATTCTGTGACATTTTTGGGTCATTTTATTTCAAATGATGGCATTCGAGTTGATACTCAGAAAATTAAAGCTGTGAAGACTTGGCCAAGGCCTACGACGCCTACATAAGTCCGTAGTTTTCTGGGATTGGCAGGTTACTATAGAAGGTTCGTAGAAGGATTTTCCTCTATTTTAGCCCCATTGATGAAACTAACCCAAAAGTCAGCTAAATTTCAGTGGAATGATGCTTATGAGCGTAGCTTTCAGGAATTGAAGGATAGGTTAACTTCAGCTCCGGTCTTAACACTCCAGAAGGGCCAGATGGTATGTTGTATATTGTGATGCTTCTGGTATTGGGTTAGGATGTGTATTAATGCAGCATGGTAAAGTCATCGCTTATGCTTCGAGACAGCTGTGGAAACATGAAAAGAACTACCCAACTCATGATCTCGAATTGGCTGCAGTTATTCATGCATTAAAGATATGGAGACATTACTTGTATGGTATGCATATTGATATCTATACAGATCACGAGAGTCTTCAATACATTTTCAAACAGAAGGAGTTGAAGCTGCGGCAGAGGCGGTGGTTAGAATTATTGAAAGATTATGATGTGAGTATTTTATACCACCCCGAAAAGGCAAATGTAGTAGCTGATGCGCTTAACCGCCGATCGATGGGCAGCCTATGTGAAGTTCCTCTGGAGAAGAAAGAATTAATTTATGAGCTCCACCAACTAGCTAATCTCGGAGTACGTCTAGTTGATTCAAGTAGTCCAGGAATTGGTATTAATAATCCCACAGTTTCGTCCTTGAATATGGAAGTGAAAGAGCGTCGATATGAAGATCCCCAGTTTAGCCATTATAGAGACACATTTCATGAAAAAGAGAAGTCTCCATTTGAAACTTCGATAGATGGAATTCTTAGATACCGATGCAGGCTATGTGTTCCGAATGTTGCAGAATTACGTTGCTGAATTCTAATAGAAGCTCATTATTCTCGGTATTCTATTTATCCAGGAAAGACAAAGATGTATCATGATCTCAAGTTAATTTATTGGTGGGATGGAATGAAGAAAGACATGGGAAAATTTGTAGCCAAATGTCTAAATTGCCAGCATGTGAAAATCGAACATCAAAAGTCAGGAGGATTATTGCAGGCAATGTAAATCCCTAATTGAAAATGGGAAGTGATCAATATGGATTTTATTGCGGGATTACCTCGTTCCCGAAGCAAGTATGATTCTATATGGCTGATTGACGAAAGCAGCTCATTTTCTTCCTGTTAGGACCACATACTCAGCAGAAGATTATGCAAGGTTGTATCTTAAGGAGATTGTGCGACTCCATGGTATTCCGATATCCATTATCACAGATAGAGGAGCGCAATTTACAGCCAAGTTCTGGAAATCTTTCCAAGAAGGTCTAGGTACTCAAGTAAAGCTTAGCACGACATTTTATCCGCAGACTGATGGGCAAACCGAACTTACCATTTAGACCTTGGAGGATATGCTAAGAGCATGTGTTCTATATTTTGGTGGGAGTGGGGATTACACTTACCTCTAATTGATTTTGCATACAACAACAACTACCATTCCAGTATCCAAATGGCTCCGTATGAAGCTCTATATGGGAGGAAGTGCAGATCCCCAATTGGATGGTTTGAAATAGGAGAAGAACAGCTAATAGGCCCTGACTTAATTCAACAAGCAGTAGAAAAATTCAAGGTGATCCGAGATCGATTATTGACAGCCCAAAGTCGCCAAAAATCTTATGCGGACAACCGCCGGCGAGACTTAGAATTTCAAGTTGATGATTGGGTATTCTTAAAGGTGTGACCAATGAAAGTAATGATGAGATTTGGTAAGAAAGGAAAGTTAAATCCTCGATACATTAGACCCTATAAGATTATCCGCAAGGTGGGTCAAGTAGCTTATGAATTGGACTTGCCTCTAGAACTTGAATTAGTCCATCCAGTTTTCCATGTCTCAATGCTCCGCAAGTATGTTGGAGATACTATGAGGATTGTTCCAGTAGATGATATTCAAGTGACAGAAAATCTAGTCTATGAAGAAGTACCCATTGCCATATTAGACAGGTAGGTACGGAGACTTCGAAATAAGGAAGTAGCCTTAGTTAAAGTCTTATGGGGAAATAACAACCTAGAAGAAATGACTTTGGAAGTAGAAGAGAGTATGAAATCCAAATACCCGCACTTATTTCAGCCCCCGGAAGAGATCCACGATGAAACATCGGGATAATGAGGTATGTATGTTTTCTTTTTATGCATATGGGTCATGTGTGGCCAACTTAAATTGCTATTGTATTGTGGCCCTATGAGGCAATGTTATTGTGGGCTGTTGTGACAGGATGTTAGTGCCATATTATAGGGGAAACTCAGGTGAAATTTTAGTAGAATTCCCGAGTGCTTAACATTCGAGGACGAATGTTCCAAAAGGGGGGAAAAATGTTACACCCCGAAAATTTCTCGTTAACGTACAGTGAACAAACTAACGAAGGGCACGACGTATACGATGTTTTGATAAGTAAGAAATAACATTTGATGATTCTAAATGAGATTTCAAACAGATTTGAGGTAGGAGACGAAAGTTGTTAAGGAAAGCAAGGTATATGTTGTGTGTCGGGCAAGATTTATGAGTTTCGAATTAATGACGGCTTAATGATGTTTTAAAGAAGAGTTATAATGCCCCTTATATTGTTAACGAGGTGTTAAACAAGTGTCAAAAAGGTTCCACAAGGATTGGAGATCAAACGAACGACGGAGATCATTTCAGGGAAATGGGGTAATATGACCGACTTATACGGTTTGTATAACATTATGCGGTCCGTATAAGGGTCCGTATAACACCCAACAGAGATGATGTTTTCCTGGTGGTGAACCACGACCACTTATATGGGCCGTGCAATGTTATACGGACCGTATAAGTGTCCATGGAAGTCCCGACGGGCTGAGTTAAGTTCAATTATATAAATGTGATGCCACTTCACTAATTTCATTTCCCAGTCTTCTTCGTCTCTCTCAAGGCTTCTAGAGGGTTCCACACACTTCTTCCATAAGAACTCAAGAGGAGATTCAAGATCAACTTCATCAAACTAAGAGAGTTAAGTGTAAGAAGCTCATTAGAGTTCATCCAAGACAAAGAATCTAAGTAGAAGTGAAGCTAGGGTTTTGGTGCAAGAGTAGTATCTCTGCTCAAGGCTTATTCTTACACTATCTTAGGTAAGTTTTATGATCATTCCATGTTCTTTAAAGTAATGAGAGGTTGAAAGACTTGGATTGTAGAAGGATATAGAAAATAGGTCATGAATGTGAGGATAGTTACATTTTGAGTGGTAGTTTGGAATAAGTCTTGAATATTGATATGTTGTGATTATCACTACTGGAAAATAGGCTTATGGCAACGCCGAGAAAACCGTTGCTATAGACAGGCGAACCGTTGCTATAGATCTATAGCAACGGTTTTCTCGGCGTTCCATCTGCTCGCGTGCCCATATATCTATGGCAACGGTTTCTGCAACAGTTGGTAAAACCCGTTGCTATAGCCATATCTAAAGCAACAGTTGTTCCTTTTTCTGATGCAACGAGTTTTTTGTGTTATTTGGAACGGTTTCCAACCGTCCCCAAAGCCCTTTAAGCAATGACTTTTGAGGCTATTGCAACGGTTTCATAGAGGTTATTGCAATAGGCTTTTGCTTTATTGCAACGGTTTTTGTCTATTGCAACGGTCTTTTTTTTTGTACAAATAATGTCACTACCCTTCAAATGCACGCGCATATAATACAAAGATACAACTTATTATAAACATATACCAATTTTAATCTACAATTTAAATACAGAAAAAATGAATATCAACCGAAACGGAGAAAGAGATACATGTCATACAATATGCTTAAAATTACACAAACAACTAGAGGAATTAAAAAAATTATATGAAGACCTTCACTAATACATTTTGCAAATAATCAGGCTAACTGTTCTAGTTTTTCACATCAGAAATGCAATGACTTGATGATGACTACAGTATGTGATGACACCTACATTATGTTTGTGAGGGAATTCTGGTGGATGTTGTTTTCTAATAATGAAGGGATGGAGCAAATTTTGATGCTGGTTATTGGTATAAAGGAAGTTCCTAGTAGATGGAAAAATAAGGAAATCAGAAATATTGATGATTCAGGTATGGCACTGGCAGGGACATGGTTTGGGTCTGTAGTGAATAACTTGTATACTCATGATAATAGTCTAATGGGATATGAAGAGGTACATCATAGTATGCTACTTAGTTGCACAAAGGCTGGACAGCTTGTGCAAATAAGGTTGTTGGTGGTGGATGGCTGCTGTGATGGTATCAGAAGCATGTATAACTTGGTATTATTGCTATTGCATCTCAACAGGTCTGACAACAATGCAAGATATAGCAGAGCCAACAAACAAGGACACAAGACAAGGCCACACATGCAAGACTCCTGCTGGTTTTTTCAAAGAAAGACTGCAGCAACTGGTAGCAGTTCAGCACTATTGCTGGTTTTTTGCATTGCTGCCAATTTATGCACCAAAGGGACCAGACTTGGGACACATACAAAATTTCAGCAGGTGCAGCAGATTAACAATAGAATTGCACTTCAAAGAAATAATTTTCTTAGCAAGATTGGTCAAAAACTAGCTTATTATTCAGAATAGTAGGACAAGTTTTAACAATTTGTAGTATCAAGATAAGACAAATTATAAGTCTTAATCTGGTCATTAGTTTAAAATTGCATTTTTTATTATGCTTTTGGCTACATTTGTAAGGACATCTTGGATTTTGCTTTGAAAAAAATTTATAAAATCAGCCCTTGGCACCAAAAATTCCTAGTGGACTTTATTTAAAAAAAAAAACATTTTGGAAGGACAAATGTTTTTTTATTTAGGTTTCTCAAATGATTTGCATTCAAAATCTCACAAAATGGAACTAACAAAAATAAGGGAGGAACTGGGAAATAGTAGGGGTAGCATTTGCTTGAAATTAATCATGTGTGGGCTTTCATTTTCACTTTCTGAAGCTAGCAAACGGTCTATTTCTTCCTTTTTCTAAAGGAAGGAAGATTTGATTATTTTAATAACAGAAAATGAACCAAAGGTTCATACAGTAAGGAAGGCAGATTGGTTAGAAGTAAGTCTCTTGTTTTTGCTGATGCTTTTATTATATGACTACTGTGTTCTTTGTCCAAGTTTAAGATTTGAAATTTGTAGCATTTCTGTGTTTCTGTCTAGTATTTGTCTATTTTACAAGAATGTTGTCTGAATGTTTGTTAAGAACAAGTTTCTTGCTTTTTGCTGATTCTTCAACTACTGTTTTTTCTGTCCATGTTAAAGATTTTGAAATGCATTTTCCCTACTTTAGGTGCATGTGAGATTATTGATAGTTTGTTTTTATTTTCTTATGAGCAAGATTATTGGGGTTGATGTTATAACAGTTGATGTAATTTTATTTCCACCACCGGCTGGAATGTGTGGATTTTTGTAGTTAGACAAGTTCACTTTATCATTCTAATTAGGCTAGATTTGTTTCCTCCACTAATTTAGCATTTTTGTCAGAAAAGATCTGTTCTTTTTTTCCTTTTTTTTCCCTTAAGCCCCAAGTTTTAAATGTTTGTATGGGAAGGTGGGATTTTGAATCCAAGACCTTAATGACTTTGATAAAATAGAGCAAATGGCTTATCTGAGCTAAGTTTGCATCATAAACTAAGGTGGTAAAGCGAAGCCTATGCTAGAAATTAGCCAACCTTAATCAAGTCATAAGACTGTCATATTATTCTAGAAATGTTCGGCAAATAAGATGAACTGGGATTTATCACCAGAAAAGATGTGTCTATTAAACCAAGCATGCAAGATTTACCTTGTACACTTAAAAAAAGAGGCTCTGTTGGTTGAGATTTGATGTTATAAAAGCTAGAATACATTAGTTTAATTCAAGTTAAAATATGGCAAACAAGTTGTAGCAAGTTAAAGATTAGTAATGTTCTTTGCAGGATTATCCCCAGCTTTTAGCTTTCAGAATTTGCTACCCTATACTCTATAAGGCACAAATATAACATGCTAAGGGGTGACTTACCAAGGGTTTTGTGGAGGAAAATGACCTGCAGCAATGCTGGTTATCCTAGATGCGTATTTGTGCTCTATCTTATAATCCAAGGCAAGCTTTATACTAGATATAAATTGCTAAAGTGAGGCATGATCAATGACCAAACATGTCTAATGTGTGAAGCTACTGAGGAATCCATTCAGCATTTTCTATTTAATGTCCTATCTCTTCTTATATCTGGTGCAAAATTCTTAGATGGCAAGGTTATACTAGATATGCAATGAGATGGCATGATGAACTACAATGTGCTGTGAACTTTGCTGCAAACAAAAGCTCTAAGGCAGAGATATATAGGATGGCAATGGCTGCCACTGTCACCTACATATAGCAAACTAGAAACAACAAAGTCTTTCAGAATTCTTGGTGACCAAGTTGTGAGGTTAATTATCCAGGATGTTTTATGTCGAGTAAATACCTTTCCTAGGCTAGCTAGAATGATGGTCACTCTAAATTTTTATCCTTAGCTTCCTAGACAGTATAGGTGTTATATATTGGTAGTGTTTGATTTGAAAGGTAGTAGTCGTTTGATGGCTTTTAGTTGAGACTAAAACTGGGGTTGTCCAGTTTTAGAGGGTCTGGTTTGTTTGTAAATATTATCCATGGTAATAAAATCTTTTACTTACCCCAAAAAAAAAACATGCTACCCTTTTTCAGTTTGCCTTTCAACAATCCAAACACATACAAACTCATGAATTGAACAAGAAAAAAGTGAACAGTAAAAGATATATAGAGAAATAGAAATAAGCATGCAAGCAAACTTTGATTCCTTTTTCTTTTCAGGAAAAAGTCTACTTTTCAGTAATGTCAGCAAGAAAAAATCAGCTAGCATAAGAAAATTAAAAAAACAAGCAGGCATAAGATTTCACTAAGTTTAGGCAAGAAAGACAAGATACTTAACATAGAGAATAAGAAGGATGAGAAGAAGAAAGACATCAGAACCACGTCCATACAATCTTACTCGACCTGGATGATCAGGTCCTATTACTGATTCGTACGCGTCAACTGATTGACTTCCATCTTCACTTTCTTGAGTTTCTATTCTCTCCATTTCAGCCTACAAATCAGATTGAAGAGAAGGGAGTTCAAGTAAATGAAACTAATCCAATATTTAAGAACAAGCAAATGATATCGATAAACCTTTAAATAGAAAATTTCATACTATTTTTCTAGTCGTATCTTCATATGAGTCCTTGTATACTCGGCCTGGTTTACTTATTCTAGTAGCCACAAAAAACTCCTTACTTGACAAAGCTTCAGGACTTTCCTTCTTTTTTTTCTAGTTAGATAAAAGATAGCATAAAAATCTTCCCAAGTGAAGTCAACAAGTTCATAGTAAATGAACAATACAAGAAAACACCAAACCTCGCGGATTATAGCAAAACTTGTTTTGCTAACAGTGTGTGGATACCTTACCTTTTTTTTATTCTCTGTATTTTTTCTGGACATCTCCTGCAAAAATATGAGTTGAAAAGCCTGGTGCTGGTTTTGAAGCCTGGTGCTGGTTTTGAAGTTGGTTTTTGGTGATGGGTTGAAAAGAAGACTTTATCATCATACTCAAATCCTATAGGAAGAGGGTATGTTGATAAATTTTTTCACTAACAATGGTTTCTTTTTTGCAGGTTTCGTTCTAGCATTGAAGGATAAAAACATCAGGAAATCAGGAAGTTTGAAATATATTTGTACCACTGATCATTTGAGAAAGGATTTGGTACAAGTTTGTTTCATATTGGACATAGTGCACCATATCCTATTCTTTTTGGAAATGGACTTATACAGTATTGATTAGTGTTGGTACTGAGCTAGGATATGAGTTAGTGCTAACTTTGGGAATTTGATACATGACTACTTTTGAGTGGAAAAGTGTATGCAACAGTCCAACACAGATAGGATGCAGGCTTGGTTGGAAGGAAATGCATTAGGCTGGACTGTAATATGGAATTCACATTATGCCACAGGAGGAAGCAGTGCTACTAGCAGCTTGTTTTTCTGCATGTATTTGGTCAATCAATGCATGCAAACACATGATTTATATTGCTACATTAACACTGGATCATGTAGTTTCTTTTTTGTTGTGGTTTCCTTGGTGGTGGTATTAGCACTGTATAGTACTCATCCCACTAGGGAATTGCAGCTTAAGAGAAATTTCTTTGATCTAGGTTGGTACACAGAGAATGCAACAATTAACACATACAAAGAATACTGGATTTGTTTTGAAAAAATATATAAAATAGCCCTAGGCACCACAATGCCTAGTGGAATTTGTTTTAAAAAAAAATCAGATATCTTTTGCCTTTGAATAAGGCACTAATTTAAAGAAAAAAAAAGTTGTCTATTAGTTATATCTTACTTGAGCTGCATCGGAGTTCCAATATTCGAGGAGAGCCTTAAATTGAGATTCTGAAACTTCTTTAGGCCTTTTTGCCATTCGAAGTTCGTCATTGGCGTAGCGATAGTAGTGTTTATTCTTCAACCCATTCTTATACTTTCTCCAAGAAAGTTGAATTGTTCGCAAATCCCATTCTTTCGCAACTTTAGGAATGGTATATTTCTCCTACAATTTGGTGAAATTGGGTTAGTGCAAAAAATCTGAAATACTTTCAAGTAAAAATTGGAACATTGTGAAATTCAAACCATGGTATAATTCCACATATCATCATGTGTCTTCAATTTCTTCCCTTTAAACACATTAAGAGGACAAAAGGTCCCATTCCTTGCCATTGTGCCGAGGAAGCTACCCAACTCTTTAACAATTGCTTCAGTAGGACCAACGGGTTGGTGCAACTCATTTAGCACGATCAGTTTGCGCTCACTCCGTCCATGTACACTTTCATTTGTGTTCCACCTCTTTTTCTTTTTTGAGTGGAAGGGCCTATAATAATATGAACCAAACAGTTTATAGTTATGCACACAATTGGTCCAGACCTATTTCAAATTTAGTAATTTTAGAATATGAGCCTGCTTGCTCATGAACTGTTTTTAGTAAGATAAAAATTAATTCTAAAACTAAATCCAGACAATACAACTATCAGATTTTATAAGCTAAAGACTAATTCTAATTTCAAGTGCATGTAGTTTAAATCTGTAAAATCTTGCCTCCTTCCTTAGATTGGTCATTTGCTTCAAGATTAGTAGAATCATGTGGATCTTGTTGGATTTGTTCATTAACTGCTTGTAATGCAGGAATGCTGGAAAGTTGTGAGGTTTGTTGCACTTGTTCTTGTACTTCTCCTGATTTAGGAGTGGTGGAATCCAACAAGACTTGCTCATGTACTGTTTGTGCTGCAGGACAGATAGAATCGGGACACACTTGTTCCACTTCAAATCCAGCTAGAATGTAGTTTGAGTTCTGCTTGTGCTTGTAATGCTTTTCATTTGACTTTATAACATGAACATCTGGAATGTATTTTGAGATTTGCTTGTGCCTATGATTCAAAACCCTTTGGCTTAGCAAAGATGCAACTGATCCAGGTGGAATGAAGTTTGAGTTCTTAACTCTCTTGCTTTTTCTTGAACTCCCGTTTTGATTCATGATTACTCAAGTCTCTGCAAGTTTTAGAATATGAAATATAAAATTGGTTAGCAGAATGTCAGTGCTGTAAACAAAATCAATCAGAATGGCAGTGGGATTATATTATCTAGTACTATTGTGACACAAACTAGGACTATGAACTCGAGTTCTACTATAAGTAGGCAGAGCATTAATCTAAGTAGAAATAGATAAAAGTTCACACTGAATAGGCAAATTAAGAGTCAAACAGAAACATGATTTTATTGCATTAAGAAGGGATATTCTTTTAGAAATTCAAGAAAAGATCATAAAATATGTATGAAAAAAGGCATTTATCAGACACTCAAAATAAAAAAGGAAAACAATGATGAGCATATATAAAAGAAGTTCAGAACTTTTTTGTCTAATCATTTTCCTCCATCCAATCCCAATCAGTATCATCGAACTCATCCTCCTCTTCTGATGTTTCCATAATTGTATCTTCTGAATGTTGTGCATTAGATGGAATATAAACGATATCAGCGGGCACATCTTCTCTTGACCATCTAATGTCACTGTCATCTAATCTAGTTGATGGACCAATGTATTCATTAGGCTCCTTCCAAAATGTGTCTCCTATATTAGGACAATCCTCTTTCTCTAGATCATACAAATCAATAGGGACTTTATTCCTTGCATAATAAACATCTTTCTCAACTGGATCCGCCACATAAAAAACTTGATGAACTTGTGATTCCAACACAAAAGGATCATCTTTACTGCATAACTTATTGAAGTATACCCGAGTTAACCCATATTCATCTACTTCATTATGAAACCAATCACATCTAAACAGTACAACACTAAAATGTCCATAATAATCAATCTCAATGATATCTTGAATAACTCCATAATAAATAACCTCGCCATCTATAGGAGTTTGGTCCCTAGAACTAGCAAAACTATATGTTGTTGCTGCTAGAGTCACTCCACTATTTTGAGACTTTCGCGGGGCGTCCCAACTTTTTGTATGAAATCGGTATCCATTAATGAAATATACAGTGCATCTCTTGCCCACCACATTAGGAATTCTAGATAGCCATATTAGATAATCGGGTACTTCAACATTTTTAACTTTCTCTTCAAAGAAATTGCTAAATTCCCGACTATGATTCCTTGCTCTTGCCATGCGTTTGATCTAGTATGATTACTCATCAAATTCTTATGTTCCCTGCAATCATGCATATTTTAAATTTAATATTTAGGACTTTATAAATTGAGCTTAACAGACGTTATCATAACGAAATGAATGAAGTTTAAAACATAAGTAATTGTTATGTATTTGATCTTACTCGATAAACTTTTCAACTTTTCATCTCCAGTGTTGAATAAGGCATACCGATGTGCCTCATAACGTAACTGTGGATCCATCATAAAGTCAAATCCTTTTTCTTCTCAATTCCAATTGGATGACCTATCATAAGGAATATAGGTGACAAATTCTAAACACATTCATCATCCTCAGTCTGGAACCTGTTGAATCTTGTCCTCACACCATCGCGTAGGTATCATGAACAAAAGGTCAAGCACTGTTCAGCCAAAAAACCCTCTACTATTGATGCTTCTGCATAAGATTGATTACGAACGAACGTCTTCAACTTACAAAGGTGCCTCTCATTGGGATACATCCAGCGAAGATGAGTCGGACCCCCAAGCTTAATTTCATTCACTAAATGAATAGGTAAATGTGGCATTATATCAAAAAATGTCAGATGGAAAATCCTTTCGAGGTCACATATTATTTCAACAATTTCAGAATCCAGTTTCTCAAGATCTCTTCTCCTTATAACCTTACTACATATGACTCTAAAGAAATTGACCTATCTAATAAGGTTAATGAAAATTTCTTGGGCAGCACTTTTCTAACGGCAACCTGGAGCAGGTAATGCATTATAAAATGAGCATCATGACTCTTGTACACCGATATTTCCATCTCCTTCACTTGCACACGATGTGATATATTAGAAGCACATCCTTTTGGTAATTTGGCATTTTTCAAGACGGTGCAAAACAACCTTTTCTGTTCGGGCTTCATGGAGAAACAAGCTTGAGCCAAACTTACATTTCCATCATTATCTTCTATTGGTTGTAGCTCCTTTCGTATCCCTATTTCCTGTAAGTCGTAGCGAGAATTTACATAATCCTTTGAATTTCCATCTATCTCCAGTAAAGTCCCAAGAAAACTGTCATATATATTTTTTTCTATGTGCATCACATCAAGATTATGCCTCAATTTGTTATGTGCCCAATATGGCAATTAAAAAAAATAGATCTTTTTTCCACGGACCCTGATTATCTCGAGGCCTTTTTTTTTGCCCATTCCAAACACATTGTTGAATTCATGCAGCTCTTCAAGCACTTCTATACCCGACAAAGGAGTTGGTGCAGGTCTATGCTCCTCCTTACCATCAAATGACTTCTTATCTTTTCGCAATTGATGATCAGAAGGCAAAAATCTACGATGACCCAAGTAACACATCTTATGACTATGTTTGAGATATTGAGAGCATGTGTCATAATTACAAGTGGGGCATGCCAATTTTCCCTTGGTGCTCCATCCTGAAAGCATTACTAATGCTGGAAAATCACTAACTGTCCACAATAAGGCTGCACGCATTCGGAATGTTTGGTCGGTTTCAGCATCATATGTTTCTATCCCAGGTTTTCATAGTTCCTTCAATTCTGCAATTAGTGGTTGTAGATACACAGCTATATCATTTCCTGGAGATGATGGACCTAGAAAGATCATTGACAACATAATATACTCCAGCTTCATGCAAATCCATGGTGATAAATTATAGTTCATCAACATAACAGGCCACGAGCTATGAGAAATACTCATGGTTCTAAATGGGTTGAAACCATCACTTGAGAGACCCAATCTAACATTACGAGGATCTCGAGATAATTCTGGGTACAAACGATAAAAATCGTTCCATGCTTCCCCATTAGCAGGATGCCTTAAATTTCCATCATTGGATCATTCATTAGTGTGCCATCTCATTGCAACAGCTGTTTCAGAACACATGAATATCCTCTGAAGCCTAGGCTTTAAGGGGAAGTACCTTAAAACCTTCGCAGGAATTTTAGAGCGTGAGTTACTCGAGGCATCACCAATACTCTTCCATCTAGAAGTTCCACAGACAGAGCAGTTATCTACTTTCTCATTGTCCTTCCAAAATAACATGCAGTCATTAGGGCATGCATGTATTCTTTCGTAATGAATACCCAAATCTTTAATCACTTGTCTAGCCTTATTGAAAGACTCTGGTATCTTAGCAAAGGGAAATGCCTCTCTTATCAAATCTAACATTTCTGAGAATGCTACATTACTCAAAACATGTAATGATTTAAATAAGTACAACCGAATGGCGAAACTCAATTTATTGAAATTTCACAAACTTTTGTTTCCCTTCCTCCAATAATTTTAAAAATTTCTTTGCATCTTCAGATAAACCCTGTCGCACTCCTTCTTCATGCCCAGACTCACCCTCTACATTTCTAAATGTATCATGAAGTATGCGGTGTATTTCTCGATGAAACCCCTTCTCCATGAAAAATCCATTTGTTGTAATTATCAACAAACCCATGAACAACCAAGTGACCCTCCACCACATTTCTGTAATGCCAATAGCGATTCAGGCACTTCTTGTAAGGACATAATATCTCATTTCCTTGAGAAGCTCGTTCAAATGCCTTATAAAGAAAATAATTCACTACATCAGCATACTCTTCTGTCCATCTTAGAAGTATAAATAGCAACATAAGAAATAGCATAGGATGGGAGATGGCAATATTGTCGTGATTTGCACTTACTTGCCTTTCATAGGAACTTTCCCTTGCTAATACGTATTTGTGTACATACATCATTATCCGTATTCCGTGATAGTACCCGTACCATATTTGTGCTTGTATTCGTATACATGCCCTTATTCACATTCATATACATAGTCATATCATATTCGTACTCATATCATGTACATAGCATACCCGACCACGTAGGATCGGTGTTTCATACATACTTGGCCAATCAAGGCTCAAGGTTACTCATACCTGGCCCTACCAACGCTTCAGGTTATCCGTACCCTCTGCAGAGGTGCACGCACGTTACGTAATCGTATACATACTTGTTTACATATCATACCCGGCCTCATAAGCTCAGGGTTCTATAATAGTCGTACATATACATAATAGCTCATAAACATCTTTACTTTTAATGATCTTTATAATAATCGTCATCGTTATTATCATTATTGTCATCATCAATAGCATTATCACTACTATCGTCATCCACCTCTCCTACCTTAATAGGCCCACTCGTAATACGAGAAACTTAGTACAATCGTAGCGTATCAACAATCGTGAGCTTACAAGCTCGGAAGATCAATTCATTTGGAAGACAGCATACTTGTATAGAGTATTTAGATGTTTGGCCAAAGAACCATGCCTTATGAAAGAAGGATTAGCCTTACATACCTTTCCGTCGCACTATTCTAAACTTGCGCGTTCCCCTCCAACGTTAGCGTTTCTACCTTCATTAAAGTCATACTATCATTAGAATCGATAATTAGCACACATGGCTAAAACTAGGGGAAAATCGGACAACATTTCCTTCACATCATAATTCAACTCCCAAACGTCAACAATACATTCACAATATCATAACAATGGCCATTAGTCATTCACATTATCCACATTCCTTAATTTACTTTCATTTGCCCATATCTATGGCTATAACACATGATTTCGTCCATTCACATACAATGTCTATTTCATGGTCTTTCAACGTCATTTATAACCCATTCATGTCACAATATAAGAACAATCATGATTCGATTCCAACTAATTCTCTAAATGGCACTATTCATCATTCATGACCCATTTTACCATATTCTTCTACACTCCAAGTATTTCAACTCTTCAATATCTTAAACAACATATAAACATCATGAATCTTACCTTAGATGTTTTAGGAACAAGCTTTAGTTGATAATACTCCACTTTGAGCAAAACCCTAGTTTATCTCCATTTGGATTTCTTGACCTTAGATGATCTTTGATGGTTTTCTTACTCTTGATTTACTTGTTTTATGTTGTTGGTCACCAAATATCTTTGAATTCTTATGGAATAAATGTAGAGAGATGTTTTAGAGAGAAGGGGTGTGATGTAGAAGTGAAATGAAATAAGCCTTGGTCCCCTTATTTAATGACTTGAAAATCTGATTTGAAGTGCACAGTGGTCGTAAAATTGGTTTACGGTCCGTATTCCAGTTTACGGACTGTCCTTCATGGTCATATTTAATCATAACAGAACCAAAAACTCAGGCTGAAGCATGGTGATTTACGATCACGGTTTACGGGCCGTAAACCACTTTACGGTCCGTATTTTGGGTCGTATATATCCATTTGATCAATTGGCAGAAAGTTTGAAGTTTTGGAAGCCAAAATACGACATGGTAGTTTACGGACCGTATACCACTTTACGGTCCGTATTTCACTTTACGACCAACTGGCCAGAATGCAAGCCTGCAACTTTTCACATTTCCAAAACCTATAAGTAGTCATTGTGGAGCATAACCTATCTTTTATCGCAATTGCCTTTGGAATCTTATTTAGGGTCATCAAATGTCGTTTCTTACTCATGGAAACATCATACACTCGTGCTCATCACTAGGTCATTCACTTGCGTACCAACGGAAGATTTTCTGAGGTGTAACAGGGAAACAATTTGATTGACACAAGTACTGATGGAAAGCAGTGCAATAGCAGTATGACTTACCTCATTTATCCTAGTACTAAAATTGATTATCCTAGTTATAATCCATCAAAATAACCCCTAAAAAGAGAGCCCAGAGAGCAAATATTTTACCTCATTTCCAATAGTAGACATATATTTATACTCCTACAATATTACTAAAATAAAAGAATTGCTAACTTCAGAGTGTCAACACAATACATTCACAAAATCGAGAGAAAGAAACATAAAGACAAGTAACTGTTGTGAAATGGAAATAGCACAATTATGAACTGACAATAATTCAAAGCCAAACTTCCATGGCCAAACAGGAAAATCATAATATCTCCTAAATTGGAACAGTCCAACCTTAGACATAGCATTAACTTCAGGAAATAAGTAATAACCTTAATAACCATGATTTAGCTATTCGAAAACAGTAAAGCTCACATATTTCACTAGATATTTACTAAATTGAAGTAGTTCCATCCATTTCTTATCTTCTTTAAATGATATAACTGGAAAATAAGCAACCATATATTGTAAAAATATTGAGACAAAAACTCAATAATTTGTAAAAACCAAAATCACAATTTTAATAAAAAAGAAGAAGATGAAGGGACATGAAGAAATCAAAAGCCCATACCTCACACTAGCGATTCACGAGCTCTGCGATGTCAAACCAGTCATCTACGAAGTGACCAAAGTGTCGTAGAAGAAAACTTGGGATTCTAGGAGAACAATCAAAACCCTTAAAGAAAAAAACTGGGCTCTAGGATGTCAAACCAGTTGTCTATGAAGTGACAAAGTGTCGTAGAAGAACACTTGGGATTCTGGGAGAACAATCAAAACCTTTAAAGAAAAAACTTTTTTTTTCCTGTTAGCCAAGACCATTGAATTATTTTCACACAATCAATAAGAAACCAATAGGTCAAGCAATTATATGACAATATATAGGCTTATTTGCATCTGGCAGGTGGCTTATTTCAAATTTTAGGATCTAGAATAGTAATAAAATACACTATATGAACCTTTTTTATTTGGACCAGAACACGATATTGCATAAAGGTTTCTCCTTTGTCTTCCACTTCCCTGTACCTAAAGAGATTTCTTCATTTTCTTCAAAAACACCATGTTGAGAAAAAGATAAACTTTCTATACTTTATAGCCACTTCCATGGTAATTTTTAGTCACTCAAGATATGGTCGATTAAAGTTATACACAAAATTACAAGAAGAAACAAGTTTAGATCCAACATCCGGTCCAGAGAAAACAATTTCACCATACTATATAAAATCACCACTATAAAATGCACCCAACAAGAGTGAAATTGCAGAGAAAGTAAAAGGAAAAAGGCAAATCTCAGCTTTTTCTTTTGACTACAAAAATAGGGAAGAAAAGTGATATTGTAGAACCAAGCAAAGCAAAGACCCAACAAAAAAGCTTAAAATTATTTCAAACCCACTTCGATAAAGGACACAATTTAATTGTTTGCTGAATATCACAAAAGGGGTTCTAAAATAGTTGCATGAAATAATTTTTTAGCCTATATAGGAGTTTCTTGAACTTAGCTTATATCAAATACACTACCCACACCTCACAGATTAAAGAAAAAAAAATATATTAAAGAAGAAATCCAAAAATAATCTGCAAAGAACATACAATTTCTTCAGCTAATGATGTCTCAAATATGTCTTCTTAGATTTCTCAAACAACCACTTCTTCAAACCATTTAGCAGCTTCAACCCTAGAAATTAACTACACTAATATTTTGATAATTCAGTTGAAAAACACCAAACAACAATATAAACAGAGAAGATGAGAAGCCAAGGTTTAGTTCATCCAAGAAGAGGAGTTCTGATGGAGAGAGGGTAATGGCAAAATCAGGGTTTTTTATTTTTTGATATACGTTCATCAGATGAAGAGAGAAGACATATTAGTTTTGATTTAAGAAATAAATGTAAAAATAAAATAAAAGAAATGATTTTGGCGGGTTAAGCAAAAAATAGAGCGGCGAAAGTGTGGCGGGAATTAAAACCGTTCCAATAGATAAAATATTTCATTTAATAGTTGCCACAGATAACATTAACAACAACGGTTAATAAATGTGTTGCAATAGGTAAACCTATGGTGACGGTTTTGTACAGCAGCAACGGTTTAATTATTAAACCATATCGGTATCCCAAAACCTTTTGGCAACAGTTGGAACCGTTGCAACAGACGCTCTACAGCAACAGTTTAACAACCGTTGCTAAACATTCCATTCCCATAGGCTCAATTTCTGGTAGTGTATAAGTATGTTATAAATTACATTTAGGACATGGGATAAGCATTATATGTGAGAAAACGTAATAGTGTACTATGACCATGATTATGGAGGAATTGAAGTGAAATTGTGAAATGTGGATAACGTAGATGAATGATAATTGTTGCTTATGATATTGTGAATGTTGTTATGGATGTTTGGGAGTTGATATGTAAAATGAGGAATGTTGTATAAACAAAGGAAATGCTGCCCAATTTTCTCTAGCCTTACTAAGCATGTTCTTATATTCGATTAACTAATGTTAATACGAACTTTCTTGAGGTAGAAACGCGAGCATCGAAGGAGAACGATCAAACGATAGAATAGCTAAACGAAAGAGGTATGTAAGGCTAATCCTCTCCTTCTAAGGCATGACTCCTATGACACGAATCTTCCTATTTTTCCGTGATCTTCCTGAATAACGGAAATTATGAGTCCATGACTATAAAGAGGTACATACGCATATGAAAAAGAAAATAGATACGATATGAGCATGATAATGATGATGATGAATTTAAGTATAAAGAATCCTAGAGTAATATACGATGTCCATGAGGTTAATGATCATAAATATGGTTCCATTGATGCTTTTCTTGTGTACACTCACCTTAAAATGTTAGTCCCTTCAAGGTGAGACATAATGTAATCGGGGGTTCACGACCTTATGTCACCCCGACATAGCCATAGTTGCCTTCATGTTCTAATGTATGTTTGATGATAAATGTATAATGACGCTAAGCTTATGATATGCCTATGTAATATATGAAAATTTGAAGTTTACGATGGGTATATGACGATGCGATTCCACCGTGCCTAAATGGCCGGGCATGTCACCGCGAAGGCGGGCTGCATATGATTCCACCGTGCCTAAATGGCCGAGTATTTCACCGCTAAGGTGGGCTGCTATGTTTACACCGAGACTAGAGGGCCGGGCATGACACCACTAGTGGGCGGCATATGATGGTTACCCGGACGCGGGTTAACGATGATGATATATATGATATGATGATGTATGCGCTATGATGACACATGTACTATGATTATATATGATATATGTATGAAATGTATCCACCCTTAAAAGTTACGCATATATCTTAATCTTATGTCTTATGATTTCTCTATTATGTTCATTTCATTCATACCTTACCTACTCAGTACAATGTTCGTACTGACGTCCGTTTTCTTTAGACGCTGTGTTCATGCCCACAGGTAGGCAGGGAGATGATCCAGATTCGTAGGAGCTATTAGCTGACTTGAGAGCACTCCATTGTTCCGGAGGTGCCATTGACTTATTCTTTTGTGTATATACATGTATTTTGGGCACGATGGGATCCTGTCCCGTCACTATGTCTAGCACCCTAGTAGAGGCTCGTAGATACGCATGTGTGGGTAGTATGGTCTCATGATGTCCTTATTGTATATACATTATTTCGATAGCCGAAGGGCTTATGTATAAAAAGGTAATTATGTTTCGAAGTGAAAAAAATGGTTTTTCCTATGACTTGAGTATAAGATTAATGAATAAATGCTTGATGAATACGATGGGTAATGGTATGAGCGGTGCTCGATGGTTAGCCCCGGGTACCCATCATGGCCCCTAGTCGGGTCGTGACATCTAACCAATCCATACCCATAATTACTTCAAAGTCTACCATCTCTAGTTCTACTAAGTCTGTTGTAGTGTTGCAGTGATAGACACGACCATGACTGGACAACCTCTATAGATGCATCTGGCTATAACTCATTCCTAGACTAGAGTGGACACTTCAAAGGGTTCATGTAATTTTTCTAGTTTTGTGCAAAATTTCATGGAAATATAAGGGGTTACATAAGATAGGGTGGATCCTAGGTCCATAAGAGCAAAAACATGGAAGGTGGAGACTGTTAGCATACCTGTGACAACATCTCCATGAGCCTCTATATCCTGTTGACCTGGCGGTGCATACAGACGGTTCTGACCACTGCCTGTATTTCCAGACTTTGCTGCTCCATGCCCCTGTTGGGCTTGAGAATTTTAGGGAGCTGCTGAATTAGTGGACTGAGTTGTATTACCTCCGGTATTCTGTCTTGCTGACGGGCAATCCCGTCGAAAACGACCTGGCTGACCACACCCAAAGCAACTATCTATGGCTGAATGGCATACTCCTGAGTGCCTCTTACCACAAGTGTTACAAGTACGATGCCCGAAACCACGGTCGATCACGCTGGCCTATGACTGTGAGCCTGCTGTTCTGAAATTTTGGCCTTTCTGAATAAACTTGGACCTCTAAAATGAGGCACTAACTACAGAGAGAGTAGGTCCTGATGACCTATTCTTAAATAACTAATGGTTCCTACCTCCTTGAAATCCTCCCTGATTGAAATTACCAATAGACTTAGCCCTCTTTGCTGAATTCCCTATCTTTCTGCTTCTGTAGGGCTTCTTCTTCCATCAACCTAGTCTCATTACTTTGCACAAATGCTAGTATCTTGGAAATAGTCATCTTATCATTTTGAACGACTGTATTGGCATCCCTATGTAATTCGGGCTTAAGCCTAAGCACAAACCTTCTAACCATGGACCTCATATCAAGAACCATGTGAGGATATGTCTGGACAATGACACGAACTTGAGATAGTAGTCCTAAAAAGGCATGTCATTCTGCCTTAGATTCTCAAACTCAGTATCCTTTGCTTCCCTGACTTCGATTGGCATGAAGTTCTCAATGAAAGCGTCTGCAAATTCATCCTAAGTAGCAGGAAGTGAATCCTCCTCTCGGGACTGTTCCCATGTCTCATACAAAATATGGGCCACATATTACAACTGGAAAGCTCTAAATTCTACTGCATCTGTATCAGAAGCATGCATCGCACGAATTGCTTTCTGGAGTCCCTCAATTAAATTCTGCCGGTCCTCATCCTTCTTAGATCTTGTGAACACTGACGGCTTCATCAGCAAAAACTCCTGAGTCCTAGAACTGTTCGACCCACTACCAGCACCTGAGCTAGGGGCCGTTTCTTGTCACTGGGCCTGGTTAGCCAAAATCTGAGTAAGCAGCTGAATAGCTCCTCTAACATCTTCATCCGAAGCATTGAAAGGGGTAACTGCAGCATTAGCTGGGGCGGCCGTTTGAGCCTAAGTGTTCTCTTCTGCAGCTGCAGTAGCCCTATTGCTAGTAACTGTAGTGCTCTTGTTGTACTTACTTTTCGGAGCCATTTTTGAAATACGTAATTTGCACGAGTTAGAAGAATTCATAAAAGTATTGCTCTAACTGCACGAACTAGAGTATGAAAGAAGTGAAATAATTCCTAAATGTCTTGGTGGTCAACTGTTTATATGTGTGGGGCCCTTACACATATGAAGGCAACCCCACTAGGCACGGCTTCATAGACTCCCTAAAATACTTTAACCTAGTGCTCTAACACCAAGCTTTGTCACGCCCCAAACCATGGCCTGGGCGTAACACGGTACTTAATGCCTAACTGCACATTGATCTACTAAAAGTCTGACTGAAATATATTAAATGTGGAATTACTGGTTCAAGTTTAAAACATCTGACATAAATGCCAACAAGGATAACATTTCAAGGTCTGCTAATATCTGCCTGACCGGACTATGTCTATAAAACATCTAATGAATACTCAAAAGATAACAGTCTAGAACTGGAAAGACTGAAAGCAGGATAACACCCCGGAGGAAGTGGAGCTCACCAAGAAGCTGATACGAGCAAGTCCTAGCTAGCTAGATCGTCAACTTGTAAGTCGTTGATGCAGGCCCTCAAACAATAAACACGGACATCAATACATTTGAATTGTACTGGTATGTAAAGCAACTGAAATAAAGAAATATAAGAACTGAAAATGATAACTATAAATGAACTAAACAGGAAGGTAAGGATTTGAAGTACTCCCTGTTTTGAATGAAGAATCACTTGTATAACTGTAAATATAAACTATGGCCTATGGCCCAAATAAATGTGCACAAAACTGTGGCCTCGGGCCCAAGCAATACATGAGCATAAACTGTGGCCTAGGGCCCAAAATACAAATGCGGGTGTTCAACATTAAATAATTCATGATATTGAGACTGAGATATAACTGATAGCATGATAATTGTTTCTGATTATGGAACTTAAGCCAATAACTAATTATACAATGACTGAGACTCATGAGATGTCAATACACAAGTCTATAATGATTACGTACTGAGTTTATGATATTCAAAATGATAACCATGAATGAATTATAAAAACTATATCCCTAGAAGATAGAAACTCTACAACAATTCCTGAAACTAGGGCATAGCTGTATTTGGAGTCAATTTCTGATAAACATGAATAATGAGGTGTAGGGAGAATCATGAACATCCCCTAACGTAGATAGTTAGCCTCACATACCTTTATATGCTCCAAAACTTGTTTCTATAAGTCTAAACTTGAGAAGAATCCCCAAAACCTATGTCTTAAACCTTGAATGTGGGCTTTCTTGAAAACCCTAGGTTAAGAACAATGATTCCCTAATTAGGTTACGTAATCTTCTGCTAGAATTGACTTGGATGTGTTTGAGACACTTACCTTAGAGCCTTGTTTTGTTTGGAGAAGAGAAAGTTCATTCTACGGCATAATGGATTATGAAAAACTGATTTTCTAGACTGAAGGGCCCTATTTATACTTTTTGCTATCACCGTATATTGACGGTTCACTAGATGGACTGTTAACATGCTGACGGTTCGCCGTTGTGACCGTCTTTTCATAAAATCAGAAGATTTTCTGAGGGTTGGCACTGGCTGTCCAACTTGACAGTGCAAGTTAACGAGTTATCAACATGTTGACGGGCCGTCCTTGCACATTGATGGGCCGCTCTTTCGCAGTGGCAGCCGTCTTTGTGCATCGACAGTTCACCTTTGCGCATAGACTTGCACTATGGGTGGTAAAATGGCAATAACTTCTAGCACAGAGCTCCGTTGTGGCTCAATAATATATCGTTCGAAAGGTATTTCCAAGATCTATAACTTTGAAGTTTTAAGATTTCTCAAATTCCAAATGTACTTTCACAAAATCGGGCTAGAAGAAGCACCTATCAAAACTTAGGCGATTCCATTGAACCTTAAGCACCTTACTATTACCCACCTTGTGAGGATCACATCTCTTTGATCCGATCTATGATTTGCCTGATCCTTATATACCTGGAAAGGTACTTCCACGTATTACTGCTTTTATTAAGGAACCTTTTCAAAATTCTCAACTAATCAAGGGTTTATGGTTGCCCGAAGTAGGCCTCTCGACCACTTTCATAAAACGTTCAAACATTTAAATTTCCTCTGAAACTCAAACGATACTAGTCTAACCTTTGTTGTAAGATATGAGGTGTTACAGTAATGCACACCCAACAGTATGGAAGGAGTTCACAGAGGCTTTCCTTTGGCACTATTTTCTCGCAGAGGCCCTACGGGATCGAGTTTATCAGTTTTTGAATATACGCTAGGAGAATATGAGTGCTCGGGAGCGCAGTCTACTTTTTAATTCACTAGCCAGGTATGCTCCCAATATTGTAGCTGAGATGGAGGATCGAGTACACCGATTTGTGAGTGGACTTGGGCCACATTTGATTAATGACTGCATGACGACCACAATTCAGGGAGGTATACATATCGTTCATATTCAGGCATACACTCAGGGTTTAGAGGAAAGGAAGCAGTAGCAGCGGATTAATCGAGAGCGTAATAGGGGTCAGATCAAGAGAGCTAGATCTTCTGGGTCTTTTAGTGAGTACCGAGGTGGTCATAGATAGCAGTTCTCTAGGCGTTCAGCCTATCTAGCGGCTAGTGCACCTTCACGTTTTCGGGATCAAGATTTGATAGACCCACTTATTTTGAGCTGGACCAGAGTTTAAGGGCTTTTAGTTCCCAGTTCAGAGGTGGTTTAGCCAGATGAGGCTATCGTTACCACAATGTGCTAAGTGTGGTAGGTTTCATGGTGGACAGTGCCGTTTGGGTTCGGATATGTGTTATCCCTGTGGTCAACCAGGCCACATTATGTGAGATTGTTCGTCGAGAGGTGGTAGAGGTGTAGCTCAGCTGACAGGATCTGTAGTCGGTTCTTTGTCATTGGTACTCCAGGATGGGCAGGGTTCTCAGACACCAGCCGATCGTGGTAGACTCAGAGGTGGAGCTTCCAGTTCGAGCGGTCCTCAAAACCGCATTTCTACATTGGCTGGTCGACAGGATCTTGAGTCATCACCTGATGTTGACACAGGTATACTATCAGTCTCCTCCTATGATGTATATGTATTGATCGATCCAGGTTCTACAGTGGCATATGTTACTCTTTTTATTACTGATAAGTTTGGGGTGGAACCCGAGTCGATTAGACCTTTTGAGGTGTCTACAGCAGTTGCTGATTTCGTGATAGCTAAACGAGTATACATAGGTTTTGTAGTTATAGTCTGTAACCATAATACAAAATATATGGTGGACTTAGATGTGGTGGACTCCGATGTTATTATGGGAATGGACTGGTTGGCCTATTGTTATGCTAATGTTGATTTGGGAATGGACTGGTGGACTTAGAGCCACTGCTTGAATCGAAAGGTGTTATAGCTTAATGGAGAGGTAGGTTTATTTCCTATCTCAAGGCAAGGAAGATAATCGCAAAAGGTTGCATTTATCATATAGTTTGAGTTCATAATGAAGAAGCAGAATCACCGATTCTTTAGTATGTTCGGTGGTTAATAAGTTTTCAGATATGTTTCCAAACGAGCTTTCGGGTCTTCCGCCAGAGCGGGAAATTGACTTTTCTATCGATGTTTTACCAGATACTAACCCGATATCTATTCCTCCTTATAGGATGGCACCTGTTGAGTTGATAGAGTTGAAGGAGCAGTTGAAGAACTTGCTTGAGAAAGGCTTTATCAGGCCTAGTACATCATCATGGGGAGCGCCTGTGTTGTTTGTAAGGAAGAAAGATGGCTCGTTATGGATGTGTATTAACTACAAGCAGCTAAATAAGGTACCGATAAGGAATAAGTACCCGCTCCTGAGGATTGATGATTTATTTGACCAGTTGCAGGGTGCCAAATGTTTCTCGAAGATAGATCTGAGGTCAGTTACCATCAAGTTAGGGTCAAAGAGAAAGACATTCTGAAGACAGCTTTCAGGACCAAATATGGTCACTTTGAGTTTAGTGTGATGTCATTCAACTTGACTAATGCCCCAACAGTATTTATGGATTTGATGAACCATGCATTTAGACCTTTATTGGATCAGTTCATGATTGTATTCATTGATGATATCCTAGTCTACACTCGATCAGAGGTGGAACATGCAGAACAGTTGTGTGCAGTACTCAGGGTCCTTTAAGATCGGTAACGGTATGCAAAGTTCTCTAAATATGAGTTCTGGTTGAACTCTGTGGCTTTCATGGGGCACATTATTTCAGAAGAAGGTATTAGGGTTGATGCGCAAAAGATAAAAGCCATGAAGAATTGGCCAAGACCCACGACACCGATAGAGGTTCGTGGTTTTCTGGATTTGGTAGGCTACTATAAGAGATTTGTAGAAGGTTTCTCAAAAGGCTGCTAAGTTCAACTGGATTGATGCTTGTTGTAACACCTCGTACCCCTAACGAGCTTACGTTCATGATTCGGGACTTAGAAACCAAGACAAAAGTGTTAGAATTGGAAAATTTGACCCTAGAACGCTAATTGTACGTTTTACGACCAAAGTATGGGCAATACATTAATGTAAGGGGCGTACTTAGACGGGAATTGGCAGAGAGCATTGATGTACGGGCCATACTTTGAAGTACGGGACGTACAATGAGCCCGTACTTCCCCCGTCAAAATTAAATTGTCACTGGAAATTGGACCTAATGTACGGCCAAGATGTATGGGCCGTACTTTAGTACGGGAGTACATTCATGCCGTACTTTACTCGCGTCGACCAGAAACTATAAAAATGAGGGTTCAGTTCTATTTTTTACTTTTCACAATCCCACTAGCCCTAGGACGAAATCATCTTCTCCACCCATTGAAATTCACCATGGTAAGTTATTCCAAGCCATTCAAGTTAATTGTAACATGTATCCATGATTCCTAAACAAGAATTCAATCCTTTTTAACTTAGGGTTTTCAAGAAAATCCATTCAAAGGATTCAAGACTAAAGCTTTGGGATTTTCTACAAAGTTCAGATTTTTGCTTAGTTTGGAGCACTACCAGGTATGTAGGGTTGCTATCTACATGTGGGAACATCCTTATTCTTCCCCAGGCCTCATCTTCCATAAAGTATGTAGTTCTGCGAAAACTAGGGTTTTTAACCATGTTCATGATAACCCTTGGTCAAGGCCCCATGTTATAATATGTATTAGATTGTTATAAATTCTTCATTTGTGTTCTTGATATTTCATTATGATTATTGAGAATTTTTCCGTAACCCATGAAAAACCTATATTTTGTATTCCATGGGCTCTTGCATGCATGTTTATAAATAAATAAAAATGCTTATTTCATGAATATCCTACATGTCTACAAGTTTTCATGCAATTATATTATATAATTACCTTCATGCCATGATTCAAGATATATTCATGCTAAATGCAAGTCATGCTTTCACGAAACTCATGGGCTTCTTAGCAAACTATATCATGTTCATGTTTTTGGGAGTTCCACGAATTACCGAGAAGGCTGAGATAGCCTGAAACTACGTTAGCCACCGTAGGATAAGGATCGCTTCGCCTAGTTAGGACGATTCCTTAATTTTTCCGCTGAATGGATCCATCTGGTACGTTACACCTTATACCCTAGCAAGGTATGGGAGCTCTGCTGGTTCGGCGAAGTACCAGACTCCGAGTTTTACGTGGTGATATCATGTTGTTGGTTTATATATATATATATATATATATATATATATATATATATATATCTGTGTGTGTGTGTGTATGTATGTATGTATGTATGTATGTGTTCATGCTCATGCTCAAGTCTAGGTTTTCAGTTTCACTTCTTATTAAGTTTTTTCCATGTCCCATGTTATTTTATTTAGTTGCTTTACATACCAGTATATTCAATGTGTTGACGTCCCCTTTTATTTCCTCGGGGCCAGCATTTCACGATGCAGGTATGGATTTATGGGAAGACGCATCTGCTTAGTAGGACAACATTCGTATCAGCTTTTGGGTGAGCCCCATTCTCTTCGGGGTTTTAGTCAGTTATTTACTTTCCTGGTTAGTTATGTATTCAAGGTATATTGGGGGCCTTGTCACAGCAAGTATGTTTAGTAGACTCATGTTCATGTCAGAGGTTTCATAGACGAGACTATGCAGTTGTGTTGTGTCAGATATTCAGAGTTGTTTAGCCATCTTTTGCTTGTTTAGAAATTGTTATGACTTCATGTGTTTTCTTAAAGCCCATCATGTTTTATGTTATATTTCCGCTCAGGTATGTCTCATGATGATCCAGTAAGCTATGTGGTTCACTCGGTCACATGCAGTATGGTACCGAGTGTCGTTTTTCGCCCAAACCATAGTTCATGGCGTGACACCTGTGAGTGGAGTTTTCAGGAGTTAAAGAATTGATTGACATCAACGCCAGTTCAGACACTTCCAGAGGGTCCACAGCATTATGTTATTTATTGTGACACTTCATGCCACGACCCGACTAGGGGCCGTGACGGGTACCCGGGTCTAACCACCGAGCACCACTCATTCTATTACTCATCATGCTCAAATCATAAGAAAATCATTTTTTTTCATTTGGAAATATAATAACTTTTATACACATAAGCCCTCCGACTACAAAAATAATATATATATATATATATATATATATAACCCACACCTACGTATCTACGAGCCTCTACTAGAGTGCTAGAGATAGGGGCGGGACAGGACCCCGTCGTGCCTAAAATATGCATATGTATATAAAATAATAATCAAAGGCACCTCCGGAACAATAGAGTGATCTCAAGTCAGCTAACAATTCATACGAGTCTAGATCAAGCTCACCTCCCTGTCTACCTGTGGGCATGAACACAGCGTCCAAAGAAAACGGACGTCAGTATGAACGTTGTACTGAGTATGAGAGGCATAAGTAATAATAATACGTCAATGAGATAAAGGAAGCATCAAATAAGGAACAACTGCATCTAACTGTCAATTATAGAAGAAATAATGCATGCTGGCTTACTTCATAATCATCATCATATCATGTATGCATAAACGTATAAGCTGCCCGACCATATAGGTACGGTGTGATAATCATTAGCCTGCGTCCAGGCCTCCCGCGTCCGGGGTACCATATCATGCCGCCCACTAGTGGTGCTGCCCGTGCCATATAGACACTGTGTAATCATCTATAAGCCGCCCGCCTTAGCGGTGTTGCCCAGCCATATAGGCGAGGTGTAATATCATCAACATGTACTCATCATAATGTATGCATAATAACTCAAAGATAGTTATACTTCATGGAGGTGACATAAGGTCGTGAACCCCCGATTCCATTATGGAACATTTGTAAGTATTCTGCCTCACATTGAAGGAAATAGTATATAAGCTGAGTGTATACAACACATAACATCATTAACTTGTAGGAACATCATATCATGAACTCTAGAATCTTTATACTCTTAGTTTTTCCAGAATGTAGGAAATTCATGGAGGGAAGAAAAATCATGCCATAGAAATAAAGGACTAGCCTCACATACCTTTTTCGTTTAACTAATCTATCATTTGCTTTTTCTCCTCCAATTCCCACGTTGTTTACCTTCAAGAGAATTCGCATTAACATTAGCTAATAGATTACTTAAACGTGCTTACTATTTCTAGGGAAATTGGGCAGCATTTCCTTTGTTTCTACTACTTTCTCCATATCATATATCAACTCCCAAACATCCATTACAACATTCACAATGTAATAGGCAACAATTATCATTCACCTACATTATCCGCATTTCACAATTTCACTCCAATTTCTCCATAATCATGGTCATAGTTCATTATTGCATTTTCTCGCATATAATACTTATTCCATGTTCTAAATGTCATTTATAGCGGATTTATAATCACATCATACCAGTATTCAAAATTCACCCCAAACTACTACTCAACAATGACACTATTCCCACATTTGTGACCCATTTTCTATATCTTTCTACAATCCAAGTGTTTTTAACATTCAACACCTTAAACAACAAGGAATGATCATAAAACGCACCTTAGATAGTGGAAGAATAAACCTTGAGTAGGAATTCTCTTCTTGCACAAAAACCCTAGCTCACATCCTTTGGGATTTCTTGGCTTAGATGAACTTTGATAGGTTTTCTACACTTGATTTTGTGGATTTGATGAAGTTGATCATGGATTTCTCTTGGTTTCTTGTGGATGAATAATGGAGAGAGTTCTAGAGGACTCTTGAGGTGTGGAGAATGGAAAATGAAATGAATTAATGAGAGAGAGGGGTCCTTATATCAACTTAAAATCTGTCCCGACCAGATTCTATGGACCAACATACGGTCCGTGTAATTTATACTGACCGTATGTCTGGCCGTAGATCTGTTATAGTGAGGACCCTCATTCTGGGCAAGACATATGGCTGGACATAAGGTCCGTATGTTTTATACGGCCAGTATGTTTGGCCGTATAATGCCCAGTTCTCCGAAACTCGTTCTCGTCGACTCGTTTGATCTTCAATCCTTATGGAACCTCCTTGACACTTGATTAAAACCTCAATACCAATCTAAGGGGAATTATCACTCTTCTCCAAGACATCATTATGCCATCATTAACTTGTCGCTCATAATTCTTACCCAACACGCAACATACCACTTGCTTTCCTTGACAACCTTCTTCCCTTAAGTCAAATGTCTTTGAATCTAGGTTAGGATCATGAAATTCTATTTCTTACTTTTTAAAACATCGTATACTTCGTGCCCTTTGCTAGCCTATTCACTCGGGAAATTTTCCAAGGTGTAACATTCTTCCCCCCTTTTGGAACATTCGTCCTCGAATGTTAAACACTCGGGGATTCTACGAAAATTTTGCCAGAGTTTCCCCTGTAATATGGCACTACCATCTTGTCCCAACAAACCATAATAATATTTCCTCACAGGGCCACAACACAATAGCACTATAAATCAGCCACACACGACCAAAAGCATGAAAAGAAAACATACATACCTCATAATCTTGGTGTTTCATCGTGGATCTCTTTTGGGTGTTTCTCTTCCACCTCCCAAGTCATTTCTTCTCGGTTGTTATTTCGCCACAAGACTTTTACTGAAGCTACTTCCTTATTTCGAAGTCTCCGTAATTGCCTATCTAATATTGCAATAGGCACTTCTTTATAGGTTAGCTTTTCTGTCACTTGGACATTATCTATCGGAATAATCCTCGTAGGTTCTCCATCACACTTGCGGAGCCTTGAGACATGAATAAAATGGTGAACTGATTCAAGCTCTGAAGGCAAGTCCAATTCGTAGGCTACTTGACCCACCTTGCGGATAATCTTATAGGGTCCAATGTATCGAGGACTTAACTTCCCTTTCTTGACAAACCTCATCACCCCTTTCATTGGCGATACTTTCCAACATACCCAGTAATCAATTTGAAATTCTAAATCTCATCGGCGGTGGTCCACATAAGATTTTTGGCAACTTTGGGCTGTCAGTAATCGGTCTCAGATCACTTTGACTTTTTCTACCGCTTGCTGAACCAACTCAGGGCCTATTAGCTGTACTTCTCCTGTTTCAAACCATCCAATTGGGGATCTACACTTCCTTCCATATAAAGCTTCATATGGAGCCATTTGGATACTGGAATGGTAGCTATTGTTATATGCTAACTCAATAAGAGGTAAATGATCATCCCAACTACCACCAAAATCTAGTACACATGCCCGTGGCATATCTTCCAAAGTCTGAATAGTACGTTCGGCTTGTCCATCGGTTTACGGATGAAATGCCGTGCTAAGCTTCACTTGGGTACCTAGACCTTTTTGAAAAGACTTCCAGAACTTAGCTGTAAATTGCGCTCCTCTATCTGTGATAATGGATATCGGAATACCATGGAGTCTCACAATTTCCTTGAGATACAACCTCAAATAATTTTCTGCTGAGTACGTGGTTCTGACTGGAAGAAGATGAGCTGCTTTCGTCAATCTGTCCATAATCACCCATATAGAATCATACTTTCCTCGAGAATGAGGTAACCCCACAATAAAATCCATGTTGATCACATCCCACTTCAAAGTAGGGATTTCCATTGCTTGCAATAATCCTCCTGGCTTTTGATGCTCGATTTTCACTTGCTGGCAATTTGGACACTGTGCTACAAATTTTGCTATGTCTCTCTTCATGCCATTCCACCAATATATCAACTTGAAATCGTGATACATCTTTGTTGCACCTAGGTGAATAAAATACCGAGAATAATGGGCTTCTTCAAGAATTCGACGGCGCAACTCTGCAACATTCGGCACACATAGCCTGCCTCGGTATCTAAGAATTTCATCAGTGGAAATTTCAAACGGAGACTTCCCTTTTTCATGAAATGCGTCTCTATAATGGCTCAACTGAGGATCTTCATATTGCCGCTCTTTCACTTCCATATTCAGGGACGAAACTGTTACATCCGACATTTTCGCTTATTCGAAAAATTCAAGATAAATGGACTTGTGATGAATAAGGCCACAATTGGACATTTCTTGGTATGAATGTGTAGGTTATGAATACAATGGTGTGGAATTACGAAAGGAGGCCAAGGGAAAAATTGGAATTTTGGAAATTTGTCCCATGAATTTCGATAATTGGCCAATAATTTTGGGCTCAAAAATTAAGTGAAGTGAGGCCCAACTTTAAGGGGCCCAACCGGCCACAACTCACCCAAGCCCATGGATTAATTAAATTCCATGGGAAATTATTTTATATATGGATAAGTATAAAGAAGGTTCAAGATAAGTCAAGAAGACAAAACAAAAAGAAATCAAGAACAAAGAGAGAGAGAGAATTCGGGTGAAAGAAAGAAAAAGAAAGAAAAGAAGGAAAAAATTATTGGAGCCAAATCTTGGTTCAAAAAATTCTTTTGTTGTGAGATTAGTACTAAGCTCAAAGCCCTCTACAAGTTGATATAAGTATTGTGGCAAGAAAGCAATTTTATCCTCCAAGTGAAGAACTTGAAGAAAGGTAAGGATTTCATGCTTTTGTTATGTTATAAAAGGTATATGTATGTTGTAGTATGTGTGAATGAATGAAAAATATGAAAATTTTGTGTGTTGGAACTAAGTAGGTGTTGGTCGTGGGTATGCATGTATATTGCATGGTTTGGTGACTTGAATTCATGTTAGAATCTAGTATGTTATGGTAAAAATTGTATTAGAAATTAAAGTGGGATGAATTAATGGAAGTTGGAGGATATTGCATGTTGGCCGTGTGGTGCTTATGTGAAAGTGGATGGGTTGAATTGATTTAATGCAATACTTGTGTTGTTATGACTTTGTGGAGTAGATGGAAGGATAATGGTTAAGCTAAAACGAAGAATTTGTTGGTTAAGTTGTTGTCGGAAAGTATGTCGCTTTAGCGTGATTTCTTGAAATTATGATTCATGATAATGAACTTGGAATACGAAAATGTGTTTATGAACTTGTATGTTGAAAGTTAGGAAAAGATTGGAAAAGTAGTGACTTAATGGAAAGTTTGAATGTTTGTGTATCTTATGAATATTATGTGAAAATGGTATGGATGCCTCCGGTGTATGTCGTAATGATTTTGATGGATAATGGATATGAAAATAATAAGTTTGGTTTGGAAATGCAAGTTTGAAACGAAAAATGTTTCGTTATGTCGAAAGATGGCTAATGATGCCTTACTGTATGTCTTGATGTTTGTTGTTGTTTGGATGTCATTTCTGGGTTGTTGTGTTGATGAATTGAGCTGAGCTAAGTCTCGGGGATGTCGTATATACAGAGGAAATGCTGCCGAAATTTCGGTAGGCAAGTATGTGTAAAATTGGAATATGGAAAGAATGAAACTAACAAATGGTAAACTTGACCATTTCCAGATTTTGGACGAAATTTGGATTGACGCCAAGCGAGCATAAGGCGCCATCGAGGTATGTGAAGCATTTCCTTATGTTCCTAGGCATGTTCTGGATGTGGTAGGCTCGGCCGCGAGCCTTACGTACGACTCCGTTCCCCGGAATTCGAGACGGAAAACCGCTCCAATTCCTTCAATTCAATTGAAGCTATTTTCTTACAAATTGCCTTTAAAGTGAATTTTTGTGCAAAACTTCCCTAAACGGAGTCGGAACACTTCCAAACGATTATGGATGACCTCATAAGGTCTATTATCAATAATCTACGTATGTAGCCTCGAGTTGGTCCTAGGCGGGCCCACAGGGCCCGATACTTTCTGTAAAATTTTAAATACTTCCGTTTTGGTCCGATTTTCTCTAAAAACTTCTGGACTATTATTTTGTGTATGATATGGCTATTTTTGTGTAATTTATACAAAATGATTTCTGAACATCTGAGAATCTGATTCTGATAATAATCTGTCGTGCCTTCCCAACTAGGATATAGGCGCGTACTATGCATACTATCTGGATATTCTGATTTTGGCTCGTCGTTTGGAACCCTTCAGTTTGATTGAGTCTATATGTTGAGTCTGTATGTAAGTAGTTTCTCATTTATCGATTCGTGTCTGTCTCAATGCATTCTTTCACTGCGACCCGCGCCAGGTTCTGTTATCGTGCATATTTCTCTGCATTGTTCACCGCGTCCCTCGGCGTACGGGCCGGGATCTGTATGTCTGTATGATATTATGATTTGTGTATGGGGATGGCGGCCAGGATGGCATACGATCTGATCTGATTCTGTCTGTCCACCGCGTCCCGTACTAAGAGGGCCGGGTTCTGTTACCGCGCCCCCAGACAGGGCCGGGATCTGTATGAATGTATGCGTGTGCCATCTGTATTTATATAAGCACATGCCTCTGTATGACTCTGTATGACTCTGTACTACTCTGCATGCATAAGTCTGTCCGACATACTTCTGTCTGTCCGTCTGAAAGACGACTACGTCTGTATGTCCGTATGGATTCTGATTCTGCTCATCTATCCGTATTATGATTCCGTCTGTCTGTCCGAACCATAATTCGATTTATTTGTATGGAACACGATTCTGTATGTCTGTCTGGATCATGACTCTGTCCGTCAATCTGATTTATGGTTCTGTCCGTTTTATTTCTGTGACTCCGGTTCGGACTATGCTTATATCTGTTATATTTCTGCTTTACATACTCGGTACATTTTTCTTACTGACCCCCGTTCTTCGGGGGCTGCGCTACATGCCCGTAGGTACCGACGCACCAGGTGATACGCCGCCAGCGTAGGGTTCTAATTCTGCTGTTTGAAGAGCTCCTTTGATCCGGAGCGTATACTTTTGGTATATATATCTTCTGGCTTCTGTATACTCTGTATGTATGGATATTCTGGGTACGGCGGGGCCCTGTCCCGTCATATGATTCTGTATGTCTGTAGAGGCCCGTAGATAGATGTGTGGGTTACGGGTTTCGTCTGTATGTTAGCCTTATCGGCTTATCTGTAAATGTCTGCATGTTCAGGTATATATATATATATTTGCGCGCGTGCCGTATCTGTATCGGCCTACTTCTGTAATATCCGTTTGAAAAAAAAAATCTGTACGATGCGAAATTCGGTCAGGTAGGTATGTACGGGTACCCAGCTAGGGTGCCAGTCGCGGCCCACGGGGTTGGGTCGTGACAGAAACTGTGGGATCATTAATGTCGATTCCTGCATCGCCTGAATCAATTAAATGTACTCCAAGATTAGCTAGTTGGTGGAGCTCATGAACTATCTCTTTCTTTCCCGGAGGAACTTCACATAAGCTACCCATTGATCGGCGCCTAAGCGCATCAGCTACTACATTTGCTTTTCCAGGGTGGTATAAAATGCTCACATCATAATCTTTCAGTAACTCTAACCACCGCCTCTACCGCAGATTTATCTCCTTCTGTTTGAAAATGTACTGAAGACTCTTGTGATCTGTATAAATATCGACATGCACTCCATACAAGTAATGTCTCCACATTTTTAATGCATGAATGACTACAGCAAATTCGAGGTCATGAGTTGGATAGTTCTTTTCATGTTTCCACAGCTATTTCGAAGCATAAGCAATGACTCAACTGTGCTGCATTAACACATATCCTAATCCAACGCTGGAAGCATCACAGTACACAACATAACCATCTGGCCCTTCTGGAAGTGTTAAGACTGGAGCTGAGGTTAATCTGTCCTTCAACTCTTGGAAGCATCATTCCACTGAAATTTAACTCACTTCTGGATTAGCTTCGTCAATGGGGCTGAAATGGAGGAGAATCCCTCTACGAATCTTCTATAGTATCCTGCCAATCCCAGAAAACTACGAACTTCTGTAAGCATCGTAGGCCTTGGCCTAGTTTTCACAGCTTCAATTTTCTGAGTGTCGACTCGAATGCCATCATCTGAAATAACATGGCCCAGAAATGTCACAGAATTCAGCCAAAACTCGCACTTTGAAAATTTTACATACAATTCTCGGGTTCGAAGAATTCCAAGAACAATACGTAAATGATCTGCATGTTATTATTCTGTGCGAGAGTATACCAAAATATCGTACTGACCCCCGTTCTTCGGGGGCTGCGCTACATGCCCGCAGGTACCGACGCACCAGGTGATACGCCGCCAGCGTAGGGTTCTAATTCTGCTGTTTGAAGAGCTCCTTTGATCCGGAGCGTATACTTTTGGTATATATATCTTCTGTCTTCTGTATACTCTGTATGTATGGATATTCTGGGTATGGCGGGGCCCTGTCCCGTCATATGATTCTGTATGTCTGTAGAGGCCTGTAGATAGATGTGTGGGTTACAGGTTTCATCTGTATGTTAGCCTTATCGGCTTATCTGTAAATGTCTGCATGTTCAGGTATATATATATATTTGCGCGCGTGCCGTATTTGTATCGGCCTACTTCTGTAATATCCGTTTGAAAAAAAAAAAATTGTACGATGCGAAATTCGGTCAGGTAGGTATGTACGGGTACCCAACTAGGGTGCCAGTCGCAGCCCACGGGGTTGGGTCGTGACAAAAGTGGTATCAGAGCGGTTAGTCCTCAGAATGTCTACAGGCTGTGTCTAGTAGAGTCTTGTTTATTGATGTGTTGTGCACCACATCTACATTGTTTATTGATGTGTTGTGCACCACATCTACAAACAGGAAGCTACGGGGCATTTAGGATGTTACCCTTCTTTGGATTCTTAGATCGTGCGATAGAACTGTATTAGTAGGATGATCCTCTCCTAACGATCTGCTATGTTTCAGTGATGCCTCCGAAGAAGGCAACGGCTGCCCAGAAGGGCAAGGCGAGGATTGAGGCTGGATAGATCAGCCGGGCCCCGAGGGTTACCAGGGCCAGTGTGCAGCTTGCACTTGAGGATGTGCCCCCATCGTCTGGATCTGTTACACCCCCCTTGCCGGAGGATATCAGAGCAGCAGGAGCTGCTAATCGGGAGACAGCTCCACCGCAAGCTCCTGAGGTTCCAGTGCCCGAGCCTCCAGCTCCACAGGCAGGGGCGGAGGGTAGGGCCATGCGAGATGCGGTTCAGTTATTGACCACATTGATGACGGAGCAGGTTCGCAGGCACGGATTTGGGGGTGGTCGTGCGGACAGGTATGAGAGCTCCAGGGCTCGTGAGTTTTTGACATGTAATCCTCCAGAATTCTCCGGGACAAAACCTGAGGAAGACCCCCAGGAGTTCATTAGAAAGATGGAGAGCACACTAAGATTGATTAAGGCTTCGCCGACTGAGTCTGTGGAGTTGGCTTCGTATCGATTATATGAGGTGGCGGCAAATTGGTATGAGTCTTGGCAGCTCTCTAGGGGTGACGATGCTCCCCCAGCGGTATGGGCCGAGTTTACTAAGGCCTTTCTTGACCATTTTCTACCACCAGAGCTACGGAGAGCTAGAGTTGATCGGTTCTTGAACTTGAGACAGAATGGTAGAAGTGTTCGCGAGTACAGCCTAGAGTTTGACTCACTGGCTAGGTATGCGCCAGCCATAGTAGCCGAGATGGCTGACAGGGTGCACAGGTATGTGATGGGACTAGACCCTTATCTGATTGACGGTTGCTTGGCCATGGCTTCTTAGCCAGGAATGCATGTAGCCCGGGTACAGGCATACGCCCAGGGCATGGAGGACCGACGTAGGGAGCGTCGGCCTGATAGGGGTTACGACAGGGGCCGGCCTAAGAGGGCCAGATCGGCTGTATATTCAGAGGGATTTCAGAGCGAGCCTTCCCAGCGGCAGGGTAACAGGTATTCGTCCCATCCAGCCTACAGTGCACCCCCACAGATTTCGGGACAGAGCTCCAGAGTCCCAGGCCCACAGGTGAGCAGAGGTCCCGGTCAGTCGAGGCCACCCATACCCCCATGTTCTTACTGTGGGAGACCCCACCCGGGGGAGTGTTATCGCGCTACGGGCGCTTGTTATTTTTGTGGGAGCCCAGACCATCGAGTCAGAGAGTGCCCGCTTAAGGGCAGTTCAGGTTCAGGTTCAGTTCAGCCTGCTGGGTCCGTTGCAGGCTCATCTTCCCCTTTGACAGCTATACGCCCCACAGGGCGAGGAGCACCAGCACCAGCGCCAGCAGGTCATGGCAGAGGTCGTGGCGCAGCTTCTGGTTACAGCGGTCCTTCGAACCGCGTGTTTGCTTTGACCAGCCGGCAGGACCCAGGAGCGTCTTCGAGCGCACGCCCAGGTACGCCAGCGATTCTTTTTGAGAGATATATGTATGGATAAGTCTGTATTTTGCTGCATTACGTGATCTTATACGTCTGGGTATTAGAAATAGTAAGGTAAATGTTAACTTGGTAGATACCGAGATTCAAAAGGCGACATGGTAATTGTACGATTTAGCCGGGGGTGGGACCCGCTACAAAAATTTTCCGAAAAATTGCTAAGACCCCGATTTGCCCTAAAATTTCGTGACAAAGGTCGTGCGGGACAATCGACGGAATTATATTAGCCCTAACGTGTCAAAATGCATAAAAATTTCAGGGTTGAGCGTGCTCAAGCCAGAGCAATTCTGGAATGGGTGACCCCCCTGGCAAGTAATGCAAAGTTTTGCACAAGTGTAAGTATGATAGATGTAAATGAAAATTTGGGGTAACCAAAATGACAAATGGAATGTGTGGAGTGATTAGTGCCCTTACAGGAGTCGCGCAGAACGAGGCAAACTAAATGGGCAAAAACAGAAGGTACAACCCCGCTCGGAAATTGAGTGAATCTGAATAACAGTCAGAGACGTCCGCCAATAAGACATTAGTAGATATATCTATATGTGTGTATGTGTATGTGTATGTGTGTATGCATGATTTTCGTTTGGTGCCCATATGGGTTAAGAACCGAATCCCGGCAACTAACGTTGGGATAGACGAAAGGTTTTACTAAACCAAGTACCTGAAACGAAGCGGGGGCGGGGACACAAATGTTGTCAAGGACAAAAAAAAACCTATTCCATTATAACTAAGTCTGCTATGACGATATCTGAAAAGGAAGATGAGTATGGAGGGTAGGAAAGATAAGAAGTGCGAATAAGCGGAATCTTTGAAAGAGTCGACAAGCGACACGCGAGACGATTTGTATGATAACTTGGTTGACCAGGGTACCAATAAGGGAATTTTCCATAAAGCACTAGAGCCTTAATAGGAGTGATCTGACCCTAATTCGGATTCTCTCTGTTATACTTTTGCACATCCGATTCTGAATCTGTTTCTGGTTGACACCTCTGTATGTCTGACTCTGGATATGAATCCATCTGATATGCCTCTGTACGTCTGATTCTGATTCCGAATCTGTCTAATACCCCTCTGTACGTTGGACTCCGATCTCAGACTTGTCTGACATACTTCCGTACCTCTGATTTTGACTATGAATCCATCTTCCATAGTTTAATACGTCTGCCTCCGATTACGAATCCGTCCGATATGCTTCTACGCGTCCGGTCCTAATTCTGAATCTGCTAGTATGAAGTGTCTGGTATGAAGAGGGATTACGGTAATGTGGTAGGGAACTCAGCAGTGTCACAAGAAATGAGATGGACTATGACGTCTGGAAAGCATTTGTCTGTTACAAGAATATAGCTTATGGTTCGATGATTATGTGGCGTATGAGAAAGTATATTATGAAGGCATTTGAATCAGTGATGTGAAAAAAAAAAAATTACCCCATAATGTTGGTAAAGAAGCCATGTCGGAAAGTCAGCAAAGGACGATTATAAAGAGGACCCTCCCGAAGTAGTATGATGCCCCATAAGGTCAATTTAACATTCGAGGACGAATGTTTTTAAAGGGGGGGAGGATGTTACATCCGACATTTTCGCTTATTCGAAAAATTCAAGATAAATGGACTTGTGATGAATAAGGCCACAATTGGACATTTCTTGGTATGAATGTGTAGGTTATGAATACAATGGTGTGGAATTACGAAAGGAGGCCAAGGGAAAAATTGGAATTTTGGAAATTTGTCCCATGAATTTCAATAATTAGCCAATAATTTTGGGCTCAAAAATTAAGTGAAGTGAGGCCCAACTTTAAGGGGCCCAACCGGCCACAACTCACCCAAGCCCATGGATTAATTAAATTCCATGGGAAATTATTTTATATATGGATAAGTATAAAGAAGGTTCAAGATAAGTCAAGAAGACAAAACAAAAAGAAATCAAGAACAAAGAGAGAGAGAGAATTCGGGTGAAAGAAAGAAAAAGAAAGGAAAGAAGGAAAAAATTATTGGAGCCAAATCTTGGTTCAAAAAATTCTTTTGTTGTGAGATTAGTACTAAGCTCAAAGCCCTCTACAAGTTGATATAAGTATTGTGGCAAGAAAGCAATTTTATCCTCCAAGTGAAGAACTTGAAGAAAGGTAAGGATTTCATGCTTTTGTTATGTTATAAAAGGTATATGTATGTTGTAGTATGTGTGAATGAATGAAAAATATGGAAATTTTGTGTGTTGGAACTAAGTAGGTGTTGGCCGTGGGTATGCATGTATATTGCATGGTTTGGTGACTTGAATTCATGTTAGAATCTAGTATGTTATGGTAAAAATTGTATTAGAAATGAAAGTGGGATGAATTAATGGAAGTTGGAGGATATTGCATGTTGGCCGTGTGGTGCTTATGTGAAAGTGGATGGATTGAATTGATTTAATGCAATACTTGTGTTGTTATGACTTTGTGGAGTAGATGGAAGGATAATGGTTAAGCTAAAACGAAGAATTTGTTGGTTAAGTTGTTGTCGGAAAGTATGTCGCTTTAGCGTGATTTCTTGAAATTATGATTCATGATAATGAACTTGGAATACGAAAATGTGTTTATGAACTTGTATGTTGAAAGTTAGGAAAAGATTGGAAAAGTAGTGACTTAATGGAAAGTTTGAATGTTTGTGTATCTTATGAATATTATGTGAAAATGGTATGGATGCCTCCGGTGTATGTCGTAATGATTTTGATGGATAATGGATATGAAAATAATAAGTTTGGTTTGGAAATGCAAGTTTGAAACGAAAAATGTTTCGTTATGTCGAAAGATGGCTAATGATGCCTTAGTGTATGTCTTGATGTTTGTTGTTGGTTGGATGTCATTTCTGGGTTGTTGTGTTGATGAATTGAGCTGAGCTAAGTCTCGGGGATGTCGTATATACAGAGGAAATGCTGCCGAAATTTCGGTAGGCAAGTATGTGTAAAATTGGAATATGGAAAGAATGAAACTAACAAATGGTAAACTTGACCATTTCCAGATTTTGGACGAAATTTGGATTGACGCCAAGCGAGCATAAGGCGCCATCGAGGTATGTGAAGCATTTCCCTATGTTCCTAGGCATGTTCTGGATGTGGTAGGCTCGGCCGCGAGCCTTAAGTACGACTCCGTTCCCCGGAATTCGAGACGGAAAACCGCTCCAATTCCTTCAATTCAATTGAAGCTATTTTCTTACAAATTGCCTTTAAAGTGAATTTTTGTGCAAAACTTCCCTAAACGGAGTCGGAACACTTCCAAACGATTATGGATGACCTCATAAGGTCTATTATCAATAATCTACGTATGTAGCCTCGAGTTGGTCCGAGGCGGGCCCACAGGGCCCGATACTTTCTGTAAAATTTTAAATACTTCCGTTTTGGTCCGATTTTCTCTAAAAACTTCTGGACTATTATTTTGTGTATGATATGGCTATTTTTGTGTAATTTATACAAAATGATTTCTGAACATCTGAGAATCTGATTCTGATAATAATCTGTCGTGCCTTCCCAACTAGGATATAGGCGCGTACTATGCATACTATCTGGATATTCTGATTTTGGCTCGTCGTTTGGCACCCTTCAGTTTGATTGAGTCTGTATGTTGAGTCTGTATGTAAGTAGTTTCTCATTTATCGATTCGTGTCTGTCTCAATTCATTCTTTCACTGCGACCCGGGCCAGGTTCTGTTATCGTGCATATTTCTCTGCATTATTCACCGCGTCCCTCGGCGTACGGGCCCGGATCTGTATGTCTGTATTCATTATGATTTGTGTATGGGGATGGCGGCCAGGATGGCATACGATCTGATCTGATTCTGTCTGTCCACCGCGTCCCGTACTAAGAGGGCCGGGTTCTGTTACCGCGCCCCCAGACAGGCCGGGATCTGTATGAATGTATGCGTGTGCCATCTGTATTTATATAAGCACATGCCTCTGTATGACTCTGTATGACTCTGTACTACTCTGCATGCATAAGTCTGTCCGACATACTTCTGTCTGTCCGTCTGAAAGACGACTACGTCTGTATGTCCGTATGGATTCTGATTCTGCTCATCTGTCCGTATTATGATTCCGTCTGTCTGTCCGAACCATAATTCGATTTATTTGTATGGAACACGATTCTGTATGTCTGTCTGGATCATGACTCTGTCCGTCAATCTGATTTATGGTTCTGTCCGTTTTATTTCTGTGACTCCGGTTCGGACTATGCTTATATCTGTTATATTTCTGCTTTACATACTCGGTACATTTTTCGTACTGACCCCCGTTCTTCGGGGGCTGCGCTACATGCCCGCAGGTACCGATGCACCAGGTGATACGCCGCCAGCGTAGGGTTCTAATTCTGCTGTTTGAAGAGCTCCTTTGATCCGGAGCGTATACTTTTGGTATATATATCTTCTGTCTTTTGTATACTCTGTATGTATGGATATTCTGGGTACGGCGGGGCCTTGTCCCGTCATATGATTCTGTATGTCTGTAGAGACCTGTAGATAGATGTGTGGGTTACGGGTTTCGTCTGTATGTTAGCCTTATGGGCTTATCTGTAAATGTCTGCATGTTCAGGTATATATATATATTTGCGCGCGTGCCGTATCTGTATCGGCCTACTTATGTAATATCCGTTTGAAAAAAAAAAATCTGTACGATGCGAAATTCGGTCAGGTAGGTATGTACGGGTACCCAACTAGGGTGCCAGTCGCGGCCCACGGGGTTGGGTCGTGACAGAAACTGTGGGATCATTAATGTCGATTCCTGCATCGCCTGAATCAATTAAATGTACTCCAAGATTAGCTAGTTGGTGGAGCTCATGAACTATCTCTTTCTTTCCCGGAGGAACTTCACATAAGCTACCCATTGATCGGCGGCTAAGCGCATCAGCTACTACATTTGCTTTTCCAGGGTGGTATAAAATGCTCACATCATAATCTTTCAATAACTCTAACCACCGCCTCTACCGCAGATTTATCTCCTTCTGTTTGAAAATGTATTGAAGACTCTTGTGATCTGTATAAATATCGACATGCACTCCATACAAGTAATGTCTCCACATTTTTAATGCATGAATGACTACAGCAAATTCGAGGTCATGAGTTGGATAGTTCTTTTCATGTTTCCACAGCTATTTCGAAGCATAAGCAATGACTCAACTGTGCTGCATTAACACACATCCTAATCCAACGCTGGAAGCATCACAGTACACAACATAACCATCTGGCCCTTCTGGAAGTGTTAAGACTGGAGCTGAGGTTAATCTGTCCTTCAACTCTTGGAAGCATCATTCCACTGAAATTTAACTCACTTCTGGATTAGCTTCGTCAATGGGGCTGAAATGGAGGAGAATCCCTCTACGAATCTTTTATAGTATCCTGCCAATCCCAGAAAACTACGAACTTCTGTAGGCATCGTAGGCCTTGGCCTAGTCTTCACAGCTTCAATTTTCTGAGTGTCGACTCGAATGCCATCATCTGAAATAACATGGCCCAGAAATGTCACAGAATTCAGCCAAAACTCGCACTTTGAAAATTTTACATACAATTCTCGGGTTCGAAGAATTCCAAGAACAATACGTAAATGATCTGCATGTTCTTATTCTGTGCGAGAGTATACCAAAATATCGTCAATGAATACTATCACAAATAAATCCAAGAGCGGCCTGAATACATTATTCATCAAATTTATGAACACTGCCGGAGCATTGGTCATCCTAAACGACATCACCCGGAATTCATAATGGCCATATCTCGTTCTGAAGGCTATTTTGGGAATATCTTCTTCTCTAACTCTCACTTGATGATAACCCGACCTCAAGTCTATTTTAGAAAACTAGTTGGCACCCTATAGTTGATCAAACAAATCATCAAACCTTAGAAGAGAATATTTATTCTTTATTGTTACCTTATTCAACTGCCTATTATCGATACACATTCGTAGCGAACCATCTTTCTGTCTCACGAACAAGACTGGTGCTCCCCAATGTGATGAACTGGGTCTAATAAACTCCTTCTCAAGCAAATCTTTCAAATGTTCCTTGAGCTCTTTCAATTCTGCCGGAGCCATTCGATAAGGAGGAATAGAAATAGGCTTGGTGTCCGGCAACACATCAATGGCGAAATCAATCTCTCTTTCTGGAGGAAGGCCTGGAAGTTCATCTAGAAATACATTTGGAAATTCATTCACTACCGGAACGGATTGGAAAGTTGGCGACTTTGCTTCGGTATCATGACTCGAACTAAGTGATAAATATAGCCCTTAGCTATCATCTTCCTTACCTTAAGGTACGAAATAAACCTACGTTTTGGAGATGCTGTATTACCCTTCCATTCAAGCACGGGCTCTCCCAGAAATTTAAATTGAACTATTTTCATTCGGCAATCAACACTAGCATAACACGAGGCCAACCAATCCATACCCATAATCACATCAAAATCTAACATTTCCAGCTCAATTAAATCAGCTTTGGTCTGGCGATTGCATATCACAAGTACACAATTATTATACACCTGTCTAGCTATCAGGGGATCACCAACCGGAGTAGATACCTCAAAAGGTTTTATTGGCTCAGGTTTCACCCCAATACGACTAGTAACACACGGAGTGATATAAGACAAGGTAGAACCCGGATCTATCAATGCATACACATCATGGGAAAATATGCATAATGTACCTGTAACCATATCCGGGGAGGACTCAAGATCTTATCGTCCGGCTAGAGCATACACACGGGGCTAAGTTGTACCTGAAGTAGATGCTCCCCCTCTGTCTCTATCTCGACTTACTGACATCTAGGGAGTCTGCCCTACCGGGCGCACTGAAGATGAACCAGCCACTGATCCTGTGGGATGAACCCTAACTCTACCACTCATCGACGGGAAATATCGCATCATGTGCCCAACCTGGCCACAGGCATAGCAAGCATTTGACCCTTGGCGACACCGTCCGGAATGTAATCTACCGCACTGGATGCATCGCGGTATTGGGGGTCTCCTCTGGCTATAATCTCCCCCAAAACTGAGAATATGAGGCCCTCGAACTCTGACCCTGTCCTGAATGAAAGGAGCGATCAAATCTCCTACCTGCAAACCGTGGAGGTGCACTAGTCACCGACTGGCCTGATTGTCTAGAATGTGTCTACCTTGATCCCTCTCTATAATCACTTCCTGCCCCATAGATCTGGCCCTCTTACTTTGCCTTCTATCGGTATCACGATCACCCCTTTGCGGAGGTTGTTATCCTTCTAAATTCTGGGCATGGGCTTGTATTCGAGAAATATCCATCCTATCTTACAACGAAGCCGTCAAACAATCCTTGAACAAATGTGGCCCCAAGCCACTCACAAACCTATGTACCCTATCTCCCATATTGGCCACCATAGCTGGGGCATACCTAGCCAATGAATTAAATTGAAGGCTATATTCCTGGGCACTCATATTTCCTTGCTTTAGATTTAAGAACCTATCCGCTCTATCTCGGCGGACCTCGGGTGGAAAATAGTGGCGGATGAAAGCATCTATAGATTTTTACCACACGGGAGGAGGCGCATTTTCTTTTCTTGATTCTGGCCAATTATTGTACCACAAAACCGCCACATCTCGGAGTCTATAAGATGCCAACTCCATAAATTTAGTTTCGGAGGCATGAATAATCCTCAATGTTCTCAGCATCTCAACACTAAAACCTTGCGGGTCTTCATCCGGCTTTTACCCAAAAAACTCTGAAGGATTCAAACTCATAAAATCACGGACTCTGGTACTAGCTGCCCTATCACTTGGAGTCACATTCTGCAGCTGTGCTTGGGCGGCAACTAACTGTGTCAATAGATGAATAGCCTCGGTCACTTGTTGACCCGAAGCGACCAGTGGAGGGACTGGAGCTGAAGCTCCTCCTTGTTCTTCTACATTGGGTGGGGTGGAGGAAGTATTAGATGGGGCCTCATTATGTGATTCGCCCTCTTCTACATTCATTGGCAGCTCTCTTTCTACCCGCCTTTTCATTGTAGTCTTGCCCTTCTGGGCGGCTGTAACTTTTCACTTTGGCGGCATTTATGAAATCATAGCACATTATTAGTGAGGAGAAAATCTTATTGTCACGACCCGGCTAGGGGCCGTGATGGGTACCCGGGGCTAACCGCGGAGCACCGCTTGTACTAGTACTCCTTAGGCTTATTTAACAATCATTTATCAGATTCATGCTCGATTTATAAAAAAGCCTTTTTTCCTTTAGAAACATAATGTTTTTATACACGTGAGCCCTTAGGCTAGCAAAATAATATGTATGAATATATATTTACATAATGACCACGCCGTGAAACCACATGACCCACATTGAGTATCTACGAGCCTCTATGAGATGACATCTACAATTGTACACAAAAGAATCATCATAGGCACCTCCAGGACCATGGGGTACTTTCAGTCAGCAAACAGCCTCTAAGAATCTGGAGCAAGATCTCCTCCCTATCTACCTGTGGGCATGAACACAGCGTCCGAAGCAAACGGACGTCAGTACGAATATTGTACTGAGTATGTAAGGCAGGAATGAAATAAACAAACATAATAGAGGGATCATGAATCATGAGAGAAAGATATAACCTGAATGTATATCATGGACAACATACTCTCTACATATATCGCATTCCATATAATCATAGTATACATGCTATCACATCCCATACATCATAACATATGTCATATACGTCATCACATATAATAGCACATCGTAATCCGCATCGTTACCCGCATCCGGGTAACCCTCATATGTCGCCCACTAGTGGTGATCATGCCCGGCCATATAGGCGCGGTGGAATCATATCATCATAAATTCAATCATAACACATCACTATTACACATCTCATGCCATAGCATCATGTTATCATTTCTTGGTATTGTTATATCCCGCATTTTGTACATTCGGATAATTCAAGACAATTGCAAGAAGTTAAGGACAAGGCTATACTTTGACCTTGTTTAATACACAAGTTGTGTATAAATTTTTTTGAAGTGGGAATATTAATAAAAGCTAGGGTTAAAAAGGGAAATTCGCAAGATGGCTAATAGAAATATGGAGGAAGGCTAAGGGCAAATTTGGAATTTGGAAAATAAATTTTCATGAATTACAAAACAAAAAAAAAAGGTGGGCTTGAGTTAAAGGGGTCATTTGGCCGTCCCAAACAAATGGGCCAAGGCCCATATGGGAGCAAAATAAATAAGTCCAAAGATGACTAAGTCATCACACTTTTCATCTTATTCCTAGAAATTTCAAGAAACTTAAAGAACAAAAGAGAAGGAGAAAGACAAGAGGCCATTCGGCCACCCCAACCAAACAAGAACCTTGGAGAAAAATTTATCAAAATTTATTTTCTTCTAGCTAAACAACCCATTGAAAGGTCCCTAGCAAAGTGAAGTGGTCATTGGAGCAAGTAAAGCACCTATTCTTGCAAGCTACAAATTCTAGCCAAGTGAGAAGTTAAGGAAAATGGTAAGGTTTAATGCTTTTCTTATATGTTATGGATGATTATGTATGTTGTAGTATGTAAAAGTGGATGAAATTCATGAAAATATGGAAGTATGTTGTGGCCTTGCATATGTGTGTATGTGTAGGAGTAATGATTTAGTTATTTTATCTAGTGTTTGGTTGTTGTTGTCGTGGATGCTATGTTGATAATGAAAGCTTGATGATTCTAGTGAAGTCGTGATGGTTGGAGAGTTGTTTTAGGAGTTAATGTGATTTGAATATAGTTTTCTTTTATTTATGGAAGATGTTGTTGTTAGTGTGTGGATTGTTGGTGTAGTTTATGAATTTGAAAGAAGGGAATGTGTTGTTATTGTTCTTGTGGAATTTGGAAGGTTTTGGGTAGTATGTTGGTTTGACCGTTTGGAATGTAGAGCGGATTGTTGAAGTGTTCTTGAATATTGTTTGAGTGGTTTTGGATTAGTATTTGAATATGTAAGCGATTATGAATTGAACGCAAATGAAATGTCATCGAAGTTTGTAGAAAGAAGTTGCTAACGTTAGTATGCGTTCTGAATTGATTGTTGATATTGTTAGAATGACTGTTGATATTGTTGTTGATAATTTAGCCGAGTTAAATTCTTGGATTGGTTGATTGATGATATGGCCGAGTTGGATTCTCGGGGATGCTGTATTTACAGGGGAAATGCTGCCGAAATTTCTGTAGACAAAGTGTTAGTTTAGGACGAGATTCTTGGATATCTATAGCTAATGTTTGTTATTCACTAACGTTGTTATAGATTTTGGGAAGGCCAAGACTTAAGTTGGATTAGCTAAAGAAGCAGGCAAGGTATGTTAAGGCTCGTCCCTTTTCTTTCAAAGGCATGATTCCGATGTCATGACTTCATAATTGTTTCCATATCTTCCTTGTTTTCGAAGTTAGATGTTTATGATTCCAAGGCATGACTCTCTTCCCAATAACTCGTAAATGTTTTTTTTCCAAAATGTCTGTATTCTACCAAAACAAAGGTTTGTGATTTTGTAAGATCTTATGACAATAACGATGGATATGTTTTACAATGACATTGATGATGTCGAGGATGAGAATATTTCTATGATGACTATGATAAGAATGATTTCATGTTTAAAGGCACTTGATACGATTATTTCTTTGATTTTTCCAAAAATAGCTTCTGAAACGTTCGTAGAAGGTTCTGTACTTCAAACACTCATAACTTTCTCATACTAAGTCGGATTGACCCGAAACTTGTTTCTGAGCCTTCAGGTGTCGGTAAGTATACTTGTCCATTGAGTCTTCCATAATATATTCGGAGGTTACTGACCTTACGTCACTCCGATAGAGACATAACATTCTTTGGGCTCTCTTGCATGCTGCTTATATGATATATGTATATGTATATGTATATGCGGAAGATGGGAAAAAGGACCAGAGTGCTATAGACGCTGGGATATGCACACGGTACATGTATCCGTACATGACATGATATCATCCCGGACGCGGGATGCCCGGACGCGGGATGCCCGGACGCGGGACATATGTGGTTAAATGGATCGGCTACCGACGCCTCGGCAACATGATATGTTCTATTTTCTATATATATGAACAAGATATTTTTCAAAGAAAGCTAAGCATGCATGGCATCCGCCCTAAGAGGCACTCACATGTACAGGTTACCCTTTTATCTTATGATATGATCTATATTTCCCTTTTGTTATTATCCATACTTGTATCCATTATTATATTATCATTCATGCCTTACATACTCGGTACATTACTCGTACTGACGTCCCTTCTTGCGGACGCTGTGTTCATGCCCACAGGTAGACGGGGAGACGGTACGGGTCCCTAGGAGCTTTGTCAGCACCTTTGTAGAAACGCTCCACTACGCCGGAGTCGCCACATATTGGTATATCCTTTTGTGAACATGTTTTGGGGCATGGCGAGATATATATATATATATATATATATATATATATATGTGTGTGTGTGTGTGTGTATGTGGGGGGGGGGGGGGGGTAATAGACGTCTCATGATCACCTTAGTGTATATTTTTGTATATTGCTTTTGACATCTCGAGAGCTTATGCACGTATGTATGTTTTGTGCAGATGTTTAGCGACCATTTCATCGCGAGTATGTTGAGGATTTTAATTGTACAGGTTAAACGATAGATAGTGTGGTAAAAGGGTGCTCGGTAGCCAATACTGGGTACCTGTCATAGCCCTCTGGTTGGGTCGTGAACCCCCGATTGTATTATGGACATTTTATGAGTATCATGCCTCGCCTTGGAGGAAATAAAGCATAAGGCGAGTGTTAATAATAATAACATCATTAGCATTGTAGGAACATCGTGCCACAATTTCTTGAATCTCTATACTCTAGCTCATTGTCATTATTATCATGCTTATAGGTGATTCGATATATAGAAGGACTCATAAGCTTCATCTTATAGAAGGATAATGGAAAACTTGAAGGATTCATGCCTTGTGAAAGAAGAGTTAAGCCTCACATACCTTTCTCGTTTAAGCAATCTAGCATTCGCTTATTCTCCTTTAATGTCACGTCTCTACCTTCAAAAGAGGATTCGTACTAACATTAGTTAATCAACTATAAGAACGCATTAGTAGTTCTAGAGACAATTGGGCAGCACTTCCTTTGTTTATACTACTTTTCCCATATTCCATATCAACTCCCAACACTCACAACAACAATTACAATATAGCAATCAACAATCATCATTCATATACAATGACTATGATCCACCATTTCTCTTCATTTTTCTCACATTTATGGTTTTGGGTTCGCTATCGTATTTTCTCATGTATCACACTTATCTTATGGTCTACATGTCATTTATAACGTATTCATATTCACAACACACTAACATTCATGATTCGATTCAACTACCATTCACTCATGGCATTATTCACTCACTTATGACCCATTTGCTATGCTTCTCTACAATTCAGGTATCTTAACCTTACAATACCTTAAACAACATGAAATGGTCATGAAACTTACCTTGGATTATGGTTGAACAAGTCTTGAGTGGAGTTTCTCCTCTAGCACCAAAACCCTATCTCATCTCTTTTGGTTTTCTTTGAGGAAGATGAACTTTACTTGGGTTTCATACACTTTGATTCATGGATTATGTGTTGTTGATCTTAGTTTCCCTTTGATTTCTCTTGTAATTGAAGAGTAGGGAGGGTTCTAGATGTTTCTTGAAGTGTAGAGTGAGAGTGAAATGAAAATGAAATGAAAGAGGTCCCTTATACTTAAACTTAAATCTGCCCGACCATGTTATCCGGACCAAACATACGGTCCGTACTATTTATACGAACCGTATGTGTGGCCGTATGTTTGGTCCAGTAGCTGGTGGCATTCTTGTCCAATTATACGCTCCAACATACGGCTGGTACAATTTATACGGTCCGTAGGTTGGGTCATATAATGCCCAATGATTTCGTTTTCGTTCTCGTTGTCTCGTTCGATCTCCGATCCTTATGGAACCTTCATGGCACTTGTTTAACATCCCAACATCGACCTTAGGGACATTATTACACTTCTCTAAGACATCATTATGCCATCGTGGACTTGTTACTCGAAATTCTTATCCGATACACATCGTATGATTCGCTTTCCCTAACGACTTTCTCTCCTTACATTGTATGCCTTTAAAATCTCGTTGAGGGTCATCTAATACTCTTTCTTACTCGTTAAAACATCGCATATGCTATGTCTTCTACTAGCCTATTCACTGTACATATACGGGGAATTGTTTTCCAAGGTGTAACATTCTTCCCCCCTTTTGGGACATTCGTCCTCGAATGTTAAACACTCGGAATTCTACAAAAATTTCGCCAGAGTTTCCCCTGTAACTTGGCACTCCCAACCTGTCACAACAACCCATAATATCATCATCTCACAGGGCTACATCAAAATAGCAACATATCTATTGCCACACACGACCAAAAGCATAAAGATAAAGCATACATACCTTATATTGTCGGTGTTTCATCTTGGATCTCTCCTGGGGGTTAGAATAAGTGCGGGTACTTAGATTTCATACTCACTTCCGCTTCCCAGGTCATTTCTTCCCGATTGTTGTTTCGACACAATTCTTTGAATGATGCCATTTCTTTATTTCGAAGCTTTCACACTTTCCTATCTAGGATGGCAATAGGCACCTCTTCATAGGTTAGTCTTTCCGTTACTTGCACATCATCTATCGGGACAATCTTTGTAGGATCTCCAATACACTTGCGGAGCATCAAAACATGAAAGACTGGATGGATTGATTCAAGCTCCGAAGGCAAATCCAATTCATAGGCTACCTGCCCTACCTTGCGGATGATTCTGTAGGGTCCAATGTATCTAGGACTTAACTTCCCTTTCTTACCAAATCTCATCACCCCTTTCATGGGTGACACTTTAAAAAATACCCAATCATTAATTTGAAACTCCAAGTCTCACCGGCGGTTGTCCGCATAAGACTTTTGGCGACTTTGAGCTGTCAACAACCGATCTCGGATCACCTTGACTTTTTCCACCGCCTGCTGAATCAATTCAGGGCCTATTAGCTGCACTTCTCCTATTTCAAACCATCCAATTGGAGACCTACATTTCCTTCCATATAAAGCTTCATATGGAGCCATTTGTATACTAGAATGATAGCTGTTGTTATATGCAAACTCAATTAGTGGCAAATGATCATCCCAACTACCACTGAAATCCAGCACACACGCTCGTAGCATATCTTCCAAGGTCTGAATAGTGCGCTCGGCTTGGCTATCGGTCTGTGGATGAAATGTCGTGCTAAACATTACTTGCGTGCCTATACCTTCTTGAAAAGAGTTCCAAAACTTAGTTGTAAACTGTGCTCCTCTATCCGTGATAATAGACAATGGAATACCATGGTGTCGCACAATTTCTTTGAGATACAGCCTTGCATAGTCTTCTGGTTGAGTACGTGGTTCTAACTGCAAGAAAATGGGCTGCTTTCGTCAATTTATCCACGATCACCCATATAGAATCATATTTTCCACGAGAACGAGGTAATCCCACAATGAAATCCATGTTGATCACTTCCCATTTCCAGGTGGGTATCTCTATTGCTTGCAATAAGCCGTCTGGCTTCTAATGTTCAACTTTTACTTGTTGGCAATTTGGACATTGTGCTACAAATTCTGCTATGTCTCTCTTCATGCCATCCCACCAGTACATCATCTTGAGATCATGATACATTTTGGTTGCACCTGGATTAATAGAATATCGAGTGCAATGTGCTTCTTCTAAAATTCGTCGGCGCAATTCCGCCACATTCGGCACACATACCCTGCCTCGGCATCTAAGAATCCCATCCATGGAAACTTCAAACGAAGACTTTTCTTTCCCATGAGATGTGTCTCAATAATGACATAACTAAGGATCTTCACACTGCCGTTCTTTCACTTCCATATCCAAGGACGAAATTGTGGAATCATTTATACTAATCCCAGCATCGCCCGAATCAATTACACGCACTCCAAGATTAGCCAATCGATGAAGTTCTTGAACCATCTCTTTCCTTTCTGGAGGGACTTCACATAAACTGCCCATTGATCGGCGGCTAAGTGCATCGACTACTACATTCGCCTTCCCGGGGTGGTATAAAATGTTAACATCATAATCGTTTAATAATTCTAACCACCGCCTCTGTCGCTGGTTAAACTCTTATTGCTTGAAGATGTACTGAAGACTTTTGTGATCTGTATAGATATCAACGTGCACACCGTACAAATAATGTCTCCACATTTTTAAGGCATGAATGACCGCAACCAATTCGAGATCATTAGTTGGATAATTATATTCATGTTTCTGTAATTGTCTCGAAGCATATGCAATAACTTTACCATGCTGCATCAATATGCATCCTAATCCCACACCGGAAGCATCACAATACACAACATAGCCATCTGGCCCTTCTTGAAGTGTTAAAACTGGAGCTGAAGTCAACCTGTTTTTCAACTCTTGGAAACTACGTTCGCAAGTATCGTTTCATTGAAACTTGGTTGTCTTCTGGGTGAGCTTCGTCAATGGGGCTGAAATAGATGAAAAGCCCTCTACAAACCTTCTATAATAGCCTGCAAAACCCAGAAAACTACGAACTTCTGTGGGCGTCGTAGGCCTTGGCCAAGTCTTCACAGCTTCAATTTTCTCAGTGTCGACTCGAATACCATCATTTGAAATAACATGGCCCAGAAATGTCACAGAATTTATCCAAAATTTTGCATACAATTCTCGGGCTCGATGAATACCTAGAACCATACTCAGATGATCTGCATGTTCCGATTCCGTGCGAGAATACACCAGAATATCATCAATAAGTATTATCACAAATAGATCCAAAAGAGGCCTGAATACGTTGTTCATCAAATTCATAATTACAGCCGGAGCATTAGTCAACCCGAACGACATCACTCGGAATTCATAATGGCCATTTCTCATTTTGAAGGCCGTTTTGGGAATATCCGCTTCTCTGACTCTCACTTGATGGTAGCCCGACCTCAAATCTATTTTTGAAAACCACTTGGCACCTTGCAATTGATCGAACAAATCATCAATCCTTGGAAGACGATATGTGTTCTTTAACATCACCTTGTTCAATTTCCTGTAGTCGATACACATTCGCAGAGATCCGTCTTTCTTTCTCACAAACAAGACCGGTGCTCCCTACGGTGATGAACTGGGTCTAATGAATCCTTTCTCAAGCAAGTCTTTCAGGTGAGTCTTTAGCTCTTTTAATTCTGCTGGAGCCATTCGATAAGGAGGAATAGAAATAGGCTTGGTGTCCGACAATACATCATTAGAGAAATCAATTTCCCTTTCTGGTGGAAGACCTGGAAGTTCATCTGGGAATACGTCTGGAAGTTCATTCACTACTGGAACTGACTGGAAAGTTGGCGACTTTGCCTCGGTGTCATGAAGCCGAACTAGGTGATAGATATAGCCCTTGGCTATCATCTTCCTTGCCTTGAGGTAGGAAATAAACCTGCCCTTTGGAGATGCTGTATTACCCTTCCATTCAAGCACGGGCCATCCCGGAAATTGGAATCGGACCACTTTTGTGCGGCAATCAACATTTGCATAACACGAAGCCAAGCAACACATACCCATGATTACATCGAAATCAACCATTTCCAGTTCAATCAAATCAGCCTTGGTCTGTCGATCACATATCATAAAGACATAATTTCTATACACTCGTCTTGCTATCACGGGATCACCAACTGGAGTGAGTACCTCAAAGGGTCTAATTGACTTGGGTTTCACCCCAATACAACCAGTAACATATGGAGTAATATAAGAGAATGTAGAACCGGGATCTATCAACGCATACACATTACGGGAGAATATAGACAATATACCTGTAACCACATCCGGAGAGGACTCGAGATCCTATCGTCCGGCTAAAGCATATACACAGGGCTGAGTGGCACCTGAAGTAGATGTTACCCCTCGGCCTACTGTCATCTGGGGAGTCTGCCCTGCCGGGCGTGCTGAGGACGAACTGGTGGCTGAACCTGTGGGCTGAACCCCACCTCTGCCATACCGCGAGGGACAATCTCGCATCAAATGCCCAGTTTGTCCACAAACATAACAACCATCAGTGTCCTGACGATATGGCCCTAAGTGTAATTTATGGCACCGACTACATCGTGGAACTGGGGGTCTCCCCTGACTATAATCACCCTCAAACTGGGAACCTGAATCCCTCGAACTCGGACCCTGTCCCGAGCGAAAGGAGCGGCCAAATCTTCTATCTGGAAATCTGGGAGGTGCGCTAGTCGCTGACTGGCCTGAATGTCGGGAATAAGTCTGCCTCGATCCCCCTCTATAATCACTGCCTGTACCCATAGATCTCGCCCTTTTGCTTTGTCTTCTATCATCACCCCTTTGTTGATGTTGTCGCCCCACCAAATTTTGAGTATGGGCCTGTATCCGGGAAATGTCCATCCCGTCTTGCAGGGAAGCCGTCAGACAATCTCTGAATAAATGTGGCCCCAAACCACTCACAAATCTATGTACCGGATCTCCCATGTCGGCCACCATAGTCTGAGCATATCTAGCCAAAGAATTGAATCACATGCTATACTACCGGGCACTCATATTTCCTGTCACGACCCAACCTCTTGGGCCGTGACTAGTGCCCGAGCTGGACACCCGTACACACTCACTTACCAGAATCGGCATACAAATGGCTTATCCAAATACAAAGGTCTGACGTCATCTCAAGCGGTCGCATATAAACAAATGTATCACACAGAAGCCGGCAAGGAGATCGTGAAACACATCGCCCCAAAAATATATATATGGATATACATACAAGCCGATAAGGCTGTCACAGCAAATGGAACCGCTTAAGACATAAACCATATTAACATAACTGGACATCAACGACCCATGACCCACATAGATGTCTACAGGCCTCTAAGAGTAACAAAAGTATCATATGGCGGGACAGGGCCCCGCCGTACCCCGGAATATACATACATATATACAAAGGAAAAGTCTGTACCAAAATGTTGGCTCCAGAACAAGGGGAGCACTCCAAAACAGTAGAATAGGTGTACTAAGCTGGCGGGTCACCAGAACGAGCGTCTGTACCTGCGGGCATGAAACGCAACCCCCGAAGAAAAGGGGGTCAGTACGAAATATGTACTGAGTATATAAAGCATGAAATACAATAATCAAGATCATAATCTGAAATAAGAAGTATGGAAAACAGGTACAAAATCAGTATACCAAACGCTTGCTTTTGAAACACAAATAATGCATATCAAAATCATGTATAGGGCTCAGGAACGTGGTCGCCCCTCCCGTCATTGGCGCCACAACACATCATACTCCAGAAGATTTCATATCCTCGTAACATCTCCGTAACACATCATAGCAACATAACACATCATAACACCATAACATGCATAAACGGTACCCGACCCACTAGTAGGGGACTCGGGGAACCGTAACACATCATACTGCCAAATATAACATAGTGCGCACGATGACAAAACTGGCCCGGGACTCGGCGAAAGATGTAAATACAGTATGCACGAGCAGAGTAGTGAGAAACTATATGCAATTTAAAAACATTATTATTTTGGACTCATGAAATAAGTAAACTAACCAACACTCGAGGGTTAAGGCGATAATTAAGAGAAATCCTCCAAATGTCGTTAGAGTTATACAAAGGTAAGTCTCGGGGACCACGGACTAGTAACAACCCAATCCGAGCCCGCCTACGAAAGTTACAAACATAATTCGCTTTAGAACTCCCTAAGAACGTATCGGAGCGATTCGAGCTCGTCTAAGAAAGTTAGAGACATTATTCGGCAGAAGACCTTTAAGAACAAAAATTATGTATACACGTTCTTTATCCAATTGTACAAAAGATCTAAGGACCATAGTTCGACTATATTAGGAGTGTAACATCAAGAAGTGAATAAGAATCGTCGACATGCTCGGATCTTATGAATGGAGATACCCCGAGGCTTGTATCACATCTTATTTACATCTAAGGCATGCCAAAAGAAAGACAGGGTAAGCTTTACATACCTTTCCCGCTTCCTAAGCTAATCCCAACTCAAGTCTCGGGCTCTCCAAGATCTACAATAACGTCATTAAATACCAAACGTTAGCTACAAGTACTTAGGAATTCAATCCTAAGCTAGCACTTGTCTACAGAAATTTGGGCAGCATTTCCCCTGTAAATTCAACAACCCCGAGAATTCAACTTGGCCAAATCATCAACAAGAATACCAACAACCATCTTAACAATATCAACAATTAATTCAAAACACATTCTAACATTAGCAACTCCCTTTTACATAATTCGACGACATTCCATTTATATTCACTTCAACTACATACAATCAAGCTAACACCAATGCTCGCACACTCAAATACTAATCCAAAACCATTCAAACAAAACTCAAGAACACTTCAAACAATCCGCACAATATTCAAAATAATCTAACAAATATGCCACTCTACCCGAAACCTCCAAAATGCAACAATAGCAATAACAACACATTTCCTTCTTTGAAATTCATGGACTACACCAATAATTCACACACTAACTACATTAGTTCACTCCTTGCCATACAAAGAAGCCCATATTAGGCCACCACCCCAACACACAAATTTTATGGTTTTCATCCATTTCCACACACTACAACATGTACAAAACATTCATAACATATGAAAAAGAGGATTAAACCTTACCTTTCTTCACTACACTTCTCAACTTGGCTAGGGTGGTAAAGTGCACAAATAAGTGTTTTGCTTGCTCGAACAACTACTTCACGTTAAAGAGGGCCTTCCAATTGGTTGAATTGCTTGAAGAAAATATTTTTTTTGATCAAGATTTTCCAAGGTTCTTGTTTGGCTAGCTATGGCCGAATGGCTTCTCTTTGATTTTTCTCTCCAAGATTCTTCAAGCTTCTAAAAGATGAATATGAAAAATATGACTAATTAGTCATATTTTATACACATATATTATGCATCCATGTGGGCCAAGGCCCACACCATATTACACGGCCACATGGCCCTTTTGTTCATGAATTCTAAGTTTTCATATATCACTTTTAACCCCAAACATTCCTTAATATTTCCATGAGCCACCTTGTGAATTTCTCTTTTTACCCCTAGCCTTTCTTAATATTTCCACATCAATAATCTTCATAAACAACTTGTGTGTCAAACAAGATAAAAAATATAGCCTTGCCCTTAACTTATCGCAATTATCTTGAAATATCGGGATGTACAAAATGCGGGATATAACATCCTCCCCCCTTTTAGAACATTCGTCCTCGAATGTTGAATTAGTCTCATAGGGTCTTGCAAGTATTTCGGGGGAGTTTCTTTTTATGGTTGTCACATACATTTCATTCATCAATCAACATAATGAATTTAAAAATTCAAATTACCTGTAGATATCGGAAAAAAGTGAGGGTGCTTCTTCTTTATCTCTTCCTCAGCTTCCCATGTTATCTCATCTCTGTTATTGTTCCGCCACAATACCTTAATAGAAGCCACATCTTTAGTACGCAGTATCCTCACCTAAAGATCTAGTATGGCTATCGGCTGTTCTTCGTAGGACAACTCCTCTGTCACCTAGACATCATCTATGGGATATATTCTGGAAGGGTCACCAATACATTTGCGAAGCATCGACACATGGAAGAACGGATGCACTACTTCTAAATCAGATGGTAAGTTTAATTCATAAGCGACCTTGCCTACCTTGCGGACGATCTGATAAGGTCCAATATACCTCAAACTGAGCTTACCTTTCATGCCGAATCTCATTACACCTTTTATGGGTGACACTTTCAGAAATACCCAATCGCCAATCTAGAATTCTAAATGTCGACGTCGATTATCCGCATATGATTTCTGTCGACTCTGAGGTGCTAGTAACCGTTCCCGAATAAGCTTCACTTTATCCACTGCCAGTTGAACCATGTCCGGACCAATTAACTTAGTTTCACCAACATCGAACCAGCCGATCGGTGACCTGCATTTCCTGCCATACAGAGCCTCATACGGTGCCATCTGGATGCTGGAATGGTAGCTATTATTATAAACAAACTCAATAAGTGGTAAATGGTCATCCCAGCTACCCTTGAAGTCAATAACACAGGCCTGTAGCATATCTTCTAGTGTCTGAATAGTACGTTTGGCCTGTTCGTCAGACTGCGGGTGAAATGCGGTACTAAGACTTACTTAGGTCCCCAATCCTTCTTGAAATAATCTCCAGAAGTTAGCTGTAAATTGAGCACCTCTGTCGGATATAATAGATGTGGGAACTCCGTGAAGTCTTACTATCTCCTTAATATATAACCGGGCATAATCCTCAGTCAAATAGGTGGTCCTGACTGGGAGAAAATGGGCTGATTTTGTCAGCCTATCAACAATAACCCATATGGAATCATACCTTTGTGGGGTGCTTGGTAAACCTGTAATGAAATCCATACTAATTGCTTCCCACTTCAAAGTTGGAATCTCCATTTCCTGTAACAACCCACCGGGCTTCTGATGCTCGATCTTAACCTGTTGGCAATTTGGGCACTGAGCAACGAACTCTGCGATGTTCCTTTTCATACCATCCCACCAATATAAGCATCTGAGGTCATGGTACATCTTTCTTGATCCCGTATGAACAGAATACCGAGCATAATGTGCCTCTCCCATAATCTGCCTTCACAGCCCTGCAACGTCAAGTACACATAACCTGCCTCTATATAACAATACTACATCAGGTCTAATCTCGAACGGGGTCTTCTCCTTATCAAGGGTTGTATCTCTGTACTGTGCCAGAATAGGATCCTCTTATTGGTGTCGCTTTATCCCTTCCATAATAGATGATTCGGCAACCCCTCAGACAGAAACCCTCGTACCTCCAGAATCGGCCAGACGAACTCCAAGATTAGCTAGCTAGTGGATATCACGTACCATTTCTCTCTTTTCTGGTTGCATATCTATCAAGCTGCCCATAGACTTACGGCTGAGCGCATCTGCTACAACATAGTCTTTCAACAACTCTAGCCACCTCCTCTGCCGCAAATTCAGCTCCTTTTGCTTAAAGATGTACTGAAGGATTTTGTGGTCCGTATAAATATCAACACGCCATATCTTCAAAGAATGAATTACCGCTGCTAATTCCAGGTCATGAGTAGGATAATTCCTTTCGTGCGGTCTGAGCTGCCGGGAGGCATAGGTTATAACTCGACCATGCTGCATTAATACACAACCTATTCCAACACCGGAAGCATCACAATAAATGACATACCCATCTAGCCCCTCGGGGAGAGTCAGAACTGGAGCTGTAATTAACTTTTCCTTCAGCAACTGGAAGCTTCGTTCACAAGCCTCACTCCACTGGAACATTGCTTCCTTCTGAGTCAGCTTCGTTAACGATGCTGCGATCGAAGCAAAATTCTCCACAAATCTCCTGTAATACCCTACTAATCCCAGAAAACTACGTACCTCAGTAGGCGTCTGTCACACCCCGACCTTACTAGGGTGTGATGGGCACCCGACCCCATACTTGGAGCTGAGCGAACTCGCTGACTCTTATTACATATATAAACTCTGGAATCAATTCAGAATAAAATACATAGTAAGCTCTCAATATTTTTTTTTCTTTATAAGTAAAGTCTATCATCATATAGGACCCGTGACGTGAAACATAATACCATATCGACGGGCGAAGCAGTCTACAAAGCTAACACTCTATACCCACGACTCTGTCTGCAAAATCTCTAACATAGAACAAAACATCATAGCATAATACGCTGACTCGGCTACACTCCAGGGCCAAATGGAGCTCGCCAACTTCGCTGGAACATCTTCTATAGTGGCTTCGGCTCATCTGGGTGTACCTGCGGGGCATGAAACGCAGCCCCCGAAGAAGAGGGGTCAGTATGAGCAATGTACTGAGTATGTAAGGCTTGAACGACAATACAAGGAGAGGTACCAGTGGATATAATCACAAGGGAATCATATGGCATCTCGTAGGGAACATATCATGTCATATGATATCGTGTCATATCATATCATGTCATATCATGTCATACCGTATCATATCATATCATATCATAGCGTATGATGTCGTATCAGATCATATCATGTCATATCATATCCTGTCGTATCATGTCATATCATATCCTGTCGTATCATATCATATCATGTCATATCATATCATATCATAGGGAGTCATATAATGTATCATAGACTGATTGAATTACATGTACATATGAATGCCACTTAGGGCGGAAACCATGCATGCTTATCGGTCATATCATATCATAGCACCTAACAAGTCGGCTCACCCACATAGCGCCGAAATACGTCGGCTCGCCCACATATCACGCGTCCGGGCATCCCGCGTCCGGGATGATAATGCCAGCTGACCAGGTGGCGATGAAACATGTTTCCCTTCCCCATATCCCCATATACATGTATCCCTTCCCCCCTCCCATATACATATATAGCATGCATGAGAGCCCAAGGAAAGTCATGTGTCTATCGGAGTGACGTAAGGTCGGTAACCTCCGATTGTATTATGGAATCATCATGGTCGACATGTCACGCCTTGAAGGAACAATTATAAGGCGAGACTATCAATGAAGAACATTATCTTGGGAAAAACATAAAACGGGATCATAACATATTACCCCGTGTACTTTAAAACCTTCAAAATAGTCATTATCCAAAAGTTGCTTAGCATTTCATATCGTCGTATTCATGGTAAGAACATATCCTTGGCATATTCGTCATAGACACTTTCTCATGTCTGGCTTCATTATTATCATCATAACTTCGTAGTCGTTGTTTTAGTTATAAAACTTTCACAATCGTAAAACTTGGATTTTGGAGAAAAATGTCTATTTTGGAAAACATTTATAACTTTTGGAAAGGAAATCATGTTTTGAATTCATAACTTCTGGCTTTTGAAAATAAGGACGTTATGGGGAACATATGAAGACTCAGAAATATGTTTCGGGTCAATCGGAATTAGTATACGAAAGTTATGAGCGTTTGAAGTTCAGAACCTTTTATGAACATTTCAGAAGTCATTTTTTGGAAAATCATTCTTATCATAATCGTCATAGAAAATTCTCAATCTTGACCTCATCATTGTCATCGTGAAACATATCCATCGTCATTGCCATAAGAGCTTACGACACCATAACCTTTATTTTAGAGAAATACGACCATTTTGGAAAACATTGACGGGTTATCGGGGAAGTAAGCATACCCTAGAATCATAGACATCTAACTTTCAAAACACGGACGATATGGAAACAATTACAAAATTATAACATCGGGATCATGCCATAGAAAGAAAGGGACGAGCCTTAACATACCTGTGCCGCGACCAACTTGTTACGCTCACCCGTCCAGACTTGCTAGTCTACATTCAAAAGAGTTCATGAATTCATTTAGATTCTTGGTCATATACTTGCCTTAACCTCTCAAGCACATTCATTTATATTCTGCCGAAATTTCGGCAGCATCTCCCCTGTAAATACACCAACCCCGAGAATATGGCTCGGCCCCAAATCAACAACATCAATCCGGGAATTTAACCCGGCCAAATAAACAACAATACTAACAATTATCCCCCATGCAATACAACACAACACAACACGACATAACACAACCCACACACACACGGCTCAACACACAACATACACGGCCACAACCATGCAAGTCACGGCCACCACCATGCTTCTATCACACATGAATTTCATCCATTTTCATACATTACAACAACAACCAATACACCACATAAATTTAATTCATTCTTTCTTACACAACACCTCATACTTACGGCCAATACCATGCATATACAACTACAACTTCAACATGCATAATTTCATACTTTTCATTCACTTTTACACATTACAACAACAACCAAAGACTAAATAAAACTTGTTCATCATCATTACACAATAATACATATACTCGGCCATAACATAAATTCCATATTCTCATGAATTTCATTCACTCCTCCATACTACAATGCTCACAACCATCCATAACACATGAGAGAGGATGAATCCTTACCTTTCCTTCTTAGCTCCTTACTTGGCTATGATTGGTAACTTGCAAGAATATGTGCTCTTCTTGCTCCAGCAACTACTCCATGTTAAAGAGGACCCTCCAATTGCTTAGAATACTAGGAGAAAATATTTTTCTTGCTCAATTCCCATGACCCCAAATTTGGCCATGGTGGCCGAACCTAGCTCCCTCTCCTCTTCTCCTCTTCTTTTATTTTTTTGTTCTTTCTTTCTAAAAGTCTTGAATTAAAAGATGACTTCCCTTATATATATATATATATATATATATATATATATATATATATATATATATATATATATATATATATATATATATATAATTCCATGGTCTCATTGTGCATGTATTGTTGATGGATTGAATGTGTGTCAACATATGTGAATGAACAAAGATTGTAGAAGTTTGTTTATGATGTTGCACGTTGGTATTGGACTGTTTTTCTTGAATTTGAAATGAGCCGTGTGTTGTAGAGTTAAATGGAATCATGCTTAATCATCTTGTACATGTATTGGAAATGGATTGAATGTGTTGTAGTATGGATAAATGGATGAAAATCATGAAGATGTTGTAGTTGTGTTGAAGTCCTATAGGGGGACTGTTTTAGGGGAATTTATGGACCGTTTTGTGTCATATTTTGATTGTTGTTGTTATGGACATTATGGTGTATTGTATGCATATTGAATATGTGAATTGAAGTGTTAAAGAAAGGAATCATGTTGAAGGGGGAAAACAGTCCAAACCGTGGACTGTTTTGATGATAGGAGTAAATTTGTGCATTCTGAATGTTGAATGTTATTATGAACGTATAGTGAAAGTGAAGTTTAATGATTCAAGTTGAAATTGAAATGGTTTGTGGGCTGTTGTAAGAATGAAAAGATGCTAAAACAGTTCCAAGAATCGTAAAGTTAATGTTGTTAAACGTGTTGTTGTCGTTGTAAGTTAAAGCTGGAAAATTGCTAATTGAGAATGGTAATGTTGTGTGTGTTCTTTGGCCGTGAGATGGGACTGTTTTGAATGATGTACAGACTGTCCAAAGTTCCCTTAAGTCATGTTTAAACAAGTTCGGATTGGTACTTGAAAGTATGACTAGCAATGTTAGCTTGTAGCACTAGTTGGTTTGAATGCGAACGAAACGTCGTTTAAATGTTAGAAAGGGATTATTAACGTTAAAATACGTATTGAATTCCCTCGTAGACTAATTGTAGCTATTGATATCTTGATATAGGATAAGTGCTATTGTGCAGCAAGTACAAGTTATAATACGACTAAACGCTAAAGGTATGTAAAGCCTATTCCTTCTTTTCTTGGCATGTCCTAGACGTAAGTAAGAAATGATATGAACCTTGGGGTGAATTCGACTCTCTAGTTCCAAGCATGACTTATGATTCTATTCATTCCGTAATGTTATTCTCACGACCCTACTATATGATTGACTAATGAATGATGTATAGAAGTTCCTATTTTTAAAGAATTGCATAATTAGAGGCATACTTGACTATCAAAAGTTACACCATGTCAAATTGATACATGTACATGAAATCTGAAACGTTCCTTGCTATAACTTGTAATGAGATTTAAAAAGAACTGAATATTATTATTGTCCTGACACTTTAGAGTTTGTTAGTCACTTATCTATTAAGTCTCAAAATATGAATTGCATATATGTGGTTGCTTATTATTCTGCTCGTGCTTACCGCTATATCCTTCACTGAGTCCCGGGCCAGGACACGTTTTCGTGCGCATATTTACTATATTACTCACCGAGTCCCTCACTAGAGGGCCGGGACACGCTATATATATGATGATATGATGATATGGAGATGGTGGCCAGGAGGGCATATATTCCTTATTACCGAGTCCCTCACTAAAGTACCGGGACACGTATATGTTTATGTTATGATGCTATGATTATAATTACCGAGCTCCTCATTAAAGGGCCGGGACACGTTGTATATGTTATATACAGAATGATTATGCAGCTTTGATTACAAAACATTATATTGACATTGATATGAGAACGATACAGATGAAATATGTTCAAAGGAAAGTTTTATGAAATTATGTTTGTTGCATTGAGTCCTATACACCTTGTCTCAGTATGAGTCTATTACTATGTTTCTTGCTTTACATGCTCAGTACATATTCCGTACTGAACCCCTTTCTTCAGGGGGCTGCGTTCATGCCCGCAGGTACAGACGCTCATTTTGGAGATCCGCCAGCTTAGGATATCTATTCAGCTACTTTGGAGTGCTCCTTTGTTCCGGAGCCTAGCTTGTGGTATAACTCTGTTTTGCTGTATGTGTATGTGTTTATTCGGGGTACGGTGGGGCCTTGTCCCGTCACATGATACTGTCATTACTCTTAGAGGTCTGTGGACATTCGTGTGGGTATGTATATAGTTTTTGTTGCGTTGTATGAATATGACTTATGTTTGGGGCGTACCCACTCGTAATGGCAGCCTTGTCAATTTGCATGTATATATATGTTTGGGATGTTGCGTGTAGTGGCAGCCTTGTCGGCTTGCGTAGATATAAATATGTTGTTGTTGAAAATGGTAACTCCTCAGGAGACAGGTGCTTATGACATACAGAATCGTGACAGCTTTAAAATAACGCCCTGCCTTTTTATACAAATAAGTTCATGATATGCTGGTTATAAAAGATTATAGTTATCTAGGCTATACTCTCGAACGCTTATGCCCCTCTGTCTCAGCTATAAGAATCTGTCAACCCTCGCTCGTCGCATCTCTGGATGCAGAAAGTGATTAGAAAGGCTGCTGTAAACTCATCCCACACCGCTGGAGGAGCACTCTCGCCTCTAGACAACTCCCAAGACTCATACCAATTGATAGCTACATCACGCAACCGATATGAAGCCACCTCGACAGACTCCGTCTCAGAAGCTCTGACTAACCTCAGCGTACGCTGCATTTGTCGAATAAAGTCCTGGGTATCCTCCACGGGCTTTGACCCGTAGAACTCTGGGGATTACAAGTCAAGAAGTCACGAACCCTTAAGCTGTCATGTCTATCTGCATAATCACCTCCTAATCCGTGTCTGCGAGCCTGCCCCGCTACTAATCTAGTCAGCAACTGTAATGCATCTCTCATCGCCCTATCCTCCGCTCCTGGCTGAGGAGCTGGAGGCTCGGGCGCTGGAGACTCCGGAGCTAATGGTGGAGCTGCTCCCTGATCCGTAGCGGCAGTGGCTGCTGCTCTAGGCTCCTCTGATGACGGCGGCTTAGCAGAGCCCGCTCACTGGGGCATAATCTCGAGCATAGTCTGGGCATGAGCATGAGTAACTCTCCGAGCCTAACTGGTCTCTCCTGCTACTGCTTTGCCCTTCTGGGAAGCTGTCGCTTTCTTCGGAGGCATCACTGTAAACATAGCAATCTGTTAGAAAGGAACCATCCTAAAAATACAACTCTATCGCACGATCTAAGATCGAAGGAAAGGTGACATCCTGTTTATAGATGTGGTGCACAACACACCGATAAACAAGACTCTACTAGACACGGCCTGTAGGCATTCCGAGGACGAACCGCTCTGATACCACTTTTGTCACGACCCAACCCCGTGGGCCGTGACTAGTGCCCGAGCTGGACACCCGTACACACTCACTTACCAGAATCGGCATACAAATGGCTTATCCAGATACGAAGGTCTGACGTCGTATCAAGCGGTCGCATATAAACAAATGTATCACACAGAAGCCGGCAAGGCGGTCGTGAAACACATCGCCCCAAAAATATATATATGGATATACATACAAGCCGATAAGGCTGTCACAGCAAATGGAACCGCTTAAGACATAAACCATATTAACATAACTGGACATCAACGACCCATGACCCACATACATGTCTAATGGCCTCTAAGAGTAACAAAAGTATCATATGGCGGAACAGGGCCCCGCCGTACCCCGAAATATACATACATATATACAACAGAAAAGTCTGTACCAAAATGTTGGCTCCAGAACAAGGGGAGCACTCCAAAACAGCAGAATAGGTGTACTAAGCTGGCGGGTCACCAGAACGAGCGTCTGTACCTGCGGGCATGAAACGCAACCCCCGACGAAAAGGGGGTCAGTACGAAATATGTACTGAGTATATGAAGCATGAAATACAATAATCAAGATCATAATCTGAAATAAGAAGTATGGAAAACAGGTACAAAATCAGTATACCAAACGCTTGCTTTTGAAACACAAATAATGCATATCAAAATCATGTATAGGGCTCTGGAACGTGGTCGGCCCTCCCGTCATTGGCGCCACAACACATCATACTCCAGAAGATTTCATATCCCCGTAACATCTCCATAACACAACATAGCAACATAACAAATCATAACACCATAACATGCATAAACGGTACCCGACCCACTAGTAGGGGACTCGGGGAACCGTAACACATCATACTGCCGAATATAACATAGTGCGCACGATGACAAAAAACTGGCCCGGGACTCGGCGAAAGATGTAAATACAGTATGCACGAGCAGAGTAGTGAGAAACTATATGCAATTTAAAAACATTATTATTTTGGACTCAGCAAATAAGTAAACTAACCAACACTCGAGGGTTAAGGCCATAATTAAGTGAAATCCTCCAAATGTCGTTAGAGTTATACAAAGGTAAGTCTCGGGGACCACGGACTAGTAACAACCCAATCCGAGCCCGCCTACGAAAGTTACAAACATAATTCGCTTTAGAACTCCCTAAGAACGTATCGGAGCGATTCGAGCTCGTCTAAGAAAGTTAGAGACATTATTCGGCAGAAGACCTTTAAGAACAAAAATTATGTATACACGTTCTTTATCCAATTGTACAAAAGATCTAAGGACCATAGTTCGACTATATTATGTATTTACATCTAAGGCATGCCAAAAGAAAGAAAGGGTAAGCTTTACATACCTTGCCCGCTTCCTAAGCTAATCCCAACTCAAGTCTCAGGCTCCCCAAGAACTACAATAACGTCATTAAATACCAAACGTTAGCTACAAGTACTTAGGAATTCAATCCTAAGCTAGCACTTGTCTACAGAAATTTGGGCAGTATTTCCCCTGTAAATTCAACAACCCCGAGAATTCAACTTGGCCAAATCATCAACAAGAATACCAACAACCATATTAACAACATCAACAATTAATTCAAAACACATTCTAACATTAGCAACTCCCTTTTACATAATTCGACGACATTCCATTTATATTCACTTCAACTACATACAATCAAGCTAACACCAATGCTCGCACACTCAAATACTAATCCAAAACCATTCAAACAAAACTCAAGAACACTTCAAACAATCCGCACAATATTCAAAATAATCTAACCAATATGCCACTCCACCCGAAACCTCCAAAATGCAACAATAGCAATAACAACACATTTCCTTCTTTCAAATTCATGAACTACACCAATAATTCACACACTAACAACATTATTTTCCATAAATACAAGAAGTGATATTAATGTCGCATTAGCTTCTAAAACAACTCTCCGACAATTACAATTACAACTTCAATTAGAATTATTGAACTTTCATTTTCATCATAGAATCCATAACAACAACAACCAAAATACTAGATAAAATTAGTTCACGCCTTGCCATACAAAGAAGCCCATATTAGGCCACCACCCCAACACACAAATTTTATGGTTTTCATCCATTTCCACACACTACAACATGTACAAAACATTCATAACATATGAAAAAGAGGATTAAACCTTACCTTTCTTCACTACACTTCTCAACTTGGCTAGGGTGGTAAAGTGCACAAATAAGTGTTTTGCTTGCTCGAACAACTACTTCACGTTAAAGAGGGCCTTCCAATTGGTTGAATTGCTTGAAGAAAATATTTTTTTTGATCAAGATTTTCCAAGGTTCTTGTTTGGCTAGCTATGGCCGAATAGCTTCTCTTTGATTTTTCTCTCCAAGATTCTTCAAGCTTCTAAAAGATGAATATGAAAAATATGACTAATTAGTCATATTTTATACACATATATTATGCATCCATGTGGGCCAAGGCCCACACCATATTACACGGCCACATGGCCCTTTTGTTCATGAATTCTAAGTTTTCATATATCACTTTTAACCCCAAACTTTCCTTAATATTTCCATGAGCCACCGTGTGAATTTCCCTTTTTACCCCTAGCCTTTCTTAATATTTCCACATCAATAATTTTCATAAACAACTTGTGTGTCAAACAAGATAAAAAATATAGCCTTGCCCTTAACTTATCGCAATCATCTTGAAATATACGGATGTACAAAATACGGGATATAACATTTCCTTGCCTCAAATTTAAGAATCTGTCCGTTCTAGCTCGGCGGACCTCGGGTGGAAAATAGTGACGAATAAAAGTGTCTACGAACTCTTACCAAACCGGAGGAGACGCATTATCTCCTCTTGATAATACCCAGTTGTTGTACCATAACACCGCCACATCCCGAAGTCTATAAGATGCCAACTCAACGGATTCAGTTTCGGAGGCATGGACAATCTTCAATGTCCTCAACATTTCATCAATGAAACCTTGTGGGTCTTCCTCCGGCTTTGACCCGAAGAACTCCGGAGGATTTAAACTCATAAAATCACGGGCCTTTGTACTTGCTGCCCGGTCGCTTGAACCCACATTCGGTCGTTGTGCCTGTGCGGCAACCAATTGTGTTAATAATTAGATGGCCTCGGTCATTTGTTGACCCGAAGTAACCAACGGAGGAATTGGAGCTGGGGCTCCTCCTTGCTCTTCCACATTAGGCGGGGTAGAAGAAGTATTAGACAAGGCCTCGTTATGTGATTCACCCACTTCAATATTCATTGGAGGCTCTCTTTCTACCCGCCTCTTTGTCGTAGTCTTGCACTTCTGGACGGCTGTAGCTTTTCCCTTTGGCGGCATTCTGAAATCATAACACGCTATTAGGGAGGATAAAATCTTATGCATGGCTCTATCGCACGATCTCATGAAAAGAAAGATGGTCACTTTTCCTAAATGCCCTGTAGCCACTTGTTTATCGATGTGGCGCGCTACACACCATAAACAAGACTCTACTAGACACGGCTAGTAGATACTTCCTAGGACCGAACTGCTCTGATACAACTTTTGTCACGACCCGGCTAGGGGCCGTGACGGGTACCCGAGGCTAACCGCCGAGCACCGCTCATACTAGTACTCCTTAGGCTTATTTAACAATCATTTATCAAATTCATGCTCGATTTATAAGAAAGCCTGTTTTCTATTAGAAACATAATGTTTTTATACACATGAGCCCTTAGGCTAGCAAAAAAAAATGTATGTATATATATTTACACAATGACCACGCCGTGAAACCACATGACCCTCATTGAGTATCGACGAGCCTCTATGTGATGACATCTACAATTGTACACAAAAGAATCATCATAGGCACCTCCAGGACAATGGGATGCTTTCAGTCAGCTAACAACCTCTAAGAATCTGGAGCAAGATCTCCTCCCTGTCTACCTGTGGGCATGAACACAGCGTCCAAAGAAAACGGACGTCAGTACGAATATTGCACTGAGTATGTAAGGCAGGAATGAAATAAACAAACATAATAGAGGGATCAGGAATCATGAGAGAAAGATATAACCTGAATGTATATCATGGACATCATACTCTCTACATATATTGCATTTCACATAATCATAGTATACATGCTATCACATCCCATACATCATCACATACGTCATATACGTCATCACATATAACTGCACATCGTAATCCGCATCGTTACTCGCATCCGGGTAACCCTCATATGCCGCCCACTAGTGGTGATCGTGCCCGACCCTCTAGGCTTGGTGTAGACATAGCAGCCCGCATTAGCGGTGACATGCCCGGCCATATAGACGCGGTGGAATCATACACAGCCCGTATTAGCGGTTACCCGGCCATATAGGTGCGGTGGAATCATATCATCATAAAATCAATCATAACACATCACTATTACACATCTCATGCCATAGAATCATGTTATCATTTCTTGGTATTCCATGCATCCCATAGTTGTATTACAAGTTAGCATTATTCATCATCTTAATGTCATAGCATACATTAGCATTAAGAGCGTACATTAAGCTTTAGGACAACCACACTTTGTCGGGGTGATGTAAGGTCATGAAGCCCGATTGTATTATGGAGATTTTATGAGTATCATGCCTCGCCTTGGAGGAAATAAGGCATAAGGCGAGTGTTAACAATAATAACATCATTAGCATTGTAGGAACATCGTGCCACAATTTCTTGAATCTCTATACTCTAGCTCATTGTCATTATTATCATGGTTATAGGTGATTCGATATATAGAAGGACTCATAAGCTTCATCTTATAGAAGGATTATGGAAAACTTGAAGGATTCATGCCTTGTGAAAGAAGAGTTAAGCCTCACATACCTTTCTCGTTTAAACAATCTAGCGTTCACTTATTCTCCTTCAATGTCACGTCTCTACCTTCAAAAGAGGATTCGAGGATTAGTACTAACATTAGTTAATCAACTATAAGAACGCATTAGTAGTTCTAGAGATAATTGGGCAGCACTTCCTTTGTTTATACTACTTTTCTCATATTCCATATCAACTCCCAACACTCACAACAACAATTACAATATAGCAATCAACAATCATCATTCATATACAAGACCATGATCCATCGTTTCTCTTCATTTTTCCCACATTTATGGTTTTGGGTTCGCTATCGTATTTTCTCATGTATCACACTTTTATTATGGTCTACATGTCATTTATAACGTATTCATATTCACAACACACTAACATTCATGATTCGATTCAACTACCATTCACTCATGTCACTATTCACTCACTTATGACCCATTTGCTATGCTTCTCTATAATTCGGGTAACTTAACCTTCCAATACCTTAAACAACATGAAATGGTCATGAAACTTACCTTGGATGATTGTTGAACAAGTCTTGAGTGAAGTTTCTCCTCTAGCACCAAAACCCTATCTCCTCTCTTTTGGTTTTCTTTGAGGAAGATGAACTTTACTTGGGTTTCATACACTTTGATTCATGGATTATGTGTTGTTGATCTTAGTTTCCCTTTGATTACTCTTGTAATTGAAGAGTAGAGAGGGTTCTAGATGTTTCTTAAAGTGTAGAGTGAGAGTGAAATGAAAATGAAATGAAAGAGGTCCCTTATACTTAAACTTTAAATCTGCCCGACCATGTTATCCGGACCAAACATACGGTCCGTACTATTTATAGGAACCGTATGTGTGGCCGTATTTTTGGTCCAGTAGCTGGTGGCCTTCTTGGCCAATTATACGGTTCAACATAAGGCTGGTACAATTTATACGGTCCGTAGGTTGGGCCGTATAATGCCTAGTGATTTCGTTTTCGTTCTCGTTGTCTCGTTCGATCTCCGATCCTTTTGGAACCTTCTTGGTACTTGTTTAACATCCCAACATTGACCTTAGTGACATTATTACACTTCTATAAGACATCATTATTCCATCGTGGACTTGTTACTCGAAATTCTTATCCGATACACATCGTATGATTCGCTTTCCCTAACAACTTTCTCTCCTTGCATTGTATGCCTTTAAAATCTCGTTGAGGGTCATCTAATACTCTTTCTTACATGTCAAAACATCACATATGCTATGTCCTCTGCTAGGCTGTTCACTGTACATATACGGGTAATTTTTTTCCAAGGTGTAACACTTATAATACAACTCTATCGCACGATCTCTTAAGATGAAAGATGGTCATTTTCCTAAATGCTCTTTAGCCTCTTGTTTATTAGTGTGGCGCGCAACACACCATAAACAAGACTCTACTAGACACGGCTCGTAGACACTTCCTAGGACTGAACTGCTCTGATACCACTTTTGTCATGACCCGACTAGGGGCCGTGACGGGTACCCGGAGCTAACCACCTAGCACCACTCATTCTATTACTCATCATACTCAAATAATAAGAAAATAATTTTTTTTCATTTGGAAATATAATCACTTTTATACACATAAGCCCTTCGGCTACCAAAATATATATATATATATATATATATATATATATATATATATATATATATATATAATAGCAACATCGTCAGACCATATAACCCACACCTGCATATCTACGAGCCTCTACTAGAGTGCTAGACATAGGGACGAGACAGGACCCCGTCGTGCCCAAAATATACATATGTATACAAAAGAATAATCAAAAGCACCTCCGAAACAATAGAGTGGTCTCAAGTCAGCTAACAACTCTTACGAGTCTGGATCAAGCTCACCTCCCTGTCTACCTGTGGGCATGAACGCAACATCCAAAGAGAACGGACGTCAGTACGAACATTGTACTGAGTATGAGAGGCATAAGTAATAATAATACATCAATGAGATAAAGGAAGCATCAAATAAGGATCAACTGCATCTGACTGTCAATTATAGAAGAAATAATGCATGCTAGCTTACTTCATAATCATCATCATATCATGTATGCATAAACGTATACGCTGCCCGACCATATAGGTACGGTGTGATAATCATTAGCCTGCGTCCAGGCCTCCCGCGTCCGGGGTACCATCTCATGCCACCCACTAGTGGTGCTGCCCGTGCCATGTAGGCACGGTGTAATCATCTATAAGTCACCCGCCTTAGCGGTGCTGCCCTGCCATATAGGCGCGGTGTAATATCATCAACATGTACTCATCATAATGCATGCATAATAACTCAAAGATAGCTATACTTTATCGAGGTGACATAAGGTCGTGAACCCCCGATTCCATTATGGAACATTTGTAAGTATTCTGCCTCACCTTGAAGGAAATAGTATATAAGCTGAGTGTATACAACAAATAACACCATTAACTTGTAGGAACATCATATCATGAACTCTAGAATCTTTATACTTAAATCATCATCATCATTGTTGGGCTCATAATATATCTCTTATCTCATATGGCTATTCATGAACATAGACTCTTAGTTTTTTCGGAATGTAGGAAATTCATGGAGGAGGAAGAAAAATCATGCCATAGGATTCATGCCATAGAAATAAAGGACTAGCCTCACATACCTTTTTCATTTAACTAATCTATCGCTTTCTTATTCTCCTTCAATGCCCACGTTGTTTACCCTCAAGAGAATTCGCATTAACATTAGCTAATCGATTACTTAAACGTGCTTACTATTTCTAGGGAAAATTGGGCAGCATTTCCTTTGTTTATACTACTTTCTCCATATCATATATCAACTCCCAAACATCCATTACAACATTCACAATGTAATAGGCAACAATCATCATTCACCTACATTATCCGCATTTCAAAATTTCACTCCAATTTCTCCATAATCATGGTCATAGTTCATTATTGCATTTTCTCGCATATAATACTTATTCCATGTTCTAAATGTCATTTATAGCGGAGTTATAATCACAACATACCAGTATTCATAATTCACCCCAAACTACTACTCAACAATGACACTATTCCTACATTTGTGACCCATTTTCTATATCTTTCTACGATCCAAGTGTTTTAATCTTTCAACACCATAAACAACAAGGAATGATCATAAACCTCACCTTAGATAGTGGAAGAATAAACCTTGAGTGGGAATTCTCTACTTGCACAAAAAGCCTAGCTCACTTCCTTTGGGATTTCTTGGCTTAGATGAACTTTGATAGGTTTTCTACACTTGATTTTGTGGATTTGATGAAGTTGATCATGGATTTCTCTTGGTTTCTTGTGGATGAATAATGGAGAGAGTTCTAGAGGATTCTTGAGGTGTGGAGAATGGAAAATGAAATGAATTAATGAGAGAGATGGGTCCTTATATCAACTTAAAATCTGTCCCGACCACATTCTACGGACCAACATACGGTCCGTATAATTTATACTGACCGTATGTCTGGCCTTAGATCGTGTCCAGTGAGGACCCTCATTCTGGGCAAGACATACGTCTGGACATACGGTCCGTATGTTTTATACGACCAGTATGTTTGGCCGTATAATGCCCAGTTCTCCGAAACTCATTCTCGTCGACTCGTTTGATCTTCAATCCGTATGGAACCTCCTTGACACTTGATTAACACCTCAATACCAATCTAAGGGACATTATCACTCTTCTCTAAGACATCATTACGCCATCATTAACTTGTCGCTCATAATTCTTACCCGACACGCAACATACCCCGTGTCTTCCTGGACAACCTTCTTCCCTTACGTCAAATGTCTTTGAATCTAGGTTAGGATCATCAAATGCTATTTCATACTTATCAAAACATCGTATACGTCGTGCCCTTCGCTAGCCTATCCACTGTACGTTAACAGGAAATTTTCCAAAGTGTAACACTTCAGGAATTGGTTTGGGTTGTGTGTTGATGAAGTATGGTAAGGTTATCGCTTATGCTTCGAGGCAGCTAAGAAAGCACGAGAACAGTTATCCGACCCATGATTTAGGGTTAGCTGTAGTGATTCATGAGTTGAAAATGTGGAGGCATTACTAATATGGTGTTTATGTTGATATGTATATAGATAGTAAGAGCCTTCAGTATATCTTCAAGCAGAAGGAGTTGAATTTGCGTTAGAGGCGGTGGTTAGAGTTATTGAAAGATTATGATGTTGACATTTTGTACTATCCAGGGAAGGCAAATGTAGTGCCCGATGCTCTTAGCTGCAAATCTATGGGTAGCCTATCTTATTTGCGGCCAAAAAAAGTGGAAGTTAGCTTATGAGCTTCACCAGTTGGCCAACATAGGAGTTCGATTATTGGACTCGGGCAATGCAGGAGTTACTATGCAGGATTCAGCAACCTCATCATTAATAGTCGAGGCTAAAGTGTGTCAGTATGAAGACCGCATGCTAGTCCATTATAGAGATACAACTCCTCAGAAGGAGAAGTCTCCATTTGAGATTACTGGACATTGAGTCCTCAGATATCGAGGCAGATTGTGTTTTCCAGATGTTTCGAGGCTGCGCCAACAGATTATGGGAGAAGCTCACCATTCTCGTTATTCTATTCATCCAGGGACAATGAAAATGTATCATGATATAAAGGAAGTTAAGTGGTGGGACAGGATGAAGAAATATATAGCTGAGTCTGTAGCTCAGTGCCCTAATTGTCCATAGGTTAAGGTTGAGCACCAGAAGCCCGGTGGGATGCCACAGAGTATAGAGATTCTAACTTGGAAATAGGAGGCCATCAGTACGGATTTTATTATAGGCTTACCTCATCCTCAGCATAAGTTTGACTCGATATAGGTGATTGTCGATTGGCTTACAAAGTTAGCACATTATCTACCTGTCAGGACAACTTATTCCACTGAGGATTGTACGAAGTTATATATTAAGGAGATATTGCGACTTCATGGTGTTCCAGTGTCTATTATTTCAGAAAGAGGTGCACAGTTTACAGCTAACTTATGGAGATCTTTCCAGAAAGGATTGGGAACACAAGTCAGTCATAGTATAACATTACATCCCCAGACAGGCAGACAGGCTGAGTGTACAATTCAGACATTTAACGATATGTTATGGGCATGTGTGATAGATATTTGTGGTAGTTGGGATCATCTCCCGCTTAGTGAGTTTTCGTATAATAAAAGTTACCACTCCAGCATTCAGAAGGCTTCGTTTGAAGCCTTACATGGACGAATATACAGATCACCTATCGGATGGTTCGTGGGTGGGAAATCTAAGCTAATCGGACCAGATTTGATGCAATAGATAGTTGATAAGGTTAAGCTTATTCAGGAAAGGCTATTTGCAGCCTAGAGTCTCCAGAAATCTTATGTAGATAATCGAATGGGTATTCCTGAAGGTATCATCAATGAAGGTTGTTATGTGATTCGGAAAGAAGAGAAAGCTTAACCCTATATAAATTGGACCGTACAGGATTATGCGAAGAGTGGGCCAGGTAACCTATGAGTTAGATCTCCCTTCAGACTTAGAGTCGATACGTCCGATTTTCCATGTGCCTATGCTTCACAAGTGTATTAGAGATCCATCCAGGGTTGTACCTGTTGATGATGTACTGATTACAGAGCCGCTATCATATGAGGAAGTCCTTATTGCCATCTTGTATCGACAGGTTCATAGGTCGAGAACCAGCATCGGTAAGGTACTTTGGAGAAACAAGAATGTTGAGGAGATGACTTGGGAAGGTGAGGAAGATATGAAGTCTAGACATCCTCATTTATTTCCAGCTTCAGAGCAGATACAGACTACAGCACCATCATCTTCTGGTATGTATTATATATCAGGTACTCCTATTGGTCATGTGGGACCATTGTTGTTGTTGATTGTTGTGTCCCTGTGTAGCATTGTACGGTTTGGTTTGCTATGTGGCAGGTTGGTAGTGGTATAGTTATAGAGGAGACTCTACTGAAATTTCTATAAAATTCCTGAGAGCTTAACATTCGAGGAAAAATGAAAGATATTACACCTCGTAGTTTTATACGTTGAGATTCGTCGCATGTTAGTTACATAGGTCTTGGACACCGGGGCTGTCTCCGAGGTTTTACGAGGTTGGACATGATGATCTTATGTATATAAGGGTTTAAGTTCATGTTTGGTAAGTTAAGGAAGGATTACAGAATAAGTGAATTGAAGAAATACTTTTCAGCAAGTTTTGTTCTGAAATTATTTTATACGGACCGTATTTTTGGGATACGGACAGTAGCTTGAAATATTGGCCGTATTTAAGGATTAGAAAATTTAGCAGAGAATACAGAATTTTAGGTGGTAAAATACGGACCATTATACGGTCCGTGTAAAATTATACGACAAGTAGATTGGCTGTATACTTTTATACGGCCAGTATCTACGGACTGTATCTTTATGGTGGTGGATTTCGTTGATTTTATATATTATAATGTCCCCTCATTTTTAAGTCATTTTAACTCAACCCTAAGTTCATGTAAGCTCTAGAAACCTCTTCCATCATATTCAATCACTCCCCCAAACAAAAATCAAAGATTAAAGTGAGAATTAAGTGCCTAGGGTTTTCAATGTCTTATTGAAGTTTGTCTCTTCTTCTTGAAGAATCTTTGAAGGATACTTCAAGGTGAAGTGATCTTGGAATTGGAGTGTTCTTGAGTTCTTGAGGTAAGATTTCATCTTATTTCCATGTTTATGAGTTTATGTGATAGTTATGCTAAGGTTTGAGAGAAAGAATTGAAGGAAAGGTTCAAACATGAACTTGATGTTATTTTGAGTTGTAATCTAACTTGACCAATGATTGTTTGTGTGTTTTGAGAAAAATATTGTTATAGGGATAATAGTTAATGTTGAGGTTGTTATACTTGGTGTATATGGAAGAAGGAAGTGTTGTATACAAGCGTATATCAGGTTGCTCAATTGTATATGTTTAAATGTTGTGGATATGAATTTAAAGAAGATCATATGAGGTTGTTTTGTTAATTATTGGTTGTAAACTTTTGGTGATGATTAAGAAATAAGGGAAATGCTGCCCGTTTCACTTTAGAATCGAGTTACCATTGATATATGCGATATACTAGCGCCATCTAATTTGTATATGTATTCCTATGTTAAAGGATTGGCACTCTAGTTGAGATAAGCTCATTTTTGGATTACTTGTATGACTTGAGGTATTTTAAGGGTACTTTTCCTTCTTTTGGCATGATTCTTATAAATGGAACGTAAATGTAACGCTATTCCATAATGACTTTATTCTTAGTAGCTAGGGAAGTCACATGTTGATTCATGATCTAGAATGTTATTCTCAATAAGTTCTTCTTCAGATTCAGCATGATTCATAGAGTCACTTGTTGACGAAAATGCTACCTCATAATGATGTTCGGAGGTGTAACGACCTTAAGTCACTTCGACAGATTCAGGATGTACTCTTATCATGTTTATGCATTGCATTTCATTCATGTATATATGTACAGACCTATGACCCCTCAGGAGTTATATACACGTATATTAAGTATTATATATATGTATGGGGTATGAGGAAGGTGTCGGCGTTATATACGCGCTACCACCTGATCAGCTGGTCAGATGATAATGATGATGATGCCTACAGAGGCCAATATGCTATGATGGGATTCCTATAGAGGCTTGATAGGTGTTATATACGCATATATATATGTATGACCCTTATGCATGCAAGCACAGTATCTATGTATATCATTGGCCTACAGAGGCAGTTCAGACATACAGGTTGTATTCATTTTAACATATGTTCTCTTATGTCTCTTTCATGTTACTTTCATGCCTTACATACTTGGTACTTTATTGGTACTGACGTCCCTTTCCCGGGGGCGCTGCGTTTCATGCCCGCAGGTTCAGGTAGACAGGTTGACGATTCGCCATTGTAGGCTGCCGTTCAGCTGTTATTGGAGCACTCCTCTTTTTCCAGAGTTGCGGAATAGTCTTGGTACAATATTCTTTCGTGTACATATAGGTATGGCGGGGCCTTTTCCCGACCTTTTTATATCGGACATTCCAGTAGAGGCTTGTAGGTAATCACGGTATAGTTAGACTTCATATGGCCCTTTGGCCTATATTTTTGCTATATAGTATTGCACGTTGGTCTTGTGGCTTGCATAGTTTTTGTCCGGTTTAGTTGTATAGTGTAGCTTCTTGGGCACATTCTTTTTTCAATATATCTCTTATATGATTTAATAGATTTTCATTTGGTGACCCCCAGGTCCATTCTTATTTATGATCATGATAGAAAAACATGTTTAGCGGTGCTCGGCAGGTAGGGCCTGGGTGCCAGCTATGGCCCTCCAGTTTGGGTAGTGACACATATATAAAGAAAAAGAGACTGAAATATAATCATGCTCACAATCAAGTATCAATCAACACATTCCAAAATAATATCATAAGTCCAGAAATATCAACAACCGGATCATAGCCTATGGTGAAGCATCTAACACAAGTCTACCAAGTTTCCCACAATTCCTTAAGTAATCACATCCACAAGTATGATACACGAATTTGATCAGTAAGTCCAAATGAGATGACAATGATGAATTCATATGCAATGCAATGATACACACACTCTCTGGGCAGAATACCTCCACGCCTCGATAGTATGACCGATGGGGTACCTGTGAAGTCCATGTACCTCCTGCAGCGCACAGTCCGATCCTCTATATATATCTGTGTGTGTGTGTGTGTGTTGCTGAACGTGCAACCCAGTTCAAAATAGGTTTAATATATGTTGTGGCGCGCAACCCGATCCAATATATGTATAAAATATGTTGCGGCGTGCAACCCGATCCAAATGTATGAGTATGAATGCATGAATGATATCAATACAAAGAGAATCTATCAATATCAACGGTGCCACACATGGACACATATCATAAGAATCTATCAATATCAACGGTGCCACACATAGACACATATCACAAGAATCTATGACTATCAACGGTGCCACACATGGACACATATCACGACAATCTATCAATATCAAGTTTAGTATCACAAACGTGGAAACGAGCCAGTAGATCACAACAAGGCATCAAGCCATAGTCAAACAACAGTGTCAACCTAAGTAATCCATCCTAACTTCATACCCGAAGGCGTAACATGCTTTATCCAATAATCACTAACTCTATATATGCTTCGCTAACCGAAGTCTAACTAAAAGGTAAGCCGTAACTGTTACATCTTGGAAATTTCGAGTCATTTGAATTATGAGTAGACCTACGCAAGCCTAAAGTGGACATGAAGTCCTTATAGGGTTAAAGAGAGTAATTGATAACTTTAAGCGCATACCTTAAGGTTTTGGACTCATGTGAATAAGTGGAATTAAGTTCGTCGAAGGAAGTGAAATGTGAGCCATGTTTTGGGGAAGATTATGCATTGATTGAGCTATACCTTGTTTAGTAATATCTTGAGGGGGAGCCATAGGGCCCCTTAGAGGATTAATGAAGCGTTACACAAGTTCCAAGAAGGTCCTATAAGGAGTGGAAGTCAAACGAATAGAAGGGAGCAGCTTATCGAAAATGGGCAGTTTGACAGACCATTTGATGGAGCGTATAGTGTTTGATGGCCCGTCAAATGGTGGAGCCACCACCGTAAAACTGTGACAATGAGTCCTATTTGGTTGGCATATTTGCTGGTCCATTTGACGGACCGCAGGAAGTTTGACGGTCCGTCAAAGTGGACGTCAAAATGCCTGATGGGATTTTAAGTGACGCTTTATATATTTTGTTTTACCTCATTTGGGATCATTATTTCCCCAAGTCAGATCCTACAGCTCTTCAAAACCCTCTCTCCAAGTTCGTACACTAATCCATGCTAAACCCAAGAGGATTAAGAGATTCAAGTGCTAAAAATCTTACTAGGGTTTATGAAACTCAAGACTTCCTTTGGTGTTGATGTTGGAGACTTCACTTTAGTGGAGTAAGTTGATCCAAGGCTTTTTCTTGTGTGATTAAGGTAAGTTTTTACATCTTTTGCATATGGTTAAGGTTGTTTAATTATTGTGCCATTTGGTTGAAGGAAGAAAAATAAAAAGAGAGTTCATGTATGAATTTGAGGATAGTATGAGCTATAAGTTAACTTGAATTATAATTCTTGGCATGTATGAGTATAATCTTGTTGTTGGTGGTACTAATGATGTTGAGTAATTGTTTTATGTAAGTATATATGGTGTTGCGTTGTAGTTATTATTATGGGTTTATTATGAAAAGGAGTTTTGGGGATTGAATGGAGCCTAACTTGAATGAAGTCTCTCAATTATGGTATTGTAATAATGTCATTGTTGATTAGGAGTTGTTTTGGAATTGGGTAGAAGTAGATGAAATAGCGGAAATACTGCCCAATTTTCGCTAGCTGACGAATTATACTAGTTTTGCAGTTAAGAGTGTCTTTGAGACCTAACCTTGGTATGAACCCTCTTGAATGTAGATTTCTCGGGCTTTGGAGGAGATCGTTAAGTAGTTAAGAAGACATAAAGGTATGTAAGGCTAACCCTTTTTTCTTAAGGAATGATTCCACTGTTGTGTACCTATACACGAAACTCATAATGTCTTCCATGATGACTCCATTCCTAGAAGGGCTAAAGATCATAGTTCTTGATACTCTCATGATATCATTGATCCCATCTTATGATAGTTGATCCCCTAATGAAAGATATAGCGATAATGATGATGATGATGTTGCTTTTACTTATGTAACCCTATATGCATATATATAAAGCTATGTGATGCACGGAGCCTATATGGCCGTGTACGATATCAATTGCGCGCACACCACTGATCAGCAGGGTACGGATAACACCAAGCCTTGTTATGGCCGGATACGGATAACACCGAACCTTCATGGTCGGGTATGGTATTACTATATATATGTGTGTATTTATGGAAGGTCTTCTTTAGAATAAGGATAAGTAAATATGATGAACGTCTCAAGTGGTATAAATGGCTCTTCTATCTCATGTTATCCTTCATATTTTTATCGTTTATTACTTATGCCTTACATACTCAGTACATTGTTCTTACTGACGTCCTTTTGTTTGTGGACGCTGCGTTCATGGCCGCAGGTGGACAGGGAGACAGACTCGACCCTTAGGCTCCTTCATCAGAGATTGTTTAGAGGAGCTCCATTTGATTCGGAGATGCAGCCATTGGTACTATTCTTTTGTGTAGTTACCTGGGCATAGAGGGACCCTTTCCCGTCTTTCTTGTGTCACATACTCTTTCTAGAGGCTAGTAGACAGTTGTGTATAGCTATATGTCTCCCAGCCTTGTCGGCTCATATTTTGTATATCATTTTGAGAGCATTGTTGGCTTATTTATATATATGTGGGCATAGTTGATGATGTTGATATAAAAGTGCCTTAGTCCGATAAGATTTGTATTATTGATGTATAGGAATTACGAGTTAGCCATGCGACTCACCTAGTTATGATTATGAAGGTATGATGAGAGGTGCTTGGTAAGCTAGTTCCGGGTGCCCGTCATGGCCCTCCGGTTGGGTCGTGACAGCAACCTACCTTGTAGCCGAGGAGGAGCCACAAACAATCACACCTTTTCCATGCCCTTTTTTAGCGCCTCCAAATACTCAAAGTCTATTCATAATCGAGTTTTAGATTAGGAATAAGGAAGAACAACACCTATATTGCTATACTTATCTTTCGAATCAAATTCAACTACAAAGAAAGGGGGAAATGGGTCGACAAGGGTAAAACGGATATTTCAAAAGTGAAATATGCAATTCAACATTCTATGAGTTGAATTCTACTAATCAATTGCTAAAATAACATAAGAATTGGTCAATTTCGTTATTCAAGTGAAAACCCCCAATTAGGGTATAAACCCTAACATTCCAACTTTCAATCTCATCCACAAAAATGGATGATTCAAGCCTATTAGCTATGAAATCATCAAATTCTATGATTAGACTAGTCAAATACACCAACAATTTCCATTTAAAAAGACTAGATATCATTTCATGAAATAATCGACAAAACTCATCTTTCCTCTTAGATTCTAAAGGATTTCTAGCGTGGATTCAAGCTTAGGTAGGATAAGGTGATGAAATCTAGGTTAAGAGACTTACCACAAGAGAAAATCAGCCAAGAACTCTTCAATTCGCCCTAAAAATACTTTTGAAGTAATAAATGAAGCGATAGAGAGTGAAGGGTTTTAACCTAGAATTTATTAGATTCTGGAACACGTCACCTCGCTGCAACGGTCACGCGTCCGCTACAGCGGGCTCATGCCAGAGAGACCAGTTCCCACTGTTATACATCCACCATAGCAGATTCTTGTCCACTATGGCACTCATCTAACTTTCCTCTACTGTGCTGTAGTGGACCAATACCTCGCTATGGTCCGCTATGGCAGATCTGGCGTTGCTATAGTGGACACCAAACACCAGAATTTTTTGGTTTTTCACAAACACAATCCCAAAATCTGAAAATCTCCCAAGACCTCCTAGATACAAACTAGACATGTATTCACACATAAAATCATGCTACAGACTCACTCGCGGTCTCAGTATTCCTAACGGAGGTTTGTTTGACCGGGTCAACACCCAATGGCCAAATACTAACTTTCCAACCAATAACCCGAAATTCTCCCAAGTGCCTTGGCAACTTAACGAACACCCAACTAAGTCAAAAACGACCCTCCAGGCCTCTTAAGATTGACGAAATTCTGAAAACGATCCGTTTACAAAAGGTCAACTATTAGTCAAACGTTTTTCACTTTAAGGATCAATTTCCAAATGTTATAACACCCTTCATGGGTGAAATCTTCAGAAGAACCTACTCACCCTCCATAAACTATAAATCCCAAATCTTTCGGTTCGGTCCGTAGTCATCTTTCCCCGACTCTCAGCTGCTACAAGGTTTTCCTAAATAAGCTTCACCTTGTCCAAAGACTCTTTAAGAAAATATGTACCCCAAAGTCGAACCTCAAAAACATCAAACCACCCGATAGGAGAATGACACCTCCTACCATATAAAGCCTCAAACGACGCCATATGAATACTCTAATAGTAGCTATTGTTGTACGCGAACTCTACCAAGTGTAGGAACTGGTCCTAATGACCACCAAAGTCAATAACATATGCTCTCAACATATCATTGAACATCTGGATAGTCCGCTCGGATTGACTATCAGTCTGTGGATGATATGCGGTGCTAAGGTCTAACTGAGTACCTAACTCTTCATGCAACATCCTTCAAAACATGGAGGTAAATTGAGTACCTCAGTTAGAAATGATGGAAATAGGAACCTTGTGAAATTGCACTATCTCTCAGGTATAAATCCTGGTCATATTATTTGCATATAAGTAATCTGAACTGGGATAAAATGATCAGTCTTAGTCAACCGATCAACAATAATCCAAACTGAATCGAACTTGCCTAGGGTCTTCAGAAGAGCCACAACAAAATGCATGGCAATACGCTCCCATTTCAACTCGGGAATGGGCATCCTCTGAAGTACCCCTCCAGTAGTGCCGCCTCAAATCACGATACATCTTAGTAGCCCTTAGATGTAAAGAATTCCTGGAGCTAAGAGCCTCCACCAATATCAGTAGACTCAGAACACCCACATAAGGAATGTATACGCGTACCTTGATCCTCAGAATCCCATCATCATCAAGCATGACCTTCTTCGCCTCACCCTTTAAAACCTTATCACGAATCTTACATAACATAGCATCCTCAAACTGCTGAGCCCGAATCTGCTCCAAGAGAGACGACTCGCCTAAACACACGCTAAAACTCCGCCCGGATCTGAAGTATCAAGCCGCACAAGACTGTTAGCCAGAGTATGAACCTCTATGGCTAAAGGATGCTCAGAAGCAACCAAACGAGCTAAACTACCCATACTCACTGCCTTGCGACTCAAGGCATCAGTACCAAATTAGCTTTACCCATATGGTGAAGTATAGTGATGTCATGATTCTTCAGAAGCTCCATCTATCTACGCTCTCTAGAATTGAGATCCCTCTGACAGAGCACGTGCTGAAGGCTGTGATGATCGGTATACACCTAACAATGGACCCCATATATATAATGCCTCCAAATATTCAATGCGAACACTACCACATCCAACTCCAAATCATGAGTAGGGTAGTTCTTCTCATGGATCTTCAATTGCCTAGAAGCATAGGCAATGACTTTGCCCGCTTGCATAAACACAACACCCAAACCAACACGGGACGCATCATAACAGACTGAGAAATCCTTACCCTCCAGGGGTAATGCCAAAAATTAGAGTTGCAGTTAACAGAGTCTTGAGCTTTTGAAAGCTCTCTTCACAAGCATCGGACTACTGGAAAAGAACCTCTTTCTGAGACAATCTGGTCAGGTGAGAAGCATTAGAAGCAAACCCTTTCATGAATCAACAGTAGTAACTAGCCACACCCACGAAGCTACATATCCAAGTCACAGTAGTGGGCCTCACCATATTTCTCACAACCTCAATCTTCTTGGGATCAACCATGATCCTATCCTTTGACACCACGTGGCCCAAGAATTCCATGGGATCGAGCTAGAATTCATATTTCAAAAACTTGGCATAAAGCTCTTTCTCTCTCAATAACCCAAGGACAATCCTCAAATGACACTCATTGTGTTACACCCCTCGTGTTCGTAGTGGTAGAACCTATGGGTTCCTAGTCAGGTATGCCTTTGGAATAGAGACCCGAGCTCGATTTTGGAGGTAGAAAATGTCTTACCCCGTGTACAAGTGTACCAGCAGATATTCCTGACAATTTATAGAGTCAAAATTTGAACGAATCGAATCGACGTCATCCGAACTGAACCAGAAAAACCTACAGGACACCAGTCATCGTCGATGGGTCGTCGACATGTTCGACGGACCGTAGATGTGCGGCGTCGATGGGATCCCGTAGCCATGAATCTGCAAGCGCAGGACGACGGGCAAGTCGACGGACCGTCGACACGTTGATGGGCTGTCGACCCGCTCGTCGAACCGGACTGCTTTAGCCTTTTTGGCTTCCAAGTATAAATAGGTGGTTCACGACCTTATTTGATATTTTCCTCCTTCAAAAATTCAAAAAACCCTAATTTATTCTCTCCCAATAATTTCCATCATATTAGTGGAGATTTGACAAGACCCGGACCCCGTAAACCTGAGATGGTGAAGAAGAAGGTTGCTTCTAGGGTTTCTTCAAGTTGTGGAGTTTAGGAAGTTCAAGTTGAAGTGATTCTTGGGATTCTTGACCCCTCAAGGTATGTAAATGATTTCTACCCTTATATTTAAGTTGGTTATCAAGAGTTTAATGATGTTAAGTGAAGAGAAGGTAATTGTGGAAGTGTTAAGTTGATGAAGGGCAATGTAGTGATATAGGGTTGTTTTAGGAAACGGGTTTACAAATATTTTGATATATATATTTTTGTGTTGTCATTATTAATGTGAGTATTGTAGTTGATATGGGATCGAATGAGAAGTTGGAGAGTTGTAAACTTACAAGGAAATTATTGTCTATATTTCGTTGAGCTTTATGCGCATTAGAGGATGGCTAGTAAGCGAAGTAAATACCCTAATTACGTCCTATGTTATCTTAATTGTAGACTTGCAAGTACCAGAGGTAGAAGTTGGGTGATTGTGTATACTTCAAGGTATGATAAGACTAACCTTTCCTTCTTTTGGCATGATCCTATGATATGATCCAACAAGCGAGTAAGTGAGATTACATATTACTCTACTCTTAGAAGTATTAGGAGTACCTCAGTCTTTGATATTCATGTACCCCATTTATGAGAAATCCTTCGGTTCATGGGTCCAGTCTTATGTAGCCTGACCTGTGTATATAGTTTATTCATGCATTACATTTATTATATACTATTTATGTGAAATCCTTCTGTTCATGGGTCCAGTTTTATGTAGCCATACCTGTGTATACAGTTTATTCATGCATTACATTTATTATATACCATTTATGAGAAATCCTTCTGTTCATGGGTCCAGTCTTATGTAGCCAGACCTGTGTATACAGTTTATTCATGCATTACATTTATTAGATAATATGTATATTGACCCGTGACTAGAAGGCGTTATATACGCACACATATCAGGCGTTATACACTCAAATATTAGACATATGCAAAGTATGAGAAGAGATGCAGGCGTTATATACGCATTACTACAATGATGATGATATTGATTATGGCCACAGAAGAGCCAATATGATATGACGAGATGCCTAGAGGCTTACAGGCATTACATAAGCACATATATCAGGCGTTATATACGCACTCATATAGATGCACAGTCATCATTGATAGGTATGAGAATTCATTTTATGTGCCCACAGAGGCATTATCAGTTACGCAGATTTATGCAGGTTTAGGTAGATACTAGTTCATACAAGTACATGCAGTCAGTCATTTCGATTTATGAGTTCGGATTTTATCCATGATTCTCATGTATATTTATGTATATGTTGTTCTTATGCCTTACATACTCAGTACACTATCCGTACTGACTCCCCGTTGCTCGGGGGGCTGCGTTCATGCCCGCAGGTACAAGGAGATAGACAGGTGGTCCAGCTCAGTAGGACCTCTAGATCTAGCAGTGGTCGGTACACTCTATTCTATCTGGAGCTACAGCCAGTTTTAGTATGCCCCTTTTGAGATGTGTATGCATATGGGTATGACGGGGCCCTGTCCCGTCGTTTCTACAGCTTTCATTCCAGTAGAGGTCTGTAGACAGTTGTATGTAGTTGTCAGATGATGTCGCCTTATCGGCTTCTATTCTTTTGTGTACAGTATATGTAGCGGCCTAGCTAGCTTGCACTGTTATTTCGTATGTTGTGTATATATATGCAGATTGTACAAAGTTTTGATATTTCCCTTATATGAGATTAGTTTATGCCATTTATGGGCCTTTGATGCTCAGTATGTCTCAGGTAAGTATTTAGGGGAGTTTGGTCGCTCGAGGTCAGACTCTCGTCACGGTTCATCGGTTTGGGTCATCACAAAAGTGGTATCAGAGTAGTTTCATCCTAGGGTTGTCTACAGACTATGTCTAGTAGAGTCTTGTTTATGGGCGTGTTGTGCACCACACTTATAAATAGGAGGCTACAGGACATTTAGGATGAAGTCATTCTTTCTCTCCTAGATTGTGCGATAGAGCCATGTGTTAGGCGTTCACTTTCTGATGAATTATTATTATTTCAGCGATGCCCCCCAAGAAAGCTACAACTGCCCAGAAGGGCAAGAAAGCCACAGTAAGGCCACTAGCCGAACTCGACAGGCGACGATAGCCTAGGATGAGATTCAGAGTGAGGGACCGTCTGAGACATCGCATACACCGCCTCAAGCACCAGCCTAAGTTCCTCAGCCAGATGCAAAGGGCCAGAATGTGCGGGATGTTGTATTGTTGTTGAACAAATTAGTAGTCGCCCAGGCTTAGTGGCAGGGAGTTGGTGTTGACCAGGCAGATGGAACTGGTAGTTTGAGGTTTAAGACCTTTCTTGGATTAGGTCCTACAGAGTTTTCCATGGTAAAGCAGAATATGGACCTCAGGACTTCATTGATAGTGTACAGAGGACTTTGAGGGTTATGCATGCGGATGAGATCGAGCCTGTAGAGTTGGCTTCGTATAGGCTGCGTGATATTGCAGTACAGTGGTATCATACTTGGGAGTTATCTAGGGGAGAGAATGCCCCTCCAGCTGTGTGGCGAGAGTTCTCAGATGCCTTTATCCGCCATTATTTTCCTTCTGAGGTCAGGTGAGCCCAAGCAGATAGATTCCTAGTATTGAGCAGGGCAGTATGAGTGTCCAGGAGTATTGCATGTATTTTGATTCTATGGCAAGATATGCTTCAGCCATGGTGGCTGAGATGGAGGATAGAGTTCATCGTTTTGTGGCTGGTCTAGGGCCATATTTTATGGATGCATGTACGACTGTCGCATTACAGCCAGGCATGGACATCTCCCGTATATAGGCATATGCACAGAATTTGAAGGATCGCAAAAGCTAGAGAAGGATAGATCGTGATCGTGACTGGGGCCATGGTAAGAAGTCCAGATTTTTTGATATTGGGGGTGAGTTTAGAGGACGACAGAGACAGCAGCATCCCCGATATCCTTTCCATTCAGCAGGGAGTGCATCTCCGCGATTTACAGGTCTGAGATTTGACCGGTCTCCTTACTCTGAAGCAGGTCAGAGTTCTAGAGCATCAGGCTCTCAGTACAGATTGGAGTCAGACCAGATGAGACCCCGTTTGCCGCTATGTGCCCAGTGTGGCCAGTTACACACCGGTCAGTGTTGACTGGGATTAGATGGTTGTTATGCTTGTGGCCAGCTAGGCCACATGGTGAGGGAGTGCCCAATGTGGATTGGTACAGGTATGGTTCAGCTTACAGGGTCTGTGGCTGGCTCTTCTTCGGTAGTGCACCCGTCAAGGCAAGTTTTTTCAGACGCCAACAGGGCGAGGTAGAGGGAGGAGTGCAGCATCCAGCTCAAGTGATCCTCAGTACCGTGTGCATTCATTGGCTGGTAGACAGGACCGCGACACGTCTCCTGATGTTGTTACTGGTATATTATCGATTTCCTCCTATGATGTTTATGCACTGATTGCTCCAGGTTCCACTTTATCATATGTTACACCATTTGCTGTTGGCAAGTTTGGGGTGGAGCCTGAGTTGATCAAACCTTTCGAGGTGTCTACGCCAGTCGGTGATCCGATTATAGCTAAGTGAGTATACCGGGACTATGTTGTTATAGTTTACGACCGACACACCATAGCAGATTTGATTGAGTTAGATATGATTGTTTTTGATGTTATTATGGGCATGGACTGGTTGGCTTCTTGTTATGCTAATGTTGACTGTAGAGCAAAGATGATTCGATTTTAGTTCCCAGGCGAACCCGTCTTAGAATGGAAGGGTCAATGCTGCTTCGCCTAGGGGTAGATTTATTTCCTACCTTAAGGCAGAGAAGATGATCAGAAAAGGGTTTACGATGTGCAAGCCGAGTCGCCGACTCTTCAGTCTGGTCCTGTGGTTAATAAGTTTCCGGAGGTGTTTCCAGATGAGCTTCCTGGAATTCCTCCAGAGAGGGAGATTGATTGTGCTATATTAACTTATAACCAGACACTCAGCCAGTAGCTATTCCTCCTTATAGGATGGCACCTGCGGAGTTGAAGGCACAGTTGAAAGATTTGCTCGAGAAGGGCTTTATTAGTCCTTGTACATCGCCGTGGGGATCCCTAATGTTATTTGTAAGAAATAAGGATGGTTCCTTGCGAATGTGTATCGATTATAGGCAATTGAATAAAGTGACTATAAAGAATAAATATCCACTCCTGAGGATCGATGATTTGTTTGATCAGTTGCAAGGCGCTAAATATTTCTCGAAGATAGACTTGAGATCAGGATATCACCAGGCCAGGGTCAAGGAAAAGGACATCCTGAAGATGACATTCTGAACTAGATATGGCCACTATGAGTTTCGTGTTATGTCGTTCGGGCTAACTAATGCCCCAGCTGTATTCATGGATTTGATGAATCGTGTATTCAGGCCCTTTCTAGATTTATTTGTGATTGTGTTCATTGATTATATTCTGGTTTATTCACCATCAGAGGCCGATAATGCAGAACATCTGCGGACCATGCTTGGAGTTCTTCGAGGTAAAGAGTGGTACGCTAAGTTTTCTAAGTGTGAGTTCTGGTTGAACTCTGTGGCTTTTCTGGGTCACATTATTTCAGAGAAAGGCGTTAGAGTGGATGCCCGGAAGATTGAGGCTATGAAGAATTGGCCAAGGCCCACGTCACCAACGGAGATACGTAGTTTCTTGGGCTTGGCAGGTTATTATAGAAGGTTTGTGGAAGGATTTTCCTCTCTTTCATCCCCATTGACCAAATTGACTCAGAAATCAGCTAAGTTCCAATGGACAGATGCTTGTGAGCAGAGCTTTCAGACGTTGAAGGATAAGCTAACTTCAGCACCAGTTTTGACTCTTCTAGAGGGAGCAGATGGCTATGTGGTATATTGTGATGCTTCTGGTGTTGGATTGGGTTGTGTATTGATGCAACATGGTATGGTTGTCTCTTATGCTTCTAGACAGTTGAAGAAACATGAGAAGAATTATCCAACCCATGATCTTGAGTTAGCGGCAGTGATTCATGCCTTGAAGATATGGAGGCACAACTTATACGGTGTCCATGTTGATATCTATGCTGATCATAAGAGTCTCCAATACATCTTTACGCAGAAGGATTTGAACTTGCGTCAGAGGTGATGGTTGGAGAGGTTAAAGGATTATGATGTGGATATTCTGTATCATCCCAGGATGGCTAATGTAGTAGTTGATGCCCTCAGTCGTAAATATATGGGTAGCTTGTCTCACGTATTGCCAGAGAGAAGAGAAATGGACCGTGAGGTTCATCAATTGGCTAGCCTCGGAGTTCGATTGCTAGATTCGGGTGATGTAGGAGTTACTGTTCAAGACACAGCGATATCATCCTTGGTAGTTGAGATAAAGGAACGTCAGTATAAGGATCATGTTCTAGTCCTTTACAGAGATACAACCCCTCAGAAAGAAAAGACACCCTTTGTGATCACAGGTGATTGAGTACTCAGACATCGAGGTAGATTGTGTTTCCCTAGTGTTGCAAGACTCCATCAGCAGATTATGGGAGAGGCACATTACTCCCGCTATTCTATTCATCCAGGGTCAACAAAGATGTACCATGATCTCAAGGAAGTTTATTGGTGGGATGGCATGAAGAGAGATGTAGCAGAATTTGTCGCTCAGTGTCCAAATTGTCAGCAGGTCAAAATAGAGAACCAGAAGCCTGGAGGTCTATTGCAGGCTATGGAGATTCTGACAGGGAAATGGGAGGAAATTAATATGGACTTCATTACAGGGTTGCCCCGTACTCAACGGAAGTGTGATTCGATATGGGTCATAGTTGATAGACTCACAAAGTCAGCTCATTTTCTGCCTGTCAAAACTACTTATGCAGCCGAGGATTATACAAGTCTTTATCTTACGGAGATTGTACGACTCCATGGTGTTCCTTCAGCCATTATTTCAGATATGGGAGCACAGTTCACCGCTAAATTTTGGAAGTCTTTTCAGCAAGGATTGGGAACTCAGGTGAGTCTTAGTAGTGTGTTTCACCCCAGACAGATGGACAGGCGGAGCGTACTATACAGATCCTTAAGGATATGCTTAGGGCTTGTGTACTTGACTTCCAAGGCCGTTGGGATGATCACTTGCCTCTTATTAGGAAGACAAAGTACCCGCATTTGTTCCCAGCAGTACGGGAGGTTTAGTCTAAGGCATTATCGCCCCCATGTATTATTTCATTTCAATTGTTGTGGTTGGTCGTGTGAGTCCATGGCATTGTTTGTTATAGTGTGTGGCCCTCTGTGGCATTATTTTGGGTTGCTGCATGTAGAGTGGAGTGGTATAAGTACAGGGGAAACTCAGCCGAAAATTTTATAACCCGGGATTATTCGAACATTCGAGGACGAATGTTCCTAAGGGGGAGAGAGTGTTATACCCCTCGTGTTCGTAGTGGTAGAACCTATGGTTTCCTTGTCGGGTATGCCCTTGGAATATAGACCCGAGCCCGAGTTTGGCGGTAGAAAATGTCTTACCCGTGTACAAGGGTACCAGCAGATATTCCTAACAATTTATAGAGTTAAAAGTTGAACGAATCGAATCAACGTCATCCGAACTGAACCAGAAAAATCTGCAAGACACCAGTCATCGTCCACGGGTCATCGACATGGTCGACGAACCATCGATGCGCGGCGTCGATGGGATCTCAAAGCCATGAATCTGTAGGCGCAGGTCGACGGGCAAGTCGACGGTCTGTCGACACGTCGACGGGCCGTCGACCCGCACGTCGAACCGGACTGCTGTAGCCTTTTTGGCTTCCAAGTATAAATAGGTGGTCCACGACCTTATTTGATATTTTCCTCCTTCCAAAAATCAGAAAACCCTAATATATGCTCTCTCAATATTTTATATCATATTAGTGATGATTTGACAAGAAAGAAGAAGGTTGCTTCTAGGGCTTCTTCAAGTTGTGGAGTTTAGAGAGTTAAAGTTGAAGTGATTCATGGGATTCTTGACCCCTCACGGTATGTAAATGATTTCTACCCTTATATTTAAGTTGGTTATCAAGAGTTTAGTGATGTTAAGTGAAGAGAAGGTAATTGTGGAAGTGTTAAGTTGATGAAGGGCAATGTAGTGATATAGGGTTGTTTTAGGAGATGATTGGAAACGGGTTTACGTATAATTTGATATATATATATATATATATATATATATATATATATATATATATATATATATATATATATATATATATATATATATCTGTGTGTGTGTGTGTATGTGTATGTTGTAATTGTTGATGTGAGTATTGTATTTGATGTGGGATCGAATGAGAAGATGGAGAGTTGTAAGCTTACAAGGAAATTATTTTCTATAGTTCGTTGAGCTTTATGCGCATTTGAGGATGGCTAGTAAACGAAGTAAATAGCCTAATTACGCCCTATGTTATCTTAATTGTAGACTTGCAAATACAAGAGGTAGAAGTTGGGTGATTGCGTATACTTCAAGGTATGATAAGACTAACATTTCCTTCTTTTGGCATGATCCTATGATATGATCCAACAAGCGAGTAAGTGAGATTGCATATTACTCTACACTTAGAAGTATTAGGAGTACCTCAGTTGTTGATGTTCATGTACCCCATTTATGAGAAATCCTTCGATTCATGGGTCTTATCTTATGTAGCCAGACCTGTGTATACAGTTTATTCATGCATTACATTTATTATGTAATATGTATATTGACCCATGACTAGAAGGCGTTATATACACACACATATCAGGCGTTATACACGCAAATATTAGACATATGCAAAGTATGAGAAGAGATGCGGGCATTATATACGCATTACTACTATGATGATGATATTGATTGTGGCCACAGAGGAGCCGATATAATATGACGAGATTCCACAGAGGCTTAGAGGCATTACATACGCATGTATAATAGCCATTATATACGCCCTCATATAGATGCACGGTCATCACTGATAGGTATGAGCATTCATATTATGTGCCCACAGAGGTATTATCAGTTACGCATATTTATGCAGGTTTAGGCAGATACTAGTTCATACAAGTACATGCGAATCATTTCAGTTTATTAGTTCGGATTCTATCCATGATTCTCATGTATATTTATGTATATGTTGTTCTTATGCCTTACAAACTCGGTACACTATCCGTACTGACTCCCCGTTGCTCGGGGGGCTGCATTCATGCCCGTAGGTATAGGGAGATGGACAGGTGGTCCAGCTCAGTAAGGCCTCTAAATCTAGCAGTGGCCAGTACGTTCCATTCGATCTGGAGCTACAGTCAGTTTTTGTATGCCCTTTTTGAGATGTGTATGCATATGGGTATGACGGGGCCCTATCCCGTCCTTTCTACAGTTTTCAATATAGTATAGGTCTGTACATAGTTGTATGTAGTAGTCAGATGATGTAGCCTTATCGGCTTCTATTCTTTTGTGTACAGTATATGTAGCAGCCTAGCTGGCTTGCACTGTTATTCCGTATGTTATGTAT